>NC_092748.1:2818333-4227500 GCF_047496795.1 Chiloscyllium punctatum
TTTCAGCCCCTCTGTTTCAGCCCCTCTTTTTCTCGCCCTCTGTTTCTCGCCCTCTGTTTCAGCCCCTCTGTTTCAGCCCCTCTGTTTCAGCCCCTCTGTTTCTCGCCCTCTGTTTCAGCGCCTGTGTTTCAGCCCCTCTGTTTCAGCCCCTCTGTTTCAGCCCCTCTGTTTCTCGCCCTCTGTTTCAGCCCCTCTGATTCAGCCCCTCTGTTTCTCGCCCCCTGTTTCAGCCCCTCTGTTTCAGCCCCTCTGTTTCTCGACCTCTGTTTCAACCCCTCGGTTTCTCGCCCTCTGTTTTAGCCCCTCTGTTTCAGCCCCTCTGTTTCAGCCCCTCTGTTTCAACCCTCTGTTTCTCACCCTCTGTTTCAGCACCTCGGTTTCTCACCCTCTGTTTCAGCCCCTCTGTTTCAGCCCCTCTGTTTCAGCCCCTCTGTTTCTCGCCCCCTGTTTCAGCCCCTCTGATTCAGCCCCTCGGTTTCTCGCCCCCTGTTTCAGCCCCTCTGTTTCAGCCCTTCTGTTTCTCGCCCTCTGTTTCAACCCCTCGGTTTCTCGCCCTCTGTTTTAGCCCCTCTGTTTCAGCCCCTCTGTTTCAGCCCCTCTGTTTCAGCCCCTCTGTTTCAGCCCCTCTGTTTCTCACCCTCTGTTTCAGCCCCTCGGTTTCTCGCCCTCTGTTTCAGCCCCTCTGTTTCAGGCCCTCTGTTTCAGCCCCTCTGTTTATCGCCGCCTGTTTCAGCCCCTCTGTTTCAGCCCCTCTGTTTCAGCCCCTCTGTTTCAGCCCTTCTGTTTCTCGCCCTCTGTTTCACCCCCTCTCTTTCAGCCCCTCTGTTTCTCGCCCTCTGTTTCAGCCCCTCTGTTTCTCGCCCTCTGTTTCAGCCCCTCTGTTTCTCGCCCCCTATTTCAGCCCCTCTGTTTCTCGCTCTCTGTTTCTCGCCCTGTGTTTCAGCCCCTCTGTTTCAGCCCCTCTGTTTCAGTCACTCTGTTTCAGCCCCTCGGTTTCTCGCCCTCTGTTTCAGCCCCTCTGTTTCTCGCCCTCTGTTTCAGCCCCTCTGTTTCAGCTCCTCTGTTTCAGCCCCTCTGTTCAGCCCCTCGGTTTCTTGCCCTCTGTTTCAGCCCCTCGGTTTCACGCCCTCTGTTTCAGCCCCTCTGTTTCAGCCCCTCTGTTTCTCGCCCTCTGTTTCAGCCCCTCTGTTTCAGCCCCTCTGTTTCTCACCCTCTGTTTCATCCCCTCTGTTTCACCCCCTCTGTTTCAGCCCGTCTGTTTCTCGCCCTCTGTTTCAGCCCCTCTGTTTCTCGCCCTCTGTTTCAGCCCCTCTGTTTCAGCCCCTCTGTTTCTAGCCCTCTGTTTCAGCCCCTCTGTTTCAGCCCCTCTGTTTCTCGCCCTCTGTTTCAGTCCCTCTGTTTCAGCCCCTCTGTTTCTCGCCCTCTGTTTCAGCCCCTCTGTTTCAGCCCCTCTGTTTCAGCCCCTCTTTTTCTCCCCCTCTGTTTCAGCCCCACTGTTTCAGCCCCTCTGTTTCTCGCCCTCTGTTTCAGCCCCTCTGTTTCAGCCCCTCTTTTTCTCGCCCTCTGTTTCTCGCCCTCTGTTTCAGCCCCTCTGTTTCAGCCCCTCTGTTTCAGCCCCTCTGTTTCTCGCCCTCTGTTTCAGCGCCTGTGTTTCAGCCCCTCTGTTTCAGCCCCTCTGTTTCAGCCCCTCTGTCTCTCGCCCTCTGTTTCAGCCCCTCTGTTTCTCGCCCTCTGTTTCAGCCCCTCTGATTCAGCCCCTCTGTTTCTCGCCCCCTGTTTCAGCCCCTCTGTTTCAGCCCCTCTGTTTCTCGACCTCTGTTTCAACCCCTCGGTTTCTCGCCCTCTGTTTTAGCCCCTCTGTTTCAGCCCCTCTGTTTCAGCCCCTCTGTTTCAACCCTCTGTTTCTCACCCTCTGTTTCAGCACCTCGGTTTCTCACCCTCTGTTTCAGCCCCTCTGTTTCAGCCCCTCTGTTTCAGCCCCTCTGTTTCTCGCCCCCTGTTTCAGCCCCTCTGATTCAGCCCCTCGGTTTCTCGCCCCCTGTTTCAGCCCCTCTGTTTCAGCCCTTCTGTTTCTCGCCCTCTGTTTCAACCCCTCGGTTTCTCGCCCTCTGTTTTAGCCCCTCTGTTTCAGCCCCTCTGTTTCAGCCCCTCTGTTTCAGCCCCTCTGTTTCAGCCCCTCTGTTTCTCACCCTCTGTTTCAGCCCCTCGGTTTCTCGCCCTCTGTTTCAGCCCCTCTGTTTCAGCCCCTCTGTTTCAGCCCCTCTGTTTATCGCCGCCTGTTTCAGCCCCTCTGTTTCAGCCCCTCTGTTTCAGCCCCTCTGTTTCAGCCCTTCTGTTTCTCGCCCTCTGTTTCACCCCCTCTCTTTCAGCCCCTCTGTTTCTCGCCCTCTGTTTCAGCCCCTCTGTTTCTCGCCCTCTGTTTCAGCCCCTCTGTTTCTCGCCCCCTATTTCAGCCCCTCTGTTTCTCGCTCTCTGTTTCTCGCCCTGTGTTTCAGCCCCTCTGTTTCAGCCCCTCTGTTTCAGTCACTCTGTTTCAGCCCCTCGGTTTCTCGCCCTCTGTTTCAGCCCCTCTGTTTCTCGCCCTCTGTTTCAGCCCTTCTGTTTCAGCCCCTCTGTTTCAGCCCCTCTGTTTCTCGCCCTCGGTTTCTTGCCCTCTGTTTCAGCCCCACTGTTTCAGCCCTTCTGTTTCTCGCCCTCTGTTTCAGCCCCTCTGTTTCAGCCCCTCTGTTTCAGCCCCTCTGTTTCTCGCCCTCTGTTTCAGCCCCTCTGTTTCAGCCCCTCTGTTTCAGCCCCTCTGTTTCAGCCCCTCTGTTTCTCGCCCTCTGTTTCAGCCCCTCTGTTTCAGCCCCTCTGTTTGTCACCCTCTGTTTCAGCCCCTCTGTTTCTCACCCTCTGTTTCAGCCCCTCTGTTTCAGCCCCTCTGTTTCAGCCCCTCTGTTTCAGCCCCTCTGTTTCTCTTCCTCTGTTTCAGCCCCTCGGTTTGTCGCCCTCTGTTTCAGCCCCTCTGCTTCAGCCCCTCTGTTTCTCGCCCTCTGTTTCAGCCCTTCTGTTTCAGCCCCTCTGTTTCAGCCCCTCTTTTTCTCGCCCTCTCTTTCAGCCCCTCTGTTTCAGCCCCTCTGTTTCAGCCCCTCTGTTTCAGCCCCTCTTTTTCTCGCCCTCTGTTTCAGCCCCACGGTTTCAGCCCCTCTGTTTCTCGCCCTCTGTTTCATCCCCTCTGTTTCAGCCCCTCTTTTTCTCGCCCTCTGTTTCAGCCCCTCTTTTTCAGCCCCTCTGTTCCTCGCCCTCTGTTTCAGCCCCTCGGTTTCTCGCCCTCTGTTTCAGCGCCTCTGTTTCAGCCCCTCTGTTTCAGCCCCTTTGTTTCAGCCCCTCTGTTTCAGCCCCTCTGTCTCTCGCCCTCTGTTTCAGCCCCTCTGTTTCTCGCCCCCTGTTTCAGCCCCTCTGATTCAGCCCTCTGTTTCTCGTCCCCTGTTTCAGCCCCTCTGTTTCAGCCCCTCTGTTTCTCGCCCTCTGTTTCAACCCCTTGGTTTCTCGCCCTCTGTTTTAGACCCTCAGCTTCAGCCCCTCTGTTTCATCCCCTCTGTTTCAGCCCCTCTGTTTCTCACCCTCTGTTTCAGCCCCTTGGTTTCTCGCCCTCTGTTTCAGCCCCTCTATTTCAGCCCCTCTGTTTCAGCCCCTCGGTTTCTCGCCCTCTGTTTCAGCCCCACTGTTTCAGCCCTTCTGTTTCTCGCCCTCTGTTTCAGCACCTCTGTTTCAGCCTCTCTGTTTCAGCCCCTCTGTTTCTCGCCCCCTGTTTCAGCCCCTCTGTTTCAGCCCCTCTGTTTCAGCCCCTCTGTTTCTCGCCCTCTGTTTCAGCCCCTCTGTTTCAGCCCCTCTGTTTCAGCCCCGCTGTTTCAGCCCCTCTGTTTCTCGCCCTCTGTTTCTCGCCCTCTGTTTCAGCCCCTCTGTTTCAGCCCCTCTGTTCCAGCCCCTCTGTTTCAGCCCCTCTGTTTCAGCCCCTCAGTTTCTAGCCCTCTGTTTCAGCCCCTCTGTTTCAGCCCCTCTGTTTCTCGCCCTCTGTTTCTCGCCCCCTGTTTCAGCCCCACTGTTTCAGGCCCTCGGTTTCTCGCCCTCTGTTTCAGCCCCTCTGTTTCAGCCCCTTTGTTTCAGCCCCTCTGTTTCAGCCCCTCTGTTTCTCGCCCTCTGTTTCAGCCCCTCTGTTTCTCACCCTCTGTTTCAGCCCCTCTGTTTCAGCCCCTCTGTTTCAGCCCCTCAGTTCAGCCCCTCGGTTTCTTGCCCTCTGTTTCAGCCCCTCGGTTTCTCGCCCTCTGTTTCAGCCCCTCTGTTTCAGCCCCTCTGTTTCTCGCCCTCTGTTTCAGCCCCTCTGTTTCTCGCCCTCTGTTTCAGCCCCTCTGTTTCTCACCCTCTGTTTCATCCCCTCTGTTTCAGCACCTCTGTTTCAGCCCCTCTGTTTCTCGCCCTCTGTTTCAGCCTCTCGGATTCTCGCCCTCTGTTTCAGCCCCTCTGTTTCAGCCCCTCTGTTTCTCGCCCTCTGTTTCAGTCCCTCTGTTTCAGCCCCTCTGTTTCTCGCCCTCTGTTTCAGCCCCTCTGTTTCAGCCCCTGTGTTTCTCGCCCTCTGTTTCAGCCCCTCTGTTTCAGCCCCTCTGTTTCAGCCACTCTTTTTCTCCCCCTCTGTTTCAGCCCCACTGTTTCAGCCCCTCTGTTTCTCGCCCTCTGTTTCAGCCCCTCTGTTTCAGCCCCTCTTTTTCTCGCCCTCTGTTTCAGCCCCTCTGTTTCAGCCCCTCTGTTTCTCGCCCTCTGTTTCAGCCCCTCGGTTTCTCGCCCTCTGTTTCAGCGCCTCTGTTTCAGCCCCGCTGTTTCAGCCCCTCTGTTTCAGCCCCTCTGTCGCTCGCCCTCTGTTTCAGCCCCTCTGTTTCTCGCCCTCTGTTTCAGCCCCTCTGATTCAGCCCCTCTGTTTCTCGCCCCCTGTTTCAGCCCCTCTGTTTCAGCCCCTCTGTTTCTCGCCCTCTGTTTCAACCCCTCGGTTTCTCGCCCTCTGTTTTAGCCCCTCTGTTTCAGCCCCTCTGTTTCAGCCCCTCTGTTTCTCACCCTCTGTTTCAGCACCTCGGTTTCTGGCCCTCTGTTTCAGCCCCTCTGTTTCAGCCCCTCTGTTTCAGCCCCTCTGTTTCTCGCCCCCTGTTCCAGCCCCTCTGATTCAGCCCCTCTGTTTCTCGCCCCCTGTTTCAGCCCCACTGTTTCAGCCCCACTGTTTCTCGCCCTCTGTTTCAGCCCCTCTGTTTCTCACCCTCTGTTTCAGCCCCTCTGTTTCAGCCAATCTGTTTCTCGCCCAATCTTTCAGCCCCTCTGTTTCAGCCCCTCTGTTTCTCGCCCTCTGTTTCAGCCCCTCTGTTTCTCGCCCTCTGTTTCTCGCCCTCTGTTTCAGCCCCTCTGTTTCAGCCCCTCTGTTTCAGCCCCTCTGTTTCTAGCCCTCTGTTTCAGCCCCTCTGTTTCAGCCCCTCTGTTTCTCGCCCTCTGTTTCTCGCCCCCTGTTTCAGCCCCACTGTTTCAGGCCCTCGGTTTCTCGCCCTCTGTTTCAGCCCCTCTGTTTCAGCCCCTTTGTTTCAGCCCCTCTGTTTCAGCACCTCTGTTTCTCGCCCTCTGTTTCAGCCCCTCTGTTTCTCGCCCTCTGTTTCAGCCCCTCTGTTTCAGCCCCTCTGTTTCAGCCCCTCTGTTCAGCCCCTCGGTTTCTTGCCCTCTGTTTCAGCCCCTCGGTTTCTCGCCCTCTGTTTCAGCCGCTCTGTTTCAGCCCCTCTGTTTCTCGCCCTCTGTTTCAGCCCCTCTGTTTCTCGCCCTCTGTTTCAGCCCCTCTGTTTCTCACCCTCTGTTTCATCCCCTCTGTTTCAGCCCCTCTGTTTCAGCCCCTCTGTTTCTCGCCCTCTGTTTCAGCCCCTCGGATTCTCGCCCTCTGTTTCAGCCCCTCTGTTTCAGCCCCTCTGTTTCTCGCCCTCTGTTCCAGCCCCTCTGTTTCAGCCCCTCTGTTTCTCGCCCTCTGTTTCAGCCCCTCTGTTTCAGCCCCTGTGTTTCTCGCCCTCTGTTTCAGCCCCTCTGTTTCAGCCCCTCAGTTTCAGCCCCTCTTTTTCTCCCCCTCTGTTTCAGCCCCACTGTTTCAGCCCCTCTGTTTCTCGCCCTCTGTTTCAGCCCCTCTGTTTCAGCCCCTCTTTTTCTCGCCCTCTGTTTCAGCCCCTCTGTTTCAGCCCCTCTGTTTCTCGCCCTCTGTTTCAGCCCCTCGGTTTCTCGCCCTCTGTTTCAGCCCCTCTGTTTCAGCCCCTCTGTTTCAGCCCCTCTGTTTCTAGCCCTCTGTTTCAGCCCCTCTGTTTCAGCCCCTCTGTTTCTCGCCCTCTGTTTCTCGCCCCCTGTTTCAGCCCCAATGTTTCAGGCCCTCGGTTTCTCGCCCTCTGTTTCAGCCCCTCTGTTTCAGCCCCTTTGTTTCAGCCCCTCTGTTTCAGCACCTCTGTTTCTCGCCCTCTGTTTCAGCCCCTCTGTTTCTCGCCCTCTGTTTCAGCCCCTCTGTTTCAGCCCCTCTGTTTCAGCCCCTCTGTTCAGCCCCTCGGTTTCTTGCCCTCTGTTTCAGCCCCTCGGTTTCTCGCCCTCTGTTTCAGCCGCTCTGTTTCAGCCCCTCTGTTTCTCGCCCTCTGTTTCAGCCCCTCTGTTTCTCGCCCTCTGTTTCAGCCCCTCTGTTTCTCACCCTCTGTTTCATCCCCTCTGTTTCAGCCCCTCTGTTTCAGCCCCTCTGTTTCTCGCCCTCTGTTTCAGCCCCTCGGATTCTCGCCCTCTGTTTCAGCCCCTCTGTTTCAGCCCCTCTGTTTCTCGCCCTCTGTTTCAGCCCCTCTGTTTCAGCCCCTCTGTTTCTCGCCCTCTGTTTCAGCCCCTCTGTTTCAGCCCCTGTGTTTCTCGCCCTCTGTTTCAGCCCCTCTGTTTCAGCCCCTCAGTTTCAGCCCCTCTTTTTCTCCCCCTCTGTTTCAGCCCCACTGTTTCAGCCCCTCTGTTTCTCGCCCTCTGTTTCAGCCCCTCTGTTTCAGCCCCTCTTTTTCTCGCCCTCTGTTTCAGCCCCTCTGTTTCAGCCCCTCTGTTTCTCGCCATCTGTTTCAGCCCCTCGGTTTCTCGCCCACTGTTTCAGCCCCTCTGTTTCAGCCCCTCTGTTTCAGCCCCTCTGTTTCAGCCCCTCTGTCTCTCGCCCTCTGTTTCAGCCCCTCTGTTTCTCGCCCTCTGTTTCAGCCCCTCTGATTCAGCCCCTCTGTTTCTCGCCCCCTGTTTCAGCCCCTCTGTTTCAGCCCCTCTGTTTCAGCCCCTCTTTTTCTCGCCCTCTGTTTCAGCCCCTCTGTTTCTCGCCCTCTGTTTCAGCCCCTCGGTTTCTCGCCCTCTGTTTCAGCGCCTCTGTTTCAGCCCCGCTGTTTCAGCCCCTCTGTTTCAGCCCCTCTGTTTCTCGCCCTCTGTTTCAGCCCCTCGGATTCTCGCCCTCTGTTTCAGCCCCTCTGTTTCAGCCCCTCTGTTTCTCGCCCTCTGTTTCAGCCCCTCTGTTTCAGCCCCTCTGTTTCTCGCCCTCTGTTTCAGCCCCTCTGTTTCAGCCCCTGTGTTTCTCGCCCTCTGTTTCAGCCCCTCTGTTTCAGCCCCTCAGTTTCAGCCCCTCTTTTTCTCCCCCTCTGTTTCAGCCTCACTGTTTCAGCCCCTCTGTTTCTCGCCCTCTGTTTCAGCCCCTCTGTTTCAGCCCCTCTTTTTCTCGCCCTCTGTTTCAGCCCCTCTGTTTCAGCCCCTCTGTTTCTCGCCATCTGTTTCAGCCCCTCGGTTTCTCGCCCTCTGTTTCAGCCCCTCTGTTTCAGCCCCTCTGTTTCAGCCCCTCTGTTTCAGCCCCTCTGTCTCTCGCCCTCTGTTTCAACCCCTCTGTTTCTCGCCCTCTGTTTCAGCCCCTCTGATTCAGCCCCTCTGTTTCTCGCCCCCTGTTTCAGCCCCTCTGTTTCAGCCCCTCTGTTTCAGCCCCTCTTTTTCTCGCCCTCTGTTTCAGCCCCTCTGTTTCTCGCCCTCTGTTTCAGCCCCTCGGTTTCTCGCCCTCTGTTTCAGCGCCTCTGTTTCAGCCCCGCTGTTTCAGCCCCTCTGTTTCAGCCCCTCTGTCGCTCGCCCTCTGTTTCAGCCGCTCTGTTTCTCGCCCTCTGTTTCATCCCCTCTGATTCAGCCCCTCTGTTTCTCGCCCCCTGTTTCAGCCCCTCTGTTTCAGCCCCTCTGTTTCTCGCCCTCTGTTTCAACCCCTCGGTTTCTCGCCCTCTGTTTTAGCCCCTCTGTTTCAGCCCCTCTGTTTCAGCCCCTCTGTTTCTCACCCTCTGTTTCAGCACCTCGGTTTCTGGCCCTCTGTTTCAGCCCCTCTGTTTCAGCCCCTCTGTTTCAGCCCCTCTGTTTCTCGCCCCCTGTTCCAGCCCCTCTGATTCAGCCCCTCTGTTTTTCGCCCCCTGTTTCAGCCCCACTGTTTCAGCCCCACTGTTTCTCGCCCTCTGTTTCAGCCCCTCTGTTTCTCACCCTCTGTTTCAGCCCCTCTGTTTCAGCCAATCTGTTTCTCGCCCACTCTTTCAGCCCCTCTGTTTCAGCCCCTCTGTTTCTCGCCCTCTGTTTCAGCCCCTCTGTTTCTCACCCTCTGTTTCTCGCCCTCTGTTTCAGCCCCTCTGTTTCAGCCCCTCTGTTTCAGCCCCTCTGTTTCTAGCCCTCTGTTTCAGCCCCTCTGTTTCAGCCCCTCTGTTTCTCGCCCTCTGCTTCTCGCCCCCTGTTTCAGCCCCACTGTTTCAGGCCCTCGGTTTCTCGCCCTCTGTTTCAGCCCCTCTGTTTCAGCCCCTTTGTTTCAGCCCCTCTGTTTCAGCACCTCTGTTTCTCGCCCTCTGTTTCAGCCCCTCTGTTTCTCGCCCTCTGTTTCAGCCCCTCTGTTTCAGCCCCTCTGTTCAGCCCCTCGTTTTCTTGCCCTCTGTTTCAGCCCCTCGGTTTCTCGCCCTCTGTTTCAGCCGCTCTGTTTCAGCCCCTCTGTTTCTCGCCCTCTGTTTCAGCCCCTCTGTTTCTCGCCCTCTGTTTCAGCCCCTCTGTTTCTCACCCTCTGTTTCATCCCCTCTGTTTCAGCCCCTCTGTTTCAGCCCCTCTGTTTCTCGCCCTCTGTTTCAGCGCCTCGGATTCTCGCCCTCTGTTTCAGCCCCTCTGTTTCAGCCCCTCTGTTTCTCGCCCTCTGTTTCAGCCCCTCTGTTTCAGCCCCTCTGTTTCTCGCCCTCTGTTTCAGCCCCTCTGTTTCAGCCCCTGTGTTTCTCGCCCTCTGTTTCAGCCCCTCTGTTTCAGCCCCTCAGTTTCAGCCCCTCTTTTTCTCCCCCTCTGTTTCAGCCCCACTGTTTCAGCCCCTCTGTTTCTCGCCCTCTGTTTCAGCCCCTCTGTTTCAGCCCCTCTTTTTCTCGCCCTCTGTTTCAGCCCCTCTGTTTCAGCCCCTCTGTTTCTCGCCCTCTGTTTCAGCCCCTCTGTTTCAGCCCCTCTGTTTCAGCCCCTCTTTTTCTCCCCCTCTGTTTCAGCCCCACTGTTTCAGCCCCTCTGTTTCTCGCCCTATGTTTCAGCCCCTCTGTTTCAGCCCCTCTTTTTCTCGCCCTCTGTTTCAGCCCCTCTGTTTCAGCCCCTCGGTTTCTCGCCCTCTGTTTCAGCCCCTCTGTTTCAGCCCCTCTGTTTCAGCCCCTCTGTTTCTAGCCCTCTGTTTCAGCCCCTCTGTTTCAGCCCCTCTGTTTCTCGCCCTCTGTTTCTCGCCCCCTGTTTCAGCCCCACTGTTTCAGGCCCTCGGTTTCTCGCCCTCTGTTTCAGCCCCTCTGTTTCAGCCCCTTTGTTTCAGCCCCTCTGTTTCAGCACCTCTGTTTCTCGCCCTCTGTTTCAGCCCCTCTGTTTCTCGCCCTCTGTTTCAGCCCCTCTGTTTCAGCCCCTCTGTTTCAGCCCCTCTGTTCAGCCCCTCGGTTTCTTGCCCTCTGTTTCAGCCCGTCGGTTTCTCGCCCTCTGTTTCAGCCGCTCTGTTTCAGCCCCTCTGTTTCTCGCCCTCTGTTTCAGCCCCTCTGTTTCTCGCCCACTGTTTCAGCCCCTCTGTTTCTCACCCTCTGTTTCATCCCCTCTGTTTCAGCCCCTCTGTTTCAGCCCCTCTGTTTCTCGCCCTCTGTTTCAGCCCCTCGGATTCTCGCCCTCTGTTTCAGCCCCTCTGTTTCAGCCCCTCTGTTTCTCGCCCTCTGTTACAGCCCCTCTGTTTCAGCCCCTCTGTTTCTCGCCCTCTGTTTCAGCCCCTCTGTTTCAGCCCCTGTGTTTCTCGCCCTCTGTTTCAGCCCCTCTGTTTCAGCCCCTCAGTTTCAGCCCCTCTTTTTCTCCCCCTCTGTTTCAGCCCCACTGTTTCAGCCCCTCTGTTTCTCGCCCTCTGTTTCAGCCCCTCTGTTTCAGCCCCCCTTTTTCTCGCCCTCTGTTTCAGCCCCTCTGTTTCAGCCCCTCTGTTTCTCGCCCTCTGTTTCAGCCCCTCGGTTTCTCGCCCTCTGTTTCAGCCCCTCTGTTTCAGCCCCTCTGTTTCAGCCCCTCTGTTTCAGCCCCTCTGTTTCAGCCCCTCTGTCTCTCGCCCTCTGTTTCAACCCCTCTGTTTCTCGCCCTCTGTTTCAGCCCCTCTGATTCAGCCCCTCTGTTTCTCGCCCCTTGTTTCAGCCCCTCTGTTTCAGCCCCTCTGTTTCTCGCCCTCTGTTTCAACCCCTCGGTTTCTCGCCCTCTGTTTTAGCCCCTCTGTTTCAACCCCTCTGTTTCAGCCCCTCTGTTTCTCACCCTCTGTTTCAGCCCCTCGGTTTCTCGCCCACTGTTTCAGCCCCTCTGTTTCAGCCCCTCTGTTTCAGCCCCTCTGTTTCTCGCCCCCTGTTTCAGCCCCTCTGATTCAGCCCCTCTGTTTCTCGCCCCCTGTTTCAGCCCCTCTTTTTCAGCCCCTCTGTTTCTCGCCATCTGTTTCAACCCCTCGGTTTCTCGCCCTCTGTTTTAGCCCCTCTGTTTCAGCCCCTCTGTTTCAGCCCCTCTGTTTCAGCCCCTCTATTTCTCACCCTCTGTTTCAGCCCCTCGGTTTCTCGCCCTCTCTTTCAGCCCCTCTGTTTCAGCCCCTCTGTTTCAGCCCCTCTGTTTCAGCCCCTCTGTTTCAGTCCCTCTGTTTCAGCCCCTCTGTTTCTCGCCCTCTGTTTCTCGCCCCCTGTTTCAGCCCCACTGTTTCAGGCCCTCGGTTTCTCGCCCTCTGTTTCAGCCCCTCTGTTTCAGCCCCTTTCTTTCAGCCCCTCTGTTTCAGCCCCTCTGTTTCTCGCCCTCTGTTTCAGCCCCTCTGTTTCTCGCCCTCTGTTTCAGCCCCTCTGTTTCAGCCCCTCTGTTTCAGCCCCTCTGTTCAGCCCCTCGGTTTCTTGCCCTCTGTTTCAGCCCCTCGGTTTCACGCCCTCTGTTTCAGCCCCTCTGTTTCAGCCCCTCTGTTTCTCGCCCTCTGTTTCAGCCCCTCTGTTTCTCACCCTCTGTTTCAGCCCCTCTGTTTCTCACCCTCTGTTTCATCCCCTCTGTTTCAGCCCCTCTGTTTCAGCCCCTCTGTTTCTCGCCCTCTGTTTCAGCCCCTCTGTTTCTCGCCCTCTGTTTCAGCCCCTCTGTTTCAGCCCCTCTGTTTCTAGCCCTCTGTTTCAGCCCCTCTGTTTCAGCCCCTCTGTTTCTCGCCCTCTGTTTCAGCCCCTCTGTTTCAGCCCCTGTGTTTCTCGCCCTCTGTTTCAGCCCCTCTGTTTCAGCCCCTCAGTTTCAGCCCCTCTTTTTCTCCCCCTCTGTTTCAGCCCCACTGTTTCAGCCCCTCTGTTTCTCGCCCTCTGTTTCAGCCCCTCTGTTTCAGCCCCTCTTTTTCTCGCCCTCTGATTCTCGCCCTCTGTTTCAGCCCCTCTGTTTCAGCCCCTCTGTTTCAGCCCCTCTGTTTCTCGCCCTCTGTTTCAGCGCCTCTGTTTCAGCCCCTCTGTTTCAGCCCCTCTGTTTCAGCCCCTCTGTCTCTCGCCCTCTGTTTCAGCCCCTCTGTTTCGCGCCCTCTGTTTCAGCCCCTCTGATTCAGCCCCTCTGTTTCTCGCCCCCTGTTTCAGCCCCTCTGTTTCAGCCCCTCTGTTTCTCGACCTCTGTTTCAACCCCTCGGTTTCTCGCCCTCTGTTTTAGCCCCTCTGTTTCAGCCGCTCTGTTTCAGCCCCTCTGTTTCAACCCTCTGTTTCTCACCCTCTGTTTCAGCACCTCGGTTTCTCGCCCTCTGTTTCAGCCCCTCTGTTTCAGCCCCTCTGTTTCAGCCCCTCTGTTTCTCGCCCCCTGTTTCAGCCCCTCTGATTCAGCCCCTCGGTTTCTCGCCCCCTGTTTCAGCCCCTCTGTTTCAGCCCCTCTGTTTCTCGCCCTCTGTTTCAACCCCTCGGTTTCTCGCCCTCTGTTTTAGCCCCTCTGTTTCAGCCCCTCTGTTTCAGCCCCTCTGTTTCAGCCCCTCTGTTTCAGCCCCTCTGTTTCTCACCCTCTGTTTCAGCCCCTCGGTTTCTCGCCCTCTGTTTCAGCCCCTCTGTTTCAGCCCCTCTGTTTCAGCCCCTCTGTTTCTCGCCCCCTGTTTCAGCCCCTCTGTTTCAGCCCCTCTGTTTCAGCCCCTCTGTTTCAGCCCTTCTGTTTCTCGTTCTCTGTTTCACCCCCTCTCTTTCAGCCCCTCTGTTTCTCGCCCTCTGTTTCAGCCCCTCTGTTTCTCGCACTTTGTTTCAGCCCCTCTGTTTCTCGCCCCCTATTTCAGCCCCTCTGTTTCTCGCCCTCTGTTTCTCGCCCTCTGTTTCAGCCCCTCTGTTTCAGCTCCTCTGTTTCAGTCACTCTGTTTCAGCCCCTCGGTTTCTCGCCCTCTGTTTCAGCCCCTCTGTTTCTCGCCCTCTGTTTCAGCCCTTCTGTTTCAGCCCCTCTGTTTCAGCCCACTGTTTCAGCCCTTCTGTTTCTCGCCCTCTGTTTCAGCCCCTCTGTTTCAGCCCCTCTGTTTCAGCCCCTCTGTTTCTCGCCCCCTGTTTCAGCCCCTCTGTTTCAGCCCCTGTGTTTCAGCCCCTCTGTTTCAGCCCCTCTGTTTCTCGCCCTCTGTTTCAGCCCCTCTGTTTCAGCCCCTCTGTTTCAGCCCCTCTGTTTCAGCCCTTCGGTTTCTCGCCCTCTGTTTCAGCCCCTCTGTTTCTCGCCCTCTGTTTCAGCCCCTCTGTTTCAGCCCTTCTGTTTCAGCCCCTCTGTTTCAGCCCCTCTGTTTCTCGCCCTCTGTTTCAGCCCCTCTGTTTCTCGCCCTCTGTTTCTCGCCCTCTGTTTCAGCCCCTCTGTTTCAGCCCCTCTGTTTCAGCCCCTCTGTTCCAGCCCCTCTGTTTCAGCCCCTCTGTTTCAGCCCCTCTGTTTCTAGCCCTCTGTTTCAGCCCCTCTGTTTCAGCCAATCTGTTTCGGCCCCTCTGTTTCTCACCCTCTGTTTCAGCCCCCTGTTTCAGCCCCACTGTTTCAGCACCTCGGTTTCTCGCCTTCTGTTTCAGCCCCTCTGTTTCAGCCCCTCTGTTTCAGCCCCTCTGTTTCAACTCCTCTGTTTCTCGCCCTCTGTTTCAGCACCTCTGTTTCTCGCCCTCTGTTTCAGCCCCTCTGTTTCAGCCCCTCTGTTTCAGCCCCTCTGTTCAGCCCCTCGGTTTCTCGCCCTCTGTTTCATCCCCTCTGTTTCAGCCCCTCTGTTTCTCGCCCTCTGTTTCAGCCCCTCTGTTTCAACCCCTCTGTTTCTCGCCCTCTGTTTCAGCCCCTCTGTTTCTCGCCCTCTGTTTCAGCCCCTCTGTTTGTCACCCTCTGTTTCAGCCCCTCTGTTTCAGCCCCTCTGTTTCAGCCCCTCTGTTTCTCTTCCTCTGTTTCAGCCCCTCGGTTTGTCGCCCTCTGTTTCAGCCCCTCTGCTTCAGCCCCTCTGTTTCTCGCCCTCTGTTTCAGCCCCTCTGTTCCAGCCCCTCTGTTTCAGCCCCTCTTTTTCTCGCCCTCTGTTTCAGCCCCACTGTTTCAGCCCCTCTGTTCCAGCCCCTCTGTTTCAGCCCCTCTTTTTCTCGCCCTCTGTTTCAGCCCCACTGTTTCAGCCCCTCTGTTTCTCGCCCTCTGTTTCATCCCCTCTGTTTCAGCCCCTCTTTTTCTCGCCCTCTGTTTCAGCCCCTCTGTTTCAGCCCCTCTGTTTCTCGCCCTCTGTTTCAGCCCCTCTGTTTCTCGCCCTCTGTTTCAGCCCCTCTGTTTCAGCCCCTCTGTTCAGCCCCTCGGTTTCTCGCCCTCTGTTTCAGCCCCTCTGTTTCAGCCCCTCTGTTTCTCGCCCTCTGTTTCAGCCCCTCTGTTTCAACCCCTCTGTTTCTCGCCCTCTGTTTCAGCCCCTCTGTTTCTCGCCCTCTGTTTCAGCCCCTCTGTTTGTCACCCTCTGTTTCAGCCCCTCTGTTTGTCACCCTCTGTTTCAGCCCATCTGTTTCAGCCCCTCTGTTTCAGCCCCTCTGTTTCTCTTCCTCTGTTTCAGCCCCTCGGTTTGTCGCCCTCTGTTTCAGCCCCTCTGCTTCAGCCCCTCTGTTTCTCGCCCTCTGTTTCAGCCCTTCTGTTTCAGCCCCTCTGTTTCAGCCCCTCTTTTTCTCGCCCTCTCTTTCAGCCCCTCTGTTTCAGCCCCTCTGTTTCAGCCCCTCTGTTTCAGCCCCTCTTTTTCTCGCCCTCTGTTTCAGCCCCACGGTTTCAGCCCCTCTGTTTCTCGCCCTCTGTTTCATCCCCTCTGTTTCAGCCCCTCTTTTTCTCGCCCTCTGTTTCAGCCCCTCTTTTTCAGCCCCTCTGTTCCTCGCCCTCTGTTTCAGCCCCTCGGTTTCTCGCCCTCTGTTTCAGCGCCTCTGTTTCAGCCCCTCTGTTTCAGCCCCTTTGTTTCAGCCCCTCTGTTTCAGCCCCTCTGTCTCTCGCCCTCTGTTTCAGCCCCTCTGTTTCTTGCCCCCTGTTTCAGCCCCTCTGATTCAGCCCTCTGTTTCTCGTCCCCTGTTTCAGCCCCTCTGTATCAGCCCCTCTGTTTCTCGCCCTCTGTTTCAACCCCTTGGTTTCTAGCCCTCTGTTTTAGACCTTCAGTTTCAGCCCCTCTGTTTCAGCCCCTCTGTTTCAGCCCCTCTGTTTCTCACCCTCTGTTTCAGCCCCTTGGTTTCTCGCCCTCTGTTTCAGCCCCTCTATTTCAGCCCCTCTGTTTCAGCCCCTCGGTTTCTCGCCCTCTGTTTCAGCCCCACTGTTTCAGCCCTTCAGTTTCTCGCCCTCTGTTTCAGCCCCTCTGTTTCAGCCTCTCTGTTTCAGCCCCTCTGTTTCTCGCCCCCTGTTTCAGCCCCTCTGTTTCAGCCCCTCTGTTTCAGCCCCTCTGTTTCTCGCCCTCTGTTTCAGCCCCTCTGTTTCAGCCCCTCTGTTTCAGCCCCTCGGTTTCTCGCCCTCTGTTTCAGCCCCTCTGTTTCTCGCCCTCTGTTTCAGCCCCTCTGTCTCAGCCCTTCTGTTTCAGCCCCTCTGTTTCAGCCCCTCTGTTTCTCGCCCTCTGTTTCTCGCCCTCTGTTTCTCGCCTTCTGTTTCAGCCCCTCTGTTTCAGCACCTCTGTTTCAGCCCCTCTGTTTCAGCCCCTCGGTTTCTCGCCCTCTGTTTCAGCCCCTCTGTTTCTCGCCCTCTGTTTCAGCCCCTCTGTTTCAGCCCCTCGTTTTATCGCCCTCTGTTTCAGCCCCTCTGTTTCAGCCCCTCTGTTTCTCGCCCTCTATTTCAGCCCCTCTGTTTCAGCCCCTCTGTTTCAGCCCCTCTGTTTCAGCCCCTCTGTTTCTCACCCTCTGTTTCAGACCCTCTGTTTCTCGCCCTCTGTTTCAGCTCCTTTGTTTCAGCCCCTCTGTTTCAGCCCCTCTGTTTCTCACCCTCTGTTTCAGCCCCTCGGTTTCTCGCCCTCTGTTTCAGCCCCTCTGTTTCAGCCCCTCTGTTTCAGCCCCTCTGTTTCTCGCCAAATGTCTCAGCCCCTATGTTTCAGCCCCTTTATTTCAGCCCCTCTGTTTCCGCCCCTCTGTCTCTCGCCCTCTGTTTCAGCCCCTCTGTTTCTCGCCCCCTGTTTCAGCCCCTCTGATTCAGCCCCTCTGTTTCTCGCCCCCTGTTTCAGCCCCTCTGTTTCAGCCCCTCTGTTTCTCGCCCTCTGTTTCAGCCCCTTGGTTTCTCGCCCTCTGTTTCAGCCCCTCTGTTTCAGCCCCTCTGTTTCAGCCCCTCGGTTTCTCGCCCTCTGTTTCAGCCCCACTGTTTCAGCCCTTCTGTTTCTCGCCCTCTGTTTCAGCCCCTCTGTTTCAGCCCCTCTGTTTCAGCCCGTCTGTTTCTCGCCCCCTGTTTCAGCCCCTCTGTTTCAGCCCCTGTGTTTCAGCCCCTCTGTTTCAGCCCCTCTGTTTATCGCCCTCTGTTTCAGCCCCTCTGTTTCAGCCCCTCTGTTTCAGCCCCTCTGTTTCAGCCCTTCGGTTTCTCGCCCTCTGTTTCAGCCCCTCTGTTTCTCGCCCTCTGTTTCAGCCCCTCTGTTTCAGCCCTTCTGTTTCAGCCCCTCTGTTTCAGCCCCTCTGTTTCTCGCCCTCTGTTTCAGCCCCTCTGTTTCTCGCCCTCTGTTTCAGCCCCTCTGTTTCAGCCCCTCTGTTTCAGCACCTCTGTTTCTCTTCCTCTGTTTCAGCCCCTCGGTTTGTCGCCCTCTGTTTCAGCCACTCTGTTTCAGCCCCTCTGTTTCAGCCCCTCTGTTTCTCTTCCTCTGTTTCAGCCCCTCGGTTTGTCGCCCTCTGTTTCAGCCCCTCTGCTTCAGCCCCTCTGTTTCTCGCCCTCTGTTTGAGCCCCTCTGTTTCAGCCCCTCTGTTTCAGCCCCTCTTTTTCTCGCCCTCTCTTTCAGCCCCTCTGTTTCAGCCCCTCTGTTTCAGCCCCTCTGTTTCAGCCCCTCTTTTTCTCGCCCTCTGTTTCAGCCCCACTGTTTCAGCCCCTCTGTTTCTCGCCCTCTGTTTCATCCCCTCTGTTTCAGCCCCGCTTTTTCTCGCCCTCTGTTTCAGCCCCTCTTTTTCAGCCCCTCTGTTCCTCGCCCTCTGTTTCAGCCCCTCGGTTTCTCGCCCTCTGTTTCAGCGCCTCTGTTTCAGCTCCTCTGTTTCAGCCCCTTTGTTTCAGCCCCTCTGTTTCAGCCCCTCTGTCTCTCGCCCTCTGTTTCAGCCCCTCTGTTTCTCGCCCCCTGTTTCAGCCCCTCTGATTCAGCCCCTCTGTTTCTCGTCCCCTGTTTCAGCCCCTCTGTTTCAGCCCCTCTGTTTCTCGCCCTCTGTTTCAACCCCTCGGTTTCTCGCCCTCTATTTTAGCCCATCAGTTTCAGCTCCTCTGTTTCAGCCCCTCTGTTTCAGCCCCTCTGTTTCTCACCCTCTGTTTCAGCCCCTTGGTTTCTCGCCGTCTGTTTCAGCCCCTCTATTTCAGCCCCTCTGTTTCAGCCCCTCGGTTTCTCGCCCTCTGTTTCAGCCCCACTGTTTCAGCCCTTCTGTTTCTCGCCCTCTGTTTCAGCCCCTCTGTTTCAGCCCCTCTGTTTCAGCCCCTCTGTTTCTCGCCCCCTGTTTCAGCCCCTCTGTTTCAGCCCCTCTGTTTCATCCCCTCTGTTTCAGTCCCTCTGTTTCAGCCCCTCGGTTTCTCGCCCTCTGTTTCAGCCCCTCTGTTTCTCGCCCTCTGTTTCAGCCCCTCTGTTTCAGCCCTTCTGTTTCAGCCCCTCTGTTTCAGCCCCTCTGTTTCTCGCCCTCTGTTTCTCGCCCTCTGTTTCTCGCCTTCTGTTTCAGCCCCTCTGTTTCAGCACATCTGTTTCAGCCCCTCTGTTTCAGCCCCTCGGTTTCTCGCCCTCTGTTTCAGCCCCTCTGTTTCTCGCCCTCTGTTTCAGCCCCTCTGTTTCAGCCCCTCGGTTTCTCGCCCTCTGTTTCAGCCCCTCTGTTTCAGCCCCTCTGTTTCTCGCCCTCTGTTTCAGCCCCTCTGTTTCAGCCCCTCTGTTTCAGCCCCTCTGTTTCTCACCCTCTGTTTCAGCCCCTCTATTTCTCGCCCTCTGTTTCAGCCCCTCTGTTTCAGCCCCTCTGTTTCAGCCCCTCTGTTTCTCGCCCTCTGTTTCAGCCCCTCTCTTTCTCGCCCTCTGTTTCAGCCCCTCTGTTTCAGCCCCTCTGTTTCAGCCCCTCTGTTTCAGCCCCCCTGTTTCTCGCCCCCTGTTTCTTGCCCCCTGTTTCAGCCCCTCTGTTTCAGCCCCTCTGTTTCTCGCCCCCTGTTTCAGCCCCTCTGTTTCAGCCACTCTGTTTCTCGCCCCCTGTTTCAGCCCCTCTGTTTCAGCCCCTCTGTTTCTCGCCCTCTGTTTCAGCCCCTCTGTTTCTCGCCCTCTGTTTCTCGCCCACTGTTTCAGCCCCTCTGTTTCAGCCCCTCTGTTTCAGCCCCTCTGTCTCAGCCCCTCTGTTTCTCGCCCTCTGTTTCAGCTCCTCTGTTTCAGCCCCTCTGTTTCAGCCCCTCTGTTGCTCGCCCTCTGTTTCAGTCCCTCTGTTTCAGCCCCTCTGACTCATACCCTCTGTATCTCACCCTCCTTTTGAGCCCCTCGGTTTCTCGCCCTCTGTTTGAGCCCATCTGTTTCAGCCCCTCTGTTTCACTCCTCGGTTTCTCACCCTCTGTTTCAGCCCCACTGTTTCAGCCCTTTTGTTTCTCGCCCTCTGTTTCAGCCCCTCTGTTTCAGCCCCTCGGTTTCTCGCCCCCTGTTTCAGCCCCTCTGTTTCAGCCCCTCTGTTTCTCGCCCTCTGTTTCAGCCCCTCTGTTTCAGCCCCTCTGTTTCAGCCCCTCTGTTTCTCGCCCTCTGTTTGAGCCCCTTTGTTTCAGCCCCTCTGTTTCAGCCCCTCTGTTTCTCACCCTCTGTTTCAGCCCCTCGGTTTCTCGCCCTCTGTTTCAGCCCCTCTGTTTCAGCCCCTCTGTTTCAGCCCCTCTGTTTCTCGCCACCTGTTTCAGCCCCTATGTTTCAGCCCCTTTATTTCAGCCCCTCTGTTTCAGCCCCTCTGTCTCTCGCCCTCTGTTTCAGCCCCTCTGTTTCTCGCCCCCTGTTTCAGCCCCTCTGATTCAGCCCCTCTGTTTCTCGCCCCCTGTTTCAGCCCCTCTGTTTCAGCCCCTCTGTTTCTCGCCCTCTGTTTCAACCCCTCGGTTTCTCGCCCTCTGTTTTAGCCCCTCTGTTTCAGCCCCTCTGTTTCTCACCCTATGTTTCAGCCCCTTGGTTTCTCGCCCTCTGTTTCAGCCCCTCTGTTTCAGCCCCTCTGTTTCAGCCCCTCGGTTTCTCTCCCTCTGTTTCAGCCCCACTGTTTCAGCCCTTCTGTTTCTCGCCCTCTGTTTCAGCCCCTCTGTTTCAGCCCCTCTGTTTCAGCCCGTCTGTTTCTCGCCCCCTGTTTCAGCCCCTCTGTTTCAGCCCCTGTGTTTCAGCCCCTCTGTTTCAGCCCCTCTGTTTCTCGCCCTCTGTTTCAGCCCCTCTGTTTCAGCCCCTCTGTTTCAGCCCCTCTGTTTCAGCCCTTCGGTTTCTCGCCCTCTGTTTCAGCCCCTCTGTTTCTCGCCCTCTGTTTCAGCCCCTCTGTTTCAGCCCTTCTGTTTCAGCCCCTCTGTTTCAGCCCCTCTGTTTCTCGCCCTCTGTTTCAGCCCCTCTGTTTCTCGCCCTCTGTTTCTCGCCCTCTGTTTCAGCCCCTCTGTTTCAGCCCCTCTGTTTCAGCCCCTCTGTTCCAGCCCCTCTGTTTCAGACCCTTTGTTTCAGCCCCTCTGTTTCTCGCCCTCTGTTTCAACCCCTCGGTTTCTCGCCCTCTGTTTTAGCCCCTCTGTTTCAGCCCCTCTGTTTCTCACCCTCTGTTTCAGCCCCTTGGTTTCTCGCCCTCTGTTTCAGCCCCTCTGTTTCAGCCCCTCTGTTTCAGCCCCTCGGTTTCTCGCCCTCTGTTTCAGCCCCACTGTTTCAGCCCCTCTGTTTCAGCTCCTCTGTTTCAGCCCCTCTGTTTCTCGCCCCCTGTTTCTGCCCCTCTGTTTCTTGCCCTCTGTTTCAGCCCCTCTGTTTCAGCCCCTCTGTTTCAGCCCCACTGTTTCTCGCCCTCTGTTTCATCCCCTCGGTTTCTCGCCCTCTGTTTCCGCCCCTCTGCTTATCGCCCTCTGTTTCAGCCCCTCTGTTTCAGCCCCTCTGTTTCAGCTCCTCTGTTTCTCGCCCTCTGTTTCAGCCCCTCGGTTTCTCGCCCTCTGTTTCAGCCCCTCTGTTTCAGCCCCTCTGTTTCAGCCCCACTGTTTCTCGCCCTCTGTTTCAGCCCCTCTGTTTCTCGCCCTCTGTTTCAGCCCCTCTGTTTCAGCCCCTCTGTTTCAGCCCCTCTGTTTCTAGCCCTCTGTTTCAGCCCCTCTGTTTCAGCCCCTCTGTTTCAGCCCCTCTGTTTCTCGCCCCCTGTTTCAGCCCCTCTGTTTCAGCCCCTTGGTTTCTCGCCCACTGTTTCAGCCCATCTGTTTCAGCCCCTCTGTTTCTAGCCCTCTGTTTCTCGCCCTCTGTTTCAGCCCCTCTGTTTCAGCCCCTCTGTTTCTAGCCCTCTGTTTCTTGCCCTCTGTTTCAGCCCCTCTGTTTCTCGCCCTCTGTTTCAGCCCCTCTGTTTCAGCCCCTCTGTTTCTAGCCCTCTGTTTCTCGCCCTCTGTTTCAGCCACTCTGTTTCAGCCCCTCTGTTTCAGCCCCTCTGTTTCAGCCCCTCTGTTTCTCGCCCTCTGTTTCAGCCCCTTGGTTTCTCGCCCTCTGTTTCAGCCCCTCTGTTTCAGCCCCACTGTTTCAGCTCCACTGTTTCTCGCCCTCTGTTTCAGCCCCTCTGTTTCTTGCCCTCTGTTTCAGGCCCTCTATTTCAGCCCCTCTGTTTCTCGCCCTCTGTTTCAGCCCCTCTGTTTCTCGCCCTCTGTTTCAGACCCTCTGTTTCAGCCCCTCTGTTTCAGCCCCTCTGTTTTTCGCACTCTGTTTCAGCCCCTCGGTTCTCGCCCTCTGTTTCCGCCCCTCTGTTTCTCGCCCTCTGTTTCAGCCCCTCTGTTTCACGCCCTCTGTTTCAGTCCCTCTGTTTCAGCCCCCCTGTTTCTCGCCCTCTGTTTCAGCCCCTCTGTTTCTTGCCCTCTGTTTCAGCCCCTCTGTTTCAGCCCCTCTGTTTCTCGCCCTCTGTTTCAGCCCCTCGGTTTCTCGCCCTCTGTTTCCGCCCCTCTGTTTCTCGCCCTCTGTTTCAGTCCCTCTGTTTCAGCTCCTCTGTTTCAGCCCCTCTTTTTCTCACCCACTGTTTCAGCCCCTCTGCTTCTCGCCCTCTGTTTCAGCCCCTCTGTTTCAGACCCTCTGTTTCAGCCCCTCGGTTTCTCGCCCTCTGTTTCAGCCCCTCTGTTTCAGCTCCTCTGTTTCAGCCCCTCTGTTTCTTGCCCTCTTATTCAGCCCCTCTGTTTCTCGCCCTCTGTTTGAGCCCCTCTGTTTGAGCCCCTCTGTTTCAGCTCCTCTGTTTCTCGCCCTCTGTTTCAGCCCCTCTGTTTCAGCCCCTCCGTTTCAGCCCCTCGGTTTCTCGCCCTCTCTTTCAGCCCCTCTGTTTCAGCTCCTCTGTTTCAGCCCCCCTGTTTCTCGCCCTCTTATTCAGCCCCTCTGTTTCTCGCCCTCTGTTTGAGCCCCTCTGTTTGAGCCCCTCTGTTTCAGCCCCTCTGTTTCTCGCCCTCTGTTTCAGCCCCTCGGTTTCTCGCCCTCTGTTTCAGCCCCTCTGTTTCAGCCCCTCTGTTTCAGCCCCTCTGTTTCTTGCCCTCTGTTTCAGCCCCTCTGTTTCCCGCCCTCAGTTTCAGCCCCTCTGTTTCTCGCCCTCTGTTTCAGCCCCTCTGTTTCAGCCCCTCTGTTTCCCGCCCTCTGTTTCAACCCCTCGGTTTCTAGCCCTCTGTTTTAGCCCCTCTGTTTCAGCACCTCTGTTTCAGCCCCGCTGTTTCAGCCCCTCTATTTCTCACCCTCTGTTTCAGCCCCTCGGTTTCTCGCCCTCTGTTTCAGCCCCTCTGATTCAGCCCCTCTGTTTCAGCCCCTCGGTTTCTCGCCCTCTGTTTCAGCCCCTCTGTTTCAGCCCTTCTGTTTCTCGCCCTCTGTTTCAGCCCCTCTGTTTCAGCCCCTCTGTTTCAGCCCCTCTGTTTCTCGCCCCCTGTTTCAGCCCCTCTGTTTCTCGCCCTTTGTTTCAGCCCCTCTGTTTCAGCCCCTCTGTTTCTCGCCCTCTGTTTCTTGCCCTCTGTTTCAGCCCCTCTGTTTCTCGCCCTCTGTTTCAGCCCCTCTGTTTCAGCCCCTCTGTTTCTAGCCCTCTGTTTCTCGCCCTCTGTTTCAGCCCCTCTGTTTCAGCCCCTCTGTTTCAGCCCCTCTGTTTCAGCCCCTCTGTTTCTCGCCCTCTGTTTCAGCCCCTCGGTTTCTTGCCCTCTGTTTCAGCCCCTCTGTTTCAGCCCCTCTGTTTCAGCCCCACTGTTTCTCGCCCTCTGTTTCATCCCCTCGGTTTCTCGCCCTCTGTTTCCGCCCCTATGCTTATCGCCCTCTGTTTCAGCCCCTCTGTTTCAGCCCCTCTGTTTCAGCCCCTCTGTTTCAGCTCCTCTGTTTCTCGCCCTCTGTTTCAGCCCCTCGGTTTCTCGCCCTCTGTTTCAGCCCCTCTGTTTCAGCCCCTCTGTTTCAGCCCCACTGTTTCTCGCCCTCTGTTTCAGCCCCTCTGTTTCTCGCCCTCTGTTTCAGCCCCTCTGTTTCAGCCCCTCTGTTTCAGCCCCTCTGTTTCTAGCCCTCTGTTTCAGCCCCTCTGTTTCAGCCCCTCTGTTTCAGCCCCTCTGTTTCTCGCCCTCTGTTTCAGCCCCTCTGTTTCAGCCCCTTGGTTTCTCGCCCACTGTTTCAGCCCATCTGTTTCAGCCCCTCTGTTTCAGCCCCTCTGTTTCTTGCCCTCTGTTTCAGCCCCTCTGTTTCTCGCCCTCAGTTTCAGCCCCTCTGTTTCAGCCCCTCTGTTTCTAGCCCTCTGTTTCTCGCCCTCTGTTTCAGCCCCTCTGTTTCAGCCCCTCTGTTTCAGCCCCTCTGTTTCTCGCCCTCTGTTTCAGCCCCTTGGTTTCTCGCCCTCTGTTTCAGCCCCTCTGTTTCAGCCCCACTGTTTCAGCTCCACTGTTTCTCGCCCTCTGTTTCAGCCCCTCTGTTTCTCGCCCTCTGTTTCAGCCCCTCTATTTCAGCCCCTCTGTTTCTCGCCCTCTGTTTCAGCCCCTCTGTTTCAGCCCCTCTGTTTTTCGCCCTCTGTTTCAGCCCCTCGGTTCTCGCCCTCTGTTTCCGCCCCTCTGTTTCTCGCCCTCTGTTTCAGCCCCTCTGTTTCAGCCCCTCTGTTTCAGGCCCTCTGTTTCTCGCCCCCTGTTTCAGCCCATCTGTTTCAGCCCCTTGGTTTCTCGCCCACTGTTTCAGCACATCTGTTTCAGCCCCTCTGTTTCAGCCCCTCTGTTTCTTGCACTCTGTTTCAGCCCCTCTGTTTCTCGCCCTCTGTTTCAGCCCCTCTGTTTCAGCCCCTCTGTTTCTCGCCCTCTGTTTCTCGCCCTCTGTTTCAGCCCCTCTGTTTCAGCCCCTCTGTTTCAGCCCCTCTGTTTCAGCCCCTTTGTTTCTCGCCCTCTGTTTCAGCCCCTCGGTTTCTCGCCCTCTGTTTCAGCCCCTCTGTTTAAGCCCCTCTGTTTCTCGCCCTCTGTTTCAGCCCCTCTCTTTCTCGCCCTCTGTTTCAGACCCTCTGTTTCAGCCCCTCTGTTTCAGCCCCTCTGTTTTTTGCCCTCTGTTTCAGCCCCTCGGTTTCTCGCCCTCTGTTTCCGCCCCTCTGTTTCTCGCCCTCTGTTTCAGCCCCTCTGTTTCAGCTCCTCTGTTTCAGCCCCTCTTTTTCTCACCCACTGTTTCAGCCCCTCTGCTTCTCGCCCTCTGTTTCAGCCCCTCTGTTTCTCACCCTCTGTTTCAGCCCCTCTGTTTCAGCCCCTCTGTTTCAGCCCCTCGGTTTCTCGCCCTCTGTTTCAGCCCCTCTGTTTAAGCTCCTCTGTTTCGGCCCCTCTGTTTCTCGCCCTCTAATTCAGCCCCTCTGTTTCTCGCCCTCATTTCAGCCCCTCTGTTTGAGCCCCTCTGTTTCAGCCCCTCTGTTTCTCGCCCTCTGTTTCAGCCCCTCGGTTTCTCGCCCTCTGTTTTAGCCCCTCTGTTTCAGCCCCTCTGTTTCAGCCCCTCTGTTTCTTGCCCTCTGTTTCAGCACCTCTGTTTCTCGCCCTCTGTTTCAGCCCCTCTGTTTCTCGCCCTCTGTTTCAGCCCCTCTGTTTCAGCCCCTCTGTTTCCCGCCCTCTGTTTCAACCCCTCGGTTTCTCGCCCACTGTTTTAGCCCCTCTGTTTCAGCACCTCTGTTTCAGCCCCTCTGTTTCAGCCCCTCTGTTTCTCACCCTCTGTTTCAGCCCCTCGGTTTCTCGCCCACTGTTTCAGCCCATCTGTTTCAGCCCCTCTGTTTCAGCCCCTCGGTTTCTCGCCCTCTGTTTCAGCCCCTCTGTTTCAGCCCTTCTTTTTCTCGCCCTCTGTTTCAGCCCCTCTGTTTCAGCCCCTCTGTTTCAGCCCCTCTGTTTCAGCCCCTCTGTTTCTTGCCCCCTGTTTCAGCCCCTCTGTTTCAGCCCCTCTGTTTCTCGCCCTCTGTTTCAGCCCCTCTGTTTCAGCCCCTCTGTTTCTCGCCCTATGTTTCTTGCCCTCTGTTTCAGCCCCTCTGTTTCTCGCCGTCTGTTTCAGCCCCTCTGTTTCAGCCCCTCTGTTTCAGCCCTTCTGTTTCTCGCCCTCTGTTTCAGCCCCTCTGTTTCAGCCCTTCTGTTTCAGCCCCTCTGTTTCAGCCCCTCTGTTTCTTGCCCCCTGTTTCAGCCCCTCTGTTTCAGCCCCTCTGTTTCTCGCCCTCTGTTTCAGCCCCTCTGTTTCAGCCCCTCTGTTTCTCGCCCTATGTTTCTTGCCCTCTGTTTCAGCCCCTCTGTTTCTCGCCCTCTGTTTCAGCCCCTCTGTTTCAGCCCCTCTGTTTCTAGCCTTCTGTTTCTCGCTCTCTGTTTCAGCCCCTCTGTTTCAGCCCCTCTGTTTCAGCCCCTCTGTTTCTCGCCCTCTGTTTCAGCCCCTCGGTTTCTCGCCCTCTGTTTCAGCCCCTCTGTTTCGGCCCCTCTGTTTCAGCCCCACTGTTTCTCGCCCTCTGTTTCGGCCCACCTGTTTCTCGCCCTCTGTTTCAGCCCCTCTGTTTCTCGCCCTCTGTTTCTGCCCCTCTGTTTGAGCCCCTCTGTTTCTCGCCCTCTGTTTCAGCCCCTCGGTTTCTCGCCCTCTGTTTCCGCCCCTCTGTTTCTCGCCCTCTGTTTCAGCCCCTCTGTTTCAGCTCCTCTGTTTCAGCCCCTCTTTTTCTCACCCACTGTTTCAGCCCCTCTGCTTCTCGCCCTCTGTTTCAGCCCCTCTGTTTCAGCCCCTCTGTTTCTCACCCTCTGTTTCAGCCCCTCTGTTTCAGCCCCTCTGTTTCAGCCCCTCTGTTTCAGCCCCTCGGTTTCTCGCCCTCTGTTTCAGCCCCTCTGTTTCAGCTCCTCTGTTTCAGCCCCTCTGTTTCTCGCCCTCTTATTCAGCCCCTCTGTTTCTCGCCCTCTGCTTGAGCCTCTCTGTTTGAGCCCCTCTGTTTCAGCCCCTCTGTTTCTCGCCCTCTGTTTCAGCCCCTCGGTTTCTCGCCCTCTGTTTCAGCCCCTCTGTTTCAGCCCCTCTGTTTCAGCCCCTCTGTTTCTTGCCCTCTGTTTCAGCCCCTCTGTTTCCCGCCCTCTGTTTCAGCCCCTCTGTTTCTCGCCCTCTGTTTCAGCCCCTCTGTTTCAGCCCCTCTGTTTCCCGCCCTCTGTTTCAACCCCTCGGTTTCTCGCCCTCTGTTTTAGCCCCTCTGTTTCAGCACCTCTGTTTCAGCCCCGCTGTTTCAGCCCCTCTATTTCTCACCCTCTGTTTCAGCCCCTCGGTTTCTCGCCCTCTGTTTCAGCCCCTCTGATTCAGCCCCTCTGTTTCAGCCCCTCGGTTTCTCGCCCTCTGTTTCAGCCCCTCTGTTTCAGCCCTTCTGTTTCTCGCCCTCTGTTTCAGACCCTCTGTTTCAGCCCCTCTGTTTCAGCCCCTCTGTTTTTCGCCCTCTGTTTCAGCCCCTCGGTTCTCGCCCTCTGTTTCCGCCCCTCTGTTTCTCGCCCTCTGTTTCAGCCCCTCTGTTTCTCGCCCTCTGTTTCAGTCCCTCTGTTTCAGCCCCCCTGTTTCTCGCCCTCTGTTTCAGCCCCTCTGTTTCTTGCCCTCTGTTTCAGCCCCTCTGTTTCAGCCCCTCTGTTTCTCGCCCTCTGTTTCAGCCCCTCGGTTTCTCGCCCTCTGTTTCCGCCCCTCTGTTTCTCGCCCTCTGTTTCAGTCCCTCTGTTTCAGCTCCTCTGTTTCAGCCCCTCTTTTTCTCACCCACTGTTTCAGCCCCTCTGCTTCTCGCCCTCTGTTTCAGCCCCTCTGTTTCAGACCCTCTGTTTCAGCCCCTCGGTTTCTCGCCCTCTGTTTCAGCCCCTCTGTTTCAGCTCCTCTGTTTCAGCCCCTCTGTTTCTTGCCCTCTTATTCAGCCCCTCTGTTTCTCGCCCTCTGTTTCAGCCCCTCTGTTTGAGCCCCTCTGTTTCAGCTTCTCTGTTTCTCGCCCTCTGTTTCAGCCCCTCTGTTTCAGCCCCTCCGTTTCAGCCCCTCGGTTTCTCGCCCTCTGTTTCAGCCCCTCTGTTTCAGCTCCTCTGTTTCAGCCCCTCTGTTTCTCGCCCTCTTATTCAGCCCCTCTGTTTCTCGCCCTCTGTTTGAGCCCCTCTGTTTGAGCCCCTCTGTTTCAGCCCCTCTGTTTCTCGCCCTCTGTTTCAGCCCCTCGGTTTCTCGCCCTCTGTTTCAGCCCCTCTGTTTCAGCCCCTCTGTTTCAGCCCCTCTGTTTCTTGCCCTCTGTTTCAGCCCCTCTGTTTCCCGCCCTCAGTTTCAGCCCCTCTGTTTCTCGCCCTCTGTTTCAGCCCCTCTGTTTCAGCCCCTCTGTTTCCCGCCCTCTGTTTCAACCCCTCGGTTTCTCGCCCTCTGTTTTAGCCCCTCTGTTTCAGCACCTCTGTTTCAGCCCCGCTGTTTCAGCCCCTCTATTTCTCACCCTCTGTTTCAGCCCCTCGGTTTCTCGCCCTCTGTTTCAGCCCCTCTGATTCAGCCCCTCTGTTTCAGCCCCTCGGTTTCTCGCCCTCTGTTTCAGCCCCTCTGTTTCAGCCCTTCTGTTTCTCGCCCTCTGTTTCAGACCCTCTGTTTCAGCCCCTCTGTTTCAGCCCCTCTGTTTTTCGCCCTCTGTTTCAGCCCCTCGGTTCTCGCCCTCTGTTTCCGCCCCTCTGTTTCTCGCCCTCTGTTTCAGCCCCTCTGTTTCTCGCCCTCTGTTTCAGTCCCTCTGTTTCAGCCCCCCTGTTTCTCGCCCTCTGTTTCAGCCCCTCTGTTTCTTGCCCTCTGTTTCAGCCCCTCTGTTTCAGCCCCTCTGTTTCTCGCCCTCTGTTTCAGCCCCTCGGTTTCTCGCCCTCTGTTTCCGCCCCTCTGTTTCTCGCCCTCTGTTTCAGTCCCTCTGTTTCAGCTCCTCTGTTTCAGCCCCTCTTTTTCTCACCCACTGTTTCAGCCCCTCTGCTTCTCGCCCTCTGTTTCAGCCCCTCTGTTTCAGACCCTCTGTTTCAGCCCCTCGGTTTCTCGCCCTCTGTTTCAGCCCCTCTGTTTCAGCTCCTCTGTTTCAGCCCCTCTGTTTCTTGCCCTCTTATTCAGCCCCTCTGTTTCTCGCCCTCTGTTTCAGCCCCTCTGTTTGAGCCCCTCTGTTTCAGCTTCTCTGTTTCTCGCCCTCTGTTTCAGCCCCTCTGTTTCAGCCCCTCCGTTTCAGCCCCTCGGTTTCTCGCCCTCTGTTTCAGCCCCTCTGTTTCAGCTCCTCTGTTTCCGCCCCTCTGTTTCTCGCCCTCTTATTCAGCCCCTCTGTTTCTCGCCCTCTGTTTGAGCCCCTCTGTTTGAGCCCCTCTGTTTCAGCCCCTCTGTTTCTCGCCCTCTGTTTCAGCCCCTCGGTTTCTCGCCCTCTGTTTCAGCCCCTCTGTTTCAGCCCCTCTGTTTCAGCCCCTCTGTTTCTTGCCCTCTGTTTCAGCCCCTCTGTTTCCCGCCCTCAGTTTCAGCCCCTCTGTTTCTCGCCCTCTGTTTCAGCCCCTCTGTTTCAGCCCCTCTGTTTCCCGCCCTCTGTTTCAGCCCCTCCGTTTCAGCCCCTCGGTTTCTCGCCCTCTGTTTCAGCCCCTCTGTTTCAGCTCCTCTGTTTCAGCCCCTCTGTTTCTCGCCCTCTTATTCAGCCCCTCTGTTTCTCGCCCTCTGTTTGAGCCCCTCTGTTTGAGCCCCTCTGTTTCAGCCCCTCTGTTTCTCGCCCTCTGTTTCAGCCCCTCGGTTTCTCGCCCTCTGTTTCAGCCCCTCTGTTTCAGCCCCTCTGTTTCAGCCCCTCTGTTTCTTGCCCTCTGTTTCAGCCCCTCTGTTTCCCGCCCTCAGTTTCAGCCCCTCTGTTTCTCGCCCTCTGTTTCAGCCCCTCTGTTTCAGCCCCTCTGTTTCCCGCCCTCTGTTTCAACCCCTCGGTTTCTCGCCCTCTGTTTTAGCCCCTCTGTTTCAGCACCTCTGTTTCAGCCCCGCTGTTTCAGCCCCTCTATTTCTCACCCTCTGTTTCAGCCCCTCGGTTTCTCGCCCTCTGTTTCAGCCCCTCTGATTCAGCCCCTCTGTTTCAGCCCCTCGGTTTCTCGCCCTCTGTTTCAGCCCCTCTGTTTCAGCCCTTCTGTTTCTCGCCCTCTGTTTCAGACCCTCTGTTTCAGCCCCTCTGTTTCAGCCCCTCTGTTTTTCGCCCTCTGTTTCAGCCCCTCGGTTCTCGCCCTCTGTTTCCGCCCCTCTGTTTCTCGCCCTCTGTTTCAGCCCCTCTGTTTCTCGCCCTCTGTTTCAGTCCCTCTGTTTCAGCCCCCCTGTTTCTCGCCCTCTGTTTCAGCCCCTCTGTTTCTTGCCCTCTGTTTCAGCCCCTCTGTTTCAGCCCCTCTGTTTCTCGCCCTCTGTTTCAGCCCCTCGGTTTCTCGCCCTCTGTTTCCGCCCCTCTGTTTCTCGCCCTCTGTTTCAGTCCCTCTGTTTCAGCTCCTCTGTTTCAGCCCCTCTTTTTCTCACCCACTGTTTCAGCCCCTCTGCTTCTCGCCCTCTGTTTCAGCCCCTCTGTTTCAGACCCTCTGTTTCAGCCCCTCGGTTTCTCGCCCTCTGTTTCAGCCCCTCTGTTTCAGCTCCTCTGTTTCAGCCCCTCTGTTTCTTGCCCTCTTATTCAGCCCCTCTGTTTCTCGCCCTCTGTTTCAGCCCCTCTGTTTGAGCCCCTCTGTTTCAGCTTCTCTGTTTCTCGCCCTCTGTTTCAGCCCCTCTGTTTCAGCCCCTCCGTTTCAGCCCCTCGGTTTCTCGCCCTCTGTTTCAGCCCCTCTGTTTCAGCTCCTCTGTTTCCGCCCCTCTGTTTCTCGCCCTCTTATTCAGCCCCTCTGTTTCTCGCCCTCTGTTTGAGCCCCTCTGTTTGAGCCCCTCTGTTTCAGCCCCTCTGTTTCTCGCCCTCTGTTTCAGCCCCTCGGTTTCTCGCCCTCTGTTTCAGCCCCTCTGTTTCAGCCCCTCTGTTTCAGCCCCTCTGTTTCTTGCCCTCTGTTTCAGCCCCTCTGTTTCCCGCCCTCAGTTTCAGCCCCTCTGTTTCTCGCCCTCTGTTTCAGCCCCTCTGTTTCAGCCCCTCTGTTTGCCGCCCTCTGTTTCAACCCCTCGGTTTCTCGCCCTCTGTTTTAGCCCCTCTGTTTCAGCACCTCTGTTTCAGCCCCGCTGTTTCAGCCCCTCTATTTCTCACCCTCTGTTTCAGCCCCTCGGTTTCTCGCCCTCTGTTTCAGCCCCTCTGATTCAGCCCCTCTGTTTCAGCCCTTCTGTTTCTCGCCCTCTGTTTCAGCCCCTCTGTTTCAGCCCCACTGTTTCAGCCCCTCTGTTTCTCGCCCCCTGTTTCAGCCCCTCTGTTTCAGCCCCTCTGTTTCTCGCCCTCTGTTTCAGCCCCTCTGTTTCAGCCCCTCTGTTTCTCGCCCTCTGTTTCTTGCCCTCTGTTTCAGCCCCTCTGTTTCTCGCCCTCTGTTTCAGCCCCTCTGTTTCAGCCCCTCTGTTTCTAGCCCTCTGTTTCTCGCCCTCTGTTTCAGCCCCTCTGTTTCAGCCCCTCTGTTTCAGCCCCTCTGTTTCAGCCCCTCTGTTTCTTGCCCCCTGTTTCAGCCCCTCTGTTTCAGCCCCTCTGTTTCTCGCCCTCTGTTTCAGCCCCTCTGTTTCAGCCCCTCTGTTTCTCGCCCTATGTTTCTTGCCCTCTGTTTCAGCCCCTCTGTTTCTCGCCCTCTGTTTCAGCCCCTCTGTTTCAGCCCCTCTGTTTCTAGCCTTCTGTTTCTCGCTCTCTGTTTCAGCCCCTCTGTTTCAGCCCCTCTGTTTCAGCCCCTCTGTTTCTCGCCCTCTGTTTCAGCCCCTCGGTTTCTCGCCCTCTGTTTCAGCCCCTCTGTTTCGGCCCCTCTGTTTCAGCCCCACTGTTTCTCGCCCTCTGTTTCGGCCCACCTGTTTCTCGCCCTCTGTTTCAGCCCCTCTGTTTCTCGCCCTCTGTTTCTGCCCCTCTGTTTGAGCCCCTCTGTTTCTCGCCCTCTGTTTCAGCCCCTCGGTTTCTCGCCCTCTGTTTCCGCCCCTCTGTTTCTCGCCCTCTGTTTCAGCCCCTCTGTTTCAGCTCCTCTGTTTCAGCCCCTCTTTTTCTCACCCACTCTTTCAGCCCCTCTGCTTCTCGCCCTCTGTTTCAGCCCCTCTGTTTCAGCCCCTCTGTTTCTCACCCTCTGTTTCAGCCCCTCTGTTTCAGCCCCTCTGTTTCAGCCCCTCTGTTTCAGCCCCTCGGTTTCTCGCCCTCTGTTTCAGCCCCTCTGTTTCAGCTCCTCTGTTTCAGCCCCTCTGTTTCTCGCCCTCTTATTCAGCCCCTCTGTTTCTCGCCCTCTGCTTGAGCCTCTCTGTTTGAGCCCCTCTGTTTCAGCCCCTCTGTTTCTCGCCCTCTGTTTCAGCCCCTCGGTTTCTCGCCCTCTGTTTCAGCCCCTCTGTTTCAGCCCCTCTGTTTCAGCCCCTCTGAGACTTGCCCTCTGTTTCAGCCCCTCTGTTTCCCGCCCTCTGTTTCAGCCCCTCTGTTTCTCGCCCTCTGTTTCAGCCCCTCTGTTTCAGCCCCTCTGTTTCCCGCCCTCTGTTTCAACCCCTCGGTTTCTCGCCCTCTGTTTTAGCCCCTCTGTTTCAGCACCTCTGTTTCAGCCCCGCTGTTTCAGCCCCTCTATTTCTCACCCTCTGTTTCAGCCCCTCGGTTTCTCGCCCTCTGTTTCAGCCCCTCTGATTCAGCCCCTCTGTTTCAGCCCCTCGGTTTCTCGCCCTCTGTTTCAGCCCCTCTGTTTCAGCCCTTCTGTTTCTCGCCCTCTGTTTCAGACCCTCTGTTTCAGCCCCTCTGTTTCAGCCCCTCTGTTTTTCGCCCTCTGTTTCAGCCCCTCGGTTCTCGCCCTCTGTTTCCGCCCCTCTGTTTCTCGCCCTCTGTTTCAGCCCCTCTGTTTCTCGCCCTCTGTTTCAGTCCCTCTGTTTCAGCCCCCCTGTTTCTCGCCCTCTGTTTCAGCCCCTCTGTTTCTTGCCCTCTGTTTCAGCCCCTCTGTTTCAGCCCCTCTGTTTCTCGCCCTCTGTTTCAGCCCCTCGGTTTCTCGCCCTCTGTTTCCGCCCCTCTGTTTCTCGCCCTCTGTTTCAGTCCCTCTGTTTCAGCTCCTCTGTTTCAGCCCCTCTTTTTCTCACCCACTGTTTCAGCCCCTCTGCTTCTCGCCCTCTGTTTCAGCCCCTCTGTTTCAGACCCTCTGTTTCAGCCCCTCGGTTTCTCGCCCTCTGTTTCAGCCCCTCTGTTTCAGCTCCTCTGTTTCAGCCCCTCTGTTTCTTGCCCTCTTATTCAGCCTCTCTGTTTCTCGCCCTCTGTTTCAGCCCCTCTGTTTGAGCCCCTCTGTTTCAGCTCCTCTGTTTCTCGCCCTCTGTTTCAGCCCCTCTGTTTCAGCCCCTCCGTTTCAGCCCCTCGGTTTCTCGCCCTCTGTTTCAGCCCCTCTGTTTCAGCTCCTCTGTTTCAGCCCCTCTGTTTCTCGCCCTCTTATTCAGCCCCTCTGTTTCTCGCCCTCTGTTTGAGCCCCTCTGTTTGAGCCCCTCTGTTTCAGCCCCTCTGTTTCTCGCCCTCTGTTTCAGCCCCTCGGTTTCTCGCCCTCTGTTTCAGCCCCTCTGTTTCAGCCCCTCTGTTTCAGCCCCTCTGTTTCTTGCCCTCTGTTTCAGCCCCTCTGTTTCCCGCCCTCAGTTTCAGCCCCTCTGTTTCTCGCCCTCTGTTTCAGCCCCTCTGTTTCAGCCCCTCTGTTTCCCGCCCTCTGTTTCAACCCCTCGGTTTCTCGCCCTCTGTTTTAGCCCCTCTGTTTCAGCACCTCTGTTTCAGCCCCGCTGTTTCAGCCCCTCTATTTCTCACCCTCTGTTTCAGCCCCTCGGTTTCTCGCCCTCTGTTTCAGCCCCTCTGATTCAGCCCCTCTGTTTCAGCCCCTTGGTTTCTCGCCCTCTGTTTCAGCCCCTCTGTTTCAGCCCTTCTGTTTCTCGCCCTCTGTTTCAGCCCCTCTGTTTCAGCCCCTCTGTTTCAGCCCCTCTGTTTCTCGCCCCCTGTTTCAGCCCCTCTGTTTCAGCCCCTCTGTTTCTCGCCCTCTGTTTCAGCCCCTCTGTTTCAGCCCCTCTGTTTCTCGCCCTCTGTTTCTTGCCCTCTGTTTCAGCCCCTCTGTTTCTCGCCCTCTGTTTCAGCCCCTCTGTTTCAGCCCCTCTGTTTCTAGCCCTCTGTTTCTCGCCCTCTGTTTCAGCCCCTCTGTTTCAGCCCCTCTGTTTCAGCCCCTCTGTTTCTAGCCCTCTGTTTCTCGCCCTCTGTTTCAGCGCCTCTGTTTCAGCCCCTCTGTTTCAGCCCCTCTGTTTCTCGCCCTCTGTTTCAGCCCCTCGGTTTCTTGCCCTCTGTTTCAGCCCCTCTGTTTCAGCCCCTCTGTTTCAGCCCCTCTGTTTCAGCCCCTCTGTTTCTCGCCCTCTGTTTCAGCCCCTCGGTTTCTCGCCCTCTGTTTCTCGCCCTCTGTTTCAGCCCCTCTGTTTCAGCCCCTCTGTTTCAGCCCCTCTGTTTCAGCCCCTTTGTTTCTCGCCCTCTGTTTCAGAACCCTCGGTTTCTCGCCCTCTGTTTCAGCCCCTCTGTTTAAGCCCCTCTGTTTCTCGCCCTCTGTTTCAGCCCCTCTCTTTCTCGCCCTCTGTTTCAGACCCTCTGTTTCAGCCCCTCTGTTTCAGCCCCTCTGTTTTTTGCCCTCTGTTTCAGCCCCTCGGTTTCTCGCCCTCTGTTTCCGCCCCTCTGTTTCTCGCCCTCTGTTTCAGCCCCTCTGTTTCAGCTCCTCTGTTTCAGCCCCTCTTTTTCTCACCCACTGTTTCAGCCCCTCTGCTTCTCGCCCTCTGTTTCAGCCCCTCTGTTTCTCACCCTCTGTTTCTCACCCTCTGTTTCAGCCCCTCTGTTTCAGCCCCTCGGTTTCTCGCCCTCTGTTTCAGCCCCTCTGTTTCAGCTCCTCTGTTTCGGCCCCTCTGTTTCTCGCCCTCTAATTCAGCCCCTCTGTTTCTCGCCCTCATTTCAGCCCCTCTGTTTGAGCCCCTCTGTTTCAGCCCCTCTGTTTCTCGCCCTCTGTTTCAGCCCCTCGGTTTCTCGCCCTCTGTTTCAGCCCCTCTGTTTCAGCCCCTCTGTTTCAGCCCCTCTGTTTCTTGCCCTCTGTTTCAGCACCTCTGTTTCTCGCCCTCTGTTTCAGCCCCTCTGTTTCTCGCCCTCTGTTTCAGCCCCTCTGTTTCAGCCCCTCTGTTTCCCGCCCTCTGTTTCAACCCCTCGGTTTCTCGCCCACTGTTTTAGCCCCTCTTTTTCAGCACCTCTGTTTCAGCCCCTCTGTTTCAGCCCCTCTGTTTCTCACCCTCTGTTTCAGCCCCTCGGTTTCTCGCCCTCTGTTTCAGCCCATCTGTTTCAGCCCCTCTGTTTCAGCCCCTCGGTTTCTCGCCCACTGTTTCAGCCCCTCTGTTTCAGCCCTTCTTTTTCTCGCCCTCTGTTTCAGCCCCTCTGTTTCAGCCCCTCTGTTTCAGCCCCTCTGTTTCAGCCCCTCTGTTTCTTGCCCCCTGTTTCAGCCCCTCTGTTTCAGCCCCTCTGTTTCTCGCCCTCTGTTTCAGCCCCTCTGTTTCAGCCCCTCTGTTTCTCGCCCTATGTTTCTTGCCCTCTGTTTCAGCCCCTCTGTTTCTCGCCGTCTGTTTCAGCCCCTCTGTTTCAGCCCCTCTGTTTCTAGCCTTCTGTTTCTCGCCGTCTGTTTCAGCCCCTCTGTTTCAGCCCCTCTGTTTCAGCCCTTCTGTTTCTCGCCCTCTGTTTCAGCCCCTCTGTTTCAGCCCTTCTGTTTCAGCCCCTCTGTTTCAGCCCCTCTGTTTCTTGCCCCCTGTTACAGCCCCTCTGTTTCAGCCCCTCTGTTTCTCGCCCTCTGTTTCAGCCCCTCTGTTTCAGCCCCTCTGTTTCTCGCCCTATGTTTCTTGCCCTCTGTTTCAGCCCCTCTGTTTCTCGCCCTCTGTTTCAGCCCCTCTGTTTCAGCCCCTCTGTTTCTAGCCTTCTGTTTCTCGCTCTCTGTTTCAGCCCCTCTGTTTCAGCCCCTCTGTTTCAGCCCCTCTGTTTCTCGCCCTCTGTTTCAGCCCCTCGGTTTCTCGCCCTCTGTTTCAGCCCCTCTGTTTCGGCCCCTCTGTTTCAGCCCCACTGTTTCTCGCCCTCTGTTTCGGCCCACCTGTTTCTCACCCTCTGTTTCAGCCCCTCTGTTTCTCGCCCTCTGTTTCTGCCCCTCTGTTTGAGCCCCTCTGTTTCTCGCCCTCTGTTTCAGCCCCTCGGTTTCTCGCCCTCTGTTTCCGCCCCTCTGTTTCTCGCCCTCTGTTTCAGCCCCTCTGTTTCAGCTCCTCTGTTTCAGCCCCTCTTTTTCTCACCCACTGTTTCAGCCCCTCTGCTTCTCGCCCTCTGTTTCAGCCCCTCTGTTTCAGCCCCTCTGTTTCTCACCCTCTGTTTCAGCCCCTCTGTTTCAGCCCCTCTGTTTCAGCCCCTCTGTTTCAGCCCCTCGGTTTCTCGCCCTCTGTTTCAGCCCCTCTGTTTCAGCTCCTCTGTTTCAGCCCCTCTGTTTCTCGCCCTCTTATTCAGCCCCTCTGTTTCTCGCCCTCTGCTTGAGCCTCTCTGTTTGAGCCCCTCTGTTTCAGCCCCTCTGTTTCTCGCCCTCTGTTTCAGCCCCTCGGTTTCTCGCCCTCTGTTTCAGCCCCTCTGTTTCAGCCCCTCTGTTTCAGCCCCTCTGTTTCTTGCCCTCTGTTTCAGCCCCTCTGTTTCCCGCCCTCTGTTTCAGCCCCTCTGTTTCTCGCCCTCTGTTTCAGCCCCTCTGTTTCAGCCCCTCTGTTTCCCGCCCTCTGTTTCAACCCCTCGGTTTCTCGCCCTCTGTTTTAGCCCCTCTGTTTCAGCACCTCTGTTTCAGCCCCGCTGTTTCAGCCCCTCTATTTCTCACCCTCTGTTTCAGCCCCTCGGTTTCTCGCCCTCTGTTTCAGCCCCTCTGATTCAGCCCCTCTGTTTCAGCCCCTCGGTTTCTCGCCCTCTGTTTCAGCCCCTCTGTTTCAGCCCTTCTGTTTCTCGCCCTCTGTTTCAGACCCTCTGTTTCAGCCCCTCTGTTTCAGCCCCTCTGTTTTTCGCCCTCTGTTTCAGCCCCTCGGTTCTCGCCCTCTGTTTCCGCCCCTCTGTTTCTCGCCCTCTGTTTCAGCCCCTCTGTTTCTCGCCCTCTGTTTCAGTCCCTCTGTTTCAGCCCCCCTGTTTCTCGCCCTCTGTTTCAGCCCCTCTGTTTCTTGCCCTCTGTTTCAGCCCCTCTGTTTCAGCCCCTCTGTTTCTCGCCCTCTGTTTCAGCCCCTCGGTTTCTCGCCCTCTGTTTCCGCCCCTCTGTTTCTCACCCTCTGTTTCAGTCCCTCTGTTTCAGCTCCTCTGTTTCAGCCCCTCTTTTTCTCACCCACTGTTTCAGCCCCTCTGCTTCTCGCCCTCTGTTTCAGCCCCTCTGTTTCAGACCCTCTGTTTCAGCCCCTCGGTTTCTCGCCCTCTGTTTCAGCCCCTCTGTTTCAGCTCCTCTGTTTCAGCCCCTCTGTTTCTTGCCCTCTTATTCAGCCCCTCTGTTTCTCGCCCTCTGTTTCAGCCCCTCTGTTTGAGCCCCTCTGTTTCAGCTCCTCTGTTTCTCGCCCTCTGTTTCAGCCCCTCTGTTTCAGCCCCTCCGTTTCAGCCCCTCGGTTTCTCGCCCTCTGTTTCAACCCCTCTGTTTCAGCTCCTCTGTTTCAGCCCCTCTGTTTCTCGCCCTCTTATTCAGCCCCTCTGTTTCTCGCCCTCTGTTTGAGCCCCTCTGTTTGAGCCCCTCTGTTTCAGCCCCTCTGTTTCTCGCCCTCTGTTTCAGCCCCTCGGTTTCTCGCCCTCTGTTTCAGCCCCTCTGTTTCAGCCCCTCTGTTTCAGCCCCTCTGTTTCTTGCCCTCTGTTTCAGCCCCTCTGTTTCCCGCCCTCAGTTTCAGCCCCTCTGTTTCTCGCCCTCTGTTTCAGCCCCTCTGTTTCAGCCCCTCTGTTTCCCGCCCTCTGTTTCAACCCCTCGGTTTCTCGCCCTCTGTTTTAGCCCCTCTGTTTCAGCACCTCTGTTTCAGCCCCGCTGTTTCAGCCCCTCTATTTCTCACCCTCTGTTTCAGCCCCTCGGTTTCTCGCCCTCTGTTTCAGCCCCTCTGATTCAGCCCCTCTGTTTCAGCCCCTCGGTTTCTCGCCCTCTGTTTCAGCCCCTCTGTTTCAGCCCTTTTGTTTCTCGCCCTCTGTTTCAGCACCTCTGTTTCAGCCCCTCTGTTTCAGCCCCTCTGTTTCTCGCCCCCTGTTTCAGCCCCTCTGTTTCAGCCCCTCTGTTTCTCGCCCTCTGTTTCAGCCCCTCTGTTTCAGCCCCTCTGTTTCTCGCCCTCTGTTTCTTGCCCTCTGTTTCAGCCCCTCTGTTTCTCGCCCTCTGTTTCAGCCCCTCTGTTTCAGCCCCTCTGTTTCTAGCCCTCTGTTTCTCGCCCTCTGTTTCAGCCCCTCTGTTTCAGCCCCTCTGTTTCAGCCCCTCTGTTTCTAGCCCTCTGTTTCTCGCCCTCTGTTTCAGCGCCTCTGTTTCAGCCCCTCTGTTTCAGCCCCTCTGTTTCTCGCCCTCTGTTTCAGCCCCTCGGTTTCTTGCCCTCTGTTTCAGCCCCTCTGTTTCAGCCCCTCTGTTTCAGCCCCTCTGTTTCAGCCCCTCTGTTTCACGCCCTCTGTTTCAGCCCCTCGGTTTATCGCCCTCTGTTTCTCGCCCTCTGTTTCAGCCCCTCTGTTTCAGCCCCTCTGTTTCAGCCCCTCTGTTTCAGCCCCTTTGTTTCTCGCCCTCTGTTTCAGCCCCTCGGTTTCTCGCCCTCTGTTTCAGCCCCTCTGTTTAAGCCCCTCTGTTTCTCGCCCTCTGTTTCAGCCCCTCTCTTTCTCGCCCTCTGTTTCAGACCCTCTGTTTCAGCCCCTCTGTTTCAGCCCCTCTGTTTTTTGCCCTCTGTTTCAGCCCCTCGGTTTCTCGCCCTCTGTTTCCGCCCCTCTGTTTCTCGCCCTCTGTTTCAGCCCCTCTGTTTCAGCTCCTCTGTTTCAGCCCCTCTTTTTCTCACCCACTGTTTCAGCCCCTCTGCTTCTCGCCCTCTGTTTCAGCCCCTCTGTTTCTCACCCTCTGTTTCAGCCCCTCTGTTTCAGCCCCTCTGTTTCAGCCCCTCGGTTTCTCGCCCTCTGTTTCAGCCCCTCTGTTTCAGCTCCTCTGTTTCGGCCCCTCTGTTTCTCGCCCTCTAATTCAGCCCCTCTGTTTCTCGCCCTCATTTCAGCCCCTCTGTTTGAGCCCCTCTGTTTCAGCCCCTCTGTTTCTCGCCCTCTGTTTCAGCCCCTCGGTTTCTCGCCCTCTGTTTCAGCCCCTCTGTTTCAGCCCCTCTGTTTCAGCCCCTCTGTTTCTTGCCCTCTGTTTCAGCACCTCTGTTTCTCGCCCTCTGTTTCAGCCCCTCTGTTTCTCGCCCTCTGTTTCAGCCCCTCTGTTTCAGCCCCTCTGTTTCCCGCCCTCTGTTTCAACCCCTCGGTTTCTCGCCCACTGTTTTAGCCCCTCTGTTTCAGCACCTCTGTTTCAGACCCTCTGTTTCAGCCCCTCTGTTTCTCACCCTCTGTTTCAGCCCCTCGGTTTCTCGCCCTCTGTTTCAGCCCATCTGTTTCAGCCCCTCTGTTTCAGCCCCTCGGTTTCTCGCCCTCTGTTTCAGCCCCTCTGTTTCAGCCCTTCTTTTTCTCGCCCTCTGTTTCAGCCCCTCTGTTTCAGCCCCTCTGTTTCAGCCCCTCTGTTTCAGCCCCTCTGTTTCTTGCCCCCTGTTTCAGCCCCTCTGTTTCAGCCCCTCTGTTTCTCGCCCTCTGTTTCAGCCCCTCTGTTTCAGCCCCTCTGTTTCTCGCCCTATGTTTCTTGCCCTCTGTTTCAGCCCCTCTGTTTCTCGCCGTCTGTTTCAGCCCCTCTGTTTCAGCCCCTCTGTTTCTAGCCTTCTGTTTCTCGCCGTCTGTTTCAGCCCCTCTGTTTCAGCCCCTCTGTTTCAGCCCTTCTGTTTCTCGCCCTCTGTTTCAGCCCCTCTGTTTCAGCCCTTCTGTTTCAGCCCCTCTGTTTCAGCCCCTCTGTTTCTTGCCCCCTGTTTCAGCCCCTCTGTTTCAGCCCCTCTGTTTCTCGCCCTCTGTTTCAGCCCCTCTGTTTCAGCCCCTCTGTTTCTCGCCCTATGTTTCTTGCCCTCTGTTTCAGCCCCTCTGTTTCTCGCCCTCTGTTTCAGCCCCTCTGTTTCAGCCCCTCTGTTTCTAGCCTTCTGTTTCTCGCTCTCTGTTTCAGCCCCTCTGTTTCAGCCCCTCTGTTTCAGCCCCTCTGTTTCTCGCCCTCTGTTTCAGCCCCTCGGTTTCTCGCCCTCTGTTTCAGCCCCTCTGTTTCGGCCCCTCTGTTTCAGCCCCACTGTTTCTCGCCCTCTGTTTCGGCCCACCTGTTTCTCGCCCTCTGTTTCAGCCCCTCTGTTTCTCGCCCTCTGTTTCTGCCCCTCTGTTTGAGCCCCTCTGTTTCTCGCCCTCTGTTTCAGCCCCTCGGTTTCTCGCCCTCTGTTTCCGCCCCTCTGTTTCTCGCCCTCTGTTTCAGCCCCTCTGTTTCAGCTCCTCTGTTTCAGCCCCTCTTTTTCTCACCCACTGTTTCAGCCCTTCTGCTTCTCGCCCTCTGTTTCAGCCCCTCTGTTTCAGCCCCTCTGTTTCTCACCCTCTGTTTCAGCCCCTCTGTTTCAGCCCCTCTGTTTCAGCCCCTCTGTTTCAGCCCCTCGGTTTCTCGCCCTCTGTTTCAGCCCCTCTGTTTCAGCTCCTCTGTTTCAGCCCCTCTGTTTCTCGCCCTCTTATTCAGCCCCTCTGTTTCTCGCCCTCTGCTTGAGCCTCTCTGTTTGAGCCCCTCTGTTTCAGCCCCTCTGTTTCTCGCCCTCTGTTTCAGCCCCTCGGTTTCTCGCCCTCTGTTTCAGCCCCTCTGTTTCAGCCCCTCTGTTTCAGCCCCTCTGAGACTTGCCCTCTGTTTCAGCCCCTCTGTTTCCCGCCCTCTGTTTCAGCCCCTCTGTTTCTCGCCCTCTGTTTCAGCCCCTCTGTTTCAGCCCCTCTGTTTCCCGCCCTCTGTTTCAACCCCTCGGTTTCTCGCCCTCTGTTTTAGCCCCTCTGTTTCAGCACCTCTGTTTCAGCCCCGCTGTTTCAGCCCCTCTATTTCTCACCCTCTGTTTCAGCCCCTCGGTTTCTCGCCCTCTGTTTCAGCCCCTCTGATTCAGCCCCTCTGTTTCAGCCCCTCGGTTTCTCGCCCTCTGTTTCAGCCCCTCTGTTTCAGCCCTTCTGTTTCTCGCCCTCTGTTTCAGACCCTCTGTTTCAGCCCCTCTGTTTCAGCCCCTCTGTTTTTCGCCCTCTGTTTCAGCCCCTCGGTTCTCGCCCTCTGTTTCCGCCCCTCTGTTTCTCGCCCTCTGTTTCAGCCCCTCTGTTTCTCGCCCTCTGTTTCAGTCCCTCTGTTTCAGCCCCCCTGTTTCTCGCCCTCTGTTTCAGCCCCTCTGTTTCTTGCCCTCTGTTTCAGCCCCTCTGTTTCAGCCCCTCTGTTTCTCGCCCTCTGTTTCAGCCCCTCGGTTTCTCGCCCTCTGTTTCCGCCCCTCTGTTTCTCGCCCTCTGTTTCAGTCCCTCTGTTTCAGCTCCTCTGTTTCAGCCCCTCTTTTTCTCACCCACTGTTTCAGCCCCTCTGCTTCTCGCCCTCTGTTTCAGCCCCTCTGTTTCAGACCCTCTGTTTCAGCCCCTCGGTTTCTCGCCCTCTGTTTCAGCCCCTCTGTTTCAGCTCCTCTGTTTCAGCCCTTCTGTTTCTTGCCCTCTTATTCAGCCCCTCTGTTTCTCGCCCTCTGTTTCAGCCCCTCTGTTTGAGCCCCTCTGTTTCAGCTTCTCTGTTTCTCGCCCTCTGTTTCAGCCCCTCTGTTTCAGCCCCTCCGTTTCAGCCCCTCGGTTTCTCGCCCTCTGTTTCAGCCCCTCTGTTTCAGCTCCTCTGTTTCCGCCCCTCTGTTTCTCGCCCTCTTATTCAGCCCCTCTGTTTCTCGCCCTCTGTTTGAGCCCCTCTGTTTGAGCCCCTCTGTTTCAGCCCCTCTGTTTCTCGCCCTCTGTTTCAGCCCCTCGGTTTCTCGCCCTCTGTTTCAGCCCCTCTGTTTCAGCCCCTCTGTTTCAGCCCCTCTGTTTCTTGCCCTCTGTTTCAGCCCCTCTGTTTCCCGCCCTCAGTTTCAGCCCCTCTGTTTCTCGCCCTCTGTTTCAGCCCCTCTGTTTCAGCCCCTCTGTTTCCCGCCCTCTGTTTCAACCCCTCGGTTTCTCGCCCTCTGTTTTAGCCCCTCTGTTTCAGCACCTCTGTTTCAGCCCCGCTGTTTCAGCCCCTCTATTTCTCACCCTCTGTTTCAGCCCCTCGGTTTCTCGCCCTCTGTTTCAGCCCCTCTGATTCAGCCCCTCTGTTTCAGCCCCTCGGTTTCTCGCCCTCTGTTTCAGCCCCTCTGTTTCAGCCCTTCTGTTTCTCGCCCTCTGTTTCAGCCCCTCTGTTTCAGCCCCACTGTTTCAGCCCCTCTGTTTCTCGCCCCCTGTTTCAGCCCCTCTGTTTCAGCCCCTCTGTTTCTCGCCCTCTGTTTCAGCCCCTCTGTTTCAGCCCCTCTGTTTCTCGCCCTCTGTTTCTTGCCCTCTGTTTCAGCCCCTCTGTTTCTCGCCCTCTGTTTCAGCCCCTCTGTTTCAGCCCCTCTGTTTCTAGCCCTCTGTTTCTCGCCCTCTGTTTCAGCCCCTCTGTTTCAGCCCCTCTGTTTCAGCCCCTCTGTTTCTTGCCCCCTGTTTCAGCCCCTCTGTTTCAGCCCCTCTGTTTCTCGCCCTCTGTTTCAGCCCCTCTGTTTCAGCCCCTCTGTTTCTCGCCCTATGTTTCTTGCCCTCTGTTTCAGCCCCTCTGTTTCTCGCCCTCTGTTTCAGCCCCTCTGTTTCAGCCCCTCTGTTTCTAGCCTTCTGTTTCTCGCTCTCTGTTTCAGCCCCTCTGTTTCAGCCCCTCTGTTTCAGCCCCTCTGTTTCTCGCCCTCTGTTTCAGCCCCTCGGTTTCTCGCCCTCTGTTTCAGCCCCTCTGTTTCGGCCCCTCTGTTTCAGCCCCACTGTTTCTCGCCCTCTGTTTCGGCCCACCTGTTTCTCGCCCTCTGTTTCAGCCCCTCTGTTTCTCGCCCTCTGTTTCTGCCCCTCTGTTTGAGCCCCTCTGTTTCTCGCCCTCTGTTTCAGCCCCTCGGTTTCTCGCCCTCTGTTTCCGCCCCTCTGTTTCTCGCCCTCTGTTTCAGCCCCTCTGTTTCAGCTCCTCTGTTTCAGCCCCTCTTTTTCTCACCCACTGTTTCAGCCCCTCTGCTTCTCGCCCTCTGTTTCAGCCCCTCTGTTTCAGCCCCTCTGTTTCTCACCCTCTGTTTCAGCCCCTCTGTTTCAGCCCCTCTGTTTCAGCCCCTCTGTTTCAGCCCCTCGGTTTCTCGCCCTCTGTTTCAGCCCCTCTGTTTCAGCTCCTCTGTTTCAGCCCCTCTGTTTCTCGCCCTCTTATTCAGCCCCTCTGTTTCTCGCCCTCTGCTTGAGCCTCTCTGTTTGAGCCCCTCTGTTTCAGCCCCTCTGTTTCTCGCCCTCTGTTTCAGCCCCTCGGTTTCTCGCCCTCTGTTTCAGCCCCTCTGTTTCAGCCCCTCTGTTTCAGCCCCACTGTTTCTTGCCCTCTGTTTCAGCCCCTCTGTTTCCCGCCCTCTGTTTCAGCCCCTCTGTTTCTCGCCCTCTGTTTCAGCCCCTCTGTTTCAGCCCCTCTGTTTCCCGCCCTCTGTTTCAACCCCTCGGTTTCTCGCCCTCTGTTTTAGCCCCTCTGTTTCAGCACCTCTGTTTCAGCCCCGCTGTTTCAGCCCCTCTATTTCTCACCCTCTGTTTCAGCCCCTCGGTTTCTCGCCCTCTGTTTCAGCCCCTCTGATTCAGCCCCTCTGTTTCAGCCCCTCGGTTTCTCGCCCTCTGTTTCAGCCCCTCTGTTTCAGCCCTTCTGTTTCTCGCCCTCTGTTTCAGACCCTCTGTTTCAGCCCCTCTGTTTCAGCCCCTCAGTTTTTCGCCCTCTGTTTCAGCCCCTCGGTTCTCGCCCTCTGTTTCCGCCCCTCTGTTTCTCGCCCTCTGTTTCAGCCCCTCTGTTTCTCGCCCTCTGTTTCAGTCCCTCTGTTTCAGCCCCCCTGTTTCTCGCCCTCTGTTTCAGCCCCTCTGTTTCTTGCCCTCTGTTTCAGCCCCTCTGTTTCAGCCCCTCTGTTTCTCGCCCTCTGTTTCAGCCCCTCGGTTTCTCGCCCTCTGTTTCCGCCCCTCTGTTTCTCGCCCTCTGTTTCAGTCCCTCTGTTTCAGCTCCTCTGTTTCAGCCCCTCTTTTTCTCACCCACTGTTTCAGCCCCTCTGCTTCTCGCCCTCTGTTTCAGCCCCTCTGTTTCAGACCCTCTGTTTCAGCCCCTCGGTTTCTCGCCCTCTGTTTCAGCCCCTCTGTATCAGCTCCTCTGTTTCAGCCCCTCTGTTTCTTGCCCTCTTATTCAGCCCCTCTGTTTCTCGCCCTCTGTTTCAGCCCCTCTGTTTGAGCCCCTCTGTTTCAGCTCCTCTGTTTCTCGCCCTCTGTTTCAGCCCCTCTGTTTCAGCCCCTCCGTTTCAGCCCCTCGGTTTCTCGCCCTCTGTTTCAGCCCCTCTGTTTCAGCTCCTCTGTTTCAGCCCCTCTGTTTCTCGCCCTCTTATTCAGCCCCTCTGTTTCTCGCCCTCTGTTTGAGCCCCTCTGTTTGAGCCCCTCTGTTTCAGCCCCTCTGTTTCTCGCCCTCTGTTTCAGCCCCTCGGTTTCTCGCCCTCTGTTTCAGCCCCTCTGTTTCAGCCCCTCTGTTTCTTGCCCTCTGTTTCAGCCCCTCTGTTTCCCGCCCTCAGTTTCAGCCCCTCTGTTTCTCGCCCTCTGTTTCAGCCCCTCTGTTTCAGCCCCTCTGTTTCCCGCCCTCTGTTTCAACCCCTCGGTTTCTCGCCCTCTGTTTTAGCCCCTCTGTTTCAGCACCTCTGTTTCAGCCCCGCTGTTTCAGCCCCTCTATTTCTCACCCTCTGTTTCAGCCCCTCTGTTTCTCGCCCTCTGTTTCAGCCCCTCTGATTCAGCCCCTCTGTTTCAGCCCCTCGGTTTCTCGCCCTCTGTTTCAGCCCCTCTGTTTCAGCCCTTCTGTTTCTCGCCCTCTGTTTCAGCCCCTCTGTTTCAGCCCCTCTGTTTCAGCCCCTCTGTTTCTCGCCCCCTGTTTCAGCCCCTCTGTTTCAGCCCCTCTGTTTCTCGCCCTCTGTTTCAGCCCCTCTGTTTCAGCCCCTCTGTTTCTCGCCCTCTGTTTCTTGCCCTCTGTTTCAGCCCCTCTGTTTCTCGCCCTCTGTTTCAGCCCCTCTGTTTCAGCCCCTCTGTTTCTAGCCCTCTGTTTCTCGCCCTCTGTTTCAGCCCCTCTGTTTCAGCCCCTCTGTTTCAGCCCCTCTGTTTCAGCCCCTCTGTTTCTCGCCCTCTGTTTCAGCCCCTCGGTTTCTTGCCCTCTGTTTCAGCCCCTCTGTTTCAGCCCCTCTGTTTCAGCCCCACTGTTTCTCGCCCTCTGTTTCATCCCCTCGGTTTCTCGCCCTCTGTTTCCGCCCCTCTGCTTATCGCCCTCTGTTTCAGCCCCTCTGTTTCAGCCCCTCTGTTTCAGCTCCTCTGTTTCTCGCCCTCTGTTTCAGCCCCTCGGTTTCTCGCCCTCTGTTTCAGCCCCTCTGTTTCAGCCCCTCTGTTTCAGCCCCACTGTTTCTCGCCCTCTGTTTCAGCCCCTCTGTTTCTCGCCCTCTGTTTCAGCCCCTCTGTTTCAGCCCCTCTGTTTCAGCCCCTCTGTTTCCATCCCTCTGTTTCAGCCCCTCTGTTTCAGCCCCTCTGTTTCAGCCCCTTTGTTTCTCGCCCTCTGTTTCAGCCCCTCTGTTTCAGCCCCTTGGTTTCTCGCCCACTGTTTCAGCCCATCTGTTTCAGCCCCTCTGTTTCAGCCCCTCTGTTTCTTGCCCTCTGTTTCAGCCCCTCTGTTTCTCGCCCTCTGTTTCAGCCCCTCTGTTTCAGCCCCTCTGTTTCTAGCCCTCTGTTTCTCGCCCTCTGTTTCAGCCCCTCTGTTTCAGCCCCTCTGTTTCAGCCCCTCTGTTTCTCGCCCTCTGTTTCAGCCCCTTGGTTTCTCGCCCTCTGTTTCAGCCCCTCTGTTTCAGCCCCACTGTTTCAGCTCCACTGTTTCTCGCCCTCTGTTTCAGCCCCTCTGTTTCTCGCCCTCTGTTTCAGCCCCTCTATTTCAGCCCCTCTGTTTCTCGCCCTCTGTTTCAGCCCCTCTGTTTCTCGCCCTCTGTTTCAGACCGTCTGTTTCAGCCCCTCTGTTTCAGCCCCTCTGTTTTTCGCCCTCTGTTTCAGCCCCTCGGTTCTCGCCCTCTGTTTCCGCCCCTCTGTTTCGCGCCCTCTGTTTCAGCCCCTCTGTTTCAGCCCCTCTGTTTCAGCCCATCTGTTTCTCGCCCCCTGTTTCAGCCCATCTGTTTCAGCCCCTTGGTTTCTCGCCCACTGTTTCAGCACATCTGTTTCAGCCCCTCTGTTTCAGCCCCTCTGTTTCTTGCCCTCTGTTTCAGCCCCTCTGTTTCTCGCCCTCTGTTTCAGCCCCTCTGTTTCAGCCCCTCTGTTTCTCGCCCTCTGTTTCTCGCCCTCTGTTTCAGCCCCTCTGTTTCAGCCCCTTTGTTTCTCGCCCTCTGTTTCAGCCCCTCGGTTTCTCGCCCTCTGTTTCAGCCCCTCTGTTTAAGCCCCTCTGTTTCTCGCCCTCTGTTTCAGCCCCTCTCTTTCTCGCCCTCTGTTTCAGACCCTCTGTTTCAGCCCCTCTGTTTCAGCCCCTCTGTTTTTTGCCCTCTGTTTCAGCCCCTCGGTTTCTCGCCCTCTGTTTCCGCCCCTCTGTTTCTCGCCCTCTGTTTCAGCCCCTCTGTTTCAGCTCCTCTGTTTCAGCCCCTCTTTTTCTCACCCACTGTTTCAGCCCCTCTGCTTCTCGCCCTCTGTTTCAGCCCCTCTGTTTCTCACCCTCTGTTTCAGCCCCTCTGTTTCAGCCCCTCTGTTTCAGCCCCTCGGTTTCTCGCCCTCTGTTTCAGCCCCTCTGTTTCAGCTCCTCTGTTTCGGCCCCTCTGTTTCTCGCCCTCTAATTCAGCCCCTCTGTTTCTCGCCCTCATTTCAGCCCCTCTGTTTGAGCCCCTCTGTTTCAGCCCCTCTGTTTCTCGCCCTCTGTTTCAGCCCCTCGGTTTCTCGCCCTCTGTTTCAGCCCCTCTGTTTCAGCCCCTCTGTTTCAGCCCCTCTGTTTCTTGCCCTCTGTTTCAGCACCTCTGTTTCTCGCCCTCTGTTTCAGCCCCTCTGTTTCTCGCCATCTGTTTCAGCCCCTCTGTTTCAGCCCCTCTGTTTCAGCCGCTCTGTTTCTCACCCTCTGTTTCAGCCCCTCGGTTTCTCGCCCACTGTTTTAGCCCCTCTGTTTCAGCACCTCTGTTTCAGCCCCTCTGTTTCAGCCCCTCTGTTTCTCACCCTCTGTTTCAGCCCCTCGGTTTCTCGCCCTCTGTTTCAGCCCATCTGTTTCAGCCCCTCTGTTTCAGCCCCTCGGTTTCTCGCCCTCTGTTTCAGCCCCTCTGTTTCAGCCCTTCTTTTTCTCGCCCTCTGTTTCAGCCCCTCTGTTTCAGCCCCTCTGTTTCAGCCCCTCTGTTTCAGCCCCTCTGTTTCTTGCCCCCTGTTTCAGCCCCTCTGTTTCAGCCCCTCTGTTTCTCGCCCTCTGTTTCAGCCCCTCTGTTTCAGCCCCTCTGTTTCTCGCCCTATGTTTCTTGCCCTCTGTTTCAGCCCCTCTGTTTCTCGCCGTCTGTTTGAGCCCCTCTGTTTCAGCCCCTCTGTTTCTAGCCTTCTGTTTCTCGCCGTCTGTTTCAGCCCCTCTGTTTCAGCCCCTCTGTTTCAGCCCTTCTGTTTCTCGCCCTCTGTTTCAGCCCCTCTGTTTCAGCCCTTCTGTTTCAGCCCCTCTGTTTCAGCCCCTCTGTTTCTTGCCCCCTGTTTCAGCCCCTCTGTTTCAGCCCCTCTGTTTCTCGCCCTCTGTTTCAGCCCCTCTGTTTCAGCCCCTCTGTTTCTCGCCCTATGTTTCTTGCCCTCTGTTTCAGCCCCTCTGTTTCTCGCCGTCTGTTTGAGCCCCTCTGTTTCAGCCCCTCTGTTTCTAGCCTTCTGTTTCTCGCTCTCTGTTTCAGCCCCTCTGTTTCAGCCCCTCTGTTTCAGCCCCTCTGTTTCTCGCCCTCTGTTTCAGCCCCTCGGTTTCTCGCCCTCTGTTTCAGCCCCTCTGTTTCGGCCCCTCTGTTTCAGCCCCACTGTTTCTCGCCCTCTGTTTCGGCCCACCTGTTTCTCGCCCTCTGTTTCAGCCCCTCTGTTTCTCGCCCTCTGTTTCTGCCCCTCTGTTTCAGCCCCTCTGTTTCTCGCCCTCTGTTTCAGCCCCTCGGTTTCTCGCCCTCTGTTTCCGCCCCTCTGTTTCTCTCCCTCTGTTTCAGCCCCTCTGTTTCAGCTCCTCTGTTTCAGCCCCTCTTTTTCTCACCCACTGTTTCAGCCCCTCTGCTTCTCGCCCTCTGTTTCAGCCCCTCTGTTTCAGCCCCTCTGTTTCTCACCCTCTGTTTCAGCCCCTCTGTTTCAGCCCCTCTGTTTCAGCCCCTCTGTTTCAGCCCCTCGGTTTCTCGCCCTCTGTTTCAGCCCCTCTGTTTCAGCTCCTCTGTTTCAGCCCCTCTGTTTCTCGCCCTCTTATTCAGCCCCTCTGTTTCTCGCCCTCTGCTTGAGCCTCTCTGTTTGAGCCCCTCTGTTTCAGCCCCTCTGTTTCTCGCCCTCTGTTTCAGCCCCTCGGTTTCTCGCCCTCTGTTTCAGCCCCTCTGTTTCAGCCCCTCTGTTTCAGCCCCTCTGTTTCTTGCCCTCTGTTTCAGCCCCTCTGTTTCCCGCCCTCTGTTTCAGCCCCTCTGTTTCTCGCCCTCTGTTTCAGCCCCTCTGTTTCAGCCCCTCTGTTTCCCGCCCTCTGTTTCAACCCCTCGGTTTCTCGCCCTCTGTTTTAGCCCCTGTGTTTCAGCAACTCTGTTTCAGCCTCGCTGTTTCAGCCCCTCTATTTCTCACCCTCTGTTTCAGCCCCTCGGTTTCTCGCCCTCTGTTTCAGCCCCTCTGATTCAGCCCCTCTGTTTCAGCCCCTCGGTTTCTCGCTCTCTGTTTCAGCCCCTCTGTTTCAGCCCTTCTGTTTCTCGCCCTCTGTTTCAGCCCCTCTGTTTCAGCCCCTCTGTTTCAGCCCCTCTGTTTCTCGCCCCCTGTTTCAGCCCCTCTGTTTCAGCCCCTCTGTTTCTCGCCCTCTGTTTCAGCCCCTCTGTTTCAGCCCCTCTGTTTCTCGCCCTCTGTTTCTTGCCCTCTGTTTCAGCCCCTCTGTTTCTCGCCCTCTGTTTCAGCCCCTCTGTTTCAGCCCCTCTGTTTCTAGCCCTCTGTTTCTCGCCCCCTGTTTCAGCCCCTCTGTTTCAGCCCCTCTGTTTCAGCCCCTCTGTTTCAGCCCCTCTGTTTCTCGCCCTCTGTTTCAGCCCCTCGGTTTCTTGCCCTGTGTTTCAGCCCCTCTGTTTCGGATCCTCTGTTTCAGCCCCACTGTTTCTCGCCCTCTGTTTCAGCCCCTCTGTTTCTCGCCCTCTGTTTCAGCCCCTCTGTTTCAGCCCCCCTGTTTCTCGCCCTCTGTTTCAGCCCCTCTGTTTCTTGCCCTCTGTTTCAGCCCCTCTGTTTCAGCTCCTCTGTTTCAGCCCCTCTTTTTCTCACCCACTGTTTCAGCCCCTCTGCTTCTCGCCCTCTGTTTCAGCCCCTCTGTTTCTCACCCTCTGTTTCAGCCCCTCTGTTTCAGCCCCTCTGTTTCAGCCCCTCGGTTTCTCGCCCTCTGTTTCAGCCCCTCTGTTTCAGCTCCTCTGTTTCGGCCCCTCTGTTTCTCGCCCTCTAATTCAGCCCCTTTGTTTCTCGCCCTCATTTCAGCCCCTCTGTTTGAGCCCCTCTGTTTGAGCCCCTCTGTTTCTCGCCCTCTGTTTCAGCCCCTCGGTTTCTCGCCCTCTGTTTCAGCCCCTCTGTTTCAGCCCCTCTGTTTCAGCCCCTCTGTTTCTTGCCCTCTGTTTCAGCCCCTCTGTTTCTCGCCCTCTGTTTCAGCCCCTCTGTTTCTCGCCATCTGTTTCAGCCCCTCTGTTTCAGCCCCTCTGTTTCAGCCCCTCTGTTTCTCACCCTCTGTTTCAGCCCCTCGGTTTCTCGCCCACTGTTTTAGCCCCTCTGTTTCAGCACCTCTGTTTCAGCCCCTCTGTTTCAGCCCCTCTGTTTCTCACCCTCTGTTTCAGCCCCTCGGTTTCTCGCCCTCTGTTTCAGCCCATCTGTTTCAGCCCCTCTGTTTCAGCACCTCGGTTTCTCGCCCTCTGTTTCAGCCCCTCTGTTTCAGCCCTTCTTTTTCTCGCCCTCTGTTTCAGCCCCTCTGTTTCAGCCCCTCTGTTTCTCGCCCTCTGTTTCAGCCCCTCTGTTTCTTGCCCCCAGTTTCAGCCCCTCTGTTTCAGCCCCTCTGTTTCTCGCCCTCTGTTTCAGCCCCTCTGTTTCAGCCCCTCTGTTTCTCGCCCTATGTTTCTTGCCCTCTGTTTCAGCCCCTCTGTTTCTCGCCGTCTGTTTGAGCCCCTCTGTTTCAGCCCCTCTGTTTCTAGCCTTCTGTTTCTCGCCGTCTGTTTCAGCCCCTCTGTTTCAGCCCCTCTGTTTCAGCCCTTCTGTTTCTCGCCCTCTGTTTCAGCCCCTCTGTTTCAGCCCTTCTGTTTCAGCCCCTCTGTTTCAGCCCCTCTGTTTCTTGCCCCCTGTTTCAGCCCCTCTGTTTCAGCCCCTCTGTTTCTCGCCCTCTGTTTCAGCCCCTCTGTTTCAGCCCCTCTGTTTCTCGCCCTATGTTTCTTGCCCTCTGTTTCAGCCCCTCTGTTTCTCGCCCTCTGTTTCAGCCCCTCTGTTTCAGCCCCTCTGTTTCAGCCCTTCTGTTTCAGCCCCTCTGTTTCAGCCCCTCTGTTTCTTGCCCCCTGTTTCAGCCCCTCTGTTTCAGCCCCTCTGTTTCTCGCCCTCTGTTTCAGCCCCTCTGTTTCAGCCCCTCTGTTTCTCGCCCTATGTTTCTTGCCCTCTGTTTCAGCCCCTCTGTTTCTCGCCCTCTGTTTCAGCCCCTCTGTTTCAGCCCCTCTGTTTCTAGCCTTCTGTTTCTCGCTCTCTGTTTCAGCCCCTCTGTTTCAGCCCCTCTGTTTCAGCCCCTCTGTTTCTCGCCCTCTGTTTCAGCCCCTCGGTTTCTCGCCCTCTGTTTCAGCCCCTCTGTTTCGGCCCCTCTGTTTCAGCCCCACTGTTTCTCGCCCTCTGTTTCGGCCCACCTGTTTCTCGCCCTCTGTTTCAGCCCCTCTGTTTCTCGCCCTCTGTTTCTGCCCCTCTGTTTGAGCCCCTCTGTTTCTCGCCCTCTGTTTCAGCCCCTCGGTTTCTCGCCCTCTGTTTCCGCCCCTCTGTTTCTCGCCCTCTGTTTCAGCCCCTCTGTTTCAGCCCCTCTGTTTCAGCCCCTCTGTTTCTCGCCCTCTGTTTCAGCCCCTCTGTTTCAGCCCCTCTGTTTCTCGCCCTATGTTTCTTGCCCTCTGTTTCAGCCCCTCTGTTTCTCGCCGTCTGTTTGAGCCCCTCTGTTTCAGCCCCTCTGTTTCTAGCCTTCTGTTTCTCGCCGTCTGTTTCAGCCCCTCTGTTTCAGCCCCTCTGTTTAGCCCTTCTGTTTCTCGCCCTCTGTTTCAGCCCCTCTGTTTCAGCCCTTCTGTTTCAGCCCCTCTGTTTCAGCCCCTCTGTTTCTTGCCCCCTGTTTCAGCCCCTCTGTTTCAGCCCCTCTGTTTCTCGCCCTCTGTTTCAGCCCCTCTGTTTCAGCCCCTCTGTTTCTCGCCCTATGTTTCTTGCCCTCTGTTTCAGCCCCTCTGTTTCTCGCCCTCTGTTTCAGCCCCTCTGTTTCAGCCCCTCTGTTTCTAGCCTTCTGTTTCTCGCTCTCTGTTTCAGCCCCTCTGTTTCAGCCCCTCTGTTTCAGCCCCTCTGTTTCTCGCCCTCTGTTTCAGCCCCTCGGTTTCTCGCCCTCTGTTTCAGCCCCTCTGTTTCGGCCCCTCTGTTTCAGCCCCACTGTTTCTCGCCCTCTGTTTCGGCCCACCTGTTTCTCGCCCTCTGTTTCAGCCCCTCTGTTTCTCGCCCTCTGTTTCTGCCCCTCTGTTTGAGCCCCTCTGTTTCTCGCCCTCTGTTTCAGCCCCTCGGTTTCTCGCCCTCTGTTTCCGCCCCTCTGTTTCTCGCCCTCTGTTTCAGCCCCTCTGTTTCAGCTCCTCTGTTTCAGCCCCTCTTTTTCTCACCCACTGTTTCAGCCCCTCTGCTTCTCGCCCTCTGTTTCAGCCCCTCTGTTTCAGCCCCTCTGTTTCTCACCCTCTGTTTCAGCCCCTCTGTTTCAGCCCCTCTGTTTCAGCCCCTCTGTTTCAGCCCCTCGGTTTCTCGCCCTCTGTTTCAGCCCCTCTGTTTCAGCTCCTCTGTTTCAGCCCCTCTGTTTCTCGCCCTCTTATTCAGCCCCTCTGTTTCTCGCCCTCTGCTTGAGCCTCTCTGTTTGAGCCCCTCTGTTTCAGCCCCTCTGTTTCTCGCCCTCTGTTTCAGCCCCTCGGTTTCTCGCCCTCTGTTTCAGCCCCTCTGTTTCAGCCCCTCTGTTTCAGCCCCTCTGTTTCTTGCCCTCTGTTTCAGCCCCTCTGTTTTGGCCCTCTGTTTCAGCCCCTCTGTTTCTCGCCCTCTGTTTCAGCCCCTCTGTTTCAGCCCCTCTGTTTCCCGCCCTCTGTTTCAACCCCTCGGTTTCTCGCCCTCTGTTTTAGCCCCTCTGTTTCAGCAACTCTGTTTCAGCCTCGCTGTTTCAGCCCCTCTATTTCTCACCCTCTGTTTCAGCCCCTCGGTTTCTCGCCCTCTGTTTCAGCCCCTCTGATTCAGCCCCTCTGTTTCAGCCCCTCGGTTTCTCGCCCTCTGTTTCAGCCCCTCTGTTTCAGCCCTTCTGTTTCTCGCCCTCTGTTTCAGCCCCTCTGTTTCAGCCCCTCTGTTTCAGCCCCTCTGTTTCTCGCCCCCTGTTTCAGCCCCTCTGTTTCTCGCCCTCTGTTTCAGCCCCTCTGTTTCAGCCCCTCTGTTTCTCGCCCTCTGTTTCTTGCCCTCTGTTTCAGCCCCTTTGTTTCTCGCCCTCTGTTTCAGCCCCTCTGTTTGAGCCCCTCTGTTTCTAGCCCTCTGTTTCTCGCCCCCTGTTTCAGCCCCTCTGTTTCAGCCCCTCTGTTTCAGCCCCTCTGTTTCAGCCCCTCTGTTTCTCGCCCTCTGTTTCAGCCCCTCGGTTTCTTGCCCTGTGTTTCAGCCCCTCTGTTTCGGCCCCTCTGTTTCAGCCCCACTGTTTCTCGCCCTCTGTTTCAGCCCCTCTGTTTCTCGCCCTCTGTTTCAGCCCCTCTGTTTCAGCCCCCCTGTTTCTCGCCCTCTGTTTCAGCCCCTCTGTTTCTTGCCCTCTGTTTCAGCCCCTCTGTTTCAGCTCCTCTGTTTCAGCCCCTCTTTTTCTCACCCACTGTTTCAGCCCCTCTGCTTCTCGCCCTCTGTTTCAGCCCCTCTGTTTCTCACCCTCTGTTTCAGCCCCTCTGTTTCAGCCCCTCTGTTTCAGCCCCTCGGTTTCTCGCCCTCTGTTTCAGCCCCTCTGTTTCAGCTCCTCTGTTTCGGCCCCTCTGTTTCTCGCCCTCTAATTCAGCCCCTCTGTTTCTCGCCCTCATTTCAGCCCCTCTGTTTGAGCCCCTCTGTTTCAGCCCCTCTGTTTCTCGCCCTCTGTTTCAGCCCCTCGGTTTCTCGCCCTCTGTTTCAGCCCCTCTGTTTCAGCCCCTCTGTTTCAGCCCCTCTGTTTCTTGCCCTCTGTTTCAGCCCCTCTGTTTCTCGCCCTCTGTTTCAGCCCCTCTGTTTCTCGCCATCTGTTTCAGCCCCTCTGTTTCAGCCCCTCTGTTTCAGCCCCTCTGTTTCTCACCCTCTGTTTCAGCCCCTCGGTTTCTCGCCCACTGTTTTAGCCCCTCTGTTTCAGCACCTCTGTTTCAGCCCCTCTGTTTCAGCCCCTCTGTTTCTCACCCTCTGTTTCAGCCCCTCGGTTTCTCGCCCTCTGTTTCAGCCCCTCTGTTTCAGCCCCTCTGTTTCAGCCCCTCTGTTTCTCGCCCCCTGTTTCAGCCCCTCTGTTTCTCGCCCTCTGTTTCAGCCCCTCTGTTTCAGCCCCTCTGTTTCTCGCCCTCTGTTTCTTGCCCTCTGTTTCAGCCCCTTTGTTTCTCGCCCTCTGTTTCAGCCCCTCTGTTTCAGCCCCTCTGTTTCTAGCCCTCTGTTTCTCGCCCCCTGTTTCAGCCCCTCTGTTTCAGCCCCTCTGTTTCAGCCCCTCTGTTTCAGCCCCTCTGTTTCTCGCCCTCTGTTTCAGCCCCTCGGTTTCTTGCCCTGTGTTTCAGCCCCTCTGTTTCGGCCCCTCTGTTTCAGCCCCACTGTTTCTCGCCCTCTGTTTCAGCCCCTCTGTTTCTCGCCCTCTGTTTCAGCCCCTCTGTTTCAGCCCCCCTGTTTCTCGCCCTCTGTTTCAGCCCCTCTGTTTCTTGCCCTCTGTTTCAGCCCCTCTGTTTCAGCTCCTCTGTTTCAGCCCCTCTTTTTCTCACCCACTGTTTCAGCCCCTCTGCTTCTCGCCCTCTGTTTCAGCCCCTCTGTTTCTCACCCTCTGTTTCAGCCCCTCTGTTTCAGCCCCTCTGTTTCAGCCCCTCGGTTTCTCGCCCTCTGTTTCAGCCCCTCTGTTTCAGCTCCTCTGTTTCGGCCCCTCTGTTTCTCGCCCTCTAATTCAGCCCCTCTGTTTCTCGCCCTCATTTCAGCCCCTCTGTTTGAGCCCCTCTGTTTCAGCCCCTCTGTTTCTCGCCCTCTGTTTCAGCCCCTCGGTTTCTCGCCCTCTGTTTCAGCCCCTCTGTTTCAGCCCCTCTGTTTCAGCCCCTCTGTTTCTTGCCCTCTGTTTCAGCCCCTCTGTTTCTCGCCCTCTGTTTCAGCCCCTCTGTTTCTCGCCATCTGTTTCAGCCCCTCTGTTTCAGCCCCTCTGTTTCAGCCCCTCTGTTTCTCACCCTCTGTTTCAGCCCCTCGGTTTCTCGCCCACTGTTTTAGCCCCTCTGTTTCAGCACCTCTGTTTCAGCCCCTCTGTTTCAGCCCCTCTGTTTCTCACCCTCTGTTTCAGCCCCTCGGTTTCTCGCCCTCTGTTTCAGCCCATCTGTTTCAGCCCCTCTGTTTCAGCCCCTCGGTTTCTCGCCCTCTGTTTCAGCCCCTCTGTTTCAGCCCTTCTTTTTCTCGCCCTCTGTTTCAGCCCCTCTGTTTCAGCCCCTCTGTTTCAGCCCCTCTGTTTCAGCCCCTCTGTTTCTTGCCCCCTGTTTCAGCCCCTCTGTTTCAGCCCCTCTGTTTCTCGCCCTCTGTTTCAGCCCCTCTGTTTCAGCCCCTCTGTTTCTCGCCCTATATTTCTTGCCCTCTGTTTCAGCCCCTCTGTTTCTCGCCGTCTGTTTGAGCCCCTCTGTTTCAGCCCCTCTGTTTCTAGCCTTCTGTTTCTCGCCGTCTGTTTCAGCCCCTCTGTTTCAGCCCCTCTGTTTCAGCCCTTCTGTTTCTCGCCCTCTGTTTCAGCCCCTCTGTTTCAGCCCTTCTGTTTCAGCCCCTCTGTTTCAGCCCCTCTGTTTCTTGCCCCCTGTTTCAGCCCCTCTGTTTCAGCCCCTCTGTTTCTCGCCCTCTGTTTCAGCCCCTCTGTTTCAGCCCCTCTGTTTCTCGCCCTATGTTTCTTGCCCTCTGTTTCAGCCCCTCTGTTTCTCGCCCTCTGTTTCAGCCCCTCTGTTTCAGCCCCTCTGTTTCTAGCCTTCTGTTTCTCGCTCTCTGTTTCAGCCCCTCTGTTTCAGCCCCTCTGTTTCAGCCCCTCTGTTTCTCGCCCTCTGTTTCAGCCCCTCGGTTTCTCGCCCTCTGTTTCAGCCCCTCTGTTTCGGCCCCTCTGTTTCAGCCCCACTGTTTCTCGCCCTCTTTTTCGGCCCACCTGTTTCTCGCCCTCTGTTTCAGCCCCTCTGTTTCTCGCCCTCTGTTTCTGCCCCTCTGTTTGAGCCCCTCTGTTTCTCGCCCTCTGTTTCAGCCCCTCGGTTTCTCGCCCTCTGTTTCCGCCCCTCTGTTTCTCGCCCTCTGTTTCAGCCCCTCTGTTTCAGCTCCTCTGTTTCAGCCCCTCTTTTTCTCACCCACTGTTTCAGCCCCTCTGCTTCTCGCCCTCTGTTTCAGCCCCTCTGTTTCAGCCCCTCTGTTTCTCACCCTCTGTTTCAGCCCCTCTGTTTCAGCCCCTCTGTTTCAGCCCCTCTGTTTCAGCCCCTCGGTTTCTCGCCCTCTGTTTCAGCCCCTCTGTTTCAGCTCCTCTGTTTCAGCCCCTCTGTTTCTCGCCCTCTTATTCAGCCCCTCTGTTTCTCGCCCTCTGCTTGAGCCTCTCTGTTTGAGCCCCTCTGTTTCAGCCCCTCTGTTTCTCGCCCTCTGTTTCAGCCCCTCGGTTTCTCGCCCTCTGTTTCAGCCCCTCTGTTTCAGCCCCTCTGTTTCAGCCCCTCTGTTTCTTGCCCTCTGTTTCAGCCCCTCTGTTTCTCGCCCTCTGTTTCAGCCCCTCTGTTTCAGCCCCTCTGTTTCCCGCCCTCTGTTTCAACCCCTCGGTTTCTCGCCCTCTGTTTTAGCCCCTCTGTTTCAGCAACTCTGTTTCAGCCTCGCTGTTTCAGCCCCTCTATTTCTCACCCTCTGTTTCAGCCCCTCGGTTTCTCGCCCTCTGTTTCAGCCCCTCTGATTCAGCCCCTCTGTTTCAGCCCCTCGGTTTCTCGCCCTCTGTTTCAGCCCCTCTGTTTCAGCCCTTCTGTTTCTCGCCCTCTGTTTCAGCCCCTCTGTTTCAGCCCCTCTGTTTCAGCCCCTCTGTTTCTCGCCCCCTGTTTCAGCCCCTCTGTTTCAGCCCCTCTGTTTCTCGCCCTCTGTTTCAGCCCCTCTGTTTCAGCCCCTCTGTTTCTCGCCCTCTGTTTCTTGCCCTCTGTTTCAGCCCCTCTGTTTCTCGCCCTCTGTTTCAGCCCCTCTGTTTCAGCCCCTCTGTTTCTAGCCCTCTGTTTCTCGCCCCCTGTTTCAGCCCCTCTGTTTCAGCCCCTCTGTTTCAGCCCCTCTGTTTCAGCCCCTCTGTTTCTCGCCCTCTGTTTCAGCCCCTCGGTTTCTTGCCCTGTGTTTCAGCCCCTCTGTTTCGGCCCCTCTGTTTCAGCCCCACTGTTTCTCGCCCTCTGTTTCAGCCCCTCTGTTTCTCGCCCTCTGTTTCAGCCCCTCTGTTTCAGCCCCCCTGTTTCTCGCCCTCTGTTTCAGCCCCTCTGTTTCTTGCCCTCTGTTTCAGCCCCTCTGTTTCAGCCCCTCTGTTTCTCGCCCTCTGTTTCAGCCCCTCGGTTTCTCGCCCTCTGTTTCCGCCCCTCTGTTTCTCGCCCTCTGTTTCAGCCCCTCTGTTTCAGCTCCTCTGTTTCAGCCCCTCTTTTTCTCACCCACTGTTTCAGCCCCTCTGCTTCTCGCCCTCTGTTTCAGCCCCTCTGTTTCAGACCCTCTGTTTCAGCCCCTCGGTTTCTCGCCCTCTGTTTCAGCCCCTCTGTTTCAGCCCCTCTGTTTCAGCCCCTCTGTTTCTCGCCCTCTTATTCAGCCCCTCTGTTTCTCGCCCTCTGTTTCAGCCCCTCTGTTTGAGCCCCTCTGTTTCAGCTCCTCTGTTTCTCGCCCTCTGTTTCAGCCCCTCGGTTTCTCGCACTCTGTTTCAGCCCCTCTGTTTCAGCCCCTCTGTTTCAGCCCCTCTGTTTCTCGACCTCTGTTTCAGCCCCTCTGTTTCTCGCCCTCTGTTTCAGCCCCTCTGTTTCAGCCCCTCTGTTTCAGCCCCTCTGTTTCTCGCCCTCTGTTTCAGCCCCTCTGTTTCAGCCCCTCTGTTTCTCGCCCTATATTTCTTGCCCTCTTTTTCAGCCCCTCTGTTTCTCGCCGTCTGTTTGAGCCCCTCTGTTTCAGCCCCTCTGTTTCTAGCCTTCTGTTTCTCGCCGTCTGTTTCAGCCCCTCTGTTTCAGCCCCTCTGTTTCAGCCCTTCTGTTTCTCGCCCTCTGTTTCAGCCCCTCTGTTTCAGCCCTTCTGTTTCAGCCCCTCTGTTTCAGCCCCTCTGTTTCTTGCCCCCTGTTTCAGCCCCTCTGTTTCAGCCCCTCTGTTTCTCGCCCTCTGTTTCAGCCCCTCTGTTTCAGCCCCTCTGTTTCTCGCCCTATGTTTCTTGCCCTCTGTTTCAGCCCCTCTGTTTCTCGCCCTCTGTTTCAGCCCCTCTGTTTCAGCCCCTCTGTTTCTAGCCTTCTGTTTCTCGCTCTCTGTTTCAGCCCCTCTGTTTCAGCCCCTCTGTTTCAGCCCCTCTGTTTCTCGCCCTCTGTTTCAGCCCCTCGGTTTCTCGCCCTCTGTTTCAGCCCCTCTGTTTCGGCCCCTCTGTTTCAGCCCCACTGTTTCTCGCCCTCTGTTTCGGCCCACCTGTTTCTCGCCCTCTGTTTCAGCCCCTCTGTTTCTCGCCCTCTGTTTCTGCCCCTCTGTTTGAGCCCCTCTGTTTCTCGCCCTCTGTTTCAGCCCCTCGGTTTCTCGCCCTCTGTTTCCGCCCCTCTGTTTCTCGCCCTCTGTTTCAGCCCCTCTGTTTCAGCTCCTCTGTTTCAGCCCCTCTTTTTCTCACCCACTGTTTCAGCCCCTCTGCTTCTCGCCCTCTGTTTCAGCCCCTCTGTTTCAGCCCCTCTGTTTCTCACCCTCTGTTTCAGCCCCTCTGTTTCAGCCCCTCTGTTTCAGCCCCTCTGTTTCAGCCCCTCGGTTTCTCGCCCTCTGTTTCAGCCCCTCTGTTTCAGCTCCTCTGTTTCAGCCCCTCTGTTTCTCGCCCTCTTATTCAGCCCCTCTGTTTCTCGCCCTCTGCTTGCGCCTCTCTGTTTGAGCCCCTCTGTTTCAGCCCCTCTGTTTCTCGCCCTCTGTTTCAGCCCCTCGGTTTCTCGCCCTCTGTTTCAGCCCCTCTGTTTCAGCCCCTCTGTTTCAGCCCCTCTGTTTCTTGCCCTCTGTTTCAGCCCCTCTGCTTCCGGCCCTCTGTTTCAGCCCCTCTGTTTCTCGCCCTCTGTTTCAGCCCCTCTGTTTCAGCCCCTCTGTTTCCCGCCCTCTGTTTCAACCCCTCGGTTTCTCGCCCTCTGTTTTAGCCCCTCTGTTTCAGCAACTCTGTTTCAGCCTCGCTGTTTCAGCCCCTCTATTTCTCACCCTCTGTTTCAGCCCCTCGGTTTCTCGCCCTCTGTTTCAGCCCCTCTGATTCAGCCCCTCTGTTTCAGCCCCTCGGTTTCTCGCCCTCTGTTTCAGCCCCTCTGTTTCAGCCCTTCTGTTTCTCGCCCTCTGTTTCAGCCCCTCTGTTTCAGCCCCTCTGTTTCAGCCCCTCTGTTTCTCGCCCCCTGTTTCAGCCCCTCTGTTTCAGCCCCTCTGTTTCTCGCCCTCTGTTTCAGCCCCTCTGTTTCAGCCCCTCTGTTTCTCGCCCTCTGTTTCTTGCCCTCTGTTTCAGCCCCTCTGTTTCTCGCCCTCTGTTTCAGCCCCTCTGTTTCAGCCCCTCTGTTTCTAGCCCTCTGTTTCTCGCCCCCTGTTTCAGCCCCTCTGTTTCAGCCCCTCTGTTTCAGCCCCTCTGTTTCTCGCCCTCTGTTTCAGCCCCTCGGTTTCTTGCCCTGTGTTTCAGCCCCTCTGTTTCGGCCCCTCTGTTTCAGCCCCACTGTTTCTCGCCCTCTGTTTCAGCCCCTCTGTTTCTCGCCCTCTGTTTCAGCCCCTCTGTTTCAGCCCCCCTGTTTCTCGCCCTCTGTTTCAGCCCCTCTGTTTCTTGCCCTCTGTTTCAGCCCCTCTGTTTCAGCCCCTCTGTTTCTCGCCCTCTGTTTCAGCCCCTCGGTTTCTCGCCCTCTGTTTCCGCCCCTCTGTTTCTCGCCCTCTGTTTCAGACCCTCTGTTTCAGCTCCTCTGTTTCAGCCCCTCTTTTTCTCACCCACTGTTTCAGCCCCTCTGCTTCTCGCCCTCTGTTTCAGCCCCTCTGTTTCAGACCCTCTGTTTCAGCCCCTCGGTTTCTCGCCCTCTGTTTCAGCCCCTCTGTTTCAGCCCCTCTGTTTCAGCCCCTCTGTTTCTCGCCCTCTTATTCAGCCCCTCTGTTTCTCGCCCTCTGTTTCAGCCCCTCTGTTTGAGCCCCTCTGTTTCAGCTCCTCTGTTTCTCGCCCTCTGTTTCAGCCCCTCGGTTTCTCGCACTCTGTTTCAGCCCCTCTGTTTCAGCCCCTCTGTTTCAGCCGCTCTGTTTCTCGACCTCTGTTTCAGCCCCTCTGTTTCTCGCCCTCTGTTTCAGCCCCTCTGTTTCAGCCCCTCTGTTTCAGCCCCTCTGTTTCTCGCCCTCTGTTTCAACCCCTCGGTTTCTCGGCCTCTGTTTTAGCCCCTCTGTTTCAGCCCCTCTGTTTCAGCCCCTCTGTTTCAGCCCCTCTGTATCTCACCCTCCTTTTGAGCCCCTCGGTTTCTCGCCCACTGTTTCAGCCCCTCTGTTTCAGCCCCTCTGTTTCACCCCTCGGTTTCTCACCCTCTATTTCAGCCCCACTGTTTCAGCCCTTCTGTTTCTCGCCCTCTGTTTCTCGCCCCCTGTTTCAGCCCCTCTGTTTCAGCCCCATTGTTTCAGCCCTTCTGTTTCTCACCCTCTGTTTCAGCCCCTCTGTTTCAGCCCCTCTGTTTCAGCCCCTCTGTTTCTCGCACCCTGTTTCAGCCCCTCTGTTTCAGCCCCTCTGTTTCAGCCCCTCTGTTTCAGCCCCTCTGTTTCTCGCCCTCTGTTTCAGCCCCTCTGTTTCTCGCCCACTGTTTCAGCCCCTCTGTTTCAACCCCTCTGTTTCTCGGCCTCTGTTTCAGTCCCTCTGTTTCTCGCCCTCTGTTTCTCGCCCTCAGTTTCAGCCCCTCTGTTTCAGCCCCTCTGTTTCAGCCACTCTGTTTCAGCCCCTCGGTTTCTCGCCCTATGTTTCAGCCCCTCTGTTTCTCGCCCTCTGTTTCAGCCCCTCTGTTTCAGCCCTTCTGTTTCAGCCCCTCTCTTTCAGCCCCTCTGTTTCTCGCCCTCTGTTTCTCGCCCTCTGTTTCTCGCCTTCTGTTTCAGCCCCTCTGTTTCAGCACCTCTGTTTCAGCCCCTCTGTTTCAGCCCCTCGGTTTCTCGCCCTCTGTTTCAGCCCCTCTGTTTCTCGCCCTCTGTTTCAGCCCCTCGGTTTCTCGCCCTCTGTTTCAGGCCCTCTGTTTCAGCCCCTCTGTTTCAGCCCCTCTGTTTCTCGCCCTCTGTTTCAGCCCCTCTGTTTCTCGCCCTCTGTTTCAGCCCCTCTATTTCAGCCCCTCTGTTTCAGCCCCTCTGTTTCAGCCCCCCTGTTTCTCGCCCCCTGTTTCTCGCCCCCTGTTTCAGCCCCTCTGTTTCAGCCCCTCTGTTTCTCGCCCCCTGTTTCAGCCCCTCTGTTTCAGCCACTCTGTTTCTCGCCCCCTGTTTCAGCCCCTCTGTTTCAGCCCCTCTGTTTCTCGCCCTCTGTTTCAGCCCCTCTGTTTCTCGCCCTCTGTTTCTCGCCCGCTGTTTCAGCCCCTCTGTTTCAGCCCCTCTGTTTCAGCCCCTCTGTTTCAGCCCCTCTGTTTCAGCCCCTCTGTTTCTCGCCCTCTGTTTCAGCCCCTCTGTTTCAGCCCCTCTGTTTCAGCCCCTCTGTTTCTAGCCCTCTGTTTCTCGCCCTCTGTTTCAGCCCCTCTGTTTCAGCCCCTCTGTTTCAGCCCCTCTGTTTCGGCCCCTCTGTTTCAGCCCCTCTGTTTCTCGACCTCTGTTTCAGCCCCTTGGTTTCTCGCCCTCTGTTTCAGCCCCTCTGTTTCAGCCCCACTGTTTCAGCTCCACTGTTTCTCGCCCTCTGTTTCAGCCCCTCTGTTTCTCGCCCTCTGTTTCAGCCCCTCTATTTCAGCCCCTCTGTTTCTCGCCCTCTGTTCCAGCCCCTCTGTTTCACGCCCTCTGTTTCAGCCCCTCGGTTTCTCGCCCTCTGTTTCCGCCCCTCTGTTTCTCGCCCTCTGTTTCAGCCCCTCTGTTTCAGCTCCTCTGTTTCAGCCCCTCTTTTTCTCACCCACTGTTTCAGCCCCTCTGCTTCTCGCCCTCTGTTTCAGCACCTCTGTTTCAGCCCCTCTGTTTCTCACCCTCTGTTTCAGCCCCTCTGTTTCAGCCCCTCTGTTTCAGCCCCTCGGTTTCTCGCCCTCTGTTTCAGCCCCTCTGTTTCAGCTCCTCTGTTTCAGCCCCTCTGTTTCTCGCCCTCTTATTCAGCCCCTCTGTTTCTCGCCCTCTGTTTGAGCCCCTCTGTTTGAGCCCCTCTGTTTCAGCCCCTCTGTTTCTCGCCCTCTGTTTCAGCCACTCGGTTTCTCGCCCTCTGTTTCAGCCCCTCTGTTTCAGCCCCTCTGTTTCAGCCCCTCTGTTTCTTGCCCTCTGTTTCAGCCCCACTGTTTCCCGCCCTGTTTCAGCCCCTCTGTTTCTCGCCCTCTGTTTCAGCCCCTCTATTTCAGCCCCTCTGTTTCCCGCCCTCTGTTTCAACCCCTCGGTTTCTCGCTCTCTGTTTTAGCCCCTCTGTTTCAGCACCTCTGTTTCAGCCCCGCTGTTTCAGCCCCTCTATTTCTCACCCTCTGTTTCAGCCCCTCGGTTTCTCGCACTCTGTTTCAGGCCTCTGTTTCAGCCCCTCGGTTTCTCGCCCTCTGTTTCAGCCCCTCTGTTTCAGCCCATCTGTTTCTCGCCCTCTGTTTCAGCCCCTCTGTTTCAGCCCCTCTGTTTCAGCCCCTCTGTTTCTCGCCCCCTGTTTCAGCCCCTCTGTTTCAGCCCCTCTGTTTCTCGCCCTCTGTTTCAGCCCCTCTGTTTCAGCCCCTCTGTTTCTCGCCCTCTGTTTCTTGCCCTCTGTTTCAGCCCCTCTGTTTCTCGCCCTCTGTTTCAGCCCCTCTGTTTCAGCCCCTCTGTTTCTCGCCCTCTGTTTCAGCCCCTCTGTTTCAGCCCCTCTGTTTCAGCCCCTCTGTTTCTCGCCCTCTGTTTCAGCCCCTCGGTTTCTTGCCCTCTGTTTCAGCCCCTCTGTTTCGGCCCCTCTGTTTCAGCCCCACTGTTTCTCGCCCTCTGTTTCAGCCCCTCTGTTTCTCGCCCTCTGTTTCAGCCCCTCTGTTTCAGCCCCCCTGTTTCTCGCCCTCTGTTTCAGCCCCTCCGTTTATCGCCCTCTGTTTCAGCCCCTCTGTTTCAGCCCCTCTGTTTCTCGCCCTCTGTTTCAGCCCCTCGGTTTCTCGCCCTCTGTTTCCGCCCCTCTGTTTCTCGCCCTCTGTTTCAGACCCTCTGTTTCAGCTCCTCTGTTTCAGCCCCTCTTTTTCTCACCCACTGTTTCAGCCCCTCTGCTTCTCGCCCTCTGTTTCAGCCCCTCTGTTTCAGACCCTCTGTTTCAGCCCCTCGGTTTCTCGCCCTCTGTTTCAGCACCTCTGTTTCAGACCCTCTGTTTAAGCCCCTCTGTTTCTCGCCCTCTTATTCAGCCCCTCTGTTTCTCGCCCTCTGTTTCAGCCCCTCTGTTTGAGCCCCTCTGTTTCAGCTCCTCTGTTTCTCGCCCTCTGTTTCAGCCCCTCGGTTTCTCGCACTCTGTTTCAGCCCCTCTGTTTCAGCCCCTCTGTTTCAGCCCCTCTGTTTCTCGCCCTCTGTTTCAGCCCCTCTGTTTCTCGCCCTCTGTTTCAGCCCCTCTGTTTCTCGCCCTCTGTTTCAGCCCCTCTGTTTCTCGCCCTCTGTTTCAACCCTTCGGTTTCTCGGCCTCTGTTTTAGCCCCTCTGTTTCAGCCCCTCTGTTTCAGCCCCTCTGTTTCAGCCCCTCTGTATCTCACCCTCCTTTTGAGCACCTCGGTTTCTCGCCCTCTGTTTCAGCCCCTCTGTTTCAGCCCCTCTGTTTCACCCCTCGGTTTCAGCCCCTCTGTTTCAGCCCCTCTGTTTCAGCCCCTCTGTCTCTCGCCCTCTGTTTCAGCCCCTCTGTTTCAGCCCCTCTGTTTCAGCCCCTCTGTATCAGCCCCTCTGTTTCACGCCCTCTGTTTCAGCCCCTCTGTTTCAGCCCCTCTGTTTCAGCCCCTCTGTATCTCACCCTCCTTTTGAGCCCCTCGGTTACTCGCCCTCTGTTTGAGCCCATCTGTTTCAGCCCCTCTTTTTCACTGCTCGGTTTCTCACCCTCTGTTTCAGCCCCACTGTTTCAGCCCTTTTGTTTCTCGCCCTCTGTTTCAGCCCCTCTGTTTCAGCCCCTCTGTTTCTCGCCCTCTGTTTCTCGCCCCCTGTTTCAGCCCCTCTGTTTCAGCCCCATTGTTTCAGCCCTTCTGTTTCTCACCCTCTGTTTCAGCCCCTCTGTTTCAGCCACTCTGTTTCAGCCCCTCTGTTTCAGCCCCTCTGTTTCTCGCCCCCTGTTTCAGCCCCTCTGTTTCAGCCCCTCTGTTTCAGCCCCTCTGTTTCAGCCCCTCTGTTTCTCGCCCTCTGTTTCAGCCCCTCTGTTTCTCGCCCACTGTTTCAGCCCCTCTGTTTCAGCCCCTCTGTTTCTCGCCCTCTGTTTCAGCCCCTCTGTTTCAGCCACTCTGTTTCAGTTCCTCGGTTTCTCGCCCTCTGTTTCAGCCCCTCTGTTTCTCGCCCTCTGTTTCAGCTCCTCTGTTTCAGCCCTTCTGTTTCAGCCCCTCTGTTTCAGCCCCTCTGTTTCTCGCCCTCTGTTTCTCGCCCTCTGTTTCTCGCCTTCTGTTTCAGCCCCTCTGTTTCAGCACCTCTGTTTCAGCCCCTCTGTTTCAGCCCCTCGGTTTCTCGCCCTCTGTTTCAGCCCCTCTGTTTCTCGCCCTCTGTTTCAACCCCTCGGTTTCTCGCCCTCTGTTTCAGCCCCTCTGTTTCAGCCCCTCTGTTTCTCGCCCTCTGTTTCAGCCCCTCTGTTTCTCGCCCTCTGTTTCAGCCCCTCTATTTCAGCCCCTCTGTTCCAGCCCCTCTGTTTCAGCCCCCCTGTTTCTCGCCCCCTGTTTCTCGCCCCCTGTTTCAGCCCCTCTGTTTCAGCCCCTCTGTTTCTTGCCCCCTGTTTCAGCCCCTCTGTTTCAGCCACTCTGTTTCTCGCCCCCTGTTTCAGCCCCTCTGTTTCAGCCCCTCTGTTTCTCGCCCTCTGTTTCAGCCCCTCTGTTTCTCGCCCTCTGTTTCTCGCCCGCTGTTTCAGCCCCTCTGTTTCAGCCCCTCTGTTTCAGTCCCTCTGTTTCAACCCCTATGTTTCTCGCCCTCTGTTTCAGCCCCTCTGTTTCAGCCCCTCTGTTTCAGCCCCTCTGTTTCTAGCCCTCTGTTTCAGCCCCTCTGTTTCTCGCCCTCTGTTTCAGCCCCTCTGTTTCTCGCCCTCTGTTTCTCGCCCCCTGTTTCCGCCCCTCTGTTTCAGCCCCTCGGTTCATCGCCCTCTGTTTCAGCCCCTCTGTTTCAGCCCCTCTGTTTCTCGCCCTCTGTTTCAGCCCCTCTGTTTCAGCCACTCTGTTTCAGTTCCTCGGTTTCTCGCCCTCTGTTTCAGCCCCTCTGTTTCTCGCCCTCTGTTTCAGCCCCTCTGTTTCAGCCCTTCTGTTTCAGCCACTCTGTTTCAGTTCCTCGGTTTCTCGCCCCCTGTTTCAGCCACTCTGTTTCTCACCCCCTGTTTCAGCCCCTCTGTTTCAGCCCCTCTGTTTCTCGCCCTCTGTTTCAGCCCCTCGGTTTCTCGCCCTCTGTTTCTCGCCCGCTGTTTCAGCCCCTCTGTTTCAGCCCCTCTGTTTCAGCCCCTCTGTTTCAGCCCCTCTGTTTCTCGCCCTCTGTTTCAGCCCCTCTGTTTCAGCCCCTCTGTTTCAGCCCCTCTGTTTCTAGCCCTCTGTTTCAGCCCCTCTGTTTCAGCCCCTCTGTTTCAGCCCCTCTGTTTCTCGCCCTCTGTTTCTCGACCCCTGTTTCCGCCCCTCTGTTTCAGCCCCTCGGTTTATCGCCCTCTGTTTCAGCCCCTCTGTTTCAGCCCCTCTGTTTCTCGCCCTCTGTTTCAGCCCCTCTGTTTCTCGCCCTCTGTTTCAGCCCCTCTGTTTCAGCCCCCCTGTTTCTCGCCCTCTGTTTCAGCCCCTCTGTTTCTTGCCCTCTGTTTCAGCCCTTCTGTTTCAGCCCCTCTGTTTCTCGCCCTCTGTTTCAGCCCCTCGGTTTCTCGCCCTCTGTTTCCGCCCCTCTGTTTCTCGCCCTCTGTTTCAGACCCTCTGTTTCAGCTCCTCTGTTTCAGCCCCTCTTTTTCTCACCCACTGTTTCAGCCCCTCTGCTTCTCGCCCTCTGTTTCAGCCCCTCTGTTTCAGACCCTCTGTTTCAGCCCCTCGGTTTCTCGCCCTCTGTTTCAGCCCCTCTGTTTCAGCTCCTCTGTTTCAGCCCCTCTGTTTCTCGCCCTCTTATTCAGCCCCTCTGTTTCTCGCCCTCTGTTTCAGCCCCTCTGTTTGAGCCCCTCTGTTTCAGCTCCTCTGTTTCTCGCCCTCTGTTTCAGCCCCTCTGTTTCAGCCCCTCTGTTTCAGCCCCTCTGTTTCTCGCCCTCTGTTTCAGCCCCTCTGTTTCTCGCCCACTGTTTCAGCCCCTCTGTTTCAGCCCCTCTGTTTCTCGCCCTCTGTTTCAGCCCCTCTGTTTCAGCCACTCTGTTTCAGTTCCTCGGTTTCTCGCCCTCTGTTTCAGCCCCTCTGTTTCTCGCCCTCTGTTTCTCGCCCTCTGTTTCTCGCCCTCTGTTTCTCGCCTTCTGTTTCAGCCCCTCTGTTTCAGCACCTCTGTTTCAGCCCCTCTGTTTCAGCCCCTCGGTTTCTCGCCCTCTGTTTCAGCCCCTCTGTTTCTCGCCCTCTGTTTCAGCCCCTCGGTTTCTCGCCCTCTGTTTCAGCCCCTCTGTTTCAGCCCCTCTGTTTCAGCCCCTCTGTTTCTCGCCCGCTGTTTCAGCCCCTCTGTTTCTCGCCCTCTGTTTCAGCCCCTCTATTTCAGCCCCTCTGTTTCTCGCCCTCTGTTTCAGCCCCCCTGTTTCTTGCCCCCTGTTTCTCGCCCCCTGTTTCAGCCCCTCTGTTTCAGCCCCTCTGTTTCGCGCCCCCTGTTTCAGCCCCTCTGTTTCAGCCACTCTGTTTCTCGCCCCCTGTTTCAGCCCCTCTGTTTCAGCCCCTCTGTTTCTCGCCCTCTGTTTCAGCCCCTCTGTTTCTCGCCCTCTGTTTCTCGCCCGCTGTTTCAGCCCCTCTGTTTCAGCCCCTCTTTTTAAGCCCCTCTGTTTCAGCCCCTCTGTTTCTCGCCCTCTGTTTCAGCCCCTCTGTTTCAGCCCCTCTGTTTCAGCCCCTCTGTTTCTAGCCCTCTGTTTCAGCCCCTCTGTTTCAGCCCCTCTGTTTCAGCCCCTCTGTTTATCGCCCTCTGTTTCTCGCCCCCTGTTTCCGCCCCTCTGTTTCAGCCCCTCGGTTTATCGCCCTCTGTTTCAGCCCCTCTGTTTATCGCCCTCTGTTTCAGCCCCTCTGTTTCTCGCCCTCTGTTTCAGCCCCTCTGTTTCTCGCCCCCTGTTTCAGCCCCTCTGTTTCAGCCACTCTGTTTCTCGCCCCCTGTTTCAGCCCCTCTGTTTCAGCCCCTCTGTTTCTCGCCCTCTGTTTCAGCCCCTCTGTTTCTCGCCCTCTGTTTCTCGCCCGCTGTTTCAGCCCCTCTGTTTCAGCCCCTCTGTTTCAGCCCCTCTGTTTCTCGCCCTCTGTTTCAGCCCCTCTGTTTCAGCCCCTCTGTTTCAGCCCCTCTGTTTCAGCCCCTCTGTTTCTAGCCCTATATTTCTTGCCCTCTGTTTCACCCCTCTGTTTCTCGCCGTCTGTTTGAGCCCCTCTGTTTCAGCCCCTCTGTTTCTCGCCCTATGTTTCTTGCCCTCTGTTTCAGCCCCTCTGTTTCTCGCCCTCTGTTTCTCGCCCGCTGTTTCAGCCCCTCTGTTTCAGCCCCTCTGTTTCAGCCCCTCTGTTTCTCGCCCTCTGTTTCAGCCCCTCTGTTTCTCGCCCTCTGTTTCAGCCCCTCTGTTTCAGCCCCTCTGTTTCTCGCCCTATATTTCTTGCCCTCTGTTTCAGCCCCTCTGTTTCTCGCCGTCTGTTTGAGCCCCTCTGTTTCAGCCCCTCTGTTTCTAGCCTTCTGTGTCTCGCCGTCTGTTTCAGCCCCTCTGTTTCAGCCCCTCTGTTTCAGCCCTTCTGTTTCTCGCCCTCTGTTTCAGCCCCTCTGTTTCAGCCCTTCTGTTTCAGCCCCTCTGTTTCAGCCCCTCTGTTTCTTGCCCCCTGTTTCAGCCCCTCTGTTTCAGCCCCTCTGTTTCTCGCCCTCTGTTTCAGCCCCTCTGTTTCTCGCCCTCTGTTTCTCGCCCGCTGTTTCAGCCCCTCTGTTTCAGCCCCTCTGTTTCAGCCCCTCTGTTTCTCGCCCTCTGTTTCAGCCCCTCTGTTTCAGCCCCTCTGTTTCAGCCCCTCTGTTTCAGCCCCTCTGTTTCTAGCCCTATATTTCTTGCCCTCTGTTTCAGCCCCTCTGTTTCTCGCCGTCTGTTTGAGCCCCTCTGTTTCAGCCCCTCTGTTTCTCGCCCTATGTTTCTTGCCCTCTGTTTCAGCCCCTCTGTTTCTCGCCCTCTGTTTCTCGCCCGCTGTTTCAGCCCCTCTGTTTCAGCCCCTCTGTTTCAGCCCCTCTGTTTCTCGCCCTCTGTTTCAGCCCCTCTGTTTCTCGCCCTCTGTTTCAGCCCCTCTGTTTCAGCCCCTCTGTTTCTCGCCCTATATTTCTTGCCCTCTGTTTCAGCCCCTCTGTTTCTCGCCGTCTGTTTGAGCCCCTCTGTTTCAGCCCCTCTGTTTCTAGCCTTCTGTGTCTCGCCGTCTGTTTCAGCCCCTCTGTTTCAGCCCCTCTGTTTCAGCCCTTCTGTTTCTCGCCCTCTGTTTCAGCCCCTCTGTTTCAGCCCTTCTGTTTCAGCCCCTCTGTTTCAGCCCCTCTGTTTCTTGCCCCCTGTTTCAGCCCCTCTGTTTCAGCCCCTCTGTTTCTCGCCCTCTGTTTCAGCCCCTCTGTTTCAGCCCCTCTGTTTCTCGCCCTATGTTTCTTGCCCTCTGTTTCAGCCCCTCTGTTTCTCGCCCTCTGTTTCAGCCCCTCTGTTTCAGCCCCTCTGTTTCTAGCCTTCTGTTTCTCGCTCTCTGTTTCAGCCCCTCTGTTTCAGCCCCTCTGTTTCAGCCCCTCTGTTTCTCGCCCTCTGTTTCAGCCCCTCGGTTTCTCGCCCTCTGTTTCAGCCCCTCTGTTTCGGCCCCTCTGTTTCAGCCCCACTGTTTCTCGCCCTCTGTTTCGGCCCACCTGTTTCTCGCCCTCTGTTTCAGCCCCTCTGTTTCTCGCCCTCTGTTTCTGCCCCTCTGTTTGAGCCCCTCTGTTTCTCGCCCTCTGTTTCAGCCCCTCGGTTTCTCGCCCTCTGTTTCCGCCCCTCTGTTTCTCGCCCTCTGTTTCAGCCCCTCTGTTTCAGCTCCTCTGTTTCAGCCCCTCTTTTTCTCACCCACTGTTTCAGCCCCTCTGCTTCTCGCCCTCTGTTTCAGCCCCTCTGTTTCAGCCCCTCTGTTTCTCACCCTCTGTTTCAGCCCCTCTGTTTCAGCCCCTCTGTTTCAGCCCCTCTGTTTCAGCCCCTCGGTTTCTCGCCCTCTGTTTCAGCCCCTCTGTTTCAGCTCCTCTGTTTCAGCCCCTCTGTTTCTCGCCCTCTTATTCAGCCCCTCTGTTTCTCGCCCTCTGCTTGAGCCTCTCTGTTTGAGCCCCTCTGTTTCAGCCCCTCTGTTTCTCGCCCTCTGTTTCAGCCCCTCGGTTTCTCGCCCTCTGTTTCAGCCCCTCTGTTTCAGCCCCTCTGTTTCAGCCCCTCTGTTTCTTGCCCTCTGTTTCAGCCCCTCTGTTTCCGGCCCTCTGTTTCAGCCCCTCTGTTTCTCGCCCTCTGTTTCAGCCCCTCTGTTTCAGCCCCTCTGTTTCCCGCCCTCTGTTTCAACCCCTCGGTTTCTCGCCCTCTGTTTTAGCCCCTCTGTTTCAGCAACTCTGTTTCAGCCTCGCTGTTTCAGCCCCTCTATTTCTCACCCTCTGTTTCAGCCCCTCGGTTTCTCGCCCTCTGTTTCAGCCCCTCTGATTCAGCCCCTCTGTTTCAGCCCCTCGGTTTCTCGCCCTCTGTTTCAGCCCCTCTGTTTCAGCCCTTCTGTTTCTCGCCCTCTGTTTCAGCCCCTCTGTTTCAGCCCCTCTGTTTCAGCCCCTCTGTTTCTCGCCCCCTGTTTCAGCCCCTCTGTTTCAGCCCCTCTGTTTCTCGCCCTCTGTTTCAGCCCCTCTGTTTCAGCCCCTCTGTTTCTCGCCCTCTGTTTCTTGCCCTCTGTTTCAGCCCCTCTGTTTCTCGCCCTCTGTTTCAGCCCCTCTGTTTCAGCCCCTCTGTTTCTAGCCCTCTGTTTCTCGCCCCCTGTTTCAGCCCCTCTGTTTCAGCCCCTCTGTTTCAGCCCCTCTGTTTCTCGCCCTCTGTTTCAGCCCCTCGGTTTCTTGCCCTGTGTTTCAGCCCCTCTGTTTCGGCCCCTCTGTTTCAGCCCCACTGTTTCTCGCCCTCTGTTTCAGCCCCTCTGTTTCTCGCCCTCTGTTTCAGCCCCTCTGTTTCAGCCCCCCTGTTTCTCGCCCTCTGTTTCAGCCCCTCTGTTTCTTGCCCTCTGTTTCAGCCCCTCTGTTTCAGCCCCTCTGTTTCTCGCCCTCTGTTTCAGCCCCTCGGTTTCTCGCCCTCTGTTTCCGCCCCTCTGTTTCTCGCCCTCTGTTTCAGACCCTCTGTTTCAGCTCCTCTGTTTCAGCCCCTCTTTTTCTCACCCACTGTTTCAGCCCCTCTGCTTCTCGCCCTCTGTTTCAGCCCCTCTGTTTCAGACCCTCTGTTTCAGCCCCTCGGTTTCTCGCCCTCTGTTTCAGCCCCTCTGTTTCAGCCCCTCTGTTTCAGCCCCTCTGTTTCTCGCCCTCTTATTCAGCCCCTCTGTTTCTCGCCCTCTGTTTCAGCCCCTCTGTTTGAGCCCCTCTGTTTCAGCTCCTCTGTTTCTCGCCCTCTGTTTCAGCCCCTCGGTTTCTCGCACTCTGTTTCAGCCCCTCTGTTTCAGCCCCTCTGTTTCAGCCCCTCTGTTTCTCGACCTCTGTTTCAGCCCCTCTGTTTCTCGCCCTCTGTTTCAGCCCCTCTGTTTCAGCCCCTCGGTTTCAGCCCCTCTGTTTCTCGCCCTCTGTTTCAACCCCTCGGTTTCTCGGCCTCTGTTTTAGCCCCTCTGTTTCAGCCCCTCTGTTTCAGCCCCTCTGTTTCAGCCCCTCTGTATCTCACCCTCCTTTTGAGCCCCTCGGTTTCTCGCCCACTGTTTCAGCCCCTCTGTTTCAGCCCCTCTGTTTCACCCCTCGGTTTCTCACCCTCTATTTCAGCCCCACTGTTTCAGCCCTTCTGTTTCTCGCCCTCTGTTTCAGCCCCTCTGTTTCAGCCCCTCTGTTTCTCGCCCTCTGTTTCTCGCCCCCTGTTTCAGCCCCTCTGTTTCAGCCCCATTGTTTCAGCCCTTCTGTTTCTCACCCTCTGTTTCAGCCCCTCTGTTTCAGCCCCTCTGTTTCAGCCCCTCTGTTTCTCGCACTCTGTTTCAGCCCCTCTGTTTCAGCCCCTCTGTTTCAGCCCCTCTGTTTCAGCCCCTCTGTTTCTCGCCCTCTGTTTCAGCCCCTCTGTTTCTCGCCCACTGTTTCAGCCCCTCTGTTTCAACCCCTCTGTTTCTCGGCCTCTGTTTCAGTCCCTCTGTTTCTCGCCCTCTGTTTCTCGCCCTCAGTTTCAGCCCCTCTGTTTCAGCCCCTCTGTTTCAGCCACTCTGTTTCAGCCCCTCGGTTTCTCGCCCTATGTTTCAGCCCCTCTGTTTCTCGCCCTCTGTTTCAGCCCCTCTGTTTCAGCCCTTCTGTTTCAGCCCCTCTCTTTCAGCCCCTCTGTTTCTCGCCCTCTGTTTCTCGCCCTCTGTTTCTCGCCTTCTGTTTCAGCCCCTCTGTTTCAGCACCTCTGTTTCAGCCCCTCTGTTTCAGCCCCTCGGTTTCTCGCCCTCTGTTTCAGCCCCTCTGTTTCTCGCCCTCTGTTTCAGCCCCTCGGTTTCTCGCCCTCTGTTTCAGGCCCTCTGTTTCAGCCCCTCTGTTTCAGCCCCTCTGTTTCTCGCCCTCTGTTTCAGCCCCTCTGTTTCTCGCCCTCTGTTTCAGCCCCTCTATTTCAGCCCCTCTGTTTCAGCCCCTCTGTTTCAGCCCCCCTGTTTCTCGCCCCCTGTTTCTCGCCCCCTGTTTCAGCCCCTCTGTTTCAGCCCCTCTGTTTCTCGCCCCCTGTTTCAGCCCCTCTGTTTCAGCCACTCTGTTTCTCGCCCCCTGTTTCAGCCCCTCTGTTTCAGCCCCTCTGTTTCTCGCCCTCTGTTTCAGCCCCTCTGTTTCTCGCCCTCTGTTTCTCGCCCGCTGTTTCAGCCCCTCTGTTTCAGCCCCTCTGTTTCAGCCCCTCTGTTTCAGCCCCTCTGTTTCAGCCCCTCTGTTTCTCGCCCTCTGTTTCAGCCCCTCTGTTTCAGCCCCTCTGTTTCAGCCCCTCTGTTTCTAGCCCTCTGTTTCTCGCCCTCTGTTTCAGCCCCTCTGTTTCAGCCCCTCTGTTTCAGCCCCTCTGTTTCGGCCCCTCTGTTTCAGCCCCTCTGTTTCTCGACCTCTGTTTCAGCCCCTTGGTTTCTCGCCCTCTGTTTCAGCCCCTCTGTTTCAGCCCCACTGTTTCAGCTCCACTGTTTCTCGCCCTCTGTTTCAGCCCCTCTGTTTCTCGCCCTCTGTTTCAGCCCCTCTATTTCAGCCCCTCTGTTTCTCGCCCTCTGTTCCAGCCCCTCTGTTTCACGCCCTCTGTTTCAGCCCCTCGGTTTCTCGCCCTCTGTTTCCGCCCCTCTGTTTCTCGCCCTCTGTTTCAGCCCCTCTGTTTCAGCTCCTCTGTTTCAGCCCCTCTTTTTCTCACCCACTGTTTCAGCCCCTCTGCTTCTCGCCCTCTGTTTCAGCACCTCTGTTTCAGCCCCTCTGTTTCTCACCCTCTGTTTCAGCCCCTCTGTTTCAGCCCCTCTGTTTCAGCCCCTCGGTTTCTCGCCCTCTGTTTCAGCCCCTCTGTTTCAGCTCCTCTGTTTCAGCCCCTCTGTTTCTCGCCCTCTTATTCAGCCCCTCTGTTTCTCGCCCTCTGTTTGAGCCCCTCTGTTTGAGCCCCTCTGTTTCAGCCCCTCTGTTTCTCGCCCTCTGTTTCAGCCACTCGGTTTCTCGCCCTCTGTTTCAGCCCCTCTGTTTCAGCCCCTCTGTTTCAGCCCCTCTGTTTCTTGCCCTCTGTTTCAGCCCCTCTGTTTCCCGCCCTGTTTCAGCCCCTCTGTTTCTCGCCCTCTGTTTCAGCCCCTCTATTTCAGCCCCTCTGTTTCCCGCCCTCTGTTTCAACCCCTCGGTTTCTCGCTCTCTGTTTTAGCCCCTCTGTTTCAGCACCTCTGTTTCAGCCCCGCTGTTTCAGCCCCTCTATTTCTCACCCTCTGTTTCAGCCCCTCGGTTTCTCGAACTCTGTTTCAGCCCCTCTGTTTCAGCCCCTCGGTTTCTCGCCCTCTGTTTCAGCCCCTCTGTTTCAGCCCATCTGTTTCTCGCCCTCTGTTTCAGCCCCTCTGTTTCAGCCCCTCTGTTTCAGCCCCTCTGTTTCTCGCCCCCTGTTTCAGCCCCTCTGTTTCAGCCCCTCTGTTTCTCGCCCTCTGTTTCAGCCCCTCTGTTTCAGCCCCTCTGTTTCTCGCCCTCTGTTTCTTGCCCTCTGTTTCAGCCCCTCTGTTTCTCGCCCTCTGTTTCAGCCCCTCTGTTTCAGCCCCTCTGTTTCTCGCCCTCTGTTTCAGCCCCTCTGTTTCAGCCCCTCTGTTTCAGCCCCTCTGTTTCTCGCCCTCTGTTTCAGCCCCTCGGTTTCTTGCCCTCTGTTTCAGCCCCTCTGTTTCGGCCCCTCTGTTTCAGCCCCACTGTTTCTCGCCCTCTGTTTCAGCCCCTCTGTTTCTCGCCCTCTGTTTCAGCCCCTCTGTTTCAGCCCCCCTGTTTCTCGCCCTCTGTTTCAGCCCCTCGGTTTATCGCCCTCTGTTTCAGCCCCTCTGTTTCAGCCCCTCTGTTTCTCGCCCTCTGTTTCAGCCCCTGGGTTTCTCGCCCTCTGTTTCCGCCCCTCTGTTTCTCGCCCTCTGTTTCAGACCCTCTGTTTCAGCTCCTCTGTTTCAGCCCCTCTTTTTCTCACCCACTGTTTCAGCCCCTCTGCTTCTCGCCCTCTGTTTCAGCCCCTCTGTTTCAGACCCTCTGTTTCAGCCCCTCGGTTTCTCGCCCTCTGTTTCAGCACCTCTGTTTCAGACCCTCTGTTTAAGCCCCTCTGTTTCTCGCCCTCTTATTCAGCCCCTCTGTTTCTCGCTCTCTGTTTCAGCCCCTCTGTTTGAGCCCCTCTGTTTCAGCTCCTCTGTTTCTCGCCCTCTGTTTCAGCCCCTCGGTTTCTCGCACTCTGTTTCAGCCCCTCTGTTTCAGCCCCTCTGTTTCAGCCCCTCTGTTTCTCGCCCTCTGTTTCAGCCCCTCTGTTTCTCGCCCTCTGTTTCAGCCCCTCTGTTTCTCGCCCTCTGTTTCAGCCCCTCTGTTTCTCGCCCTCTGTTTCAACCCTTCGGTTTCTCGGCCTCTGTTTTAGCCCCTCTGTTTCAGCCCCTCTGTTTCAGCCCCTCTGTTTCAGCCCCTCTGTATCTCACCCTCCTTTTGAGCACCTCTGTTTCTCGCCCTCTGTTTCAGCCCCTCTGTTTCAGCCCCTCTGTTTCACCCCTCGGTTTCAGCCCCTCTGTTTCAGCCCCTCTGTTTCAGCCCCTCTGTCTCTCGCCCTCTGTTTCAGCCCCTCTGTTTCAGCCCCTCTGTTTCAGCCCCTCTGTATCAGCCCCTCTGTTTCACGCCCTCTGTTTCAGCCCCTCTGTTTCAGCCCCTCTGTTTCAGCCCCTCTGTATCTCACCCTCCTTTTGAGCCCCTCGGTTTCTCGCCCTCTGTTTGAGCCCATCTGTTTCAGCCCCTCTTTTTCACTGCTCGGTTTCTCACCCTCTGTTTCAGCCCCACTGTTTCAGCCCTTTTGTTTCTCGCCCTCTGTTTCAGCCCCTCTGTTTCAGCCCCTCTGTTTCTCGCCCTCTGTTTCTCGCCCCCTGTTTCAGCCCCTCTGTTTCAGCCCCATTGTTTCAGCCCTTCTGTTTCTCACCCTCTGTTTCAGCCCCTCTGTTTCAGCCACTCTGTTTCAGCCCCTCTGTTTCAGCCCCTCTGTTTCTCGCCCCCTGTTTCAGCCCCTCTGTTTCAGCCACTCTGTTTCAGTTCCTCGGTTTCTCGCCCTCTGTTTCAGCCCCTCTGTTTCTCGCCCTCTGTTTCAGCCCCTCTGTTTCTCGCCCTCTGTTTCAACCCTTCGGTTTCTCGGCCTCTGTTTTAGCCCCTCTGTTTCAGCCCCTCTGTTTCAGCCCCTCTGTTTCAGCCCCTCTGTTTCTCGCCCTCTGTTTCAGCCCCTCTATTTCAGCCCCTCTGTTTCCCGCCCTCTGTTTCAACCCCTCGGTTTCTCGCTCTCTGTTTTAGCCCCTCTGTTTCAGCACCTCTGTTTCAGCCCCGCTGTTTCAGCCCCTCTATTTCTCACCCTCTGTTTCAGCCCCTCGGTTTCTCGAACTCTGTTTCAGCCCCTCTGTTTCAGCCCCTCGGTTTCTCGCCCTCTGTTTCAGCCCCTCTGTTTCAGCCCATCTGTTTCTCGCCCTCTGTTTCAGCCCCTCTGTTTCAGCCCCTCTGTTTCAGCCCCTCTGTTTCTCGCCCCCTGTTTCAGCCCCTCTGTTTCAGCCCCTCTGTTTCTCGCCCTCTGTTTCAGCCCCTCTGTTTCAGCCCCTCTGTTTCTCGCCCTCTGTTTCTTGCCCTCTGTTTCAGCCCCTCTGTTTCTCGCCCTCTGTTTCAGCCCCTCTGTTTCAGCCCCTCTGTTTCTCGCCCTCTGTTTCAGCCCCTCTGTTTCAGCCCCTCTGTTTCAGCCCCTCTGTTTCTCGCCCTCTGTTTCAGCCCCTCGGTTTCTTGCCCTCTGTTTCAGCCCCTCTGTTTCGGCCCCTCTGTTTCAGCCCCACTGTTTCTCGCCCTCTGTTTCAGCCCCTCTGTTTCTCGCCCTCTGTTTCAGCCCCTCTGTTTCAGCCCCCCTGTTTCTCGCCCTCTGTTTCAGCCCCTCGGTTTATCGCCCTCTGTTTCAGCCCCTCTGTTTCAGCCCCTCTGTTTCTCGCCCTCTGTTTCAGCCCCTGGGTTTCTCGCCCTCTGTTTCCGCCCCTCTGTTTCTCGCCCTCTGTTTCAGACCCTCTGTTTCAGCTCCTCTGTTTCAGCCCCTCTTTTTCTCACCCACTGTTTCAGCCCCTCTGCTTCTCGCCCTCTGTTTCAGCCCCTCTGTTTCAGACCCTCTGTTTCAGCCCCTCGGTTTCTCGCCCTCTGTTTCAGCACCTCTGTTTCAGACCCTCTGTTTAAGCCCCTCTGTTTCTCGCCCTCTTATTCAGCCCCTCTGTTTCTCGCTCTCTGTTTCAGCCCCTCTGTTTGAGCCCCTCTGTTTCAGCTCCTCTGTTTCTCGCCCTCTGTTTCAGCCCCTCGGTTTCTCGCACTCTGTTTCAGCCCCTCTGTTTCAGCCCCTCTGTTTCAGCCCCTCTGTTTCTCGCCCTCTGTTTCAGCCCCTCTGTTTCTCGCCCTCTGTTTCAGCCCCTCTGTTTCTCGCCCTCTGTTTCAGCCCCTCTGTTTCTCGCCCTCTGTTTCAACCCTTCGGTTTCTCGGCCTCTGTTTTAGCCCCTCTGTTTCAGCCCCTCTGTTTCAGCCCCTCTGTTTCAGCCCCTCTGTATCTCACCCTCCTTTTGAGCACCTCTGTTTCTCGCCCTCTGTTTCAGCCCCTCTGTTTCAGCCCCTCTGTTTCACCCCTCGGTTTCAGCCCCTCTGTTTCAGCCCCTCTGTTTCAGCCCCTCTGTCTCTCGCCCTCTGTTTCAGCCCCTCTGTTTCAGCCCCTCTGTTTCAGCCCCTCTGTATCAGCCCCTCTGTTTCACGCCCTCTGTTTCAGCCCCTCTGTTTCAGCCCCTCTGTTTCAGCCCCTCTGTATCTCACCCTCCTTTTGAGCCCCTCGGTTTCTCGCCCTCTGTTTGAGCCCATCTGTTTCAGCCCCTCTTTTTCACTGCTCGGTTTCTCACCCTCTGTTTCAGCCCCACTGTTTCAGCCCTTTTGTTTCTCGCCCTCTGTTTCAGCCCCTCTGTTTCAGCCCCTCTGTTTCTCGCCCTCTGTTTCTCGCCCCCTGTTTCAGCCCCTCTGTTTCAGCCCCATTGTTTCAGCCCTTCTGTTTCTCACCCTCTGTTTCAGCCCCTCTGTTTCAGCCACTCTGTTTCAGCCCCTCTGTTTCAGCCCCTCTGTTTCTCGCCCCCTGTTTCAGCCCCTCTGTTTCAGCCACTCTGTTTCAGTTCCTCGGTTTCTCGCCCTCTGTTTCAGCCCCTCTGTTTCTCGCCCTCTGTTTCAGCCCCTCTGTTTCAGCCCTTCTGTTTCAGCCCCTCTGTTTCAGCCCCTCTGTTTCTCGCCCTCTGTTTCTCGCCCTCTGTTTCTCGCCTTCTGTTTCAGCCCCTCTGTTTCAGCACCTCTGTTTCAGCCCCTCTGTTTCAGCCCCTCGGTTTCTCGCCCTCTGTTTCAGCCCCTCTGTTTCTCGCCCTCTGTTTCAACCCCTCGGTTTCTCGCCCTCTGTTTCAGCCCCTCTGTTTCAGCCCCTCTGTTTCTCGCCCTCTGTTTCAGCCCCTCTGTTTCTCGCCCTCTGTTTCAGCCCCTCTATTTCAGCCCCTCTGTTCCAGCCCCTCTGTTTCAGCCCCCCTGTTTCTCGCCCCCTGTTTCTCGCCCCCTGTTTCAGCCCCTCTGTTTCAGCCCCTCTGTTTCTCGCCCCCTGTTTCAGCCCCTCTGTTTCAGCCACTCTGTTTCTCGCCCCCTGTTTCAGCCCCTCTGTTTCAGCCCCTCTGTTTCTCGCCCTCTGTTTCAGCCCCTCTGTTTCTCGCCCTCTGTTTCTCGCCCGCTGTTTCAGCCCCTCTGTTTCAGCCCCTCTGTTTCAGTCCCTCTGTTTCAACCCCTATGTTTCTCGCCCTCTGTTTCAGCCCCTCTGTTTCAGCCCCTCTGTTTCAGCCCCTCTGTTTCTAGCCCTCTGTTTCAGCCCCTCTGTTTCTCGCCCTCTGTTTCAGCCCCTCTGTTTCTCGCCCTCTGTTTCTCGCCCCCTGTTTCCGCCCCTCTGTTTCAGCCCCTCGGTTCATCGCCCTCTGTTTCAGCCCCTCTGTTTCAGCCCCTCTGTTTCTCGCCCTCTGTTTCAGCCCCTCTGTTTCAGCCACTCTGTTTCAGTTCCTCGGTTTCTCGCCCTCTGTTTCAGCCCCTCTGTTTCTCGCCCTCTGTTTCAGCCCCTCTGTTTCAGCCCTTCTGTTTCAGCCACTCTGTTTCAGTTCCTCGGTTTCTCGCCCCCTGTTTCAGCCACTCTGTTTCTCACCCCCTGTTTCAGCCCCTCTGTTTCAGCCCCTCTGTTTCTCGCCCTCTGTTTCAGCCCCTCGGTTTCTCGCCCTCTGTTTCTCGCCCGCTGTTTCAGCCCCTCTGTTTCAGCCCCTCTGTTTCAGCCCCTCTGTTTCAGCCCCTCTGTTTCTCGCCCTCTGTTTCAGCCCCTCTGTTTCAGCCCCTCTGTTTCAGCCCCTCTGTTTCTAGCCCTCTGTTTCAGCCCCTCTGTTTCAGCCCCTCTGTTTCAGCCCCTCTGTTTCTCGCCCTCTGTTTCTCGACCCCTGTTTCCGCCCCTCTGTTTCAGCCCCTCGGTTTATCGCCCTCTGTTTCAGCCCCTCTGTTTCAGCCCCTCTGTTTCTCGCCCTCTGTTTCAGCCCCTCTGTTTCTCGCCCTCTGTTTCAGCCCCTCTGTTTCAGCCCCCCTGTTTCTCGCCCTCTGTTTCAGCCCCTCTGTTTCTTGCCCTCTGTTTCAGCCCTTCTGTTTCAGCCCCTCTGTTTCTCGCCCTCTGTTTCAGCCCCTCAGTTTCTCGCCCTCTGTTTCCGCCCCTCTGTTTCTCGCCCTCTGTTTCAGACCCTCTGTTTCAGCTCCTCTGTTTCAGCCCCTCTTTTTCTCACCCACTGTTTCAGCCCCTCTGCTTCTCGCCCTCTGTTTCAGCCCCTCTGTTTCAGACCCTCTGTTTCAGCCCCTCGGTTTCTCGCCCTCTGTTTCAGCCCCTCTGTTTCAGCTCCTCTGTTTCAGCCCCTCTGTTTCTCGCCCTCTTATTCAGCCCCTCTGTTTCTCGCCCTCTGTTTCAGCCCCTCTGTTTGAGCCCCTCTGTTTCAGCTCCTCTGTTTCTCGCCCTCTGTTTCAGCCCGTCTGTTTCAGCCCCTCTGTTTCAGCCCCTCTGTTTCTCGCCCTCTGTTTCAGCCCCTCTGTTTCTCGCCCACTGTTTCAGCCCCTCTGTTTCAGCCCCTCTGTTTCTCGCCCTCTGTTTCAGCCCCTCTGTTTCAGCCACTCTGTTTCAGTTCCTCGGTTTCTCGCCCTCTGTTTCAGCCCCTCTGTTTCTCGCCCTCTGTTTCTCGCCCTCTGTTTCTCGCCCTCTGTTTCTCGCCTTCTGTTTCAGCCCCTCTGTTTCAGCACCTCTGTTTCAGCCCCTCTGTTTCAGCCCCTCGGTTTCTCGCCCTCTGTTTCAGCCCCTCTGTTTCTCGCCCTCTGTTTCAGCCCCTCGGTTTCTCGCCCTCTGTTTCAGCCCCTCTGTTTCAGCCCCTCTGTTTCAGCCCCTCTGTTTCTCGCCCGCTGTTTCAGCCCCTCTGTTTCTCGCCCTCTGTTTCAGCCCCTCTATTTCAGCCCCTCTGTTTCTCGCCCTCTGTTTCAGCCCCCCTGTTTCTTGCCCCCTGTTTCTCGCCCCCTGTTTCAGCCCCTCTGTTTCAGCCCCTCTGTTTCGCGCCCCCTGTTTCAGCCCCTCTGTTTCAGCCACTCTGTTTCTCGCCCCCTGTTTCAGCCCCTCTGTTTCAGCCCCTCTGTTTCTCGCCCTCTGTTTCAGCCCCTCTGTTTCTCGCCCTCTGTTTCTCGCCCGCTGTTTCAGCCCCTCTGTTTCAGCCCCTCTTTTTAAGCCCCTCTGTTTCAGCCCCTCTGTTTCTCGCCCTCTGTTTCAGCCCCTCTGTTTCAGCCCCTCTGTTTCAGCCCCTCTGTTTCTAGCCCTCTGTTTCAGCCCCTCTGTTTCAGCCCCTCTGTTTCAGCCCCTCTGTTTATCGCCCTCTGTTTCTCGCCCCCTGTTTCCGCCCCTCTGTTTCAGCCCCTCGGTTTATCGCCCTCTGTTTCAGCCCCTCTGTTTATCGCCCTCTGTTTCAGCCCCTCTGTTTCTCGCCCTCTGTTTCAGCCCCTCGTTTTCTCGCACTCTGTTTCAGCCCCTCTGTTTCAGCCCCTCTGTTTCAGCCCCTCTGTTTCTCGCCCCCTGTTTCAGCCCCTCTGTTTCAGCCACTCTGTTTCTCGCCCCCTGTTTCAGCCCCTCTGTTTCAGCCCCTCTGTTTCTCGCCCTCTGTTTCAGCCCCTCTGTTTCTCGCCCTCTGTTTCCCGCCCGCTGTTTCAGCCCCTCTGTTTCAGCCCCTCTGTTTCAGCCCCTCTGTTTCTCGCCCTCTGTTTCAGCCCCTCTGTTTCAGCCCCTCTATTTCAGCCCCTCTGTTTCTCGCCCTCTGTTTCAGCCCCTCTGTTTCAGCCCCTCTGTTTCAGCCCCTCTGTTTCTAGCCCTCTGTTTCTCGCCCTCTGTTTCAGCCCCTCTGTTTCAGCCCCTCTGTTTCAGCCCCTCTGTTTCAGCCCCTCTGTTTCTCGCCCTCTGTTTCAGCCCCTTGGTTTCTCGCCCTCTGTTTCAGCCCCTCTGTTTCAGCCCCACTGTTTCAGCTCCACTGTTTCTCGCCCTCTGTTTCAGCCCCTCTGTTTCTCGCCCTCTGTTTCTTGCCCTCTGTTTCAGCCCCTCTGTTTCTCGCCCTCTGTTTCAGCCCCTCTGTTTCAGCCCCTCTGTTTCTAGCCCTCTGTTTCTCGCCCCCTGTTTCAGCCCCTCTGTTTCAGCCCCTCTGTTTCAGCCCCTCTGTTTCTCGCCCTCTGTTTCAGCCCCTCGGTTTCTTGCCCTGTGTTTCAGCCCCTCTGTTTCGGCCCCCCTGTTTCTCGCCCTCTGTTTCAGCCCCTCTGTTTCTTGCCCTCTGTTTCAGCCCCTCTGTTTCAGCCCCCCTGTTTCTCGCCCTCTGTTTCAGCCCCTCGGTTTCTCGCCCTCTGTTTCCGCCCCTCTGTTTCTCGCCCTCTGTTTCAGACCCTCTGTTTCAGCTCCTCTGTTTCAGCCCCTCTTTTTCTCACCCACTGTTTCAGCCCCTCTGCTTCTCGCCCTCTGTTTCAGCCCCTCTGTTTCAGACCCTCTGTTTCAGCCCCTCGGTTTCTCGCCCTCTGTTTCAGCCCCTCTGTTTCAGCCCCTCTGTTTCAGCCCCTCTGTTTCTCGCCCTCTTATTCAGCCCCTCTGTTTCTCGCCCTCTGTTTCAGCCCCTCTGTTTGAGCCCCTCTGTTTCAGCTCCTCTGTTTCTCGCCCTCTGTTTCAGCCCCTCGGTTTCTCGCACTCTGTTTCAGCCCCTCTGTTTCAGCCCCTCTGTTTCAGCCCCTCTGTTTCTCGACCTCTGTTTCAGCCCCTCTGTTTCTCGCCCTCTGTTTCAGCCCCTCTGTTTCAGCCCCTCGGTTTCAGCCCCTCTGTTTCTCGCCCTCTGTTTCAACCCCTCGGTTTCTCGGCCTCTGTTTTAGCCCCTCTGTTTCAGCCCCTCTGTTTCAGCCCCTCTGTTTCAGCCCCTCTGTATCTCACCCTCCTTTTGAGCCCCTCGGTTTCTCGCCCACTGTTTCAGCCCATCTGTTTCAGCCCCTCTGTTTCACCCCTCGGTTTCTCACCCTCTATTTCAGCCCCACTGTTTCAGCCCTTCTGTTTCTCGCCCTCTGTTTCAGCCCCTCTGTTTCAGCCCCTCTGTTTCTCGCCCTCTGTTTCTCGCCCCCTGTTTCAGCCCCTCTGTTTCAGCCCCATTGTTTCAGCCCTTCTGTTTCTCACCCTCTGTTTCAGCCCCTCTGTTTCAGCCCCTCTGTTTCAGCCCCTCTGTTTCTCGCACTCTGTTTCAGCCCCTCTGTTTCAGCCCCTCTGTTTCAGCCCCTCTGTTTCAGCCCCTCTGTTTCTCGCCCTCTGTTTCAGCCCCTCTGTTTCTCGCCCACTGTTTCAGCCCCTCTGTTTCAACCCCTCTGTTTCTCGGCCTCTGTTTCAGTCCCTCTGTTTCTCGCCCTCTGTTTCTCGCCCTCAGTTTCAGCCCCTCTGTTTCAGCCCCTCTGTTTCAGCCACTCTGTTTCAGCCCCTCGGTTTCTCGCCCTATGTTTCAGCCCCTCTGTTTCTCGCCCTCTGTTTCAGCCCCTCTGTTTCAGCCCTTCTGTTTCAGCCCCTCTCTTTCAGCCCCTCTGTTTCTCGCCCTCTGTTTCTCGCCCTCTGTTTCTCGCCTTCTGTTTCAGCCCCTCTGTTTCAGCACCTCTGTTTCAGCCCCTCTGTTTCAGCCCCTCGGTTTCTCGCCCTCTGTTTCAGCCCCTCTGTTTCTCGCCCTCTGTTTCAGCCCCTCGGTTTCTCGCCCTCTGTTTCAGGCCCTCTGTTTCAGCCCCTCTGTTTCAGCCCCTCTGTTTCTCGCCCTCTGTTTCAGCCCCTCTGTTTCTCGCCCTCTGTTTCAGCCCCTCTATTTCAGCCCCTCTGTTTCAGCCCCTCTGTTTCAGCCCCCCTGTTTCTCGCCCCCTGTTTCTCGCCCCCTGTTTCAGCCCCTCTGTTTCAGCCCCTCTGTTTCTCGCCCCCTGTTTCAGCCCCTCTGTTTCAGCCACTCTGTTTCTCGCCCCCTGTTTCAGCCCCTCTGTTTCAGCCCCTCTGTTTCTCGCCCTCTGTTTCAGCCCCTCTGTTTCTCGCCCTCTGTTTCTCGCCCGCTGTTTCAGCCCCTCTGTTTCAGCCCCTCTGTTTCAGCCCCTCTGTTTCAGCCCCTCTGTTTCAGCCCCTCTGTTTCTCGCCCTCTGTTTCAGCCCCTCTGTTTCAGCCCCTCTGTTTCAGCCCCTCTGTTTCTAGCCCTCTGTTTCTCGCCCTCTGTTTCAGCCCCTCTGTTTCAGCCCCTCTGTTTCAGCCCCTCTGTTTCGGCCCCTCTGTTTCAGCCCCTCTGTTTCTCGACCTCTGTTTCAGCCCCTTGGTTTCTCGCCCTCTGTTTCAGCCCCTCTGTTTCAGCCCCACTGTTTCAGCTCCACTGTTTCTCGCCCTCTGTTTCAGCCCCTCTGTTTCTCGCCCTCTGTTTCAGCCCCTCTATTTCAGCCCCTCTGTTTCTCGCCCTCTGTTCCAGCCCCTCTGTTTCACGCCCTCTGTTTCAGCCCCTCGGTTTCTCGCCCTCTGTTTCCGCCCCTCTGTTTCTCGCCCTCTGTTTCAGCCCCTCTGTTTCAGCTCCTCTGTTTCAGCCCCTCTTTTTCTCACCCACTGTTTCAGCCCCTCTGCTTCTCGCCCTCTGTTTCAGCACCTCTGTTTCAGCCCCTCTGTTTCTCACCCTCTGTTTCAGCCCCTCTGTTTCAGCCCCTCTGTTTCAGCCCCTCGGTTTCTCGCCCTCTGTTTCAGCCCCTCTGTTTCAGCTCCTCTGTTTCAGCCCCTCTGTTTCTCGCCCTCTTATTCAGCCCCTCTGTTTCTCGCCCTCTGTTTGAGCCCCTCTGTTTGAGCCCCTCTGTTTCAGCCCCTCTGTTTCTCGCCCTCTGTTTCAGCCACTCGGTTTCTCGCCCTCTGTTTCAGCCCCTCTGTTTCAGCCCCTCTGTTTCAGCCCCTCTGTTTCTTGCCCTCTGTTTCAGCCCCTCTGTTTCCCGCCCTGTTTCAGCCCCTCTGTTTCTCGCCCTCTGTTTCAGCCCCTCTATTTCAGCCCCTCTGTTTCCCGCCCTCTGTTTCAACCCCTCGGTTTCTCGCTCTCTGTTTTAGCCCCTCTGTTTCAGCACCTCTGTTTCAGCCCCGCTGTTTCAGCCCCTCTATTTCTCACCCTCTGTTTCAGCCCCTCGGTTTCTCGCACTCTGTTTCAGCCCCTCTGTTTCAGCCCCTCGGTTTCTCGCCCTCTGTTTCAGCCCCTCTGTTTCAGCCCATCTGTTTCTCGCCCTCTGTTTCAGCCCCTCTGTTTCAGCCCCTCTGTTTCAGCCCCTCTGTTTCTCGCCCCCTGTTTCAGCCCCTCTGTTTCAGCCCCTCTGTTTCTCGCCCTCTGTTTCAGCCCCTCTGTTTCAGCCCCTCTGTTTCTCGCCCTCTGTTTCTTGCCCTCTGTTTCAGCCCCTCTGTTTCTCGCCCTCTGTTTCAGCCCCTCTGTTTCAGCCCCTCTGTTTCTCGCCCTCTGTTTCAGCCCCTCTGTTTCAGCCCCTCTGTTTCAGCCCCTCTGTTTCTCGCCCTCTGTTTCAGCCCCTCGGTTTCTTGCCCTCTGTTTCAGCCCCTCTGTTTCGGCCCCTCTGTTTCAGCCCCACTGTTTCTCGCCCTCTGTTTCAGCCCCTCTGTTTCTCGCCCTCTGTTTCAGCCCCTCTGTTTCAGCCCCCCTGTTTCTCGCCCTCTGTTTCAGCCCCTCGGTTTATCGCCCTCTGTTTCAGCCCCTCTGTTTCAGCCCCTCTGTTTCTCGCCCTCTGTTTCAGCCCCTCGGTTTCTCGCCCTCTGTTTCCGCCCCTCTGTTTCTCGCCCTCTGTTTCAGACCCTCTGTTTCAGCTCCTCTGTTTCAGCCCCTCTTTTTCTCACCCACTGTTTCAGCCCCTCTGCTTCTCGCCCTCTGTTTCAGCCCCTCTGTTTCAGACCCTCTGTTTCAGCCCCTCGGTTTCTCGCCCTCTGTTTCAGCACCTCTGTTTCAGACCCTCTGTTTAAGCCCCTCTGTTTCTCGCCCTCTTATTCAGCCCCTCTGTTTCTCGCCCTCTGTTTCAGCCCCTCTGTTTGAGCCCCTCTGTTTCAGCTCCTCTGTTTCTCGCCCTCTGTTTCAGCCCCTCGGTTTCTCGCACTCTGTTTCAGCCCCTCTGTTTCAGCCCCTCTGTTTCAGCCCCTCTGTTTCTCGCCCTCTGTTTCAGCCCCTCTGTTTCTCGCCCTCTGTTTCAGCCCCTCTGTTTCTCGCCCTCTGTTTCAGCCCCTCTGTTTCTCGCCCTCTGTTTCAACCCTTCGGTTTCTCGGCCTCTGTTTTAGCCCCTCTGTTTCAGCCCCTCTGTTTCAGCCCCTCTGTTTCAGCCCCTCTGTATCTCACCCTCCTTTTGAGCACCTCGGTTTCTCGCCCTCTGTTTCAGCCCCTCTGTTTCAGCCCCTCTGTTTCACCCCTCGGTTTCAGCCCCTCTGTTTCAGCCCCTCTGTTTCAGCCCCTCTGTCTCTCGCCCTCTGTTTCAGCCCCTCTGTTTCAGCCCCTCTGTTTCAGCCCCTCTGTATCAGCCCCTCTGTTTCACGCCCTCTGTTTCAGCCCCTCTGTTTCAGCCCCTCTGTTTCAGCCCCTCTGTATCTCACCCTCCTTTTGAGCCCCTCGGTTTCTCGCCCTCTGTTTGAGCCCATCTGTTTCAGCCCCTCTTTTTCACTGCTCGGTTTCTCACCCTCTGTTTCAGCCCCACTGTTTCAGCCCTTTTGTTTCTCGCCCTCTGTTTCAGCCCCTCTGTTTCAGCCCCTCTGTTTCTCGCCCTCTGTTTCTCGCCCCCTGTTTCAGCCCCTCTGTTTCAGCCCCATTGTTTCAGCCCTTCTGTTTCTCACCCTCTGTTTCAGCCCCTCTGTTTCAGCCACTCTGTTTCAGCCCCTCTGTTTCAGCCCCTCTGTTTCTCGCCCCCTGTTTCAGCCCCTCTGTTTCAGCCACTCTGTTTCAGTTCCTCGGTTTCTCGCCCTCTGTTTCAGCCCCTCTGTTTCTCGCCCTCTGTTTCAGCCCCTCTGTTTCAGCCCTTCTGTTTCAGCCCCTCTGTTTCAGCCCCTCTGTTTCTCGCCCTCTGTTTCTCGCCCTCTGTTTCTCGCCTTCTGTTTCAGCCCCTCTGTTTCAGCACCTCTGTTTCAGCCCCTCTGTTTCAGCCCCTCGGTTTCTCGCCCTCTGTTTCAGCCCCTCTGTTTCTCGCCCTCTGTTTCAACCCCTCGGTTTCTCGCCCTCTGTTTCAGCCCCTCTGTTTCAGCCCCTCTGTTTCTCGCCCTCTGTTTCAGCCCCTCTGATTCTCGCCCTCTGTTTCAGCCCCTCTATTTCAGCCCCTCTGTTCCAGCCCCTCTGTTTCAGCCCCCCTGTTTCTCGCCCCCTGTTTCTCGCCCCCTGTTTCAGCCCCTCTGTTTCAGCCCCTCTGTTTCTCGCCCCCTGTTTCAGCCCCTCTGTTTCAGCCACTCTGTTTCTCGCCCCCTGTTTCAGCCCCTCTGTTTCAGCCCCTCTGTTTCTCGCCCTCTGTTTCAGCCCCTCTGTTTCTCGCCCTCTGTTTCTCGCCCGCTGTTTCAGCCCCTCTGTTTCAGCCCCTCTGTTTCAGTCCCTCTGTTTCAACCCCTATGTTTCTCGCCCTCTGTTTCAGCCCCTCTGTTTCAGCCCCTCTGTTTCAGCCCCTCTGTTTCTAGCCCTCTGTTTCAGCCCCTCTGTTTCTCGCCCTCTGTTTCAGCCCCTCTGTTTCTCGCCCTCTGTTTCTCGCCCCCTGTTTCCGCCCCTCTGTTTCAGCCCCTCGGTTCATCGCCCTCTGTTTCAGCCCCTCTGTTTCAGCCCCTCTGTTTCTCGCCCTCTGTTTCAGCCCCTCTGTTTCAGCCACTCTGTTTCAGTTCCTCGGTTTCTCGCCCTCTGTTTCAGCCCCTCTGTTTCTCGCCCTCTGTTTCAGCCCCTCTGTTTCAGCCCTTCTGTTTCAGCCACTCTGTTTCAGTTCCTCGGTTTCTCGCCCCCTGTTTCAGCCACTCTGTTTCTCACCCCCTGTTTCAGCCCCTCTGTTTCAGCCCCTCTGTTTCTCGCCCTCTGTTTCAGCCCCTCGGTTTCTCGCCCTCTGTTTCTCGCCCGCTGTTTCAGCCCCTCTGTTTCAGCCCCTCTGTTTCAGCCCCTCTGTTTCAGCCCCTCTGTTTCTCGCCCTCTGTTTCAGCCCCTCTGTTTCAGCCCCTCTGTTTCAGCCCCTCTGTTTCTAGCCCTCTGTTTCAGCCCCTCTGTTTCAGCCCCTCTGTTTCAGCCCCTCTGTTTCTCGCCCTCTGTTTCTCGACCCCTGTTTCCGCCCCTCTGTTTCAGCCCCTCGGTTTATCGCCCTCTGTTTCAGCCCCTCTGTTTCAGCCCCTCTGTTTCTCGCCCTCTGTTTCAGCCCCTCTGTTTCTCGCCCTCTGTTTCAGCCCCTCTGTTTCAGCCCCCCTGTTTCTCGCCCTCTGTTTCAGCCCCTCTGTTTCTTGCCCTCTGTTTCAGCCCTTCTGTTTCAGCCCCTCTGTTTCTCGCCCTCTGTTTCAGCCCCTCAGTTTCTCGCCCTCTGTTTCCGCCCCTCTGTTTCTCGCCCTCTGTTTCAGACCCTCTGTTTCAGCTCCTCTGTTTCAGCCCCTCTTTTTCTCACCCACTGTTTCAGCCCCTCTGCTTCTCGCCCTCTGTTTCAGCCCCTCTGTTTCAGACCCTCTGTTTCAGCCCCTCGGTTTCTCGCCCTCTGTTTCAGCCCCTCTGTTTCAGCTCCTCTGTTTCAGCCCCTCTGTTTCTCGCCCTCTTATTCAGCCCCTCTGTTTCTCGCCCTCTGTTTCAGCCCCTCTGTTTGAGCCCCTCTGTTTCAGCTCCTCTGTTTCTCGCCCTCTGTTTCAGCCCGTCTGTTTCAGCCCCTCTGTTTCAGCCCCTCTGTTTCTCGCCCTCTGTTTCAGCCCCTCTGTTTCTCGCCCACTGTTTCAGCCCCTCTGTTTCAGCCCCTCTGTTTCTCGCCCTCTGTTTCAGCCCCTCTGTTTCAGCCACTCTGTTTCAGTTCCTCGGTTTCTCGCCCTCTGTTTCAGCCCCTCTGTTTCTCGCCCTCTGTTTCTCGCCCTCTGTTTCTCGCCCTCTGTTTCTCGCCTTCTGTTTCAGCCCCTCTGTTTCAGCACCTCCTGTTTCAGCCCCTCTGTTTCAGCCCCTCGGTTTCTCGCCCTCTGTTTCAGCCCCTCTGTTTCTCGCCTCTGTTTCAGCCCCTCGGTTTCTCGCCCTCTGTTTCAGCCCCTCTGTTTCAGCCCCTCTGTTTCAGCCCCTCTGTTTCTCGCCCGCTGTTTCAGCCCCTCTGTTTCTCGCCCTCTGTTTCAGCCCCTCTATTTCAGCCCCTCTGTTTCTCGCCCTCTGTTTCAGCCCCCCTGTTTCTTGCCCCCTGTTTCTCGCCCCCTGTTTCAGCCCCTCTGTTTCAGCCCCTCTGTTTCGCGCCCCCTGTTTCAGCCCCTCTGTTTCAGCCACTCTGTTTCTCGCCCCCTGTTTCAGCCCCTCTGTTTCAGCCCCTCTGTTTCTCGCCCTCTGTTTCAGCCCCTCTGTTTCTCGCCCTCTGTTTCTCGCCCGCTGTTTCAGCCCCTCTGTTTCAGCCCCTCTTTTTAAGCCCCTCTGTTTCAGCCCCTCTGTTTCTCGCCCTCTGTTTCAGCCCCTCTGTTTCAGCCCCTCTGTTTCAGCCCCTCTGTTTCTAGCCCTCTGTTTCAGCCCCTCTGTTTCAGCCCCTCTGTTTCAGCCCCTCTGTTTATCGCCCTCTGTTTCTCGCCCCCTGTTTCCGCCCCTCTGTTTCAGCCCCTCGGTTTATCGCCCTCTGTTTCAGCCCCTCTGTTTATCGCCCTCTGTTTCAGCCCCTCTGTTTCTCGCCCTCTGTTTCAGCCCCTCGTTTTCTCGCACTCTGTTTCAGCCCCTCTGTTTCAGCCCCTCTGTTTCAGCCCCTCTGTTTCTCGCCCCCTGTTTCAGCCCCTCTGTTTCAGCCACTCTGTTTCTCGCCCCCTGTTTCAGCCCCTCTGTTTCAGCCCCTCTGTTTCTCGCCCTCTGTTTCAGCCCCTCTGTTTCTCGCCCTCTGTTTCCCGCCCGCTGTTTCAGCCCCTCTGTTTCAGCCCCTCTGTTTCAGCCCCTCTGTTTCTCGCCCTCTGTTTCAGCCCCTCTGTTTCAGCCCCTCTATTTCAGCCCCTCTGTTTCCCGCCCTCTGTTTCAGCCCCTCTGTTTCAGCCCCTCTGTTTCAGCCCCTCTGTTTCTAGCCCTCTGTTTCTCGCCCTCTGTTTCAGCCCCTCTGTTTCAGCCCCTCTGTTTCAGCCCCTCTGTTTCAGCCCCTCTGTTTCTCGCCCTCTGTTTCAGCCCCTTGGTTTCTCGCCCTCTGTTTCAGCCCCTCTGTTTCAGCCCCACTGTTTCAGCTCCACTGTTTCTCGCCCTCTGTTTCAGCCCCTCTGTTTCTCGCCCTCTGTTTCAGCCTCTCTATTTCAGCCCCTCTGTTTCTCGCCCTCTGTTCCAGCCCCTCTGTTTCACGCCCTCTGTTTCAGACCCTCTGTTTCAGCCCCTCTGTTTCAGCCCCTCTGTTTCTCGCCCTCTGTTTCAGCCCCTCTGTTTCTCGCCCTCTGTTTCCGCCCCTCTGTTTTTCGCCCTCTGTTTCAGCCCCCTGTTTCAGCTTCTGTTTCAGCCCCTCTTTTTCTCACCCACTGTTTCAGCCCCTCTGCTTCTCGCCCTCTGTTTCAGCCCCTCTGTTTCAGCCCCTCTGTTTCTCACCCTCTGTTTCAGCCCCTCTGTTTCAGCCCCTCTGTTTCAGCCCCTCTGTTTCAGCCCCTCGGTTTCTCGCCCTCTGTTTCAGCCCCTCTGTTTCAGCTCCTCTGTTTCAGCCCCTCTGTTTCTCGCCCTCTTATTCAGCCCCTCTGTTTCTCGCCCTCTGTTTGAGCCCCTCTGTTTCAGCCCCTCTGTTTCAGCCCCTCTGTTTCTCGCCCTCTGTTTCAGCCCCTCGGTTTCTCGCCCTCTGTTTCAGCCCCTCTGTTTCAGCCCCTCTGTTTCAGCCCCTCTGTTTCTTGCCCTCTGTTTCAGCCCCTCTGTTTCCCGCCCTGTTTCAGCCCCTCTGTTTCTCGCCCTCTGTTTCAGCCCCTCTGTTTCAGCCCCTCTGTTTCCCGCCCTCTGTTTCAACCCCTCGGTTTCTCGCCCTCTGTTTTAGCCCCTCTGTTTCAGCACCTCTGTTTCAGCCCCGCTGTTTCAGCCCCTCTATTTCTCACCCTCTGTTTCAGCCCCTCGGTTTCTCGCCCTCTGTTTCAGCCCCTCTGTTTCAGCCCCTCTGTTTCAGCCCCTCGGTTTCTCGCCCTCTGTTTCAGCCCCTCTGTTTCAGCCCTTCTGTTTCTCGCCCTCTGTTTCAGCCCCTCTGTTTCAGCCCCTCTGTTTCAGCCCCTCTGTTTCTCGCCCCCTGTTTCAGCCCCTCTGTTTCAGCCCCTCTGTTTCTCGCCCTCTGTTTCAGCCCCTCTGTTTCAGCCCCTCTGTTTCTCGCCCTCTGTTTCTTGCCCTCTGTTTCAGCCCCTCTGTTTCTCGCCCTCTGTTTCAGCCCCTCTGTTTCAGCCCCTCTGTTTCTAGCCCTCTGTTTCTCGCCCTCTGTTTCAGCCCCTCTGTTTCAGCCCCTCTGTTTCAGCCCCTCTGTTTCAGCCCCTCTGTTTCTCGCCCTCTGTTTCAGCCCCTCGGTTTCTTGCCCTCTGTTTCAGCCCCTCTGTTTCGGCCCCTCTGTTTCAGCCCCACTGTTTCTCGCCCTCTGTTTCAGCCCCTCTGTTTCTCGCCCTCTGTTTCAGTCCCTCTGTTTCAGCCTCCCTGTTTCTCGCCCTCTGTTTCAGCCCCTCTGTTTCTTGCCCTCTGTTTCAGCCCCTCTGTTTCAGCCCCTCTGTTTCTCGCCCTCTGTTTCAGCCCCTCGGTTTCTCGCCCTCTGTTTCCGCCCCTCTGTTTCTGGCCCTCTGTTTCAGCCCCTCTGTTTCAGCTCCTCTGTTTCAGCCCCTCTTTTTCTCACCCACTGTTTCAGCCCCTCTGCTTCTCGCCCTCTGTTTCAGCCCCTCTGTTTCAGACCCTCTGTTTCAGCCCCTCGGTTTCTCGCCCTCTGTTTCAGCCCCTCTGTTTCAGCTCCTCTGTTTCAGCCCCTCTGTTTCTCGCCCTCTTATTCAGCCCCTCTGTTTCAGCCCCTCTGTATCTCACCCTCCTTTTGAGCCCCTCGGTTTCTCGCCCTCTGTTTCAGCCCCTCTGTTTCAGCCCCTCTGTTTCACCCCTCGGTTTCAGCCCCTCTGTTTCAGCCCCTCTGTTTCAGCCCCTCTGTTTCTCGCCCTCTGTTTCAGCCCCTCTGTTTCAGCCCCTCTGTTTCAGCCCCTCTGTATCAGCCCCTCTGTTTCACGCCCTCTGTTTCAGCCCCTCTGTTTCAGCCCCTCTGTTTCAGCCCCTCTGTATCTCACCCTCCTTTTGAGCCCCTCGGTTTCTCGCCCTCTGTTTGAGCCCATCTGTTTCAGCCCCTCTGTTTCACTGCTCGGTTTCTCACCCTCTGTTTCAGCCCCACTGTTTCAGCCCTTTTGTTTCTCGCCCTCTGTTTCAGCCCCTCTGTTTCAGCCCCTCTGTTTCTCGCCCTCTGTTTCTCGCCCCCTGTTTCAGCCCCTCTGTTTCAGCCCCATTGTTTCAGCCCTTCTGTTTCTCACCCTCTGTTTCAGCCCCTCTGTTTCAGCCACTCTGTTTCAGCCCCTCTGTTTCAGCCCCTCGGTTTCTCGCCCTCTGTTTCAGCCCCTCTGTTTCAGCCCCTCTGTTTCAGCCCCTCTGTTTCTTGCCCTCTGTTTCAGCCCCTCTGTTTCCCGCCCTGTTTCAGCCCCTCTGTTTCTCGCCCTCTGTTTCAGCCCCTCTGTTTCAGCCCCTCTGTTTCTCGCCCTCTGTTTCAACCCCTCGGTTTCTCGCCCTCTGTTTTAGCCCCTCTGTTTCAGCACCTCTGTTTCAGCCCCGCTGTTTCAGCCCCTCTATTTCTCACCCTCTGTTTCAGCCCCTCGGTTTCTCGCCCTCTGTTTCAGCCCCTCTGTTTCAGCCCCTCTGTTTCAGCCCCTCGGTTTCTCGCCCTCTGTTTCAGCCCCTCTGTTTCAGCCCTTCTGTTTCTCGCCCTCTGTTTCAGCCCCTCTGTTTCAGCCCCTCTGTTTCAGCCCCTCTGTTTCTCGCCCCCTGTTTCAGCCCCTCTGTTTCAGCCCCTCTGTTTCTCGCCCTCTGTTTCAGCCCCTCTGTTTCAGCCCCTCTGTTTCTCGCCCTCTGTTTCTTGCCCTCTGTTTCAGCCCCTCTGTTTCTCGCCCTCTGTTTCAGCCCCTCTGTTTCAGCCCCTCTGTTTCTAGCCCTCTGTTTCTCGCCCTCTGTTTCAGCCCCTCTGTTTCAGCCCCTCTTTTTCAGCCCCTCTGTTTCAGCCCCTCTGTTTCTCGCCCTCTGTTTCAGCCCCTCGGTTTCTTGCCCTCTGTTTCAGCCCCTCTGTTTCGGCCCCTCTGTTTCAGCCCCACTGTTTCTCGCCCTCTGTTTCAGCCCCTCTGTTTCTCGCCCTCTGTTTCAGTCCCTCTGTTTCAGCCCCCCTGTTTCTCGCCCTCTGTTTCAGCCCCTCTGTTTCTTGCCCTCTGTTTCAGCCCCTCTGTTTCAGCCCCTCTGTTTCTCGCCCTCTGTTTCAGCCCCTCGGTTTCTCGCCCTCTGTTTCCGCCCCTCTGTTTCTCGCCCTCTGTTTCAGCCCCTCTGTTTCAGCTCCTCTGTTTCAGCCCCTCTTTTTCTCACCCACTGTTTCAGCCCCTCTGCTTCTCGCCCTCGATTTCAGCCCCTCTGTTTCAGACCCTCTGTTTCAGCCCCTCGGTTTCTCGCCCTCTGTTTCAGCCCCTCTGTTTCAGCTCCTCTGTTTCAGCCCCTCTGTTTCTCGCCCTCTTATTCAGCCCCTCTGTTTCAGCCCCTCTGTATCTCACCCTCCTTTTGAGCCCCTCGGTTTCTCGCCCTCTGTTTCAGCCCCTCTGTTTCAGCCCCTCTGTTTCACCCCTCGGTTTCAGCCCCTCTGTTTCAGCCCCTCTGTTTCAGCCCCTCTGTTTCTCGCCCTCTGTTTCAGCCCCTCTGTTTCAGCCCTTCTGTTTCAGCCCCTCTGTATCAGCCCCTCTGTTTCACGCCCTCTGTTTCAGCCCCTCTGTTTCAGCCCCTCTGTTTCAGCCCCTCTGTATCTCACCCTCCTTTTGAGCCCCTCGGTTTCTCGCCCTCTGTTTGAGCCCATCTGTTTCAGCCCCTCTGTTTCACTGCTCGGTTTCTCACCCTCTGTTTCAGCCCCACTGTTTCAGCCCTTTTGTTTCTCGCCCTCTGTTTCAGCCCCACTGTTTCAGCCCCTCTGTTTCTCGCCGTCTGTTTCTCGCCCCCTGTTTCAGCCCCTCTGTTTCAGCCCCATTGTTTCAGCCCTTCTGTTTCTCACCCTCTGTTTCAGCCCCTCTGTTTCAGCCACTCTGTTTCAGCCCCTCTGTTTCAGCCCCTCTGTTTCTCGCCCCCTGTTTCAGCCCCTCTGTTTCAGCCCCTCTGTTTCAGCCCCTCTGTTTCTCGCCCTCTGTTTCAGCCCCTCTGTTTCTCGCCCACTGTTTCAGCCCCTCTGTTTCAGCCCCTCTGTTTCTCGCCCTCTGTTTCAGCCCCTCTGTTTCAGCCACTCTGTTTCAGTTCCTCGGTTTCTCGCCCTCTGTTTCAGCCCCTCTGTTTCTCGCCCTCTGTTTCAGCCCCTCTGTTTCAGCCCTTCTGTTTCAGCCCCTCTGTTTCAGCCCCTCTGTTTCTCGCCCTCTGTTTCTCGCCCTCTGTTTCTCGCCTTATGTTTCAGCCCCTCTGTTTCAGCACCTCTGTTTCAGCCCCTCTGTTTCAGCCCCTCGGTTTCTCGCCCTCTGTTTCAGCCCCTCTGTTTCTCGCCCTCTGTTTCAACCCCTCGGTTTCTCGCCCTCTGTTTCAGCCCCTCTGTTTCAGCCCCTCTGTTTCTCGCCCTCTGTTTCATCCCCTCTGTTTCTCGCCCTCTGTTTCAGCCCCTCTATTTCAGCCCCTCTGTTTCAGCCCCTCTGTTTCAGCCCCCCTGTTTCTCGCCCCCTGTTTCTCGCCCCCTGTTTCAGCCCCTCTGTTTCAGCCCCTCTGTTTCTCGCCCCCTGTTTCAGCCCCTCTGTTTCAGCCACTCTGTTTCTCGCCCCCTGTTTCAGCCCCTCTGTTTCAGCCCCTCTGTTTCTCGCCCTCTGTTTCAGCCCCTCTGTTTCTCGCCCTCTGTTTCTCGCCCGCTGTTTCAGCCCCTCTGTTTCAGCCCCTCTGTTTCAGCCCCTCTGTTTCAACCCCTCTGTTTCTCGCCCTCTGTTTCAGCCCCTCTGTTTCAGCCCCTCTGTTTCAGCCCCTCTGTTTCTAGCCGTCTGTTTCAGCCCCTCTGTTTCTCGCCCTCTGTTTCAGCCCCTCTGTTTCTCGCCCTCTGTTTCTCGCCCCCTGTTTCCGCCCCTCTGTTTCAGCCCCTCGGTTTATCGCCCTCTGTTTCAGCCCCTCTGTTTCAGCCCCTCTGTTTCTCGCCCTCTGTTTCAGCCCCTCTGTTTCAGCCACTCTGTTTCAGTTCCTCGGTTTCTCGCCCTCTGTTTCAGCCCCTCTGTTTCTCGCCCTCTGTTTCAGCCCCTCTGTTTCAGCCCTTCTGTTTCAGCCCCTCTGTTTCAGCCCCTCTGTTTCTCGCCCTCTGTTTCTCGCCCTCTGTTTCTCGCCTTCTGTTTCAGCCCCTCTGTTTCAGCACCTCTGTTTCAGCCCCTCTGTTTCAGCCCCTCGGTTTCTCGCCCTCTGTTTCAGCCCCTCTGTTTCTCGCCCTCTGTTTCAGCACCTCGGTTTCTCGCCCTCTGTTTCAGGCCCTCTGTTTCAGCCCCTCTGTTTCAGCCCCTCTGTTTCTCGCCCTCTGTTTCAGCCCCTCTGTTTCTCGCCCTCTGTTTCAGCCCCTCTATTTCAGCCCCTCTGTTTCAGCCCCTCTGTTTCAGCCCCCCTGTTTCTCGCCCCCTGTTTCTCGCCCCCTGTTTCAGCCCCTCTGTTTCAGTCCCTCTGTTTCTCGCCCCCTGTTTCAGCCACTCTGTTTCTCACCCCCTGTTTCAGCCCCTCTGTTTCAGCCCCTCTGTTTCTCGCCCTCTGTTTCAGCCCCTCTGTTTCTCGCCCTCTGTTTCTCGCCCGCTGTTTCAGCCCCTCTGTTTCAGCCCCTCTGTTTCAGCCCCTCTGTTTCAGCCCCTCTGTTTCTCGCCCTCTGTTTCAGCCCCTCTGTTTCAGCCCCTCTGTTTCAGCCCCTCTGTTTCTAGCCCTCTGTTTCAGCCCCTCTGTTTCAGCCCCTCTGTTTCAGCCCCTCTGTTTCTCGCCCTCTGTTTCTCGCCCCCTGTTTCCGCCCCTCTGTTTCAGCCCCTCGGTTTATCGCCCTCTGTTTCAGCCCCTATGTTTCAGCCCCTCTGTTTCTCGCCCTCTGTTTCAGCCCCTCTGTTTCTCGCCCTCTGTTTCAGCCCCTCTGTTTCAGCCCCCCTGTTTCTCGCCCTCTGTTTCAGCCCCTCTGTTTCTTGCCCTCTGTTTCAGCCCTTCTGTTTCAGCCCCTCTGTTTCTCGCCCTCTGTTTCAGCACCTCGGTTTCTCGCCCTCTGTTTCCGCCCCTCTGTTTCTCGCCCTCTGTTTCAGACCCTCTGTTTCAGCTCCTCTGTTTCAGCCCCTCTTTTTCTCACCCACTGTTTCAGCCCCTCTGCTTCTCGCCCTCTGTTTCAGCCCCTCTGTTTCAGACCCTCTGTTTCAGCCCCTCGGTTTCTCGCCCTCTGTTTCAGCCCCCCTGTTTCAGCTCCTCTGTTTCAGCCCCTCTGTTTCTCGCCCTCTTATTCAGCCCCTCTGTTTCTCGCCCTCTGTTTCAGCCCCTCTGTTTGAGCCCCTCTGTTTCAGCTCCTCTGTTTCTCGCCCTCTGTTTCAGCCCCTCTGTTTCAGCCCCTCTGTTTCAGCCCCTCTGTTTCTCGCCCTCTGTTTCAGCCCCTCTGTTTCTCGCCCACTGTTTCAGCCCCTCTGTTTCAGCCCCTCTGTTTCTCGCCCTCTGTTCCAGCCCCTCTGTTTCAGCCACTCTGTTTCAGTTCCTCGGTTTCTCGCCCTCTGTTTCAGCCCCTCTGTTTCTCGCCCTCTGTTTCTCGCCCTCTGTTTCTCGCCCTCTGTTTCTCGCCTTCTGTTTCAGCCCCTCTGTTTCAGCACCTCTGTTTCAGCCCCTCTGTTTCAGCCCCTCGGTTTCTCGCCCTCTGTTTCAGCCCCTCTGTTTCTCGCCCTCTGTTTCAGCCCCTCGGTTTCTCGCCCTCTGTTTAAGCCCCTCTGTTTCAGCCCCTCTGTTTCAGCCCCTCTGTTTCTCGCCCGCTGTTTCAGCCCCTCTGTTTCTCGCCCTCTGTTTCAGCCCCTCTATTTCAGCCCCTCTGTTTCAGCCCCTCTGTTTCAGCCCCCCTGTTTCTTGCCCCCTGTTTCTCGCCCCCTGTTTCAGCCCCTCTGTTTCAGCCCCTCTGTTTCGCGCCCCCTGTTTCAGCCCCTCTGTTTCAGCCACTCTGTTTCTCGCCCCCTGTTTCAGCCCCTCTGTTTCAGCCCCTCTGTTTCTCGCCCTCTGTTTCTCGCCCGCTGTTTCAGCCCCTCTGTTTCAGCCCCTCTGTTTCAGCCCCTCTGTTTCAGCCCCTCTGTTTCTCGCCCTCTGTTTCAGCCCCTCTGTTTCAGCCCCTCTGTTTCAGCCCCTCTGTTTCTAGCCCTCTGTTTCAGCCCCTCTGTTTCAGCCCCTCTGTTTCTTGCCCTCTGTTTCTCGCCCCCTGTTTCCGCCCCTCTGTTTCAGCCCCTCGGTTTATCGCCCTCTGTTTCAGCCCCTCTGTTTATCGCCCTCTGTTTCAGCCCCTCTGTTTCTCGCCCTCTGTTTCAGCCCCTCGTTTTCTCGCACTCTGTTTCAGCCCCTCTGTTTCAGCCCCTCTGTTTCAGCCCCTCTGTTTCTCGCCCCCTGTTTCAGCCCCTCTGTTTCAGCCACTCTGTTTCTCGCCCCGTGTTTCAGCCCCTCTGTTTCAGCCCCTTTGTTTCTCGCCCTCTGTTTCAGCCCCTCTGTTTCTCGCCCTCTGTTTCTCGCCCGCTGTTTCAGCCCCTCTGTTTCAGCCCCTCTGTTTCAGCCCCTCTGTTTCTCGCCCTCTGTTTCAGCCCCTCTGTTTCAGCCCCTCTGTTTCAGCCCCTCTGTTTCTCGCCCTCTGTTTCAGCCCCTCTGTTTCAGCCCCTCTGTTTCAGCCCCTCTGTTTCTAGCCCTCTGTTTCTCGCCCTCTGTTTCAGCCCCTCTGTTTCAGCCCCTCTGTTTCAGCCCCTCTGTTTCAGCCCCTCTGTTTCTCGCCCTCTGTTTCAGCCCCTTGGTTTCTCGCCCTCTGTTTCAGCCCCTCTGTTTCAGCCCCACTGTTTCAGCTCCACTGTTTCTCGCCCTCTGTTTCAGCCCCTCTGTTTCTCGCCCTCTGTTTCAGCCTCTCTATTTAAGCCCCTCTGTTTCTCGCCCTCTGTTCCAGCCCCTCTGTTTCACGCCCTCTGTTTCAGACCCTCTGTTTCAGCCCCTCTGTTTCAGCCCCTCTGTTTCTCGCCCTCTGTTTCAGCCCCTCTGTTTCTCGCCCTCTGTTTCCGCCCCTCTGTTTGTCGCCCTCTGTTTCAGCCCCTCTGTTTCAGCTCCTCTGTTTCAGCCCCTCTTTTTCTCACCCACTGTTTCAGCCCCTCTGCTTCTCGCCCTCTGTTTCAGCCCCTCTGTTTCAGCCCCTCTGTTTCTCACCCTCTGTTTCAGCCCCTCTGTTTCAGCCCCTCTGTTTCATCCCCTCTGTTTCAGCCCCTCGGTTTCTCGCCCTCTGTTTCAGCCCCTCTGTTTCAGCTCCTCTGTTTCAGCCCCTCTGTTTCTCGCCCTCTTATTCAGCCCCTCTGTTTCTCACCCTCTGTTTGAGCCCCTCTGTTTGAGCCCCTCTGTTTCAGCCCCTCTGTTTCTCGCCCTCTGTTTCAGCCCCTCGGTTTCTCGCCCTCTGTTTCAGCCCCTCTGTTTCAGCCCCTCTATTTCAGCCCCATTGTTTCTTGCCCTCTGTTTCAGCCCCTCTGTTTCCCGCCCTGTTTCAGCCCCCCTGTTTCAGCCCCTCTGTTTCTCGCCCTCTGTTTCAGCCCCTCTGTTTCAGCCCCTCTGTTTCAACCCCTCGGTTTCTCGCCCTCTGTTTTAGCCCCTCTGTTTCAGCACCTCTGTTTCAGCCCCGCTGTTTCAGCCCCTCTATTTCTCACCCTCTGTTTCAGCCCCTCGGTTTCTCGCCCTCTGTTTCAGCCCCTCTGTTTCAGCCCCTTTGTTTCAGCCCCTCGGTTTCTCGCCCTCTGTTTCAGCCCCTCTGTTTCAGCCCTTCTGTTTCTCGCCCTCTGTTTCAGCCCCTCTGTTTCAGCCCCTCTGTTTCAGCCCCTCTGTTTCTCGCCCCCTGTTTCAGCCCCTCTGTTTCAGCCCCTCTGTTTCTCGCCCTCTGTTTCAGCCCCTCTGTTTCAGCCCCTCTGTTTCTCGCCCTCTGTTTCTTGCCCTCTGTTTCAGCCCCTCTGTTTCTCGCCCTATGTTTCAGCCCCTCTGTTTCAGCCCCTCTGTTTCTAGCCCTCTGTTTCTCGCCCTCTGTTTCAGCCCCTCTGTTTCAGCCCCTCTGTTTCAGCCCCTCTGTTTCTCGCGCTCTGTTTCAGCCCCTCGGTTTCTTGCCCTCTGTTTCAGCCCCTCTGTTTCGGCCCCTCTGTTTCAGCCCCACTGTTTCTCGCCCTCAGTTTCAGCCCCTCTGTTTCTCGCCCTCTGTTTCAGTCCCTCTGTTTCAGCCCCCCTGTTTCTCGCCCTCTGTTTCAGCCCCTCTGTTTCTTGCCCTCTGTTTCAGCCCCTCTGTTTCAGCCCCTCTGTTTCTCGCCCTCTGTTTCAGCCCCTCGGTTTCTCGCCCTCTGTTTCCGCCCCTCTGTTTCTCGCCCTCTGTTTCAGACCCTCTGTTTCAGCTCCTCTGTTTCAGCCCCTCTTTTTCTCACCCACTGTTTCAGCCCCTCTGCTTCTCGCCCTCTGTTTCAGCCCCTCTGTTTCAGACCCTCTGTTTCAGCCCCTCGGTTTCTCGCCCTCTGTTTCAGCCCCTCTGTTTCAGCTCCTCTGTTTCAGCCCCTCTGTTTCTCGCCCTCTTATTCAGCCCCTCTGTTTCTCGCCCTCTGTTTCAGCCCCTCGGTTTCTCGCACTCTGTTTCAGCCCCTCTGTTTCAGCCCCTCTGTTTCAGCCCCTCTGTTTCTCGCCCTCTGTTTCAGCCCCTCTGTTTCTCGCCCTCTGTTTCAGCCCCTCTGTTTCAGCCCCTCTGTTTCAGCCCCTCTGTTTCTCGCCCTCTGTTTCAACCCCTCGGTTTCTCGGCCTCTGTTTTAGCCCCTCTGTTTCAGCCCCTCTGTTTCAGCCCCTCTGTTTCAGCCCCTCTGTATCTCACCCTCCTTTTGAGCCCCTCGGTTTCTCGCCCTCTGTTTCAGCCCCTCTGTTTCAGCCCCTCTGTTTCACCCCTCGGTTTCAGCCCCTCTGTTTCAGCCCCTCTGTTTCAGCCCCTCTGTTTCTCGCCCTCTGTTTCAGCCCCTCTGTTTCAGCCCCTCTGTTTCAGCCCCTCTGTTTCAGCCCCTCTGTTTCAGCCCCTCTGTATCTCACCCTCCTTTTGACCCCCTCGGTTTCTCGCCCTCTGTTTCAGTCCCTCTGTTTCAGCCCCCCTGTTTCTCGCCCTCTGTTTCAGCCCCTCTGTTTCTTGCCCTCTGTTTCAGCCCCTCTGTTTCAGCCCCTCTGTTTCTCGCCCTCTGTTTCAGCCCCTCTGTTTCACTCCTCGGTTTCTCACCCTCTGTTTCAGCCCCACTGTTTCAGCCCTTTTGTTTCTCGCCCTCTGTTTCAGCCCCTCTGTTTCAGCCCCTCTGTTTCTCGCCCTCTGTTTCTCGCCCCCTGTTTCAGCCCCTCTGTTTCAGCCCCATTGTTTCAGCCCTTCTGTTTCTCACCCTCTGTTTCAGCCCCTCTGTTTCAGCCACTCTGTTTCAGCCCCTCTGTTTCAGCCCCTCTGTTTCTCGCCCCCTGTTTCAGCCCCTCTGTTTCAGCCCCTCTGTTTCAGCCCCTCTGTTTCAGCCCCTCTGTTTCTCGCCCTCTGTTTCAGCCCCTCTGTTTCTCGCCCACTGATTCAGCCCCTCTGTTTCAGCCCCTCTGTTTCTCGCCCTCTGTTTCAGCCCCTCTGTTTCAGCCACTCTGTTTCAGTTCCTCGGTTTCTCGCCCTCTGTTTCAGCCCCTCTGTTTCTCGCCCTCTGTTTCAGCCCCTCTGTTTCAGCCCTTCTGTTTCAGCCCCTCTGTTTCAGCCCCTCTGTTTCTCGCCCTCTGTTTCTCGCCCTCTGTTTCTCGCCTTCTGTTTCTGCCCCTCTGTTTCAGCACCTCTGTTTCAGCCCCTCTGTTTCAGCCCCTCGGTTTCTCGCCCTCTGTTTCAGCCCCTCTGTTTCTCGCCCTCTGTTTCAACCCCTCGGTTTCTCGCCCTCTGTTTCAGCCCCTCTGTTTCAGCCCCTCTGTTTCTCGCCCTCTGTTTCAGCCCCTCTGTTTCTCGCCCTCTGTTTCAGCCCCTCTATTTCAGCCCCTCTGTTTCAGCCCCTCTGTTTCAGCCCCCCTGTTTCTCGCCCCCTGTTTCTCGCCCCCTGTTTCAGCCCCTCTGTTTCAGCCCCTCTGTTTCTCGCCCCCTGTTTCAGCCCCTCTGTTTCAGCCACTCTGTTTCTCGCCCCCTGTTTCAGCCCCTCTGTTTCAGCCCCTCTGTTTCCGCCCTCTGTTTCAGCCCCTCTGTTTCTCGCCCTCTGTTTCTCGCCCGCTGTTTCAGCCCCTCTGTTTCAGCCCCTCTGTTTCAGCCCCTCTGTTTCAGCCCCTCTGTTTCTCGCCCTCTGTTTCAGCCCCTCTGTTTCAGCCCCTCTGTTTCAGCCCCTCTGTTTCTAGCCCTCTGTTTCAGCCCCTCCGTTTCAGCCCCTCTGTTTCAGCCCCTCTGTTTCTCGCCCTCTGTTTCTCGCCACCTGTTTCCGCCCCTCTGTTTCAGCCCCTCGGTTTATCGCCCTCTGTTTCAGCCCCTCTGTTTCAGCCCCTCTGTTTCTCGCCCTCTGTTTCAGCCCCTCTGTTTCAGCCACTCTGTTTCAGTTCCTCGGTTTCTCGCCCTCTGTTTCAGCCCCTCTGTTTCTCGCCCTCTGTTTCAGCCACTCTGTTTCAGCCCTTCTGTTTCAGCCCCTCTGTTTCAGCCCCTCTGTTTCTCGCCCTCTGTTTCTCGCCCTCTGTTTCTCGCCTTCTGTTTCAGCCCCTCAGTTTCAGCACCTCAGTTTCAGCCCCTCTGTTTCAGCCCCTCGGTTTCTCGCCCTCTGTTTCAGCCCCTCTGTTTCTCGCCCTCTGTTTCAGCCCCTCGGTTTCTCGCCCTCTGTTTCAGCCCCTCTGTTTCAGCCCCGCTGTTTCAGCCCCTCTGTTTCTCGCCCTCTGTTTCAGCCCCTCTGTTTCTCGCCCTCTGTTTCAGCCCCTCTATTTCAGCCCCTCTGTTTCAGCCCCTCTGTTTCAGCCCCCCTGTTTCTCGCCCCCTGTTTCTCGCCCCCTGTTTCAGCCCCTCTGTTTCAGCCCCGCTGTTTCTCGCCCCCTGTTTCAGCCACTCTGTTTCTCGCCCCCTGTTTCAGCCCCTCTGTTTCAGCCCCTCTGTTTCTCGCCCTCTGTTTCAGCCCCTCTGTTTCTCGCCCTCTGTTTCTCGCCCGCTGTTTCAGCCCCTCTGTTTCAGCCCCTCTGTTTCAGCCCCTCTGTTTCAGCCCCTCTGTTTCTCGCCCTCTGTTTCAGCCCCTCTGTTTCAGCCCCTCTGTTTCAGCCCCTCTGTTTCTAGCCCTCTGTTTCAGCTTCTCTGTTTCAGCCCCTCTGTTTCAGCCCCTCTGTTTCTCGCCCTCTGTTTCTCGCCCCCTGTTTCCGCCCCTCTGTTTCAGCCCCTCGGTTTATCGCCCTCTGTTTCAGCCCCTCTGTTTCAGCCCCTCTGTTTCTCGCCCTCTGTTTCAGCCCCTCTGTTTCTCGCCCTCTGTTTCAGCCCCTCTGTTTCAGCCCCCCTGTTTCTCGCCCTCTGTTTCAGCCCCTCTGTTTCTTGCCCTCTGTTTCAGCCCCTCTGTTTCAGCCCCTCTGTTTCTCGCCCTCTGTTTCAGCCCCTCGGTTTCTCGCCCTCTGTTTCCGCCCCTCTGTTTCTCGCCCTCTGTTTCAGACCCTCTGTTTCAGCTCCTCTGTTTCAGCCCCTCTTTTTCTCACCCACTGTTTCAGCCCCTCTGCTTCTCGCCCTCTGTTTCAGCCCCTCTGTTTCAGCCCCTCTGTTTCTCGCCCTCTGTTTCAGCCCCTCTGTTTCTCGCCCTCTGTTTCAGCCCCTCTATTTCAGCCCCTCTGTTTCAGCCCCTCTGTTTCAGCCCCCCTGTTTCTCGCCCCCTGTTTCTCGCCCCCTGTTTCAGCCCCTCTGTTTCAGCCCCTCTGTTTCTCGCCCCCTGTTTCAGCCCCTCTGTTTCAGCCACTCTGTTTCTCGCCCCCTGTTTCAGCCCCTCTGTTTCAGCCCCTCTGTTTCCGCCCTCTGTTTCAGCCCCTCTGTTTCTCGCCCTCTGTTTCTCGCCCGCTGTTTCAGCCCCTCTGTTTCAGCCCCTCTGTTTCAGCCCCTCTGTTTCAGCCCCTCTGTTTCTCGCCCTCTGTTTCAGCCCCTCTGTTTCAGCCCCTCTGTTTCAGCCCCTCTGTTTCTAGCCCTCTGTTTCAGCCCCTCCGTTTCAGCCCCTCTGTTTCAGCCCCTCTGTTTCTCGCCCTCTGTTTCTCGCCACCTGTTTCCGCCCCTCTGTTTCAGCCCCTCGGTTTATCGCCCTCTGTTTCAGCCCCTCTGTTTCAGCCCCTCTGTTTCTCGCCCTCTGTTTCAGCCCCTCTGTTTCAGCCACTCTGTTTCAGTTCCTCGGTTTCTCGCCCTCTGTTTCAGCCCCTCTGTTTCTCGCCCTCTGTTTCAGCCCCTCTGTTTCAGCCCTTCTGTTTCAGCCCCTCTGTTTCAGCCCCTCTGTTTCTCGCCCTCTGTTTCTCGCCCTCTGTTTCTCGCCTTCTGTTTCAGCCCCTCAGTTTCAGCACCTCAGTTTCAGCCCCTCTGTTTCAGCCCCTCGGTTTCTCGCCCTCTGTTTCAGCCCCTCTGTTTCTCGCCCTCTGTTTCAGCCCCTCGGTTTCTCGCCCTCTGTTTCAGCCCCTCTGTTTCAGCCCCGCTGTTTCAGCCCCTCTGTTTCTCGCCCTCTGTTTCAGCCCCTCTGTTTCTCGCCCTCTGTTTCAGCCCCTCTATTTCAGCCCCTCTGTTTCAGCCCCTCTGTTTCAGCCCCCCTGTTTCTCGCCCCCTGTTTCTCGCCCCCTGTTTCAGCCCCTCTGTTTCAGCCCCGCTGTTTCTCGCCCCCTGTTTCAGCCACTCTGTTTCTCGCCCCCTGTTTCAGCCCCTCTGTTTCAGCCCCTCTGTTTCTCGCCCTCTGTTTCAGCCCCTCTGTTTCTCGCCCTCTGTTTCTCGCCCGCTGTTTCAGCCCCTCTGTTTCAGCCCCTCTGTTTCAGCCCCTCTGTTTCAGCCCCTCTGTTTCTCGCCCTCTGTTTCAGCCCCTCTGTTTCAGCCCCTCTGTTTCAGCCCCTCTGTTTCTAGCCCTCTGTTTCAGCTTCTCTGTTTCAGCCCCTCTGTTTCAGCCCCTCTGTTTCTCGCCCTCTGTTTCTCGCCCCCTGTTTCCGCCCCTCTGTTTCAGCCCCTCGGTTTATCGCCCTCTGTTTCAGCCCCTCTGTTTCAGCCCCTCTGTTTCTCGCCCTCTGTTTCAGCCCCTCTGTTTCTCGCCCTCTGTTTCAGCCCCTCTGTTTCAGCCCCCCTGTTTCTCGCCCTCTGTTTCAGCCCCTCTGTTTCTTGCCCTCTGTTTCAGCCCCTCTGTTTCAGCCCCTCTGTTTCTCGCCCTCTGTTTCAGCCCCTCGGTTTCTCGCCCTCTGTTTCCGCCCCTCTGTTTCTCGCCCTCTGTTTCAGACCCTCTGTTTCAGCTCCTCTGTTTCAGCCCCTCTTTTTCTCACCCACTGTTTCAGCCCCTCTGCTTCTCGCCCTCTGTTTCAGCCCCTCTGTTTCAGACCCTCTGTTTCAGCCCCTTGGTTTCTCGCCCTCTGTTTCAGCCCCTCTGTTTCAGCTCCTCTGTTTCAGCCCCTCTGTTTCTCACCCTCTTATTCAGCCCCTCTGTTTCTCGCCCTCTGTTTCAGCCCCTCTGTTTAAGCCCCTCTGTTTCAGCTCCTCTGTTTCTCGCCCTCTGTTTCAGCCCCTCGGTTTCTCGCACTCTGTTTCAGCCCCTCTGTTTCAGCCCCTCTGTTTCAGCCCCTCTGTTTCTCGCCCTCTGTTTCAGCCCCTCTGTTTCTCGCCCTCTGTTTCAGCCCCTCTGTTTCAGCCCCTCTGTTTCAGCCCCTCTGTTTCTCGCCCTCTGTTTCAACCCCTCGGTTTCTCAGCCTCTGTTTTAGCCCCTCTGTTTCAGCCCCTCTGTTTCAGCCCCTCTGTTTCAGCCCCTCTGTATCTCACCCTCCTTTTGAGCCCCTCGGTTTCTCGCCCTCTGTTTCAACACCTCTGTTTCAGCCCCTCTGTTTCACCCCTCGGTTTCTCACCCTCTGTTTCAGCCCCACTGTTTCAGCCCTTCTGTTTCTCGCCCTCTGTTTCAGCCCCTCTGTTTCAGCCCCTCTGTTTCTCGCCCTCTGTTTCTCGCCCCCTGTTTCAGCCCCTCTGTTTCAGCCCCATTGTTTCAGCCCTTCTGTTTCTCACCCTCTGTTTCAGCCCCTCTGTTTCAGCCACTCTGTTTCAGCCCCTCTGTTTCAGCCCCTCTGTTTCTCGCCCCCTGTTTCAGCCCCTATGTTTCAGCCCCTCTGTTTCTCGCCCTCTGTTTCAGCCCCTCTGTTTCTCGCCCTCTGTTTCAGCCCCTCTGTTTCAGCCCCCCTGTTTCTCGCCCTCTGTTTCAGCCCCTCTGTTTCTTGCCCTCTGTTTCAGCCCCTCTGTTTCAGCCCCTCTGTTTCTCGCCCTCTGTTTCAGCCCCTCGGTTTCTCGCCCTCTGTTTCCGCCCCTCTGTTTCAGACCCTCTGTTTCAGCTCCTCTGTTTCAGCCCCTCTTTTTCTCACCCACTGTTTCAGCCCCTCTGCTTCTCGCCCTCTGTTTCAGCCCCTCTGTTTCAGACCCTCTGTTTCAGCCCCTCGGTTTCTCGCCCTCTGTTTCAGCCCCTCTGTTTCAGCTCCTCTGTTTCAGCCCCTCTGTTTCTCGCCCTCTTATTCAGCCCCTCTGTTTCTCGCCCTCTGTTTCAGCCCCTCTGTTTGAGCCCCTCTGTTTCAGCTCCTCTGTTTCTCGCCCTCTGTTTCAGCCCCTCGGTTTCTCGCACTCTGTTTCAGCCCCTCTGTTTCAGCCCCTCTGTTTCAGCCCCTCTGTTTCTCGCCCTCTGTTTCAACCCCTCGGTTTCTCGGCCTCTGTTTTAGCCCCTCTGTTTCAGCCCCTCTGTTTCAGCCCCTCTGTTTCAGCCCCTCTGTATCTCACCCTCCTTTTGAGCCCCTCGGTTTCTCGCCCTCTGTTTCAGCCCCTCTGTTTCAGCCCCTCTGTTTCACCCCTCGGTTTCAGCCCCTCTGTTTCAGCCCCTCTGTTTCAGCCCCTCTGTTTCTCGCCCTCTGTTTCAGCCCCTCTGTTTCAGCCCCTCTGTTTCAGCCCCTCTGTTTCAGCCCCTCTGTTTCAGCCCCTCTGCATCTCACCCACCTTTTGACCCCCTCGGTTTCTCGCCCTCTGTTTCAGTCCCTCTGTTTCAGCCCCCCTGTTTCTCGCCCTCTGTTTCAGCCCCTCTGTTTCTTGCCCTCTGTTTCAGCCCCTCTGTTTCAGCCCCTCTGTTTCTCGCCCTCTGTTTCAGCCCCTCTGTTTCACTCCTCGGTTTCTCACCCTCTGTTTCAGCCCCACTGTTTCAGCCCTTTTGTTTCTCGCCCTCTGTTTCAGCCCCTCTGTTTCAGCCCCTCTGTTTCTCGCCCTCTGTTTCTCGCCCCCTGTTTCAGCCCCTCTGTTTCAGCCCCATTGTTTCAGCCCTTCTGTTTCTCACCCTCTGTTTCAGCCCCTCTGTTTCAGCCACTCTGTTTCAGCCCCTCTGTTTCAGCCCCTCTGTTTCTCGCCCCCTGTTTCAGCCCCTCTGTTTCAGCCCCTCTGTTTCAGCCCCTCTGTTTCAGCCCCTCTGTTTCTCGCCCTCTGTTTCAGCCCCTCTGTTTCTCGCCCACTGATTCAGCCCCTCTGTTTCAGCCCCTCTGTTTCTCGCCCTCTGTTTCAGCCCCTCTGTTTCAGCCACTCTGTTTCAGTTCCTCGGTTTCTCGCCCTCTGTTTCAGCCCCTCTGTTTCTCGCCCTCTGTTTCAGCCCCTCTGTTTCAGCCCTTCTGTTTCAGCCCCTCTGTTTCAGCCCCTCTGTTTCTCGCCCTCTGTTTCTCGCCCTCTGTTTCTCGCCTTCTGTTTCTGCCCCTCTGTTTCAGCACCTCTGTTTCAGCCCCTCTGTTTCAGCCCCTCGGTTTCTCGCCCTCTGTTTCAGCCCCTCTGTTTCTCGCCCTCTGTTTCAACCCCTCGGTTTCTCGCCCTCTGTTTCAGCCCCTCTGTTTCAGCCCCTCTGTTTCTCGCCCTCTGTTTCAGCCCCTCTGTTTCTCGCCCTCTGTTTCAGCCCCTCTATTTCAGCCCCTCTGTTTCAGCCCCTCTGTTTCAGCCCCCCTGTTTCTCGCCCCCTGTTTCTCGCCCCCTGTTTCAGCCCCTCTGTTTCAGCCCCTCTGTTTCTCGCCCCCTGTTTCAGCCCCTCTGTTTCAGCCACTCTGTTTCTCGCCCCCTGTTTCAGCCCCTCTGTTTCAGCCCCTCTGTTTCCGCCCTCTGTTTCAGCCCCTCTGTTTCTCGCCCTCTGTTTCTCGCCCGCTGTTTCAGCCCCTCTGTTTCAGCCCCTCTGTTTCAGCCCCTCTGTTTCAGCCCCTCTGTTTCTCGCCCTCTGTTTCAGCCCCTCTGTTTCAGCCCCTCTGTTTCAGCCCCTCTGTTTCTAGCCCTCTGTTTCAGCCCCTCCGTTTCAGCCCCTCTGTTTCAGCCCCTCTGTTTCTCGCCCTCTGTTTCTCGCCACCTGTTTCCGCCCCTCTGTTTCAGCCCCTCGGTTTATCGCCCTCTGTTTCAGCCCCTCTGTTTCAGCCCCTCTGTTTCTCGCCCTCTGTTTCAGCCCCTCTGTTTCAGCCACTCTGTTTCAGTTCCTCGGTTTCTCGCCCTCTGTTTCAGCCCCTCTGTTTCTCGCCCTCTGTTTCAGCCCCTCTGTTTCAGCCCTTCTGTTTCAGCCCCTCTGTTTCAGCCCCTCTGTTTCTCGCCCTCTGTTTCTCGCCCTCTGTTTCTCGCCTTCTGTTTCAGCCCCTCAGTTTCAGCACCTCAGTTTCAGCCCCTCTGTTTCAGCCCCTCGGTTTCTCGCCCTCTGTTTCAGCCCCTCTGTTTCTCGCCCTCTGTTTCAGCCCCTCGGTTTCTCGCCCTCTGTTTCAGCCCCTCTGTTTCAGCCCCGCTGTTTCAGCCCCTCTGTTTCTCGCCCTCTGTTTCAGCCCCTCTGTTTCTCGCCCTCTGTTTCAGCCCCTCTATTTCAGCCCCTCTGTTTCAGCCCCTCTGTTTCAGCCCCCCTGTTTCTCGCCCCCTGTTTCTCGCCCCCTGTTTCAGCCCCTCTGTTTCAGCCCCGCTGTTTCTCGCCCCCTGTTTCAGCCACTCTGTTTCTCGCCCCCTGTTTCAGCCCCTCTGTTTCAGCCCCTCTGTTTCTCGCCCTCTGTTTCAGCCCCTCTGTTTCTCGCCCTCTGTTTCTCGCCCGCTGTTTCAGCCCCTCTGTTTCAGCCCCTCTGTTTCAGCCCCTCTGTTTCAGCCCCTCTGTTTCTCGCCCTCTGTTTCAGCCCCTCTGTTTCAGCCCCTCTGTTTCAGCCCCTCTGTTTCTAGCCCTCTGTTTCAGCTTCTCTGTTTCAGCCCCTCTGTTTCAGCCCCTCTGTTTCTCGCCCTCTGTTTCTCGCCCCCTGTTTCCGCCCCTCTGTTTCAGCCCCTCGGTTTATCGCCCTCTGTTTCAGCCCCTCTGTTTCAGCCCCTCTGTTTCTCGCCCTCTGTTTCAGCCCCTCTGTTTCTCGCCCTCTGTTTCAGCCCCTCTGTTTCAGCCCCCCTGTTTCTCGCCCTCTGTTTCAGCCCCTCTGTTTCTTGCCCTCTGTTTCAGCCCCTCTGTTTCAGCCCCTCTGTTTCTCGCCCTCTGTTTCAGCCCCTCGGTTTCTCGCCCTCTGTTTCCGCCCCTCTGTTTCTCGCCCTCTGTTTCAGACCCTCTGTTTCAGCTCCTCTGTTTCAGCCCCTCTTTTTCTCACCCACTGTTTCAGCCGCTCTGCTTCTCGCCCTCTGTTTCAGCCCCTCTGTTTCAGACCCTCTGTTTCAGCCCCTTGGTTTCTCGCCCTCTGTTTCAGCCCCTCTGTTTCAGCTCCTCTGTTTCAGCCCCTCTGTTTCTCGCCCTCTTATTCAGCCCCTCTGTTTCTCGCCCTCTGTTTCAGCCCCTCTGTTTGAGCCCCTCTGTTTCAGCTCCTCTGTTTCTCGCCCTCTGTTTCAGCCCCTCGGTTTCTCGCACTCTGTTTCAGCCCCTCTGTTTCAGGCCCTCTGTTTCAGCCCCTCTGTTTCTCGCCCTCTGTTTCAGCCCCTCTGTTTCTCGCCCTCTGTTTCAGCCCCTCTGTTTCAGCCCCTCTGTTTCAGCCCCTCTGTTTCTCGCCCTCTGTTTCAACCCCTCGGTTTCTCAGCCTCTGTTTTAGCCCCTCTGTTTCAGCCCCTCTGTTTCAGCCCCTCTGTTTCAGCCCCTCTGTATCTCACCCTCCTTTTGAGCCCCTCGGTTTCTCGCCCTCTGTTTCAACACCTCTGTTTCAGCCCCTCTGTTTCACCCCTCGGTTTCTCACCCTCTGTTTCAGCCCCACTGTTTCAGCCCTTCTGTTTCTCGCCCTCTGTTTCAGCCCCTCTGTTTCAGCCCCTCTGTTTCTCGCCCTCTGTTTCTCGCCCCCTGTTTCAGCCCCTCTGTTTCAGCCCCATTGTTTCAGCCCTTCTGTTTCTCACCCTCTGTTTCAGCCCCTCTGTTTCAGCCACTCTGTTTCAGCCCCTCTGTTTCAGCCCCTCTGTTTCTCGCCCCCTGTTTCAGCCCCTATGTTTCAGCCCCTCTGTTTCTCGCCCTCTGTTTCAGCCCCTCTGTTTCTCGCCCTCTGTTTCAGCCCCTCTGTTTCAGCCCCCCTGTTTCTCGCCCTCTGTTTCAGCCCCTCTGTTTCTTGCCCTCTGTTTCAGCCCCTCTGTTTCAGCCCCTCTGTTTCTCGCCCTCTGTTTCAGCCCCTCGGTTTCTCGCCCTCTGTTTCCGCCCCTCTGTTTCTTGCCCTCTGTTTCAGACCCTCTGTTTCAGCTCCTCTGTTTCAGCCCCTCTTTTTCTCACCCACTGTTTCAGCCCCTCTGCTTCTCGCCCTCTGTTTCAGCCCCTCTGTTTCAGACCCTCTGTTTCAGCCCCTCGGTTTCTCGCCCTCTGTTTCAGCCCCTCTGTTTCTGCTCCTCTGTTTCAGCCCCTCTGTTTCTCGCCCTCTTATTCAGCCCCTCTGTTTCTCGCCCTCTGTTTCAGCCCCTCTGTTTGAGCCCCTCTGTTTCAGCTCCTCTGTTTCTCGCCCTCTGTTTCAGCCCCTCGGTTTCTCGCACTCTGTTTCAGCCCCTCTGTTTCAGCCCCTCTGTTTCAGCCCCTCTGTTTCTCGCCCTCTGTTTCAGCCCCTCTGTTTCTCGCCCTCTGTTTCAGCCCCTCTGTTTCAGCCCCTCTGTTTCAGCCCCTCTGTTTCTCGCCCTCTGTTTCAACCCCTCGGTTTCTCAGCCTCTGTTTTAGCCCCTCTGTTTCAGCCCCTCTGTTTCAGCCCCTCTGTTTCAGCCCCTCTGTATCTCACCCTCCTTTTGAGCCCCTCGGTTTCTCGCCCTCTGTTTCAACACCTCTGTTTCAGCCCCTCTGTTTCACCCCTCGGTTTCTCACCCTCTGTTTCAGCCCCACTGTTTCAGCCCTTCTGTTTCTCGCCCTCTGTTTCAGCCCCTCTGTTTCAGCCCCTCTGTTTCTCGCCCTCTGTTTCTCGCCCCCTGTTTCAGCCCCTCTGTTTCAGCCCCATTGTTTCAGCCCTTCTGTTTCTCACCCTCTGTTTCAGCCCCTCTGTTTCAGCCACTCTGTTTCAGCCCCTCTGTTTCAGCCCCTCTGTTTCTCGCCCCCTGTTTCAGCCCCTATGTTTCAGCCCCTCTGTTTCAGCCCCTCTGTTTCAGCCCCTCTGTTTCTCGCCCTCTGTTTCAGCCCCTCTGTTTCTCGCCCACTGTTTCAGCCCCTCTGTTTCAGCCCCTCTGTTTCAGCCCCTCTGTTTCAGCCCCTCTGTTTCTCGCCCTCTGTTTCTCGCCCTCAGTTTGAGCCCCTCTGTTTCAGCCCCTCTGTTTCAGCCACTCTGTTTCAGCCCCTCGGTTTCTCGCCCTCTGTTTCAGCCCCTCTGTTTCTCGCCCTCTGTTTCAGCCCCTCTGTTTCAGCCCTTCTGTTTCAGCCCCTCTGTTTCAGCCCCTCTGTTTCTCGCCCTCTGTTTCTCGCCCTCTGTTTCTCGCCTTCTGTTTCAGCCCCTCTGTTTCAGCACCTCTGTTTCAGCCCCTCTGTTTCAGCCCCTCGGTTTCTCGCCCTCTGTTTCAGCCCCTCTGTTTCTCGCCCTCTGTTTCAGCCCCTCGGTTTCTCGCCCTCTATTTCAGCCCCTCTGTTTCAGCCCCTCTGTTTCAGCCCCTCTGTTTCTCGCCCTCTGTTTCAGCCCCTCTGTTTCTCGCCCTCTGTTTCAGCCCCTCTATTTCAGCCCCTCTGTTTCAGCACCTCTGTTTCAGCCCCCCTGTTTCTCGCCCCCTGTTTCTCGCCCCCTGTTTCAGCCCCTCTGTTTCAGCCCCTCTGTTTCTCGCCCCCTGTTTCAGCCCCTCTGTTTCAGCCACTCTGTTTCTCGCCCCCTGTTTCAGCCCCTCTGTTTCAGCCCCTCTGTTTCTCGCCCTCTGTTTCAGCCCCTCAGTTTCTCGCCCTCTGTTTCTCGCCCGCTGTTTAAGCCCCTCTGTTTCAGCCCCTCTGTTTCAGCCCCTCTGTTTCTCGCCCTCTGTTTCAGCCCCTCTGTTTCAGCCCCTCTGTTTCAGCCCCTCTGTTTCAGCCCCTCTGTTTCTCGCCCTCTGTTTCAGCCCCTCTGTTTCAGCCCCTCTGTATCTCACCCTCCTTTTGAGCCCCTCGGTTTCTCGCCCTCTGTTTCAGCCCATCTGTTTCAGCCCCTCTGTTTCACTCCTCGGTTTCTCACCCTCTGTTTCAGCCCCACTGTTTCAGCCCTTTTGTTTCTCGCCCTCTGTTTCAGCCCCTCTGTTTCAGCCCCTCTGTTTCTCGCCCTCTGTTTCTCGCCCCCTGTTTCAGCCCCTCTGTTTCAGCCCCTCTGTTTCTCGCCCTCTGTTTCTCACCCTCTGTTTCAGCCCCATTGTTTCAGCCCTTCTGTTTCTCACCCTCTGTTTCAGCCCCTCTGTTTCAGCCACTCTGTTTCAGCCCCTCTGTTTCAGCCCCTCTGTTTCTCGCCCCCGTTTCAGCCCCTCTGTTTCAGCCCCTCTGTTTCAGCCCCACTGTTTCAGCCCCTCTGTTTCTCGCCCTTTGTTTCAGCCCCTCTGTTTCTCGCCCACTGTTTCAGCCCCTCTGTTTCAGCCCCTCTGTTTCTCGCCCTCTGTTTCAGCCCCCCTGTTTCTCGCCCCCTGTTTCTCGCCCCCTGTTTCAGCCCCTCTGTTTCAGCCCCTCTGTTTCTCGCCCCCTGTTTCAGCCCCTCTGTTTCAGCCACTCTGTTTCTCGCCCCCTGTTTCAGCCCCTCTGTTTCAGCCCCTCTGTTTCTCGCCCTCTGTTTCAGCCCCTCTGTTTCTCGCCCTCTGTTTCTCGCCCGCTCTTTCAGCCCCTCTGTTTCAGTCCCTCTGTTTCAGCTCCTCTGTTTCAGCCCCACTGTTTCTCGCCCTCTGTTTCAGCCCCTCTGTTTCAGCCCCTCTGTTTCACTCCTCGGTTTCTCACCCTCTGTTTCAGCCCCACTGTTTCAGCCCTTTTGTTTCTCGCCCTCTGTTTCAGCCCCTCTGTTTCAGCCCCTCTGTTTCTCGCCCTCTGTTTCTCGCCCCCTGTTTCAGCCCCTCTGTTTCAGCCCCTCTGTTTCTCGCCATCTGTTTCTCACCCTCTGTTTCAGCCCCATTGTTTCAGCCCTTCTGTTTCTCACCCTCTGTTTCAGCCCCTCTGTTTCAGCCACTCTGTTTCAGCCCCTCTGTTTCAGCCCCTCTGTTTCTCGCCCCCTGTTTCAGCCCCTCTGTTTCAGCCCCTCTGTTTCAGCCCCTCTGTTTCAGCCCCTCTGTTTCTCGCCCTCTGTTTCGGCCCCTCTGTTTCTCGCCCACTGTTTCAGCCCCTCTGTTTCAGCCCCTCTGTTTCTCGCCCTCTGTTTCAGCCCCTCTGTTTCAGCCACTCTGTTTCAGTTCCGCGGTTTCTCGCCCTCTGTTTCAGCCCCTCTGTTTCTCGCCCTCTGTTTCTCGCCCTCTGTTTCTCGCCTTCTGTTTCTCGCCCTCTGTTTCAGCCCTTCTGTTTCAGCCCCTCTGTTTCAGCCCCTCTGTTTCTCGCCCTCTGTTTCTCGCCCTCTGTTTCTCGCCTTCTGTTTCAGACCCTCTGTTTCAGCACCTCTGTTTCAGCCCCTCTGTTTCAGCCCCTCGGTTTCTTGCCCTCTGTTTCAGCCCCTCTGTTTCTCGCCCTCTGTTTCAGCCCCTCGGTTTCTCGCCCTCTGTTTCAGCCCCTCTGTTTCAGCCCCTCTGTTTCAGCCCCTCTGTTTCTGGCCCTCTGTTTCAGCCCCACTGTTTATCGCCCTCTGTTTCAGCCCCTCTATTTCAGCCCCTCTGTTTCAGCCCCTCTGTTTCAGCCCCCCTGTTTCTTGCCCCCTGTTTCTCGCCCCCTGTTTCAGCCCCTCTGTTTCAGCCCCTCTGTTTCGCGCCCCCTGTTTCAGCCCCTCTGTTTCAGCCACTCTGTTTCTCGCCCCCTGTTTCAGCCCCTCTGTTTCAGCCCCTCTGTTTCTCGCCCTCTGTTTCAGCCCCTCTGTTTCTCGCCCTCTGTTTCTCGCCCGCTGTTTCAGCCCCTCTGTTTCAGCCCCTCTGTTTCAGCCCCTCTGTTTCAGCCCCTCTGTTTCTCGCCCTCTGTTTCAGCCCCTCTGTTTCAGACCCTCTGTTTCAGCCCCTCTGTTTCTAGCCCTCTGTTTCAGCCCCTCTGTTTCAGCCCCTCTGTTTCAGCCCCTCTGTTTCTCGCCCTCTGTTTCTCGCCCCCTGTTTCCGCCGCTCTGTTTCAGCCCCTCGGTTTATCGCCCTCTGTTTCAGCCCCTCTGTTTCAGCCCCTCTGTTTCTCGCCCTCTGTTTCAGCCCCTCTGTTTCTCGCCCTCTGTTTCAGCCCCTCGGTTTCTCGCCCTCTGTTTCAGCCCCTCTGTTTCAGCCCCTCTGTTTCAACCCCTCTGTTTCTCGTCCTCTGTTTCAGCCCCTCTGTTTCTCGCCCTCTGTTTCAGCCCCTCTGTTTCAGCCCCTCTGTTTCAGCCCCTCTGTTTCAGCCCCCCTGTTTCTCGCCCCCTGTTTCTCGCCCCCTGTTTCAGCCCCTCTGTTTCAGCCCCTCTGTTTCTCACCCCTGTTTCAGCCCCTCTGTTTCAGCCCCTCTGTTTCAGCCCCTCTGTTTCTCGCCCCCTGTTTCAGCCCCTTTGTTTCAGCCCCATTGTTTCAGCCCTTCTGTTTCTCACCCTCTGTTTCAGCCCCTCTGTTTCAGCCACTCTGTTTCAGCCCCTCTGTTTCAGCCCCTCTGTTTCTCGCCCCCGTTTCAGCCCCTCTGTTTCAGCCCCTCTGTTTCAGCCCCACTGTTCCAGCCCCTCTGTTTCTCGCCCTCTGTTTCAGCCCCTCTGTTTCTCGCCCACTGTTTCAGCCCCTCTGTTTCAGCCCCTCTGTTTCTCGCCCTCTGTTTCAGCCCCCCTGTTTCTCGCCCCCTGTTTCTCGCCCCCTGTTTCAGCCCCTCTGTTTCAGCCACTCTGTTTCTCGCCCCCTGTTTCAGCCCCTCTGTTTCAGCCACTCTGTTTCTCGCCCCCTGTTTCAGCCCCTCTGTTTCAGCCCCTCTGTTTCTCGCCCTCTGTTTCAGCCCCTCTGTTTCTCGCCCTCTGTTTCTCGCCCGCTCTTTCAGCCCCTCTGTTTCAGCCCCTCTGTTTCAGCTCCTCTGTTTCAGCCCCACTGTTTCTCGCCCTCTGTTTCAGCCCCTCTGTTTCAGCCCCTCTGTTTCAGCCCCTCTGTTTCAGCCCCTCTGTTTCTCGCCCTCTGTTTCAGCCCCTCTGTTTCAGCCCCTCTGTTTCAGCCCCTCTGTATCTCACCCTCCTTTTGAGCCCCTCGGTTTCTCGCCCTCTGTTTCAGCCCATCTGTTTCAGCCCCTCTGTTTCACTCCTCGGTTTCTCACCCTCTGTTTCAGCCCCACTGTTTCAGCCCTTTTGTTTCTCGCCCTCTGTTTCAGCCCCTCTGTTTCAGCCCCTCTGTTTCTCGCCCTCTGTTTCTCGCCCCCTGTTTCAGCCCCATTGTTTCAGCCCTTCTGTTTCTCACCCTCTGTTTCAGCCCCTCTGTTTCAGCCACTCTGTTTCAGCCCCTCTGTTTCAGCCCCTCTGTTTCTCGCCCCCTGTTTCAGCCCCTCTGTTTCAGCCCCTCTGTTTCAGCCCCTCTGTTTCAGCCCCTCTGTTTCTCGCCCTCTGTTTCGGCCCCTCTGTTTCTCGCCCACTGTTTCAGCCCCTCTGTTTCAGCCCCTCTGTTTCTCGCCCTCTGTTTCAGCCCCTCTGTTTCAGCCACTCTGTTTCAGTTCCGCGGTTTCTCGCCCTCTGTTTCAGCCCCTCTGTTTCTCGCCCTCTGTTTCTCGCCCTCTGTTTCTCGCCTTCTGTTTCTCGCCCTCTGTTTCAGCCCTTCTGTTTCAGCCCCTCTGTTTCAGCCCCTCTGTTTCTCGCCCTCTGTTTCTCGCCCTCTGTTTCTCGCCTTCTGTTTCAGACCCTCTGTTTCAGCACCTCTGTTTCAGCCCCTCTGTTTCAGCCCCTCGGTTTCTTGCCCTCTGTTTCAGCCCCTCTGTTTCTCGCCCTCTGTTTCAGCCCCTCGGTTTCTCGCCCTCTGTTTCAGCCCCTCTGTTTCAGCCCCTCTGTTTCAGCCCCTCTGTTTCTGGCCCTCTGTTTCAGCCCCACTGTTTATCGCCCTCTGTTTCAGCCCCTCTATTTCAGCCCCTCTGTTTCAGCCCCTCTGTTTCAGCCCCCCTGTTTCTTGCCCCCTGTTTCTCGCCCCCTGTTTCAGCCCCTCTGTTTCAGCCCCTCTGTTTCGCGCCCCCTGTTTCAGCCCCTCTGTTTCAGCCACTCTGTTTCTCGCCCCCTGTTTCAGCCCCTCTGTTTCAGCCCCTCTGTTTCTCGCCCTCTGTTTCAGCCCCTCTGTTTCTCGCCCTCTGTTTCTCGCCCGCTGATTCATCCCCTCTGTTTCAGCCCCTCTGTTTCAGCCCCTCTGTTTCAGCCCCTCTGTTTCTCGCCCTCTGTTTCAGCCCCTCTGTTTCAGACCCTCTGTTTCAGCCCCTCTGTTTCTAGCCCTCTGTTTCAGCCCCTCTGTTTCAGCCCCTCTGTTTCAGCCCCTCTGTTTCTCGCCCTCTGTTTCTCGCCCCCTGTTTCCGCCGCTCTGTTTCAGCCCCTCGGTTTATCGCCCTCTGTTTCAGCCCCTCTGTTTCAGCCACTCTGTTTCTCGCCCTCTGTTTCAGCCCCTCTGTTTCTCGCCCTCTGTTTCAGCCCCTCGGTTTCTCGCCCTCTGTTTCAGCCCCTCTGTTTCAGCCCCTCTGTTTCAACCCCTCTGTTTCTCGTCCTCTGTTTCAGCCCCTCTGTTTCTCGCCCTCTGTTTCAGCCCCTCTGTTTCAGCCCCTCTGTTTCAGCCCCCCTGTTTCTCGCCCCCTGTTTCTCGCCCCCTGTTTCAGCCCCTCTGTTTCAGCCCCTCTGTTTCTCACCCCTGTTTCAGCCCCTCTGTTTCAGCCCCTCTGTTTCAGCCCCTCTGTTTCTCGCCCTCTGTTTCTCGCCCCCTGTTTCAGCCCCTTTGTTTCAGCCCCATTGTTTCAGCCCTTCTGTTTCTCACCCTCTGTTTCAGCCCCTCTGTTTCAGCCACTCTGTTTCAGCCCCTCTGTTTCAGCCCCTCTGTTTCTCGCCCCCGTTTCAGCCCCTCTGTTTCAGCCCCTCTGTTTCAGCCCCACTGTTTCAGCCCCTCTGTTTCTCGCCCTCTGTTTCAGCCTCTCTGTTTCTCGCCCACTGTTTCAGCCCCTCTGTTTCAGCCCCTCTGTTTCTCGCCCTCTGTTTCAGCCCCCCTGTTTCTCGCCCCCTGTTTCTCGCCCCCTGTTTCAGCCCCTCTGTTTCAGCCCCTCTGTTTCTCGCCCCCTGTTTCAGCCCCTCTGTTTCAGCCACTCTGTTTCTCGCCCCCTGTTTCAGCCCCTCTGTTTCAGCCCCTCTGTTTCTCGCCCTCTGTTTCAGCCCCTCTGTTTCTCGCCCTCTGTTTCTCGCCCGCTCTTTCAGCCCCTCTGTTTCAGCCCCTCTGTTTCAGCTCCTCTGTTTCAGCCCCACTGTTTCTCGCCCTCTGTTTCAGCCCCTCTGTTTCAGCCCCTCTGTTTCAGCCCCTCTGTTTCAGCCCCTCTGTTTCTCGCCCTCTGTTTCAGCCCCTCTGTTTCAGCCCCTCTGTTTCAGCCCCTCTGTATCTCACCCTCCTTTTGAGCCCCTCGGTTTCTCGCCCTCTGTTTCAGCCCATCTGTTTCAGCCCCTCTGTTTCACTCCTCGGTTTCTCACCCTCTGTTTCAGCCCCACTGTTTCAGCCCTTTTGTTTCTCGCCCTCTGTTTCAGCCCCTCTGTTTCAGCCCCTCTGTTTCTCGCCCTCTGTTTCTCGCCCCCTGTTTCAGCCCCTCTGTTTCAGCCCCTCTGTTTCAGCCCCTCTGTTTCTCGCCCTCTGTTTCAGCCCCTCTGTTTCTCGCCCTCTGTTTCAGCCCCTCTATTTCAGCCCCTGTGTTTCAGCCCCTCTGTTACAGCCCCCCTGTTTCTCGCCCCCTGTTTCTCGCCCCCTGTTTCAGCCCCTCTGTTTCAGCCCCTCTGTTTCTCGCCCCCTGTTTCAGCCCCTCTGTTTCAGCCACTCTGTTTCTCGCCCCCTGTTTCAGCCCCTCTGTTTCAGCCCCTCTGTTTCTCGCCCTCTGTTTCAGCCCCTCTGTTTCTCGCCCTCTGTTTCTCGCCCGCTGTTTCAGCCCCTCTGTTTCAGCCCCTCTGTTTCAGCCCCTCTGGTTCTCGCCCTCTGTTTCAGCCCCTCTGTTTCAGCCCCTCTGTTTCAGCCCCTCTGTTTCTCGCCCTCTGTTTCAGCCCCTCTGTTTCAGCCCCTCTGTTTCAGCCCCTCTGTATCTCACCCTCCTTTTGAGCCCCTCGGTTTCTCGCCCTCTGTTTGAGCCCATCTGTTTCTGCCCCTCTGTTTCACTCCTCGGTTTCTCACCCTCTGTTTCAGCCCCACTGTTTCAGCCCTTTTGTTTCTCGCCCTCTGTTTCAGCCCCTCTGTTTCAGCCCCTCTGTTTCTCGCCCTCTGTTTCTCGCCCCCTGTTTCAGCCCCTCTGTTTCAGCCCCTCTGTTTCTCGCCCTCTGTTTCTCACTCTCTGTTTCAGCCCCATTGTTTCAGCCCTTCTGTTTCTCACCCTCTGTTTCAGCCCCTCTGTTTCAGCCACTCTGTTTCAGCCCCTCTGTTTCAGCCCCTCTGTTTCTCGCCCCCTGTTTCAGCCCCTCTGTTTCAGCCCCTCTGTTTCTCGCCCTCTGTTTCGGCCCCTCTGTTTCTCGCCCACTGTTTCAGCCCCTCTGTTTCAGCCCCTCTGTTTCTCGCCCTCTGTTTCAGCCCCTCTGTTTCAGCCACTCTGTTTCAGTTCCTCGGTTTCTCGCCCTCTGTTTCAGCCCCTCTGTTTCTCGCCCTCTGTTTCTCGCACTCTGTTTCTCGCCTTCTGTTTCTCGCCCTCTGTTTCAGCCCTTCTGTTTCAGCCCCTCTGTTTCAGCCCCTCTGTTTCTCGCCCTCTGTTTCTCGCCCTCTGTTTCTCGCCTTCTGTTTCAGCCCCTCTGTTTCAGCACCTCTGTTTCAGCCCCTCTGTTTCAGCCCCTCGGTTTCTTGCCCTCTGTTTCAGCCCCTCTGTTTCTCGCCCTCTGTTTCAGCCCCTCGGTTTCTCGCCCTCTGTTTCAGCCCCTCTGTTTCAGCCCCTCTGTTTCAGCCCCTCTGTTTCTGGCCCTCTGTTTCAGCCCCTCTGTTTATCGCCCTCTGTTTCAGCCCCTCTATTTCAGCCCCTCTGTTTCAGCCCCTCTGTTTCAGCCCCCCTGTTTCTTGCCCCCTGTTTCTCGCCCCCTGTTTCAGCCCCTCTGTTTCGCGCCCCCTGTTTCAGCCCCTCTGTTTCAGCCACTCTGTTTCTCGCCCCCTGTTTCAGCCCCTCTGTTTCAGCCCCTCTGTTTCTCGCCCTCTGTTTCAGCCCCTCTGTTTCTCGCCCTCTGTTTCTCGCCCGCTGTTTCAGCCCCTCTGTTTCAGCCCCTCTGTTTCAGCCCCTCTGTTTCTCGCCCTCTGTTTCAGCCCCTCTGTTTCAGCCCCTCTGTTTCAGCCCCTCTGTTTCTAGCCCTCTGTTTCAGCCCCTCTGTTTCAGCCCCTCTGTTTCAGCCCCTCTGTTTCTCGCCCTCTGTTTCTCGCCCCCTGTTTCCGCCGCTCTGTTTCAGCCCCTCGGTTTATCGCCCTCTGTTTCAGCCCCTCTGTTTCAGCCCCTCTGTTTCTCGCCCTCTGTTTCAGCCCCTCTGTTTCTCGCCCTCTGTTTCAGCCCCTCGGTTTCTCGCCCTCTGTTTCAGCCCCTCTGTTTCAGCCCCTCTGTTTCAACCCCTCTGTTTCTCGTCCTCTGTTTCAGCCCCTCTGTTTCTCGCCCTCTGTTTCAGCCCCTCTGTTTCAGCCCCTCTGTTTCAGCCCCTCTGTTTCAGCCCCCCTGTTTCTCGCCCCCTGTTTCTCTCCCCCTGTTTCAGCCCCTCTGTTTCAGCCCCTCTGTTTCTCACCCCTGTTTCAGCCCCTCTGTTTCAGCCCCTCTGTTTCAGCCCCTCTGTTTCTCGCCCTCTGTTTCTCGCCCCCTGTTTCAGCCCCTTTGTTTCAGCCCCATTGTTTCAGCCCTTCTGTTTCTCACCCTCTGTTTCAGCCCCTCTGTTTCAGCCACTCTGTTTCAGCCCCTCTGTTTCAGCCCCTCTGTTTCTCGCCCCCGTTTCAGCCCCTCTGTTTCAGCCCCTCTGTTTCAGCCCCACTGTTTCAGCCCCTCTGTTTCTCGCCCTCTGTTTCAGCCCCTCTGTTTCTCGCCCACTGTTTCAGCCCCTCTGTTTCAGCCCCTCTGTTTCTCGCCCTCTGTTTCAGCCCCCCTGTTTCTCGCCCCCTGTTTCTCGCCCCCTGTTTCAGCCCCTCTGTTTCAGCCCCTCTGTTTCTCGCCCCCTGTTTCAGCCCCTCTGTTTCAGCCACTCTGTTTCTCGCCCCCTGTTTCAGCCCCTCTGTTTCAGCCCCTCTGTTTCTCGCCCTCTGTTTCAGCCCCTCTGTTTCTCGCCCTCTGTTTCTCGCCCGCTGTTTCAGCCCCTCTGTTTCAGCCCCTCTGTTTCAGCCCCACTGTTTCTCGCCCTCTGTTTCAGCCCCTCTGTTTCAGCCCCTCTGTTTCAGCACCTCTGTTTCAGCCCCTCTGTTTCTCGCCCTCTGTTTCAGCCCCTCTGTTTCAGCCCCTCTGTTTCAGCCCCTCTGTATCTCACCCTCCTTTTGAGCCCCTCGGTTTCTCGCCCTCTGTTTCAGCCCATCTGTTTCAGCCCCTCTGTTTCACTCCTCGGTTTCTCACCCTCTATTTCAGCCCCTCTGTTTCTCACCCCTGTTTCAGCCCCTCTGTTTCAGCCCCTCTGTTTCAGCCCCTCTGTTTCTCGCCCTCTGTTTCTCGCCCCCTGTTTCAGCCCCTTTGTTTCAGCCCCATTGTTTCAGCCCTTCTGTTTCTCACCCTCTGTTTCAGCCCCTCTGTTTCAGCCACTCTGTTTCAGCCCCTCTGTTTCAGCCCCTCTGTTTCTCGCCCCCGTTTCAGCCCCTCTGTTTCAGCCCCTCTGTTTCAGCCCCACTGTTTCAGCCCCTCTGTTTCTCGCCCTCTGTTTCAGCCCCTCTGTTTCTCGCCCACTGTTTCAGCCCCTCTGTTTCAGCCCCTCTGTTTCTCGCCCTCTGTTTCAGCCCCCCTGTTTCTCGCCCCCTGTTTCTCGCCCCCTGTTTCAGCCCCTCTGTTTCAGCCCCTCTGTTTCTCGCCCCCTGTTTCAGCCCCTCTGTTTCAGCCACTCTGTTTCTCGCCCCCTGTTTCAGCCCCTCTGTTTCAGCCCCTCTGTTTCTCGCCCTCTGTTTCAGCCCCTCTGTTTCTCGCCCTCTGTTTCTCGCCCGCTGTTTCAGCCCCTCTGTTTCAGCCCCTCTGTTTCAGCCCCTCTGTTTCAGCCCCACTGTTTCTCGCCCTCTGTTTCAGCCCCTCTGTTTCAGCCCCTCTGTTTCAGCCCCTCTGTTTCAGCCCCTCTGTTTCTCGCCCTCTGTTTCAGCCCCTCTGTTTCAGCCCCTCTGTTTCAGCCCCTCTGTATCTCACCCTCCTTTTGAGCCCCTCGGTTTCTCGCCCTCTGTTTCAGCCCATCTGTTTCAGCCCCTCTGTTTCACTCCTCGGTTTCTCACCCTCTGTTTCAGCCCCACTGTTTCAGCCCTTTTGTTTCTCGCCCTCTGTTTCAGCCCCTCTGTTTCAGCCCCTCTGTTTCTCGCCCTCTGTTTCTCGCCCCCTGTTTCAGCCCCTCTGTTTCAGCCCCATTGTTTCAGCCCTTCTGTTTCTCACCCTCTGTTTCAGCCCCTCTGTTTCAGCCACTCTGTTTCAGCCCCGCTGTTTCAGCCCCTCTGTTTCTCGCCCCCTGTTTCAGCCCCTCTGTTTCAGCCCCTCTGTTTCAGCCCCTCTGTTTCTCGCCCTCTGTTTCAGCCCCTCTGTTTCTCGCCCTCTGCTTCAGCCCCTCTGTTTCAGCCCCTCTGTTTCTCGCCCTCTGTTTCAGCCCCTCTGTTTCAGCCACTCTGTTTCAGTTCCTCGGTTTCTCGCCCTCTGTTTCAGCCCCTCTGTTTCTCGCCCTCTGTTTCAGCCCCTCTGTTTCAGCCCTTCTGTTTCAGCCCCTCTGTTTCAGCCCCTCTGTTTCTCGCCCTCTGTTTCAGCCCCACTGTTTCTCAACCCTCTGTTTCAGCCCCTCGGTTTCTCGCCCTCTGTTTCAGCCCCTCTGTTTCAGCCCCTCTGTTTCAGCCCCTCTGTTTCTCGCCCTCTGTTTCAGCCCCTCTGTTTCTCGCCCTCTGTTTCAGCCCCTCCATTTCAGCCCCTCTGTTTCAGCCCCTCTGTTTCAGCCCCCCTGTTTCTCGCCCCCTGTTTCTCGCCCCCTGTTTCAGCCCCTCTGTTTCAGCCCCTCTGTTTCTCGCCCCTGTTTCAGCCCCTCTGTTTCAGCCACTCTGTTTCTCGCCCCCTGTTTCAGCCCCTCTGTTTCAGCCCCTCTGTATCTCGCCCTCTGTTTCAGCCCCTCTGTTTCTCGCCCTCTGTTTCTCGCCCGCTGTTTCAGCCCCTCTGTTTCAGCCCCTCTGTTTCAGCCCCTCTGTTTCAGCCCCTCTGTTTCTCGCCCTCTGTTTCAGCCCCTCTGTTTCAGCCCCTCTGTTTCAGCCCCTCTGTTTCTAGCCCTCTGTTTCAGTCCCTCTGTTTCAGCCCCTCTGTTTCAGCCCCTCTGTTTCTCGCACTCTGTTTCTCGCCCCCTGTTTCCGCCCCTCTGTTTCAGCCCCTCGGTTTATCGCCCTCTGTTTCAGCCCCTCTGTTTCAGCCCCTCTGTTTCTCGCCCTCTGTTTCAGCCCCTCTGTTTCTCGCCCTCTGTTTCAGCCCCTCGGTTTCTCGCCCTCTGTTTCAGCCCCTCTGTTTCAACCCCTCTGTTTCAGCCCCTCTGTTTCTCGTCCTCTGTTTCAGCCCCTCTGTTTCTCGCCCTCTGTTTCAGCCCCTCTGTTTCAGCCCCTCTGTTTCAGCCCCTCTGTTTCAGCCCCCCTGTTTCTCGCCCCCTGTTTCTCGCCCCCTGTTTCAGCCCCTCTGTTTCAGCCCCTCTGTTTCTCGCCCACTGTTTCAGCCCCTCTGTTTCAGCCCCTCTGTTTCAGCCCCTCTGTTTCTCGCCCTCTGTTTCTCGCCCCCTGTTTCAGCCCCTCTGTTTCAGCCCCATTGTTTCAGCCCTTCTGTTTCTCACCCTCTGTTTCAGCACCTCTGTTTCAGCCACTCAGTTTCTGCCCCTCTGTTTCAGCCCCTCTGTTTCTCGCCCCCTGTTTCAGCCCCTCTGTTTCAGCCCCTCTGTTTCAGCCCCACTGTTTCAGCCCCTCTGTTTCTCGGCCTCTGTTTCAGCCCCTCTGATTCTCGCCCACTGTTTCAGCCCCTCTGTTTCAGCCCCTCTGTTTCTCGCCCTCTGTTTCAGCCCCTCTGTTTCTCGCCCTCTGTTTCTCGCCCTCAGTTTCAGCCCCTCTGTTTCCGCCCCTCTGTTTCAGCCACTCTGTTTCAGCCCCTCGGTTTCTCGCCCTCTGTTTCAGCCCCTCTGTTTCTCGCCCCCTGTTTCAGCCCCTCTGTTTCAGCCCTTCTGTTTCAGCCCCTCTGTTTCAGCCCCTCTGTTTCAGCCCCTCTGTTTCCCGCCCTCTGTTTCAGCCCCTCTGTTTCTCGCCCTCTGTTTCAGACTCTCTGTTTCAGCCCCTCTGTTTCAGCCCCTCTGTTTCAGCCCCCCTGTTTCTCGCCCCCTGTTTCTCGCCCCCTGTTTCAGCCCCACTGTTTCAGCCCCTCTGTTTCTCATCCCCTGTTTCAGCCCCTCTGTTTCAGCCACTCTTTTTCTCGCCCCCTGTTTCAGCCCCTCTGTTTCAGCCCCTCTGTTTCTCGCCCTCTGTTTCAGCCCCTCTGTTTCTCGCCCTCTGTTTCTCGCCCGCTGTTTCAGCCCCTCTGTTTCAGCCCCTCTGTTTCAGCCCCTCTGTTTCAGCCCCTCTGTTTCTAGCCCTCTGTTTCAGCCCCTCTGTTTCAGCCCCTCTGTTTCAGCCCCTCTGTTTCACGCCCCCTGTTTCCGCCCCTCTGTTTCAGCCCCTCGGTTTCTCGCACTCTGTTTCAGCCCCTCTGTTTCAGCCCCTCTGTTTCTCGCCCTCTGTTTCAGCCCCTCTGTTTCACGCCCTCTGTTTCAGCCACTCGGTTTCTCGCCCTCTGTTTCAGCCCCTCTGTTTCAGCCCCTCTGTTTCAGCCCCTCTGTTTCTCGTCCTCTGTTTCAGCCCCTCTGTTTCTCGCCCTCTGTTTCAGCCCCTCTGTTTCAGCCCCGCTGTTTCAGCCCCTCTGTTTCAGCCCCCCTGTTTCTCGCCCCCTGTTTCTCGCCCCCTGTTTCAGCCCCTCTGTTTCAGCCCCTCTGTTTCTCGCCCCCTGTTTCAGCCCCTCTGTTTCAGCCCCTCTGTTTATCGCCCCCTGTTTCAGCCCCTCTGTTTCAGCCCCTCTGTTTCTCGCCCTCTGTTTCAGCCCCTCTGTTTCTCGCCCGCTGTTTCAGCCCCTCTGTTTCAGCCCCTCTGTTTCAGCCCCTCTGTTTCTCGCCCTCTGTTTCAGCCCCTCTGTTTCAGCCCCTCTGTTTCAGCCCCTCGGTTTCTAGCCCTTTGTTTCAGCCCCTCTGTTTCAGCCACTCTGTTTCAGCCCCTCTGTTCAGCCCCTCGGTTTCTCGCCCTCTGTTTCAGCCCCTCGGTTTCTCGCCTTCCGTTTCAGCCCCTCTGTTTCAGCCCCTCTGTTTCAGCCCCTCTGTTTCAGCCCCACTGTTTCAGCCCCTCTGTTTCTCGCCCACTGTTTCAGCCCCTCTGTTTCTCACCCTCTGTTTCAGCCCCTCTGTTTCAGCCAATCTGTTTCTCGCCCACTGTTTCAGCCCCTCTGTTTCAGCCCCTCTGTTTCTCGCCCTCTGTTTCAGCGCCTCTGTTTCTCGCCCTCTGTTTCTCGCCCTCTGTTTCAGCCCCTCTGTTTCAGCCCCTCTGTTCCAGCCCCTCTGTTTCAGCCCCTCTGTTTCAGCCCCTCTGTTTCTAGCCCTCTGTTTCAGCCCCTCTGTTTCAGCCCCTCTGTTTCTCGCCCTCTGTTTCTCGCCCCCTGTTTCAGCCCCACTGTTTCAGGCCCTCGTTTTCTCGCCCTCTGTTTCAGCCCCTCTGTTTCAGCCCCTTTGTTTCAGCCCCTCTGTTTCAGCCCCTCTGTTTCTCGCCCTCTGTTTCAGCCCCTCTGTTTCTCGCCCTCTGTTTCAGCCCCTCTGTTTCAGCCCCTCTGTTTCAGCCCCTCTGTTCAGCCCCTCGGTTTCTTGCCCTCTGTTTCAGCCCCTCGGTTTCTCGCCCTCTGTTTCAGCCCCTCTGTTTCAGCCCCTCTGTTTCTCGCCCTCTGTTTCAGCCCCTCAGTTTCTCGCCCTCTGTTTCAGCCCCTCTGTTTCTCACCCTCTGTTTCATCCCCTCTGTTTCAGCCCCTCTGTTTCAGCCCCTCTGTTTCTCGCCCTCTGTTTCAGCCCCTCGGATTCTCGCCCTCTGTTTCAGCCCCTCTGTTTCAGCCCCTCTGTTTCTCGCCCTCTGTTTCAGTCCCTCTGTTTCAGCCCCTCTGTTTCTCGCCCTCTGTTTCAGCCCCTCTGTTTCAGCCCCTGTGTTTCTCGCCCTCTGTTTCAGCCCCTCTGTTTCAGCCCCTCTGTTTCAGCCTCTCTTTTTCTCCCCCTCTGTTTCAGCCCCACTGTTTCAGCCCCTCTGTTTGTCGCCCTCTGTTTCAGCCCCGCTGTTTCAGCCCCTCTTTTTCTCGCCCTCTGTTTCAGCCCCTCTGTTTCAGCCCCTCTGTTTCTCGCCCTCTGTTTCAGCCCCTCGGTTTCTCGCCCTCTGTTTCAGCGCCTCTGTTTCAGCCCCGCTGTTTCAGCCCCTCTGTTTCAGCCCCTCTGTCGCTCGCCCTCTGTTTCAGCCCCTCTGTTTCTCGCCCTCTGTTTCAGCCCCTCTGATTCAGCCCCTCTGTTTCTCGCCCCCTGTTTCAGCCCCTCTGTTTCAGCCCCTCTGTTTCTCGCCCTCTGTTTCAACCCCTCGGTTTCTCGCCCTCTGTTTCAGCCCCTCTGTTTCAGCCCCTCTGTTTCAGCCACTCTGTTTCTCACCCTCTGTTTCAGCACCTCGGTTTCTCGCCCTCTGTTTCAGCCCCTCTGTTTCAGCCCCTCTGTTTCAGCCCCTCTGTTTCTCGCCCCCTGTTCCAGCCCCTCTGATTCAGCTCCTCTGTTTCTCGCCCCCTGTTTCAGCCCCACTGTTTCAGCCCCACTGTTTCTCGCCGTCTGTTTCAGCCCCTCTGTTTCTCACCCTCTGTTTCAGCCCCTCTGTTTCAGCCAATCTGTTTCTCGCCCACTGTTTCAGCCCCTCTGTTTCAGCCCTTCTGTTTCTCGCCCTCTGTTTCAGCCCCTCTGTTTCTCGCCCTCTGTTTCTCGCCCTCTGTTTCGGCCCCTCTGTTTCAGCCCCTCTGTTTCAGCCCCTCTGTTTCTAGCCCTCTGTTTCAGCCCCTCTGTTTCAGCCCATCTGTTTCTCGCCCTCTGTTTCTCGCCCCCTGTTTCAGCCCCACTGTTTCAGGCCCTCGGTTTCTCGCCCTCTGTTTCAGCCCCTCTGTTTCAGCCCCTTTGTTTCAGCCCCTCTGTTTCAGCACCTCTGTTTCTCGCCCTCTGTTTCAGCCCCTCTGTTTCTCGCCCTCTGTTTCAGCCCCTCTGTTTCTCGCCCGCTGTTTCAGCCCCTCTGTTTCAGCCTCTCTGTTTCAGCCCCTCTGTTTCAGCCCCACTGTTTCTCGCCCTCTGTTTCAGCCCCTCTGTTTCAGCCCCTCTGTTTCAGCCCCTCTGTTTCAGCCCCTCTGTTTCTCGCCCTCTGTTTCAGCCCCTCTGTTTCAGCCCCTCTGTTTCAGCCCCTCTGTATCTCACCCTCCTTTTGAGCCCCTCGGTTTCTCGCCCTCTGTTTCAGCCCATCTGTTTCAGCCCCTCTGTTTCACTCCTCGGTTTCTCACCCTCTGTTTCAGCCCCACTGTTTCAGCCCTTTTGTTTCTCGCCCTCTGTTTCAGCCCCTCTGTTTCAGCCCCTCTGTTTCTCGCCCTCTGTTTCTCGCCCCCTGTTTCAGCCCCTCTGTTTCAGCCCCATTGTTTCAGCCCTTCTGTTTCTCACCCTCTGTTTCAGCCCCTCTGTTTCAGCCACTCTGTTTCAGCCCCGCTGTTTCAGCCCCTCTGTTTCTCGCCCCCTGTTTCAGCCCCTCTGTTTCAGCCACTCTGTTTCAGCCCCTCTGTTTCAGCCCCTCTGTTTCTCGCCCTCTGTTTCAGCCCCTCTGTTTCTCGCCCTCTGCTTCAGCCCCTCTGTTTCAGCCCCTCTGTTTCTCGCCCTCTGTTTCAGCCCCTCTGTTTCAGCCACTCTGTTTCAGTTCCTCGGTTTCTCGCCCTCTGTTTCAGCCCCTCTGTTTCTCGCCCTCTGTTTCAGCCCCTCTGTTTCAGCCCTTCTGTTTCAGCCCCTCTGTTTCAGCCCCTCTGTTTCTCGCCTTCTGTTTCAGCCCCTCTGTTTCAGCACCTCTGTTTCAGCCCCTCTGTTTCAGCCCCTCGGTTTCTCGCCCTCTGTTTCAGCCCCACTGTTTCTCGCCCTCTGTTTCAGCCCCTCGGTTTCTCGCCCTCTGTTTCAGCCCCTCTGTTTCAGCCCCTCTGTTTCAGCCCCTCTGTTTCTCGCCCTCTGTTTCAGCCCCTCTGTTTCTCGCCCTCTGTTTCAGCCCCTCCATTTCAGCCCCTCTGTTTCAGCCCCTCTGTTTCAGCCCCCCTGTTTCTCGCCCCCTGTTTCTCGCCCCCTGTTTCAGCCCCTCTGTTTCAGCCCCTCTGTTTCTCGCCCCTGTTTCAGCCCCTCTGTTTCAGCCACTCTGTTTCTCGCCCCCTGTTTCAGCCCCTCTGTTTCAGCCCCTCTGTTTCTCGCCCTCTGTTTCAGCCCCTCTGTTTCTCGCCCTCTGTTTCTCGCCCGCTGTTTCAGCCCCTCTGTTTCAGCCCCTCTGTTTCAGCCCCTCTGTTTCAGCCCCTCTGTTTCTCGCCCTCTGTTTCAGCCCCTCTGTTTCAGCCCCTCTGTTTCAGCCCCTCTGTTTCTAGCCCTCTGTTTCAGTCCCTCTGTTTCAGCCCCTCTGTTTCAGCCCCTCTGTTTCTCGCACTCTGTTTCTCGCCCCCTGTTTCCGCCCCTCTGTTTCAGCCCCTCGGTTTATCGCCCTCTGTTTCAGCCCCTCTGTTTCAGCCCCTCTGTTTCTCGCCCTCTGTTTCAGCCCCTCTGTTTCTCGCCCTCTGTTTCAGCCCCTCGGTTTCTCGCCCTCTGTTTCAGCCCCTCGGTTTCTCGCCCTCTGTTTCAGCCCCTCTGTTTCAGCCCCTCTGTTTCAACCCCTCTGTTTCTCGTCCTCTGTTTCAGCCCCTCTGTTTCTCGCCCTCTGTTTCAGCCCCTCTGTTTCAGCCCCTCTGTTTCAGCCCCTCTGTTTCAGCCCCCCTGTTTCTCGCCCCCTGTTTCTCGCCCCCTGTTTCAGCCCCTCTATTTCAGCCCCTCTGTTTCTCACCCCTGTTTCAGCCCCTCTGTTTCAGCCCCTCTGTTTCAGCCCCTCTGTTTCTCGCCCTCTGTTTCTCGCCCCCTGTTTCAGCCCCTTTGTTTCAGCCCCATTGTTTCAGCCCTTCTGTTTCTCACCCTCTGTTTCAGCCCCTCTGTTTCAGCCACTCTGTTTCAGCCCCTCTGTTTCAGCCCCTCTGTTTCTCGCCCCCGTTTCAGCCCCTCTGTTTCAGCCCCTCTGTTTCAGCCCCACTGTTTCAGCCCCTCTGTTTCTCGCCCTCTGTTTCAGCCCCTCTGTTTCTCGCCCACTGTTTCAGCCCCTCTGTTTCAGCCCCTCTGTTTCTCGCCCTCTGTTTCAGCCCCCCTGTTTCTCGCCCCCTGTTTCTCGCCCCCTGTTTCAGCCCCTCTGTTTCAGCCCCTCTGTTTCTCGCCCCCTGTTTCAGCCCCTCTGTTTCAGCCACTCTGTTTCTCGCCCCCTGTTTCAGCCCCTCTGTTTCAGCCCCTCTGTTTCTCGCCCTCTGTTTCAGCCCCTCTGTTTCTCGCCCTCTGTTTCTCGCCCGCTGTTTCAGCCCCTCTGTTTCAGCCCCTCTGTTTCAGCCCCTCTGTTTCAGCCCCACTGTTTCTCGCCCTCTGTTTCAGCCCCTCTGTTTCAGCCCCTCTGTTTCAGCCCCTCTGTTTCAGCCCCTCTGTTTCTCGCCCTCTGTTTCAGCCCCTCTGTTTCAGCCCCTCTGTTTCAGCCCCTCTGTATCTCACCCTCCTTTTGAGCCCCTCGGTTTCTCGCCCTCTGTTTCAGCCCATCTGTTTCAGCCCCTCTGTTTCACTCCTCGGTTTCTCACCCTCTGTTTCAGCCCCACTGTTTCAGCCCTTTTGTTTCTCGCCCTCTGTTTCAGCCCCTCTGTTTCAGCCCCTCTGTTTCTCGCCCTCTGTTTCTCGCCCCCTGTTTCAGCCCCTCTGTTTCAGCCCCATTGTTTCAGCCCTTCTGTTTCTCACCCTCTGTTTCAGCCCCTCTGTTTCAGCCACTCTGTTTCAGCCCCGCTGTTTCAGCCCCTCTGTTTCTCGCCCCCTGTTTCAGCCCCTCTGTTTCAGCCCCTCTGTTTCAGCCCCTCTGTTTCAGCCCCTCTGTTTCTCGCCCTCTGTTTCAGCCCCTCTGTTTCTCGCCCTCTGCTTCAGCCCCTCTGTTCCAGCCCCTCTGTTTCTCGCCCTCTGTTTCAGCCCCTCTGTTTCAGCCACTCTGTTTCAGTTCCTCGGTTTCTCGCCCTCTGTTTCAGCCCCTCTGTTTCTCGCCCTCTGTTTCAGCCCCTCTGTTTCAGCCCTTCTGTTTCAGCCCCTCTGTTTCAGCCCCTCTGTTTCTCGCCCTCTGTTTCAGCCCCTCTGTTTCTCGCCCTCTGTTTCAGCCCGTCTGTTTCTCGCCCTCTGTTTCAGCCCCTCCGTTTCAGCCCCTCTGTTTCAGCCCCTCTGTTTCAGCCCCCCTGTTTCTCGCCCCCTGTTTCTCGCCCCCTGTTTCAGCCCCTCTGTTTCAGCCCCTCTGTTTCTCGCCCCTGTTTCAGCCCCTCTGTTTCAGCCACTCTGTTTCTCGCCCCCTGTTTCAGCCCCTCTGTTTCAGCCCCTCTGTTTCTCGCCCTCTGTTTCAGCCCCTCTGTTTCTCGCCCTCTGTTTCTCGCCCGCTGTTTCAGCCCCTCTGTTTCAGCCCCTCTGTTTCAGCCCCTCTGTTTCAGCCCCTCTGTTTCTCGCCCTCTGTTTCAGCCCCTCTGTTTCAGCCCCTCTGTTTCAGCCCCTCTGTTTCTAGCCCTCTGTTTCAGTCCCTCAGTTTCAGCCCCTCTGTTTCAGCCCCTCTGTTTCTCGCACTCTGTTTCTCGCCCCCTGTTTCCGCCCCTCTGTTTCAGCCCCTCGGTTTATCGCCCTCTGTTTCAGCCCCTCTGTTTCAGCCCCTCTGTTTCTCGCCCTCTGTTTCAGCCCCTCTGTTTCTCGCCCTCTGTTTCAGCCCCTCGGTTTCTCGCCCTCTGTTTCAGCCCCTCTGTTTCAACCCCTCTGTTTCAGCCCCTCTGTTTCTCGTCCTCTGTTTCAGCCCCTCTGTTTCTCGCCCTCTGTTTCAGCCCCTCTGTTTCAGCCCCTCTGTTTCAGCCCCTCTGTTTCAGCCCCCCTGTTTCTCGCCCCCTGTTTCTCGCCCCCTGTTTCAGCCCCTCTGTTTCAGCCCCTCTGTTTCTCGCCCACTGTTTCAGCCCCTCTGTTTCAGCCCCTCTGTTTCAGCCCCTCTGTTTCTCGCCCTCTGTTTCTCGCCCCCTGTTTCAGCCCCTCTGTTTCAGCCCCATTGTTTCAGCCCTTCTGTTTCTCACCCTCTGTTTCAGCACCTCTGTTTCAGCCACTCAGTTTCTGCCCCTCTGTTTCAGCCCCTCTGTTTCTCGCCCCCTGTTTCAGCCCCTCTGTTTCAGCCCCTCTGTTTCAGCCCCACTGTTTCAGCCCCTCTGTTTCTCGGCCTCTGTTTCAGCCCCTCTGATTCTCGCCCACTGTTTCAGCCCCTCTGTTTCAGCCCCTCTGTTTCTCGCCCTCTGTTTCAGCCCCTCTGTTTCTCGCCCTCTGTTTCTCGCCCTCAGTTTCAGCCCCTCTGTTTCCGCCCCTCTGTTTCAGCCACTCTGTTTCAGCCCCTCGGTTTCTCGCCCTCTGTTTCAGCCCCTCTGTTTCTCGCCCTCTGTTTCAGCCCCTCTGTTTCAGCCCTTCTGTTTCAGCCCCTCTGTTTCAGCCCCTCTGTTTCAGCCCCTCTGTTTCCCGCCCTCTGTTTCAGCCCCTCTGTTTCTCGCCCTCTGTTTCAGACTCTCTGTTTCAGCCCCTCTGTTTCAGCCCCTCTGTTTCAGCCCCCCTGTTTCTCGCCCCCTGTTTCTCGCCCCCTGTTTCAGCCCCACTGTTTCAGCCCCTCTGTTTCTCGCCCCCTGTTTCAGCCCCTCTGTTTCAGCCACTCTTTTTTCTCGCCCCCTGTTTCAGCCCCTCTGTTTCAGCCCCTCTGTTTCTCGCCCTCTGTTTCTGCCCCTCTGTTTCTCGCCCTCTGTTTCTCGCCCGCTGTTTCAGCCCCTCTGTTTCAGCCCCTCTGTTTCAGCCCCTCTGTTTCAGCCCCTCTGTTTCTAGCCCTCTGTTTCAGCCCCTCTGTTTCAGCCCCTCTGTTTCAGCCCCTCTGTTTCACGCCCCCTGTTTCCGCCCCTCTGTTTCAGCCCCTCGGTTTCTCGCACTCTGTTTCAGCCCCTCTGTTTCAGCCCCTCTGTTTCTCGCCCTCTGTTTCAGCCCCTCTGTTTCTCGCCCTCTGTTTCAGCCACTCGGTTTCTCGCCCTCTGTTTCAGCCCCTCTGTTTCAGCCCCTCTGTTTCAGCCCCTCTGTTTCTCGTCCTCTGTTTCAGCCCCTCTGTTTCTCGCCCTCTGTTTCAGCCCCTCTGTTTCAGCCCCGCTGTTTCAGCCCCTCTGTTTCAGCCCCCCTGTTTCTCGCCCCCTGTTTCTCGACCCCTGTTTCAGCCCCTCTGTTTCAGCCCCTCTGTTTCTCGCCCCCTGTTTCAGCCCCTCTGTTTCAGCCCCTCTGTTTATCGCCCCCTGTTTCAGCCCCTCTGTTTCAGCCCCTCTGTTTCTCGCCCTCTGTTTCAGCCCCTCTGTTTCTCGCCCGCTGTTTCAGCCCCTCTGTTTCAGCCCCTCTGTTTCAGCCCCTCTGTTTCAGCCCCTCTGTTTCTCGCCCTCTGTTTCAGCCCCTCTGTTTCAGCCCCTCTGTTTCAGCCCCTCGGTTTCTAGCCCTTTGTTTCAGCCCCTCTGTTTCAGCCACTCTGTTTCAGCCCCTCTGTTCAGCCCCTCGGTTTCTCGCCCTCTGTTTCAGCCCCTCGGTTTCTCGCCTTCCGTTTCAGCCCCTCTGTTTCAGCCCCTCTGTTTCAGCCCCTCTGTTTCAGCCCCACTGTTTCAGCCCCTCTGTTTCTCGCCCACTGTTTCAGCCCCTCTGTTTCTCACCCTCTGTTTCAGCCCCTCTGTTTCAGCCAATCTGTTTCTCGCCCACTGTTTCAGCCCCTCTGTTTCAGCCCCTCTGTTTCTCGCCCTCTGTTTCAGCCCCTCTGTTTCTCGCCCTCTGTTTCTCGCCCTCTGTTTCAGCCCCTCTGTTTCAGCCCCTCTGTTCCAGCCCCTCTGTTTCAGCCCCTCTGTTTCAGCCCCTCTGTTTCTAGCCCTCTGTTTCAGCCCCTCTGTTTCAGCCCCTCTGTTTCTCGCCCTCTGTTTCTCGCCCCCTGTTTCAGCCCCACTGTTTCAGGCCCTCGTTTTCTCGCCCTCTGTTTCAGCCCCTCTGTTTCAGCCCCTTTGTTTCAGCCCCTCTGTTTCAGCCCCTCTGTTTCTCGCCCTCTGTTTCAGCCCCTCTGTTTCTCGCCCTCTGTTTCAGCCCCTCTGTTTCAGCCCCTCTGTTTCAGCCCCTCTGTTCAGCCCCTCGGTTTCTTGCCCTCTGTTTCAGCCCCTCGGTTTCTCGCCCTCTGTTTCAGCCCCTCTGTTTCAGCCCCTCTGTTTCTCGCCCTCTGTTTCAGCCCCTCTGTTTCTCGCCCTCTGTTTCAGCCCCTCTGTTTCTCACCCTCTGTTTCATCCCCTCTGTTTCAGCCCCTCTGTTTCAGCCCCTCTGTTTCTCGCCCTCTGTTTCAGCCCCTCGGATTCTCGCCCTCTGTTTCAGCCCCTCTGTTTCAGCCCCTCTGTTTCTCGCCCTCTGTTTCAGTCCCTCTGTTTCAGCCCCTCTGTTTCTCGCCCTCTGTTTCAGCCCCTCTGTTTCAGCCCCTGTGTTTCTCGCCCTCTGTTTCAGCCCCTCTGTTTCAGCCCCTCTGTTTCAGCCTCTCTTTTTCTCCCCCTCTGTTTCAGCCCCACTGTTTCAGCCCCTCTGTTTGTCGCCCTCTGTTTCAGCCCCGCTGTTTCAGCCCCTCTTTTTCTCGCCCTCTGTTTCAGCCCCTCTGTTTCAGCCCCTCTGTTTCTCGCCCTCTGTTTCAGCCCCTCGGTTTCTCGCCCTCTGTTTCAGCGCCTCTGTTTCAGCCCCGCTGTTTCAGCCCCTCTGTTTCAGCCCCTCTGTCGCTCGCCCTCTGTTTCAGCCCCTCTGTTTCTCGCCCTCTGTTTCAGCCCCTCTGATTCAGCCCCTCTGTTTCTCGCCCCCTGTTTCAGCCCCTCTGTTTCAGCCCCTCTGTTTCTCGCCCTCTGTTTCAACCCCTCGGTTTCTCGCCCTCTGTTTCAGCCCCTCTGTTTCAGCCCCTCTGTTTCAGCCACTCTGTTTCTCACCCTCTGTTTCAGCACCTCGGTTTCTCGCCCTCTGTTTCAGCCCCTCTGTTTCAGCCCCTCTGTTTCAGCCCCTCTGTTTCTCGCCCCCTGTTCCAGCCCCTCTGATTCAGCCCCTCTGTTTCTCGCCCCCTGTTTCAGCCCCACTGTTTCAGCCCCACTGTTTCTCGCCGTCTGTTTCAGCCCCTCTGTTTCTCACCCTCTGTTTCAGCCCCTCTGTTTCAGCCAATCTGTTTCTCGCCCACTGTTTCAGCCCCTCTGTTTCAGCCCTTCTGTTTCTCGCCCTCTGTTTCAGCCCCTCTGTTTCTCGCCCTCTGTTTCTCGCCCTCTGTTTCGGCCCCTCTGTTTCAGCCCCTCTGTTTCAGCCCCTCTGTTTCTAGCCCTCTGTTTCAGCCCCTCTGTTTCAGCCCATCTGTTTCTCGCCCTCTGTTTCTCGCCCCCTGTTTCAGCCCCACTGTTTCAGGCCCTCGGTTTCTCGCCCTCTGTTTCAGCCCCTCTGTTTCAGCCCCTTTATTTCAGCCCCTCTGTTTCAGCACCTCTGTTTCTCGCCCTCTGTTTCAGCCCCTCTGTTTCTCGCCCTCTGTTTCAGCCCCTCTGTTTCTCGCCCTCTGTTTCAGCCCCTCTGTTCAGCCCCTCGGTTTCTTGCCCTCTGTTTCAGCCCCTCGGTTTCTCGCCCTCTGTTTCAGCCCCTCTGTTTCAGCCCCTCTGTTTCTCGCCCTCTGTATCAGCCCCTCTGTTTCTCGCCCTCTGTTTCAGCCCCTCTGTTTCTCACCCTCTGTTTCATCCCCTCTGTTTCAGCCCCTCTGTTTCAGCCCCTCTGTTTCTCGCCCTCTGTTTCAGCCCATCGGATTCTCGCCCTCTGTTTCAGCCCCTCTGTTTCAGCCCCTCTGTTTCTCGCCCCCTGTTCCAGCCCCTCTGATTCAGCCCCTCTGTTTCTCGCCCCCTGTTTCAGCCCCACTGTTTCAGCCCCACTGTTTCTCGCCGTCTGTTTCAGCCCCTCTGTTTCTCACCCTCTGTTTCAGCCCCTCTGTTTCAGCCAATCTGTTTCTCGCCCACTGTTTCAGCCCCTCTGTTTCAGCCCTTCTGTTTCTCGCCCTCTGTTTCAGCCCCTCTGTTTCTCGCCCTCTGTTTCTCGCCCTCTGTTTCGGCCCCTCTGTTTCAGCCCCTCTGTTTCAGCCCCTCTGTTTCTAGCCCTCTGTTTCAGCCCCTCTGTTTCAGCCCATCTGTTTCTCGCCCTCTGTTTCTCGCCCCCTGTTTCAGCCCCACTGTTTCAGGCCCTCGGTTTCTCGCCCTCTGTTTCAGCCCCTCTGTTTCAGCCCCTTTATTTCAGCCCCTCTGTTTCAGCACCTCTGTTTCTCGCCCTCTGTTTCAGCCCCTCTGTTTCTCGCCCTCTGTTTCAGCCCCTCTGTTTCTCGCCCTCTGTTTCAGCCCCTCTGTTCAGCCCCTCGGTTTCTTGCCCTCTGTTTCAGCCCCTCGGTTTCTCGCCCTCTGTTTCAGCCCCTCTGTTTCAGCCCCTCTGTTTCTCGCCCTCTGTATCAGCCCCTCTGTTTCTCGCCCTCTGTTTCAGCCCCTCTGTTTCTCACCCTCTGTTTCATCCCCTCTGTTTCAGCCCCTCTGTTTCAGCCCCTCTGTTTCTCGCCCTCTGTTTCAGCCCATCGGATTCTCGCCCTCTGTTTCAGCCCCTCTGTTTCAGCCCCTCTGTTTCTCGCCCTCTGTTTCAGCCCCTCTGTTTCAGCCCCTCTGTTTCTCGCCCTCTGTTTCAGCCCCTCTGTTTCAGCCCCTGTGTTTCTCGCCCTCTGTTTCAGCCCCTCTGTTTCAGCCCCTCAGTTTCAGCCCCTCTTTTTCTCCCCCTCTGTTTCAGCCCCACTGTTTCAGCCCCTCTGTTTCTCGCCCTCTGTTTCAGCCCCTCTGTTTCAGCCCCTCTTTTTCTCGCCCTCTGTTTCAGCCCCTCTGTTTCTCGCCCTCTGTTTCAGCCCCTCGGTTTCTCGCCCTCTGTTTCAGCCCCTCTGTTTCAGCCCCTCTGTTTCAGCCCCTCTGTTTCAGCCCCTCTGTCTCTCGCCCTCTGTTTCAGCCCCTCTGTTTCTCGCCCTCTGTTTCAGCCCCTCTGATTCAGCCCCTCTGTTTCTCGCCCCCTGTTTCAGCCCCTCTGTTTCAGCCCCTCTGTTTCTCGCCCTCTGTTTCAACCCCTCGGTTTCTCGCCCTCTGTTTTAGCCCCTCTGTTTCAGCCCCTCTGTTTCAGCCCCTCTGTTTCTCACCCTCTGTTTCAGCCCCTCGGTTTCTCGCCCTCTGTTTTAGCCCCTCTGTTTCAGCCCCTCTGTTTCAGCCCCTCTGCTCTCGCCCTCTGTTTCAACCCCTCGGTTTCTCGCCCTCTGTTTTAGCCCCTCTGTTTCAGCCCCTCTGTTTCAGCCCCTCTGTTTCAGCCCCTCTATTTCTCACCCTCTGTTTCAGCCCCTCGGTTTCTCGCCCTCTGTTTCAGCCCCTCTGTTTCAGCCCCTCTGTTTCAGCCCCTCTGTTTCAGCCCCTCTGTTTCAGCCCCTCTGTTTCTCGCCCTCTGTTTCTCGCCCCCTGTTTCAGCCCCACTGTTTCAGGCCCTCGGTTTCTTGCCCTCTGTTTCAGCCCCTCTGTTTCAGCCCCTTTGTTTCAGCCCCTCTGTTTCAGCCCCTCTGTTTCTCGCCCTCTGTTTCAGCCCCTCTGTTTCTCGCCCGCTGTTTCAGCCCCTCTGTTTCAGCCCCTCTGTTTCAGCCCCTCTGTTTCAGCCCCTCTGTTTCTCGCCCTCTGTTTCAGCCCCTCTGTTTCAGCCCCTCTGTTTCAGCCCCTCGGTTTCTAGCCCTCTGTTTCAGCCCCTCTGTTTCACGCCCGCTGTTTCAGCCCCTCTGTTTCAGCCCCTCTGTTTCAGCCCCTCTGTTTCAGCCCCTCTGTTTCTTGCCCTCTGTTTCAGCCCCTCTGTTTCAGCCCCTCTGTTTCAGCCCCTCGGTTTCTAGCCCTCTGTTTCAGCCCCTCTGTTTCAGCCACTCTGTTTCAGCCCCTCTGTTCAGCCCCTCGGTTTCTCGCCCTCTGTTTCAGACCCTCGGTTTCTGGCCTTCTGTTTCAGCCCCTCTGTTTCAGCCCCTCTGTTTCAGCCCCTCTGTTTCTCGCCCTCTGTTTCAGCCCCACTGTTTCAGCCCCTCTGTTTCTCGCACACTGTTTCAGCCCCTCTGTTTCTCACCCTCTGTTTCAGCCCCTCTGTTTCAGCCAATCTGTTTCTCGCCCACTGTTTCAGCCCCTCTGTTTCAGCCCCTCTGTTTCTCGCCCTCTGTTTCAGCCCCTCTGTTTCTCGCCCTCTGTTTCTCGCCCTCTGTTTCAGCCCCTCTGTTTCAGCCCCTCTGTTCCAGCCCCTCTGTTTCAGCCCCTCTGTTTCAGCCCCTCTGTTTCTAGCCCTCTGTTTCAGCCCCTCTGTTTCAGCCCCTCTGTTTCTCGCCCTCTGTTTCTCGCCCCCTGTTTCAGCCCCACTGTTTCAGGCCCTCGGTTTCTCGCCCTCTGTTTCAGCCCCTCTGTTTCAGCCCCTTTGTTTCAGCCCCTCTGTTTCAGCCCCTCTGTTTCTCGCCCTCTGTTTCAGCCCCTCTGTTTCTCGCCCTCTGTTTCAGCCCCTCTGTTTCAGCCCCTCTGTTTCAGCCCCTCTGTTTCAGCCCCTCGGTTTCTCGCCCTCTGTTTCAGCCCCTCTGTTTCAGCCCCTCTGTTTCTCGCCCTCTGTTTCAGCCCCTCTGTTTCTCGCCCTCTGTTTCAGCCCCTCTGTTTCTCACCCTCTGTTTCATCCCCTCTGTTTCAGCCCCTCTGTTTCAGCCCCTCTGTTTCTCGCCCTCTGTTTCAGCCCCTCGGATTCTCGCCCTCTGTTTCAGCCCCTCTGTTTCAGCCCCTCTGTTTCTCGCCCTCTGTTTCAGTCCCTCTGTTTCCGCCCCTCTGTTTCTCGCCCTGTGTTTCAGCCCCTCTGTTTCAGCCCCTGTGTTTCTCGCCCTCTGTTTCAGCCCCTCTGTTTCAGCCCCTCTGTTTCAGCCCCTCTTTTTCTCCCCCTCTGTTTCAGCCCCACTGTTTCAGCCCCTCTGTTTCTCGCCCTCTGTTTCAGCCCCTCTGTTTCTCGCCCTCTGTTTCAGCCCCTCGGTTTCTCGCCCTCTGTTTCAGCGCCTCTGTTTCGGCCCCGCTGTTTCAGCCCCTCTGTTTCAGCCCCTCTGTTTCTCACCCTCTGTTTCAGCACCTCGGTTTCTCGCCCTCTGTTTCAGCCCCTCTGTTTCAGCCCCTCTGTTTCAGCCCCTATGTTTCTCGCCCTCTGTTTCAGCCCCTCTGATTCAGCCCCTCTGTTTCTCGCCCCCTGTTTCAGCCCCTCTGTTTCAGCCCCTCTGTTTCTCGCCCTCTGTTTCAACCCCTCGGTTTCTCGCCCTCTGTTTTAGCCCCTCTGTTTCAGCCCCTCTGTTTCAGCCCCTCTGTTTCAGCCCCTCTGTTTCTCACCCTCTGTTTCAGCACCTCGGTTTCTCGCCCTCTGTTTCAGCCCCTCTGTTTCAGCCCCTCTGTTTCAGCCCCTCTGTTTCTCGCCCCCTGTTCCAGCCCCTCTGATTCAGCCCCTCTGTTTCTCGCCCCCTGTTTCAGCCCCACTGTTTCAGCCCCACTGTTTCTCGCCCTCTGTTTCAGCCCCTCTGTTTCTCACCCTCTGTTTCAGCCCCTCTGTTTCAGCCAATCTGTTTCTCGCCCACTGTTTCAGCCCCTCTGTTTCTGCCCCTCTGTTTCTCGCCCTCTGTTTCAGCCCCTCTGTTTCTCGCCCTCTGTTTCTCGCCCTCTGTTTCAGCCCCTCTGTTTCAGCCCCTCTGTTTCAGCCCCTCTGTTTCTAGCCCTCTGTTTCAGCCCCTCTGTTTCAGCCCCTCTGTTTCTCGCCCTCTGTTTCTCGCCCCCTGTTTCAGCCCCACTGTTTCAGGCCCTCGGTTTCTCGCCCTCTGTTTCAGCCCCTCTGTTTCAGCCCCTTTGTTTCAGCCCCTCTGTTTCAGCACCTCTGTTTCTCGCCCTCTGTTTCAGCCCCTCTGTTTCTCGCCCTCTGTTTCAGCCCCTCTGTTTCAGCCCCTCTGTTTCAGCCCCTCTGTTCAGCCCCTCGGTTTCTTGCCCTCTGTTTCAGCCCCTCGGTTTCTCGCCCTCTGTTTCAGCCGCTCTGTTTCAGCCCCTCTGTTTCTCGCCCTCTGTTTCAGCCCCTCGGTTTCTCGCCCTCTGTTTCAGCCCCTCTGTTTCTCACCCTCTGTTTCATCCCCTCTGTTTCAGCCCCTCTGTTTCAGCCCCTCTGTTTCTCGCCCTCTGTTTCAGCTCCTCGGATTCTCGCCCTCTGTTTCAGCCCCTCTGTTTCAGCCCCTCTGTTTCTCGCCCTCTGTTTCAGCCCCTCTGTTTCAGCCCCTCTGTTTCTCGCCCTCTGTTTCAGCCCCTCTGTTTCAGCCCCTGTGTTTCTCGCCCTCTGTTTCAGCCCCTCTGTTTCAGCCCCTCAGTTTCAGCCCCTCTTTTTCTCCCCCCTCTGTTTCAGCCCCACTGTTTCAGCCCCTCTGTTTCTCGCCCTCTGTTTCAGCCCCTCTGTTTCAGCCCCTCTTTTTCTCGCCCTCTGTTTCAGCCCCTCTCTTTCAGCCCCTCTGTTTCTCGCCCTCTGTTTCAGCCCCTCGGTTTCTCGCCCTCTGTTTCAGCCCCTCTGTTTCAGCCCCTCTGTTTCAGCCCCTCTATTTCAGCCCCTCTGTCTCTCGCCCTCTGTTTCAGCCCCTCTGTTTCTCGCCCTCTGTTTCAGCCCCTCTGATTCAGCCCCTCTGTTTCTCGGCCCCTGTTTCAGCCCCTCTGTTTCAGCCCCTCTGTTTCTCGCCCTCTGTTTCAACCCCTCGGTTTCTCGCCCTCTGTTTTAGCCCCTCTGTTTCAGCCCCTCTGTTTCAGCCCCTCTGTTTCTCACCCTCTGTTTCAGCCCCTCGGTTTCTCGCCCTCTGTTTCAGCCCCTCTGTGTCAGCCCCTCTGTTTCAGCCCCTCTGTTTCTCGCCCCCTGTTTCAGCCCCTCTGATTCAGCCCCTCCTGTTTCTAGCCCCCTGTTCTGCCCTCCCCCCCCCCTCCCCCCCCTGTCTCAGCCCCCTTCCCCCTCTGTTTCTCGCCCTCTGTTTCAACCCCTCGGTTTCTCGCCCTCTGTTTCAGCCCCTCTGTTTCAGCCCCTCTGTTTCAGCCCCTCTGTTTCAGCCCCTCTATTTCTCACCCTCTGTTTCAGCCCCTCGGTTTCTCGCCCTCTGTTTCAGCCCCTCTGTTTCAAGCCCCTCTGTTTCAGCCCCTCTGTTTCAGCCCCTCTGTTTCTCGCCCTCTGTTTCTCGCCCCCTGTTTCAGCCCCACTGTTTCAGGCCCTCGGTTTCTCGCCCTCTGTTTCAGCCCCTCTGTTTCAGCCCCTTTGTTTCAGCCCCTTTGTTTCAGCCCCTCTGTTTCTCGCCCTCTGTTTCAGCCCCTCTGTTTCAGCCCCTCTGTTTCAACCCCTCTGTTCAGCCCCTCGGTTTCTTGCCCTCTGTTCAGCCCCTCGGTTTCACGCCCTCTGTTTCAGCCCCTCTGTTTCAGCCCCTCTGTTTCTCGCCCTGTGTTTCAGCCCCTCTGTTTCTCACCCTCTGTTTCAGCCCCTCTGTTTCTCACCCTCTGTTTCATCCCCTCTGTTTCAGCCCCTCTGTTTCAGCCCCTCTGTTTCTCGCCCTCTGTTTCAGCCTCTCTGTTTCTCGCCCTCTGTTTCAGCCCCTCTGTTTCAGCCCCTCTGTTTCTAGCCCTCTGTTTCAGCCCCTCTGTTTCAGCCCCTCTGTTTCTCGCCCTCTGTTTCAGCCCCTCTGTTTCAGCCCCTCTGTTTCTCGCCCTCTGTTTCAGCCCCTCTGTTTCAGCCCCTCTTTTTCTCCCCCTCTGTTTCAGCCCCACTGTTTCAGCCCCTCTGTTTCTCGCCCTCTGTTTCAGCCCCTCTGTTTCAGCCCCTCTTTTTCTCGCCCTCTGTTTCTCGCCCTCTGTTTCAGCCCCTCTGTTTCAGCCCCTCTGTTTCAGCCCCTCTGTTTCTCGCCCTCTGTTTCAGCGCCTCTGTTTCAGCCCCTCTGTTTCAGCCCCTCTGTTTCAGCCCCTCTGTCTCTCGCCCTCTGTTTCAGCCCCTCTGTTTCTCGCCCTCTGTTTCAGCCCCTCTGATTCAGCCCCTCTGTTTCTCGCCCCCTGTTTCAGCCCCTCTGTTTCAGCCCCTCTGTTTCTCGACCTCTGTTTCAACCCCTCGGTTTCTCGCCCTCTGTTTTAGCCCCTCTGTTTCAGCCCCTCTGTTTCAGCCCCTCTGTTTCAACCCTCTGTTTCTCACCCTCTGTTTCAGCACCTCGGTTTCTCGCCCTCTGTTTCAGCCCCTCTGTTTCAGCCCCTCTGTTTCAGCCCCTCTGTTTCTCACCCCCTGTTTCAGCCCCTCTGATTCAGCCCCTCGGTTTCTCGCCCCCTGTTTCAGCCCCTCTGTTTCAGCCCTTCTGTTTCTCGCCCTCTGTTTCAACCCCTCGGTTTCTCGCCCTCTGTTTTAGCCCCTCTGTTTCAGCCCCTCTGTTTCAGCCCCTCTGTTTCAGCCCCTCTGTTTCTCACCCTCTGTTTCAGCCCCTCGGTTTCTCGCCCTCTGTTTCAGCCCCTCTGTTTCAGCCCCTCTGTTTGAGCCCCTCTGTTTCTCGCCCCCTGTTTCAGCCCCTCTGTTTCAGCCCCTCTGTTTCAGCCCCTCTGTTTCAGCCCTTCTGTTTCTCGCCCTCTGTTTCACCCCCTCTCTTTCAGCCCCTCTGTTTCTCGCCCTCTGTTTCAGCCCCTCTGTTTCTCGCCCTCTGTTTCAGCCCCTCTGTTTCTCGCCCCCTATTTCAGCCCCTCTGTTTCTCGCCCTCTGTTTCTCGCCCTCTGTTTCAGCCCCTCTGTTTCAGCCCCTCTGTTTCAGTCACTCTGTTTCAGCCCCTCGGTTTCTCGCCCTCTGTTTCAGCCCCACTGTTTCAGCCCTTCTGTTTCTCGCCCTCTGTTTCAGCCCCTCTGTTTCAGCCCCTCTGTTTCAGCCCCTCTGTTTCTCGCCCCCTATTTCAGCCCCTCTGTTTCAGCCCCTGTGTTTCAGCCCCTCTGTTTCAGCCCCTCTGTTTCTCGCCCTCTGTTTCAGCCCCTCTGTTTCAGCCCCTCTGTTTCAGCCCCTCTGTTTCAGCCCTTCGGTTTCTCGCCCTCTGTTTCAGCCCCTCTGTTTCTCGCCCTCTGTTTCAGCCCCTCTGTTTCAGCCCTTCTGTTTCAGCCCCTCTGTTTCAGCCCCTCTGTTTCTCGCCCTCTGTTTCAGCCCCTCTGTTTCTCGCACTCTGTTTCAGCCCCTCTGTTTCAGCCCCTCTGTTTCTCGCCCTCTGTTTCAGCCCCTCTGTTTCAGCCCCTCTGTTTCAGCCCCTCGGTTTCTAGCCCTCTGTTTCAGCCCCTCTGTTTCACGCCCGCTGTTTCAGCCCCTCTGTTTCAGCCCCTCTGTTTCAGCCCCTCTGTTTCAGCCCCTCTGTTTCTTGCCCTCTGTTTCAGCCCCTCTGTTTCAGCCCCTCTGTTTCAGCCCCTCGGTTTCTAGCCCTCTGTTTCAGCCCCTCTGTTTCAGCCACTCTGTTTCAGCCCCTCTGTTTCAGCCCCTCTGTCTCTCGCCCTCTGTTTCAGCCCCTCGGTTTCTCGCCTTCTGTTTCAGCCCCTCTGTTTCAGCCCCTCTGTTTCAGCCCCTCTGTTTCTCGCCCTCTGTTTCAGCCCCACTGTTTCAGCCCCTCTGTTTCTCGCCCACTGTTTCAGCCCCTCTGTTTCTCACCCTCTGTTTCAGCCCCTCTGTTTCAGCCAATCTGTTTCTCGCCCACTGTTTCAGCCCCTCTGTTTCAGCCCCTCTGTTTCTCGCCCTCTGTTTCAGCCCCTCTGTTTCTCGCCCTCTGTTTCAGCCCCTCTGTTTCAGCCCCTCTGTTTCAGCCCCTCTGTTTCTCGCCCTCTGTTTCAGCGCCTCTGTTTCAGCCCCTCTGTTTCAGCCCCTCTGTTTCAGCCCCTCTGTCTCTCGCCCTCTGTTTCAGCCCCTCTGTTTCTCGCCCTCTGTTTCAGCCCCTCTGATTCAGCCCCTCTGTTTCTCGCCCCCTGTTTCAGCCCCTCTGTTTCAGCCCCTCTGTTTCTCGACCTCTGTTTCAACCCCTCGGTTTCTCGCCCTCTGTTTTAGCCCCTCTGTTTCAGCCCCTCTGTTTCAGCCCCTCTGTTTCAACCCTCTGTTTCTCACCCTCTGTTTCAGCACCTCGGTTTCTCGCCCTCTGTTTCAGCCCCTCTGTTTCAGCCCCTCTGTTTCAGCCCCTCTGTTTCTCGCCCCCTGTTTCAGCCCCTCTGATTCAGCCCCTCGGTTTCTCGCCCCCTGTTTCAGCCCCTCTGTTTCAGCCCTTCTGTTTCTCGCCCTCTGTTTCAACCCCTCGGTTTCTCGCCCTCTGTTTTAGCCCCTCTGTTTCAGCCCCTCTGTTTCAGCCCCTCTGTTTCAGCCCCTCTGTTTCAGCCCCTCTGTTTCTCACCCTCTGTTTCAGCCCCTCGGTTTCTCGCCCTCTGTTTCAGCCCCTCTGTTTCAGCCCCTCTGTTTCAGCCCCTCTGTTTCTCGCCCCCTGTTTCAGCCCCTCTGTTTCAGCCCCTCTGTTTCAGCCCCTCTGTTTCAGCCCTTCTGTTTCTCGCCCTCTGTTTCACCCCCTCTCTTTCAGCCCCTCTGTTTCTCGCCCTCTGTTTCAGCCCCTCTGTCTCTCGCCCTCTGTTTCAGCCCCTCTGTTTCTCGCCCACTATTTCAGCCCCTCTGTTTCTCGCCCTCTGTTTCTCGCCCTCTGTTTCAGCCCCTCTGTTTCAGCCCCTCTGTTTCAGTCACTCTGTTTCAGCCCCTCGGTTTCTCGCCCTCTGTTTCAGCCCCACTGTTTCAGCCCTTCTGTTTCTCGCCCTCTGTTTCAGCCCCTCTGTTTCAGCCCCTCTGTTTCAGCCCCTCTGTTTCTCGCCCCCTATTTCAGCCCCTCTGTTTCAGCCCCTGTGTTTCAGCCCCTCTGTTTCAGCCCCTCTGTTTCTCGCCCTCTGTTTCAGCCCCTCTGTTTCAGCCCCTCTGTTTCAGCCCCTCTGTTTCAGCCCTTCGGTTTCTCGCCCTCTGTTTCAGCCCCTCTGTTTCTCGCCCTCTGTTTCAGCCCCTCTGTTTCAGCCCTTCTGTTTCAGCCCCTCTGTTTCAGCCCCTCTGTTTCTCGCCCTCTGTTTCAGCCCCTCTGTTTCTCGCCCTCTGTTTCAGCCCCTCTGTTTCAGCCCCTCTGTTTCTCGCCCTCTGTTTCAGCCCCTCTGTTTCAGCCCCTCTGTTTCAGCCCCTCTGTTTCTTGCCCTCTGTTTCAGCCCCTCTGTTTCAGCCCCTCTGTTTCAGCCCCTCGGTTTCTAGCCCTCTGTTTCAGCCCCTCTGTTTCAGCCACTCTGTTTCAGCCCCTCTGTTCAGCCCCTCGGTTTCTCGCCCTCTGTTTCAGCCCCTCGGTTTCTCGCCTTCTGTTTCAGCCCCTCTGTTTCAGCCCCTCTGTTTCAGCCCCTCTGTTTCTCGCCCTCTGTTTCAGCCCCCTGTTTCAGCCCCACTGTTTCAGCACCTCGGTTTCTCGCCTTCTGTTTCAGCCCCTCTGTTTCAGCCCCTCTGTTTCAGCCCCTCTGTTTCAGCTCCTCTGTTTCTCGCCCTCTGTTTCAGCCCCTCTGTTTCTCGCCCTCTGTTTCAGCCCCTCTGTTTCAGCCCCTCTGTTTCAGCCCCTCTGTTCAGCCCCTCGGTTTCTCGCCCTCTGTTTCATCCCCTCTGTTTCAGCCCCTCTGTTTCTCGCCCTCTGTTTCAGCCCCTCTGTTTCAACCCCTCTGTTTCTCGCCCTCTGTTTCAGCCCCTCTGTTTCTCGCCCTCTGTTTCAGCCCCTCTGTTTGTCACCCTCTGTTTCAGCCCCTCTGTTTCAGCCCCTCTGTTTCAGCCCCTCTGTTTCTCTTCCTCTGTTTCAGCCCCTCGGTTTGTCGCCCTCTGTTTCAGCCCCTCTGCTTCAGCCCGTCTGTTTCTCGCCCTCTGTTTCAGCCCCTCTGTTCCAGCCCCTCTGTTTCAGCCCCTCTTTTTCTCGCCCTCTCTTTCAGCCCCTCTGTTTCAGCCCCTCTGTTTCATCCCCTCTGTTTCAGCCCCTCGTTTTCTCGCCCTCTGTTTCAGCCCCTCTGTTTCAGCCCCTCTGTTTCTCGCCCTCTGTTTCAGCCCCTCTGTTTCTCGCCCTCTGTTTCAGCCCCTCTGTTTCAGCCCCTCTGTTTCAGCCCCTCTGTTCAGCCCCTCGGTTTCTAGCCCTGTTTTTCAGCCCCTCTGTTTCAGCCCCTCTGTTTCTCGCCCTCTGTTTCAGCCCCTCTGTTTCAACCCCTCTGTTTCTCGCCCTCTGTTTCAGCCCCTCTGTTTCTCGCCCTCTGTTTCAGCCCCTCTGTTTGTCACCCTCTGTTTCAGCCCCTCTGTTTCTCACCCTCTGTTTCGGCCCCTCTGTTTCAGCCCCTCTGTTTCAGCCCCTCTGTTTCAGCGCCTCTGTTTCTCTTCCTCTGTTTCAGCCCCTCGGTTTGTCGCCCTCTGTTTCAGCCCCTCTGCTTCAGCCCCTCTGTTTCTCGCCCTCTGTTTCAGCCCTTCTGTTTCAGCCCCTCTGTTTCAGCCCCTCTTTTTCTCGCCCTCTCTTTCAGCCCCTCTGTTTCAGCCCCTCTGTTTCAGCCCCTCTGTTTCAGCCCCTCTTTTTCTCGCCCCCTGTTTCAGCCCCACTGTTTCAGCCCCTCTGTTTCTCGCCCCCTGTTTCAGCCCCTCTGTTTCAGCCACTCTTTTTCTCGCCCCCTGTTTCAGCCCCTCTGTTTCAGCCCCTCTGTTTCTCGCCCTCTGTTTCAGCCCCTCTGTTTCTCGCCCTCTGTTTCTCGCCCGCTGTTTCAGCCCCTCTGTTTCAGCCCCTCTGTTTCAGCCCCTCTGTTTCAGCCCCTCTGTTTCTAGCCCTCTGTTTCAGCCCCTCTGTTTCAGCCCCTCTGTTTCAGCCCCTCTGTTTCACGCCCCCTGTTTCCGCCCCTCTGTTTCAGCCCCTCGGTTTCTCGCCCTCTGTTTCAGCCCCTCTGTTTCAGCCCCTCTGTTTCTCGCCCTCTGTTTCAGCCCCTCTGTTTCTCGCCCTCTGTTTCAGCCACTCGGTTTCTCGCCCTCTGTTTCAGCCCCTCTGTTTCAGCCCCTCTGTTTCAGCCCCTCTGTTTCTCGTCCTCTGTTTCAGCCCCTCTGTTTCTCGCCCTCTGTTTCAGCCCCTCTGTTTCAGCCCCTCTGTTTCAGCCCCTCTGTTTCAGCCCCCCTGTTTCTCGCCCCCTGTTTCTCGCCCCCTGTTTCAGCCCCTCTGTTTCAGCCCCTCTGTTTCTCGCCCCCTGTTTCAGCCCCTCTGTTTCAGCCCCTCTGTTTATCGCCCCCTGTTTCAGCCCCTCTGTTTCAGCCCCTCTGTTTCTCGCCCTCTGTTTCAGCCCCTCTGTTTCTCGCCCGCTGTTTCAGCCCCTCTGTTCCAGCCCCTCTGTTTCAGCCCCTCTGTTTCAGCCCCTCTGTTTCTCGCCCTCTGTTTCAGCCCCTCTGTTTCAGCCCCTCTGTTTCAGCCCCTCGGTTTCTAGCCCTCTGTTTCAGCCCCTCTGTTTCAGCCACTCTGTTTCAGCCCCTCTGTTCAGCCCCTCGGTTTCTCGCCCTCTGTTTCAGCCCCTCGGTTTCTCGCCTTCTGTTTCAGCCCCTCTGTTTCAGCCCCTCTGTTTCAGCCCCTCTGTTTCTCGCCCTCTGTTTCAGCCCCACTGTTTCAGCCCCTCTGTTTCTCGCCCACTGTTTCAGCCCCTCTGTTTCTCACCCTCTGTTTCAGCCCCTCTGTTTCAGCCAATCTGTTTCTCGACCACTGTTTCAGCCCCTCTGTTTCAGCCCCTCTGTTTCTCGCCCTCTGTTTCAGCCCCTCTGTTTCTCGCCCTCTGTTTCTCGCCCTCTGTTTCAGCCCCTCTGTTTCAGCCCTTCTGTTCCAGCCCCTCTGTTTCTAGCCCTCTGTTTCAGCCCCTCTGTTTCTAGCCCTCTGTTTCAGCCCCTCTGTTTCAGCCCCTCTGTTTCTCGCCCTCTGTTTCTCGCCCCCTGTTTCAGCCCCACTGTTTCAGGCCCTCGGTTTCTCGCCCTCTGTTTCAGCCCCTCTGTTTCAGCCCCTTTGTTTCAGCCCCTCTGTTTCAGCCCCTCTGTTTCTCGCCCTCTGTTTCAGCCCCTCTGTTTCTCGCCCTCTGTTTCAGCCCCTCTGTTTCAGCCCCTCTGTTTCAGCCCCTCTGTTCAGCCCCTCGGTTTCTTGCCCTCTGTTTCAGCCCCTCGGTTTCTCGCCCTCTGTTTCAGCCCCTCTGTTTCAGCCCCTCTGTTTCTCGCCCTCAGTTTCAGCCCCTCTGTTTCTCACCCTCTGTTTCATCCCCTCTGTTTCAGCCCCTCTGTTTCAGCCCCTCTGTTTCTCGCCCTCTGTTTCAGCCCCTCGGATTCTCGCCCTCTGTTTCAGCCCCTCTGTTTCAGCCCCTCTGTTTCTCGCCCTCTGTTTCAGTCCCTCTGTTTCAGCCCCTCTGTTTCTCGCCCTCTGTTTCAGCCCCTCTGTTTCAGCCCCTGTGTTTCTCGCCCTCTGTTTCAGCCCCTCTGTTTCAGCCCCTCTGTTTCAGCCCCTCTTTTTCTCCCCCTCTGTTTCAGCCCCACTGTTTCAGCCCCTCTGTTTGTCGCCCTCTGTTTCAGCCCCTCTTTTTCAGCCCCTCTTTTTCTCGCCCTCTGTTTCAGCCCCTCTGTTTCTCGCCCTCTGTTTCAGCCCCTCTGTTTCTCGCCACCTATTTCAGCCCCTCTGTTTCAGCCCCTCTGTTTCAGTCACTCTGTTTCAGCCCCTCGGTTTCTCGCCCTCTGTTTCAGCCCCTCTGTTTCTCGCCCTCTGTTTCAGCCCTTCTGTTTCAGCCCCTCTGTTTCAGCCCCTCTGTTTCTCGCCCTCGGTTTCTTGCCCTCTGTTTCAGCCCCACTGTTTCAGCCCTTCTGTTTCTCGCCCTCTGTTTCAGCCCCTCTGTTTCAGCCCCTCTGTTTCAGCCCCTCTGTTTCTCGCCCCCTGTTTCAGCCCCTCTGTTTCAGCCCCTGTGTTTCAGCCCCTCTGTTTCAGCCCCTCTGTTTCTCGCCCTCTGTTTCAGCCCCTCTGTTTCAGCCCCTCTGTTTCAGCCCCTCTGTTTCAGCCCTTCGGTTTCTCGCCCTCTGTTTCAGCCCCTCTGTTTCTCGCCCTCTGTTTCAGCCCCTCTGTTTCAGCCCTTCTGTTTCAGCCCCTCTGTTTCAGCCCCTCTGTTTCTCGCCCTCTGTTTCAGCCCCTCTGTTTCTCGCCCTCTGTTTCTCGCCCTCTGTTTCATCCCCTCTGTTTCAGCCCCTCTGTTTCAGCCCCTCTGTTCCAGCCCCTCTGTTTCAGCCCCTCTGTTTCAGCCCCTCTGTTTCTAGCCCTCTGTTTCAGCCCCTCTGTTTCAGCCAATCTGTTTCGGCCCCTCTGTTTCTCGCCCTCTGTTTCAGCCCCCTGTTTCAGCCCCACTGTTTCAGCACCTCGGTTTCTCGCCTTCTGTTTCAGCCCCTCTGTTTCAGCCCCTCTGTTTCAGCCCCTCTGTTTCAGCTCCTCTGTTTCTCGCCCTCTGTTTCAGCACCTCTGTTTCTCGCCCTCTGTTTCAGCCCCTCTGTTTCAGCCCCTCTGTTTCAGCCCCTCTGTTCAGCCCCTCGGTTTCTCGCCCTCTGTTTCATCCCCTCTGTTTCAGCCCCTCTGTTTCTCGCCCTCTGTTTCAGCCCCTCTGTTTCAACCCCTCTGTTTCTCGCCCTCTGTTTCAGCCCCTCTGTTTCTCGCCCTCTGTTTCAGCCCCTCTGTTTGTCACCCTCTGTTTCAGCCCCTCTGTTTCAGCCCCTCTGTTTCAGCCCCTCTGTTTCTCTTCCTCTGTTTCAGCCCCTCGGTTTGTCGCCCTCTGTTTCAGCCACTCTGCTTCAGCCCGTCTGTTTCTCGCCCTCTGTTTCAGCCCCTCTGTTCCAGCCCCTCTGTTTCAGCCCCTCTTTTTCTCGCCCTCTCTTTCAGCCCCTCTGTTTCAGCCCCTCTGTTTCAGCCCCTCTGTTTCAGCCCCTCTTTTTCTCGCCCTCTGTTTCAGCCCCACTGTTTCAGCCCCTCTGTTTCTCGCCCTCTGTTTCATCCCCTCTGTTTCGGCCCCTCTTTTTCTCGCCCTCTGTTTCAGCCCCTCTGTTTCAGCCCCTCTGTTTCTCGCCCTCTGTTTCAGCCCCTCTGTTTCTCGCCCTCTGTTTCAGCCCCTCTGTTTCAGCCCCTCTGTTTCAGCCCCTCTGTTCAGCCCCTCGGTTTCTCGCCCTCTGTTTCAGCCCCTCTGTTTCAGCCCCTCTGTTTCTCGCCCTCTGTTTCAGCCCCTCTGTTTCAACCCCTCTGTTTCTCGCCCTCTGTTTCAGCCCCTCTGTTTCTCGCCCTCTGTTTCAGCCCCTCTGTTTGTCACCCTCTGTTTCAGCCCCTCTGTTTCTCACCCTCTGTTTCAGCCCCTCTGTTTCAGCCCCTCTGTTTCAGCCCCTCTGTTTCAGCCCCTCTGTTTCTCTTCCTCTGTTTCAGCCCCTCGGTTTGTCGCCCTCTGTTTCAGCCCCTCTGCTTCAGCCCCTCTGTTTCTCGCCCTCTGTTTCAGCCCTTCTGTTTCAGCCCCTCTGTTTCAGCCCCTCTTTTTCTCGCCCTATCTTTCAGCCCCTCTGTTTCAGCCCCTCTGTTTCAGCCCCTCTTTTTCTCGCCCCCTGTTTCAGCCCCACTGTTTCAGCACCTCTGTTTCTCGCCCCCTGTTTCAGCCCCTCTGTTTCAGCCACTCTTTTTCTCGCCCCCTGTTTCAGCCCCTCTGTTTCAGCCCCTCTGTTTCTCGCCCTCTGTTTCAGCCCCTCTGTTTCTCGCCCTCTGTTTCTCGCCCGCTGTTTCAGCCCCTCTGTTTCAGCCCCTCTGTTTCAGCCCCTCTGTTTCAGCCCCTCTGTTTCTAGCCCTCTGTTTCAGCCCCTCTGTTTCAGCCCCTCTGTTTCAGCCCCTCTGTTTCACGCCCCCTGTTTCCGCCCCTCTGTTTCAGCCCCTCGGTTTCTCGCCCTCTGTTTCAGCCCCTCTGTTTCAGCCCCTCTGTTTCTCGCCCTCTGTTTCAGCCCCTCTGTTTCTCGCCCTCTGTTTCAGCCACTCGGTTTCTCGCCCTCTGTTTCAGCCCCTCTGTTTCAGCCCCTCTGTTTCAGCCCCTCTGTTTCTCGTCCTCTGTTTCAGCCCCTCTGTTTCTCGCCCTCTGTTTCAGCCCCTCTGTTTCAGCCCCCCTGTTTCTCGCCCCCTGTTTCTCGCCCCCTGTTTCAGCCCCTCTGTTTCAGCCCCTCTGTTTCTCGCCCCCTGTTTCAGCCCCTCTGTTTCAGCCCCTCTGTTTATCGCCCCCTGTTTCAGCCCCTCTGTTTCAGCCCCTCTGTTTCTCGCCCTCTGTTTCAGCCCCTCTGTTTCTCGCCCGCTCTTTCAGCCCCTCTGTTTCAGCCCCTCTGTTTCAGCCCCTCTGTTTCAGCCCATCTGTTTCAGCCCCTCTGTTTCACTCCTCGGTTTCTCACCCTCTGTTTCAGCCCCACTGTTTCAGCCCTTTTGTTTCTCGCCCTCTGTTTCAGCCCCTCTGTTTCAGCCCCTCTGTTTCTCGCCCTCTGTTTCTCGCCCCCTGTTTCAGCCCCTCTGTTTCAGCCCCATTGTTTCAGCCCTTCTGTTTCTCACCCTCTGTTTCAGCCCCTCTGTTTCAGCCACTCTGTTTCAGCCCCTCTGTTTCAGCCCCTCTGTTTCTCGCCCCCTGTTTCAGCCCCTGTGTTTCTCGCCCTCTGTTTCAGCCCCTCTGTTTCAGCCCCTCTGTTTCTCGCCCTCTGTTTCAGCCCCTCTGTTTCTCGCCCTCTGCTTCAGCCCCTCTGTTTCAGCCCCTCTGTTTCTCGCCCTCTGTTTCAGCCCCTCTGTTTCAGCCACTCTGTTTCAGTTCCTCGGTTTCTCGCCCTCTGTTTCAGCCCCTCTGTTTCTCGCCCTCTGTTTCAGCCCCTCTGTTTCAGCCCTTCTGTTTCAGCCCCTCTGTTTCAGCCCCTCTGTTTCTCGCCTTCTGTTTCAGCCCCTCTGTTTCAGCACCTCTGTTTCAGCCCCTCTGTTTCAGCCCCTCGGTTTCTCGCCCTCTGTTTCAAACCCACTGTTTCTCGCCCTCTGTTTCAGCCCCTCGGTTTCTCGCCCTCTGTTTCAGCCCCTCTGTTTCAGCCCCTCTGTTTCAGCCCCTCTGTTTCTCGCCCTCTGTTTCAGCCCCTTTGTTTCTCGCCCTCTGTTTCAGCCCCTCTATTTCAGCCCCTCTGTTTCAGCCCCTCTGTTTCAGCCCCCCTGTTTCTCGCCCCCTGTTTCTCGCCCCCTGTTTCAGCCCCTCTGTTTCAGCCCCTCTGTTTCTCGCCCCTGTTTCGGCCCCTCTGTTTCAGCCACTCTGTTTCTCGCCCCCTGTTTCAGCCCCTCTGTTTCAGCCCCTCTGTTTCTCGCCCTCTGTTTCAGCCCCTCTGTTTCTCGCCCTCTGTTTCTCGCCCGCTGTTTCAGCCCCTCTGTTTCAGCCCCTCTGTTTCAGCCCCTCTGTTTCAGCCCCTCTGTTTCTCGCCCTCTGTTTCAGCCCCTCTGTTTCAGCCCCTCTGTTTCAGCCCCTCTCTTTCTAGCCCTCTGTTTCAGCCCCTCTGTTTCAGCCCCTCTGTTTCAGCCCCTCTGTTTCTCGCACTCTGTTTCTCGCCCCCTGTTTCCGCCCCTCTGTTTCAGCCCCTCGGTTTATCGCCCTCTGTTTCAGCCCCTCTGTTTCAGCCCCTCTGTTTCTCGCCCTCTGTTTCAGCCCCTCTGTTTCTCGCCCTCTGTTTCAGCCCCTCGGTTTCTCGCCCTCTGTTTCAGCCCCTCTGTTTCAACCCCTCTGTTTCAGCCCCTCTGTTTCTCGTCCTCTGTTTCAGCCCCTCTGTTTCTCGCCCTCTGTTTCAGCCCCTCTGTTTCAGCCCCTCTGTTTCAGCCCCTCTGTTTCAGCCCCCCTGTTTCTCGCCCCCTGTTTCTCGCCCCCTGTTTCAGCCCCTCTGTTTCAGCCCCTTTGTTTCTCGCCCACTGTTTCAGCCCCTCTGTTTCAGCCCCTCTGTTTCTCGTCCTCTGTTTCAGCCCCTGTGTTTCAGCCCCGCTGTTTCAGCCCCTCTGTTTCAGCCCCCCTGTTTCTCGCCCCCTGTTTCTCGCCCCTTGTTTCAGCCCCTCTGTTTCAGCCCCTCTGTTTCTCGCCCCCTGTTTCAGCCCCTCTGTTTCAGCCCCTCTGTTTATCGCCCCCTGTTTCAGCCCCTCTGTTTCAGCCCCTCTGTTTCTCGCCCTCTGTTTCAGCCCCTCTGTTTCTCGCCCGCTGTTTCAGCCCCTCTGTTTCAGCCCCTCTGTTTCAGCCCCTCTGTTTCAGCCCCTCTGTTTCTCGCCCTCTGTTTCAGCCCCTCTGTTTCAGCCCCTCTGTTTCAGCCCCTCGGTTTCTAGCCCTCTGTTTCAGCCCCTCTGTTTCAGCCACTCTGTTTCAGCCCCTCTGTTCAGCCCCTCGGTTTCTCGCCCTCTGTTTCAGCCCCTCGGTTTCTCGCCTTCCGTTTCAGCCCCTCTGTTTCAGCCCCTCTGTTTCAGCCCCTCTGTTTCTCGCCCTCTGTTTCAGCCCCACTGTTTCAGCCCCTCTGTTTCTCGCCCACTGTTTCAGCCCCTCTGTTTCTCACCCTCTGTTTCAGCCCCTCTGTTTCAGCCAATCTGTTTCTCGCCCACTGTTTCAGCCCCTCTGTTTCAGCCCCTCTGTTTCTCGCCCTCTGTTTCAGCCCCTCTGTTTCTCGCCCTCTGTTTCTCGCCCTCTGTTTCAGCCCCTCTGTTTCAGCCCCTCTGTTCCAACCCCTCTGTTTCAGCCCCTCTGTTTCAGCCCCTCTGTTTCTAGCCCTCTGTTTCAGCCCCTCTGTTTCAGCCCCTCTGTTTCTCGCCCTCTGTTTCTCGCCCCCTGTTTCAGCCCCACTGTTTCAGGCCCTCGTTTTCTCGCCCTCTGTTTCAGCCCCTCTGTTTCAGCCCCTTTGTTTCAGCCCCTCTGTTTCAGCCCCTCTGTTTCTCGCCCTCTGTTTCAGCCCCTCTGTTTCTCGCCCTCTGTTTCAGCCCCTCTGTTTCAGACCCTCTGTTTCAGCCCCTCTGTTCAGCCCCTCGGTTTCTTGCCCTCTGTTTCAGCCCCTCGGTTTCTCGCCCTCTGTTTCAGCCCCTCTGTTTCAGCCCCTCTGTTTCTCGCCCTCTGTTTCAGCCCCTCTGTTTCTCGCCCTCTGTTTCAGCCCCTCTGTTTCTCACCCTCTGTTTCATCCCCTCTGTTTCAGCCCCTCTGTTTCAGCCCCTCTGTTTCTCGCCCTCTGATTCAGCCCCTCGGATTCTCGCCCTCTGTTTCAGCCCCTCTGTTTCAGCCCCTCTGTTTCTCGCCCTCTGTTTCAGTCCCTCTGTTTCAGCCCCTCTGTTTCTCGCCCTCTGTTTCAGCCACTCTGTTTCAGCCCCTGTGTTTCTCGCCCTCTGTTTCAGCCCCTCTGTTTCAGCCCCTCTGTTTCAGCCTCTCTTTTTCTCCCCCTCTGTTTCAGCCCCACTGTTTCAGCCCCTCTGTTTGTCGCCCTCTGTTTCAGCCCCTCTGTTTCAGCCCCTCTTTTTCTCGCCCTCTGTTTCAGCCCCTCTGTTTCAGCCCCTCTGTTTCTCGCCCTCTGTTTCAGCCCCTCGGTTTCTCGCCCTCTGTTTCAGCGCCTCTGTTTCAGCCCCGCTGTTTCAGCCCCTCTGTTTCAGCCCCTCTGTCGCTCGCCCTCTGTTTCAGCCCCTCTGTTTCTCGCCCTCTGTTTCAGCCCCTCTGATTCAGCCCCTCTGTTTCTCGCCCCCTGTTTCAGCCCCTCTGTTTCAGCCCCTCTGTTTCTCGCCCTCTGTTTCAACCCCTCGGTTTCTCGCCCTCTGTTTCAGCCCCTCTGTTTCAGCCCCTCTGTTTCAGCCACTCTGTTTCTCACCCTCTGTTTCAGCACCTCGGTTTCTCGCCCTCTGTTTCAGCCCCTCTGTTTCAGCCCCTCTGTTTCAGCCCCTCTGTTTCTCGCCCCCTGTTCCAGCCCCTCTGATCAGCCCCTCTGTTTCTCGCCCCCTGTTTCAGCCCCACTGTTTCAGCCCCACTGTTTCTCGCCGTCTGTTTCAGCCCCTCTGTTTCTCACCCTCTGTTTCAGCCCCTCTGTTTCAGCCAATCTGTTTCTCGCCCACTGTTTCAGCCCCTCTGTTTCAGCCCTTCTGTTTCTCGCCCTCTGTTTCAGCCCCTCTGTTTCTCGCCCTCTGTTTCTCGCCCTCTGTTTCGGCCCCTCTGTTTCAGCCCCTCTGTTTCAGCCCCTCTGTTTCTAGCCCTCTGTTTCAGCCCCTCTGTTTCAGCCCATCTGTTTCTCGCCCTCTGTTTCTCGCCCCCTGTTTCAGCCCCACTGTTTCAGGCCCTCGGTTTCTCGCCCTCTGTTTCAGCCCCTCTGTTTCAGCCCCTTTGTTTCAGCCCCTCTGTTTCAGCACCTCTGTTTCTCGCCCTCTGTTTCAGCCCCTCTGTTTCTCGCCCTCTGTTTCAGCCCCTCTGTTTCTCGCCCTCTGTTTCAGCCCCTCTGTTCAGCCCCTCGGTTTCTTGCCCTCTGTTTCAGCCCCTCGGTTTCTCGCCCTCTGTTTCAGCCCCTCTGTTTCAGCCCCTCTGTTTCTCGCCCTCTGTATCAGCCCCTCTGTTTCTCGCCCTCTGTTTCAGCCCCTCTGTTTCTCACCCTCTGTTTCATCCCCTCTGTTTCAGCCCCTCTGTTTCAGCCCCTCTGTTTCTCGCCCTCTGTTTCAGCCCATCGGATTCTCGCCCTCTGTTTCAGCCCCTCTGTTTCAGCCCCTCTGTTTCTCGCCCTCTGTTTCAGCCCCTCTGTTTCAGCCCCTCTGTTTCTCGCCCTCTGTTTCAGCCCCTCTGTTTCAGCCCCTGTGTTTCTCGCCCTCTGTTTCAGCCCCTCTGTTTCAGCCCCTCAGTTTCAGCCCCTCTTTTTCTCCCCCTCTGTTTCAGCCCCACTGTTTCAGCCCCTCTGTTTCTCGCCCTCTGTTTCAGCCCCTCTGTTTCAGCCCCTCTTTTTCTCGCCCTCTGTTTCAGCCCCTCTGTTTCAGCCCCTCTGTTTCTCGCCCTCTGTTTCAGCCCCTCGGTTTCTCGCCCTCTGTTTCAGCCCCTCTGATTCAGCCCCTCTGTTTCTCGCCCCCTGTTTCAGCCCCTCTGTTTCAGCCCCTCTGTTTCTCGCCCTCTGTTTCAACCCCTCGGTTTCTCGCCCTCTGTTTTAGCCCCTCTGTTTCAGCCCCTCTGTTTCAGCCCCTCTGTTTCTCACCCTCTGTTTCAGCCCCTCGGTTTCTCGCCCTCTGTTTTAGCCCCTCTGTTTCAGCCCCTCTGTTTCAGCCCCTCTGCTCTCGCCCTCTGTTTCAACCCCTCGGTTTCTCGCCCTCTGTTTTAGCCCCTCTGTTTCAGCCCCTCTGTTTCAGCCCCTCTGTTTCAGCCCCTCTATTTCTCACCGTCTGTTTCAGCCCCTCGGTTTCTCGCCCTCTGTTTCGGCCCCTCTGTTTCAGCCCCTCTGTTTCAGCCCCTCTGTTTCAGCCCCTCTGTTTCAGCCCCTCTGTTTCTCGCCCTCTGTTTCTCGCCCCCTGTTTCAGCCCCACTGTTTCAGGCCCTCGGTTTCTCGCCCTCTGTTTCAGCCCCTCTGTTTCAGCCCCTTTGTTTCAGCCCCTCTGTTTCAGCCCCTCTGTTTCTCGCCCTCTGTTTCAGCCCCTCTGTTTCTCGCACGCTGTTTCAGCCCCTCTGTTTCAGCCCCTCTGTTTCAGCCCCTCTGTTTCAGCCCCTCTGTTTCTCGCCCTCTGTTTCAGCCCCTCTGTTTCAGCCCCTCTGTTTCAGCCCCTCGGTTTCTAGCCCTCTGTTTCAGCCCCTCTGTTTCACGCCCGCTGTTTCAGCCCCTCTGTTTCAGCCCCTCTGTTTCAGCCCCTCTGTTTCAGCCCCTCTGTTTCTTGCCCTCTGTTTCAGCCCCTCTGTTTCAGCCCCTCTGTTTCAGCCCCTCGGTTTCTAGCCCTCTGTTTCAGCCCCTCTGTTTCAGCCACTCTGTTTCAGCCCCTCTGTTCAGCCCCTCGGTTTCTCGCCCTCTGTTTCAGCCCCTCGGTTTCTCGCCTTCTGTTTCAGCCCCTCTGTTTCAGCCCCTCTGTTTCAGCCCCTCTGTTTCTCGCCCTCTGTTTCAGCCCCACTGTTTCAGCCCCTCTGTTTCTCGCCCACTGTTTCAGCCCCTCTGTTTCTCACCCTCTGTTTCAGCCCCTCTGTTTCAGCCAATCTGTTTCTCGCCCACTGTTTCAGCCCCTCTGTTTCAGCCCCTCTGTTTCTCGCCCTCTGTTTCAGCCCCTCTGTTTCTCGCCCTCTTTTTCTCGCCCTCTGTTTCAGCCCCTCTGTTTCAGCCCCTCTGTTCCAGCCCCTCTGTATCAGCCCCTCTGTTTCAGCCCCTCTGTTTCTAGCCCTCTGTTTCAGCCCCTCTGTTTCAGCCCCTCTGTTTCTCGCCCTCTGTTTCTCGCCCCCTGTTTCAGCCCCTCTGTTTCAGCCCCTCTGTTTCTCGCCCTCTGTTTCTCGCCCCCTGTTTCAGCCCCTCTGTTTCAGCCCCTCTGTTTCTCGCCCTCTGTTTCAGCCCCTCTGTTTCAGCCCCTCTGTTTCAGCCCCTCTGTTTCAGCCCCTCGGTTTCTCGCCCTCTGTTTCAGCCCCTCTGTTTCAGCCCCTTTGTTTCAGCCCCTCTGTTTCAGCCCCTCTGTTTCTCGCCCTCTGTTTCAGCCCCTCTGTTTCTCGCCCTCTGTTTCAGCCCCTCTGTTTCAGCCCCTCTGTTTCAGCCCCTCTGTTTCAGCCCCTCGGTTTCTCGCCCTCTGTTTCAGCCCCTCTGTTTCAGCCCCTCTGTTTCTCGCCCTCTGTTTCAGCCCCTCTGTTTCTCGCCCTCTGTTTCAGCCCCTCTGTTTCTCACCCTCTGTTTCATCCCCTCTGTTTCAGCCCCTCTGTTTCAGCCCCTCTGTTTCTCGCCCTCTGTTTCAGCCCCTCGGATTCTCGCCCTCTGTTTCAGCCCCTCTGTTTCAGCCCCTCTGTTTCTCGCCCTCTGTTTCAGTCCCTCTGTTTCAGCCCCTCTGTTTCTCGCCCTGTGTTTCAGCCCCTCTGTTTCAGCCCCTGTGTTTCTCGCCCTCTGTTTCAGCCCCTCTGTTTCAGCCCCTCTGTTTCAGCCCCTCTTTTTCTCCCCCTCTGTTTCAGCCCCACTGTTTCAGCCCCTCTGTTTCTCGCCCTCTGTTTCAGCCCCTCTGTTTCTCGCCCTCTGTTTCAGCCCCTCGGTTTCTCGCCCTCTGTTTCAGCGCCTCTGTTTCAGCCCCGCTGTTTCAGCCCCTCTGTTTCAGCCCCTCTGTTTCTCACCCTCTGTTTCAGCACCTCGGTTTCTCGCCCTCTGTTTCAGCCCCTCTGTTTCAGCCCCTCTGTTTCAGCCCCTCTGTTTCTCGCCCTCTGTTTCAGCCCCTCTGATTCAGCCCCTCTGTTTCTCGCCCCCTGTTTCAGCCCCTCTGTTTCAGCCCCTCTGTTTCTCGCCCTCTGTTTCAACCCCTCGGTTTCTCGCCCTCTGTTTTAGCCCCTCTGTTTCAGCCCCTCTGTTTCAGCCCCTCTGTTTCAACCCCTCTGTTTCTCACCCTCTGTTTCAGCACCTCGGTTTCTCGCCCTCTGTTTCAGCCCCTCTGTTTCAGCCCCTCTGTTTCAGCCCCTCTGTTTCTCGCCCCCTGTTCCAGCCCCTCTGATTCAGCCCCTCTGTTTCTCGCCCCCTGTTTCAGCCCCACTGTTTCAGCCCCACTGTTTCTCGCCCTCTGTTTCAGCCCCTCTGTTTCTCACCCTCTGTTTCATCCCCTCTGTTTCAGCCAATCTGTGCCTCGCCCACTGTTTCAGCCCCTCTGTTTCTGCCCCTCTGTTTCTCGCCCTCTGTTTCAGCCCCTCTGTTTCAGCCCCTCTGTTTCAGCCCCTCTGTTTATAGCCCTCTGTTTCAGCCCCTCTGTTTCAGCCCCTCTGTTTCTCGCCCTCTGTTTCTCGCCCCCTGTTTCAGCCCCACTGTTTCAGGCCCTCGGTTTCTCGCCCTCTGTTTCAGCCCCTCTGTTTCAGCCCCTTTGTTTCAGCCCCTCTGTTTCAGCACCTCTGTTTCTCGCCCTCTGTTTCAGCCCCTCTGTTTCTCGCCCTCTGTTTCAGCCCCTCTGTTTCAGCCCCTCTGTTTCAGCCCCTCTGTTCAGCCCCTCGGTTTCTTGCCCTCTGTTTCAGCCCCTCGGTTTCTCGCCCTCTGTTTCAGCCGCTCTGTTTCAGCCCCTCTGTTTCTCGCCCTCTGTTTCAGCCCCTCGGTTTCTCACCCTCTGTTTCAGCCCCTCTGTTTCTCACCCTCTGTTTCATCCCCTCTGTTTCAGCCCCTCTGTTTCAGCCCCTCTGTTTCTCGCCCTCTGTTTCAGCCCCTCGGATTCTCGCCCTCTGTTTCAGCCCCTCTGTTTCAGCCCCTCTGTTTCTCGCCCTCTGTTTCAGCCCCTCTGTTTCAGCCCCTCTGTTTCTCGCCCTCTGTTTCAGCCCCTCTGTTTCAGCCCCTGTGTTTCTCGCCCTCTGTTTCAGCCCCTCTGTTTCAGCCCCTCAGTTTCAGCCCCTCTTTTTCTCCCCCTCTGTTTCAGCCCCACTGTTTCAGCCCCTCTGTTTCTCGCCCTCTGTTTCAGCCCCTCTGTTTCAGCCCCTCTTTTTCTCGCCCTCTGTTTCAGCCCCTCTGTTTCAGCCCCTCTGTTTCTCGCCCTCTGTTTCAGCCCCTCGGTTTCTCGCCCTCTGTTTCAGCCCCTCTGTTTCAGCCCCTCTGTTTCAGCCCCTCTATTTCAGCCCCTCTGTCTCTCGCCCTCTGTTTCAGCCCCTCTGTTTCTCGCCCTCTGTTTCAGCCCCTCTGATTCAGCCCCTCTGTTTCTCGGCCCCTGTTTCAGCCCCTCTGTTTCAGCCCCTCTGTTTCTCGCCCTCTGTTTCAACCCCTCGGTTTCTCGCCCTCTGTTTTAGCCCCTCTGTTTCAGCCCCTCTGTTTCAGCCCCTCTGTTTCTCACCCTCTGTTTCAGCCCCTCGGTTTCTCGCCCTCTGTTTCAGCCCCTCTGTTTCAGCCCCTCTGTTTCAGCCCCTCTGTTTCTCGCCCCCTGTTTCAGCCCCTCTGATTCAGCCCCTCTGTTTCTCGCCCCCTGTTTCAGCCCCTCTGTTTCAGCCCCTCTGTTTCTCGCCCTCTGTTTCAACCCCTCGGTTTCTCGCCCTCTGTTTCAGCCCCTCTGTTTCAGCCCCTCTGTTTCAGCCCCTCTGTTTCAGCCCCTCTATTTCTCACCCTCTGTTTCAGCCCCTCGGTTTCTCGCCCTCTGTTTCAGCCCCTCTGTTTCAGCCCCTCTGTTTCAGCCCCTCTGTTTCAGCCCCTCTGTTTCAGCCCCTCTGTTTCAGCCCCTCTGTTTCTCGCCCTCTGTTTCTCGCCCCCTGTTTCAGCCCCACTGTTTCAGGCCCTCGGTTTCTCGCCCTCTGTTTCAGCCCCTCTGTTTCAGCCCCTTTGTTTCAGCCCCTCTGTTTCAGCCCCTCTGTTTCTCGCCCTCTGTTTCAGCCCCTCTGTTTCTCGCCCTCTGTTTCAGCCCCTCTGTTTCAGCCCCTCTGTTTCAACCCCTCTGTTCAGCCCCTCGGTTTCTTGCCCTCTGTTTCAGCCCCTCGGTTTCACGCCCTCTGTTTCAGCCCCTCTGTTTCAGCCCCTCTGTTTCTCGCCCTCTGTTTCAGCCCCTCTGTTTCTCACCCTCTGTTTCAGCCCCTCTGTTTCTCACCCTCTGTTTCATCCCCTCTGTTTCAGCCCCTCTGTTTCAGCCCCTCTGTTTCTCGCCCTCTGTTTCAGCCTCTCTGTTTCTCGCCCTCTGTTTCAGCCCCTCTGTTTCAGCCCCTCTGTTTCTAGCCCTCTGTTTCAGCCCCTCTGTTTCAGCCCCTCTGTTTCTCGCCCTCTGTTTCAGCCCCTCTGTTTCAGCCCCTCTGTTTCTCGCCCTCTGTTTCAGCCCCTCTGTTTCAGCCCCTCTTTTTCTCCCCCTCTGTTTCAGCCCCACTGTTTCAGCCCCTCTGTTTCTCGCCCTCTGTTTCAGCCCCTCTGTTTCAGCCCCTCTTTTTCTCGCCCTCTGTTTCTCGCCCTCTGTTTCAGCCCCTCTGTTTCAGCCCCTCTGTTTCAGCCCCTCTGTTTCTCGCCCTCTGTTTCAGCGCCTCTGTTTCAGCCCCTCTGTTTCAGCCCCTCTGTTTCAGCCCCTCTGTCTCTCGCCCTCTGTTTCAGCCCCTCTGTTTCTCGCCCTCTGTTTCAGCCCCTCTGATTCAGCCCCTCTGTTTCTCGCCCCCTGTTTCAGCCCCTCTGTTTCAGCCCCTCTGTTTCTCGACCTCTGTTTCAACCCCTCGGTTTCTCGCCCTCTGTTTTAGCCCTTCTGTTTCAGCCCCTCTGTTTCAGCCCCTCTGTTTCAACCCTCTGTTTCTCACCCTCTGTTTCAGCACCTCGGTTTCTCGCCCTCTGTTTCAGCCCCTCTGTTTCAGCCCCTCTGTTTCAGCCCCTCTGTTTCTCGCCCCCTGTTTCAGCCCCTCTGATTCAGCCCCTCGGTTTCTCGCCCCCTGTTTCAGCCCCTCTGTTTCAGCCCTTCTGTTTCTCGCCCTCTGTTTCAACCCCTCGGTTTCTCGCCCTCTGTTTTAGCCCCTCTGTTTCAGCCCCTCTGTTTCAGCCCCTCTGTTTCAGCCCCTCTGTTTCAGCCCCTCTGTTTCTCACCCTCTGTTTCAGCCCCTCGGTTTCTCGCCCTCTGTTTCAGCCCCTCTGTTTCAGCCCCTCTGTTTCAGCCCCTCTGTTTCTCGCCCCCTGTTTCAGCCCGTCTGTTTCAGCCCCTCTGTTTCAGCCCCTCTGTTTCAGCCCTTCTGTTTCTCGCCCTCTGTTTCACCCCCTCTCTTTCAGCCCCTCTGTTTCTCGCCCTCTGTTTCAGCCCCTCTGTTTCAGCCCCTCTGTTTCAGCCCCTCTGTTTCTCGCCCCTCTATTTCTCACCCTCTGTTTCTCGCCCTCGGTTTCTCGCCCTCTGTTTCAGCACCTCTGTTTCAGCCCCTCTGTTTCAGTCACTCTGTTTCAGCCCCTCGGTTTCTCGCCCTCTGTTTCAGCCCCACTGTTTCAGCCCTTCTGTTTCTCGCCCTCTGTTTCAGCCCCTCTGTTTCAGCCCCTCTGTTTCAGCCCATCGGTTTCTCGCCCTGTGTTTCAGCCCCTCTGTTTCAGCTCCTCTGTTTCAGCCCCTCTGTTTCAGCCCCTCGGTTTCTCGCCCTCTGTTTCAGCCCCTCTGTTTCACATCCTCTGATTCAGCCCCTCTGTTTCTCGCCCTCTTATTCAGCCCCTCTGTTTCTCGCCCTCTGTTTCAGCCCCTCTGTTTGAGCCCCTCTGTTTCAGCACCTCTGTTTCTCGCCCTCTGTTTCAGCCCCTCTGTTTCAGCCCCTCTGTTTCAGCCCCTCTGTTTCTCGCCCTCTGTTTCAGCCCCTCTGTTTCTCGCCCTCTGTTTCAGCCCCTCTGTTTCAGCCCCTCTGTTTCAGCCCCTCTGTTTCTCGCCCTCTGTTTCAACTCCTTGGTTTCTCGCCCTCTGTTTTAGCGCCTCTGTTTCAGCCCCTCTGTTTCAGCCCCTCTGTTTCAGCACCTCTGTTTCTCGCCCTCTGTTTCAGCCCCTCTGTTTCTCGCCCCCTGTTTCAGCCCCTCTGTTTCAGCCCCTCTGTTTCTCGCCCTCTGTTTCAGCCCCTCTTTTTCTCGCCCTCTGTTTCTCGCCCTCTGTTTCAGCCCCTCTGTTTCAGCCCCACTGTTTCAGCCCCTCTGTTTCTCGCCCTCTGTTTCAGCCCCTCTGTTTCAGCCCCTCTGTTTCAGCCCCTCTTTTTCTCGCCCTCTGTTTCAGCCCCACTGTTTCAGCCCCTCTGTTTCTCGCCCTCTGTTTCAGCCCCTCTGTTTCAGCCCCTCTGTTTCTCGCCCTCTGTTTCTCGCCCCGTGTTTCAGCCCCACTGTTTCAGCCCCTCTGTTTCTCGCACTCTGTTTCAGCCCCTCTGTTTCAGCCCCTTTGTTTCAGCCCCTCTGTTTCAGCCCCTCTGTTTCTCACCCTCTGTTTCAGCCCCTCTGTTTCTCGCCCTCTGTTTCAGCCCCTCTGTTTCAGCCCCTCTGTTTCAGCCCCTCTGTTCAGCCCCTCGGTTTCTCGCCCTCTGTTTCAGCCCCTCGGTTTCTCGCCCTCTGTTTCAGCCCCTCTGTTTCAGCCCCTCTGTTTCTCGCCCTCTGTTTCAGCCCCTCTGTTTCTCGCCCTCTGTTTCAGCCCCTCTGTTTCTCACCCTCTGTTTCAACCCCTCTGTTTCAGCACCTCTGTTTCAGCCCCTCTGTTTCTCGCCCTCTGTTTCAGCCCCTCTGTTTCAGCCCCTCTGTTTCAGCCCCTCTTTTTCTCGCCCTCTCTTTCAGCCCCTCTGTTTCAGCCTCTCTGTTTCAGCCCCTCTTTTTCTCGCCCTCTGTTTCAGCCCCACTGTTTCAGCCCATCTGTTTCTCGCCCTCTGTTTCAGCCCCTCTGTTTCAGCCCCTCTGTTTCACCCCTCGGTTTCACACCCTCTGTTTCAGCCCCACTGTTTCAGCCCTTCTGTTTCTCGCCCTCTGTTTCAGCCCCTCTGTTTCAGCCCCTCTGTTTCTCGCCCTCTGTTTCTCGCCCCCTGTTTCAGCCCCTCTGTTTCAGCCCCTCTGTTTCAGCCCCTCTGTTTCTCGCCCCCTGTTTCAGCCCCTCTGTTTCAGCCCCTCTGTTTCAGCCCCTCTGTTTCTCGCCCTCTGTTTCAGCCCCTCTGTTTCTCGCCCACTGTTTCAGCCCCTCTGTTTCAGCCACTATGTTTCTCGCCCTCTGTTTCAGCCCTTCTGTTTCTGGCCCTCTGTTTCTCGCCCTCAGTTTCAGCCCCTCTGTTTCAGCCCCTCTGTTTCAGCCACTCTGTTTCAGACCCTCGGTTTCTCGCCCTCTGTTTCAGCCCCTCTGTTTCTCGCCCTCTGTTTCAGCCCCTCTGTTTCAGCCCTTCTGTTTCAGCCACTCTGTTTCAGCCCGCTGTTTCTCGCCCTCTGTTTCTCGCCTTCTGTTTCAGCCCCTCTGTTTCTCGCCCTCTGTTTCAGCCCCTCTCTTTCAGCCCCTATGTTTCTCGCACTCGTTTTCAGCCCCTCTGTTTCTCGCCCTCTGTTTCAGCCCCTCTGTTTCTCACCCTCTGTTTCAGCCCCTCAGTTTCAGCCCCTCTGTTTCTCGCCCTCTGTTTCAGCCCCTCGGATTCTCGCCCTCTGTTTCAGCCCCTCTGTTTCAGCCCCTCTGTTTCTCGCCCTCTGTTTCAGCCCTTCTGTTTCAGCCCCTCTGTTTCAGCCCCTCTTTTTCTCGCCCTCTCTTTCAGCCCCTCTGTTTCAGCCCCTCTGTTTCAGCCCCTATGTTTCAGCCCCTATTTTTCTCGCCCTCTGTTTCAGCCCCTCTGTTTCAGCCCCTCTTTTTCTCGCCCTCTGTTGCAGCCCCTCTGTTTCAGCCCCTCTGTTTCAGCCCCTCTGTTTCTCGCCCTCTGTTTCAGCCCCTCGGTTTCTCGCCCACTGTTTCAGCGCCTCTGTTTCAGCCCCTCTCTTTCAGCCCCTCTGTTTCAGCCCCTCTGTCTCTCGCCCTCTGTTTCAGCACCTCTGTTTCTCGCTCCCTGTTTCAGCCCCTCTGATTCAGCCCCTCTGTTTCTCGCCCTCTGTTTCAGCCCCTCTGTTTCAGCCCCTCTGTTTCTCGCCCTCTGTTTCAACCCCTCGGTTTCTCGCCCTCTGTTTTAGCCCCTCTGTTTCAGCCCCTCTGTTTCAGCCCCTCTGTTTCAGCCCCTCTGTTTCTCACCCTCTGTTTCAGCCCCTCGGTTTCTCGCCCTCTGTTTCAGCCCCTCTGTTTCAGCCCCTCTGATTCAGCCCCTCTGTTTCTCGCCCCTGTTTCAACCCCTCTGTTTCAGCCCCTCTTTTTCTCGCCCCCTGTTTCAGCCCCTCTGTTTCAGCCCCTCTTTTTCAGCCCCTCTGTTTCAGCCCCCCTGTTTCTCGCCCTCTGTTTCAGCCGCTCTGTTTCTCGCCCCCTGTTTCAGCCCCTCTGTTTCAGCCCCTCTGTTTCTCGCCCTCTGTTTCAGCCCCTCTGTTTCTCGCCCTCTGTTTCTCACCCTCTGTTTCAGCCCCTCTATTTCAGCCCCTCTGTTTCAGCCCCTCTGTTTCAGCCCCTCTGTTTCAGCCCCTCTGTTCAGCCCCTCGGTTTCTCGCCCTCTGTTTCAGCCCCTCTGTTTCAGCCCCTCTGTTTCAGCCCCTCTGTTTCAGCCCCTCTGTTTCAGCCCCTCTTTTTCTCGCCCTCTGTTTCAGCCCCACTGTTTCAGCCCCTCTGTTTCTCGCCCTCTGTTTCAGCCCCTCTGTTTCTCGCCCCCTGTTTCTCGCCCCCTGTTTCAGCCCCTCTGTTTCAGCCCCTCTGTTTCAGCCCCTCTGTTTCAGCCCCTCTTTTTCTCGCCCTCTGTTTCAGCCCCACTGTTTCAGCCCCTCTGTTTCTCGCCCTCTGTTTCAGCCCCTCTGTTTCTCGCCCCCTGTTTCTCGCCCCCTGTTTCAGCCCCTCTGTTTCAGCCCCTCTGTTTCTCGCCCCATGTTTCAGCCCCTCTGTTTCAGCCCCCCAGTTTCTCGCCCCCTGTTTCAGCCCCTTTGTTTCAGCCCCTCTGTTTCTCGCCCTCTGTTTCAGCCCCTCTGTTTCTCGCCCTCTGTTTCTCGCCCTCTGTTTCAGCCCCTCTGTTTCAGCCCCTCTGTTTCAGCCCCTCTGTTTCAGCCCCTCTTTTTCTCGCCCTCTCTTTCAGCCCCTCTGTTTCAGCCCCTCTGTTTCAGCCCCTCTTTTTCTCGCCCTCTGTTTCAGCCCCACTGTTTCAGCCCCTCTGTTTCTCGCCCTCTGTTTCCGCCCCTCTGTTTCTCGCCCCCTGTTTCTCGCCCCCTGTTTCAGCCCCTCTCTTTCAGCCCCTCTGTTTCTCGCCCCATGTTTCAGCCCCTCTGTTTCAGCCCCTCTGTTTCTCGCCCTCTGTTTCAGACCCTCTGTTTCTCGCCCTCTGTTTCTCGCCCTCTGTTTCAGCCCCTCTGTTTCAGTCCCTCTGTTTCAGCCCCTCTGTTTCAGCCCCTCTGTTTCTCGCCCTCTGTTTCAGCCCCGTTGTTTCAGCCCCTCTGTTTCAGCCCCTCTGTTTCTCGCCCTCTGTTTCTCGCCCCCTGTTTCAGCCCCTCTGTTTCAGCCCCTCTGTTTCAGCCCCTCTGTTTCTCGCCCCCTGTTTCAGCCCCTCTGTTTCAGCCCCTCTGTTTCAGCCCCTCTGTTTCTCGCCCTCTGTTTCAGCCCCTCTGTTTCTCGCCCACTGTTTCAGCCCCTCTGTTTCAGCCACTATGTTTCTCGCCCTCTGTTTCAGCCCTTCTGTTTCTGGCCCTCTGTTTCTCGCCCTCAGTTTCAGCCCCTCTGTTTCAGCCCCTCTGTTTCAGCCACTCTGTTTCAGACCCTCGGTTTCTCGCCCTCTGTTTCAGCCCCTCTGTTTCTCGCCCTCTGTTTCAGCCCCTCTGTTTCAGCCCTTCTGTTTCAGCCACTCTGTTTCAGCCCGCTGTTTCTCGCCCTCTGTTTCTCGCCTTCTGTTTCAGCCCCTCTGTTTCTCGCCCTCTGTTTCAGCCCCTCTCTTTCAGCCCCTATGTTTCTCGCACTCGTTTTCAGCCCCTCTGTTTCTCGCCCTCTGTTTCAGCCCCTCTGTTTCTCACCCTCTGTTTCAGCCCCTCAGTTTCAGCCCCTCTGTTTCTCGCCCTCTGTTTCAGCCCCTCGGATTCTCGCCCTCTGTTTCAGCCCCTCTGTTTCAGCCCCTCTGTTTCTCGCCCTCTGTTTCAGCCCTTCTGTTTCAGCCCCTCTGTTTCAGCCCCTCTTTTTCTCGCCCTCTCTTTCAGCCCCTCTGTTTCAGCCCCTCTGTTTCAGCCCCTATGTTTCAGCCCCTATTTTTCTCGCCCTCTGTTTCAGCCCCTCTGTTTCAGCCCCTCTTTTTCTCGCCCTCTGTTGCAGCCCCTCTGTTTCAGCCCCTCTGTTTCAGCCCCTCTGTTTCTCGCCCTCTGTTTCAGCCCCTCGGTTTCTCGCCCACTGTTTCAGCGCCTCTGTTTCAGCCCCTCTCTTTCAGCCCCTCTGTTTCAGCCCCTCTGTCTCTCGCCCTCTGTTTCAGCACCTCTGTTTCTCGCTCCCTGTTTCAGCCCCTCTGATTCAGCCCCTCTGTTTCTCGCCCTCTGTTTCAGCCCCTCTGTTTCAGCCCCTCTGTTTCTCGCCCTCTGTTTCAACCCCTCGGTTTCTCGCCCTCTGTTTTAGCCCCTCTGTTTCAGCCCCTCTGTTTCAGCCCCTCTGTTTCAGCCCCTCTGTTTCTCACCCTCTGTTTCAGCCCCTCGGTTTCTCGCCCTCTGTTTCAGCCCCTCTGTTTCAGCCCCTCTGATTCAGCCCCTCTGTTTCTCGCCCCTGTTTCAACCCCTCTGTTTCAGCCCCTCTTTTTCTCGCCCCCTGTTTCAGCCCCTCTGTTTCAGCCCCTCTTTTTCAGCCCCTCTGTTTCAGCCCCCCTGTTTCTCGCCCTCTGTTTCAGCCCCTCTGTTTCTCGCCCCCTGTTTCAGCCCCTCTGTTTCAGCCCCTCTGTTTCTCGCCCTCTGTTTCAGCCCCTCTGTTTCTCGCCCTCTGTTTCTCACCCTCTGTTTCAGCCCCTCTATTTCAGCCCCTCTGTTTCAGCCCCTCTGTTTCAGCCCCTCTGTTTCAGCCCCTCTGTTCAGCCCCTCGGTTTCTCGCCCTCTGTTTCAGCCCCTCTGTTTCAGCCCCTCTGTTTCAGCCCCTCTGTTTCAGCCCCTCTGTTTCAGCCCCTCTTTTTCTCGCCCTCTGTTTCAGCCCCACTGTTTCAGCCCCTCTGTTTCTCGCCCTCTGTTTCAGCCCCTCTGTTTCTCGCCCCCTGTTTCTCGCCCCCTGTTTCAGCCCCTCTGTTTCAGCCCCTCTGTTTCAGCCCCTCTGTTTCAGCCCCTCTTTTTCTCGCCCTCTGTTTCAGCCCCACTGTTTCAGCCCCTCTGTTTCTCGCCCTCTGTTTCAGCCCCTCTGTTTCTCGCCCCCTGTTTCTCGCCCCCTGTTTCAGCCCCTCTGTTTCAGCCCCTCTGTTTCTCGCCCCATGTTTCAGCCCCTCTGTTTCAGCCCCCCTGTTTCTCGCCCCCTGTTTCAGCCCCTTTGTTTCAGCCCCTCTGTTTCTCGCCCTCTGTTTCAGCCCCTCTGTTTCTCGCCCTCTGTTTCTCGCCCTCTGTTTCAGCCCCTCTGTTTCAGCCCCTCTGTTTCAGCCCCTCTGTTTCAGCCCCTCTTTTTCTCGCCCTCTCTTTCAGCCCCTCTGTTTCAGCCCCTCTGTTTCAGCCCCTCTTTTTCTCGCCCTCTGTTTCAGCCCCACTGTTTCAGCCCCTCTGTTTCTCGCCCTCTGTTTCCGCCCCTCTGTTTCTCGCCCCCTGTTTCTCGCCCCCTGTTTCAGCCCCTCTCTTTCAGCCCCTCTGTTTCTCGCCCCATGTTTCAGCCCCTCTGTTTCAGCCCCTCTGTTTCTCGCCCTCTGTTTCAGACCCTCTGTTTCTCGCCCTCTGTTTCTCGCCCTCTGTTTCAGCCCCTCTGTTTCAGTCCCTCTGTTTCAGCCCCTCTGTTTCAGCCCCTCTGTTTCTCGCCCTCTGTTTCAGCCCCGTTGTTTCAGCCCCTCTGTTTCAGCCCCTCTGTTTCTAGCCCTCAGTTTCAGGCCCTCTGTTTCAGCCCCTCTGTTTCAGCCCCTCTGTTTCTCGCCCTCTGTTTCTCGCCCCCTGTTTCAGCCCCTCTGTTTCAGCCCCTCTGTTTCTCGCCCTCTGTTTCAGCCCCTCTGTTTCTCGCCCTCTGTTTCAGCCCCTCTGTTTCTCACCCTCTGTTTCAGCCCCTCTGTTTCAGCCCCTCTGTTTCAGCCCCTCTGTTTCTCGCCCTCGGATTCTCGCCCTCTGTTTCAGCCCCTCTGTTTCAGCCCCTCTGTTTCTCGCCCTCTGTTTCAGCCCCTCTGTTTCAGCCCCTCTGTTTCAGCCCCTCTTTTTCTCGCCCTCTCTTTCAGCCCCTCTGTTTCAGCCCCTCTGTTTCAGCCCCTCTTTTTCTCGCCCTCTGTTTCAGCCCCACTGTTTCAGCCCCTCTGTTTCTCGCCCTCTGTTTCAACCCCTCTGTTTCTCGCCCCCTGTTTCTCGCCCCCTGTTTCAGCCCCTCTGTTTCAGCCCCTCTGTTTCTCGCCCTCTGTTTCAGCCCCTCTGTTTCTCGCCCTCTGTTTCTCGACCTCTGTTTCAGGCCATCTGTTTCAGCCCCTCTGTCTCAGCCCCTCTGTTTCAGCCCCTCTGTTTCTCGCCCTCTGTTTCAGCCCCGCTGTTTCAGCCCCTCTGTTTCAGCCCCTCTGTTTCTCGCCCTCTCTTTCAGCCCCTCTGTTTCAGCCCCTCTGTTTCTCGCCCTCTGTTTCAGCCCCTCTGTTTCAGCCCCTCTTTTTCTCGCCCTCTCTTTCAGCCCCTCTGTTTCAGCCCCTCTGTTTCAGCCCCTCTGTTTCTCGCCCCCTGTTTCAGCCCCTCTCTTTCAGCCCCTCTGTTTCTCGCCCCATGTTTCAGCCCCTCTGTTTCAGCCCCTCTGTTTCTCGCCCTCTGTTTCAGCCCCTCTGTTTCTCGCCCTCTGTTTCTCGCCCTCTGTTTCAGCCCCTCTGTTTCAGCCCCTCTGTTTCAGCCCCTCTGTTTCAGCCCCTCTGTTTCTCGCCCTCTGTTTCAGCCCCGCTGTTTCAGCCCCTCTGTTTCAGCCCCTCTGTTTCTAGCCCTCAGTTTCAGGCCCTCTGTTTCAGCCCCTCTGTTTCAGCCCCTCTGTTTCTCGCCCTCTGTTTCTCGCCCCCTGTTTCAGCCCCTCTGTTTCAGCCCCTCTGTTTCTCGCCCTCTGTTTCAGCCCCTCTGTTTCTCGCCCTCTGTTTCAGCCCCTCTGTTTCTCACCCTCTGTTTCAGCCCCTCTGTTTCAGCCCCTCTGTTTCTCGCCCTCGGATTCTCGCCCTCTGTTTCAGCCCCTCTGTTTCAGCCCCTCTGTTTCTCGCCCTCTGTTTCAGCCCCTCTGTTTCAGCCCCTCTGTTTCAGCCCCTCTTTTTCTCGCCCTCTCTTTCAGCCCCTCTGTTTCAGCCCCTCTGTTTCAGCCCCTCTTCTTCTCGCCCTCTGTTTCAGCCCCACTGTTTCAGCCCCTCTGTTTCTCGCCCTCTGTTTCCGCCCCTCTGTTTCTCGCCCCCTGTTTCTCGCCCCCTGTTTCAGCCCCTCTCTTTCAGCCCCTCTGTTTCTCGCCCCATGTTTCAGCCCCTCTGTTTCAGCCCCTCTGTTTCTCGCCCACTGTTTCAGACCCTCTGTTTCAGCCCCTCTGTTTCTCGCCCTCTGTTTCAGCCCCTCTGTTTCTCGCCCTCTGTTTCTCGCCCTCTGTTTCAGCCCCTCTGTTTCAGCCCCTCTGTTTCAGCCCCTCTGTTTCAGCCCCTCTGTTTCTCGCCCTCTGTTTCAGCCCCGCTGTTTCATCCCCTCTGTTTCAGCCCCTCTGTTTCTAGCCCTCAGTTTCAGGCCCTCTGTTTCAGCCCCTCTGTTTCAGCCCCTCTGTTTCTCGCCCTCTGTTTCTCGCCCCCTGTTTCAGCCCCTCTGTTTCAGCCCCTCTGTTTCTCGCCCTCTGTTTCAGCCCCTCTGTTTCAGCCCTTCTGTTTCAGCCCCTCTGCTTCAGCCCCTCTGTTTCTCGCCGTCTGTTTCTCGCCCTCTGTTTCTCGCCTTCTGTTTCAGCCCCTCTGTTTCAGCACCTCTGTTTCAGCCCCTCTGTTTCAGCCCCTCGGTTTCTCGCCCTCTGTTTCAGCCCCTCCGTTTCTCGCCCTCTGTTTCAGCCCCTCTGTTTCTCGCACTCTGTTTCAGCCCCTCTGTTTCTCGCCCTCTGTTTCTCGCCCTCTGTTTCAGCCCCTCTGTTTCAGCCCCTCTGTTTCAGCCCCTCTGTTTCAGCCCCTCTGTTTCTCGCCCTCTGTTTCAGCCCCGCTGTTTCATCCCCTCTGTTTCAGCCCCTCTGTTTCTAGCCCTCAGTTTCAGGCCCTCTGTTTCAGCCCCTCTGTTTCAGCCCCTCTGTTTCTCGCCCTCTGTTTCTCGCCCCCTGTTTCAGCCCCTCTGTTTCAGCCCCTCTTTTTCTCCCCCTCTGTTTCAGCCCCACTGTTTCAGCCCCTCTGTTTCTCGCCCTCTGTTTCAGCCCCTCTGTTTCAGCCCCTCTTTTTCTCGCCCTCTGTTTCTCGCCCTCTGTTTCAGCCCCTCTGTTTCAGCCCCTCTGTTTCAGCCCCTCTGTTTCTCGCCCTCTGTTTCAGCGCCTCTGTTTCAGCCCCTCTGTTTCAGCCCCTCTGTTTCAGCCCCTCTGTCTCTCGCCCTCTGTTTCAGCCCCTCTGTTTCTCGCCCTCTGTTTCAGCCCCTCTGATTCAGCCCCTCTGTTTCTCGCCCCCTGTTTCAGCCCCTCTGTTTCAGCCCCTCTGTTTCTCGACCTCTGTTTCAACCCCTCGGTTTCTCGCCCTCTGTTTTAGCCCCTCTGTTTCAGCCCCTCTGTTTCAGCCCCTCTGTTTCAACCCTCTGTTTCTCACCCTCTGTTTCAGCACCTCGGTTTCTCGCCCTCTGTTTCAGCCCCTCTGTTTCAGCCCCTCTGTTTCAGCCCCTCTGTTTCTCGCCCCCTGTTTCAGCCCCTCTGATTCATCCCCTCGGTTTCTCGCCCCCTGTTTCAGCCCCTCTGTTTCAGCCCTTCTGTTTCTCGCCCTCTGTTTCAACCCCTCGGTTTCTCGCCCTCTGTTTTAGCCCCTCTGTTTCAGCCCCTCTGTTTCAGCCCCTCTGTTTCAGCCCCTCTGTTTCAGCCCCTCTGTTTCTCACCCTCTGTTTCAGCCCCTCGGTTTCTCGCCCACTGTTTCAGCCCCTCTGTTTCAGCCCCTCTGTTTCAGCCCCTCTGTTTCTCGCCCCCTGTTTCAGCCCCTCTGTTTCAGCCCCTCTGTTTCAGCCCCTCTGTTTCAGCCCTTCTGTTTCTCGCCCTCTGTTTCACCCCCTCTCTTTCAGCCCCTCTGTTTCTCGCCCTCTGTTTCAGCCCCTCTGTTTCTCGCCCTCTGTTTCAGCCCCTCTGTTTCTCGCCCCCTATTTCAGCCCCTCTGTTTCTCGCCCTCTGTTTCTCGCCCTCTGTTTCAGCCCCTCTGTTTCAGCCCCTCTGTTTCAGTCACTCTGATTCAGCCCCTCGGTTTCTCACCCTCTGTTTCAGCCCCACTGTTTCAGCCCTTCTGTTTCTCGCCCTCTGTTTCAGCCCCTCTGTTTCAGCCCCTCTGTTTCAGCCCCTCTGTTTCTCGCCCCCTATTTCAGCCCCTCTGTTTCAGCCCCTGTGTTTCAGCCCCTCTGTTTCAGCCCCTCTGTTTCTCGCCCTCTGTTTCAGCCCCTCTGTTTCAGCCCCTCTGTTTCAGCCCCTCTGTTTCAGCCCTTCGGTTTCTCGCCCTCTGTTTCAGCCCCTCTGTTTCTCGCCCTCTGTTTCAGCCCCTCTGTTTCAGCCCTTCTGTTTCAGCCCCTCTGTTTCAGCCCCTCTGTTTCTCGCCCTCTGTTTCAGCCCCTCTGTTTCTCGCCCTCTGTTTCAGCCCCTCTGTTTCAGCCCCTCTGTTTCTCGCCCTCTGTTTCAGCCCCTCTGTTTCAGCCCCTCTGTTTCAGCCCCTCGGTTTCTAGCCCTCTGTTTCAGCCCCTCTGTTTCACGCCCGCTGTTTCAGCCCATCTGTTTCAGCCCCTCTGTTTCAGCCCCTCTGTTTCAGCCCCTCTGTTTCTTGCCCTCTGTTTCAGCCCCTCTGTTTCAGCCCCTCTGTTTCAGCCCCTCGGTTTCTAGCCCTCTGTTTCAGCCCCTCTGTTTCAGCCACTCTGTTTCAGCCCCTCTGTTCAGCCCCTCGGTTTCTCGCCCTCTGTTTCAGCCCCAAAGTTTCTCGCCTTCTGTTTCAGCCCCTCTGTTTCAGCCCCTCTGTTTCAGCCCCTCTGTTTCTCGCCCTCTGTTTCAGCCCCACTGTTTCAGCCCCTCTGTTTCTCGCCCACTGTTTCAGCCCCTCTGTTTCTCACCCTCTGTTTCAGCCCCTCTGTTTCAGCCAATCTGTTTCTCGCCCACTGTTTCAGCCCCTCTGTTTCAGCCCCTCTGTTTCTCGCCCTCTGTTTCAGCCCCTCTGTTTCTCGCCCTCTGTTTCAGCCCCTCTGTTTCAGCCCCTCTGTTTCAGCCCCTCTGTTTCTCGCCCTCTGTTTCAGCGCCTCTGTTTCAGCCCCTCTGTTTCAGCCCCTCTGTTTCAGCCCCTCTGTCTCTCGCCCTCTGTTTCAGCCCCTCTGTTTCTCGCCCTCTGTTTCAGCCCCTCTGATTCAGCCCCTCTGTTTCTCGCCCCCTGTTTCAGCCCCTCTGTTTCAGCCCCTCTGTTTCTCGACCTCTGTTTCAACCCCTCGGTTTCTCGCCCTCTGTTTTAGCCCCTCTGTTTCAGCCCCTCTGTTTCAGCCCCTCTGTTTCAACCCTCTGTTTCTCACCCTCTGTTTCAGCACCTCGGTTTCTCGCCCTCTGTTTCAGCCCCTCTGTTTCAGCCCCTCTGTTTCAGCCCCTCTGTTTCTCGCCCCCTGTTTCAGCCCCTCTGATTCAGCCCCTCGGTTTCTCGCCCCCTGTTTCAGCCCCTCTGTTTCAGCCCTTCTGTTTCTCGCCCTCTGTTTCAACCCCTCGGTTTCTCGCCCTCTGTTTTAGCCCCTCTGTTTCAGCCCCTCTGTTTCAGACCCTCTGTTTCAGCCCCTCTGTTTCAGCCCCTCTGTTTCTCACCCTCTGTTTCAGCCCCTCGGTTTCTCGCCCTCTGTTTCAGCCCCTCTGTTTCAGCCCCTCTGTTTCAGCCCCTCTGTTTCTCGCCCCCTGTTTCAGCCCCTCTGTTTCAGCCCCTCTGTTTCAGCCCCTCTGTTTCAGCCCTTCTGTTTCTCGCCCTCTGTTTCACCCCCTCTCTTTCAGCCCCTCTGTTTCTCGCCCTCTGTTTCAGCCCCTCTGTTTCAGCCCCTCTGTTTCAGCCCCTCTGTTTCTCGCCCCTCTATTTCTCACCCTCTGTTTCTCGCCCTCGGTTTCTCGCCCTCTGTTTCAGCCCCTCTGTTTCAGCCCCTCTGTTTCAGTCACTCTGTTTCAGCCCCTCGGTTTCTCGCCCTCTGTTTCAGCCCCACTGTTTCAGCCCTTCTGTTTCTCGCCCTCTGTTTCAGCCCCTCTGTTTCAGCCCCTCTGTTTCAGCCCCTCTGTTTCTCGCCCCCTATTTCAGCCCCTCTGTTTCAGCCCCTGTGCTTCAGCCCCTCAGTTTCAGCCCCTCTGTTTCTCGCCCTCTGTTTCAGCCCCTCTGTTTCAGCCCCTCTGTTTCAGCCCCTCTGTTTCAGCCCTTCGGTTTCTCGCCCTCTGTTTCAGCCCCTCTGTTTCTCGCCCTCTGTTTCAGCCCCTCTGTTTCAGCCCTTCTGTTTCAGCCCCTCTGTTTCAGCCCCTCTGTTTCTCGCCCTCTGTTTCAGCCCCTCTGTTTCTCGCCCTCTGTTTCAGCCCCTCTGTTTCAGCCCCTCTGTTTCTCGCCCTCTGTTTCAGCCCCTCTGTTTCAGCCCCTCTGTTTCAGCCCCTCGGTTTCTAGCCCTCTGTTTCAGCCCCTCTGTTTCACGCCCGCTGTTTCTGCCCCTCTGTTTCAGCCCCTCTGTTTCAGCCCCTCTGTTTCAGCCCCTCTGTTTCTTGCCCTCTGTTTCAGCCCCTCTGTTTCAGCCCCTCTGTTTCAGCCCCTCGGTTTCTAGCCCTCTGTTTCAGCCCCTCTGTTTCAGCCACTCTGTTTCAGCCCCTCTGTTTCTCGCCCTCTGTTTCAGCCCCCTGTTTCAGCCCCTCGGTTTCTCGCCTTCTGTTTCAGCCCCTCTGTTTCAGCCCCTCTGTTTCAGCCCCTCTGTTTCTCGCCCTCTGTTTCAGCCCCCTGTTTCAGCCCCACTGTTTCAGCACCTCGGTTTCTCGCCTTCTGTTTCAGCCCCTCTGTTTCAGCCCCTCTGTTTCAGCCCCTCTGTTTCAGCTCCTCTGTTTCTCGCCCTCTGTTTCAGCCCCTCTGTTTCTCGCCCTCTGTTTCAGCCCCTCTGTTTCAGCCCCTCTGTTTCAGCCCCTCTGTTCAGCCCCTCGGTTTCTCGCCCTCTGTTTCATCCCCTCTGTTTCAGCCCCTCTGTTTCTCGCCCTCTGTTTCAGCCCCTCTGTTTCAACCCCTCCGTTTCTCGCCCTCTGTTTCAGCCCCTCTGTTTCTCGCCCTCTGTTTCAGCCCCTCTGTTTGTCACCCTCTGTTTCAGCCCCTCTGTTTCAGCCCCTCTGTTTCTCTTCCTCTGTTTCAGCCCCTCGGTTTGTCGCCCTCTGTTTCAGCCCCTCTGCTTCAGCCCGTCTGTTTCTCGCCCTCTGTTTCAGCCCCTCTGTTCCAGCCCCTCTGTTTCAGCCCCTCTTTTTCTCGCCCTCTCTTTCAGCCCCTCTGTTTCAGCCCCTCTGTTTCATTCCCTCTGTTTCAGCCCCTCGTTTTCTCGCCCTCTGTTTCAGCCCCTCTGTTTCAGCCCCTCTGTTTCTCGCCCTCTGTTTCAGCCCCTCTGTTTCTCGCCCTCTGTTTCAGCCCCTCTGTTTCAGCCCCTCTGTTTCAGCCCCTCTGTTCAGCCCCTCGGTTTCTAGCCCTCTTTTTCAGCCCCTCTGTTTCAGCCCCTCTGTTTCTCGCCCTCTGTTTCAGCCCCTCTGTTTCAACCCCTCTGTTTCTCGCCCTCTGTTTCAGCCCCTCTGTTTCTCGCCCTCTGTTTCAGCCCCTCTGTTTGTCACCCTCTGTTTCAGCCCCTCTGTTTCTCACCCTCTGTTTCGGCCCCTCTGTTTCAGCCCCTCTGTTTCAGCCCCTCTGTTTCAGCGCCTCTGTTTCTCTTCCTCTGTTTCAGCCCCTCGGTTTGTCGCCCTCTGTTTCAGCCCCTCTGCTTCAGCCCCTCTGTTTCTCGCCCTCTGTTTCAGCCCTTCTGTTTCAGCCCCTCTGTTTCAGCCCCTCTTTTTCTCGCCCTCTCTTTCAGCCCCTCTGTTTCAGCCCCTCTGTTTCAGCCCCTCTGTTTCAGCCCCTCTTTTTCTCGCCCCCTGTTTCAGCCCCACTGTTTCAGCCCCTCTGTTTCTCGCCCCCTGTTTCAGCCCCTCTGTTTCAGCCACTCTTTTTCTCGCCCCCTGTTTCAGCCCCTCTGTTTCAGCCCCTCTGTTTCTCGCCCTCTGTTTCAGCCCCTCTGTTTCTCGCCCTCTGTTTCTCGCCCGCTGTTTCAGCCCCTCTGTTTCAGCCCCTCTGTTTCAGCCCCTCTGTTTAAGCCCCTCTGTTTCTAGCCCTCTGTTTCAGCCCCTCTGTTTCAGCCCCTCTGTTTCAGCCCCTCTGTTTCACGCCCCCTGTTTCCGCCCCTCTGTTTCAGCCCCTCGGTTTCTCGCCCTCTGTTTCAGCCCCTCTGTTTCAGCCCCTCTGTTTCTCGCCCTCTGTTTCAGCCCCTCTGTTTCTCGCCCTCTGTTTCAGCCCCTCTATTTCAGCCCCTCTGTTTATCGCCCCCTGTTTCAGCCCCTCTGTTTCAGCCCCTCTGTTTCTCGCCCTCTGTTTCAGCCCCTCTGTTTCTCGCCCGCTGTTTCAGCCCCTCTGTTCCAGCCCCTCTGTTTCAGCCCCTCTGTTTCAGCCCCTCTGTTTCTCGCCCTCTGTTTCAGCCCCTCTGTTTCAGCCCCTCTGTTTCAGCCCCTCGGTTTCTAGCCCTCTGTTTCAGCCCCTCTATTTCAGCCACTCTGTTTCAGCCCCTCTGTTCAGCCCCTCGGTTTCTCGCCCTCTGTTTCAGCCCCTCGGTTTCTCGCCTTCTGTTTCAGCCCCTCTGTTTCAGCCCCTCTGTTTCAGCCCCTCTGTTTCTCGCCCTCTGTTTCAGCCCCACTGTTTCAGCCCCTCTGTTTCTCGCCCACTGTTTCAGCCCCTCTGTTTCTCACCCTCTGTTTCAGCCCCTCTGTTTCAGCCAATCTGTTTCTCGCCCACTGTTTCAGCCCCTCTGTTTCAGCCCCTCTGTTTCTCGCCCTCTGTTTCAGCCCCTCTGTTTCTCGCCCTCTGTTTCTCGCCCTCTGTTTCAGCCCCTCTGTTTCAGCCCCTCTGTTCCAGCCCCTCTGTTTCAGCCCCTCTGTTTCAGCCCCTCTGTTTCTAGCCCTCTGTTTCAGCCCCTCTGTTTCAGCCCCTCTGTTTCTCGCCCTCTGTTTCTCGCCCCCTGTTTCAGCCCCACTGTTTCAGGCCCTCGGTTTCTCGCCCTCTGTTTCAGCCCCTCTGTTTCAGCCCCTTTGTTTCAGCCCCTCTGTTTCAGCCCCTCTGTTTCTCGCCCTCTGTTTCAGCCCCTCTGTTTCTCGCCCTCTGTTTCAGCCCCTCTGTTTCAGCCCCTCTGTTTCAGCCCCTCTGTTCAGCCCCTCGGTTTCTTGCCCTCTGTTTCAGCCCCTCGGTTTCTCGCCCTCTGTTTCAGCCCCTCTGTTTCAGCCCCTCTGTTTCTCGCCCTCTGTTTCAGCCCCTCTGTTTCTCACCCTCTGTTTCATCCCCTCTGTTTCAGCCCCTCTGTTTCAGCCCCTCTGTTTCTCGCCCTCTGTTTCAGCCCCTCGGATTCTCGCCCTCTGTTTCAGCCCCTCTGTTTCAGCCCCTGTGTTTCTCGCCCTCTGTTTCAGCCCCTCTGTTTCAGCCCCTCTGTTTCAGCCCCTCTTTTTCTCCCCCTCTGTTTCAGCCCCACTGTTTCAGCCCCTCTGTTTGTCGCCCTCTGTTTCAGCCCCTCTGTTTCAGCCCCTCTTTTTCTCGCCCTCTGTTTCAGCCCCTCTGTTTCTCGCCCTCTGTTTCAGCCCCTCTGTTTCTCGCCACCTATTTCAGCCCCTCTGTTTCAGCCCCTCTGTTTCAGTCACTCTGTTTCAGCCCCTCGGTTTCTCGCCCTCTGTTTCAGCCCCTCTGTTTCTCGCCCTCTGTTTCAGCCCTTCTGTTTCAGCCCCTCTGTTTCAGCCTCTCTGTTTCTCGCCCTCGGTTTCTTGCCCTCTGTTTCAGCCCCACTGTTTCAGCTCTTCTGTTTCTCGCCCTCTGTTTCAGCCCCTCTGTTTCAGCCCCTCTGTTTCTCGCCCTCTGTTTCAGCCCCTCTGTTTCTCGCCCTCTGTTTCAGCCACTCGGTTTCTCGCCCTCTGTTTCAGCCCCTCTGTTTCAGCCCCTCTGTTTCAGCCCCTCTGTTTCTCGTCCTCTGTTTCAGCCCCTCTGTTTCTCGCCCTCTGTTTCAGCCCCTCTGTTTCAGCCCCTCTGTTTCAGCCCCTCTGTTTCAGCCCCCCTGTTTCTCGCCCCCTGTTTCTCGCCCCCTGTTTCAGCCCCTCTGTTTCAGCCCCTCTGTTTCTCGCCCCCTGTTTCAGCCCCTCTGTTTCAGCCCCTCTGTTTATCGCCCCCTGTTTCAGCCCCTCTGTTTCAGCCCCTCTGTTTCTCGCCCTCTGTTTCAGCCCCTCTGTTTCTCGCCCGCTGTTTCAGCCCCTCTGTTCCAGCCCCTCTGTTTCAGCCCCTCTGTTTCAGCCCCTCTGTTTCTCGCCCTCTGTTTCAGCCCCTCTGTTTCAGCCCCTCTGTTTCAGCCCCTCGGTTTCTAGCCCTCTGTTTCAGCCCCTCTATTTCAGCCACTCTGTTTCAGCCCCTCTGTTCAGCCCCTCGGTTTCTCGCCCTCTGTTTCAGCCCCTCGGTTTCTCGCCTTCTGTTTCAGCCCCTCTGTTTCAGCCCCTCTGTTTCAGCCCCTCTGTTTCTCGCCCTCTGTTTCAGCCCCACTGTTTCAGCCCCTCTGTTTCTCGCCCACTGTTTCAGCCCCTCTGTTTCTCACCCTCTGTTTCAGCCCCTCTGTTTCAGCCAATCTGTTTCTCGCCCACTGTTTCAGCCCCTCTGTTTCAGCCCCTCTGTTTCTCGCCCTCTGTTTCAGCCCCTCTGTTTCTCGCCCTCTGTTTCTCGCCCTCTGTTTCAGCCCCTCTGTTCCAGCCCCTCTGTTTCAGCCCCTCTGTTTCAGCCCCTCTGTTTCTAGCCCTCTGTTTCAGCCCCTCTGTTTCAGCCCCTCTGTTTCTCGCCCTCTGTTTCTCGCCCCCTGTTTCAGCCCCACTGTTTCAGGCCCTCGGTTTCTCGCCCTCTGTTTCAGCCCCTCTGTTTCAGCCCCTTTGTTTCAGCCCCTCTGTTTCAGCCCCTCTGTTTCTCGCCCTCTGTTTCAGCCCCTCTGTTTCTCGCCCTCTGTTTCAGCCCCTCTGTTTCAGCCCCTCTGTTTCAGCCCCTCTGTTCAGCCCCTCGGTTTCTTGCCCTCTGTTTCAGCCCCTCGGTTTCTCGCCCTCTGTTTCAGCCCCTCTGTTTCAGCCCCTCTGTTTCTCGCCCTCTGTTTCAGCCCCTCTGTTTCTCACCCTCTGTTTCATCCCCTCTGTTTCAGCCCCTCTGATTCAGCCCCTCTGTTTCTCGCCCTCTGTTTCAGCCCCTCGGATTCTCGCCCTCTGTTTCAGCCCCTCTGTTTCAGCCCCTCTGTTTCTCGCCCTCTGTTTCAGTCCCTCTGTTTCAGCCCCTCTGTTTCTCGCCCTCTGTTTCAGCCCCTCTGTTTCAGCCCCTGTGTTTCTCGCCCTCTGTTTCAGCCCCTCTGTTTCAGCCCCTCTGTTTCAGCCCCTCTTTTTCTCCCCCTCTGTTTCAGCCCCACTGTTTCAGCCCCTCTGTTTGTCGCCCTCTGTTTCAGCCCCTCTGTTTCAGCCCCTCTTTTTCTCGCCCTCTGTTTCAGCCCCTCTGTTTCTCGCCCTCTGTTTCAGCCCCTCTGTTTCTCGCCACCTATTTCAGCCCCTCTGTTTCAGCCCCTCTGTTTCAGTCACTCTGTTTCAGCCCCTCGGTTTCTCGCCCTCTGTTTCAGCCCCTCTGTTTCTCGCCCTCTGTTTCAGCCCTTCTGTTTCAGCCCCTCTGTTTCAGCCTCTCTGTTTCTCGCCCTCGGTTTCTTGCCCTCTGTTTCAGCCCCACTGTTTCAGCTCTTCTGTTTCTCGCCCTCTGTTTCAGCCCCTCTGTTTCAGCCCCTCTGTTTCAGCCCCTCTGTTTCTCGCCCCCTGTTTCAGCCCCTCTGTTTCAGCCCCTGTGTTTCAGCCCCTCTGTTTCAGCCCCTCTGTTTCTCGCCCTCTGTTTCAGCCCCTCTGTTTCAGCCCCTCTGTTTCAGCCCCTCTGTTTCAGCCCTTCGGTTTCTCGCCCTCTGTTTCAGCCCCTCTGTTTCTCGCCCTCTGTTTCAGCCCCTCTGTTTCAGCCCTTCTGTTTCAGCCCCTCTGTTTCAGCCCCTCTGTTTCTCGCCCTCTGTTTCAGCCCCTCTGTTTCTCGCCCTCTGTTTCTCGCCCTCTGTTTCATCCCCTTTGTTTCAGCCCCTCTGTTTCAGCCCCTCTGTTCCAGCCCCTCTGTTTCAGCCCCTCTGTTTCAGCCCCTCTGTTTCTAGCCCTCTGTTTCAGCCCCTCTGTTTCAGCCAATGTGTTTCGGCCCCTCTGTTTCTCGCCCTCTGTTTCAGCCCCCTGTTTCAGCCCCACTGTTTCAGCACCTCTGTTTCTCGCCTTCTGTTTCAGCCCCTCTGTTTCAGCCCCTCTGTTTCAGACCCTCTGTTTCAGCTCCTCTGTTTCAGCCCCTCTGTTTCAGCCCCTCTGTTCAGCCCCTCGGTTTCTCGCCCTCTGTTTCATCCCCTCTGTTTCAGCCCCTCTGTTTCTCGCCCTCTGTTTCAGCCCCTCTGTTTCAACCCCTCTGTTTCTCGCCCTCTGTTTCAGCCCCTCTGTTTCTCGCCCTCTGTTTCAGCCCCTCTGTTTGTCACCCTCTGTTTCAGCCCCTCTGTTTCAGCCCCTCTGTTTCAGCCCCTCTGTTTCTCTTCCTCTGTTTCAGCCCCTCGGTTTGTCGCCCTCTGTTTCAGCCACTCTGCTTCAGCCCGTCTGTTTCTCGCCCTCTGTTTCAGCCCCTCTGTTCCAGCCCCTCTGTTTCAGCCCCTCTTTTTCTCGCCCTCTCTTTCAGCCCCTCTGTTTCAGCCCCTCTGTTTCAGCCCCTCTGTTTCAGCCCCTCTTTTTCTCGCCCTCTGTTTCAGCCCCACTGTTTCAGCCCCTCTGTTTCTCGCCCTCTGTTTCATCCCCTCTGTTTCAGCCCCTCTTTTTCTCGCCCTCTGTTTCAGCCCCTCTGTTTCAGCCCCTCTGTTTCTCGCCCTCTGTTTCAGCCCCTCTGTTTCTCGCCCTCTGTTTCAGCCCCTCTGTTTCAGCCCCTCTGTTTCAGCCCCTCTGTTCAGCCCCTCGGTTTCTCGCCCTCTGTTTCAGCCCCTCTGTTTCAGCCCCTCTGTTTCTCGCCCTCTGTTTCAGCCCCTCTGTTTCAACCCCTCTGTTTCTCGCCCTCTGTTTCAGCCCCTCTGTTTCTCGCCCTCTGTTTCAGCCCCTCTGTTTGTCACCCTCTGTTTCAGCCCCTCTGTTTCTCACCCTCTGTTTCAGCCTCTCTGTTTCAGCCCCTCTGTTTCAGCCCCTCTGTTTCAGCCCCTCTGTTTCTCTTCCTCTGTTTCAGCCCCTCGGTTTGTCGCCCTCTGTTTCAGCCCCTCTGCTTCAGCCCCTCTGTTTCTCGCCCTCTGTTTCAGCCCTTCTGTTTCAGCCCCTCTGTTTCAGCCCCTCTTTTTCTCGCCCCCTGTTTCAGCCCCTCTGTTTCAGCCCCTCTGTTTCAGCCCCTCTGTTTCAGCCCCTCTTTTTCTCGCCCCCTGTTTCAGCCCCACTGTTTCAGCCCCTCTGTTTCTCGCCCCCTGTTTCAGCCCCTCTGTTTCAGCCACTCTTTTTCTCGCCCCCTGTTTCAGCCCCTCTGTTTCAGCCCCTCTGTTTCTCGCCCTCTGTTTCAGCCCTTCTGTTTCTCGACCTCTGTTTCTCGCCCGCTGTTTCAGCCCCTCTGTTTCAGCCCCTCTGTTTCAGCCCCTCTGTTTCAGCCCCTCTGTTTCATCCCCTCTGTTTCAGCCCCTCTGTTTCAGCCCCTCTGTTTCAGCCCCTCTGTTTCACGCCCCCTGTTTCCGCCCCTCTGTTTCAGCCCCTCGGTTTCTCGACTCTGTTTCAGCCCCTCTGTTTCAGCCCCTCTGTTTCTCGCCCTCTGTTTCAGCCCCTCTGTTTCTCGCCCTCTGTTTCAGCCACTCGGTTTCTCGCCCTCTGTTTCAGCCCCTCTGTTTCAGCCCCTCTGTTTCAGCCCCTCTGTTTCTCGTCCTCTGTTTCAGCCCCTCTGTTTCTCGCCCTCTGTTTCAGCCCCTCTGTTTCAGCCCCCCTGTTTCACGCCCCCTGTTTCTCGCCCCCTGTTTCAGCCCCTCTGTTTCAGCCCCTCTGTTTCTCGCCCCCTGTTTCAGCCCCTCTGTTTCAGCCCCTCTGTTTATCGCCCCCTGTTTCAGCCCCTCTGTTTCAGCCCCTCTGTTTCTCGCCCTCTGTTTCAGCCCCTCTGTTTCTCGCCCGCTGTTTCAGCCCCTCTGTTTCAGCCCCTCTGTTTCAGCCCCTCTGTTTCAGCCCCTCTGTTTCTCGCCCTCTGTTTCAGCCCCTTTGTTTCAGCCCCTCTGTTTCAGCCCCTCGGTTTCTAGCCCTCTGTTTCAGCCCCTCTGTTTCAGCCAATCTGTTTCAGCCCCTCTGTTCAGCCCCTCGGTTTCTCGCCCTCTGTTTCAGCCCCTCGGTTTCTCGCCTTCTGTTTCAGCCCCTCTGTTTCAGCCCCTCTGTTTCAGCCCCTCTGTTTCTCGCCCTCTGTTTCAGCCCCACTGTTTCAGCCCCTCTGTTTCTCGCCCACTGTTTCAGCCCCTCTGTTTCTCACCCTCTGTTTCAGCCCCTCTGTTTCAGCCAATCTGTTTCTCGCCCACTGTTTCAGCCCCTCTGTTTCAGCCCCTCTGTTTCTCGCCCTCTGTTTCAGCCCCTCTGTTTCTCGCCCTCTGTTTCTCGCCCTCTGTTTCAGCCCCTCTGTTTCAGCCCCTCTGTACCAGCCCCTCTGTTTCAGCCCCTCTGTTTCAGCCCCTCTGTTTCTAACCCTCTGTTTCAGCCCCTCTGTTTCAGCCCCTCTGTTTCTCGCCCTCTGTTTCTCGCCCCCTGTTTCAGCCCCACTGTTTCAGGCCCTCGGTTTCTCGCCCTCTGTTTCAGCCCCTCTGTTTCAGCCCCTTTGTTTCAGCCCCTCTGTTTCAGCCCCTCTGTTTCTCGCCCTCTGTTTCAGCCCCTCTGTTTCTCGCCCTCTGTTTCAGCCCCTCTGTTTCAGCCCCTCTGTTTCAGCCCTTCTGTTCAGCCCCTCGGTTTCTTGCCCTCTGTTTCAGCCCCTCGGTTTCTCGCCCTCTGTTTCAGCCCCTCTGTTTCAGCCCCTCTGTTTCTCGCCCTCTGTTTCAGCCCCTCTGTTTCTCGCCCTCTGTTTCAGCCCCTCTGTTTCTCACCCTCTGTTTCATCCCCTCTGTTTCAGCCCCTCTGTTTCAGCCCCTCTGTTTCTCGCCCTCTGTTTCAGCCCCTCGGATTCTCGCCCTCTGTTTCAGCCCCTCTGTTTCAGCCCCTCTGTTTCTCGCCCTCTGTTTCAGTCCCTCTCTTTCAGCCACTCTGTTTCTCGCCCTCTGTTTCAGCCCCTCTGTTTCAGCCCCTGTGTTTCTCGCCCTCTGTTTCAGCCCCTCTGTTTCAGCCCCTCTGTTTCAGCCCCTCTTTTTCTCCCCCTCTGTTTCAGCCCCACTGTTTCAGCCCCTCTGTTTGTCGCCCTCTGTTTCAGCCCCTCTGTTTCAGCCCCTCTTTTTCTCGCCCTCTGTTTCAGCCCCTCTGTTTCAGCCCCTCTGTTTCTCGCCCTCTGTTTCAGCCCCTCGGTTTCTCGCCCTCTGTTTCAGCGCCTCTGTTTCAGCCCCGCTGTTTCAGCCCCTCTGTTTCTCGCCCTCTGTTTCAGCCCCTCTGATTCAGCCCCTCTATTTCTCGCCCCCTGTTTCAGCCCCTCTGTTTCAGCCCCTCTGTTTCTCGCCCTCTGTTTCAACCCCTCGGTTTCTCGCCCTCTGTTTCAGCCCCTCTGTTTCTCACCCTCTGTTTCAGCACCTCAGTTTCTCGCCCTCTGTTTCAGCCCCTCTGTTTCAGCCCCTCTGTTTCAGCCCCTCTGTTTCTCGCCCCCTGTTCCAGCTCCTCTGATTCAGCCCCTCTGTTTCTCGCCCCCTGTTTCAGCCCCACTGTTTCAGCCCCACTGTTTCTCGCCCTCTGTTTCAGCCCCTCTGTTTCTCACCCTCTGTTTCAGCCCCGCTGTTTCAGCCAATCTGTTTCTCGCCCACTGTTTCAGCCCCTCTGTTTCAGCCCCTCTGTTTCTCGCCCTCTGTTTCAGCCCCTCTGTTTCTCGCCCTCTGTTTCTCGCCCTCTGTTTCAGCCCCTCTGTTTCAGCCCCTCTGTTTCAGCCCCTCTGTTTCTAGCCCTCTGTTTCAGCCCCTCTGTTTCAGCCCCTCTGTTTCTCGCCCTCTGTTTCTGCCCCCTGTTTCAGCCCCACTGTTTCAGGCCCTCGGTTTCTCGCCCTCTGTTTCAGCCCCTCTGTTTCAGCCCCTTTGTTTCAGCCCCTCTGTTTCAGCACCTCTGTTTCTCGCCCTCTGTTTCAGCCCCACTGTTTCTCGCCCTCTGTTTCAGCCCCTCTGTTTCAGCCCCTCTGTTTCAGCCCCTCTGTTCAGCCCCTCGGTTTCTTGCCCTCTGTTTCAGCCCCTCGGTTTCTCGCCCTCTGTTTCAGCCGCTCTTTTTCAGCCCCTCTGTTTCTCGCCCTCTGTTTCAGCCCCTCTGTTTCTCGCCCTCTGTTTCAGCCCCTCTGTTTCTCACCCTCTGTTTCATCCCCTCTGTTTCAGCCCCTCTGTTTCAGCCCCTCTGTTTCTCGCCCTCTGTTTCAGCCCATCGGATTCTCGCCCTCTGTTTCAGCCCCTCTGTTTCAGCCCCTCTGTTTCTCGCCCTCTGTTTCAGCCCCTCTGTTTCAGCCCTTGTGTTTCTCGCCCTCTGTTTCAGCCCCTCTGTTTCAGCCCCTCAGTTTCAGCCCCTCTTTTTCTCCCCCTCTGTTTCAGCCCCACTGTTTCAGCCCCTCTGTTTCTCGCCCTCTGTTTCAGCCCCTCTGTTTCAGCCCCTCTTTTTCTCGCCCTCTGTTTCAGCCCCTCTGTTTCAGCCCCTCTGTTTCTCGCCCTCTGTTTCAGCCCCTCGGTTTCTCGCCCTCTGTTTCAGCCCCTCTGTTTCAGCCCCTCTGTTTCAGCCCCTCTGTTTCAGCCCCTCTGTCTCTCGCCCTCTGTTTCAGCCCCTCTGTTTCTCGCCCTCTGTTTCAGCCCCTCTGATTCAGCCCCTCTGTTTCTCGCCCCCTGTTTCAGCCCCTCTGTTTCAGCCCCTCTGTTTCTCGCCCTCTGTTTCAACCCCTCGGTTTCTCGCCCTCTGTTTTAGCCCCTCTGTTTCAGCCCCTCTGTTTCAGCCCCTCTGTTTCTCACCCTCTGTTTCAGCCCCTCGGTTTCTCGCCCTCTGTTTCAGCCCCTCTGTTTCAGCCCCTCTGTTTCAGCCCCTCTGTTTCTCGCCCCCTGTTTCAGCCCCTCTGATTCAGCCCCTCTGTTTCTCGCCCCCTGTTTCAGCCCCTCTGTTTCAGCCCCTCTGTTTCTCGCCCTCTGTTTCAACCCCTCGGTTTCTCGCCCTCTGTTTTAGCCCCTCTGTTTCAGCCCCTCTGTTTCAGCCCCTCTGTTTCAGCCCCTCTATTTCTCACCCTCTGTTTCAGCCCCTCGGTTTCTCGCCCTCTGTTTCAGCCCCTCTGTTTCAGCCCCTCTGTTTCAGCCCCTCTGTTTCAGCCCCTCTGTTTCAGCACCTCTGTTTCAGCCCCTCTGTTTCTCGCCCTCTGTTTCTCGCCCCCTGTTTCAGCCCCACTGTTTCAGGCCCTCGGTTTCTCGCCCTCTGTTTCAGCCCCTCTGTTTCAGCCCCTTTGTTTCAGCCCCTCTGTTTCAGCCCCTCTGTTTCTCGCCCTCTGTTTCAGCCCCTCTGTTTCTCGCCCGCTGTTTCAGCCCCTCTGTTTCAGCCCCTCTGTTTCAGCCCCTCCGTTTCAGCCCCTCTGTTTCTCGCCCTCTGTTTCAGCCCCTCTGTTTCAGCCCCTCTGTTTCAGCCCCTCGGTTTCTAGCCCTCTGTTTCAGCCCCTCTGTTTCACGCCCGCTGTTTCAGCCCCTCTGTTTCAGCCCCTCTGTTTCAGCCCCTCTGTTTCAGCCCCTCTGTTTCTCGCCCTCTGTTTCAGCCCCTCTGTTTCAGCCCCTCTGTTTCAGCCCCTCGGTTTCTAGCCCTCTGTTTCAGCCCCTCTGTTTCAGCCACTCTGTTTCAGCCCCTCTGTTCAGCCCCTCGGTTTCTCGCCCTCTGTTTCAGCCCCTCGGTTTCTCGCCTTCTGTTTCAGCCCCTCTGTTTCAGCCCCTCTGTTTCAGCCCCTCTGTTTCTCGCCCTCTGTTTCAGCCCCACTGTTTCAGCCCCTCTGTTTCTCGCCCACTGTTTCAGCCCCTCTGTTTCTCACCCTCTGTTTCAGCCCCTCTGTTTCAGCCAATCTGTTTCTCGACCACTGTTTCAGCCCCTCTGTTTCAGCCCCTCTGTTTCTCGCCCTCTGTTTCAGCCCCTCTGTTTCTCGCCCTCTGTTTCTCGCCCTCTGTTTCAGCCCCTCTGTTTCAGCCCCTCTGTTCCAGCCCCTCTGTTTCAGCCCCTCTGTTTCAGCCCCTCTGTTTCTAGCCCTCTGTTTCAGCCCCTCTGTTTCAGCCCCTCTGTTTCTCGCCCTCTGTTTCTCGCCCCCTGTTTCAGCCCCACTGTTTCAGGCCCTCGGTTTCTCGCCCTCTGTTTCAGCCCCTCTGTTTCAGCCCCTTTGTTTCAGCCCCTCTGTTTCAGCCCCTCTGTTTCTCGCCCTCTGTTTCAGCCCCTCTGTTTCTCGCCCTCTGTTTCAGCCCCTCTGTTTCAGCCCCTCTGTTTCAGCCCCTCTGTTTCAGCCCCTCGGTTTCTCGCCCTCTGTTTCAGCCCCTCTGTTTCAGCCCCTCTGTTTCTCGCCCTCTGTTTCAGCCCCTCTGTTTCTCGCCCTCTGTTTCAGCCCCTCTGTTTCTCACCCTCTGTTTCATCCCCTCTGTTTCAGCCCCTCTGTTTCAGCCCCTCTGTTTCTCGCCCTCTGTTTCAGCCCCTCGGATTCTCGCCCTCTGTTTCAGCCCCTCTGTTTCAGCCCCTCTGTTTCTCGCCCTCTGTTTCAGTCCCTCTGTTTCAGCCCCTCTGTTTCTCGCCCTGTGTTTCAGCCCCTCTGTTTCAGCCCCTGTGTTTCTCGCCCTCTGTTTCAGCCCCTCTGTTTCAGCCCCTCTGTTTCAGCCCCTCTTTTTCTCCCCCTCTGTTTCAGCCCCACTGTTTCAGCCCCTCTGTTTCTCGCCCACTGTTTCAGCCCCTCTGTTTCAGCCCCTCTTTTTCTCGCCCTCTGTTTCAGCCCCTCTGTTTCAGCCCCTCTGTTTCTCGCCCTCTTTTTTTGCCCCTCGGTTTCTCGCCCTCTGTTTCAGCCCCTCTGTTTCAGCCCCGCTGTTTCAGCCCCTCTGTTTCAGCCCCTCTGTTTCTCACCCTCTGTTTCAGCACCTCGGTTTCTCGCCCTCTGTTTCAGCCCCTCTGTTTCAGCCCCTCTGTTTCAGCCCCTCTGTTTCTCGCCCTCTGTTTCAGCCCCACTGATTCCGCCCCTCTGTTTCTCGCCCCCTGTTTCAGCCCCTCTGTTTCAGCCCCTCTGTTTCTCGCCCTCTGTTTCAACCCCTCGGTTTCTCGCCCTCTGTTTTAGCCCATCTGTTTCAGCCCCTCTGTTTCAGCCCCTCTGTTTCAGCCCCTCTGTTTCTCACCCTCTGTTTCAGCACCTCGGTTTCTCGCCCTCTGTTTCAGCCCCTCTGTTTCAGCCCCTCTGTTTCAGCCCCTCTGTTTCTCGCCCCCTGTTCCAGCCCCTCTGATTCAGCCCCTCTGTTTCTCGCCCCCTGTTTGAGCCCCACTGTTTCAGACCCACTGTTTCTCGCCCTCTGTTTCAGCCCCTCTGTTTCTCACCCTCTGTTTCAGACCCTCTGTTTCAGCCAATCTGTTTCTCGCCCACTGTTTCAGCCCCTCTGTTTCAGCCCCTCTGTTTCTCGCCCTCTGTTTCAGCCCCTCTGTTTCTCGCCCTCTGTTTCTCGCCCTCTGTTTCAGCCCCTCTGTTTCAGCCCCTCTGTTTCAGCCCCTCTGTTTCTAGCCCTCTGTTTCAGCCCCTCTGTTTCAGCCCCTCTGTTTCTCGCCCTCTGTTTCTCGCCCCCTGTTTCAGCCCCACTGTTTCAGGCCCTCGGTTTCTCGCCCTCTGTTTCAGCCCCTCTGTTTCAGCCCCTTTGTTTCAGCCCCTCTGTTTCAGCACCTCTGTTTCTCGCCCTCTGTTTCAGCCCCTCTGTTTCTCGCCCTCTGTTTCAGCCCCTCTGTTTCAGCCCCTCTGTTTCAGCCCCTCTGTTCAGCCCCTCGGTTTCTTGCCCTCTGTTTCAGCCCCTCGGTTTCTCGCCCTCTGTTTCAGCCGCTCTGTTTCAGCCCCTCTGTTTCTCGCCCTCTGTTTCAGCCCCTCTGTTTCTCGCCCTCTGTTTCAGCCCCTCTGTTTCTCACCCTCTGTTTCATCCCCTCTGTTTCAGCCCCTCTGTTTCAGCCCCTCTGTTTCTCGCCCTCTGTTTCAGCCCCTCGGATTCTCGCCCTCTGTTTCAGCCCCTCTGTTTCAGCCCCTCTGTTTCTCGCCCTCTGTTTCAGCCCCTCTGTTTCAGCCCCTCTGTTTCTCGCCCTCTGTTTCAGCCCCTCTGTTTCAGCCCCTGTGTTTCTCGCCCTCTGTTTCAGCCCCTCTGTTTCAGCCCCTCAGTTTCAGCCCCTCTTTTTCTCCCCCTCTGTTTCAGCCCCACTGTTTCAGCCCCTCTGTTTCTCGCCCTCTGTTTCAGCCCCTCTGTTTCACCCCTCTTTTTCTCGCCCTCTGTTTCAGCCCCTCTGTTTCAGCCCCTCTGTTTCTCGCCCTCTGTTTCAGCCCCTCGGTTTCTCGCCCTCTGTTTCAGCCCCTCTGTTTCAGCCCCTCTGTTTCAGCCCCTCTGTTTCAGCCCCTCTGTTTCAGCCCCTCTGTCTCTCGCCCTCTGTTTCAGCCCCTCTGTTTCTCGCCCTCTGTTTCAGCCCCTCTGATTCAGCCCCTCTGTTTCTCGCCCCCTGTTTCAGCCCCTCTGTTTCAGCCCCTCTGTTTCTCGCCCTCTGTTTCAACCCCTCGGTTTCTCGCCCTCTGTTTTAGCCCCTCTGTTTCAGCCCCTCTGTTTCAGCCCCTCTGTTTCTCACCCTCTGTTTCAGCCCCTCGGTTTCTCGCCCTCTGTTTCAGCCCCTCTGTTTCAGCCCCTCTGTTTCAGCCCCTCTGTTTCTCGCCCCCTGTTTCAGCCCCTCTGATTCAGCCCCTCTGTTTCTCGACCCCTGTTTCAGCCCCTCTGTTTCAGCCCCTCTGTTTCTCGCCCTCTGTTTCAACCCCTCGGTTTCTCGCCCTCTGTTTTAGCCCCTCTGTTTCAGCCCCTCTGTTTCAGCCCCTCTGTTTCAGCCCCTCTATTTCTCACCCTCTGTTTCAGCCCCTCGGTTTCTCGCCCTCTGTTTCAGCCCCTCTGTTTCAGCCCCTCTGTTTCAGCCCCTCTGTTTCAGCCCCTCTGTTTCAGCCCCTCTGTTTCTCGCCCTCTGTTTCTCGCCCCCTGTTTCAGCCCCACTGTTTCAGGCCCTCGGTTTCTCGCCCTCTGTTTCAGCCCCTCTGTTTCAGCCCCTTTGTTTCAGCCCCTCTGTTTCAGCCCCTCTGTTTCTCGCCCTCTGTTTCAGCCCCTCTGTTTCTCGCCCTCTGTTTCAGCCCCTCTGTTTCAGCCCCTCTGTTTCAGCCCCTCTGTTCAGCCCCTCGGTTTCTTGCCCTCTGTTTCAGCCCCTCGGTTTCACGCCCTCTGTTTCAGCCCCTCTGTTTCAGCCCCTCTGTTTCTCGCCCTCTGTTTCAGCCCCTCTGTTTCTCACCCTCTGTTTCAGCCCCTCTGTTTCTCACCCTCTGTTTCATCCCCTCTGTTTCAGCCCCTCTGTTTCAGCCCCTCTGTTTCTCGCCCTCTGTTTCAGCCCCTCTGTTTCTCGCCCTCTGTTTCAGCCCCTCTGTTTCAGCCCCTCTGTTTCTAGCCCTCTGTTTCAGCCCCTCTGTTTCAGCCCCTCTGTTTCTCGCCCTCTGTTTCAGCCCCTCTGTTTCAGCCCCTCTGTTTCTCGCCCTCTGTTTCAGCCCCTCTGTTTCAGCCCCTCTGTTTCAGCCCCTCTTTTTCTCCCCCTCTGTTTCAGCCCCACTGTTTCAGCCCCTCTGTTTCTCGCCCTCTGTTTCAGCCCCTCTGTTTCAGCCCCTCTTTTTCTCGCCCTCTGTTTCTCGCCCTCTGTTTCAGCCCCTCTGTTTCAGCCCCTCTGTTTCAGCCCCTCTGTTTCTCGCCCTCTGTTTCAGCGCCTGTGTTTCAGCCCCTCTGTTTCAGCCCCTCTGTTTCAGCCCCTCTGTCTCTCGCCCTCTGTTTCAGCCCCTCTGTTTCTCGCCCTCTGTTTCAGCCCCTCTGATTCAGCCCCTCTGTTTCTCGCCCCCTGTTTCAGCCCCTCTGTTTCAGCCCCTCTGTTTCTCGACCTCTGTTTCAACCCCTCGGTTTCTCGCCCTCTGTTTTAGCCCCTCTGTTTCAGCCCCTCTGTTTCAGCCCCTCTGTTTCAACCCTCTGTTTCTCACCCTCTGTTTCAGCACCTCAGTTTCTCACCATCTGTTTCAGCCCCTCTGTTTCAGCCCCTCTGTTTCAGCCCCTCTGTTTCTCGCCCCCTGTTTCAGCCCCTCTGATTCAGCCCCTCGGTTTCTCGCCCCCTGTTTCAGCCCCTCTGTTTCAGCCCTTCTGTTTCTCGCCCTCTGTTTCAACCCCTCGGTTTCTCGCCCTCTGTTTTAGCCCCTCTGTTTCAGCCCCTCTCTTTCAGCCCCTCTGTTTCAGCCCCTCTGTTTCAGCCCCTCTGTTTCTCACCCTCTGTTTCAGCCCCTCGGTTTCTCGCCCTCTGTTTCAGCCCCTCTGTTTCAGCCCCTCTGTTTCAGCCCCTCTGTTTCTCGCCCCCTGTTTCAGCCCCTCTGTTTCAGCCCCTCTGTTTCAGCCCCTCTGTTTCAGCCCTTCTGTTTCTCGCCCTCTGTTTCACCCCCTCTCTTTCAGCCCCTCTGTTTCTCGCCCTCTGTTTCAGCCCCTCTGTTTCTCGCCCTCTGTTTCAGCCCCTCTGTTTCTCGCCCCCTATTTCAGCCCCTCTGTTTCTCGCTCTCTGTTTCTCGCCCTCTGTTTCAGCCCCTCTGTTTCAGCCCCTCTGTTTCAGTCACTCTGTTTCAGCCCCTCGGTTTCTCGCCCTCTGTTTCAGCCCCTCTGTTTCTCGCCCTCTGTTTCAGCCCTTCTGTTTCAGCCCCACTGTTTCAGCCCCTCTGTTTCTCGCCCTCGGTTTCTTGCCCTCTGTTTCAGCCCCACTGTTTCAGCCCTTCTGTTTCTCGCCCTCTGTTTCAGCCCCTCTGTTTCAGCCCCTCTGTTTCAGCCCCTCTGTTTCTCGCCCCCTGTTTCAGCCCCTCTGTTTCAGCCCCTCTGTTTCAGCCCCTGTGTTTCAGCCCCTCTGTTTCTCGCCCTCTGTTTCAGCCCCTCTGTTTCAGCCCCTCTGTTTCAGCCCCTCTGTTTCAGCCCTTCGGTTTCTCGCCCTCTGTTTCAGCCCCTCTGTTTCTCGCATTCTGTTTCAGCCCCTCTGTTTCAGCCCTTCTGTTTCAGCCCCTCTGTTTCAGCCCCTCTGTTTCTCACCCTCTGTTTCAGCCCCTCTGTTTCTCGCCCTCTGTTTCTCGCCCTCTGTTTCAGCCCCTCTGTTTCAGCCCCTCTGTTTCAGCCCCTCTGTTCCAGCCCCTCTGTTTCAGCCCCTCTGTTTCAGCCCCTCTGTTTCTAGCCCTCTGTTTCAGCCCCTCTGTTTCAGCCCCTCTGTTTCGGCCCCTCTGTTTCTCGCCCTCTGTTTCAGCCCCCTGTTTCAGCCCCACTGTTTCAGCACCTCGGTTTCTCGCCTTCAGTTTCAGCCCCTCTGTTTCAGCCCCTCTGTTTCAGCCCCTCTGTTTCAGCTCCTCTGTTTCTCGCCCTCTGTTTCAGCACCTCTGTTTCTCGCCCTCTGTTTCAGCCCCTCTGTTTCAGCCCCTCTGTTTCAGCCCCTCTGTTCAGCCCCTCGGTTTCTCGCCCTCTGTTTCATCCCCTCTGTTTCAGCCCCTCTGTTTCTCGCCCTCTGTTTCAGCCCCTCTGTTTCAACCCCTCTGTTTCAGCCCCTCTGTTTCAGCCCCTCTGTTTCTCGCCCTCTGTTTCAGCCCCTCTGTTTCTCACCCTCTGTTTCATCCCCTCTGTTTCAGCCCCTCTGTTTCAGCCCCTCTGTTTCTCGCCCTCTGTTTCAGCCCCTCGGATTCTCGCCCTCTGTTTCAGCCCCTCTGTTTCAGCCCCTCTGTTTCTCGCCCTCTGTTTCAGTCCCTCTGTTTCAGCCGCTCTGTTTCTCGCCCTGTGTTTCAGCCCCTCTGTTTCAGCCCCTGTGTTTCTCGCCCTCTGTTTCAGCCCCTCTGTTTCAGCCCCTCTGTTTCAGCCCCTCTTTTTCTCCCCCTCTGTTTCAGCCCCACTGTTTCAGCCCCTCTGTTTCTCGCCCTCTGTTTCAGCCCCTCTGTTTCAGCCCCTCTTTTTCTCGCCCTCTGTTTCAGCCCCTCTGTTTCAGCCCCTCTGTTTCTCGCCCTCTGTTTCAGCCCCTCGGTTTCTCGCCCTCTGTTTCAGCGCCTCTGTTTCAGCCCCGCTGTTTCAGCCCCTCTGTTTCAGCCCCTCTGTTTCTCACCCTCTGTTTCAGCACCTCGGTTTCTCGCCCTCTGTTTCAGCCCCTCTGTTTCAGCCCCTCTGTTTCAGCCCCTCTGTTTCTCGCCCTCTGTTTCAGCCCCTCTGATTCAGCCCCTCTGTTTCTCGCCCCCTGTTTCAGCCCCTCTGTTTCAGCCCCTCTGTTTCTCGCCCTCTGTTTCAACCCCTCGGTTTCTCGCCCTCTGTTTTAGCCCCTCTGTTTCAGCCCCTCTGTTTCAGCCCCTCTGTTTCAGCCCCTCTGTTTCACACCCTCTGTTTCAGCACCTCGGTTTCTCGCCCTCTGTTTCAGACCCTCTGTTTCAGCCCCTCTGTTTCAGCCCCTCTGTTTCTCGCCCCCTGTTCCAGCCCCTCTGATTCAGCCCCTCTGTTTCTCGCCCCCTGGTTCAGCCCCACTGTTTCAGCCCCACTGTTTCTCGCCCTCTGTTTCAGCCCCTCTGTTTCTCACCCTCTGTTTCAGCCCCTCTGTTTCAGCCAATCTGTTTCTCGCCCACTGTTTCAGCCCCTCTGTTTCAGCCCCTCTGTTTCTCGCCCTCTGTTTCAGCCCCTCTGTTTCAGCCCCTCTGTTTCTAGCCCTCTGTTTCAGCCCCTCTGTTTCAGCCCCTCTGTTTCTCGCCCTCTGTTTCAGCCCCTCTGTTTCAGCCCCTCTGTTTCTCGCCCTCTGTTTCAGCCCCTCTGTTTCAGCCCCTCTGTTTCAGCCCCTCTGTTTCAGCCCCTCTGTTTCAGCCCCTCGGTTTCTCGCCCTCTGTTTCAGCCCCTCTGTTTCAGCCCCTCTGTTTCTCGCCCTCTGTTTCAGCCCCTCTGTTTCTCGCCCTCTGTTTCAGCCCCTCTGTTTCTCACCCTCTGTTTCATCCCCTCTGTTTCAGCCCCTCTGTTTCAGCCCCTCTGTTTCTCGCCCTCTGTTTCAGCCCCTCGGATTCTCGCCCTCTGTTTCAGCCCCTCTGTTTCAGCCCCTCTGTTTCTCGCCCTCTGTTTCAGTCCCTCTGTTTCAGCCCCTCTGTTTCTCGCCCTGTGTTTCAGCCCCTCTGTTTCAGCCCCTGTGTTTCTCGCCCTCTGTTTCAGCCCCTCTGTTTCAGCCCCTCTGTTTCAGCCCCTCTTTTTCTCCCCCTCTGTTTCAGCCCCACTGTTTCAGCCCCTCTGTTTCTCGCCCTCTGTTTCAGCCCCTCTGTTTCAGCCCCTCTGTTTCTCGCCCTCTGTTTCAGCCCCTCGGTTTCTCGCCCTCTGTTTCAGCCCCTCTGTTTCAGCCCCGCTGTTTCAGCCCCTCTGTTTCAGCCCCTCTGTTTCTCACCCTCTGTTTCAGCACCTCGGTTTCTCGCCCTCTGTTTCAGCCCCTCTGTTTCAGCCCCTCTGTTTCAGCCCCTCTGTTTCTCGCCCTCTGTTTCAGCCCCTCTGATTCAGCCCCTCTGTTTCTCGCCCCCTGTTTCAGCCCCTCTGTTTCAGCCCCTCTGTTTCTCGCCCTCTGTTTCAACCCCTCGGTTTCTCGCCCTCTGTTTTAGCCCCTCTGTTTCAGCCCCTCTGTTTCAGCCCCTCTGTTTCAGCCCCTCTGTTTCTCACCCTCTGTTTCAGCACCTCGGTTTCTCGCCCTCTGTTTCAGCCCCTCTGTTTCAGCCCCTCTGTTTCAGCCCCTCTGTTTCTCGCCCCCTGTTCCAGCCCCTCTGATTCAGCCCCTCTGTTTCTCGCCCCCTGTTTCAGCCCCACTGTTTCAGCCCCACTGTTTCTCGCCCTCTGTTTCAGCCCCTCAGTTTCTCACCCTCTGTTTCAGCCCCTCTGTTTCAGCCAATCTGTTTCTCGCCCACTGTTTCAGCCCCTCTGTTTCAGCCCCTCTGTTTCTCGCCCTCTGTTTCAGCCCCTCTGTTTCTCGCCCTCTGTTTCTCGCCCTCTGTTTCAGCCCCTCTGTTTCAGCCCCTCTGTTTCAGCCCCTCTGTTTCTAGCCCTCTGTTTCAGCCCCTCTGTTTCAGCCCCTCTGTTTCTCGCCCTCTGTTTCTCGCCCCCTGTTTCAGCCCCACTGTTTCAGGCCCTCGGTTTCTCGCCCTCTGTTTCAGCCCCTCTGTTTCAGCCCCTTTGTTTCAGCCCCTCTGTTTCAGCACCTCTGTTTCTCGCCCTCTGTTTCAGCCCCTCTGTTTCTCGCCCTCTGTTTCAGCCCCTCTGTTTCAGCCCCTCTGTTTCAGCCCCTCTGTTCAGCCCCTCGGTTTCTTGCCCTCTGTTTCAGCCCCTCGGTTTCTCGCCCTCTGTTTCAGCCGCTCTGTTTCAGCCCCTCTGTTTCTCGCCCTCTGTTTCAGCCCCTCTGTTTCTCGCCCTCTGTTTCAGCCCCTCTGTTTCTCACCCTCTGTTTCATCCCCTCTGTTTCAGCCCCTCTGTTTCAGCCCCTCTGTTTCTCGCCCTCTGTTTCAGCCCCTCGGATTCTCGCCCTCTGTTTCAGCCCCTCTGTTTCAGCCCCTCTGTTTCTCGCCCTCTGTTTCAGCCCCTCTGTTTCAGCCCCTCTGTTTCTCGCCCTCTGTTTCAGCCCCTCTGTTTCAGCCCCTGTGTTTCTCGCCCTCTGTTTCAGCCCCTCTGTTTCAGCCCCTCAGTTTCAGCCCCTCTTTTTCTCCCCCTCTGTTTCAGCCCCACTGTTTCAGCCCCTCTGTTTCTCGCCCTCTGTTTCAGCCCCTCTGTTTCAGCCCCTCTTTTTCTCGCCCTCTGTTTCAGCCCCTCTGTTTCAGCCCCTCTGTTTCTCGCCCTCTGTTTCAGCCCCTCGGTTTCTCGCCCTCTGTTTCAGCCCCTCTGTTTCAGCCCCTCTGTTTCAGCCCCTCTGTTTCAGCCCCTCTGTTTCAGCCCCTCTGATTCAGCCCCTCTGTCTCTCGCCCTCTGTTTCATCCCCTCTGTTTCAGCCCCTCTGTTTCAGCCCCTCTGTTTCTCGCCCTCTGTTTCAGCCCCTCGGATTCTCGCCCTCTGTTTCAGCCCCTCTGTTTCAGCCCCTCTGTTTCTCGCCCTCTGTTTCAGTCCCTCTGTTTCAGCCCCTCTGTTTCTCGCCCTGTGTTTCAGCCCCTCTGTTTCAGCCCCTGTGTTTCTCGCCCTCTGTTTCAGCCCCTCTGTTTCAGCCCCTCTGTTTCAGCCCCTCTTTTTCTCCCCCTCTGTTTCAGCCCCACTGTTTCAGCCCCTCTGTTTCTCGCCCTCTGTTTCAGCCCCTCTGTTTCAGCCCCTCTTTTTCTCGCCCTCTGTTTCAGCCCCTCTGTTTCAGCCCCTCTGTTTCTCGCCCTCTGTTTCAGCCCCTCGGTTTCTCGCCCTCTGTTTCAGCCCCTCTGTTTCAGCCCCGCTGTTTCAGCCCCTCTGTTTCAGCCCCTCTGTTTCTCACCCTCTGTTTCAGCACCTCGGTTTCTCGCCCTCTGTTTCAGCCCCTCTGTTTCAGCCCCTCTGTTTCAGCCCCTCTGTTTCTCGCCCTCTGTTTCAGCCCCTCTGATTCCGCCCCTCTGTTTCTCGCCCCCTGTTTCAGCCCCTCTGTTTCAGCCCCTCTGTTTCTCGCCCTCTGTTTCAACCCCTCGGTTTCTCGCCCTCTGTTTTAGCCCCTCTGTTTCAGCCCCTCTGTTTCAGCCCCTCTGTTTCTCACCCTCTGTTTCAGCACCTCGGTTTCTCGCCCTCTGTTTCAGCCCCTCTGTTTCAGCCCCTCTGTTTCAGCCCCTCTGTTTCTCGCCCCCTGTTCCAGCCCCTCTGATTCAGCCCCTCTGTTTCTCGCCCCCTGTTTCAGCCCCACTGTTTCAGCCCCACTGTTTCTCGCCCTCTGTTTCAGCCCCTCTGTTTCTCACCCTCTGTTTCAGACCCTCTGTTTCAGCCAATCTGTTTCTCGCCCACTGTTTCAGCCCCTCTGTTTCAGCCCCTCTGTTTCTCGCCCTCTGTTTCAGCCCCTCTGTTTCTCGCCCTCTGTTTCTCGCCCTCTGTTTCAGCCCCTCTGTTTCAGCCCCTCTGTTTCAGCCCCTCTGTTTCTAGCCCTCTGTTTCAGCCCCTCTGTTTCAGCCCCTCTGTTTCTCGCCCTCTGTTTCTCGCCCCCTGTTTCAGCCCCACTGTTTCAGGCCCTCGGTTTCTCGCCCTCTGTTTCAGCCCCTCTGTTTCAGCCCCTTTGTTTCAGCCCCTCTGTTTCAGCACCTCTGTTTCTCGCCCTCTGTTTCAGCCCCTCTGTTTCTCGCCCTCTGTTTCAGCCCCTCTGTTTCAGCCCCTCTGTTTCAGCCCCTCTGTTCAGCCCCTCGGTTTCTTGCCCTCTGTTTCAGCCCCTCGGTTACTCGCCCTCTGTTTCAGCCGCTCTGTTTCAGCCCCTCTGTTTCTCGCCCTCTGTTTCAGCCCCTCTGTTTCTCGCCCTCTGTTTCAGCCCCTCTGTTTCTCACCCTCTGTTTCATCCCCTCTGTTTCAGCCCCTCTGTTTCAGCCCCTCTGTTTCTCGCCCTCTGTTTCAGCCCCTCGGATTCTCGCCCTCTGTTTCAGCCCCTCTGTTTCAGCCCCTCTGCTTCTCGCCCTCTGTTTCAGCCCCTCTGTTTCAGCCCCTCTGTTTCTCGCCCTCTGTTTCAGCCCCTCTGTTTCAGCCCCTGTGTTTCTCGCCCTCTGTTTCAGCCCCTCTGTTTCAGCCCCTCTGTTTCAGCCCCTCTGTTTCAGCCCCTGTGTTTCTCGCCCTCTGTTTCAGCCCCTCTGTTTCAGCCCCTCTGTTTCAGCCCCTCTTTTTCTCCCCCTCTGTTTCAGCCCCACTGTTTCAGCCCCTCTGTTTCTCGCCCTCTGTTTCAGCCCCTCTGTTTCAGCCCCTCTGTTTCTCGCCCTCTGTTTCAGCCCCTCGGTTTCTCGCCCTCTGTTTCAGCCCCTCTGTTTCAGCCCCGCTGTTTCAGCCCCTCTGTTTCAGCCCCTCTGTTTCTCACCCTCTGTTTCAGCACCTCGGTTTCTCGCCCTCTGTTTCAGCCCCTCTGTTTCAGCCCCTCTGTTTCAGCCCCTCTGTTTCTCGCCCTCTGTTTCAGCCCCTCTGATTCAGCCCCTCTGTTTCTCGCCCCCTGTTTCAGCCCCTCTGTTTCAGCCCCTCTGTTTCTCGCCCTCTGTTTCAACCCCTCGGTTTCTCGCCCTCTGTTTTAGCCCCTCTGTTTCAGCCCCTCTGTTTCAGCCCCTCTGTTTCAGCCCCTCTGTTTCTCACCCTCTGTTTCAGCACCTCGGTTTCTCGCCCTCTGTTTCAGCCCCTCTGTTTCAGCCCCTCTGTTTCAGCCCCTCTGTTTCTCGCCCCCTGTTCCAGCCCCTCTGATTCAGCCCCTCTGTTTCTCGCCCCCTGTTTCAGCCCCACTGTTTCAGCCCCACTGTTTCTCGCCCTCTGTTTCAGCCCCTCAGTTTCTCACCCTCTGTTTCAGCCCCTCTGTTTCAGCCAATCTGTTTCTCGCCCACTGTTTCAGCCCCTCTGTTTCAGCCCCTCTGTTTCTCGCCCTCTGTTTCAGCCCCTCTGTTTCAGCCCCTCTGTTTCAGCCCCTCTGTTTCAGCCCCTCTGTTTCAGCCCCTCTGTTTCAGCCCCTCTGTTTCTAGCCCTCTGTTTCAGCCCCTCTGTTTCAGCCCCTCTGTTTCTCGCCCTCTGTTTCTCGCCCCCTGTTTCAGCCCCACTGTTTCAGGCCCTCGGTTTCTCGCCCTCTGTTTCAGCCCCTCTGTTTCAGCCCCTTTGTTTCAGCCCCTCTGTTTCAGCACCTCTGTTTCTCGCCCTCTGTTTCAGCCCCTCTGTTTCTCGCCCTCTGTTTCAGCCCCTCTGTTTCAGCCCCTCTGTTTCAGCCCCTCTGTTCAGCCCCTCGGTTTCTTGCCCTCTGTTTCAGCCCCTCGGTTTCTCGCCCTCTGTTTCAGCCGCTCTGTTTCAGCCCCTCTGTTTCTCGCCCTCTGTTTCAGCCCCTCTGTTTCTCGCCCTCTGTTTCAGCCCCTCTGTTTCTCACCCTCTGTTTCATCCCCTCTGTTTCAGCCCCTCTGTTTCTCGCCCCCTGTTTCAGCCCCTCTGATTCAGCCCCTCGGTTTCTCGCCCCCTGTTTCAGCCCCTCTGTTTCAGCCCTTCTGTTTCTCGCCCTCTGTTTCAACCCCTCGGTTTCTCGCCCTCTGTTTTAGCCCCTCTCTTTCAGCCCCTCTGTTTCAGACCCTCTGTTTCAGCCCCTCTGTTTCAGCCCCTCTGTTTCTCACCCTCTGTTTCAGCCCCTCGGTTTCTCGCCCTCTGTTTCAGCCCCTCTGTTTCAGCCCCTCTGTTTCAGCCCCTCTGTTTCTCGCCCCCTGTTTCAGCCCCTCTGTTTCAGCCCCTCTGTTTCAGCCCCTCTGTTTCAGCCCTTCTGTTTCTCGCCCTCTGTTTCACCCCCTCTCTTTCAGCCCCTCTGTTTCTCGCCCTCTGTTTCAGCCCCTCTGTTTCAGCCCCTCTGTTTCAGCCCCTCTGTTTCTCGCCCCTCTATTTCTCACCCTCTGTTTCTCGCCCTCGGTTTCTCGCCCTCTGTTTCAGCCCCTCTGTTTCAGCCCCTCTGTTTCAGTCACTCTGTTTCAGCCCCTCGGTTTCTCGCCCTCTGTTTCAGCCCCACTGTTTCAGCCCTTCTGTTTCTCGCCCTCTGTTTCAGCCCCTCTGTTTCAGCCCCTCTGTTTCAGCCCCTCTGTTTCTCGCCCCCTATTTCAGCCCCTCTGTTTCAGCCCCTGTGTTTCAGCCCCTCTGTTTCAGCCCCTCTGTTTCTCGCCCTCTGTTTCAGCCCCTCTGTTTCAGCCCCTCTGTTTCAGCCCCTCTGTTTCAGCCCTTCGGTTTCTCGCCCTCTGTTTCAGCCCCTCTGTTTCTCGCCCTCTGTTTCAGCCCCTCTGTTTCAGCCCTTCTGTTTCAGCCCCTCTGTTTCAGCCCCTCTGTTTCTCGCCCTCTGTTTCAGCCCCTCTGTTTCTCGCCCTCTGTTTCAGCCCCTCTGTTTCAGCCCCTCTGTTTCTCGCCCTCTGTTTCAGCCCCTCTGTTTCAGCCCCTCTGTTTCAGCCCCTCGGTTTCTAGCCCTCTGTTTCAGCCCCTCTGTTTCACGCCCGCTGTTTCAGCCCCTCTGTTTCAGCCCCTCTGTTTCAGCCCCTCTGTTTCAGCCCCTCTGTTTCTTGCCCTCTGTTTCAGCCCCTCTGTTTCAGCCCCTCTGTTTCAGCCCCTCGGTTTCTAGCCCTCTGTTTCAGCCCCTCTGTTTCAGCCACTCTGTTTCAGCCCCTCTGTTTCTCGCCCTCTGTTTCAGCCCCCTGTTTCAGCCCCTCGGTTTCTCGCCTTCTGTTTCAGCCCCTCTGTTTCAGCCCCTCTGTTTCAGCCCCTCTGTTTCTCGCCCTCTGTTTCAGCCCCCTGTTTCAGCCCCACTGTTTCAGCACCTCGGTTTCTCGCCTTCTGTTTCAGCCCCTCTGTTTCAGCCCCTCTGTTTCAGCCCCTCTGTTTCAGCCCCTCTGTTTCTCGCCCTCTGTTTCAGCCCCTCTGTTTCAGCCCCTCTGTTTCAGCCCCTCTGTTCAGCCCCTCGGTTTCTCGCCCTCTGTTTCATCCCCTCTGTTTCAGCCCCTCTGTTTCTCGCCCTCTGTTTCAGCCCCTCTGTTTCAACCCCTCCGTTTCTCGCCCTCTGTTTCAGCCCCTCTGTTTCTCGCCCTCTGTTTCAGCCCCTCTGTTTGTCACCCTCTGTTTCAGCCCCTCTGTTTCAGCCCCTCTGTTTCAGCCCCTCTGTTTCTCTTCCTCTGTTTCAGCCCCTCGGTTTGTCGCCCTCTGTTTCAGCCCCTCTGCTTCAGCACGTCTGTTTCTCGCCCTCTGTTTCAGCCCCTCTGTTCCAGCCCCTCTGTTTCAGCCCCTCTTTTTCTCGCCCTCTCTTTCAGCCCCTCTGTTTCAGCCCCTCTGTTTCATCCCCTCTGTTTCAGCCCCTCGTTTTCTCGCCCTCTGTTTCAGCCCCTCTGTTTCAGCCCCTCTGTTTCTCGCCCTCTGTTTCAGCCCCTCTGTTTCTCGCCCTCTGTTTCAGCCCCTCTGTTTCAGCCCCTCTGTTTCAGCCCCTCTGTTCAGCCCCTCGGTTTCTAGCCCTCTTTTTCAGCCCCTCTGTTTCAGCCCCTCTGTTTCTCGCCCTCTGTTTCAGCCCCTCTGTTTCAACCCCTCTGTTTCTCGCCCTCTGTTTCAGCCCCTCTGTTTCTCGCCCTCTGTTTCAGCCCCTCTGTTTGTCACCCTCTGTTTCAGCCCCTCTGTTTCTCACCCTCTGTTTCGGCCCCTCTGTTTCAGCCCCTCTGTTTCAGCCCCTCTGTTTCAGCGCCTCTGTTTCTCTTCCTCTGTTTCAGCCCCTCGGTTTGTCGCCCTCTGTTTCAGCCCCTCTGCTTCAGCCCCTCTGTTTCTCGCCCTCTGTTTCAGCCCTTCTGTTTCAGCCCCTCTGTTTCAGCCCCTCTTTTTCTCGCCCTCTCTTTCAGCCCCTCTGTTTCAGCCCCTCTGTTTCAGCCCCTCTGTTTCAGCCCCTCTTTTTCTCGCCCCCTGTTTCAGCCCCACTGTTTCAGCCCCTCTGTTTCTCGCCCCCTGTTTCAGCCCCTCTGTTTCAGCCACTCTTTTTCTCGCCCCCTGTTTCAGCCCCTCTGTTTCAGCCCCTCTGTTTCTCGCCCTCTGTTTCAGCCCCTCTGTTTCTCGCCCTCTGTTTCTCGCCCGCTGTTTCAGCCCCTCTGTTTCAGCCCCTCTGTTTCAGCCCCTCTGTTTAAGCCCCTCTGTTTCTAGCCCTCTGTTTCGGCCCCTCTGTTTCAGCCCCTCTGTTTCAGCCCCTCTGTTTCACGCCCCCTGTTTCCGCCCCTCTGTTTCAGCCCCTCGGTTTCTCGCCCTCTGTTTCAGCCCCTCTGTTTCAGCCCCTCTGTTTCTCGCCCTCTGTTTCAGCCCCTCTGTTTCTCGCCCTCTGTTTCAGCCACTCGGTTTCTCGCCCTCTGTTTCAGCCCCTCTGTTTCAGCCCCTCTGTTTCAGCCCCTCTGTTTCTCGTCCTCTGTTTCAGCCCCTCTGTTTCTCGCCCTCTGTTTCAGCCCCTCTGTTTCAGCCCCTCTGTTTCAGCCCCTCTGTTTCAGCCCCCCTGTTTCTCGCCCCCTGTTTCTCGCCCCCTGTTTCAGCCCCTCTGTTTCAGCCCCTCTGTTTCTCGCCCCCTGTTTCAGCCCCTCTGTTTCAGCCCCTCTGTTTATCGCCCCCTGTTTCAGCCCCTCTGTTTCAGCCCCTCTGTTTCTCGCCCTCTGTTTCAGCCCCTCTGTTTCTCGCCCGCTGTTTCAGCCCCTCTGTTCCAGCCCCTCTGTTTCAGCCCCTCTGTTTCAGCCCCTCTGTTTCTCGCCCTCTGTTTCAGCCCCTCTGTTTCAGCCCCTCGGTTTCTAGCCCTCTGTTTCAGCCCCTCTATTTCAGCCACTCTGTTTCAGCCCCTCTGTTCAGCCCCTCGGTTTCTCGCCCTCTGTTTCAGCCCCTCGGTTTCTCGCCTTCTGTTTCAGCCCCTCTGTTTCAGCCCCTCTGTTTCAGCCCCTCTGTTTCTCGCCCTCTGTTTCAGCCCCACTGTTTCAGCCCCTCTGTTTCTCGCCCACTGTTTCAGCCCCTCTGTTTCTCACCCTCTGTTTCAGCCCCTCTGTTTCAGCCAATCTGTTTCTCGCCCACTGTTTCAGCCCCTCTGTTTCAGCCCCTCTGTTTCTCGCCCTCTGTTTCAGCCCCTCTGTTTCTCGCCCTCTGTTTCTCGCCCTCTGTTTCAGCCCCTCTGTTTCAGCCCCTCTGTTCCAGCCCCTCTGTTTCAGCCCCTCTGTTTCAGCCCCTCTGTTTCTAGCCCTCTGTTTCAGCCCCTCTGTTTCAGCCCCTCTGTTTCTCGCCCTCTGTTTCTCGCCCCCTGTTTCAGCCCCACTGTTTCAGGCCCTCGGTTTCTCGCCCTCTGTTTCAGCCCCTCTGTTTCAGCCCCTTTGTTTCAGCCCCTCTGTTTCAGCCCCTCTGTTTCTCGCCCTCTGTTTCAGCCCCTCTGTTTCTCGCCCTCTGTTTCAGCCCCTCTGTTTCAGCCCCTCTGTTTCAGCCCCTCTGTTCAGCCCCTCGGTTTCTTGCCCTCTGTTTCAGCCCCTCGGTTTCTCGCCCTCTGTTTCAGCCCCTCTGTTTCAGCCCCTCTGTTTCTCGCCCTCTGTTTCAGCCCCTCTGTTTCTCACCCTCTGTTTCATCCCCTCTGTTTCAGCCCCTCTGTTTCAGCCCCTCTGTTTCTCGCCCTCTGTTTCAGCCCCTCGGATTCTCGCCCTCTGTTTCAGCCCCTCTGTTTCAGCCCCTCTGTTTCTCGCCCTCTGTTTCAGTCCCTCTGTTTCAGCCCCTCTGTTTCTCGCCCTCTGTTTCAGCCCCTCTGTTTCAGCCCCTGTGTTTCTCGCCCTCTGTTTCAGCCCCTCTGTTTCAGCCCCTCTGTTTCAGCCCCTCTTTTTCTCCCCCTCTGTTTCAGCCCCACTGTTTCAGCCCCTCTGTTTGTCGCCCTCTGTTTCAGCCCCTCTGTTTCAGCCCCTCTTTTTCTCGCCCTCTGTTTCAGCCCCTCTGTTTCTCGCCCTCTGTTTCAGCCCCTCTGTTTCTCGCCACCTATTTCAGCCCCTCTGTTTCAGCCCCTCTGTTTCAGTCACTCTGTTTCAGCCCCTCGGTTTCTCGCCCTCTGTTTCAGCCCCTCTGTTTCTCGCCCTCTGTTTCAGCCCTTCTGTTTCAGCCCCTCTGTTTCAGCCTCTCTGTTTCTCGCCCTCGGTTTCTTGCCCTCTGTTTCAGCCCCACTGTTTCAGCTCTTCTGTTTCTCGCCCTCTGTTTCAGCCCCTCTGTTTCAGCCCCTCTGTTTCAGCCCCTCTGTTTCTCGCCCCCTGTTTCAGCCCCTCTGTTTCAGCCCCTGTGTTTCAGCCCCTCTGTTTCAGCCCCTCTGTTTCTCGCCCTCTGTTTCAGCCCCTCTGTTTCAGCCCCTCTGTTTCAGCCCCTCTGTTTCAGCCCTTCGGTTTCTCGCCCTCTGTTTCAGCCCCTCTGTTTCTCGCCCTCTGTTTCAGCCCCTCTGTTTCAGCCCTTCTGTTTCAGCCCCTCTGTTTCAGCCCCTCTGTTTCTCGCCCTCTGTTTCAGCCCCTCTGTTTCTCGCCCTCTGTTTCTCGCCCTCTGTTTCATCCCCTTTGTTTCAGCCCCTCTGTTTCAGCCCCTCTGTTCCAGCCCCTCTGTTTCAGCCCCTCTGTTTCAGCCCCACTGTTTCTAGCCCTCTGTTTCAGCCCCTCTGTTTCAGCCAATCTGTTTCGGCCCCTCTGTTTCTCGCCCTCTGTTTCAGCCCCCTGTTTCAGCCCCACTGTTTCAGCACCTCTGTTTCTCGCCTTCTGTTTCAGCCCCTCTGTTTCAGCCCCTCTGTTTCAGACCCTCTGTTTCAGCTCCTCTGTTTCTCGCCCTCTGTTTCAGCCCCTCTGTTTCTCGCCCTCTGTTTCAGCCCCTCTGTTTCAGCCCCTCTGTTTCAGCCCCTCTGTTCAGCCCCTCGGTTTCTCGCCCTCTGTTTCATCCCCTCTGTTTCAGCCCCTCTGTTTCTCGCCCTCTGTTTCAGCCCCTCTGTTTCAACCCCTCTGTTTCTCGCCCTCTGTTTCAGCCCCTCTGTTTCTCGCCCTCTGTTTCAGCCCCTCTGTTTGTCACCCTCTGTTTCAGCCCCTCTGTTTCAGCCCCTCTGTTTCAGCCCCTCTGTTTCTCTTCCTCTGTTTCAGCCCCTCGGTTTGTCGCCCTCTGTTTCAGCCACTCTGCTTCAACCCGTCTGTTTCTCGCCCTCTGTTTCAGCCCCTCTGTTCCAGCCCCTCTGTTTCAGCCCCTCTTTTTCTCGCCCTCTCTTTCAGCCCCTCTGTTTCAGCCCCTCTGTTTCAGCCCCTCTGTTTCAGCCCCTCTTTTTCTCGCCCTCTGTTTCAGCCCCACTGTTTCAGCCCCTCTGTTTCTCGCCCTCTGTTTCATCCCCTCTGTTTCAGCCCCTCTTTTTCTCGCCCTCTGTTTCAGCCCCTCTGTTTCTCGCCCTCTGTTTCAGCCCCTCTGTTTCAGCCCCTCTGTTTCAGCCCCTCTGTTCAGCCCCTCGGTTTCTCGCCCTCTGTTTCAGCCCCTCTGTTTCAGCCCCTCTGTTTCTCGCCCTCTGTTTCAGCCCCTCTGTTTCAACCCCTCTGTTTCTCGCCCTCTGTTTCAGCCCCTCTGTTTCTCGCCCTCTGTTTCAGCCCCTCTGTTTGTCACCCTCTGTTTCAGCCCCTCTGTTTCTCACCCTCTGTTTCAGCCCCTCTGTTTCAGCCCCTCTGTTTCAGCCCCTCTGTTTCAGCCCCTCTGTTTCTCTTTCTCTGTTTCAGCCCCTCGGTTTGTCGCCCTCTGTTTCAGTCCCTCTGCTTCAGCCCCTCTGTTTCTCGCCCTCTGTTTCAGCCCTTCTGTTTCAGCCCCTCTGTTTCAGCCCCTCTTTTTCTCGCCCTATCTTTCAGCCCCTCTGTTTCAGCCCCTCTGTTTCAGCCCCTCTGTTTCAGCCCCTCTTTTTCTCGCCCCCTGTTTCAGCCCCACTGTTTCAGCCCCTCTGTTTCTCGCCCCCTGTTTCAGCCCCTCTGTTTCAGCCACTCTTTTTGTCGCCCCCTGTTTCAGCCCCTCTGTTTCAGCCCCTCTGTTTCTCGCCCTGTGTTTCAGCCCTTCTGTTTCTCGACCTCTGTTTCTCGCCCGCTGTTTCAGCCCCTCTGTTTCAGCCCCTCTGTTTCAGCCCCTCTGTTTCAGCCCCTCTGTTTCTAGCCCTCTGTTTCAGCCCCTCTGTTTCAGCCCCTCTGTTTCAGCCCCTCTGTTTCACGCCCCCTGTTTCCGCCCCTCTGTTTCAGCCCCTCGGTTTCTCGACTCTGTTTCAGCCCCTCTGTTTCAGCCCCTCTGTTTCTCGCCCTCTGTTTCAGCCCCTCTGTTTCTCGCCCTCTGTTTCAGCCACTCGGTTTCTCGCCCTCTGTTTCAGCCCCTCTGTTTCAGCCCCTCTGTTTCAGCCCCTCTGTTTCTCGTCCTCTGTTTCAGCCCCTCTGTTTCTCGCCCTCTGTTTCAGCCCCTCTGTTTCAGCCCCCCTGTTTCTCGCCCCCTGTTTCTCGCCCCCTGTTTCAGCCCCTCTGTTTCAGCCCCTCTGTTTCTCGCCCCCTGTTTCAGCCCCTCTGTTTCAGCCCCTCTGTTTATCGCCCCCTGTTTCAGCCCCTCTGTTTCAGCCCCTCTGTTTCTCGCCCTCTGTTTCAGCCCCTCTGTTTCTCGCCCGCTGTTTCAGCCCCTCTGTTTCAGCCCCTCTGTTTCAGCCCCTCTGTTTCAGCCCCTCTGTTTCTCGCCCTCTGTTTCAGCCCCTCTGTTTCAGCCCCTCTGTTTCAGCCCCTCGGTTTCTAGCCCTCTGTTTCAGCCCCTCTGTTTCAGCCACTCTGTTTCAGCCCCTCTGTTCAGCCCCTCGGTTTCTCGCCCTCTGTTTCAGCCCCTCGGTTTCTCGCCTTCTGTTTCAGCCCCTCTGTTTCAGCCCCTCTGTTTCAGCCCCTCTGTTTCTCGCCCTCTGTTTCAGCCCCACTGTTTCAGCCCCTCTGTTTCTCGCCCACTGTTTCAGCCCCTCTGTTTCTCACCCTCTGTTTCAGCCCCTCTGTTTCAGCCAATCTGTTTCTCGCCCACTGTTTCAGCCCCTCTGTTTCAGCCCCTCTGTTTCTCGCCCTCTGTTTCAGCCCCTCTGTTTCTCGCCCTCTGTTTCTCGCCCTCTGTTTCAGCCCCTCTGTTTCAGCCCCTCTGTACCAGCCCCTCTGTTTCAGCCCCTCTGTTTCAGCCCCTCTGTTTCTAACCCTCTGTTTCAGCCCCTCTGTTTCAGCCCCTCTGTTTCTCGCCCTCTGTTTCTCGCCCCCTGTTTCAGCCCCACTGTTTCAGGCCCTCGGTTTCTCGCCCTCTGTTTCAGCCCCTCTGTTTCAGCCCCTTTGTTTCAGCCCCTCTGTTTCAGCCCCTCTGTTTCTCGCCCTCTGTTTCAGCCCCTCTGTTTCTCGCCCTCTGTTTCAGCCCCTCTGTTTCTCGCCCTCTGTTTCAGCCCTTCTGTTCAGCCCCTCGGTTTCTTGCCCTCTGTTTCAGCCCCTCGGTTTCTCGCCCTCTGTTTCAGCCCCTCTGTTTCAGCCCCTCTGTTTCTCGCCCTCTGTTTCAGCCCCTCTGTTTCTCGCCCTCTGTTTCAGCCCCTCTGTTTCTCACCCTCTGTTTCATCCCCTCTGTTTCAGCCCCTCTGTTTCTCGCCCTCTGTTTCAGCCCCTCGGATTCTCGCCCTCTGTTTCAGCCCCTCTGTTTCAGCCCCTCTGTTTCTCGCCCTCTGTTTCAGTCCCTCTCTTTCAGCCCCTCTGTTTCAGCCCCTCTGTTTCAACCCCTCTGTTTCTCGCCCTCTGTTTCAGCCCCTCTGTTTCTCGCCCTCTGTTTCAGCCCCTCTGTTTGTCACCCTCTGTTTCAGCCCCTCTGTTTCTCACCCTCTGTTTCGGCCCCTCTGTTTCAGCCCCTCTGTTTCAGCCCCTCTGTTTCAGCGCCTCTGTTTCTCTTCCTCTGTTTCAGCCCCTCGGTTTGTCGCCCTCTGTTTCAGCCCCTCTGCTTCAGCCCCTCTGTTTCTCGCCCTCTGTTTCAGCCCTTCTGTTTCAGCCCCTCTGTTTCAGCCCCTCTTTTTCTCGCCCTCTCTTTCAGCCCCTCTGTTTCAGCCCCTCTGTTTCAGCCCCTCTGTTTCAGCCCCTCTTTTTCTCGCCCCCTGTTTCAGCCCCACTGTTTCAGCCCCTCTGTTTCTCGCCCCCTGTTTCAGCCCCTCTGTTTCAGCCACTCTTTTTCTCGCCCCCTGTTTCAGCCCCTCTGTTTCAGCCCCTCTGTTTCTCGCCCTCTGTTTCAGCCCCTCTGTTTCTCGCCCTCTGTTTCTCGCCCGCTGTTTCAGCCCCTCTGTTTCAGCCCCTCTGTTTCAGCCCCTCTGTTTAAGCCCCTCTGTTTCTAGCCCTCTGTTTCGGCCCCTCTGTTTCAGCCCCTCTGTTTCAGCCCCTCTGTTTCACGCCCCCTGTTTCCGCCCCTCTGTTTCAGCCCCTCGGTTTCTCGCCCTCTGTTTCAGCCCCTCTGTTTCAGCCCCTCTGTTTCTCGCCCTCTGTTTCAGCCCCTCTGTTTCTCGCCCTCTGTTTCAGCCACTCGGTTTCTCGCCCTCTGTTTCAGCCCCTCTGTTTCAGCCCCTCTGTTTCAGCCCCTCTGTTTCTCGTCCTCTGTTTCAGCCCCTCTGTTTCTCGCCCTCTGTTTCAGCCCCTCTGTTTCAGCCCCTCTGTTTCAGCCCCTCTGTTTCAGCCCCCCTGTTTCTCGCCCCCTGTTTCTCGCCCCCTGTTTCAGCCCCTCTGTTTCAGCCCCTCTGTTTCTCGCCCCCTGTTTCAGCCCCTCTGTTTCAGCCCCTCTGTTTATCGCCCCCTGTTTCAGCCCCTCTGTTTCAGCCCCTCTGTTTCTCGCCCTCTGTTTCAGCCCCTCTGTTTCTCGCCCGCTGTTTCAGCCCCTCTGTTCCAGCCCCTCTGTTTCAGCCCCTCTGTTTCAGCCCCTCTGTTTCTCGCCCTCTGTTTCAGCCCCTCTGTTTCAGCCCCTCGGTTTCTAGCCCTCTGTTTCAGCCCCTCTATTTCAGCCACTCTGTTTCAGCCCCTCTGTTCAGCCCCTCGGTTTCTCGCCCTCTGTTTCAGCCCCTCGGTTTCTCGCCTTCTGTTTCAGCCCCTCTGTTTCAGCCCCTCTGTTTCAGCCCCTCTGTTTCTCGCCCTCTGTTTCAGCCCCACTGTTTCAGCCCCTCTGTTTCTCGCCCACTGTTTCAGCCCCTCTGTTTCTCACCCTCTGTTTCAGCCCCTCTGTTTCAGCCAATCTGTTTCTCGCCCACTGTTTCAGCCCCTCTGTTTCAGCCCCTCTGTTTCTCGCCCTCTGTTTCAGCCCCTCTGTTTCTCGCCCTCTGTTTCTCGCCCTCTGTTTCAGCCCCTCTGTTTCAGCCCCTCTGTTCCAGCCCCTCTGTTTCAGCCCCTCTGTTTCAGCCCCTCTGTTTCTAGCCCTCTGTTTCAGCCCCTCTGTTTCAGCCCCTCTGTTTCTCGCCCTCTGTTTCTCGCCCCCTGTTTCAGCCCCACTGTTTCAGGCCCTCGGTTTCTCGCCCTCTGTTTCAGCCCCTCTGTTTCAGCCCCTTTGTTTCAGCCCCTCTGTTTCAGCCCCTCTGTTTCTCGCCCTCTGTTTCAGCCCCTCTGTTTCTCGCCCTCTGTTTCAGCCCCTCTGTTTCAGCCCCTCTGTTTCAGCCCCTCTGTTCAGCCCCTCGGTTTCTTGCCCTCTGTTTCAGCCCCTCGGTTTCTCGCCCTCTGTTTCAGCCCCTCTGTTTCAGCCCCTCTGTTTCTCGCCCTCTGTTTCAGCCCCTCTGTTTCTCACCCTCTGTTTCATCCCCTCTGTTTCAGCCCCTCTGTTTCAGCCCCTCTGTTTCTCGCCCTCTGTTTCAGCCCCTCGGATTCTCGCCCTCTGTTTCAGCCCCTCTGTTTCAGCCCCTCTGTTTCTCGCCCTCTGTTTCAGTCCCTCTGTTTCAGCCCCTCTGTTTCTCGCCCTCTGTTTCAGCCCCTCTGTTTCAGCCCCTGTGTTTCTCGCCCTCTGTTTCAGCCCCTCTGTTTCAGCCCCTCTGTTTCAGCCCCTCTTTTTCTCCCCCTCTGTTTCAGCCCCACTGTTTCAGCCCCTCTGTTTGTCGCCCTCTGTTTCAGCCCCTCTGTTTCAGCCCCTCTTTTTCTCGCCCTCTGTTTCAGCCCCTCTGTTTCTCGCCCTCTGTTTCAGCCCCTCTGTTTCTCGCCACCTATTTCAGCCCCTCTGTTTCAGCCCCTCTGTTTCAGTCACTCTGTTTCAGCCCCTCGGTTTCTCGCCCTCTGTTTCAGCCCCTCTGTTTCTCGCCCTCTGTTTCAGCCCTTCTGTTTCAGCCCCTCTGTTTCAGCCTCTCTGTTTCTCGCCCTCGGTTTCTTGCCCTCTGTTTCAGCCCCACTGTTTCAGCTCTTCTGTTTCTCGCCCTCTGTTTCAGCCCCTCTGTTTCAGCCCCTCTGTTTCAGCCCCTCTGTTTCTCGCCCCCTGTTTCAGCCCCTCTGTTTCAGCCCCTGTGTTTCAGCCCCTCTGTTTCAGCCCCTCTGTTTCTCGCCCTCTGTTTCAGCCCCTCTGTTTCAGCCCCTCTGTTTCAGCCCCTCTGTTTCAGCCCTTCGGTTTCTCGCCCTCTGTTTCAGCCCCTCTGTTTCTCGCCCTCTGTTTCAGCCCCTCTGTTTCAGCCCTTCTGTTTCAGCCCCTCTGTTTCAGCCCCTCTGTTTCTCGCCCTCTGTTTCAGCCCCTCTGTTTCTCGCCCTCTGTTTCTCGCCCTCTGTTTCATCCCCTTTGTTTCAGCCCCTCTGTTTCAGCCCCTCTGTTCCAGCCCCTCTGTTTCAGCCCCTCTGTTTCAGCCCCACTGTTTCTAGCCCTCTGTTTCAGCCCCTCTGTTTCAGCCAATCTGTTTCGGCCCCTCTGTTTCTCGCCCTCTGTTTCAGCCCCCTGTTTCAGCCCCACTGTTTCAGCACCTCTGTTTCTCGCCTTCTGTTTCAGCCCCTCTGTTTCAGCCCCTCTGTTTCAGACCCTCTGTTTCAGCTCCTCTGTTTCTCGCCCTCTGTTTCAGCCCCTCTGTTTCTCGCCCTCTGTTTCAGCCCCTCTGTTTCAGCCCCTCTGTTTCAGCCCCTCTGTTCAGCCCCTCGGTTTCTCGCCCTCTGTTTCATCCCCTCTGTTTCAGCCCCTCTGTTTCTCGCCCTCTGTTTCAGCCCCTCTGTTTCAACCCCTCTGTTTCTCGCCCTCTGTTTCAGCCCCTCTGTTTCTCGCCCTCTGTTTCAGCCCCTCTGTTTGTCACCCTCTGTTTCAGCCCCTCTGTTTCAGCCCCTCTGTTTCAGCCCCTCTGTTTCTCTTCCTCTGTTTCAGCCCCTCGGTTTGTCGCCCTCTGTTTCAGCCACTCTGCTTCAACCCGTCTGTTTCTCGCCCTCTGTTTCAGCCCCTCTGTTCCAGCCCCTCTGTTTCAGCCCCTCTTTTTCTCGCCCTCTCTTTCAGCCCCTCTGTTTCAGCCCCTCTGTTTCAGCCCCTCTGTTTCAGCCCCTCTTTTTCTCGCCCTCTGTTTCAGCCCCACTGTTTCAGCCCCTCTGTTTCTCGCCCTCTGTTTCATCCCCTCTGTTTCAGCCCCTCTTTTTCTCGCCCTCTGTTTCAGCCCCTCTGTTTCTCGCCCTCTGTTTCAGCCCCTCTGTTTCAGCCCCTCTGTTTCAGCCCCTCTGTTCAGCCCCTCGGTTTCTCGCCCTCTGTTTCAGCCCCTCTGTTTCAGCCCCTCTGTTTCTCGCCCTCTGTTTCAGCCCCTCTGTTTCAACCCCTCTGTTTCTCGCCCTCTGTTTCAGCCCCTCTGTTTCTCGCCCTCTGTTTCAGCCCCTCTGTTTGTCACCCTCTGTTTCAGCCCCTCTGTTTCTCACCCTCTGTTTCAGCCCCTCTGTTTCAGCCCCTCTGTTTCAGCCCCTCTGTTTCAGCCCCTCTGTTTCTCTTTCTCTGTTTCAGCCCCTCGGTTTGTCGCCCTCTGTTTCAGTCCCTCTGCTTCAGCCCCTCTGTTTCTCGCCCTCTGTTTCAGCCCTTCTGTTTCAGCCCCTCTGTTTCAGCCCCTCTTTTTCTCGCCCTATCTTTCAGCCCCTCTGTTTCAGCCCCTCTGTTTCAGCCCCTCTGTTTCAGCCCCTCTTTTTCTCGCCCCCTGTTTCAGCCCCACTGTTTCAGCCCCTCTGTTTCTCGCCCCCTGTTTCAGCCCCTCTGTTTCAGCCACTCTTTTTGTCGCCCCCTGTTTCAGCCCCTCTGTTTCAGCCCCTCTGTTTCTCGCCCTGTGTTTCAGCCCTTCTGTTTCTCGACCTCTGTTTCTCGCCCGCTGTTTCAGCCCCTCTGTTTCAGCCCCTCTGTTTCAGCCCCTCTGTTTCAGCCCCTCTGTTTCTAGCCCTCTGTTTCAGCCCCTCTGTTTCAGCCCCTCTGTTTCAGCCCCTCTGTTTCACGCCCCCTGTTTCCGCCCCTCTGTTTCAGCCCCTCGGTTTCTCGACTCTGTTTCAGCCCCTCTGTTTCAGCCCCTCTGTTTCTCGCCCTCTGTTTCAGCCCCTCTGTTTCTCGCCCTCTGTTTCAGCCACTCGGTTTCTCGCCCTCTGTTTCAGCCCCTCTGTTTCAGCCCCTCTGTTTCAGCCCCTCTGTTTCTCGTCCTCTGTTTCAGCCCCTCTGTTTCTCGCCCTCTGTTTCAGCCCCTCTGTTTCAGCCCCCCTGTTTCTCGCCCCCTGTTTCTCGCCCCCTGTTTCAGCCCCTCTGTTTCAGCCCCTCTGTTTCTCGCCCCCTGTTTCAGCCCCTCTGTTTCAGCCCCCTCTGTTTATCGCCCCCCTGTTTCAGCCCCTCTGTTTCAGCCCCTCTGTTTCTCGCCCTCTGTTTCAGCCCCTCTGTTTCTCGGCCCGCTGTTTCAGCCCCTCTGTTTCAGCCCCTCTGTTCAGCCCCTCTGTTTCAGCCCCTCTGTTTCTCGCCCTCTGTTTCAGCCCCTCTGTTTCAGCCCCTCTGTTTCAGCCCCTCGGTTTCTAGCCCTCTGTTTCAGCCCCTCTGTTTCAGCCACTCTGTTTCAGCCCCTCTGTTCAGCCCCTCGGTTTCTCGCCCTCTGTTTCAGCCCCTCGGTTTCTCGCCTTCTGTTTCAGCCCCTCTGTTTCAGCCCCTCTGTTTCAGCCCCTCTGTTTCTCGCCCTCTGTTTCAGCCCCACTGTTTCAGCCCCTCTGTTTCTCGCCCACTGTTTCAGCCCCTCTGTTTCTCACCCTCTGTTTCAGCCCCTCTGTTTCAGCCAATCTGTTTCTCGCCCACTGTTTCAGCCCCTCTGTTTCAGCCCCTCTGTTTCTCGCCCTCTGTTTCAGCCCCTCTGTTTCTCGCCCTCTGTTTCTCGCCCTCTGTTTCAGCCCCTCTGTTTCAGCCCCTCTGTACCAGCCCCTCTGTTTCAGCCCCTCTGTTTCAGCCCCTCTGTTTCTAACCCTCTGTTTCAGCCCCTCTGTTTCAGCCCCTCTGTTTCTCGCCCTCTGTTTCTCGCCCCCTGTTTCAGCCCCACTGTTTCAGGCCCTCGGTTTCTCGCCCTCTGTTTCAGCCCCTCTGTTTCAGCCCCTTTGTTTCAGCCCCTCTGTTTCAGCCCCTCTGTTTCTCGCCCTCTGTTTCAGCCCCTCTGTTTCTCGCCCTCTGTTTCAGCCCCTCTGTTTCTCGCCCTCTGTTTCAGCCCTTCTGTTCAGCCCCTCGGTTTCTTGCCCTCTGTTTCAGCCCCTCGGTTTCTCGCCCTCTGTTTCAGCCCCTCTGTTTCAGCCCCTCTGTTTCTCGCCCTCTGTTTCAGCCCCTCTGTTTCTCGCCCTCTGTTTCAGCCCCTCTGTTTCTCACCCTCTGTTTCATCCCCTCTGTTTCAGCCCCTCTGTTTCTCGCCCTCTGTTTCAGCCCCTCGGATTCTCGCCCTCTGTTTCAGCCCCTCTGTTTCAGCCCCTCTGTTTCTCGCCCTCTGTTTCAGTCCCTCTCTTTCAGCCCCTCTGTTTCTCGCCCTCTGTTTCAGCCCCTCTGTTTCAGCCCCTGTGTTTCTCGCCCTCTGTTTCAGCCCCTCTGTTTCAGCCCCTCTGTTTCAGCCCCTCTTTTTCTCCCCCTCTGTTTCAGCCCCACTGTTTCAGCCCCTCTGTTTGTCGCCCTCTGTTTCAGCCCCTCTGTTTCAGCCCCTCTTTTTCTCGCCCTCTGTTTCAGCCCCTCTGTTTCAGCCCCTCTGTTTCTCGCCCTCTGTTTCAGCCCCTCGGTTTCTCGCCCTCTGTTTCAGCGCCTCTGTTTCAGCCCCGCTGTTTCAGCCCCTCTGTTTCTCGCCCTCTGTTTCAGCCCCTCTGATTCAGCCCCTCTATTTCTCGCCCCCTGTTTCAGCCCCTCTGTTTCAGCCCCTCTGTTTCTCGCCCTCTGTTTCAACCCCTCGGTTTCTCGCCCTCTGTTTCAGCCCCTCTGTTTCTCACCCTCTGTTTCAGCACCTCAGTTTCTCGCCCTCTGTTTCAGCCCCTCTGTTTCAGCCCCTCTGTTTCAGCCCCTCTGTTTCTCGCCCCCTGTTCCAGCCCCTCTGATTCAGCCCCTCTGTTTCTCGCCCCCTGTTTCAGCCCCACTGTTTCAGCCCCACTGTTTCTCGCCCTCTGTTTCAGCCCCTCTGTTTCTCACCCTCTGTTTCAGCCCCGCTGTTTCAGCCAATCTGTTTCTCGCCCACTGTTTCAGCCCCTCTGTTTCAGCCCCTCTGTTTCTCGCCCTCTGTTTCAGCCCCTCTGTTTCTCGCCCTCTGTTTCTCGCCCTCTGTTTCAGCCCCTCTGTTTCAGCCCCTCTGTTTCAGCCCCTCTGTTTCTAGCCCTCTGTTTCAGCCCCTCTGTTTCAGCCCCTCTGTTTCTCGCCCTCTGTTTCTGCCCCCTGTTTCAGCCCCACTGTTTCAGGCCCTCGGTTTCTCGCCCTCTGTTTCAGCCCCTCTGTTTCAGCCCCTTTGTTTCAGCCCCTCTGTTTCAGCACCTCTGTTTCTCGCCCTCTGTTTCAGCCCCACTGTTTCTCGCCCTCTGTTTCAGCCCCTCTGTTTCAGCCCCTCTGTTTCAGCCCCTCTGTTCAGCCCCTCGGTTTCTTGCCCTCTGTTTCAGCCCCTCGGTTTCTCGCCCTCTGTTTCAGCCGCTCTTTTTCAGCCCCTCTGTTTCTCGCCCTCTGTTTCAGCCCCTCTGTTTCTCGCCCTCTGTTTCAGCCCCTCTGTTTCTCACCCTCTGTTTCATCCCCTCTGTTTCAGCCCCTCTGTTTCAGCCCCTCTGTTTCTCGCCCTCTGTTTCAGCCCATCGGATTCTCGCCCTCTGTTTCAGCCCCTCTGTTTCAGCCCCTCTGTTTCTCGCCCTCTGTTTCAGCCCCTCTGTTTCAGCCCTTGTGTTTCTCGCCCTCTGTTTCAGCCCCTCTGTTTCAGCCCCTCAGTTTCAGCCCCTCTTTTTCTCCCCCTCTGTTTCAGCCCCACTGTTTCAGCCCCTCTGTTTCTCGCCCTCTGTTTCAGCCCCTCTGTTTCAGCCCCTCTTTTTCTCGCCCTCTGTTTCAGCCCCTCTGTTTCAGCCCCTCTGTTTCTCGCCCTCTGTTTCAGCCCCTCGGTTTCTCGCCCTCTGTTTCAGCCCCTCTGTTTCAGCCCCTCTGTTTCAGCCCCTCTGTTTCAGCCCCTCTGTCTCTCGCCCTCTGTTTCAGCCCCTCTGTTTCTCGCCCTCTGTTTCAGCCCCTCTGATTCAGCCCCTCTGTTTCTCGCCCCCTGTTTCAGCCCCTCTGTTTCAGCCCCTCTGTTTCTCGCCCTCTGTTTCAACCCCTCGGTTTCTCGCCCTCTGTTTTAGCCCCTCTGTTTCAGCCCCTCTGTTTCAGCCCCTCTGTTTCTCACCCTCTGTTTCAGCCCCTCGGTTTCTCGCCCTCTGTTTCAGCCCCTCTGTTTCAGCCCCTCTGTTTCAGCCCCTCTGTTTCTCGCCCCCTGTTTCAGCCGCTCTGATTCAGCCCCTCTGTTTCTCGCCCCCTGTTTCAGCCCCTCTGTTTCAGCCCCTCTGTTTCTCGCCCTCTGTTTCAACCCCTCGGTTTCTCGCCCTCTGTTTTAGCCCCTCTGTTTCAGCCCCTCTGTTTCAGCCCCTCTGTTTCAGCCCCTCTATTTCTCACCCTCTGTTTCAGCCCCTCGGTTTCTCGCCCTCTGTTTCAGCCCCTCTGTTTCAGCCCCTCTGTTTCAGCCCCTCTGTTTCAGCCCCTCTGTTTCAGCACCTCTGTTTCAGCCCCTCTGTTTCTCGCCCTCTGTTTCTCGCCCCCTGTTTCAGCCCCACTGTTTCAGGCCCTCGGTTTCTCGCCCTCTGTTTCAGCCCCTCTGTTTCAGCCCCTTTGTTTCAGCCCCACTGTTTCAGCCCCTCTGTTTCTCGCCCTCTGTTTCAGCCCCTCTGTTTTCTCGCCCGCTGTTTCAGCCCCTCTGTTTCAGCCCCTCTGTTTCAGCCCCTCTGTTTCAGCCCCTCTGTTTCTCGCCCTCTGTTTCAGCCCCTCTGTTTCAGCCCCTCTGTTTCAGCCCCTCGGTTTCTAGCCCTCTGTTTCAGCCCCTCTGTTTCACGCCCGCTGTTTCAGCCCCTCTGTTTCAGCCCCTCTGTTTCAGCCAATCTGTTTCAGCCCCTCTGTTTCTCGCCCTCTGTTTCAGCCCCTCTGTTTCAGCCCCTCTGTTTCAGCCCCTCGGTTTCTAGCCCTCTGTTTCAGCCCCTCTGTTTCAGCCACTCTGTTTCAGCCCCTCTGTTCAGCCCCTCGGTTTCTCGCCCTCTGTTTCAGCCCCTCGGTTTCTCGCCTTCTGTTTCAGCCCCTCTGTTTCAGCCCCTCTGTTTCAGCCCCTCTGTTTCTCGCCCTCTGTTTTCAGCCCCACTGTTTCAGCCCCTCTGTTTCTCGCCCACTGTTTCAGCCCCTCTGTTTCTCACCCTCTGTTTCAGCCCCTCTGTTTTCAGCCAATCTGTTTCTCGCCCACTGTTTCAGCCCCTCTGTTTCAGCCCCTCTGTTTCTCGCCCTCTGTTTCAGCCCCTCTGTTTCTCGCCCTCTGTTTCTCGCCCTCTGTTTCAGCCCCTCTGTTTCAGCCCCTCTGTTCCAGCCCCTCTGTTTCAGCCCCTCTGTTTCAGCCCCTCTGTTTCTAGCCCTCTGTTTCAGCCCCTCTGTTTCAGCCCCTCTGTTTCTCGCCCTCTGTTTCTACCCCCCCTGTTTCAGCCCCACTGTTTCAGGCCCTCGGTTTCTCGCCCTCTGTTTCAGCCCCTCTGTTTCAGCCCCTTTGTTTCAGCCCCTCTGTTTCAGCCCCTCTGTTTCTCGCCCTCTGTTTCAGCCCCTCTGTTTCTCGCCCTCTGTTTCAGCCCCTCTGTTTCAGCCCCTCTGTTTCAGCCCCTCTGTTTCAGCCCCTCGGTTTCTCGCCCTCTGTTTCAGCCCCTCTGTTTCAGCCCCTCTGTTTCTCGCCCTCTGTTTCAGCCCCTCTGTTTCTCGCCCTCTGTTTCAGCCCCTCTGTTTCTCACCCTCTGTTTCATCCCCTCTGTTTCAGCCCCTCTGTTTCTCGCCCTCTGTTTCAGCCCCTCGGATTCTCGCCCTCTGTTTCAGCCCCTCTGTTTCAGCCCCTCTGTTTCTCGCCCTCTGTTTCAGTCCCTCTGTTTCAGCCCCTCTGTTTCTCGCCCTGTGTTTCAGCCCCTCTGTTTCAGCCCCTGTGTTTCTCGCCCTCTGTTTCAGCCCCTCTGTTTCAGCCCCTCTGTTTCAGCCCCTCTTTTTCTCCCCCTCTGTTTCAGCCCCACTGTTTCAGCCCCTCTGTTTCTCGCCCTCTGTTTCAGCCCCTCTGTTTCAGCCCCTCTTTTTCTCGCCCTCTGTTTCAGCCCCCTCTGTTTCAGCCCCCTCTGTTTCTCGCCCTCTGTTTCAGCCCCTCGGTTTCTCGCCCTCTGTTTCAGCCCCCTCTGTTTCAGCCCCGCTGTTTCAGCCCCTCTGTTTCAGCCCCTCTGTTTCTCACCCTCTGTTTCAGCACCTCGGTTTCTCGCCCTCTGTTTCAGCCCCTCTGTTTCAGCCCCTCTGTTTCAGCCCCTCTGTTTCTCGCCCTCTGTTTCAGCCCCTCTGATTCCGCCCCTCTGTTTCTCGCCCCCTGTTTCAGCCCCTCTGTTTCAGCCCCTCTGTTTCTCGCCCTCTGTTTCAACCCCTCGGTTTTCTCGCCCTCTGTTTTAGCCCCTCTGTTTCAGCCCCTCTGTTTCAGCCCCTCTGTTTCAGCCCCTCTGTTTCTCACCCTCTGTTTCAGCACCTCGGTTTCTCGCCCTCTGTTTCAGCCCCTCTGTTTCAGCCCCTCTGTTTCAGCCCCTCTGTTTCTCGCCCCCTGTTCCAGCCCCTCTGATTCAGCCCCTCTGTTTCTCGCCCCCTGTTTCAGCCCCACTGTTTCAGCCCCACTGTTTCTCGCCCTCTGTTTCAGCCCCTCTGTTTCTCACCCTCTGTTTCAGACCCTCTGTTTCAGCCAATCTGTTTCTCGCCCACTGTTTCAGCCCCTCTGTTTCAGCCCCTCTGTTTCTCGCCCTCTGTTTCAGCCCCTCTGTTTCTCGCCCTCTGTTTCTCGCCCTCTGTTTCAGCCCCTCTGTTTCAGCCCCTCTGTTTCAGCCCCTCTGTTTCTAGCCCTCTGTTTCAGCCCCTCTGTTTCAGCCCCTCTGTTTCTCGCCCTCTGTTTCTCGCCCCCTGTTTCAGCCCCACTGTTTCAGGCCCTCGGTTTTCTCGCCCTCTGTTTCAGCCCCTCTGTTTCAGCCCCTTTGTTTCAGCCCCTCTGTTTCAGCACCTCTGTTTCTCGCCCTCTGTTTCAGCCCCTCTGTTTCTCGCCCTCTGTTTCAGCCCCTCTGTTTCAGCCCCTCTGTTTCAGCCCCTCTGTTCAGCCCCTCGGTTTCTTGCCCTCTGTTTCAGCCCCTCGGTTTCTCGCCCTCTGTTTCAGCCGCTCTGTTTCAGCCCCTCTGTTTCTCGCCCTCTGTTTCAGCCCCTCTGTTTCTCGCCCTCTGGTTTCAGCCCCTCTGTTTCTCACCCTCTGTTTCATCCCCTCTGTTTCAGCCCCTCTGTTTCAGCCCCTCTGTTTCTCGCCCTCTGTTTCAGCCCCTCGGATTCTCGCCCTCTGTTTCAGCCCCTCTGTTTCAGCCCCTCTGTTTCTCGCCCTCTGTTTCAACCCCTCTGTTTCAGCCCCTCTGTTTCAGCCCCTCTGTTTCAGCCCCTCTGTTTCAGCCCCTGTGTTTCTCGCCCTCTGTTTCAGCCCCTCTGTTTCAGCCCCTCAGTTTCAGCCCCTCTTTTTCTCCCCCTCTGTTTCAGCCCCACTGTTTCAGCCCCTCTGTTTCTCGCCCTCTGTTTCAGCCCCTCTGTTTCAGCCCCTCTTTTTCTCGCCCTCTGTTTCAGCCCCTCTGTTTCAGCCCCTCTGTTTCTCGCCCTCTGTTTCAGCCCCTCGGTTTCTCGCCCTCTGTTTCAGCCCCTCTGTTTCAGCCCCTCTGTTTCAGCCCCTCTGTTTCAGCCCCTCTGTCTCTCGCCCTCTGTTTCAGCCCCTCTGTTTCTCGCCCTCTGTTTCAGCCCCTCTGATTCAGCCCCTCTGTTTCTCGCCCCCTGTTTCAGCCCCTCTGTTTCAGCCCCTCTGTTTCTCGCCCTCTGTTTCAACCCCTCGGTTTCTCGCCCTCTGTTTTAGCCCCTCTGTTTCAGCCCCTCTGTTTCAGCCCCTCTGTTTCTCACCCTCTGTTTCAGCCCCTCGGTTTCTCGCCCTCTGTTTCAGCCCCTCTGTTTCAGCCCCTCTGTTTCAGCCCCTCTGTTTCTCGCCCCCTGTTTCAGCCCCTCTGATTCAGCCCCTCTGTTTCTCGACCCCTGTTTCAGCCCCTCTGTTTCAGCCCCTCTGTTTCTCGCCCTCTGTTTCAACCCCTCGGTTTCTCGCCCTCTGTTTTAGCCCCTCTGTTTCAGCCCCTCTGTTTCAGCCCCTCTGTTTCAGCCCCTCTATTTCTCACCCTCTGTTTCAGCCCCTCGGTTTCTCGCCCTCTGTTTCAGCCCCTCTGTTTCAGCCCCTCTGTGTCAGCCCCTCTGTTTCAGCCCCTCTGTTTCAGCCCCTCTGTTTCTCGCCCTCTGTTTCTCGCCCCCTGTTTCAGCCCCACTGTTTCAGGCCCTCGGTTTCTCGCCCTCTGTTTCAGCCCCTCTGTTTCAGCCCCTTTGTTTCAGCCCCTCTGTTTCAGCCCCTCTGTTTCTCGCCCTCTGTTTCAGCCCCTCTGTTTCTCGCCCTCTGTTTCAGCCCCTCTGTTTCAGCCCCTCTGTTTCAGCCCCTCTGTTCAGCCCCTCGGTTTCTTGCCCTCTGTTTCAGCCCCTCGGTTTCACGCCCTCTGTTTCAGCCCCTCTGTTTCAGCCCCTCTGTTTCTCGCCCTCTGTTTCAGCCCCTCTGTTTCTCACCCTCTGTTTCAGCCCCTCTGTTTCTCACCCTCTTTTTCATCCCCTCTGTTTCAGCCCCTCTGTTTCAGCCCCTCTGTTTCTCGCCCTCTGTTTCAGCCCCTCTGTTTCTCGCCCTCTGTTTCAGCCCCTCTGTTTCAGCCCCTCTGTTTCTAGCCCTCTGTTTCAGCCCCTCTGTTTCAGCCCCTCTGTTTCTCGCCCTCTGTTTCAGCCCCTCTGTTTCAGCCCCTCTGTTTCTCGCCCTCTGTTTCAGCCCCTCTGTTTCAGCCCCTCTGTTTCAGCCCCTCTTTTTCTCCCCCTCTGTTTCAGCCCCACTGTTTCAGCCCCTCTGTTTCTCGCCCTCTGTTTCAGCCCCTCTGTTTCAGCCCCTCTTTTTCTCGCCCTCTGTTTCTCGCCCTCTGTTTCAGCCCCTCTGTTTCAGCCCCTCTGTTTCAACCCCTCTGTTTCTCGCCCTCTGTTTCAGCGCCTGTGTTTCAGCCCCTCTGTTTCAGCCCCTCTGTTTCAGCCCCTCTGTCTCTCGCCCTCTGTTTCAGCCCCTCTGTTTCTCGCCCTCTGTTTCAGCCCCTCTGATTCAGCCCCTCTGTTTCTCGCCCCCTGTTTCAGCCCCTCTGTTTCAGCCCCTCTGTTTCTCGACCTCTGTTTCAACCCCTCGGTTTCTCGCCCTCTGTTTTAGCCCCTCTGTTTCAGCCCCTCTGTTTCAGCCCCTCTGTTTCAACCCTCTGTTTCTCACCCTCTGTTTCAGCACCTCGGTTTCTCACCCTCTGTTTCAGCCCCTCTGTTTCAGCCCCTCTGTTTCAGCCCCTCTGTTTCTCGCCCCCTGTTTCAGCCCCTCTGATTCAGCCCCTCGGTTTCTCGCCCCCTGTTTCAGCCCCTCTGTTTCAGCCCTTCTGTTTCTCGCCCTCTGTTTCAACCCCTCGGTTTCTCGCCCTCTGTTTTAGCCCCTCTGTTTCAGCCCCTCTCTTTCAGCCGCTCTGTTTCAGCCCCTCTGTTTCAGCCCCTCTGTTTCTCACCCTCTGTTTCAGCCCCTCGGTTTCTCGCCCTCTGTTTCAGCCCCTCTGTTTCAGCCCCTCTGTTTCAGCCCCTCTGTTTCTCGCCCCCTGTTTCAGCCCCTCTGTTTCAGCCCCTCTGTTTCAGCCCCTCTGTTTCAGCCCTTCTGTTTCTCGCCCTCTGTTTCACCCCCTCTCTTTCAGCCCCTCTGTTTCTCGCCCTCTGTTTCAGCCCCTCTGTTTCTCGCCCTCTGTTTCAGCCCCTCTGTTTCTCGCCCCCTATTTCAGCCCCTCTGTTTCTCGCTCTCTGTTTCTCGCCCTCTGTTTCAGCCCCTCTGTTTCAGCCCCTCTGTTTCAGTCACTCTGTTTCAGCCCCTCGGTTTCTCGCCCTCTGTTTCAGCCCCTCTGTTTCTCGCCCTCTGTTTCAGCCCTTCTGTTTCAGCCCCACTGTTTCAGCCCCTCTGTTTCTCGCCCTCGGTTTCTTGCCCTCTGTTTCAGCCCCACTGTTTCAGCCCTTCTGTTTCTCGCCCTCTGTTTCAGCCCCTCTGTTTCAGCCCCTCTGTTTCAGCCCCTCTGTTTCTCGCCCCCTGTTTCAGCCCCTCTGTTTAAGCCCCTGTGTTTCAGCCCCTCTGTTTCAGCCCCTCTGTTTCTCGCCCTCTGTTTCAGCCCCTCTGTTTCAGCCCCTCTGTTTCAGCCCCTCTGTTTCAGCCCTTCGGTTTCTTGCCCTCTGTTTCAGCCCCTCTGTTTCTCGCATTCTGTTTCAGCCCCTCTGTTTCAGCCCTTCTGTTTCAGCCCCTCTGTTTCAGCCCCTCTGTTTCTCACCCTCTGTTTCAGCCCCTCTGTTTCTCGCCCTCTGTTTCTCGCCCTCTGTTTCAGCCCCTCTGTTTCAGCCCCTCTGTTTCAGCCCCTCTGTTCCAGCCCCTCTGTTTCAGCCCCTCTGTTTCAGCCCCTCTGTTTCTAGCCCTCTGTTTCAGCCCCTCTGTTTCAGCCAATCTGTTTCGGCCCCTCTGTTTCTCGCCCTCTGTTTCAGCCCCCTGTTTCAGCCCCACTGTTTCAGCACCTCGGTTTCTCGCCTTCAGTTTCAGCCCCTCTGTTTCAGCCCCTCTGTTTCAGCCCCTCTGTTTCAGCTCCTCTGTTTCTCGCCCTCTGTTTCAGCACCTCTGTTTCTCGCCCTCTGTTTCAGCCCCTCTGTTTCAGCCCCTCTGTTTCAGCCCCTCTGTTCAGCCCCTCGGTTTCTCGCCCTCTGTTTCATCCCCTCTGTTTCAGCCCCTCTGTTTCTCGCCCTCTGTTTCAGCCCCTCTGTTTCAACCCCTCTGTTTCTCGCCCTCTGTTTCAGCCCCTCTGTTTCTCGCCCTCTGTTTCAGCCCCTCTGTTTCTCACCCTCTGTTTCATCCCCTCTGTTTCAGCCCCTCTGTTTCAGCCCCTCTGTTTCTCGCCCTCTGTTTCAGCCCCTCGGATTCTCGCCCTCTGTTTCAGCCCCTCTGTTTCAGCCCCTCTGTTTCTCGCCCTCTGTTTCAGTCCCTCTGTTTCAGCCGCTCTGTTTCTCGCCCTGTGTTTCAGCCCCTCTGTTTCAGCCCCTGTGTTTCTCGCCCTCTGTTTCAGCCCCTCTGTTTCAGCCCCTCTGTTTCAGCCCCTCTTTTTCTCCCCCTCTGTTTCAGCCCCACTGTTTCAGCCCCTCTGTTTCTCGCCCTCTGTTTCAGCCCCTCTGTTTCAGCCCCTCTTTTTCTCGCCCTCTGTTTCAGCCCCTCTGTTTCAGCCCCTCTGTTTCTCGCCCTCTGTTTCAGCCCCTCGGTTTCTCGCCCTCTGTTTCAGCGCCTCTGTTTCAGCCCCGCTGTTTCAGCCCCTCTGTTTCAGCCCCTCTGTTTCTCACCCTCTGTTTCAGCACCTCGGTTTCTCGCCCTCTGTTTCAGCCCCTCTGTTTCAGCCCCTCTGTTTCAGCCCCTCTGTTTCTCGCCCTCTGTTTCAGCCCCTCTGATTCAGCCCCTCTGTTTCTCGCCCCCTGTTTCAGCCCCTCTGTTTCAGCCCCTCTGTTTCTCGCCCTCTGTTTCAACCCCTCGGTTTCTCGCCCTCTGTTTTAGCCCCTCTGTTTCAGCCCCTCTGTTTCAGCCCCTCTGTTTCAGCCCCTCTGTTTCACACCCTCTGTTTCAGCACCTCGGTTTCTCGCCCTCTGTTTCAGCCCCTCTGTTTCAGCCCCTCTGTTTCAGCCCCTCTGTTTCTCGCCCCCTGTTCCAGCCCCTCTGATTCAGCCCCTCTGTTTCTCGCCCCCTGGTTCAGCCCCACTGTTTCAGCCCCACTGCTTCTCGCCCTCTGTTTCAGCCCCTCTGTTTCTCACCCTCTGTTTCAGCCCCTCTGTTTCAGCCAATCTGTTTCTCGCCCACTGTTTCAGCCCCTCTGTTTCAGCCCCTCTGTTTCTCGCCCTCTGTTTCAGCCCCTCTGTTTCAGCCCCTCTGTTTCTAGCCCTCGGTTTCAGCCCCTCTGTTTCAGCCCCTCTGTTTCTCGCCCTCTGTTTCAGCCCCTCTGTTTCAGCCCCTCTGTTTCTCGCCCTCTGTTTCAGCCCCTCTGTTTCAGCCCCTCTGTTTCAGCCCCTCTGTTTCAGCCCCTCTGTTTCAGCCCCTCGGTTTCTCGCCCTCTGTTTCAGCCCCTCTGTTTCAGCCCCTCTGTTTCTCGCCCTCTGTTTCAGCCCCTCTGTTTCTCGCCCTCTGTTTCAGCCCCTCTGTTTCTCACCCTCTGTTTCATCCCCTCTGTTTCAGCCCCTCTGTTTCAGCCCCTCTGTTTCTCGCCCTCTGTTTCAGCCCCTCGGATTCTCGCCCTCTGTTTCAGCCCCTCTGTTTCAGCCCCTCTGTTTCTCGCCCTCTGTTTCAGTCCCTCTGTTTCAGCCCCTCTGTTTCTCGCCCTGTGTTTCAGCCCCTCTGTTTCAGCCCCTGTGTTTCTCGCCCTCTGTTTCAGCCCCTCTGTTTCAGCCCCTCTGTTTCAGCCCCTCTTTTTCTCCCCCTCTGTTTCAGCCCCACTGTTTCAGCCCCTCTGTTTCTCGCCCTCTGTTTCAGCCCCTCTGTTTCAGCCCCTCTGTTTCTCGCCCTCTGTTTCAGCCCCTCGGTTTCTCGCCCTCTGTTTCAGCCCCTCTGTTTCAGCCCCGCTGTTTCAGCCCCTCTGTTTCAGCCCCTCTGTTTCTCACCCTCTGTTTCAGCACCTCGGTTTCTCGCCCTCTGTTTCAGCCCCTCTGTTTCAGCCCCTCTGTTTCAGCCCCTCTGTTTCTCGCCCTCTGTTTCAGCCCCTCTGATTCAGCCCCTCTGTTTCTCGCCCCCTGTTTCAGCCCCTCTGTTTCAGCCCCTCTGTTTCTCGCCCTCTGTTTCAACCCCTCGGTTTCTCGCCCTCTGTTTTAGCCCCTCTGTTTCAGCCCCTCTGTTTCAGCCCCTCTGTTTCAGCCCCTCTGTTTCTCACCCTCTGTTTCAGCACCTCGGTTTCTCGCCCTCTGTTTCAGCCCCTCTGTTTCAGCCCCTCTGTTTCAGCCCCTCTGTTTCTCGCCCCCTGTTCCAGCCCCTCTGATTCAGCCCCTCTGTTTCTCGCCCCCTGTTTCAGCCCCACTGTTTCAGCCCCACTGTTTCTCGCCCTCTGTTTCAGCCCCTCAGTTTCTCACCCTCTGTTTCAGCCCCTCTGTTTCAGCCAATCTGTTTCTCGCCCACTGTTTCAGCCCCTCTGTTTCAGCCCCTCTGTTTCTCGCCCTCTGTTTCAGCCCCTCTGTTTCTCGCCCTCTGTTTCTAGCCCTCTGTTTCAGCCCCTCTGTTTCAGCCCCTCTGTTTCTCGCCCTCTGTTTCTCGCCCCCTGTTTCAGCCCCACTGTTTCAGGCCCTCGGTTTCTCGCCCTCTGTTTCAGCCCCTCTGTTTCAGCCCCTTTGTTTCAGCCCCTCTGTTTCAGCACCTCTGTTTCTCGCCCTCTGTTTCAGCCCCTCTGTTTCTCGCCCTCTGTTTCAGCCCCTCTGTTTCAGCCCCTCTGTTTCAGCCCCTCTGTTCAGCCCCTCGGTTTCTTGCCCTCTGTTTCAGCCCCTCGGTTTCTCGCCCTCTGTTTCAGCCGCTCTGTTTCAGCCCCTCTGTTTCTCGCCCTCTGTTTCAGCCCCTCTGTTTCTCGCCCTCTGTTTCAGCCCCTCTGTTTCTCACCCTCTGTTTCATCCCCTCTGTTTCAGCCCCTCTGTTTCAGCCCCTCTGTTTCTCGCCCTCTGTTTCAGCCCATCGGATTCTCGCCCTCTGTTTCAGCCCCTCTGTTTCAGCCCCTCTGTTTCTCGCCCTCTGTTTCAGCCCCTCTGTTTCAGCCCCTCTGTTTCTCGCCCTCTGTTTCAGCCCCTCTGTTTCAGCCCCTGTGTTTCTCGCCCTCTGTTTCAGCCCCTCTGTTTCAGCCCCTCAGTTTCAGCCCCTCTTTTTCTCCCCCTCTGTTTCAGCCCCACTGTTTCAGCCCCTCTGTTTCTCGCCCTCTGTTTCAGCCCCTCTGTTTCAGCCCCTCTTTTTCTCGCCCTCTGTTTCAGCCCCTCTGTTTCAGCCCCTCTGTTTCTCGCCCTCTGTTTCAGCCCCTCGGTTTCTCGCCCTCTGTTTCAGCCCCTCTGTTTCAGCCCCTCTGTTTCAGCCCCTCTGTTTCAGCCCCTCTGTTTCAGCCCCTCTGATTCAGCCCCTCTGTCTCTCGCCCTCTGTTTCATCCCCTCTGTTTCAGCCCCTCTGTTTCAGCCCCTCTGTTTCTCGCCCTCTGTTTCAGCCCCTCGGATTCTCGCCCTCTGTTTCAGCCCCTCTGTTTCAGCCCCTCTGTTTCTCGCCCTCTGTTTCAGTCCCTCTGTTTCAGCCCCTCTGTTTCTCGCCCTGTGTTTCAGCCCCTCTGTTTCAGCCCCTGTGTTTCTCACCCTCTGTTTCAGCCCCTCTGTTTCAGCCCCTCTGTTTCAGCCCCTCTTTTTCTCCCCCTCTGTTTCAGCCCCACTGTTTCAGCCCCTCTGTTTCTCACCCTCTGTTTCAGCCCCTCTGTTTCAGCCCCTCTTTTTCTCGCCCTCTGTTTCAGCCCCTCTGTTTCAGCCCCTCTGTTTCTCGCCCTCTGTTTCAGCCCCTCGGTTTCTCGCCCTCTGTTTCAGCCCCTCTGTTTCAGCCCCGCTGTTTCAGCCCCTCTGTTTCAGCCCCTCTGTTTCTCACCCTCTGTTTCAGCACCTCGGTTTCTCGCCCTCTGTTTCAGCCCCTCTGTTTCAGCCCCTCTGTTTCAGCCCCTCTGTTTCTCGCCCTCTGTTTCAGCCCCTCTGATTCCGCCCCTCTGTTTCTCGCCCCCTGTTTCAGCCCCTCTGTTTCAGCCCCTCTGTTTCTCGCCCTCTGTTTCAACCCCTCGGTTTCTCGCCCTCTGTTTTAACCCCTCTGTTTCAGCCCCTCTGTTTCAGCCCCTCTGTTTCAGCCCCTCTGTTTCTCACCCTCTGTTTCAGCACCTCGGTTTCTCGCCCTCTGTTTCAGCCCCTCTGTTTCAGCCCCTCTGTTTCAGCCCCTCTGTTTCTCGCCCCCTGTTCCAGCCCCTCTGATTCAGCCCCTCTGTTTCTCGCCCCCTGTTTCAGCCCCACTGTTTCAGCCCCACTGTTTCTCGCCCTCTGTTTCAGCCCCTCTGTTTCTCACCCTCTGTTTCAGACCCTCTGTTTCAGCCAATCTGTTTCTCGCCCACTGTTTCAGCCCCTCTGTTTCAGCCCCTCTGTTTCTCGCCCTCTGTTTCAGCCCCTCTGTTTCTCGCCCTCTGTTTCTCGCCCTCTGTTTCAGCCCCTCTGTTTCAGCCCCTCTGTTTCAGCCCCTCTGTTTCTAGCCCTCTGTTTCAGCCCCTCTGTTTCAGCCCCTCTGTTTCTCGCCCTCTGTTTCTCGCCCCCTGTTTCAGCCCCACTGTTTCAGGCCCTCGGTTTCTCGCCCTCTGTTTCAGCCCCTCTGTTTCAGCCCCTTTGTTTCAGCCCCTCTGTTTCAGCACCTCTGTTTCTCGCCCTCTGTTTCAGCCCCTCTGTTTCTCGCCCTCTGTTTCAGCCCCTCTGTTTCAGCCCCTCTGTTTCAGCCCCTCTGTTCAGCCCCTCGGTTTCTTGCCCTCTGTTTCAGCCCCTCGGTTTCTCGCCCTCTGTTTCAGCCCCTCTGTTTCTCGCCCTCTGTTTCAGCCCCTCTGTTTCTCACCCTCTGTTTCATCCCCTCTGTTTCAGCCCCTCTGTTTCAGCCCCTCTGTTTCTCGCCCTCTGTTTCAGCCCCTCGGATTCTCGCCCTCTGTTTCAGCCCCTCTGTTTCAGCCCCTCTGTTTCTCGCCCTCTGTTTCAGCCCCTCTGTTTCAGCCCCTCTGTTTCTCGCCCTCTGTTTCAGCCCCTCTGTTTCAGCCCCTGTGTTTCTCGCCCTCTGTTTCAGCCCCTCTGTTTCAGCCCCTCTGTTTCAGCCCCTCTGTTTCAGCCCCTGTGTTTCTCGCCCTCTGTTTCAGCCCCTCTGTTTCAGCCCCTCTGTTTCAGCCCCTCTTTTTCTCCCCCTCTGTTTCAGCCCCACTGTTTCAGCCCCTCTGTTTCTCGCCCTCTGTTTCAGCCCCTCTGTTTCAGCCCCTCTGTTTCTCGCCCTCTGTTTCAGCCCCTCGGTTTCTCGCCCTCTGTTTCAGCCCCTCTGTTTCAGCCCCGCTGTTTCAGCCCCTCTGTTTCAGCCCCTCTGTTTCTCACCCTCTGTTTCAGCACCTCGGTTTCTCGCCCTCTGTTTCAGCCCCTCTGTTTCAGCCCCTCTGTTTCAGCCCCTCTGTTTCTCGCCCTCTGTTTCAGCCCCTCTGATTCAGCCCCTCTGTTTCTCGCCCCCTGTTTCAGCCCCTCTGTTTCAGCCCCTCTGTTTCTCGCCCTCTGTTTCAACCCCTCGGTTTCTCGCCCTCTGTTTTAGCCCCTCTGTTTCAGCCCCTCTGTTTCAGCCCCTCTGTTTCAGCCCCTCTGTTTCTCACCCTCTGTTTCAGCACCTCGGTTTCTCGCCCTCTGTTTCAGCCCCTCTGTTTCAGCCCCTCTGTTTCAGCCCCTCTGTTTCTCGCCCCCTGTTCCAGCCCCTCTGATTCAGCCCCTCTGTTTCTCGCCCCCTGTTTCAGCCCCACTGTTTCAGCCCCACTGTTTCTCGCCCTCTGTTTCAGCCCCTCAGTTTCTCACCCTCTGTTTCAGCCCCTCTGTTTCAGCCAATCTGTTTCTCGCCCACTGTTTCAGCCCCTCTGTTTCAGCCCCTCTGTTTCTCGCCCTCTGTTTTAGCCCCTCTGTTTCTCGCCCTCTGTTTCTCGCCCTCTGTTTCAGCCCCTCTGTTTCAGCCCCTCTGTTTCAGCCCCTCTGTTTCTAGCCCTCTGTTTCAGCCCCTCTGTTTCAGCCCCTCTGTTTCTCGCCCTCTGTTTCTCGCCCCCTGTTTCAGCCCCACTGTTTCAGGCCCTCGGTTTCTCGCCCTCTGTTTCAGCCCCTCTGTTTCAGACCCTTTGTTTCAGCCCCTCTGTTTCAGCACCTCTGTTTCTCGCCCTCTGTTTCAGCCCCTCTGTTTCTCGCCCTCTGTTTCAGCCCCTCTGTTTCAGCCCCTCTGTTTCAGCCCCTCTGTTCAGCCCCTCGGTTTCTTGCCCTCTGTTTCAGCCCCTCGGTTTCTCGCCCTCTGTTTCAGCCGCTCTGTTTCAGCCCCTCTGTTTCTCGCCCTCTGTTTCAGCCCCTCTGTTTCTCGCCCTCTGTTTCAGCCCCTCTGTTTCTCACCCTCTGTTTCATCCCCTCTGTTTCAGCCCCTCTGTTTCAGCCCCTCTGTTTCTCGCCCTCTGTTTCAGCCCCTCGGATTCTCGCCCTCTGTCTCAGCCCCTCTGTTTCAGCCCCTCTGTTTCTCGCCCTCTGTTTCAGCCCCTCTGTTTCAGCCCCTCTGTTTCTCGCCCTCTGTTTCAGCCCCTCTGTTTCAGCCCCTGTGTTTCTCGCCCTCTGTTTCAGCCCCTCTGTTTCAGCCCCTCAGTTTCAGCCCCTCTTTTTCTCCCCCTCTGTTTCAGCCCCACTGTTTCAGCCCCTCTGTTTCTCGCCCTCTGTTTCAGCCCCTCTGTTTCAGCCCCTCTTTTTCTCGCCCTCTGTTTCAGCCCCTCTGTTTCAGCTCCTCTGTTTCTCGCCCTCTGTTTCAGCCCCTCGGTTTCTCGCCCTCTGTTTCAGCCCCTCTGTTTCAGCCCCTCTGTTTCAGCCCCTCTGTTTCAGCCCCTCTGTTTCAGCCCCTCTGATTCAGCCCCTCTGTCTCTCGCCCTCTGTTTCATCCCCTCTGTTTCAGCCCCTCTGTTTCAGCCCCTCTGTTTCTCGCCCTCTGTTTCAGCCCCTCTGTTTCAGCCCCTCTGTTTCTCGCCCTCTGTTTCAACCCCTCGGTTTCTCGCCCTCTGTTTTAGCCCCTCTGTTTCAGCCCCTCTGTTTCAGCCCCTCTGTTTCTCACCCTCTGTTTCAGCCCCTCGGTTTCTCGCCCTCTGTTTCAGCCCCTCTGTTTCAGCCCCTCTGTTTCAGCCCCTCTGTTTCTCGCCCCCTGTTTCAGCCCCTCTGATTCAGCCCCTCTGTTTCTCGACCCCTGTTTCAGCCCCTCTGTTTCAGCCCCTCTGTTTCTCGCCCTCTGTTTCAACCCCTCGGTTTCTCGCCCTCTGTTTTAGCCCCTCTGTTTCAGCCCCTCTGTTTCAGCCCCTCTGTTTCAGCCCCTCTATTTCTCACCCTCTGTTTCAGCCCCACGGTTTCTCGCCCTCTGTTTCAGCCCCTCTGTTTCAGCCCCTCTGTTTCAGCACCTCTGTTTCAGCCCCTCTGTTTCAGCCCCTCTGTTTCTCGCCCTCTGTTTCTCGCCCCCTGTTTCAGCCCCACTGTTTCAGGCCCTCGGTTTCTCGCCCTCTGTTTCAGCCCCTCTGTTTCAGCCCCTTTGTTTCAGCCCCTCTGTTTCAGCCCCTCTGTTTCTCGCCCTCTGTTTCAGCCCCTCTGTTTCTCGCCCTCTGTTTCAGCCCCTCTGTTTCAGCCCCTCTGTTTCAGCCCCTCTGTTCAGCCCCTCGGTTTCTTGCCCTCTGTTTCAGCCCCTCGGTTTCACGCCCTCTGTTTCAGCCCCTCTGTTTCAGCCCCTCTGTTTCTCGCCCTCTGTTTCAGCCCCTCTGTTTCTCACCCTCTGTTTCAGCCCCTCTGTTTCTCACCCTCTGTTTCATCCCCTCTGTTTCAGCCCCTCTGTTTCAGCCCCTCTGTTTCTCGCCCTCTGTTTCAGCCCCTCTGTTTCTCGCCCTCTGTTTCAGCCCCTCTGTTTCAGCCCCTCTGTTTCTAGCCCTCTGTTTCAGCCCCTCTGTTTCAGCCCCTCTGTTTCTCGCCCTCTGTTTCAGCCCCTCTGTTTCAGCCCCTCTGTTTCTCGCCCTCTGTTTCAGCCCCTCTGTTTCAGCCCCTCTGTTTCAGCCCCTCTTTTTCTCCCCCTCTGTTTCAGCCCCACTGTTTCAGCCCCTCTGTTTCTCGCCCTCTGTTTCAGCCCCTCTGTTTCAGCCCCTCTTTTTCTCGCCCTCTGTTTCTCGCCCTCTGTTTCAGCCCCTCTGTTTCAGCCCCTCTGTTTCAGCCCCTCTGTTTCTCGCCCTCTGTTTCAGCGCCTGTGTTTCAGCCCCTCTGTTTCAGCCCCTCTGTCTCTCGCCCTCTGTTTCAGCCCCTCTGTTTCTCGCCCTCTGTTTCAGCCCCTCTGATTCAGCCCCTCTGTTTCTCGCCCCCTGTTTCAGCCCCTCTGTTTCAGCCCCTCTGTTTCTCGACCTCTGTTTCAACCCCTCGGTTTCTCGCCCTCTGTTTTAGCCCCTCTGTTTCAGCCCCTCTGTTTCAGCCCCTCTGTTTCAACCCTCTGTTTCTCACCCTCTGTTTCAGCACCTCGGTTTCTCACCCTCTGTTTCAGCCCCTCTGTTTCAGCCCCTCTGTTTCAGCCCCTCTGTTTCTCGCCCCCTGGTTCAGCCCCTCTGATTCAGCCCCTCGGTTTCTCGCCCCCTGTTTCAGCCCCTCTGTTTCAGCCCTTCTGTTTCTCGCCCTCTGTTTCAACCCCTCGGTTTCTCGCCCTCTGTTTTAGCCCCTCTGTTTCAGCCCCTCTGTTTCAGCCCCTCTGTTTCAGCCCCTCTGTTTCAGCCCCTCTGTTTCTCACCCTCTGTTTCAGCCCCTCGGTTTCTCGCCCTCTGTTTCAGCCCCTCTGTTTCAGCCCCTCTGTTTCAGCCCCTCTGTTTCTCGCCCCCTGTTTCAGCCCCTCTGTTTCAGCCCCTCTGTTTCAGCCCCTCTGTTTCAGCCCTTCTGTTTCTCGCCCTCTGTTTCACCCCCTCTCTTTCAGCCCCTCTGTTTCTCGCCCTCTGTTTCAGCCCCTCTGTTTCTCGCCCTCTGTTTCAGCCCCTGTTTCTCGCCCCCTATTTCAGCCCCTCTGTTTCTCGCTCTCTGTTTCTCGCCCTCTGTTTCAGCCCCTCTGTTTCAGCCCCTCTGTTTCAGTCACTCTGTTTCAGCCCCTCGGTTTCTCGCCCTCTGTTTCAGCCCCTCTGTTTCTCGCCCTCTGTTTCAGCCCTTCTGTTTCAGCCCCACTGTTTCAGCCCCTCTGTTTCTCGCCCTCGGTTTCTTGCCCTCTGTTTCAGTCCCACTGTTTCAGCCCTTCTGTTTCTCGCCCTCTGTTTCAGCCCCTCTGTTTCAGCCCCTCTGTTTCAGCCCCTCTGTTTCTCGCCCCCTGTTTCAGCCCCTCTGTTTCAGCCCCTGTGTTTCAGCCCCTCTGTTTCAGCCCCTCTGTTTCTCGCCCTCTGTTTCAGCCCCTCTGTTTCAGCCCCTCTGTTTCAGCCCCTCTGTTTCAGCCCTTCGGTTTCTCGCCCTCTGTTTCAGCCCCTCTGTTTCTCGCATTCTGTTTCAGCCCCTCTGTTTCAGCCCTTCTGTTTCAGCCCCTCTGTTTCAGCCCCTCTGTTTCTCGCCCTCTGTTTCAGCCCCTCTGTTTCTCGCCCTCTGTTTCTCGCCCTCTGTTTCAGCCCCTCTGTTTCAGCCCCTCTGTTTCAGCCCCTCTGTTCCAGCCCCTCTGTTTCAGCCCCTCTGTTTCAGCCCCTCTGTTTCTAGCCCTCTGTTTCAGCCCCTCTGTTTCAGCCAATCTGTTTCGGCCCCTCTGTTTCTCGCCCTCTGTTTCAGCCCCCTGTTTCAGCCCCACTGTTTCAGCACCTCGGTTTCTCGCCTTCAGTTTCAGCCCCTCTGTTTCAGCCCCTCTGTTTCAGCCCCTCTGTTTCAGCTCCTCTGTTTCTCGCCCTCTGTTTCAGCACCTCTGTTTCTCGCCCTCTGTTTCAGCCCCTCTGTTTCAGCCCCTCTGTTTCAGCCCCTCTGTTTCAGCCCCTCGGTTTCTCGCCCTCTGTTTCATCCCCTCTGTTTCAGCCCCTCTGTTTCTCGCCCTCTGTTTCAGCCCCTCTGTTTCAACCCCTCTGTTTCTCGCCCTCTGTTTCAGCCCCTCTGTTTCTCGCCCTCTGTTTCAGCCCCTCTGTTTGTCACCCTCTGTTTCAGCCCCCTGTTTCAGCCCCACTGTTTCAGCACCTCGGTTTCTCGCCTTCTGTTTCGGCCCCTCTGTTTCTCGCCCTCTGTTTCAGCCCCCTGTTTCAGCCCCACTGTTTCAGCACCTCGGTTTCTCACCTTCTGTTTCAGCCCCTCTGTTTCAGCCCCTCTGTTTCAGCTCCTCTGTTTCTCGCCCTCTGTTTCAGCACCTCTGTTTCTCGCCCTCTGTTTCAGCCCCTCTGTTTCAGCACCTCTGTTTCAGCCCCTCTGTTTCAGCCCCTCTGTTTCAGCCCCCCCTGTTTCTCGCCCCCTGTTTCTCGCCCCCTGTTTCAGCCCCTCTGTTTCAGCCCCCCTGTTTCTCGCCCCCTGTTTCAGCCCCTCTGTTTCAGCCCCTCTGTTTCTCGCCATCTGTTTCAGCCCCTCTGTTTCTCGCCCTCTGTTTCAGCCCCTCTGTTTCAGCCCCTCTGTTTCTCGCCCTCTGTTTCAACCCCTCGGTTTCTCGCCCTCTGTTTTAGCCCCTCTGTTTCAGCCCCTCTGTTTCAGCCCCTCTGTTTCAGCCCCTCTATTTCTCACCCTCTGTTTCAGCCCCTCGGTTTCTCGCCCTCTGTTTCAGCCCCTCTGTTTCAGCCCCTCTGTTTCAGCCCCTCTGTTTCAGCCCCTCTGTTTCAGCACCTCTGTTTCAGCCCCTCTGTTTCTCGCCCTCTGTTTCTCGCCCCCTGTTTCAGCCCCACTGTTTCAGGCCCTCGGTTTCTCGCCCTCTGTTTCAGCCCCTCTGTTTCAGCCCCTTTGTTTCAGCCCCTCTGTTTCAGCCCCTCTGTTTCTCGCCCTCTGTTTCAGCCCCTCTGTTTCTCGCCCGCTGTTTCAGCCCCTCTGTTTCAGCCCCTCTGTTTCAGCCCCTCTGTTTCAGTCACTCTGTTTCAGCCCCTCGGTTTCTCGCCCTCTGTTTCAGCCCCTCTGTTTCTCGCCCTCTGTTTCAGCCCTTCTGTTTCAGCCCCACTGTTTCAGCCCCTCTGTTTCTCGCCCTCGGTTTCTTGCCCTCTGTTTCAGCCCCACTGTTTCAGCCCTTCTGTTTCTCGCCCTCTGTTTCAGCCCCTCTGTTTCAGCCCCTCTGTTTCAGCCCCTCTGTTTCTCGCCCCCTGTTTCAGCCCCTCTGTTTCAGCCAATCTGTTTCGGCCCCTCTGTTTCTCGCCCTCTGTTTCAGCCCCCTGTTTCAGCCCCACTGTTTCAGCACCTCGGTTTCTCCCCCTCTGTTTCAGCCCCACTGTTTCAGCCCCTCTGTTTCTCGCCCTCTGTTTCAGCCCCTCTGTTTCAGCCCCTCTTTTTCTCGCCCTCTGTTTCTCGCCCTCTGTTTCAGCCCCTCTGTTTCAGCCCCTCTGTTTCAGCCCCTCTGTTTCTCGCCCTCTGTTTCAGCGCCTGTGTTTCAGCCCCTCTGTTTCAGCCCCTCTGTCTCTCGCCCTCTGTTTCAGCCCCTCTGTTTCTCGCCCTCTGTTTCAGCCCCTCTGATTCAGCCCCTCTGTTTCTCGCCCCCTGTTTCAGCCCCTCTGTTTCAGCCCCTCTGTTTCTCGACCTCTGTTTCAACCCCTCGGTTTCTCGCCCTCTGTTTTAGCCCCTCTGTTTCAGCCCCTCTGTTTCAGCCCCTCTGTTTCAACCCTCTGTTTCTCACCCTCTGTTTCAGCACCTCGGTTTCTCACCCTCTGTTTCAGCCCCTCTGTTTCAGCCCCTCTGTTTCAGCCCCTCTGTTTCTCGCCCCCTGGTTCAGCCCCTCTGATTCAGCCCCTCGGTTTCTCGCCCCCTGTTTCAGCCCCTCTGTTTCAGCCCTTCTGTTTCTCGCCCTCTGTTTCAACCCCTCGGTTTCTCGCCCTCTGTTTTAGCCCCTCTGTTTCAGCCCCTCTGTTTCAGCCCCTCTGTTTCAGCCCCTCTGTTTCAGCCCCTCTGTTTCTCACCCTCTGTTTCAGCCCCTCGGTTTCTCGCCCTCTGTTTCAGCCCCTCTGTTTCAGCCCCTCTGTTTCAGCCCCTCTGTTTCTCGCCCCCTGTTTCAGCCCCTCTGTTTCAGCCCCTCTGTTTCAGCCCCTCTGTTTCAGCCCTTCTGTTTCTCGCCCTCTGTTTCACCCCCTCTCTTTCAGCCCCTCTGTTTCTCGCCCTCTGTTTCAGCCCCTCTGTTTCTCGCCCTCTGTTTCAGCCCCTGTTTCTCGCCCCCTATTTCAGCCCCTCTGTTTCTCGCTCTCTGTTTCTCGCCCTCTGTTTCAGCCCCTCTGTTTCAGCCCCTCTGTTTCAGTCACTCTGTTTCAGCCCCTCGGTTTCTCGCCCTCTGTTTCAGCCCCTCTGTTTCTCGCCCTCTGTTTCAGCCCTTCTGTTTCAGCCCCACTGTTTCAGCCCCTCTGTTTCTCGCCCTCGGTTTCTTGCCCTCTGTTTCAGTCCCACTGTTTCAGCCCTTCTGTTTCTCGCCCTCTGTTTCAGCCCCTCTGTTTCAGCCCCTCTGTTTCAGCCCCTCTGTTTCTCGCCCCCTGTTTCAGCCCCTCTGTTTCAGCCCCTGTGTTTCAGCCCCTCTGTTTCAGCCCCTCTGTTTCTCGCCCTCTGTTTCAGCCCCTCTGTTTCAGCCCCTCTGTTTCAGCCCCTCTGTTTCAGCCCTTCGGTTTCTCGCCCTCTGTTTCAGCCCCTCTGTTTCTCGCATTCTGTTTCAGCCCCTCTGTTTCAGCCCTTCTGTTTCAGCCCCTCTGTTTCAGCCCCTCTGTTTCTCGCCCTCTGTTTCAGCCCCTCTGTTTCTCGCCCTCTGTTTCTCGCCCTCTGTTTCAGCCCCTCTGTTTCAGCCCCTCTGTTTCAGCCCCTCTGTTCCAGCCCCTCTGTTTCAGCCCCTCTGTTTCAGCCCCTCTGTTTCTAGCCCTCTGTTTCAGCCCCTCTGTTTCAGCCAATCTGTTTCGGCCCCTCTGTTTCTCGCCCTCTGTTTCAGCCCCCTGTTTCAGCCCCACTGTTTCAGCACCTCGGTTTCTCGCCTTCAGTTTCAGCCCCTCTGTTTCAGCCCCTCTGTTTCAGCCCCTCTGTTTCAGCTCCTCTGTTTCTCGCCCTCTGTTTCAGCACCTCTGTTTCTCGCCCTCTGTTTCAGCCCCTCTGTTTCAGCCCCTCTGTTTCAGCCCCTCTGTTTCAGCCCCTCGGTTTCTCGCCCTCTGTTTCATCCCCTCTGTTTCAGCCCCTCTGTTTCTCGCCCTCTGTTTCAGCCCCTCTGTTTCAACCCCTCTGTTTCTCGCCCTCTGTTTCAGCCCCTCTGTTTCTCGCCCTCTGTTTCAGCCCCTCTGTTTGTCACCCTCTGTTTCAGCCCCCTGTTTCAGCCCCACTGTTTCAGCACCTCGGTTTCTCGCCTTCTGTTTCGGCCCCTCTGTTTCTCGCCCTCTGTTTCAGCCCCCTGTTTCAGCCCCACTGTTTCAGCACCTCGGTTTCTCACCTTCTGTTTCAGCCCCTCTGTTTCAGCCCCTCTGTTTCAGCTCCTCTGTTTCTCGCCCTCTGTTTCAGCACCTCTGTTTCTCGCCCTCTGTTTCAGCCCCTCTGTTTCAGCACCTCTGTTTCAGCCCCTCTGTTTCAGCCCCTCTGTTTCAGCCCCCCCTGTTTCTCGCCCCCTGTTTCTCGCCCCCTGTTTCAGCCCCTCTGTTTCAGCCCCCCTGTTTCTCGCCCCCTGTTTCAGCCCCTCTGTTTCAGCCCCTCTGTTTCTCGCCATCTGTTTCAGCCCCTCTGTTTCTCGCCCTCTGTTTCAGCCCCTCTGTTTCAGCCCCTCTGTTTCTCGCCCTCTGTTTCAACCCCTCGGTTTCTCGCCCTCTGTTTTAGCCCCTCTGTTTCAGCCCCTCTGTTTCAGCCCCTCTGTTTCAGCCCCTCTATTTCTCACCCTCTGTTTCAGCCCCTCGGTTTCTCGCCCTCTGTTTCAGCCCCTCTGTTTCAGCCCCTCTGTTTCAGCCCCTCTGTTTCAGCCCCTCTGTTTCAGCACCTCTGTTTCAGCCCCTCTGTTTCTCGCCCTCTGTTTCTCGCCCCCTGTTTCAGCCCCACTGTTTCAGGCCCTCGGTTTCTCGCCCTCTGTTTCAGCCCCTCTGTTTCAGCCCCTTTGTTTCAGCCCCTCTGTTTCAGCCCCTCTGTTTCTCGCCCTCTGTTTCAGCCCCTCTGTTTCTCGCCCGCTGTTTCAGCCCCTCTGTTTCAGCCCCTCTGTTTCAGCCCCTCTGTTTCAGTCACTCTGTTTCAGCCCCTCGGTTTCTCGCCCTCTGTTTCAGCCCCTCTGTTTCTCGCCCTCTGTTTCAGCCCTTCTGTTTCAGCCCCACTGTTTCAGCCCCTCTGTTTCTCGCCCTCGGTTTCTTGCCCTCTGTTTCAGCCCCACTGTTTCAGCCCTTCTGTTTCTCGCCCTCTGTTTCAGCCCCTCTGTTTCAGCCCCTCTGTTTCAGCCCCTCTGTTTCTCGCCCCCTGTTTCAGCCCCTCTGTTTCAGCCAATCTGTTTCGGCCCCTCTGTTTCTCGCCCTCTGTTTCAGCCCCCTGTTTCAGCCCCACTGTTTCAGCACCTCGGTTTCTCGCCTTCAGTTTCAGCCCCTCTGTTTCAGCCCCTCTGTTTCAGCCCCTCTGTTTCAGCTCCTCTGTTTCTCGCCCTCTGTTTCAGCACCTCTGTTTCTCGCCCTCTGTTTCAGCCCCTCTGTTTCAGCCCCTCTGTTTCAGCCCCTCTGTTTCAGCCCCTCGGTTTCTCGCCCTCTGTTTCATCCCCTCTGTTTCAGCCCCTCTGTTTCTCGCCCTCTGTTTCAGCCCCTCTGTTTCAACCCCTCTGTTTCTCGCCCTCTGTTTCAGCCCCTCTGTTTCTCGCCCTCTGTTTCAGCCCCTCTGTTTGTCACCCTCTGTTTCAGCCCCCTGTTTCAGCCCCACTGTTTCAGCACCTCGGTTTCTCGCCTTCTGTTTCGGCCCCTCTGTTTCTCGCCCTCTGTTTCAGCCCCCTGTTTCAGCCCCACTGTTTCAGCACCTCGGTTTCTCACCTTCTGTTTCAGCCCCTCTGTTTCAGCCCCTCTGTTTCAGCTCCTCTGTTTCTCGCCCTCTGTTTCAGCACCTCTGTTTCTCGCCCTCTGTTTCAGCCCCTCTGTTTCAGCACCTCTGTTTCAGCCCCTCTGTTTCAGCCCCTCTGTTTCAGCCCCCCCTGTTTCTCGCCCCCTGTTTCTCGCCCCCTGTTTCAGCCCCTCTGTTTCAGCCCCCCTGTTTCTCGCCCCCTGTTTCAGCCCCTCTGTTTCAGCCCCTCTGTTTCTCGCCATCTGTTTCAGCCCCTCTGTTTCTCGCCCTCTGTTTCAGCCCCTCTGTTTCAGCCCCTCTGTTTCTCGCCCTCTGTTTCAACCCCTCGGTTTCTCGCCCTCTGTTTTAACCCCTCTGTTTCAGCCCCTCTGTTTCAGCCCCTCTGTTTCAGCCCCTCTATTTCTCACCCTCTGTTTCAGCCCCTCGGTTTCTCGCCCTCTGTTTCAGCCCCTCTGTTTCAGCCCCTCTGTTTCAGCCCCTCTGTTTCAGCCCCTCTGTTTCAGCACCTCTGTTTCAGCCCCTCTGTTTCTCGCCCTCTGTTTCTCGCCCCCTGTTTCAGCCCCACTGTTTCAGGCCCTCGGTTTCTCGCCCTCTGTTTCAGCCCCTCTGTTTCAGCCCCTTTGTTTCAGCCCCTCTGTTTCAGCCCCTCTGTTTCTCGCCCTCTGTTTCAGCCCCTCTGTTTCTCGCCCGCTGTTTCAGCCCCTCTGTTTCAGCCCCTCTGTTTCAGCCCCTCTGTTTCAGTCACTCTGTTTCAGCCCCTCGGTTTCTCGCCCTCTGTTTCAGCCCCTCTGTTTCTCGCCCTCTGTTTCAGCCCTTCTGTTTCAGCCCCACTGTTTCAGCCCCTCTGTTTCTCGCCCTCGGTTTCTTGCCCTCTGTTTCAGCCCCACTGTTTCAGCCCTTCTGTTTCTCGCCCTCTGTTTCAGCCCCTCTGTTTCAGCCCCTCTGTTTCAGCCCCTCTGTTTCTCGCCCCCTGTTTCAGCCCCTCTGTTTCAGCCCCTGTGTTTCAGCCCCTCTGTTTCAGCCCCTCTGTTTCTCGCCCTCTGTTTCAGCCCCTCAGTTTCAGCCCCTCTGTTTCAGCCCCTCTGTTTCAGCCCTTCGGTTTCTCGCCCTCTGTTTCAGCCACTCTGTTTCTCGCATTCTGTTTCAGCCCCTCTGTTTCAGCCCTTCTGTTTCAGCCCCTCTGTTTCAGCCCCTCTGTTTCTCGCCCTCTGTTTCAGCCCCTCTGTTTCTCGCCCTCTGTTTCTCGCCCTCTGTTTCAGCCCCTCTGTTTCAGCCCCTCTGTTTCAGCCCCTCTGTTCCAGCCCCTCTGTTTCAGCCCCTCTGTTTCAGCCAATCTGTTTCGGCCCCTCTGTTTCTCGCCCTCTGTTTCAGCCCCCTGTTTCAGCCCCACTGTTTCAGCACCTCGGTTTCTCGCCTTCAGTTTCAGCCCCTCTGTTTCAGCCCCTCTGTTTCAGCCCCTCTGTTTCAGCTCCTCTGTTTCTCGCCCTCTGTTTCAGCACCTCTGTTTCTCGCCCTCTGTTTCAGCCCCTCTGTTTCAGCCCCTCTGTTTCAGCCCCTCTGTTCAGCCCCTCGGTTTCTCGCCCTCTGTTTCATCCCCTCTGTTTCAGCCCCTCTGTTTCTCGCCCTCTGTTTCAGCCCCTCTGTTTCAACCCCTCTGTTTCTCGCCCTCTGTTTCAGCCCCTCTGTTTCTCGCCCTCTGTTTCAGCCCCTCTGTTTGTCACCCTCTGTTTCAGCCCCCTGTTTCAGCCCCACTGTTTCAGCACCTCGGTTTCTCGCCTTCTGTTTCGGCCCCTCTGTTTCTCGCCCTCTGTTTCAGCCCCCTGTTTCAGCCCCACTGTTTCAGCACCTCGGTTTCTCGCCTTCTGTTTCAGCCCCTCTGTTTCAGCCCCTCTGTTTCAGCTCCTCTGTTTCTCGCCCTCTGTTTCAGCACCTCTGTTTCTCGCCCTCTGTTTCAGCCCCTCTGTTTCAGCACCTCTGTTTCAGCCCCTCTGTTTCAGCCCCTCTGTTTCAGCCCCCCCTGTTTCTCGCCCCCTGTTTCTCGCCCCCTGTTTCAGCCCCTCTGTTTCAGCGCCCCTGTTTCTCGCCCCCTGTTTCAGCCCCTCTGTTTCAGCCCCTCTGTTTCTCGCCCTCTGTTTCAGCCCCTCTGTTTCTCGCCCTCTGTTTCAGCCCCTCTGTTTCAGCCCCTCTGTTTCAGCCCCTCTGTTTCTCGCCCTCTGTTTCAACCCCTCGGTTTCTCGCCCTCTGTTTTAGCCCCTCTGTTTCAGCCCCTCTGTTTCAGCCCCTCTATTTCTCACCCTCTGTTTCAGCCCCTCGGTTTCTCGCCCTCTGTTTCAGCCCCTCTGTTTCAGCCCCTCTGTTTCAGCCCCTCTGTTTCAGCCCCTCTGTTTCAGCACCTCTGTTTCAGCCCCTCTGTTTCTCGCCCTCTGTTTCTCGCCCCCTGTTTCAGCCCCACTGTTTCAGGCCCTCGGTTTCTCGCCCTCTGTTTCAGCCCCTCTGTTTCAGCCCCTTTGTTTCAGCCCCTCTGTTTCAGCCCCTCTGTTTCTCGCCCTCTGTTTCAGCCCCTCTGTTTCTCGCCCGCTGTTTCAGCCCCTCTGTTTCAGCCCCTCTGTTTCAGCCCCTCCGTTTCAGCCCCTCTGTTTCTCGCCCTCTGTTTCAGCCCCTCTGTTTCAGCCCCTCTGTTTCAGATCCTCGGTTTCTAGCCGTCTGTTTCAGCCCCTCTGTTTCACGCCCGCTGTTTCAGCCCCTCTGTTTCAGCCCCTCTGTTTCAGCCCCTCTGTTTCAGCCCCTCTGTTTCTCGCCCTCTGTTTCAGCCCCTCTGTTTCAGCCCCTCTGTTTCAGCCCCTCGGTTTCTAGCCCTCTGTTTCAGCCCCTCTGTTTCAGCCACTCTGTTTCAGCCCCTCTGTTCAGCCCCTCGGTTTCTCGCCCTCTGTTTCAGCCCCTCGGTTTCTCGCCTTCTGTTTCAGCCCCTCTGTTTCAGCCCCTCTGTTTCAGCCCCTCTGTTTCTCGCCCTCTGTTTCAGCCCCACTGTTTCAGCCCCTCTGTTTCTCGCCCACTGTTTCAGCCCCTCTGTTTCTCACCCTCTGTTTCAGCCCCTCTGTTTCAGCCAATCTGTTTCTCGCCCACTGTTTCAGCCCCTCTGTTTCAGCCCCTCTGTTTCTCGCCCTCTGTTTCAGCCCCTCTGTTTCTCGCCCTCTGTTTCTCGCCCTCTGTTTCAGCCCCTCTGTTTCAGCCCCTCTGTTCCAGCCCCTCTGTTTCAGCCCCTCTGTTTCAGCCCCTCTGTTTCTAGCCCTCTGTTTCAGCCCCTCTGTTTCAGCCCCTCTGTTTCTCGCCCTCTGTTTCTCGCCCCCTGTTTCAGCCCCACTGTTTCAGGCCCTCGGTTTCTCGCCCTCTGTTTCAGCCCCTCTGTTTCAGCCCCTTTGTTTCAGCCCCTCTGTTTCAGCCCCTCTGTTTCTCGCCCTCTGTTTCAGCCCCTCTGTTTCTCGCCCTCTGTTTCAGCCCCTCTGTTTCAGCCCCTCTGTTTCAGCCCCTCTGTTTCAGCCCCTCGGTTTCTCGCCCTCTGTTTCAGCCCCTCTGTTTCAGCCCCTCTGTTTCTCGCCCTCTGTTTCAGCCCCTCTGTTTCTCGCCCTCTGTTTCAGCCCCTCTGTTTCTCACCCTCTGTTTCATCCCCTCTGTTTCAGCCCCTCTGTTTCAGCCCCTCTGTTTCTCGCCCTCTGTTTCAGCCCCTCGGATTCTCGCCCTCTGTTTCAGCCCCTCTGTTTCAGCCCCTCTGTTTCTCGCCCTCTGTTTCAGTCCCTCTGTTTCAGCCCCTCTGTTTCTCGCCCTGTGTTTCAGCCCCTCTGTTTCAGCCCCTCTGTTTCTCGCCCTCTGTTTCAGCCCCTCTGTTTCAGCCCCTCTGTTTCAGCCCCTCTTTTTCTCCCCCTCTGTTTCAGCCCCACTGTTTCAGCCCCTCTGTTTCTCGCCCTCTGTTTCAGCCCCTCTGTTTCAGCCCCTCTTTTTCTCGCCCTCTGTTTCAGCCCCTCTGTTTCAGCCCCTCTGTTTCTCGCCCTCTGTTTCAGCCCCTCGGTTTCTCGCCCTCTGTTTCAGCGCCTCTGTTTCAGCCCCGCTGTTTCAGCCCCTCTGTTTCAGCCCCTCTGTTTCTCACCCTCTGTTTCAGCACCTCGGTTTCTCGCCCTCTGTTTCAGCCCCTCTGTTTCAGCCCCTCTGTTTCAGCCCCTCTGTTTCTCGCCCACTGTTTCAGCCCCTCTGTTTCAGCCCCTCTGTTTCTCGCCCTCTGTTTCAGCCCCTCTGTTTCTCGCCCTCTGTTTCTCGCCCTCTGTTTCAGCCCCTCTGTTTCTCGCCCTCTGTTTCAACCCCTCGGTTTCTCGCCCTCTGTTTTAGCCCCTCTGTTTCAGCCCCTCTGTTTCAGCCCCTCTGTTTCTCACCCTCTGTTTCAGCACCTCGGTTTCTCGCCCTCTGTTTCAGCCCCTCTGTTTCAGCCCCTCTGTTTCAGCCCCTCTGTTTCTCGCCCCCTGTTCCAGCCCCTCTGATTCAGCCCCTCTGTTTCTCGCCCCCTGTTTCAGCCCCACTGTTTCAGCCCCACTGTTTCTCGCCCTCTGTTTCAGCCCCTCTGTTTCTCACCCTCTGTTTCAGCCCCTCTGTTTCAGCCAATCTGTTTCTCGCCCACTGTTTCAGCCCCTCTGTTTCAGTCCCTCTGTTTCTCGCCCTCTGTTTCAGCCCCTCTGTTTCTCGCCCTCTGTTTCTCGCCCTCTGTTTCAGCCCCTCTGTTTCAGACCCTCTGTTTCAGCCCCTCTGTTTCTAGCCCTCTGTTTCAGCCCCTCTGTTTCAGCCCCTCTGTTTCTCGCCCTCTGTTTCTCGCCCCCTGTTTCAGCCCCACTGTTTCAGGCCCTCGGTTTCTCGCCCTCTGTTTCAGCCCCTCTGTTTCAGCCCCTTTGTTTCAGCCCCTCTGTTTCAGCACCTCTGTTTCTCGCCCTCTGTTTCAGCCCCTCTGTTTCTCGCCCTCTGTTTCAGCCCCTCTGTTTCAGCCCCTCTGTTTCAGCCCCTCTGTTCAGCCCCTCGGTTTCTTGCCCTCTGTTTCAGCCCCTCGGTTTCTCGCCCTCTGTTTCAGCCGCTCTGTTTCAGCCCCTCTGTTTCTCGCCCTCTGTTTCAGCCCCTCTGTTTCTCGCCCTCTGTTTCAGCCCCTCTGTTTCTCACCCTCTGTTTCATCCCCTCTGTTTCAGCCCCTCTGTTTCAGCCCCTCTGTTTCTCGCCCTCTGTTTCAGCGCCTCGGATTCTCGCCCTCTGTTTCAGCCCCTCTGTTTCAGCCCCTCTGTTTCTCGCCCTCTGTTTCAGCCCCTCTGTTTCAGCCCCTCTGTTTCTCGCCCTCTGTTTCAGCCCCTCTGTTTCAGCCCCTGTGTTTCTCGCCCTCTGTTTCAGCCCCTCTGTTTCAGCCCCTCAGTTTCAGCCCCTCTTTTTCTCCCCCTCTGTTTCAGCCCCACTGTTTCAGCCCCTCTGTTTCTCGTACTCTGTTTCAGCCCCTCTGTTTCAGCCCCTCTTTTTCTCGCCCTCTGTTTCAGCCCCTCTGTTTCAGCCCCTCTTTTTCTCGCCCTCTGTTTCAGCCCCTCGGTTTCTCGCCCTCTGTTTCAGCCCCTCTGTTTCAGCCCCTCTGTTTCAGCCCCTCTGTTTCAGCCCCTCTGTCTCTCGCCCTCTGTTTCAGCCCCTCTGTATCTCGCCCTCTGTTTCAGCCCCTCTGATTCAGCCCCTCTGTTTCTCGCCCCCTGTTTCAGCCCCTCTGTTTCAGCCCCTCTGTTTCTCGCCCTCTGTTTCAACCCCTCGGTTTCTCGCCCTCTGTTTTAGCCCCTCTGTTTCAGCCCCTCTGTTTCAGCCCCTCTGTTTCTCACCCTCTGTTTCAGCCCCTCGGTTTCTCGCCCTCTGTTTCAGCCCCTCTGTTTCAGCCCCTCTGTTTCAGCCCCTCTGTTTCTCGCCCCCTGTTTCAGCCCCTCTGATTCAGCCCCTCTGTTTCTCGACCCCTGTTTCAGCCCCTCTGTTTCAGCCCCTCTGTTTCTCGCCCTCTGTTTCAACCCCTCGGTTTCTCGCCCTCTGTTTTAGCCCCTCTGTTTCAGCCCCTCTGTTTCAGCCCCTCTGTTTCAGCCCCTCTATTTCTCACCCTCTGTTTCAGCCCCTCGGTTTCTCGCCCTCTGTTTCAGCCCCTCTGTTTCAGCCCCTCTGTTTCAGCCCCTCTGTTTCAGCACCTCTGTTTCAGCCCCTCTGTTTCTCGCCCTCTGTTTCTCGCCCCCTGTTTCAGCCCCACTGTTTCAGGCCCTCGGTTTCTCGCCCTCTGTTTCAGCCCCTCTGTTTCAGCCCCTTTGTTTCAGCCCCTCTGTTTCAGCCCCTCTGTTTCTCGCCCTCTGTTTCAGCCCCTCTGTTTCTCGCCCTCTGTTTCAGCCCCTCTGTTTCAGCCCCTCTGTTTCAGCCCCTCTGTTCAGCCCCTCGGTTTCTTGCCCTCTGTTTCAGCCCCTCGGTTTCACGCCCTCTGTTTCAGCCCCTCTGTTTCAGCCCCTCTGTTTCTCGCCCTCTGTTTCAGCCCCTCTGTTTCTCACCCTCTGTTTCAGCTCCTCTGTTTCTCACCCTCTGTTTCATCCCCTCTGTTTCAGCCCCTCTGTTTCAGCCCCTCTGTTTCTCGCCCTCTGTTTCAGCCCCTCTGTTTCTCGCCCTCTGTTTCAGCCCCTCTGTTTCAGCCCCTCTGTTTCTAGCCCTCTGTTTCAGCCCCTCTGTTTCAGCCCCTCTGTTTCTCGCCCCCTGTTTCAGCCCCTCTGTTTCAGCCCCTGTGTTTCAGCCCCTCTGTTTCAGCCCCTCTGTTTCTCGCCCTCTGTTTCAGCCCCTCAGTTTCAGCCCCTCTGTTTCAGCCCCTCTGTTTCAGCCCTTCGGTTTCTCGCCCTCTGTTTCAGCCACTCTGTTTCTCGCATTCTGTTTCAGCCCCTCTGTTTCAGCCCTTCTGTTTCAGCCCCTCTGTTTCAGCCCCTCTGTTTCTCGCCCTCTGTTTCAGCCCCTCTGTTTCTCGCCCTCTGTTTCTCGCCCTCTGTTTCAGCCCCTCTGTTTCAGCCCCTCTGTTTCAGCCCCTCTGTTCCAGCCCCTCTGTTTCAGCCCCTCTGTTTCAGCCAATCTGTTTCGGCCCCTCTGTTTCTCGCCCTCTGTTTCAGCCCCCTGTTTCAGCCCCACTGTTTCAGCACCTCGGTTTCTCGCCTTCAGTTTCAGCCCCTCTGTTTCAGCCCCTCTGTTTCAGCCCCTCTGTTTCAGCTCCTCTGTTTCTCGCCCTCTGTTTCAGCACCTCTGTTTCTCGCCCTCTGTTTCAGCCCCTCTGTTTCAGCCCCTCTGTTTCAGCCCCTCTGTTCAGCCCCTCGGTTTCTCGCCCTCTGTTTCATCCCCTCTGTTTCAGCCCCTCTGTTTCTCGCCCTCTGTTTCAGCCCCTCTGTTTCAACCCCTCTGTTTCTCGCCCTCTGTTTCAGCCCCTCTGTTTCTCGCCCTCTGTTTCAGCCCCTCTGTTTGTCACCCTCTGTTTCAGCCCCCTGTTTCAGCCCCACTGTTTCAGCACCTCGGTTTCTCGCCTTCTGTTTCGGCCCCTCTGTTTCTCGCCCTCTGTTTCAGCCCCCTGTTTCAGCCCCACTGTTTCAGCACCTCGGTTTCTCGCCTTCTGTTTCAGCCCCTCTGTTTCAGCCCCTCTGTTTCAGCTCCTCTGTTTCTCGCCCTCTGTTTCAGCACCTCTGTTTCTCGCCCTCTGTTTCAGCCCCTCTGTTTCAGCACCTCTGTTTCAGCCCCTCTGTTTCAGCCCCTCTGTTTCAGCCCCCCCTGTTTCTCGCCCCCTGTTTCTCGCCCCCTGTTTCAGCCCCTCTGTTTCAGCGCCCCTGTTTCTCGCCCCCTGTTTCAGCCCCTCTGTTTCAGCCCCTCTGTTTCTCGCCCTCTGTTTCAGCCCCTCTGTTTCTCGCCCTCTGTTTCAGCCCCTCTGTTTCAGCCCCTCTGTTTCAGCCCCTCTGTTTCTCGCCCTCTGTTTCAACCCCTCGGTTTCTCGCCCTCTGTTTTAGCCCCTCTGTTTCAGCCCCTCTGTTTCAGCCCCTCTATTTCTCACCCTCTGTTTCAGCCCCTCGGTTTCTCGCCCTCTGTTTCAGCCCCTCTGTTTCAGCCCCTCTGTTTCAGCCCCTCTGTTTCAGCCCCTCTGTTTCAGCACCTCTGTTTCAGCCCCTCTGTTTCTCGCCCTCTGTTTCTCGCCCCCTGTTTCAGCCCCACTGTTTCAGGCCCTCGGTTTCTCGCCCTCTGTTTCAGCCCCTCTGTTTCAGCCCCTTTGTTTCAGCCCCTCTGTTTCAGCCCCTCTGTTTCTCGCCCTCTGTTTCAGCCCCTCTGTTTCTCGCCCGCTGTTTCAGCCCCTCTGTTTCAGCCCCTCTGTTTCAGCCCCTCCGTTTCAGCCCCTCTGTTTCTCGCCCTCTGTTTCAGCCCCTCTGTTTCAGCCCCTCTGTTTCAGCCCCTCGGTTTCTAGCCGTCTGTTTCAGCCCCTCTGTTTCACGCCCGCTGTTTCAGCCCCTCTGTTTCAGCCCCTCTGTTTCAGCCCCTCTGTTTCAGCCCCTCTGTTTCTCGCCCTCTGTTTCAGCCCCTCTGTTTCAGCCCCTCTGTTTCAGCCCCTCGGTTTCTAGCCCTCTGTTTCAGCCCCTCTGTTTCAGCCACTCTGTTTCAGCCCCTCTGTTCAGCCCCTCGGTTTCTCGCCCTCTGTTTCAGCCCCTCGGTTTCTCGCCTTCTGTTTCAGCCCCTCTGTTTCAGCCCCTCTGTTTCAGCCCCTCTGTTTCTCGCCCTCTGTTTCAGCCCCACTGTTTCAGCCCCTCTGTTTCTCGCCCACTGTTTCAGCCCCTCTGTTTCTCACCCTCTGTTTCAGCCCCTCTGTTTCAGCCAATCTGTTTCTCGCCCACTGTTTCAGCCCCTCTGTTTCAGCCCCTCTGTTTCTCGCCCTCTGTTTCAGCCCCTCTGTTTCTCGCCCTCTGTTTCTCGCCCTCTGTTTCAGCCCCTCTGTTTCAGCCCCTCTGTTCCAGCCCCTCTGTTTCAGCCCCTCTGTTTCAGCCCCTCTGTTTCTAGCCCTCTGTTTCAGCCCCTCTGTTTCAGCCCCTCTGTTTCTCGCCCTCTGTTTCTCGCCCCCTGTTTCAGCCCCACTGTTTCAGGCCCTCGGTTTCTCGCCCTCTGTTTCAGCCCCTCTGTTTCAGCCCCTTTGTTTCAGCCCCTCTGTTTCAGCCCCTCTGTTTCTCGCCCTCTGTTTCAGCCCCTCTGTTTCTCGCCCTCTGTTTCAGCCCCTCTGTTTCAGCCCCTCTGTTTCAGCCCCTCTGTTTCAGCCCCTCGGTTTCTCGCCCTCTGTTTCAGCCCCTCTGTTTCAGCCCCTCTGTTTCTCGCCCTCTGTTTCAGCCCCTCTGTTTCTCGCCCTCTGTTTCAGCCCCTCTGTTTCTCACCCTCTGTTTCATCCCCTCTGTTTCAGCCCCTCTGTTTCAGCCCCTCTGTTTCTCGCCCTCTGTTTCAGCCCCTCGGATTCTCGCCCTCTGTTTCAGCCCCTCTGTTTCAGCCCCTCTGTTTCTCGCCCTCTGTTTCAGTCCCTCTGTTTCAGCCCCTCTGTTTCTCGCCCTGTGTTTCAGCCCCTCTGTTTCAGCCCCTGTGTTTCTCGCCCTCTGTTTCAGCCCCTCTGTTTCAGCCCCTCTGTTTCAGCCCCTCTTTTTCTCCCCCTCTGTTTCAGCCCCACTGTTTCAGCCCCTCTGTTTCTCGCCCTCTGTTTCAGCCCCTCTGTTTCAGCCCCTCTTTTTCTCGCCCTCTGTTTCAGCCCCTCTGTTTCAGCCCCTCTGTTTCTCGCCCTCTGTTTCAGCCCCTCGGTTTCTCGCCCTCTGTTTCAGCGCCTCTGTTTCAGCCCCGCTGTTTCAGCCCCTCTGTTTCAGCCCCTCTGTTTCTCACCCTCTGTTTCAGCACCTCGGTTTCTCGCCCTCTGTTTCAGCCCCTCTGTTTCAGCCCCTCTGTTTCAGCCCCTCTGTTTCTCGCCCACTGTTTCAGCCCCTCTGTTTCAGCCCCTCTGTTTCTCGCCCTCTGTTTCAGCCCCTCTGTTTCTCGCCCTCTGTTTCTCGCCCTCTGTTTCAGCCCCTCTGTTTCTCGCCCTCTGTTTCAACCCCTCGGTTTCTCGCCCTCTGTTTTAGCCCCTCTGTTTCAGCCCCTCTGTTTCAGCCCCTCTGTTTCTCACCCTCTGTTTCAGCACCTCGGTTTCTCGCCCTCTGTTTCAGCCCCTCTGTTTCAGCCCCTCTGTTTCAGCCCCTCTGTTTCTCGCCCCCTGTTCCAGCCCCTCTGATTCAGCCCCTCTGTTTCTCGCCCCCTGTTTCAGCCCCACTGTTTCAGCCCCACTGTTTCTCGCCCTCTGTTTCAGCCCCTCTGTTTCTCACCCTCTGTTTCAGCCCCTCTGTTTCAGCCAATCTGTTTCTCGCCCACTGTTTCAGCCCCTCTGTTTCAGCCCCTCTGTTTCTCGCCCTCTGTTTCAGCCCCTCTGTTTCTCGCCCTCTGTTTCTCGCCCTCTGTTTCAGCCCCTCTGTGTCAGACCCTCTGTTTCAGCCCCTCTGTTTCTAGCCCTCTGTTTCAGCCCCTCTGTTTCAGCCCCTCTGTTTCTCGCCCTCTGTTTCTCGCCCCCTGTTTCAGCCCCACTGTTTCAGGCCCTCGGTTTCTCGCCCTCTGTTTCAGCCCCTCTGTTTCAGCCCCTTTGTTTCAGCCCCTCTGTTTCAGCACCTCTGTTTCTCGCCCTCTGTTTCAGCCCCTCTGTTTCTCGCCCTCTGTTTCAGCCCCTCTGTTTCAGCCCCTCTGTTTCAGCCCCTCTGTTCAGCCCCTCGGTTTCTTGCCCTCTGTTTCAGCCCCTCGGTTTCTCGCCCTCTGTTTCAGCCGCTCTGTTTCAGCCCCTCTGTTTCTCGCCCTCTGTTTCAGCCCCTCTGTTTCTCGCCCTCTGTTTCAGCCCCTCTGTTTCTCACCCTCTGTTTCATCCCCTCTGTTTCAGCCCCTCTGTTTCAGCCCCTCTGTTTCTCGCCCTCTGTTTCAGCGCCTCGGATTCTCGCCCTCTGTTTCAGCCCCTCTGTTTCAGCCCCTCTGTTTCTCGCCCTCTGTTTCAGCCCCTCTGTTTCAGCCCCTCTGTTTCTCGCCCTCTGTTTCAGCCCCTCTGTTTCAGCCCCTGTGTTTCTCGCCCTCTGTTTCAGCCCCTCTGTTTCAGCCCCTCAGTTTCAGCCCCTCTTTTTCTCCCCCTCTGTTTCAGCCCCACTGTTTCAGCCCCTCTGTTTCTCGTACTCTGTTTCAGCCCCTCTGTTTCAGCCCCTCTTTTTCTCGCCCTCTGTTTCAGCCCCTCTGTTTCAGCCCCTCTTTTTCTCGCCCTCTGTTTCAGCCCCTCGGTTTCTCGCCCTCTGTTTCAGCCCCTCTGTTTCAGCCCCTCTGTTTCAGCCCCTCTGTTTCAGCCCCTCTGTCTCTCGCCCTCTGTTTCAGCCCCTCTGTATCTCGCCCTCTGTTTCAGCCCCTCTGATTCAGCCCCTCTGTTTCTCGCCCCCTGTTTCAGCCCCTCTGTTTCAGCCCCTCTGTTTCTCGCCCTCTGTTTCAACCCCTCGGTTTCTCGCCCTCTGTTTTAGCCCCTCTGTTTCAGCCCCTCTGTTTCAGCCCCTCTGTTTCTCACCCTCTGTTTCAGCCCCTCGGTTTCTCGCCCTCTGTTTCAGCCCCTCTGTTTCAGCCCCTCTGTTTCAGCCCCTCTGTTTCTCGCCCCCTGTTTCAGCCCCTCTGATTCAGCCCCTCTGTTTCTCGACCCCTGTTTCAGCCCCTCTGTTTCAGCCCCTCTGTTTCTCGCCCTCTGTTTCAACCCCTCGGTTTCTCGCCCTCTGTTTTAGCCCCTCTGTTTCAGCCCCTCTGTTTCAGCCCCTCTGTTTCAGCCCCTCTATTTCTCACCCTCTGTTTCAGCCCCTCGGTTTCTCGCCCTCTGTTTCAGCCCCTCTGTTTCAGCCCCTCTGTTTCAGCCCCTCTGTTTCAGCACCTCTGTTTCAGCCCCTCTGTTTCTCGCCCTCTGTTTCTCGCCCCCTGTTTCAGCCCCACTGTTTCAGGCCCTCGGTTTCTCGCCCTCTGTTTCAGCCCCTCTGTTTCAGCCCCTTTGTTTCAGCCCCTCTGTTTCAGCCCCTCTGTTTCTCGCCCTCTGTTTCAGCCCCTCTGTTTCTCGCCCTCTGTTTCAGCCCCTCTGTTTCAGCCCCTCTGTTTCAGCCCCTCTGTTCAGCCCCTCGGTTTCTTGCCCTCTGTTTCAGCCCCTCGGTTTCACGCCCTCTGTTTCAGCCCCTCTGTTTCAGCCCCTCTGTTTCTCGCCCTCTGTTTCAGCCCCTCTGTTTCTCACCCTCTGTTTCAGCTCCTCTGTTTCTCACCCTCTGTTTCATCCCCTCTGTTTCAGCCCCTCTGTTTCAGCCCCTCTGTTTCTCGCCCTCTGTTTCAGCCCCTCTGTTTCTCGCCCTCTGTTTCAGCCCCTCTGTTTCAGCCCCTCTGTTTCTAGCCCTCTGTTTCAGCCCCTCTGTTTCAGCCCCTCTGTTTCTCGCCCTCTGTTTCAGCCCCTCTGTTTCAGCCCCTCTGTTTCTCGCCCTCTGTTTCAGCCCCTCTGTTTCAGCCCCTCTGTTTCAGCCCCTCTTTTTCTCCCCCTCTGTTTCAGCCCCACTGTTTCAGCCCCTCTGTTTCTCGCCCTCTGTTTCAGCCCTTCTGTTTCAGCCCCTCTTTTTCTCGCCCTTTGTTTCTCGCCCTCTGTTTCAGCCCCTCTGTTTCAGCCCCTCTGTTTCAGCCCCTCTGTTTCTCGCCCTCTGTTTCAGCGCCTCTGTTTCAGCCCCTCTGTTTCAGCCCCTCTGTTTCTCGCCCTCTGTTTCAGCCCCTCTGATTCAGCCCCTCTGTTTCTCGCCCCCTTTTTCAGCCCCTCTGTTTCAGCCCCTCTGTTTCTCGACCTCTGTTTCAACCCCTCGGTTTCTCGCCCTCTGTTTTAGCCCCTCTGTTTCAGCCCCTCTGTTTCAGCCCCTCTGTTTCAACCCTCTGTTTCTCACCCTCTGTTTCAGCACCTCGGTTTCTCACCCTCTGTTTCAGCCCCTCTGTTTCAGCCCCTCTGTTTCAGCCCCTCTGTTTCTCGCCCCCTGTTTCAGCCCCTCTGATTCAGCCCCTCGGTTTCTCGCCCCCTGTTTCTGCCCCTCTGTTTCAGCCCTTCTGTTTCTCGCCCTCTGTTTCAACCCCTCGGTTTCTCGCCCTCTGTTTTAGCAACTCTGTTTCAGCCCCTCTGTTTCAGCCCCTCTGTTTCAGCCCCTCTGTTTCAGCCCCTCTGTTTCTCACCCTCTGTTTCAGCCCATCGGTTTCTCGCCCTCTGTTTCAGCCCCTCTGTTTCAGCCCCTCTGCTTCAGCCCCTCTGTTTCTCGTCCCCTGTTTCAGCCCCTCTGTTTCAGCCCCTCTGTTTCAGCCCCTCTGTTTCAGCCCTTCTGTTTCTCGCCCTCTGTTTCACCCCCTCTCTTTCAGCCCCTCTGTTTCTCGCCCTCTGTTTCAGCCCCTCTGTTTCTCGCCCTCTGTTTCAGCCCCTCTGTTTCTCGCCCCCTATTTCAGCCCCTCTGTTTCTCGCTCTCTGTTTCTCGCCCTCTGTTTCAGCCCCTCTGTTTCAGCCCCTCTGTTTCAGTCACTCTGTTTCAGCCCCTCGGTTTCTCGCCCTCTGTTTCAGCCCCTCTGTTTCTCGCCCTCTGTTTCAGCCCTTCTGTTTCAGCCCCTCTGTTTCAGCCCCTCTGTTTCTCGCCCTCGGTTTCTTGCCCTCTGTTTCAGCCCCACTGTTTCAGCCCTTCTGTTTCTCGCCCTCTGTTTCAGCCCCTCTGTTTCAGCCCCTCTGTTTCAGCCCCTCTGTTTCTCGCCCCCTGTTTCAGCCCCTCTGTTTCAGCCCCTGTGTTTCAGCCCCTCTGTTTCAGCCCCTCTGTTTCTCGCCCTCTGTTTCAGCCCCTCTGTTTCAGCCCCTCTGTTTCAGCCCCTCTGTTTCAGCCCTTCGGTTTCTCGCCCTCTGTTTCAGCCCCTCTGTTTCTCGCCCTCTGTTTCAGCCCCTCTGTTTCAGCCCTTCTGTTTCAGCCCCTCTGTTTCAGCCCCTCTGTTTCTCGCCCTCTGTTTCAGCCCCTCTGTTTCTCGCCCTCTGTTTCTCGCCCTCTGTTTCAGCCCCTCTGTTTCAGCCCCTCTGTTTCAGCCCCTCTGTTCCAGCCCCTCTGTTTCAGCCCCTCTGTTTCAGCCCCTCTGTTTCTAACCCTCTGTTTCAGCCCCTCTGTTTCAGCCAATCTGTTTCGGCCCCTCTGTTTCTCGCCCTCTGTTTCAGCCCCCTGTTTCAGCCCCACTGTTTCAGCACCTCGGTTTCTCGCCTTCTGTTTCAGCCCCTCTGTTTCAGCCCCTCTGTTTCAGCCCCTCTGTTTCAGCTCCTCTGTTTCTCGCCGTCTGTTTCAGCACCTCTGTTTCTCGCCCTCTGTTTCAGCCCCTCTGTTTCAGCCCCTCTGTTTCAGCCCCTCTGTTCAGCCCCTCGGTTTCTCGCCCTCTGTTTCGTCCCCTCTGTTTCAGCCCCTCTGTTTCTCGCCCTCTGTTTCAGCCCCTCTGTTTCAACCCCTCTGTTTCTCGCCCTCTGTTTCAGCCACTCTGTTTCTCGCCCTCTGTTTCAGCCCCTCTGTTTGTCATCCTCTGTTTCAGCCCCTCTGTTTCAGCCCCTCTGTTTCAGCCCCTCTGTTTCTCTTCCTCTATTTCAGCCCCTCGGTTTGTCGCCCTCTGTTTCAGCCCCTCTGGTTCAGCCCGTCTGTTTCTCGCCCTCTGTTTCAGCCCTTCTGTTCCAGCCCCTCTGTTTCAGCCCCTCTTTTTCTCGCCCTCTCTTTCAGCCCCTCTGTTTCAGCCCCTCTGTTTCAGCCCCTCTGTTTCAGCCCCTCTTTTTCTCGCCCTCTGTTTCAGCCCCACTGTTTCAGCCCCTCTGTTTCTCGCCCTCTGTTTCATCCCCTCTGTTTCAGCCCCTCTTTTTCTCGCCCTCTGTTTCAGCCCCTCTGTTTCAGCCCCTCTGTTTCTCGCCCTCTGTTTCAGCCCCTCTGTTTCTCGCCCTCTGTTTCAGCCCCTCTGTTTCAGCCCCTCTGTTTCAGCCCCTCTGTTCAGCCCCTCGGTTTCTCGCCCTCTGTTTCAGCCCCTCTGTTTCAGCCCCTCTGTTTCTCGCCCTCTGTTTCAGCCCCTCTGTTTCAGCCCCTCTGTTTCTCGCCCTCTGTTTCAGCCCCTCTGTTTCTCGCCCTCTGTTTCAGCCCCTCTGTTTGTCACCCTCTGTTTCAGCCCCTCTGTTTCTCACCCTCTGTTTCAGCCCCTCTGTTTCAGCCCCTCTGTTTCAGCCCCTCTGTTTCAGCCCCTCTGTTTCTCTTCCTCTGTTTCAGCCCCTCGGTTTGTCGCCCTCTGTTTCAGCCCCTCTGCTTCAGCCCCTCTGTTTCTCGCCCTCTGTTTCAGCCCTTCTGTTTCAGCCCCTCTGTTTCAGCCCCTCTTTTTCTCGCCCTCTCTTTCAGCCCCTCTGTTTCAGCCCCTCTGTTTCAGCCCCTCTGTTTCAGCCCCTCTTTTTCTCGCCCTCTGTTTCAGCCCCACGGTTTCAGCCCCTCTGTTTCTCGCCCTCTGTTTCATCCCCTCTGTTTCAGCCCCTCTTTTTCTCGCCCTCTGTTTCAGCCCCTCTTTTTCAGCCCCTCTGTTCCTCGCCCTCTGTTTCAGCCCCTCGGTTTCTCGCCCTCTGTTTCAGCGCCTCTGTTTCAGCCCCTCTGTTTCAGCCCCTTTGTTTCAGCCCCTCTGTTTCAGCCCCTCTGTCTCTCGCCCTCTGTTTCAGCCCCTCTGTTTCTCGCCCCCTGTTTCAGCCCCTCTGATTCAGCCCTCTGTTTCTCGTCCCCTGTTTCAGCCCCTCTGTTTCAGCCCCTCTGTTTCTCGCCCTCTGTTTCTACCCCTTGGTTTCTCGCCCTCTGTTTTAGACCCTCAGCTTCAGCCCCTCTGTTTCAGCCCCTCTGTTTCAGCCCCTTTGTTTCTCACGCTCTGTTTCAGCCCCTTGGTTTCTCGCCCTCTGTTTCAGCCCCTCTATTTCAGCCCCTCTGTTTCAGCCCCACGGTTTCTCGCCCTCTGTTTCAGCCCCACTGTTTCAGCCCTTCTGTTTCTCGCCCTCTGTTTCAGCCCCTCTGTTTCAGCCTCTCTGTTTCAGCCCCTCTGTTTCTCGCCCCCTGTTTCAGCCCCTCTGTTTCAGCCCCTCTGTTTCAGCCCCTCTGTTTCTCGCCCTCTGTTTCAGCCCCTCTGTTTCAGCCCCTCTGTTTCAGCCCCTCTGTTTCAGCCCCTCTGTTTCAGCCCCTCTGTTTCTCGCCCTCTGTTTCAGCCCCTCTGTTTCAGCCCCTCTGTTCCAGCCCCTCTGTTTCAGCCCCTCTGTTTCAGCCCCTCTGTTTCTAGCCCTCTGTTTCAGCCCCTCTGTTTCAGCCCCTCTGTTTCTCGCCCTCTGTTTCTCGCCCCCTGTTTCAGCCCCACTGTTTCAGGCCCTCGGTTTCTCGCCCTCTGTTTCAGCCCCTCTGTTTCAGCCCCTTTGTTTCAGCCCCTCTGTTTCAGCCCCTCTGTTTCTCGCCCTCTGTTTCAGCCCCTCTGTTTCTCGCCCTCTGTTTCAGCCCCTCTGTTTCAGCCCCAATGTTTCAGCCCCTCTGTTCAGCCCCTCGGTTTCTTGCCCTCTGTTTCAGCCCCTCGGTTTCTCGCCCTCTGTTTCAGCCCCTCTGTTTCAGCCCCTCTGTTTCTCGCCCTCTGTTTCAGCCCCTCTGTTTCTCGCCCTCTGTTTCAGCCCCTCTGTTTCTCACCCTCTGTTTCATCCCCTCTGTTTCAGCACCTCTGTTTCAGCCCCTCTGTTTCTCGCCCTCTGTTTCAGCCCCTCGGATTCTCGCCCTCTGTTTCAGCCCCTCTGTTTCAGCCCCTCTGTTTCTCGCCCTCTGTTTCAGCCCCACTGTTTCAGCCCCTCTGTTTCTCGCCCTCTGTTTCAGCCCCTCTGTTTCAGCCCCTCTTTTTCTCGCCCTCTGTTTCAGCCCCTCTGTTTCAGCCCCTCTGTTTCTCGCCCTCTGTTTCAGCCCCTCGGTTTCTCGCCCTCTGTTTCAGCGCCTCTGTTTCAGCCCCGCTGTTTCAGCCCCTCTGTTTCAGCCCCTCTGTCGCTCGCCCTCTGTTTCAGCCCCTCTGTTTCTCGCCCTCTGTTTCAGCCCCTCTGATTCAGCCCCTCTGTTTCTCGCCCCCTGTTTCAGCCCCTCTGTTTCAGCCCCTCTGTTTCTCGCCCTCTGTTTCAACCCCTCGGTTTCTCGCCCTCTGTTTTAGCCCCTCTGTTTCAGCCCCTCTGTTTCAGCACCTCTGTTTCTCACCCTCTGTTTCAGCACCTCGGTTTCTCGCCCTCTGTTTCAGCCCCTCTGTTTCAGCCCCTCTGTTTCAGCCCCTCTGTTTCTCGCCCCCTGTTCCAGCCCCTCTGATTCAGCCCCTCTGTTTCTCGCCCCCTGTTTCAGCCCCACGGTTTCAGCCACTCTGTTTCTCGCCCTCTGTTTCAGCCCCTCTGTTTCTCACCCTCTGTTTCAGCCCCTCTGTTTCAGCCAATCTGTTTCTCGCCCACTGTTTCAGCCCCTCTGTTTCAGCCCCTCTGTTTCTCACCCTCTGTTTCAGCCCCTCTGTTTCTCGCCCTCTGTTTCTCGCCCTCTGTTTCAGCCCCTCTGTTTCAGCCCCTCTGTTTCAGCCCCTCTGTTTCTAGCCCTCTGTTTCAGCCCCTCTGTTTCAGCCCCTCTGTTTCTCGCCCTCTGTTTCTCGCCCCCTGTTTCAGCTCCACTGTTTCAGGCCCTCGGTTTCTCGCCCTCTGTTTCAGCCCCTCTGTTTCAGCCCCTTTGTTTCAGCCCCTCTGTTTCAGCACCTCTGTTTCTTGCCCTCTGTTTCAGCCCCTCTGTTTCTCGCCCTCTGTTTCAGCCCCTCTGTTTCAGCCCCTCTGTTTCAGCCCCTCTGTTCAGCCCCTCGGTTTCTTGCCCTCTGTTTCAGCCCCTCGGTTTCTCGCCCTCTGTTTCAGCCGCTCTGTTTCAGCCCCTCTGTTTCTCGCCCTCTGTTTCAGCCCCTCTGTTTCTCGCCCTCTGTTTCAGCCCCTCTGTTTCTCACCCTCTGTTTCATCCCCTCTGTTTCAGCCCCTCTGTTTCAGCCCCTCTGCTTCTCGCCCTCTGTTTCAGCCCCTCGGATTCTCGCCCTCTGTTTCAGCCCCTCTGTTTCAGCCCCTCTGTTTCTCGCCCTCTGTTTCAGCCCCTCTGTTTCAGCCCCTCTGTTTCTCGCCCTCTGTTTCAGCCCCTCTGTTTCAGCCCCTGTGTTTCTCGCCCTCTGTTTCAGCCCCTCTGTTTCAGCCCCTCAGTTTCAGCCCCTCTTTTTCTCCCCCTCTGTTTCAGCCCCACTGTTTCAGCCCCTCTGTTTCTCGCCCTCTGTTTCAGACCCTCTGTTTCAGCCCCTCTTTTTCTCGCCCTCTGTTTCAGCCCCTCTGTTTCAGCCCCTCTGTTTCTCGCCCTCTGTTTCAGCCCCTCGGTTTCTCGCCCTCTGTTTCAGCCCCTCGGTTTCAGCCCCTCTGTTTCAGCCCCTCTGTTTCTAGCCCTCTGTTTCAGCCCCTCTGTTTCAGCCCCTCTGTTTCTCGCCCTCTGTTTCTCGCCCCCTGTTTCAGCCCCACTGTTTCAGGCCCTCGGTTTCTCGCCCTCTGTTTCAGCCCCTCTGTTTCAGCCCCTTTGTTTCAGCCCCTCTGTTTCAGCACCTCTGTTTCTCGCCCTCTGTTTCAGCCACTCTGTTTCTCGCCCTCTGTTTCAGCCCCTCTGTTTCAGCCCCTCTGTTTCAGCCCCTCTGTTCAGCCCCTCGGTTTCTTGCCCTCTGTTTCAGCCCCTCGGTTTCTCGCCCTCTGTTTCAGCCCCTCTGTTTCAGCCCCTCTGTTTCTCGCCCTCTGTTTCAGCCCCTCTGTTTCTCGCCCTCTGTTTCAGCCCCTCTGTTTCTCACCCTCTGTTTCATCCCCTCTGTTTCAGCCCCTCTGTTTCAGCCCCTCTGTTTCTCGCCCTCTGTTTCAGCCCCTCGGATTCTCGCCCTCTGTTTCAGCCCCTCTGTTTCAGCCCCTCTGTTTCTCGCCCTCTGTTTCAGCCCCTCTGTTTCAGCCCCTCTGTTTCTCGCCCTCTGTTTCAGCCCCTCTGTTTCAGCCCCTCTGTTTCTCGCCCTCTGTTTCAGCCCCTCTGTTTCAGCCCCTCAGTTTCAGCCCCTCTTTTTCTCCCCCTCTGTTTCAGCCCCACTGTTTCAGCCCCTCTGTTTCTCGCCCTCTGTTTCAGCCCCTCTGTTTCAGCCCCTCTTTTTCTCGCCCTCTGTTTCAGCCCCTCTGTTTCAGCCCCTCTGTTTCTCGCCCTCTGTTTCAGCCCCTCGGTTTCTCGCCCTCTGTTTCAGCCCCTCTGTTTCAGCCCCTCTGTTTCAGCCCCTCTGTTTCAGCCCCTCTGTTTCAGCCCCTCTGTCTCTCGCACTCTGTTTCAGCCCCTCTGTTTCTCGCCCTCTGTTTCAGCCCCTCTGATTCAGCCCCTCTGTTTCTCGCCCCCTGTTTCAGCCCCTCTGTTTCAGCCCCTCTGTTTCTCGCCCTCTGTTTCAACCCCTCGGTTTCTCGCCCTCTGTTTTAGCCCCTCTGTTTCAGCCCCTCTGTTTCAGCCCCTCTGTTTCTCAACCTCTGTTTCAGCCCCTCGGTTTCTCGCCCACTGTTTCAGCCCCTCTGTTTCAGCCCCTCTGTTTCAGCCCCTCTGTTTCTCGCCCCCTGTTTCAGCCCCTCTGATTCAGCCCCTCTGTTTCTCGCCCCCTGTTTCAGCCCCCCTGGTTCAGCCCCTCTGTTTCTCGCCCTCTGTTTCAACCCCTCGGTTTCTCGCCCTCTGTTTTAGCCCCTCTGTTTCAGCCCCTCTGTTTCAGCCCCTCTGTTTCAGCCCCTCTATTTCTCACCCTCTGTTTCAGCCCCTCGGTTTCTCGCCCTCTGTTTCAGCCCCTCTGTTTCAGCCCCTCTGTTTCAGCCCCTCTGTTTCAGCCCCTCTGTTTCAGTCCCTCTGTTTCAGCCCCTCTGTTTCTCGCCCTCTGTTTCAGCCCCTCTGTTTCAGCCCCAATGTTTCAGCCCCTCTGTTCAGCCCCTCGGTTTCTTGCCCTCTGTTTCAGCCCCTCGGTTTCTCGCCCTCTGTTTCAGCCCCTCTGTTTCAGCCCCTCTGTTTCTCGCCCTCTGTTTCAGCCCCTCTGTTTCTCGCCCTCTGTTTCAGCCCCTCTGTTTCTCACCCTCTGTTTCATCCCCTCTGTTTCAGCACCTCTGTTTCAGCCCCTCTGTTTCTCGCCCTCTGTTTCAGCCCCTCGGATTCTCGCCCTCTGTTTCAGCCCCTCTGTTTCAGCCCCTCTGTTTCTCGCCCTCTGTTTCAGCCCCACTGTTTCAGCCCCTCTGTTTCTCGCCCTCTGTTTCAGCCCCTCTGTTTCAGCCCCTCTTTTTCTCGCCCTCTGTTTCAGCCCCTCTGTTTCAGCCCCTCTGTTTCTCGCCCTCTGTTTCAGCCCCTCGGTTTCTCGCCCTCTGTTTCAGCGCCTCTGTTTCAGCCCCGCTGTTTCAGCCCCTCTGTTTCAGCCCCTCTGTCGCTCGCCCTCTGTTTCAGCCCCTCTGTTTCTCGCCCTCTGTTTCAGCCCCTCTGATTCAGCCCCTCTGTTTCTCGCCCCCTGTTTCAGCCCCTCTGTTTCAGCCCCTCTGTTTCTCGCCCTCTGTTTCAACCCCTCGGTTTCTCGCCCTCTGTTTTAGCCCCTCTGTTTCAGCCCCTCTGTTTCAGCACCTCTGTTTCTCACCCTCTGTTTCAGCACCTCGGTTTCTCGCCCTCTGTTTCAGCCCCTCTGTTTCAGCCCCTCTGTTTCAGCCCCTCTGTTTCTCGCCCCCTGTTCCAGCCCCTCTGATTCAGCCCCTCTGTTTCTCGCCCCCTGTTTCAGCCCCACGGTTTCAGCCACTCTGTTTCTCGCCCTCTGTTTCAGCCCCTCTGTTTCTCACCCTCTGTTTCAGCCCCTCTGTTTCAGCCAATCTGTTTCTCGCCCACTGTTTCAGCCCCTCTGTTTCAGCCCCTCTGTTTCTCACCCTCTGTTTCAGCCCCTCTGTTTCTCGCCCTCTGTTTCTCGCCCTCTGTTTCAGCCCCTCTGTTTCAGCCCCTCTGTTTCAGCCCCTCTGTTTCTAGCCCTCTGTTTCAGCCCCTCTGTTTCAGCCCCTCTGTTTCTCGCCCTCTGTTTCTCGCCCCCTGTTTCAGCTCCACTGTTTCAGGCCCTCGGTTTCTCGCCCTCTGTTTCAGCCCCTCTGTTTCAGCCCCTTTGTTTCAGCCCCTCTGTTTCAGCACCTCTGTTTCTTGCCCTCTGTTTCAGCCCCTCTGTTTCTCGCCCTCTGTTTCAGCCCCTCTGTTTCAGCCCCTCTGTTTCAGCCCCTCTGTTCAGCCCCTCGGTTTCTTGCCCTCTGTTTCAGCCCCTCGGTTTCTCGCCCTCTGTTTCAGCCGCTCTGTTTCAGCCCCTCTGTTTCTCGCCCTCTGTTTCAGCCCCTCTGTTTCAGCCCCTCTGTTTCAGCCCCTCTGCTTCTCGCCCTCTGTTTCAGCCCCTCGGATTCTCGCCCTCTGTTTCAGCCCCTCTGTTTCAGCCCCTCTGTTTCTCGCCCTCTGTTTCAGCCCCTCTGTTTCAGCCCCTCTGTTTCTCGCCCTCTGTTTCAGCCCCTCTGTTTCAGCCCCTGTGTTTCTCGCCCTCTGTTTCAGCCCCTCTGTTTCAGCCCCTCAGTTTCAGCCCCTCTTTTTCTCCCCCTCTGTTTCAGCCCCACTGTTTCAGCCCCTCTGTTTCTCGCCCTCTGTTTCAGACCCTCTGTTTCAGCCCCTCTTTTTCTCGCCCTCTGTTTCAGCCCCTCTGTTTCAGCCCCTCTGTTTCTCGCCCTCTGTTTCAGCCCCTCGGTTTCTCGCCCTCTGTTTCAGCCCCTCGGTTTCAGCCCCTCTGTTTCAGCCCCTCTGTTTCTAGCCCTCTGTTTCAGCCCCTCTGTTTCAGCCCCTCTGTTTCTCGCCCTCTGTTTCTCGCCCCCTGTTTCAGCCCCACTGTTTCAGGCCCTCGGTTTCTCGCCCTCTGTTTCAGCCCCTCTGTTTCAGCCCCTTTGTTTCAGCCCCTCTGTTTCAGCACCTCTGTTTCTCGCCCTCTGTTTCAGCCACTCTGTTTCTCGCCCTCTGTTTCAGCCCCTCTGTTTCAGCCCCTCTGTTTCAGCCCCTCTGTTCAGCCCCTCGGTTTCTTGCCCTCTGTTTCAGCCCCTCGGTTTCTCGCCCTCTGTTTCAGCCCCTCTGTTTCAGCCCCTCTGTTTCTCGCCCTCTGTTTCAGCCCCTCTGTTTCTCGCCCTCTGTTTCAGCCCCTCTGTTTCTCACCCTCTGTTTCATCCCCTCTGTTTCAGCCCCTCTGTTTCAGCCCCTCTGTTTCTCGCCCTCTGTTTCAGCCCCTCGGATTCTCGCCCTCTGTTTCAGCCCCTCTGTTTCAGCCCCTCTGTTTCTCGCCCTCTGTTTCAGCCCCTCTGTTTCAGCCCCTCTGTTTCTCGCCCTCTGTTTCAGCCCCTCTGTTTCAGCCCCTGTGTTTCTCGCCCTCTGTTTCAGCCCCTCTGTTTCAGCCCCTCAGTTTCAGCCCCTCTTTTTCTCCCCCTCTGTTTCAGCCCCACTGTTTCAGCCCCTCTGTTTCTCGCCCTCTGTTTCAGCCCCTCTGTTTCAGCCCCTCTTTTTCTCGCCCTCTGTTTCAGCCCCTCTGTTTCAGCCCCTCTGTTTCTCGCCCTCTGTTTCAGCCCCTCGGTTTCTCGCCCTCTGTTTCAGCCCCTCTGTTTCAGCCCCTCTGTTTCAGCCCCTCTGTTTCAGCCCCTCTGTTTCAGCCCCTCTGTCTCTCGCACTCTGTTTCAGCCCCTCTGTTTCTCGCCCTCTGTTTCAGCCCCTCTGTTTCAGCCCCTCTGTTTCTCGCCCTCTGTTTCAACCCCTCGGTTTCTCGCCCTCTGTTTTAGCCCCTCTGTTTCAGCCCCTCTGTTTCAGCCCCTCTGTTTCTCAACCTCTGTTTCAGCCCCTCGGTTTCTCGCCCACTGTTTCAGCCCCTCTGTTTCAGCCCCTCTGTTTCAGCCCCTCTGTTTCTCGCCCCCTGTTTCAGCCCCTCTGATTCAGCCCCTCTGTTTCTCGCCCCCTGTTTCAGCCCCCCTGGTTCAGCCCCTCTGTTTCTCGCCCTCTGTTTCAACCCCTCGGTTTCTCGCCCTCTGTTTTAGCCCCTCTGTTTCAGCCCCTCTGTTTCAGCCCCTCTGTTTCAGCCCCTCTATTTCTCACCCTCTGTTTCAGCCCCTCGGTTTCTCGCCCTCTGTTTCAGCCCCTCTGTTTCAGCCCCTCTGTTTCAGCCCCTCTGTTTCAGCCCCTCTGTTTCAGTCCCTCTGTTTCAGCCCCTCTGTTTCTCGCCCTCTGTTTCTCGCCCCCTGTTTCAGCCCCACTGTTTCAGGCCCTCGGTTTCTCGCCCTCTGTTTCAGCCCCTCTGTTTCAGCCCCTTTCTTTCAGCCCCTCTGTTTCAGCCCCTCTGTTTCTCGCCCTCTGTTTCAGCCCCTCTGTTTCTCGCCCTCTGTTTCAGCCCCTCTGTTTCAGCCCCTCTGTTTCAGCCCCTCTGTTCAGCCCCTCGGTTTCTTGACCTCTGTTTCAGCCCCTCGGTTTCACGCCCTCTGTTTCAGCCCCTCTGTTTCAGCCCCTCTGTTTCTCGCCCTCTGTTTCAGCCCCTCTGTTTCTCACCCTCTGTTTCAGCCCCTCTGTTTCTCACCCTCTGTTTCATCCCCTCTGTTTCAGCCCCTCTGTTTCAGCCCCTCTGTTTCTCGCCCTCTGTTTCAGCCCCTCTGTTTCTCGCCCTCTGTTTCAGCCCCTCTGTTTCAGCCCCTCTGTTTCTAGCCCTCTGTTTCAGCCCCTCTGTTTCAGCCCCTCTGTTTCTCGCCCTCTGTTTCTCGCCCTCTGTTTCAGCCCCTGTGTTTCTCGCCCTCTGTTTCAGCCCCTCTGTTTCAGCCCCTCAGTTTCAGCCCCTCTTTTTCTCCCCCTCTGTTTCAGCCCCACTGTTTCAGCCCCTCTGTTTCTCGCCCTCTGTTTCAGCCCCTCTGTTTCAGCCCCTCTTTTTCTCGCCCTCTGTTTCTCGCCCTCTGTTTCAGCCCCTCTGTTTCAGCCCCTCTGTTTCAGCCCCTCTGTTTCTCGCCCTCTGTTTCAGCGCCTCTGTTTCAGCCCCTCTGTTTCAGCCCCTCTGTTTCAGCCCCTCTGTCTCTCGCCCTCTGTTTCAGCCCCTCTGTTTCGCGCCCTCTGTTTCAGCCCCTCTGATTCAGCCCCTCTGTTTCTCGCCCCCTGTTTCAGCCCCTCTGTTTCAGCCCCTCTGTTTCTCGACCTCTGTTTCAACCCCTCGGTTTCTCGCCCTCTGTTTTAGCCCCTCTGTTTCAGCCCCTCTGTTTCAGCCCCTCTGTTTCAACCCTCTGTTTCTCACCCTCTGTTTCAGCCCCTCTGTTTCAGCCCCTCTGTTTCAGCCCCTCTGTTTCTCGCCCCCTGTTTCAGCCCCTCTGATTCAGCCCCTCGGTTTCTCGCCCCCTGTTTCAGCCCCTCTGTTTCAGCCCCTCTGTTTCTCGCCCTCTGTTTCAACCCCTCGGTTTCTCGCCCTCTGTTTTAGCCCCTCTGTTTCAGCCCCTCTGTTTCAGCCCCTCTGTTTCAGCCCCTCTGTTTCAGCCCCTCTGTTTCTCACCCTCTGTTTCAGCCCCTCGGTTTCTCGCCCTCTGTTTCAGCCCCTCTGTTTCAGCCCCTCTGTTTCAGCCCCTCTGTTTCTCGCCCCCTGTTTCAGCCCCTCTGTTTCAGCCCCTCTGTTTCAGCCCCTCTGTTTCAGCCCTTCTGTTTCTCGCCCTCTGTTTCACCCCCTCTCTTTCAGCCCGTCTGTTTCTCGCCCTCTGTTTCAGCCCCTCTGTTTCTCGCCCTTTGTTTCGGCCCCTCTGTTTCTCGCCCCCTATTTCAGCCCCTCTGTTTCTCGCCCTCTGTTTCTCGCCCTCTGTTTCAGCCCCTCTGTTTCTCGCCCTCTGTTTCAGCCCTTCTGTTTCAGCCCCTCTGTTTCAGCCCCTCTGTTTCTCGCCCTCGGTTTCTTGCCCTCTGTTTCAGCCCCACTGTTTCAGCCCTTCTGTTTCTCGCCCTCTGTTTCAGCCCCTCTGTTTCAGCCCCTCTGTTTCAGCCCCTCTGTTTCTCGCCCCCTGTTTCAGCCCCTCTGTTTCAGCCCCTGTGTTTCAGCCCTTCTGTTTCAGCCCCTCTGTTTCTCGCCCTCTGTTTCAGCCCCTCTGTTTCAGCCCCTCTGTTTCAGCCCCTCTGTCTCTCGCCCTCTGTTTCAGCCCCTCTGTTTCTCGCCCTCTGTTTCAGCCCCTCTGTTTCAGCCCCTCTGTTTCTCGCCCCCTGTTTCAGCCCCTCTGTTTCAGCCCCTCTGTTTCTCGCCCTCTGTTTCAACCCCTCGGTTTCTCGCCCTCTGTTTTAGCCCCTCTGTTTCAGCCCCTCTGTTTCAGCCCCTCTGTTTCTCACCCTCTGTTTCAGCCCCTCGGTTTCTCGCCCACTGTTTCAGCCCCTCTGTTTCAGCCCCTCTGTTTCAGCCCCTCTGTTTCTCGCCCCCTGTTTCAGCCCCTCTGATTCATCCCCTCTGTTTCTCGCCCCCTGTTTCAGCCCCTCTGTTTCAGCCCCTCTGTTTCTCGCCCTCTGTTTCAACCCCTCTGTTTCTCACCCTCTGTTTTAGCCCCTCTGTTTCAGCCCCTCTGTTTCAGCCCCTCTGTTTCAGCCCCTCTATTTCTCACCCTCTGTTTCAGCCCCTCGGTTTCTCGCCCTCTGTTTCAGCCCCTCTGTTTCAGCCCCTCTGTTTCAGCCCCTCTGTTTCAGCCCCTCTGTTTCAGTCCCTCTGTTTCAGCCCCTCTGTTTCTCGCCCTCTGTTTCTCGCCCCCTGTTTCAGCCCCACTGTTTCAGGCCCTCGGTTTCTCGCCCTCTGTTTCAGCCCCTCTGTTTCAGCCCCTTTCTTTCAGCCCCTCTGTTTCAGCCCCTCTGTTTCTCGCCCTCTGTTTCAGCCCCTCTGTTTCTCGCCCTCTGTTTCAGACCCTCTGTTTCAGCCCCTCTTTTTCTCGCCCTCTGTTTCAGCCCCTCTGTTTCAGCCCCTCTGTTTCTCGCCCTCTGTTTCAGCCCCTCGGTTTCTCGCCCTCTGTTTCAGCCCCTCGGTTTCAGCCCCTCTGTTTCAGCCCCTCTGTTTCTAGCCCTCTGTTTCAGCCCCTCTGTTTCAGCCCCTCTGTTTCTCGCCCTCTGTTTCTCGCCCCCTGTTTCAGCCCCACTGTTTCAGGCCCTCGGTTTCTCGCCCTCTGTTTCAGCCCCTCTGTTTCAGCCCCTTTGTTTCAGCCCCTCTGTTTCAGCACCTCTGTTTCTCGCCCTCTGTTTCAGCCACTCTGTTTCTCGCCCTCTGTTTCAGCCCCTCTGTTTCAGCCCCTCTGTTTCAGCCCCTCTGTTCAGCCCCTCGGTTTCTTGCCCTCTGTTTCAGCCCCTCGGTTTCTCGCCCTCTGTTTCAGCCGCTCTGTTTCAGCCCCTCTGTTTCTCGCCCTCTGTTTCAGCCCCTCTGTTTCTCGCCCTCTGTTTCAGCCCCTCTGTTTCTCACCCTCTGTTTCATCCCCTCTGTTTCAGCCCCTCTGTTTCTCGCCCTCTGTTTCAGCCCCTCGGATTCTCGCCCTCTGTTTCAGCCCCTCTGTTTCAGCCCCTCTGTTTCTCGCCCTCTGTTTCAGCCCCTCTGTTTCAGCCCCTCTGTTTCTCGCCCTCTGTTTCAGCCCCTCTGTTTCAGCCCCTGTGTTTCTCGCTCTCTGTTTCAGCCCCTCTGTTTCAGCCCCTCAGTTTCAGCCCCTCTTTTTCTCCCCCTCTGTTTCAGCCCCACTGTTTCAGCCCCTCTGTTTCTCGCCCTCTGTTTCAGCCCCTCTGTTTCAGCCCCTCTTTTTCTCGCCCTCTGTTTCAGCCCCTCTGTTTCAGCCCCTCTGTTTCTCGCCCTCTGTTTCAGCCCCTCGGTTTCTCGCCCTCTGTTTCAGCCCCTCTGTTTCAGCCCCTCTGTTTCAGCCCCTCTGTTTCAGCCCCTCTGTTTCAGCCCCTCTGTCTCTCGCACTCTGTTTCAGCCCCTCTGTTTCTCGCCCTCTGTTTCAGCCCCTCTGATTCAGCCCCTCTGTTTCTCGCCCCCTGTTTCAGCCCCTCTGTTTCAGCCCCTCTGTTTCTCGCCCTCTGTTTCAACCCCTCGGTTTCTCGCCCTCTGTTTTAGCCCCTCTGTTTCAGCCCCTCTGTTTCAGCCCCTCTGTTTCTCAACCTCTGTTTCAGCCCCTCGGTTTCTCGCCCACTGTTTCAGCCCCTCTGTTTCAGCCCCTCTGTTTCAGCCCCTCTGTTTCTCGCCCCCTGTTTCAGCCCCTCTGATTCAGCCCCTCTGTTTCTCGCCCCCTGTTTCAGCCCCCCTGGTTCAGCCCCTCTGTTTCTCGCCCTCTGTTTCAACCCCTCGGTTTCTCGCCCTCTGTTTTAGCCCCTCTGTTTCAGCCCCTCTGTTTCAGCCCCTCTGTTTCAGCCCCTCTATTTCTCACCCTCTGTTTCAGCCCCTCGGTTTCTCGCCCTCTGTTTCAGCCCCTCTGTTTCAGCCCCTCTGTTTCAGCCCCTCTGTTTCAGCCCCTCTGTTTCAGTCCCTCTGTTTCAGCCCCTCTGTTTCTCGCCCTCTGTTTCTCGCCCCCTGTTTCAGCCCCACTGTTTCAGGCCCTCGGTTTCTCGCCCTCTGTTTCAGCCCCTCTGTTTCAGCCCCTTTCTTTCAGCCCCTCTGTTTCAGCCCCTCTGTTTCTCGCCCTCTGTTTCAGCCCCTCTGTTTCTCGCCCTCTGTTTCAGCCCCTCTGTTTCAGCCCCTCTGTTTCAGCCCCTCTGTTCAGCCCCTCGGTTTCTTGACCTCTGTTTCAGCCCCTCGGTTTCACGCCCTCTGTTTCAGCCCCTCTGTTTCAGCCCCTCTGTTTCTCGCCCTCTGTTTCAGCCCCTCTGTTTCTCACCCTCTGTTTCAGCCCCTCTGTTTCTCACCCTCTGTTTCATCCCCTCTGTTTCAGCCCCTCTGTTTCAGCCCCTCTGTTTCTCGCCCTCTGTTTCAGCCCCTCTGTTTCTCGCCCTCTGTTTCAGCCCCTCTGTTTCAGCCCCTCTGTTTCTAGCCCTCTGTTTCAGCCCCTCTGTTTCAGCCCCTCTGTTTCTCGCCCTCTGTTTCTCGCCCTCTGTTTCAGCCCCTGTGTTTCTCGCCCTCTGTTTCAGCCCCTCTGTTTCAGCCCCTCAGTTTCAGCCCCTCTTTTTCTCCCCCTCTGTTTCAGCCCCACTGTTTCAGCCCCTCTGTTTCTCGCCCTCTGTTTCAGCCCCTCTGTTTCAGCCCCTCTTTTTCTCGCCCTCTGTTTCTCGCCCTCTGTTTCAGCCCCTCTGTTTCAGCCCCTCTGTTTCAGCCCCTCTGTTTCTCGCCCTCTGTTTCAGCGCCTCTGTTTCAGCCCCTCTGTTTCAGCCCCTCTGTTTCAGCCCCTCTGTCTCTCGCCCTCTGTTTCAGCCCCTCTGTTTCGCGCCCTCTGTTTCAGCCCCTCTGATTCAACCCCTCTGTTTCTCGCCCCCTGTTTCAGCCCCTCTGTTTCAGCCCCTCTGTTTCAGCCCCTCTGTTTCAACCCTCTGTTTCTCACCCTCTGTTTCAGCCCCTCTGTTTCAGCCCCTCTGTTTCAGCCCCTCTGTTTCTCGCCCCCTGTTTCAGCCCCTCTGATTCAGCCCCTCGGTTTCTCGCCCCCTGTTTCAGCCCCTCTGTTTCAGCCCCTCTGTTTCTCGCCCTCTGTTTCAACCCCTCGGTTTCTCGCCCTCTGTTTTAGCCCCTCTGTTTCAGCCCCTCTGTTTCAGCCCCTCTGTTTCAGCCCCTCTGTTTCTCACCCTCTGTTTCAGCCCCTCGGTTTCTCGCCCTCTGTTTCAGCCCCTCTGTTTCAGCCCCTCTGTTTCAGCCCCTCTGTTTCTCGCCCCCTGTTTCAGCCCCTCTGTTTCAGCCCCTCTGTTTCAGCCCCTCTGTTTCAGCCCTTCTGTTTCTCGCCCTCTGTTTCACCCCCTCTCTTTCAGCCCGTCTGTTTCTCGCCCTCTGTTTCAGCCCCTCTGTTTCTCGCCCTTTGTTTCGGCCCCTCTGTTTCTCGCCCCCTATTTCAGCCCCTCTGTTTCTCGCCCTCTGTTTCTCGCCCTCTGTTTCAGCCCCTCTGTTTCTCGCCCTCTGTTTCAGCCCTTCTGTTTCAGCCCCTCTGTTTCAGCCCCTCTGTTTCTCGCCCTCGGTTTCTTGCCCTCTGTTTCAGCCCCACTGTTTCAGCCCTTCTGTTTCTCGCCCTCTGTTTCAGCCCCTCTGTTTCAGCCCCTCTGTTTCAGCCCCTCTGTTTCTCGCCCCCTGTTTCAGCCCCTCTGTTTCAGCCCCTGTGTTTCAGCCCTTCTGTTTCAGCCCCTCTGTTTCTCGCCCTCTGTTTCAGCCCCTCTGTTTCAGCCCCTCTGTTTCAGCCCCTCTGTCTCTCGCCCTCTGTTTCAGCCCCTCTGTTTCTCGCCCTCTGTTTCAGCCCCTCTGTTTCAGCCCCTCTGTTTCTCGCCCCCTGTTTCAGCCCCTCTGTTTCAGCCCCTCTGTTTCTCGCCCTCTGTTTCAACCCCTCGGTTTCTCGCCCTCTGTTTTAGCCCCTCTGTTTCAGCCCCTCTGTTTCAGCCCCTCTGTTTCTCACCCTCTGTTTCAGCCCGTCGGTTTCTCGCCCACTGTTTCAGCCCCTCTGTTTCAGCCCCTCTGTTTCAGCCCCTCTGTTTCTCGCCCCCTGTTTCAGCCCCTCTGATTCATCCCCTCTGTTTCTCGCCCCCTGTTTCAGCCCCTCTGTTTCAGCCCCTCTGTTTCTCGCCCTCTGTTTCAACCCCTCTGTTTCTCACCCTCTGTTTTAGCCCCTCTGTTTCAGCCCCTCTGTTTCAGCCCCTCTGTTTCAGCCCCTCTATTTCTCACCCTCTGTTTCAGCCCCTCGGTTTCTCGCCCTCTGTTTCAGCCCCTCTGTTTCAGCCCCTCTGTTTCAGCCCCTCTGTTTCAGCCCCTCTGTTTCAGTCCCTCTGTTTCAGCCCCTCTGTTTCTCGCCCTCTGTTTCTCGCCCCCTGTTTCAGCCCCACTGTTTCAGGCCCTCGGTTTCTCGCCCTCTGTTTCAGCCCCTCTGTTTCAGCCCCTTTCTTTCAGCCCCTCTGTTTCAGCCCCTCTGTTTCTCGCCCTCTGTTTCAGCCCCTCTGTTTCTCGCCCTCTGTTTCAGCCCCTCTGTTTCAGCCCCTCTGTTTCAGCCCCTCTGTTCAGCCCCTCGGTTTCTTGCCCTCTGTTTCAGCCCCTCGGTTTCACGCCCTCTGTTTCAGCCCCTCTGTTTCAGCCCCTCTGTTTCTCGCCCTCTGTTTCAGCCCCTCTGTTTCTCACCCTCTGTTTCAGCCCCTCTGTTTCTCACCCTCTGTTTCATCCCCTCTGTTTCAGCCCCTCTGTTTCAGCCCCTCTGTTTCTCGCCCTCTGTTTCAGCCCCTCTGTTTCTCGCCCTCTGTTTCAGCCCCTCTGTTTCAGCCCCTCTGTTTCTAGCCCTCTGTTTCAGCCCCTCTGTTTCAGCCCCTCTGTTTCTCGCCCTCTGTTTCAGCCCCTCTGTTTCAGCCCCTGTGTTTCTCGCCCTCTGTTTCAGCCCCTCTGTTTCAGCCCCTCAGTTTCAGCCCCTCTTTTTCTCCCCCTCTGTTTCAGCCCCACTGTTTCAGCCCCTCTGTTTCTCGCCCTCTGTTTCAGCCCCTCTGTTTCAGCCCCTCTTTTTCTCGCCCTCTGTTTCTCGCCCTCTGTTTCAGCCCCTCTGTTTCAGCCCCTCTGTTTCAGCCCCTCTGTTTCAGCCCCTCTGTCTCTCGCCCTCTGTTTCAGCCCCTCTGTTTCGCGCCCTCTGTTTCAGCCCCTCTGATTCAGCCCCTCTGTTTCTCGCCCCCTGTTTCAGCCCCTCTGTTTCAGCCCCTCTGTTTCTCGACCTCTGTTTCAACCCCTCGGTTTCTCGCCCTCTGTTTTAGCCCCTCTGTTTCAGCCCCTCTGTTTCAGCCCCTCTGTTTCAACCCTCTGTTTCTCACCCTCTGTTTCAGCACCTCGGTTTCTCGCCCTCTGTTTCAGCCCCTCTGTTTCAGCCCCTCTGTTTCAGCCCCTCTGTTTCTCGCCCCCTGTTTCAGCCCCTCTGATTCAGCCCCTCGGTTTCTCGCCCCCTGTTTCAGCCCCTCTGTTTCAGCCCCTCTGTTTCTCGCCCTCTGTTTCAACCCCTCGGTTTCTCGCCCTCTGTTTTAGCCCCTCTGTTTCAGCCCCTCTGTTTCAGCCCCTCTCTTTCAGCCCCTCTGTTTCAGCCCCTCTGTTTCTCACCCTCTGTTTCAGCCCCTCGGTTTCTCGCCCTCTGTTTCAGCCCCTCTGTTTCAGCCCCTCTGTTTCAGCCCCTCTGTTTCTCGCCCCCTGTTTCAGCCCCTCTGTTTCAGCCCCTCTGTTTCAGCCCCTCTGTTTCAGCCCTTCTGTTTCTCGCCCTCTGTTTCACCCCCTCTCTTTCAGCCCCTCTGTTTCTCGCCCTCTGTTTCAGCCCCTCTGTTTCTCGCCCTTTGTTTAAGCCCCTCTGTTTCTCGCCCCCTATTTCAGCCCCTCTGTTTCTCGCCCTCTGTTTCTCGCCCTCTGTTTCAGCCCCTCTGTTTCAGCTCCTCTGTTTCAGTCACTCTGTTTCAGCCCCTCGGTTTCTCGCCCTCTGTTTCAGCCCCTCTGTTTCTCGCCCTCTGTTTCAGCCCTTCTGTTTCAGCCCCTCTGTTTCAGCCCCTCTGTTTCTCGCCCTCGGTTTCTTGCCCTCTGTTTCAGCCCCACTGTTTCAGCCCTTCTGTTTCTCGCCCTCTGTTTCAGCCCCTCTGTTTCAGCCCCTCTGTTTCAGCCCCTCTGTTTCTCGCCCCCTGTTTCAGCCCCTCTGTTTCAGCCCCTGTGTTTCAGCCCCTCTGTTTCAGCCCCTCTGTTTCTCGCCCTCTGTTTCAGCCCCTCTGTTTCAGCCCCTCTGTTTCAGCCCCTCTGTTTCAGCCCTTCGGTTTCTCGCCCTCTGTTTCAGCCCCTCTGTTTCTCGCCCTCTGTTTCAGCCCCTCTGTTTCAGCCCTTCTGTTTCAGCCCCTCTGTTTCAGCCCCTCTGTTTCTCGCCCTCTGTTTCAGCCCCTCTGTTTCTCGCCCTCTGTTTCTCGCCCTCTGTTTCAGCCCCTCTGTTTCAGCCACTATGTTTCAGCCCCTCTGTTCCAGCCCCTCTGTTTCAGCCCCTCTGTTTCAGCCCCTCTGTTTCTAGCCCTCTGTTTCAGCCCCTCTGTTTCAGCCAATCTGTTTCGGCCCCTCTGTTTCTCACCCACTGTTTCAGCCCCCTGTTTCAGCCCCACTGTTTCAGCACCTCGGTTTCTCGCCTTCTGTTTCAGCCCCTCTGTTTCAGCCCCTCTGTTTCAGCCCCTCTGTTTCAGCTCCTCTGTTTCTCGCCCTCTGTTTCAGCACCTCTGTTTCTCGCCCTCTGTTTCAGCCCCTCTGTTTCAGCCCCTCTGTTTCAGCCCCTCTGTTCAGCCCCTCGGTTTCTCGCCCTCTGTTTCATCCCCTCTGTTTCAGCCCCTCTGTTTCTCGCCCTCTGTTTCAGCCCCTCTGTTTCAACCCCTCTGTTTCTCGCCCTCTGTTTCAGCCCCTCTGTTTCTCGCCCTCTGTTTCAGCCCCTCTGTTTGTCACCCTCTGTTTCAGCCCCTCTGTTTCAGCCCCTCTGTTTCAGCCCCTCTGTTTCTCTTCCTCTGTTTCAGCCCCTCGGTTTGTCGCCCTCTGTTTCAGCCCCTCTGCTTCAGCCCCTCTGTTTCTCGCCCTCTGTTTCAGCCCCTCTGTTCCAGCCCCTCTGTTTCAGCCCCTCTTTTTCTCGCCCTCTCTTTCAGCCCCTCTGTTTCAGCCCCTCTGTTTCAGCCCCTCTGTTTCAGCCCCTCTTTTTCTCGCCCTCTGTTTCAGCCCCACTGTTTCAGCCCCTCTGTTTCTCGCCCTCTGTTTCATCCCCTCTGTTTCAGCCCCTCTTTTTCTCGCCCTCTGTTTCAGCCCCTCTGTTTCAGCCCCTCTGTTTCTCGCCCTCTGTTTCAGCCCCACTGTTTCTCGCCCTCTGTTTCAGCCCCTCTGTTTCAGCCCCTCTGTTCAGCCCCTCGGTTTCTCGCCCTCTGTTTCAGCCCCTCTGTTTCAGCCCCTCTGTTTCTCGCCCTCTGTTTCAGCCCCTCTGTTTCAACCCCTCTGTTTCTCGCCCTCTGTTTCAGCCCCTCTGTTTCTCGCCCTCTGTTTCAGCCCCTCTGTTTGTCACCCTCTGTTTCAGCCCCTCTGTTTCTCACCCTCTGTTTCAGCCCCTCTGTTTCAGCCCCTCTGTTTCAGCCCCTCTGTTTCTCTTCCTCTGTTTCAGCCCCTCGGTTTGTCGCCCTCTGTTTCAGCCCCTCTGCTTCAGCCCCTCTGTTTCTCGCCCTCTGTTTCAGCCCTTCTGTTTCAGCCCCTCTGTTTCAGCCCCTCTTTTTCTCGCCCTCTCTTTCAGCCCCTCTGTTTCAGCCCCTCTGTTTCAGCCCCTCTGTTTCAGCCCCTCTTTTTCTCGCCCTCTGTTTCAGCCCCACGGTTTCAGCCCCTCTGTTTCTCGCCCTCTGTTTCATCCCCTCTGTTTCAGCCCCTCTGTTCCTCGCCCTCTGTTTCAGCCCCTCGGTTTCTCGCCCTCTGTTTCAGCGCCTCTGTTTCAGCCCCTCTGTTTCAGCCCCTTTGTTTCAGCCCCTCTGTTTCAGCCCCTCTGTCTCTCGCCCTCTGTTTCAGCCCCTCTGTTTCTCGCCCCCTGTTCCAGCCCCTCTGATTCAGCCCTCTGTTTCTCGTCCCCTGTTTCAGCCCCTCTGTATCAGCCCCTCTGTTTCTCGCCCTCTGTTTCAACCCCTTGGTTTCTCGCCCTCTGTTTTAGACCTTCAGTTTCAGCCCCTCTGATTCAGCCCCTCTGTTTCAGCCCCTCTGTTGCTTACCCTCTGTTTCAGCCCCTTGGTTTCTCGCCCTCTGTTTCAGCCCCTCTATTTCAGCCCCTCTGTTTCAGCCCCTCGGTTTCTCGCCCTCTGTTTCAGCCCCACTGTTTCAGCCCTTCTGTTTCTCGCCCTCTGTTTCAGCCCCTCTGTTTCAGCCTCTCTGTTTCAGCCCCTCTGTTTCTCGCCCCCTGTTTCAGCCCCTCTGTTTCAGCCCCTCTGTTTCAGCCCCTCGGTTTCTCGCCCCCTGTTTCAGCCCCTCTGTTTCAGCCCCTCTGTTTCTCGCCCTCTGTTTCAACCCCTCGGTTTCTCGCCCTCTGTTTTAGCCCCTCTGTTTCAGCCCCTCTGTTTCAGCCCCTCTGTTTCAGCCCCTCTGTTTCAGCCCCTCTGTTTCTCACCCTCTGTTTCAGCCCCTCGGTTTCTCGCCCTCTGTTTCAGCCCCTCTGTTTCAGCCCCTCTGTTTCAGCCCCTCTGTTTCTCGCCCCCTGTTTCAGCCCCTCTGTTTCAGCCCCTCTGTTTCAGCCCCTCTGTTTCAGCCCTTCTGTTTCTCGCCCTCTGTTTCACCCCCTCTCTTTCAGCCCCTCTGTTTCTCGCCCTCTGTTTCAGCCCCTCTGTTTCTCGCCCTTTGTTTCAGCCCCTCTGTTTCTCGCCCCCTATTTCAGCCCCTCTGTTTCTCGCCCTCTGTTTCTCGCCCTCTGTTTCAGCCCCTCTGTTTCAGCTCCTCTGTTTCAGTCACTCTGTTTCAGCCCCTCGGTTTCTCGCCCTCTGTTTCAGCCCCTCTGTTTCTCGCCCTCTGTTTCAGCCCCTCTGTTTGTCACCCTCTGTTTCAGCCCCTCTGTTTCAGCCCCTCTGTTTCAGCCCCTCTGTTTCAGCCCCTCTGTTTCAGCCCCTCTGTCTCTCGCCCTCTGTTTCAGCCCCTCTGTTTCGCGCCCTCTGTTTCAGCCCCTCTGATTCAGCCCCTCTGTTTCTCGCCCCCTGTTTCAGCCCCTCTGTTTCAGCCCCTCTGTTTCTCGACCTCTGTTTCAACCCCTCGGTTTCTCGCCCTCTGTTTTAGCCCCTCTGTTTCAGCCCCTCTGTTTCAGCCCCTCTGTTTCAACCCTCTGTTTCTCACCCTCTGTTTCAGCACCTCGGTTTCTCGCCCTCTGTTTCAGCCCCTCTGTTTCAGCCCCTCTGTTTCAGCCCCTCTGTTTCTCGCCCCCTGTTTCAGCCCCTCTGATTCAGCCCCTCGGTTTCTCGCCCCCTGTTTCAGCCCCTCTGTTTCAGCCCCTCTGTTTCTCGCCCTCTGTTTCAACCCCTCGGTTTCTCGCCCTCTGTTTTAGCCCCTCTGTTTCAGCCCCTCTGTTTCAGCCCCTCTCTTTCAGCCCCTCTGTTTCAGCCCCTCTGTTTCTCACCCTCTGTTTCAGCCCCTCGGTTTCTCGCCCTCTGTTTCAGCCCCTCTGTTTCAGCCCCTCTGTTTCAGCCCCTCTGTTTCTCGCCCCCTGTTTCAGCCCCTCTGTTTCAGCCCCTCTGTTTCAGCCCCTCTGTTTCAGCCCTTCTGTTTCTCGCCCTCTGTTTCACCCCCTCTCTTTCAGCCCCTCTGTTTCTCGCCCTCTGTTTCAGCCCCTCTGTTTCTCGCCCTTTGTTTAAGCCCCTCTGTTTCTCGCCCCCTATTTCAGCCCCTCTGTTTCTCGCCCTCTGTTTCTCGCCCTCTGTTTCAGCCCCTCTGTTTCAGCTCCTCTGTTTCAGTCACTCTGTTTCAGCCCCTCGGTTTCTCGCCCTCTGTTTCAGCCCCTCTGTTTCTCGCCCTCTGTTTCAGCCCTTCTGTTTCAGCCCCTCTGTTTCAGCCCCTCTGTTTCTCGCCCTCGGTTTCTTGCCCTCTGTTTCAGCCCCACTGTTTCAGCCCTTCTGTTTCTCGCCCTCTGTTTCAGCCCCTCTGTTTCAGCCCCTCTGTTTCAGCCCCTCTGTTTCTCGCCCCCTGTTTCAGCCCCTCTGTTTCAGCCCCTGTGTTTCAGCCCCTCTGTTTCAGCCCCTCTGTTTCTCGCCCTCTGTTTCAGCCCCTCTGTTTCAGCCCCTCTGTTTCAGCCCCTCTGTTTCAGCCCTTCGGTTTCTCGCCCTCTGTTTCAGCCCCTCTGTTTCTCGCCCTCTGTTTCAGCCCCTCTGTTTCAGCCCTTCTGTTTCAGCCCCTCTGTTTCAGCCCCTCTGTTTCTCGCCCTCTGTTTCAGCCCCTCTGTTTCTCGCCCTCTGTTTCTCGCCCTCTGTTTCAGCCCCTCTGTTTCAGCCACTATGTTTCAGCCCCTCTGTTCCAGCCCCTCTGTTTCAGCCCCTCTGTTTCAGCCCCTCTGTTTCTAGCCCTCTGTTTCCGCCCCTCTGTTTCAGCCAATCTGTTTCGGCCCCTCTGTTTCTCACCCACTGTTTCAGCCCCCTGTTTCAGCCCCACTGTTTCAGCACCTCGGTTTCTCGCCTTCTGTTTCAGCCCCTCTGTTTCAGCCCCTCTGTTTCAGCCCCTCTGTTTCAGCTCCTCTGTTTCTCGCCCTCTGTTTCAGCACCTCTGTTTCTCGCCCTCTGTTTCAGCCCCTCTGTTTCAGCCCCTCTGTTTCAGCCCCTCTGTTCAGCCCCTCGGTTTCTCGCCCTCTGTTTCATCCCCTCTGTTTCAGCCCCTCTGTTTCTCGCCCTCTGTTTCAGCCCCTCTGTTTCAACCCCTCTGTTTCTCGCCCTCTGTTTCAGCCCCTCTGTTTCTCGCCCTCTGTTTCAGCCCCTCTGTTTGTCACCCTCTGTTTCAGCCCCTCTGTTTCAGCCCCTCTGTTTCAGCCCCTCTGTTTCTCTTCCTCTGTTTCAGCCCCTCGGTTTGTCGCCCTCTGTTTCAGCCCCTCTGCTTCAGCCCCTCTGTTTCTCGCCCTCTGTTTCAGCCCCTCTGTTCCAGCCCCTCTGTTTCAGCCCCTCTTTTTCTCGCCCTCTCTTTCAGCCCCTCTGTTTCAGCCCCTCTGTTTCAGCCCCTCTGTTTCAGCCCCTCTTTTTCTCGCCCTCTGTTTCAGCCCCACTGTTTCAGCCCCTCTGTTTCTCGCCCTCTGTTTCATCCCCTCTGTTTCAGCCCCTCTTTTTCTCGCCCTCTGTTTCAGCCCCTCTGTTTCAGCCCCTCTGTTTCTCGCCCTCTGTTTCAGCCCCACTGTTTCTCGCCCTCTGTTTCAGCCCCTCTGTTTCAGCCCCTCTGTTCAGCCCCTCGGTTTCTCGCCCTCTGTTTCAGCCCCTCTGTTTCAGCCCCTCTGTTTCTCGCCCTCTGTTTCAGCCCCTCTGTTTCAACCCCTCTGTTTCTCGCCCTCTGTTTCAGCCCCTCTGTTTCTCGCCCTCTGTTTCAGCCCCTCTGTTTGTCACCCTCTGTTTCAGCCCCTCTGTTTCTCACCCTCTGTTTCAGCCCCTCTGTTTCAGCCCCTCTGTTTCAGCCCCTCTGTTTCTCTTCCTCTGTTTCAGCCCCTCGGTTTGTCGCCCTCTGTTTCAGCCCCTCTGCTTCAGCCCCTCTGTTTCTCGCCCTCTGTTTCAGCCCTTCTGTTTCAGCCCCTCTGTTTCAGCCCCTCTTTTTCTCGCCCTCTCTTTCAGCCCCTCTGTTTCAGCCCCTCTGTTTCAGCCCCTCTGTTTCAGCCCCTCTTTTTCTCGCCCTCTGTTTCAGCCCCACGGTTTCAGCCCCTCTGTTTCTCGCCCTCTGTTTCATCCCCTCTGTTTCAGCCCCTCTGTTCCTCGCCCTCTGTTTCAGCCCCTCGGTTTCTCGCCCTCTGTTTCAGCGCCTCTGTTTCAGCCCCTCTGTTTCAGCCCCTTTGTTTCAGCCCCTCTGTTTCAGCCCCTCTGTCTCTCGCCCTCTGTTTCAGCCCCTCTGTTTCTCGCCCCCTGTTCCAGCCCCTCTGATTCAGCCCTCTGTTTCTCGTCCCCTGTTTCAGCCCCTCTGTATCAGCCCCTCTGTTTCTCGCCCTCTGTTTCAACCCCTTGGTTTCTCGCCCTCTGTTTTAGACCTTCAGTTTCAGCCCCTCTGATTCAGCCCCTCTGTTTCAGCCCCTCTGTTGCTTACCCTCTGTTTCAGCCCCTTGGTTTCTCGCCCTCTGTTTCAGCCCCTCTATTTCAGCCCCTCTGTTTCAGCCCCTCGGTTTCTCGCCCTCTGTTTCAGCCCCACTGTTTCAGCCCTTCTGTTTCTCGCCCTCTGTTTCAGCCCCTCTGTTTCAGCCTCTCTGTTTCAGCCCCTCTGTTTCTCGCCCCCTGTTTCAGCCCCTCTGTTTCAGCCCCTCTGTTTCAGCCCCTCGGTTTCTCGCCCCCTGTTTCAGCCCCTCTGTTTCAGCCCCTCTGTTTCTCGCCCTCTGTTTCAACCCCTCGGTTTCTCGCCCTCTGTTTTAGCCCCTCTGTTTCAGCCCCTCTGTTTCAGCCCCTCTGTTTCAGCCCCTCTGTTTCAGCCCCTCTGTTTCTCACCCTCTGTTTCAGCCCCTCGGTTTCTCGCCCTCTGTTTCAGCCCCTCTGTTTCAGCCCCTCTGTTTCAGCCCCTCTGTTTCTCGCCCCCTGTTTCAGCCCCTCTGTTTCAGCCCCTCTGTTTCAGCCCCTCTGTTTCAGCCCTTCTGTTTCTCGCCCTCTGTTTCACCCCCTCTCTTTCAGCCCCTCTGTTTCTCGCCCTCTGTTTCAGCCCCTCTGTTTCTCGCCCTTTGTTTCAGCCCCTCTGTTTCTCGCCCCCTATTTCAGCCCCTCTGTTTCTCGCCCTCTGTTTCTCGCCCTCTGTTTCAGCCCCTCTGTTTCAGCTCCTCTGTTTCAGTCACTCTGTTTCAGCCCCTCGGTTTCTCGCCCTCTGTTTCAGCCCCTCTGTTTCTCGCCCTCTGTTTCAGCCCCTCTGTTTGTCACCCTCTGTTTCAGCCCCTCTGTTTCAGCCCCTCTGTTTCAGCCCCTCTGTTTCTCTTCCTCTGTTTCAGCCCCTCGGTTTGTCGCCCTCTGTTTCAGCCCCTCTGCTTCAGCCCCTCTGTTTCTCGCCCTCTGTTTCAGCCCCTCTGTTCCAGCCCCTCTGTTTCAGCCCCTCTTTTTCTCGCCCTCTCTTTCAGCCCCTCTGTTTCAGCCCCTCTGTTTCAGCCCCTCTGTTTCAGCCCCTCTTTTTCTCGCCCTCTGTTTCAGCCCCTCTGTTTCAGCCCCTCTGTTTCTCGCCCTCTGTTTCAGCCCCACTGTTTCTCGCCCTCTGTTTCAGCCCCTCTGTTTCAGCCCCTCTGTTCAGCCCCTCGGTTTCTCGCCCTCTGTTTCAGCCCCTCTGTTTCAGCCCCTCTGTTTCTCGCCCTCTGTTTCAGCCCCTCTGTTTCAACCCCTCTGTTTCTCGCCCTCTGTTTCAGCCCCTCTGTTTCTCGCCCTCTGTTTCAGCCCCTCTGTTTGTCACCCTCTGTTTCAGCCCCTCTGTTTCTCACCCTCTGTTTCAGCCCCTCTGTTTCAGCCCCTCTGTTTCAGCCCCTCTGTTTCTCTTCCTCTGTTTCAGCCCCTCGGTTTGTCGCCCTCTGTTTCAGCCCCTCTGCTTCAGCCCCTCTGTTTCTCGCCCTCTGTTTCAGCCCTTCTGTTTCAGCCCCTCTGTTTCAGCCCCTCTTTTTCTCGCCCTCTCTTTCAGCCCCTCTGTTTCAGCCCCTCTGTTTCAGCCCCTCTGTTTCAGCCCCTCTTTTTCTCGCCCTCTGTTTCAGCCCCACGGTTTCAGCCCCTCTGTTTCTCGCCCTCTGTTTCATCCCCTCTGTTTCAGCCCCTCTGTTCCTCGCCCTCTGTTTCAGCCCCTCGGTTTCTCGCCCTCTGTTTCAGCGCCTCTGTTTCAGCCCCTCTGTTTCAGCCCCTTTGTTTCAGCCCCTCTGTTTCAGCCCCTCTGTCTCTCGCCCTCTGTTTCAGCCCCTCTGTTTCTCGCCCCCTGTTCCAGCCCCTCTGATTCAGCCCTCTGTTTCTCGTCCCCTGTTTCAGCCCCTCTGTATCAGCCCCTCTGTTTCTCGCCCTCTGTTTCAACCCCTTGGTTTCTCGCCCTCTGTTTTAGACCTTCAGTTTCAGCCCCTCTGATTCAGCCCCTCTGTTTCAGCCCCTCTGTTTCTCACCCTCTGTTTCAGCCCCTTGGTTTCTCGCCCTCTGTTTCAGCCCCTCTATTTCAGCCCCTCTGTTTCAGCCCCTCGGTTTCTCGCCCTCTGTTTCAGCCCCACTGTTTCAGCCCTTCTGTTTCTCGCCCTCTGTTTCAGCCCCTCTGTTTCAGCCTCTCTGTTTCAGCCCCTCTGTTTCTCGCCCCCTGTTTCAGCCCCTCTGTTTCAGCCCCTCTGTTTCAGCCCCTCGGTTTCTCGCCCCCTGTTTCAGCCCCTCTGTTTCAGCCCCTCTGTTTCTCGCCCTCTGTTTCAACCCCTCGGTTTCTCGCCCTCTGTTTTAGCCCCTCTGTTTCAGCCCCTCTGTTTCAGCCCCTCTGTTTCAGCCCCTCTGTTTCAGCCCCTCTGTTTCTCACCCTCTGTTTCAGCCCCTCGGTTTCTCGCCCTCTGTTTCAGCCCCTCTGTTTCAGCCCCTCTGTTTCAGCCCCTCTGTTTCTCGCCCCCTGTTTCAGCCCCTCTGTTTCAGCCCCTCTGTTTCAGCCCCTCTGTTTCAGCCCTTCTGTTTCTCGCCCTCTGTTTCACCCCCTCTCTTTCAGCCCCTCTGTTTCTCGCCCTCTGTTTCAGCCCCTCTGTTTCTCGCCCTTTGTTTCAGCCCCTCTGTTTCTCGCCCCCTATTTCAGCCCCTCTGTTTCTCGCCCTCTGTTTCTCGCCCACTGTTTCAGCCCCTCTGTTTCAGCTCCTCTGTTTCAGTCACTCTGTTTCAGCCCCTCGGTTTCTCGCCCTCTGTTTCAGCCCCTCTGTTTCTCGCCCTCTGTTTCAGCCCCTCTGTTTGTCACCCTCTGTTTCAGCCCCTCTGTTTCAGCCCCTCTGTTTCAGCCCCTCTGTTTCTCTTCCTCTGTTTCAGCCCCTCGGTTTGTCGCCCTCTGTTTCAGCCCCTCTGCTTCAGCCCCTCTGTTTCTCGCCCTCTGTTTCAGCCCCTCTGTTCCAGCCCCTCTGTTTCAGCCCCTCTTTTTCTCGCCCTCTCTTTCAGCCCCTCTGTTTCAGCCCCTCTGTTTCAGCCCCTCTGTTTCAGCCCCTCTTTTTCTCGCCCTCTGTTTCAGCCCCACTGTTTCAGCCCCTCTGTTTCTCGCCCTCTGTTTCATCCCCTCTGTTTCAGCCCCTCTTTTTCTCGCCCTCTGTTTCAGCCCCTCTGTTTCAGCCCCTCTGTTTCTCGCCCTCTGTTTCAGCCCCACTGTTTCTCGCCCTCTGTTTCAGCCCCTCTGTTTCAGCCCCTCTGTTCAGCCCCTCGGTTTCTCGCCCTCTGTTTCAGCCCCTCTGTTTCAGCCCCTCTGTTTCTCGCCCTCTGTTTCAGCCCCTCTGTTTCAACCCCTCTGTTTCTCGCCCTCTGTTTCAGCCCCTCTGTTTCTCGCCCTCTGTTTCAGCCCCTCTGTTTGTCACCCTCTGTTTCAGCCCCTCTGTTTCTCACCCTCTGTTTCAGCCCCTCTGTTTCAGCCCCTCTGTTTCAGCCCCTCTGTTTCTCTTCCTCTGTTTCAGCCCCTCGGTTTGTCGCCCTCTGTTTCAGCCCCTCTGCTTCAGCCCCTCTGTTTCTCGCCCTCTGTTTCAGCCCTTCTGTTTCAGCCCCTCTGTTTCAGCCCCTCTTTTTCTCGCCCTCTCTTTCAGCCCCTCTGTTTCAGCCCCTCTGTTTCAGCCCCTCTGTTTCAGCCCCTCTTTTTCTCGCCCTCTGTTTCAGCCCCACGGTTTCAGCCCCTCTGTTTCTCGCCCTCTGTTTCATCCCCTCTGTTTCAGCCCCTCTGTTCCTCGCCCTCTGTTTCAGCCCCTCGGTTTCTCGCCCTCTGTTTCAGCGCCTCTGTTTCAGCCCCTCTGTTTCAGCCCCTTTGTTTCAGCCCCTCTGTTTCAGCCCCTCTGTCTCTCGCCCTCTGTTTCAGCCCCTCTGTTTCTCGCCCCCTGTTCCAGCCCCTCTGATTCAGCCCTCTGTTTCTCGTCCCCTGTTTCAGCCCCTCTGTATCAGCCCCTCTGTCTCTCGCCCTCTGTTTCAGCCCCTCTGTTTCTCGCCCCCTGTTCCAGCCCCTCTGATTCAGCCCTCTGTTTCTCGTCCCCTGTTTCAGCCCCTCTGTTTCAGCCCCTCTGTTTCAGCCCCTCTGTTTCTAGCCCTCTGTTTCAGCCCCTCTGTTTCAGCCAATCTGTTTCGGCCCCTCTGTTTCTCACCCTCTGTTTCAGCCCCCTGTTTCAGCCCCACTGTTTCAGCACCTCGGTTTCTCGCCTTCTGTTTCAGCCCCTCTGTTTCAGCCCCTCTGTTTCAGCCCCTCTGTTTCAGCTCCTCTGTTTCTCGCCCTCTGTTTCAGCACCTCTGTTTCTCGCCCTCTGTTTCAGCCCCTCTGTTTCAGCCCCTCTGTTTCAGCCCCTCTGTTCAGCCCCTCGGTTTCTCGCCCTCTGTTTCATCCCCTCTGTTTCAGCCCCTCTGTTTCTCGCCCTCGGTTTCAGCCCCTCTGTTTCAACCCCTCTGTTTCTCGCCCTCTGTTTCAGCCCCTCTGTTTCTCGCCCTCTGTTTCAGCCCCTCTGTTTGTCACCCTCTGTTTCAGCCCCTCTGTTTCAGCCCCTCTGTTTCAGCCCCTCTGTTTCTCTTCCTCTGTTTCAGCCCCTCGGTTTGTCGCCCTCTGTTTCAGCCCCTCTGCTTCAGCCCCTCTGTTTCTCGCCCTCTGTTTCAGCCCCTCTGTTCCAGCCCCTCTGTTTCAGCCCCTCTTTTTCTCGCCCTCTCTTTCAGCCCCTCTGTTTCAGCCCCTCTGTTTCAGCCCCTCTGTTTCAGCCCCTCTTTTTCTCACCCTCTGTTTCAGCCCCACTGTTTCAGCCCCTCTGTTTCTCGCCCTCTGTTTCATCCCCTCTGTTTCAGCCCCTCTTTTTCTCGCCCTCTGTTTCAGCCCCTCTGTTTCAGCCCCTCTGTTTCTCGCCCTCTGTTTCAGCCCCTCTGTTTCTCGCCCTCTGTTTCAGCCCATCTGTTTCAGCCCCTCTGTTCAGCCCCTCGGTTTCTCGCCCTCTGTTTCAGCCCCTCTGTTTCAACCCCTCTGTTTCTCGCCCTCTGTTTCAGCCCCTCTGTTTCAACCCCTCTGTTTCTCGCCCTCTGTTTCAGCCCCTCTGTTTCTCGCCCTCTGTTTCAGCCCCTCTGTTTGTCACCCTCTGTTTCAGCCCCTCTGTTTCTCACCCTCTGTTTCAGCCCCTCTGTTTCAGCCCCTCTGTTTCAGCCCCTCTGTTTCTCGCCCTCTGTTTCAACCCCTCGGTTTCTCGCCCTCTGTTTTAGCCCCTCTGTTTCAGCCCCTCTGTTTCAGCCCCTCTGTTTCAGCCCCTCTGTTTCAGCCCCTCTGTTTCTCACCCTCTGTTTCAGCCCCTCGGTTTCTCGCCCTCTGTTTCAGCCCCTCTGTTTCAGCCCCTCTGTTTCAGCCCCTCTGTTTCTCGCCCCCTGTTTCAGCCCCTGTGTTTCAGCCCCTCTGTTTCAGCCCCTCTGTTTCAGCCCTTCTGTTTCTCGCCCTCTGTTTCACCCCCTCTCTTTCAGCCCCTCTGTTTCTCGCCCTCTGTTTCAGCCCCTCTGTTTCTCGCCCTTTGTTTCAGCCCCTCTGTTTCTCGCCCCCTATTTCAGCCCCTCTGTTTCTCGCCCTCTGTTTCTCGCCCACTGTTTCAGCCCCTCTGTTTCAGCTCCTCTGTTTCAGTCACTCTGTTTCAGCCCCTCGGTTTCTCGCCCTCTGTTTCAGCCCCTCTGTTTCTCGCCCTCTGTTTCAGCCCCTCTGTTTGTCACCCTCTGTTTCAGCCCCTCTGTTTCAGCCCCTCTGTTTCAGCCCCTCTGTTTCTCTTCCTCTGTTTCAGCCCCTCGGTTTGTCGCCCTCTGTTTCAGCCCCTCTGCTTCAGCCCCTCTGTTTCTCGCCCTCTGTTTCAGCCCCTCTGTTCCAGCCCCTCTGTTTCAGCCCCTCTTTTTCTCGCCCTCTCTTTCAGCCCCTCTGTTTCAGCCCCTCTGTTTCAGCCCCTCTGTTTCAGCCCCTCTTTTTCTCGCCCTCTGTTTCAGCCCCACTGTTTCAGCCCCTCTGTTTCTCGCCCTCTGTTTCATCCCCTCTGTTTCAGCCCCTCTTTTTCTCGCCCTCTGTTTCAGCCCCTCTGTTTCAGCCCCTCTGTTTCTCGCCCTCTGTTTCAGCCCCACTGTTTCTCGCCCTCTGTTTCAGCCCCTCTGTTTCAGCCCCTCTGTTCAGCCCCTCGGTTTCTCGCCCTCTGTTTCAGCCCCTCTGTTTCAGCCCCTCTGTTTCTCGCCCTCTGTTTCAGCCCCTCTGTTTCAACCCCTCTGTTTCTCGCCCTCTGTTTCAGCCCCTCTGTTTCTCACCCTCTGTTTCAGCCCCTCTGTTTGTCACCCTCTGTTTCAGCCCCTCTGTTTCTCACCCTCTGTTTCAGCCCCTCTGTTTCAGCCCCTCTGTTTCAGCCCCTCTGTTTCTCTTCCTCTGTTTCAGCCCCTCGGTTTGTCGCCCTATGTTTCAGCCCCTCTGCTTCAGCCCCTCTGTTTCTCGCCCTCTGTTTCAGCCCTTCTGTTTCAGCCCCTCTGTTTCAGCCCCTCTTTTTCTCGCCCTCTCTTTCAGCCCCTCTGTTTCAGCCCCTCTGTTTCAGCCCCTCTGTTTCAGCCCCTCTTTTTCTCGCCCTCTGTTTCAGCCCCACGGTTTCAGCCCCTCTGTTTCTCGCCCTCTGTTTCATCCCCTCTGTTTCAGCCCCTCTGTTCCTCGCCCTCTGTTTCAGCCCCTCGGTTTCTCGCCCTCTGTTTCAGCGCCTCTGTTTCAGCCCCTCTGTTTCAGCCCCTTTGTTTCAGCCCCTCTGTTTCAGCCCCTCTGTCTCTCGCCCTCTGTTTCAGCCCCTCTGTTTCTCGCCCCCTGTTCCAGCCCCTCTGATTCAGCCCTCTGTTTCTCGTCCCCTGTTTCAGCCCCTCTGTATCAGCCCCTCTGTCTCTCGCCCTCTGTTTCAGCCCCTCTGTTTCTCGCCCCCTGTTCCAGCCCCTCTGATTCAGCCCTCTGTTTCTCGTCCCCTGTTTCAGCCCCTCTGTTTCAGCCCCTCTGTTTCAGCCCCTCTGTTTCTAGCCCTCTGTTTCAGCCCCTCTGTTTCAGCCAATCTGTTTCGGCCCCTCTGTTTCTCACCCTCTGTTTCAGCCCCCTGTTTCAGCCCCACTGTTTCAGCACCTCGGTTTCTCGCCTTCTGTTTCAGCCCCTCTGTTTCAGCCCCTCTGTTTCAGCCCCTCTGTTTCAGCTCCTCTGTTTCTCGCCCTCTGTTTCAGCACCTCTGTTTCTCGCCCTCTGTTTCAGCCCCTCTGTTTCAGCCCCTCTGTTTCAGCCCCTCTGTTCAGCCCCTCGGTTTCTCGCCCTCTGTTTCATCCCCTCTGTTTCAGCCCCTCTGTTTCTCGCCCTCGGTTTCAGCCCCTCTGTTTCAACCCCTCTGTTTCTCGCCCTCTGTTTCAGCCCCTCTGTTTCTCGCCCTCTGTTTCAGCCCCTCTGTTTGTCACCCTCTGTTTCAGCCCCTCTGTTTCAGCCCCTCTGTTTCAGCCCCTCTGTTTCTCTTCCTCTGTTTCAGCCCCTCGGTTTGTCGCCCTCTGTTTCAGCCCCTCTGCTTCAGCCCCTCTGTTTCTCGCCCTCTGTTTCAGCCCCTCTGTTCCAGCCCCTCTGTTTCAGCCCCTCTTTTTCTCGCCCTCTCTTTCAGCCCCTCTGTTTCAGCCCCTCTGTTTCAGCCCCTCTGTTTCAGCCCCTCTTTTTCTCACCCTCTGTTTCAGCCCCACTGTTTCAGCCCCTCTGTTTCTCGCCCTCTGTTTCATCCCCTCTGTTTCAGCCCCTCTTTTTCTCGCCCTCTGTTTCAGCCCCTCTGTTTCAGCCCCTCTGTTTCTCGCCCTCTGTTTCAGCCCCTCTGTTTCTCGCCCTCTGTTTCAGCCCATCTGTTTCAGCCCCTCTGTTCAGCCCCTCGGTTTCTCGCCCTCTGTTTCAGCCCCTCTGTTTCAACCCCTCTGTTTCTCGCCCTCTGTTTCAGCCCCTCTGTTTCAACCCTCTGTTTCTCGCCCTCTGTTTCAGCCCCTCTGTTTCTCGCCCTCTGTTTCAGCCCCTCTGTTTGTCACCCTCTGTTTCAGCCCCTCTGTTTCTCACCCTCTGTTTCAGCCCCTCTGTTTCAGCCCCTCTGTTTCAGCCCCTCTGTTTCTCTTCCTCTGTTTCAGCCCCTCGGTTTGTCGCCCTCTGTTTCAGCCCCTCTGCTTCAGCCCCTCTGTTTCTCGCCCTCTGTTTCAGCCCTTCTGTTTCAGCCCCTCTGTTTCAGCCCCTCTTTTTCTCGCCCTCTCTTTCAGCCCCTCTGTTTCAGCCCCTCTGTTTCAGCCCCTCTGTTTCAGCCCCTCTTTTTCTCGCCCTCTGTTTCAGCCCCACGGTTTCAGCCCCTCTGTTTCTCGCCCTCTGTTTCATCCCTCTGTTTCAGCCCCTCTGTTCCTCGCCCTCTGTTTCAGCCCCTCGGTTTCTCGCCCTCTGTTTCAGCGCCTCTGTTTCAGCCCCTCTGTTTCAGCCCCTTTGTTTCAGCCCCTCTGTTTCAGCCCCTCTGTCTCTCGCCCTCTGTTTCAGCCCCTCTGTTTCTCGCCCCCTGTTTCAGCCCCTCTGATTCAGCCCTCTGTTTCTCGTCCCCTGTTTCAGCCCCTCTGTATCAGCCCCTCTGTTTCTCGCCCTCTGTTTCAAACCCTTGGTTTCTCGCCCTCTGTTTTAGACCTTCAGTTTCAGCCCCTCTGTTTCAGACCCTCTGTTTCAGCCCCTCTGTTTCTCACCCTCTGTTTCAGCCCCTTGGTTTCTCGCCCTCTGTTTCAGCCCCTCTATTTCAGCCCCTCTGTTTCAGCCCCTCGGTTTCTCGCCCTCTGTTTCAGCCCCACTGTTTCAGCCCTTCTGTTTCTCGCCCTCTGTTTCAGCCCCTCTGTTTCAGCCTCTCTGTTTCAGCCCCTCTGTTTCTCGCCCCCTGTTTCAGCCCCTCTGTTTCAGCCCTCTGTTTCAGCCCCTCTGTTTCTCGCCCTCTGTTTCAGCCCCTCTGTTTCAGCCCCTCTGTTTCAGCCCCTCTGTTTCAGCCCCTCGGTTTCTCGCCCTCTGTTTCAGCCCCTCTGTTTCTCGCCCTCTGTTTCAGCCCTCTGTCTCAGCCCTTCTGTTTCAGCCCCTCTGTTTCAGCCCCTCTGTTTCTCGCCTCTGTTTCTCGCCCTCTGTTTCTCGCCTTCTGTTTCAGCCCCTCTGTTTCAGCACCTCTGTTTCAGCCCCTCTGTTTCAGCCCCTCGGTTTCTCGCCCTCTGTTTCAGCCCCTCTGTTTCTCGCCCTCTGTTTCAGCCCCTCTGTTTCAGCCCCTCGTTTTATCGCCCTCTGTTTCAGCCCCTCTGTTTCAGCCCCTCTGTTTCTCGCCCTCTATTTCAGCCCCTCTGTTTCAGCCCCTCTGTTTCAGCCCTCTGTTTCAGCCCCTCTGTTTCAGCCCCTCTTTTTCTCGCCCTCTGTTTCAGCCCCACTGTTTCAGCCCCTCTGTTTCTCGCCCTCTGTTTCATCCCCTCTGTTTCAGCCCGCTTTTTCTCGCCCTCTGTTTCAGCCCCTCTTTTTCAGCCCCCTCTGTTCCTCGCCCTCTGTTTCAGCCCTCGGTTTCTCGCCCTCTGTTTCAGCGCCTCTGTTTCAGCTCCTCTGTTTCAGCCCCTTTGTTTCAGCCCCTCTGTTTCAGCCCCTCTGTCTCTCGCCCTCTGTTTCAGCCCCTCTGTTTCTCGCCCCCTGTTTCAGCCCCTCTGATTCAGCCCCTCTGTTTCTCGTCCCCTGTTTCAGCCCCTCTGTTTCAGCCCCTCTGTTTCTCGCCCTCTGTTTCAACCCCTCGGTTTCTCGCCCTCTATTTTAGCCCATCAGTTTCAGCTCCTCTGTTTCAGCCCCTCTGTTTCAGCCCCTCTGTTTCTCACCCTCTGTTTCAGCCCCTTGGTTTCTCGCCGTCTGTTTCAGCCCCTCTATTTCAGCCCCTCTGTTTCAGCCCCTCGGTTTCTCGCCCTCTGTTTCAGCCCCACTGTTTCAGCCCTTCTGTTTTTCGCCCTCTGTTTCAACCCCTCTGTTTCAGCCCCTCTGTTTCAGCCCCTCTGTTTCTCGCCCCCTGTTTCAGCCCATCTGTTTCAGCCCCTCTGTTTCATCCCCTCTGTTTCAGTCCCTCTGTTTCAGCCCCTCTGTTTCAGCCCCTCGGTTTCTCGCCCTCTGTTTCAGCCCCTCTGTTTCTCGCCCTCTGTTTCAGCCCCTCTGTTTCAGCCCTTCTGTTCAGCCCCTCTGTTTCAGCCCCTCTGTTTCTCGCCCTCTGTTTCTCGCCCTCTGTTTCTCGCCCTCTGTTTTAGCCCCTCTGTTTCAGCCCCTCTGTTTCAGCCCCTCTGTTTCAGCCCCTCTGTTTCAGCCCCTCTGTTTCTCACCCTCTGTTTCAGCCCCTCGGTTTCTCGCCCTCTGTTTCAGCCCCTCTGTTTCAGCCCCTCTGTTTCAGCCCCTCTGTTTCTCGCCCCCTGTTTCAGCCCCTCTGTTTCAGCCCCTCTGTTTCAGCCCCTCTGTTTCAGCCCTTCTGTTTCTCGCCCTCTGTTTCACCCCCTCTCTTTCAGCCCCTCTGTTTCTCGCCCTCTGTTTCAGCCCCTCTGTTTCTCGCCCTTTGTTTCAGCCCCTCTGTTTCTCGCCCCCTATTTCAGCCCCTCTGTTTCTCGCCCTCTGTTTCTCGCCCTCTGTTTCAGCCCCTCTGTTTCAGCTCCTCTGTTTCAGTCACTCTGTTTCAGCCCCTCGGTTTCTCGCCCTCTGTTTCAGCCCCTCTGTTTCTCGCCCTCTGTTTCAGCCCTTCTGTTTCAGCCCCTCTGTTTCAGCCCCTCTGTTTCTCGCCCTCGGTTTCTTGCCCTCTGTTTCAGCCCCACTGTTTCAGCCCTTCTGTTTCTCGCCCTCTGTTTCAGCACCTCTGTTTCAGTCCCTCTGTTTCAGCCCCTCTGTTTCTCGCCCCCTGTTTCAGCCCCTCTGTTTCAGCCCCTGTGTTTCAGCCCCTCTGTTTCAGCCCCTCTGTTTCTCGCCCTCTGTTTCAGCCCCTCTGTTTCAGCCCCTCTGTTTCAGCCCTTCGGTTTCTCGCCCTCTGTTTCAGCCCCTCTGTTTCTCGCCCTCTGTTTCAGCCCTCTGTTTCAGCCCTTCTGTTTCAGCCCCTCTGTTTCAGCCCCTCTGTTTCTCGCCCTCTGTTTCAGCCCCTCTGTTTCTCGCCCTCTGTTTCTCGCCCTCTGTTTCAGCCCCTCTGTTTCAGCCCCTCTGTTTCAGCCCCTCTGTTCCAGCCCCTCTGTTTCAGCCCCTCTGTTTCAGCCCCTCTGTTTCTAGCCCTCTGTTTCAGCCCCTCTGTTTCAGCCAATCTGTTTCGGCCCCTCTGTTTCTCACCCTCTGTTTCAGCCCCCTGTTTCAGCCCCACTGTTTCAGCACCTCGGTTTCTCGCCTTCTGTTTCAGCCCCTCTGTTTCAGCCCCTCTGTTTCAGCCCCTCTGTTTCAGCTCCTCTGTTTCTCGCCCTCTGTTTCAGCACCTCTGTTTCTCGCCCTCTGTTTCAGCCCCTCTGTTTCAGCCCCTCTGTTTCAGCCCCTCTGTTCAGCCCCTCGGTTTCTCGCCCTCTGTTTCATCCCCTCTGTTTCAGCCCCTCTGTTTCTCGCCCTCGGTTTCAGCCCCTCTGTTTCAACCCCTCTGTTTCTCGCCCTCTGTTTCAGCCCCTCTGTTTCTCGCCCTCTGTTTCAGCCCCTCTGTTTGTCACCCTCTGTTTCAGCCCCTCTGTTTCAGCCCCTCTGTTTCAGCCCCTCTGTTTCTCTTCCTCTGTTTCAGCCCCTCGGTTTGTCGCCCTCTGTTTCAGCCCCTCTGCTTCAGCCCCTCTGTTTCTCGCCCTCTGTTTCAGCCCCTCTGTTCCAGCCCCTCTGTTTCAGCCCCTCTTTTTCTCGCCCTCTCTTTCAGCCCCTCTGTTTCAGCCCCTCTGTTTCAGCCCATCTGTTTCAGCCCCTCTTTTTCTCGCCCTCTGTTTCAGCCCCACTGTTTCAGCCCCTCTGTTTCTCGCCCTCTGTTTCATCCCCTCTGTTTCAGCCCCTCTTTTTCTCGCCCTCTGTTTCAGCCCCTCTGTTTCAGCCCCTCTGTTTCTCGCCCTCTGTTTCAGCCCCTCTGTTTCTCGCCCTCTGTTTCAGCCCATCTGTTTCAGCCCCTCTGTTCAGCCCCTCGGTTTCTCGCCCTCTGTTTCAGCCCCTCTGTTTCAACCCCTCTGTTTCTCGCCCTCTGTTTCAGCCCCTCTGTTTCAACCCCTCTGTTTCTCGCCCTCTGTTTCAGCCCCTCTGTTTCTCGCCCTCTGTTTCAGCCCCTCTGTTTGTCACCCTCTGTTTCAGCCCCTCTGTTTCTCACCCTCTGTTTCAGCCCCTCTGTTTCAGCCCCTCTGTTTCAGCCCCTCTGTTTCTCTTCCTCTGTTTCAGCCCCTCGGTTTGTCGCCCTCTGTTTCAGCCCCTCTGCTTCAGCCCCTCTGTTTCTCGCCCTCTGTTTCAGCCCTTCTGTTTCAGCCCCTCTGTTTCAGCCCCTCTTTTTCTCGCCCTCTCTTTCAGCCCCTCTGTTTCAGCCCCTCTGTTTCAGCCCCTCTGTTTCAGCCCCTCTTTTTCTCGCCCTCTGTTTCAGCCCCACGGTTTCAGCCCCTCTGTTTCTCGCCCTCTGTTTCATCCCCTCTGTTTCAGCCCCTCTGTTCCTCGCCCTCTGTTTCAGCCCCTCGGTTTCTCGCCCTCTGTTTCAGCGCCTCTGTTTCAGCCCCTCTGTTTCAGCCCCTTTGTTTCAGCCCCACTGTTTCAGCCCTTCTGTTTCTCGCCCTCTGTTTCAGCCCCTCTGTTTCAGCCCCTCTGTTTATCGCCCTCTGTTTCTCGCCCCCTGTTTCAGCCCCTCTGTTTCAGCCCCTCTGTTTCAGCCCCTCTGTTTCTCGCCCTCAGTTTCAGCCCCTCTGTATCAGCCCCTCTGTTTCAGCCCCTCTGTTTCAGCCCCTCTGTTTCTCGCCCTCTGTTTCTCGCCCCCTGTTTCAGCCCCTCTGTTTCAGCCCCTCGGTTTCTCGCCCTCTGTTTCAGCCCCTCTGTTTCAGCCCCTCTGTTTCTCGCCCTCTGTTTCTCGCCCTCTGTTTCTCGCCCTCTGTTTCAGCCCCTCTGTTTCAGCCCCTCTGTTCAGCCCCTCGGTTTCTCGCCCTCTGTTTCAGCCCCTCGGTTTCTCGCCCTCTGTTTCAGCCTGTCTGTTTCAGCCCCTCTGTTTCAGCCCCTCTGTTTCTCGCCCCCTGTTTCAGCCCCTCTGTTTCAGCCCCTCTGTTTCTCGGCCTCTGTTTCAGCCCCTCTGTTTCTCGCCCTCTGTTTCTCGCCCTCTGTTTCAGCCCCTCTGTTTCAGCCCCTCTGTTCCAGCCCCTCTGTTTCAGCCCCTCTGTTTCAGCCCCTCTGTTTCTAGCCCTCTGTTTCAGCCCATCTGTTTCAGCCCCTCTGTTTCTCGCCCTCTGTTTATCGCCCCCAGTTTCAGCCCCTCTGTTTCAGCCCCTCTGTTTCTCGCCCTCTGTTTCAGCCCCTCTGTTTCAGCCCCTCTGTTTCAGCCCCTCTGTTTCTCACCCTCTGTTTCTCGCCCTCTGTTTCAGCCCCTCGGTTTCTCGCCCTCTGTTTCAGCCCCTCTGTTTCAGCCCCTCTGTTTCTCGCCCTCTGTTTCAGCCCCTCTGTTTCTCGCCCTCTGTTTCAGCCCCTCTGTTTCTCACCCTCTGTTTCAGCCCCTCTGTTTCAGCCCCTCTGTTTCAGCCCCTCTGTTTCTCGCCCTCTGTTTCAGCCCCTCGGATTCTCGCCCTCTGTTTCAGCCCCTCTGTTTCAGCCCCTCTGTTTCAGCCCCTCTGTTTCTCGCCCTCTGTTTCAGCCCCTCTGTTTCAGCCCCTCTGTTTCAGCCCCTCTTTTTCTCGCCCTCTCTTTCAGCCCCTCTGTTTCAGCCCCTCTGTTTCAGCCCCTCTTTTTCTCGCCCTCTGTTTCAGCCCCACTGTTTCAGCCCCTCTGTTTCTCGCCCTCTGTTTCAGCCCCTCTGTTTCTCACCCCCTGTTTCTCGCCCCCTGTTTTAGCCCCTCTCTTTCAGCCCCTCTGTTTCTCGCCCCATGTTTCAGCCCCTCTGTTTCAGCCCCTCTGTTTCTCGCCCCCTGTTTCAGACCCTCTGTTTCAGCCCCTCTGTTTCTCGCCCCCTGTTTCAGCCCCACTGTTTCAGCCCCTCTGTTTCTCGCCCTCTGTTTCAGCCCCTCTGTTTCTCACCCCCTGTTTCTCGCCCCCTGTTTTAGCCCCTCTCTTTCAGCCCCTCTGTTTCTCGCCCCATGTTTCAGCCCCTCTGTTTCAGCCCCTCTGTTTCAGCCCCTCTGTTTCAGCCCCTCTGTTTCTCGCCCTCTGTTTCAGTCCCGCTGTTTCAGCCCCTCTGTTTCAGCCCCTCTGTTTCTAGCCCTCAGTTTCAGGCCCTCTGTTTCAGCCCCTCTGTTTCAGCCCCGCTGTTTCTCGCCCTCTGTTTCTCGCCCCCTGCTTCAGCCCCTCTGTTTCAGCACCTCTGTTTCTCGCCCTCTGTTTCAGCCCCTCTGTTTCAGCCCTTCTGTTTCAGCCCCTCTGTTTCAGCCCCTCTGTTTCTCGCCCTCTGTTTCAGCCCCTCTGTTTCTCGCACTCTGTTTCAGCCCATCTGTTTCAGCCCCCCTGTTCAGCCGCTCGGTTTCTCGCCCTCGGTTTCTCGCCCTCTGTTTCAGCCCCTCTGTTTCAGCCCTCTGTTTCAGCCCCTCTGTTTCAGCTCCTCTGTTTCAGCCCCTCTTTTTTCCACCCACTGTTTCAGCCCCTCTGCTTCTCGCCCTCTGTTTCAGCCCCTCTGTTTCAGCCCCTCTGTTTCAGCCCCTCTGTTTCAGCCCCTCGGTTTCTCGCCCTCTGTTTCAGCCCCTCTGTTTCAGCTCCTCTGTTTCAGCCCCTCTGTTTCTCGCCCTCTTATTCAGCCCCTCTGTTTCTCGCCCTCTGTTTCAGCCCCTCTGTTTGAGCCCCTCTGTTTCAGCACCTCTGTTTCTCGCCCTCGGTTTCAGCCCCTCTGTTTCTCGCCCTGTGTTTCAGCCCCTCTGTTTCAGCCCCTCTGTTTCGGCCCCTCTGTTTCTCGCCCTCTGTTTCAGCCCCTCTGTTTCTCGCCCTCTGTTTCAGCCCATCTGTTTCAGCCCCTCTGTTCAGTCACTCGGTTTCTCGCCCTCTGTTTCAGCCCCTCTGTTTCTCGCCCTCTGTTTCTCGCCCTCTGTTTCAGCCCCACTGTTTCTGCCCCTCTGTTTCTCGCCCTCTGTTTCAGACCCTCTGTTTCAGCTCATCTGTTTCAGGACCTCTTTTTCTCACCCACTGTTTCAGCCCCTCTGCTTCTCGCCCTCTGTTTCAGCCCCTCTGTTTCAGCCCCTCTGTTTCAGCCCCTCTGTTTCAGCCCCTCGGTTTCTCGCCCTCTGTTTCAGCCCCTCTGTTTCAGCTCCTCTGTTTCAGCCCCTCTGTTTCAGCCCCTCTGTTTCAGCCCCTCTGTTTCTCGCCCTCTGTTTCAACCCCTCGGTTTCTCGCCCTCTGTTTTAGCCCCTCTGTTTGAGCCCCTCTGTTTCAGCCCCTCTGTTTCAGCCCCTCTGTTTCTCACCCTCTGTTTGAGCACCTCGGTTTCTCACCCTCTGTTTCAGCCCCTCTGTTTCAGCCCCTCTGTTTCACCCCTCGGTTTCTCACCCTCTGTTTCAGCCCCACTGTTTCAGCCCTTCTGTATCTCGCCCTCTGTTTCAGCCCCTCTGTTTCAGCCCCTCTGTTTATCGCCCTCTGTTTCTCGCCCCCTGTTTCAGCCCCTCTGTTTCAGCCCCTCTGTTTCAGCCCCTCTGTTTCTCGCCCTCAGTTTCAGCCCCATCTGTTTCAGCCCCTCTGTTTCAGCCCCTCTGTTTCAGCCCCTCTGTTTCTCGCCCTCTGTTTCTCGCCCCCTGTTTCAGCCCCTCTGTTTCAGCCCCTCGGTTTCTCGCCCTCTGTTTCAGCCCCTCTGTTTCAGCCCCTCTGTTTCTCGCCCTCTGTTTCTCGCCCTCTGTTTCTCGCCCTCTGTTTCAGCCCCTCTGTTTCAGCCCCTCTGTTTCAGCCCCTCTGTTCAGCCCCTCGGTTTCTTGCCCTCTGTTTCAGCCCCTCGGTTTCTCGCCCTGTGTTTCAGCCCCACTGTTTCAGCCCCTCTGTTTCAGCCCCTCTGTTTCTCGCCCCCTGTTTCAGCCCCTCTGTTTCAGCCCCTCTGTTTCTCGCCCTCTGTTTCAGCCCCTCTGTTTCTCGCCCTCTGTTTCTCGCCCTCTGTTTCAGCCCCTCTGTTTCAGCCCCTCTGTTCCAGCCCCTCTGTTTCAGCCCCTCTGTTTCAGCCCCTCTGTTTCTAGCCCTCTGTTTCAGCCCCTCTGTTTCAGCCCCTCTGTTTCAGCCCCTCTGTTTCTCGCCCTCTGTTTCTCGCCCCCTGTTTCAGCCCCACTGTTTCAGCCCCTCGGTTTCTCGCCCTCTGTTTCAGCCCCTCTGTTTCAGCCCCTTTGTTTCAGCCCCTCTGTTTCAGCCCCTCTGTTTCTCGCCCTCTGTTTCAGCCCCTCTGTTTCTCGCCCTCTGTTTCAGCCCCTCTGTTTCAGCCCCTCTGTTTCAGCCCCTCTGTTCAGCCCCTCGGTTTCTTGCCCTCTGTTTCAGCCCCTCGGTTTCTTGCCCTCTGTTTCAGCCCCTCTGTTTCTCGCCCTCTGTTTCTCGCCCTCTGTTTCAGCCCCTCTGTTCCAGCCCCTCTGTTTCAGCCCCTCTGTTTCAGCCCCTCTGTTTCTAGCCCTCTGTTTCAGCCCCTCTGTTTCAGCCCCTCTGTTTCTCGCCCTCTGTTTCTCGCACCCAGTTTCAGCCCCACTGTTTCAGCCCCTCGGTTTCTCGCCCTCTGTTTCAGCCCCTCTGTTTCAGCCCCTTTGTTTCAGCCCCTCTGTTTCAGCCCCTCTGTTTCTCGCCCTCTGTTTCAGCCCCTCTGTTTCAGCCCCTCTGTTTCAGCCCCTCTGTTTCTCACCCTCTGTTTCTCGCCCTCTGTTTCAGCCCCTCGGTTTCTCGCCCTCTGTTTCAGCCCCTCTGTTTCAGCCCCTCTGTTTCTCGCCCTCTGTTTCAGCCCCTCTGTTTCTCGCCCTCTGTTTCAGCCCCTCTGTTTCTCACCCTCTGTTTCAGCCCCTCTGTTTCAGCCCCTCTGTTTCAGCCCCTCTGTTTCTCGCCCTCTGTTTCAGCCCCTCGGATTCTCGCCCTCTGTTTCAGCCCCTCTGTTTCAGCCCCTCTGTTTCTCGCCCTCTGTTTCAGCCCCTCTGTTTCAGCCCCTCTGTTTCAGCCCCTCTTTTTCTCGCCCTCTCTTTCAGCCCCTCTGTTTCAGCCCCTCTATTTCAGCCCCTCTTTTTCTCGCCCTCTGTTTCAGCCCCACTGTTTCAGCCCCTCTGTTTCTCGCCCTCTGTTTCAGCCCCTCTGTTTCTCACCCCCTGTTTCTCGCCCCCTGTTTTAGCCCCTCTCTTTCAGCCCCTCTGTTTCTCGCCCCATGTTTCAGCCCCTCTGTTTCAGCCCCTCTGTTTCTCGCCCCCTGTTTCAGACCCTCTGTTTCAGCCCCTCTGTTTCTCGCCCTCTGTTTCAGCCCCTCTGTTTCTCGCCCTCTGTTTCTCGCCCTCTGTTTCAGCCCCTCTGTTTCAGCCCCTCTGTTTCAGCCCCTCTGTTTCAGCCCCTCTGTTTCTCGCCCTCTGTTTCAGTCCCGCTGTTTCAGACCCTCTGTTTCAGCCCCTCTGTTTCTAGCCCTCAGTTTCAGGCCCTCTGTTTCAGCCCCTCTGTTTCAGCCCCGCTGTTTCTCGCCCTCTGTTTCTCGCCCCCTGCTTCAGCCCCTCTGTTTCAGCCCCTCTGTTTCTCGCCCTCTGTTTCAGCCCCTCTGTTTCAGCCCTTCTGTTTCAGCCCCTCTGTTTCAGCCCCTCTGTTTCTCGCCCTCTGTTTCAGCCCCTCTGTTTCTCGCACTCTGTTTCAGCCCATCTGTTTCAGCCCCCCTGTTCAGCCGCTCGGTTTCTCGCCCTCGGTTTCTCGCCCTCTGTTTCAGCCCCTCTGTTTCAGCCCTCTGTTTCAGCCCCTCTGTTTCAGCCCTTCTGTTTCTCGCCCTCTGTTTCAGCCCCTCTGTTTCTCGCCCTCTGTTTCAGCCCCTCTGTTTCTCACCCTTTGTTTCAGCCCCTCTGTTTCAGCCCCTCTGTTTCTCGCCCCCTGTTTCAGCCCCTCTGTTTCAGCCCCTCTGTTTCTCGCCCTCTGTTTCAGCCCCTCTGTTTCTCGCCCTCTGTTTCTCGCCCTCTGTTTCAGCCCCTCTGTTTCTCGCCCTCTGTTTCAGCCCCTCGGTTTCTCGCCCTCTGTTTCCGCCCATCTGTTTCTCGCCCTCTGTTTCAGACCCTCTGTTTCAGCTCCTCTGTTTCAGCCCCTCTTTTTCTCACCCACTGTTTCAGCCCCTCTGTTTCAGCCCCTCTGTTTCTCGCCCTCTGTTTCAGCCCCACTGTTTCTCGCCCTCTGTTTCAGCCCCTCTGTTTCTCACGCTCTGTTTCAGCCCCTCTGTTTCAGCCCCTCTGTTTTTCGCCCCCTGTTTCTCGCCCTCTGTTTCAGCTCCTCTGTTTCTCGCCCTCTGTTTCAGCCCCTCTGTTACTCGCCCTCTGTTTCTCGCCCTCTGTTTCAGCCCCTCTGTTTCAGCCCCTCTGTTTGTCGCCCTCTGTTTCAGCCCCTCGGTTTTTCGCCCTCTGTTTCCGCCCCTCTGTTTCTCGCCCTCTGTTTCAGACCCTCTGTTTCAGCTCCTCTGTTTCAGCCCCTCTTTTTCCCACCCACTGTTTCAGCCCCTCTGTTTCAGCCCCTCTGTTTCAGCCCCTCTGTTTCAGCCCCTCGGTTTCTCGCCCTCTGTTTCAGCCCCTCTGTTTCAGCTCCTCTGTTTCAGCACCTCTGTTTCTCGCCCTCTTATTCAGCCCCTCTGTTTCTCGCCCTCTGTTTCAGCCCCTCTGTTTGAGCCCCTCTGTTTCAGCACCTCTGTTTCTCGCCCTCGGTTTCAGCCCCTCGGTTTCTCGCCCACTGTTTCAGCCCCTCTGTTTCAGCCCCTCTGTTTCGGCCCCTCTGTTTCTCGCCCTCTGTTTCAGCCCCTCTGTTTCTCGCCCTCTGTTTCAGCCCATCTGTTTCAGCCCCTCTGTTCAGTCACTCGGTTTCTCGCCCTCTGTTTCAGCCCCTCTGTTTCTCGCCCTCTGTTTCTCGCCCTCTGTTTCAGCCCCACTGTTTCTGCCCCTCTGTTTCTCGCCCTCTGTTTCAGACCCTCTGTTTCAGCTCATCTGTTTCAGGACCTCTTTTTCTCACCCACTGTTTCAGCACCTCTGCTTCTCGCCCTCTGTTTCAGCCCCTCTGTTTCAGCCCCTCTGTTTCAGCCCCTCTGTTTCAGCCCCTCGGTTTCTCGCCCTCTGTTTCAGCCCCTCTGTTTCAGCTCCTCTGTTTCAGCCCCTCTGTTTCAGCCCCTCTGTTTCAGCCCCTCTGTTTCTCGCCCTCTGTTTCAACCCCTCGGTTTCTCGCCCTCTGTTTTAGCCCCTCTGTTTGAGCCCCTCTGTTTCAGCCCCTCTGTTTCAGCCCCTCTGTTTCTCACCCTCTGTTTGAGCACCTCGGTTTCTCGCCCTCTGTTTCAGCCCCTCTGTTTCAGCCCCTCTGTTTCACCCCTCGGTTTCTCACCCTCTGTTTCAGCCCCACTGTTTCAGCCCTTCTGTTTCTCGCCCTCTGTTTCAGCCCCTCTGTTTCAGCCCCTCTGTTTATCGCCCTCTGTTTCTCGCCCCCTGTTTCAGCCCCTCTGTTTCAGCCCCTCTGTTTCAGCCCCTCTGTTTCTCGCCCTCAGTTTCAGCCCCTCTGTTTCAGCCCCTCTGTTTCAGCCCCTCTGTTTCAGCCCCTCTGTTTCTCGCCCTCTGTTTCTCGCCCCCTGTTTCAGCCCCTCTGTTTCAGCCCCTCGGTTTCTCGCCCTCTGTTTCAGCCCCTCTGTTTCAGCCCCTCTGTTTCTCGCCCTCTGTTTCTCGCCCTCTGTTTCTCGCCCTCTGTTTCAGCCCCTCTGTTTCAGCCCCTCTGTTTCAGCCCCTCTGTTCAGCCCCTCGGTTTCTCGCCCTCTGTTTCAGCCCCTCGGTTTCTCGCCCTCTGTTTCAGCCCCTCTGTTTCAGCCCCTCTGTTTCAGCCCCTCTGTTTCTCGCCCCCTGTTTCAGCCCCTCTGTTTCAGCCCCTCTGTTTCTCGCCCTCTGTTTCAGCCCCTCTGTTTCTCGCCCTCTGTTTCTCGCCCTCTGTTTCAGCCCCTCTGTTTCAGCCCCTCTGTTCCAGCCCCTCTGTTTCAGCCCCTCTGTTTCAGCCCCTCTGTTTCTAGCCCTCTGTTTCAGCCCCTCTGTTTCAGCCCCTCTGTTTCAGCCCCTCTGTTTCTCGCCCTCTGTTTCTCGCCCCCTGTTTCAGCCCCACTGTTTCAGCCCCTCGGTTTCTCGCCCTCTGTTTCAGCCCCTCTGTTTCAGCCCCTTTGTTTCAGCCCCTCTGTTTCAGCCCCTCTGTTTCTCGCCCTCTGTTTCAGCCCCTCTGTTTCTCGCCCTCTGTTTCAGCCCCTCTGTTTCAGCCCCTCTGTTTCAGCCCCTCTGTTCAGCCCCTCGGTTTCTTGCCCTCTGTTTCAGCCCCTCGGTTTCTTGCCCTCTGTTTCAGCCCCTCTGTTTCTCGCCCTCTGTTTCAGCCCCTCTGTTTCTCGCCCTCTGTTTCAGCCACTCTGTTTCTCACCCTCTGTTTCAGCCCCTCTGTTTCAGCCCCTTTGTTTCAGCCCCTCTGTTTCTCGCCCTCTGTTTCAGCCCCTCGGATTCTCGCCCTCTGTTTCAGCCCCTCTGTTTCAGCCCCTCTGTTTCAGACCCTCTGTTTCTCGCCCTCTGTTTCAGCCCCTCTGTTTCAGCCCCTCTGTTTCAGCCCCTCTGTTTCTCGCCCTCTGTTTCAGCCCCTCTGTTTCAGCCTCTCTGTTTCAGCCCCTCTTTTTCTCGCCCTCTCTTTCAGCCCCTCTGTTTCAGCCCCTCTGTTTCAGCCCCTCTTTTTCTCGCCCTCTGTTTCAGCCCCACTGTTTCAACCCCTCTGTTTCTCGCCCTCTGTTTCAGCCCCTCTGTTTCTCACCCCCTGTTTCTCGCCCCCTGTTTTAGCCCCTCTCTTTCAGCCCCTCTGTTTCTCGCCCCATGTTTCGGCCCCTCTGTTTCAGCCCCTCTGTTTCTCGCCCCCTGTTTCAGACCCTCTGTTTCAGCCCCTCTGTTTCTCGCCCTCTGTTTTAGCCCCTCTGTTTCTCGCCCTCTGTTTCTCGCCCTCTGTTTCAGCCCCTCTGTTTCAGCCCCTATGTTTCAGCCCCTCTGTGTCAGCCCCTCTGTTTCTCGCCCTCTGTTTCAGTCCCGCTGTTTCAGCCCCTCTGTTTCAGCCCCTCTGTTTCTAGCCCTCAGTTTCAGGCCCTCTGTTTCAGCCCCTCTGTTTCAGCCCCTCTGTTTCTCGCCCTCTGTTTCTCGCCCCCTGTTTCAGCCCCTCTGTTTCAGCCCCTCTGTTTCTCGCCCTCTGTTTCTCGCCCTCTGTTTCAGCCCCACTGTTTCTGCCCCTCTGTTTCTCGCCCTCTGTTTCAGACCCTCTGTTTCAGCTCATCTGTTTCAGGACCTCTTTTTCTCACCCACTGTTTCAGCACCTCTGCTTCTCGCCCTCTGTTTCAGCCCCTCTGTTTCAGCCCCTCTGTTTCAGCCCCTCTGTTTCAGCCCCTCGGTTTCTCGCCCTCTGTTTCAGCCCCTCTGTTTCAGCTCCTCTGTTTCAGCCCCTCTGTTTCAGCCCCTCTGTTTCAGCCCCTCTGTTTCTCGCCCTCTGTTTCAACCCCTCGGTTTCTCGCCCTCTGTTTTAGCCCCTCTGTTTGAGCCCCTCTGTTTCAGCCCCTCTGTTTCAGCCCCTCTGTTTCTCACCCTCTGTTTGAGCACCTCGGTTTCTCGCCCTCTGTTTCAGCCCCTCTGTTTCAGCCCCTCTGTTTCACCCCTCGGTTTCTCACCCTCTGTTTCAGCCCCACTGTTTCAGCCCTTCTGTTTCTCGCCCTCTGTTTCAGCCCCTCTGTTTCAGCCCCTCTGTTTATCGCCCTCTGTTTCTCGCCCCCTGTTTCAGCCACACTGTTTCAGCCCCTCGGTTTCTCGCCCTCTGTTTCAGCCCCTCTGTTTCAGCCCCTTTGTTTCAGCCCCTCTGTTTCAGCCCCTCTGTTTCTCGCCCTCTGTTTCAGCCCCTCTGTTTCTCGCCCTCTGTTTCAGCCCCTCTGTTTCAACCCCTCTGTTTCAGCCCCTCTGTTCAGCCCCTCGGTTTCTTGCCCTCTGTTTCAGCCCCTCGGTTTCTTGCCCTCTGTTTCAGCCCCTCTGTTTCTCGCCCTCTGTTTCAGCCCCTCTGTTTCTCGCCCTCTGTTTCAGCCCCTCTGTTTCAGCCCCTCTGTTTCAGCCCCTCTGTTTCTCGCCCTCTGTTTCAGCCCCTCTGTTTCAGCCCCTCTGTTTCAGCCCCTCTGTTTCTCGCCCTCTGTTTCAGCCCCTCTGTTTCAGCCTCTCTGTTTCAGCCCCTCTTTTTCTCGCCCTCTCTTTCAGCCCCTCTGTTTCAGCCCCTCTGTTTCAGCCCCTCTTTTTCTCGCCCTCTGTTTCAGCCCCACTGTTTCAGCCCCTCTGTTTCTCGCCCTCTGTTTCAGCCCCTCTGTTTCTCACCCCCTGTTTCTCGCCCCCTGTTTTAGCCCCTCTCTTTCAGCCCCTCTGTTTCTCGCCCCATGTTTCGGCCCCTCTGTTTCAGCCCCTCTGTTTCTCGCCCCCTGTTTCAGACCCTCTGTTTCAGCCCCTCTGTTTCTCGCCCTCTGTTTCAGCCCCTCTGTTTCTCGCCCTCTGTTTCTCGCCCTCTGTTTCAGCCCCTCTGTTTCAGCCCCTATGTTTCAGCCCCTCTGTTTCAGCCCCTCTGTTTCTCGCCCTCTGTTTCAGTCCCGCTGTTTCAGCCCCTCTGTTTCAGCCCCTCTGTTTCTAGCCCTCAGTTTCAGGCCCTCTGTTTCAGCCCCTCTGTTTCAGCCCCTCTGTTTCTCGCCCTCTGTTTCTCGCCCCCTGTTTCAGCCCCTCTGTTTCAGCCCCTCTGTTTCTCGCCCTCTGTTTCAGCCCCTCTGTTTCAGCCCTTCTGTTTCAGCCCCTCTGCTTCAGCCCCTCTGTTTCTCGCCGTCTGTTTCTCGCCCTCTGTTTCAGCCCCTCGGTTTCTCGCCCTCTGTTTCAGCCCCTCTGTTTCTCGCCCTCTGTTTCAGCCCCTCTGTTTCTCGCACTCTGTTTCAGCCCATCTGTTTCAGCCCCCCTGTTCAGCCGCTCGGTTTCTCGCCCTCGGTTTCTCGCCCTCTGTTTCAGCCCCTCTGTTTCAGCCCTCTGTTTCTGCCCCTCTGTTTCAGCCCCTCTGTTTCTCGCCCTCTGTTTCAGCCCCACTGTTTCTCGCCCTCTGTTTCAGCCCCTCTGTTTCTCACCCTCTGTTTCAGCCCCTCTGTTTCAGCCCCTCTGTTTCTCGCCCCCTGTTTCAGCCCCTCTGTTTCAGCCCCTCTGTTTCTCGCCCTCTGTTTCAGCCCCTCTGTTACTCGCCATCTGTTTCTCGCCCTCTGTTTCAGCCCCTCTGTTTCAGCCCCTCTGTTTCTCGCCCTCTGTTTCAGGCCCTCGGTTTTTCGCCCTCTGTTTCCGCCCCTCTGTTTCTCGCCCTCTGTTTCAGACCCTCTGTTTCAGCTCCTCTGTTTCAGCCCCTCTTTTTCCCACACACTGTTTCAGCCCCTCTGCTTCTCGCCCTCTGTTTCAGCCCCTCTGTTTCAGTTCCTCTGTTTCAGCCCCTCTGTTTCAGCAACTCGGTTTCTCGCCCACTGTTTCAGCCCCTCTGTTTCAGCTCCTCTGTTTCAGCCCCTCTGTTTTTCGCCCTCTTATTCAGCCCCTCTGTTTCTCGCCCTCTGTTTCAGCCCCTCTGTTTGAGCCCCTCTGTTTCAGCACCTCTGTTTCTCGCCCTCGGTTTCAGCCCCTCGGTTTCTCGCCCTCTGTTTCAGCCCCTCTGTTTCAGCCCCTCTGTTTCAGCCCCTCTGTTTCTCGCCCTCTGTTTCAGCCCCTCGGTTTCTCGCCCTCTGTTTCAGCCCCACTGTTTCAGCCCCTCTGTTTCAGCCCCTCTGTTTCAGCCCCTCTGTTTCTCGCCCTCTGTTTCAGCCCCTCGGTTTCTCGCCCTCTGTTTCAGCCCCTTTGTTTCAGCCCCTCTGTTTCAGCCCCTCTGTTTCTCGCCCTCTGTTTCAGCCCCTCTGTTTCTCGCCCTCTGTTTCAGCCCCTCTGTTTCAGCCCCTCTGTTTCAGCCCCTCTGTTCAGCCCCTCGGTTTCTTGCCCTCTGTTTCAGCCCCTCGGTTTCTTGCCCTCTGTTTCAGCCCCTCTGTTTCTCGCCCTCTGTTTCAGCCCCTCTGTTTCTCGCCCTCTGTTTCAGCCACTCTGTTTCTCACCCTCTGTTTCAGCCCCTCTGTTTCAGCCCCTCTGTTTCAGCCCCTCTGTTTCTCGCCCTCTGTTTCAGCCCCTCGGATTCTCGCCCTCTGTTTCAGCCCCTCTGTTTCAGCCCCTCTGTTTCAGCCCCTCTGTTTCTCGCCCTCTGTTTCAGCCCCTCTGTTTCAGCCCCTCTGTTTCAGCCCCTCTGTTTCTCGCCCTCTGTTTCAGCCCCTCTGTTTCAGCCTCTCTGTTTCAGCCCCTCTTTTTCTCGCCCTCTCTTTCAGCCCCTCTGTTTCAGCCCCTCTGTTTCAGCCCCTCTTTTTCTCGCCCTCTGTTTCAGCCCCACTGTTTCAGCCCCTCTGTTTCTCGCCCTCTGTTTCAGCCCCTCTGTTTCTCACCCCCTGTTTCTCGCCCCCTGTTTTAGCCCCTCTCTTTCAGCCCCTCTGTTTCTCGCCCCATGTTTCGGCCCCTCTGTTTCAGCCCCTCTGTTTCTCGCCCCCTGTTTCAGACCCTCTGTTTCAGCCCCTCTGTTTCTCGCCCTCTGTTTCAGCCCCTCTGTTTCTCGCCCTCTGTTTCTCGCCCTCTGTTTCAGCCCCTCTGTTTCAGCCCCTCTGTTTCAGCCCCTCTGTTTCTCGCCCTCTGTTTCAGCCCCTCGGATTCTCGCCCTCTGTTTCAGCCCCTCTGTTTCAGCCCCTCTGTTTCAGCCCCTCTGTTTCTCGCCCTCTGTTTCAGCCCCTCTGTTTCAGCCCCTCTGTTTCAGCCCCTCTGTTTCTCGCCCTCTGTTTCAGCCCCTCTGTTTCAGCCTCTCTGTTTCAGCCCCTCTTTTTCTCGCCCTCTCTTTCAGCCCCTCTGTTTCAGCCCCTCTGTTTCAGCCCCTCTTTTTCTCGCCCTCTGTTTCAGCCCCACTGTTTCAGCCCCTCTGTTTCTCGCCCTCTGTTTCAGCCCCTCTGTTTCTCACCCCCTGTTTCTCGCCCCCTGTTTTAGCCCCTCTCTTTCAGCCCCTCTGTTTCTCGCCCCATGTTTCGGCCCCTCTGTTTCAGCCCCTCTGTTTCTCGCCCCCTGTTTCAGACCCTCTGTTTCAGCCCCTCTGTTTCTCGCCCTCTGTTTCAGCCCCTCTGTTTCTCGCCCTCTGTTTCTCGCCCTCTGTTTCAGCCCCTCTGTTTCAGCCCCTATGTTTCAGCCCCTCTGTTTCAGCCCCTCTGTTTCTCGCCCTCTGTTTCAGTCCCGCTGTTTCAGCCCCTCTGTTTCAGCCCCTCTGTTTCTAGCCCTCAGTTTCAGGCCCTCTGTTTCAGCCCCTCTGTTTCAGCCCCTCTGTTTCTCGCCCTCTGTTTCTCGCCCCCTGTTTCAGCCCCTCTGTTTCAGCCCCTCTGTTTCTCGCCCTCTGTTTCAGCCCCTCTGTTTCAGCCCTTCTGTTTCAGCCCCTCTGCTTCAGCCCCTCTGTTTCTCGCCGTCTGTTTCTCGCCCTCTGTTTCAGCCCCTCGGTTTCTCGCCCTCTGTTTCAGCCCCTCTGTTTCTCGCCCTCTGTTTCAGCCCCTCTGTTTCTCGCACTCTGTTTCAGCCCATCTGTTTCAGCCCCCCTGTTCAGCCGCTCGGTTTCTCGCCCTCGGTTTCTCGCCCTCTGTTTCAGCCCCTCTGTTTCAGCCCTCTGTTTCTGCCCCTCTGTTTCAGCCCCTCTGTTTCTCGCCCTCTGTTTCAGCCCCACTGTTTCTCGCCCTCTGTTTCAGCCCCTCTGTTTCTCACCCTCTGTTTCAGCCCCTCTGTTTCAGCCCCTCTGTTTCTCGCCCCCTGTTTCAGCCCCTCTGTTTCAGCCCCTCTGTTTCTCGCCCTCTGTTTCAGCCCCTCTGTTACTCGCCATCTGTTTCTCGCCCTCTGTTTCAGCCCCTCTGTTTCAGCCCCTCTGTTTCTCGCCCTCTGTTTCAGGCCCTCGGTTTTTCGCCCTCTGTTTCCGCCCCTCTGTTTCTCGCCCTCTGTTTCAGACCCTCTGTTTCAGCTCCTCTGTTTCAGCCCCTCTTTTTCCCACACACTGTTTCAGCCCCTCTGCTTCTCGCCCTCTGTTTCAGCCCCTCTGTTTCAGTTCCTCTGTTTCAGCCCCTCTGTTTCAGCAACTCGGTTTCTCGCCCACTGTTTCAGCCCCTCTGTTTCAGCTCCTCTGTTTCAGCCCCTCTGTTTTTCGCCCTCTTATTCAGCCCCTCTGTTTCTCGCCCTCTGTTTCAGCCCCTCTGTTTGAGCCCCTCTGTTTCAGCACCTCTGTTTCTCGCCCTCGGTTTCAGCCCCTCGGTTTCTCGCCCTCTGTTTCAGCCCCTCTGTTTCAGCCCCTCTGTTTCAGCCCCTCTGTTTCTCGCCCTCTGTTTCAGCCCCTCGGTTTCTCGCCCTCTGTTTCAGCCCCTCTGTTTCAGCCCCTCTGTTTCAGCCCCTCTGTTTCAGCCCCTCTGTTTCTCGCCCTCTGTTTCAGCCCCTCGGTTTCTCGCCCTCTGTTTCAGCCCCTTTGTTTCAGCCCCTCTGTTTCAGCCCCTCTGTTTCTCGCCCTCTGTTTCAGCCCCTCTGTTTCTCGCCCTCTGTTTCAGCCCCTCTGTTTCAGCCCCTCTGTTTCAGCCCCTCTGTTCAGCCCCTCGGTTTCTTGCCCTCTGTTTCAGCCCCTCGGTTTCTTGCCCTCTGTTTCAGCCCCTCTGTTTCTCGCCCTCTGTTTCAGCCCCTCTGTTTCTCGCCCTCTGTTTCAGCCACTCTGTTTCTCACCCTCTGTTTCAGCCCCTCTGTTTCAGCCCCTCTGTTTCAGCCCCTCTGTTTCTCGCCCTCTGTTTCAGCCCCTCGGATTCTCGCCCTCTGTTTCAGCCCCTCTGTTTCAGCCCCTCTGTTTCAGCCCCTCTGTTTCTCGCCCTCTGTTTCAGCCCCTCTGTTTCAGCCCCTCTGTTTCAGCCCCTCTGTTTCTCGCCCTCTGTTTCAGCCCCTCTGTTTCAGCCTCTCTGTTTCAGCCCCTCTTTTTCTCGCCCTCTCTTTCAGCCCCTCTGTTTCAGCCCCTCTGTTTCAGCCCCTCTTTTTCTCGCCCTCTGTTTCAGCCCCACTGTTTCAGCCCCTCTGTTTCTCGCCCTCTGTTTCAGCCCCTCTGTTTCTCACCCCCTGTTTCTCGCCCCCTGTTTTAGCCCCTCTCTTTCAGCCCCTCTGTTTCTCGCCCCATGTTTCGGCCCCTCTGTTTCAGCCCCTCTGTTTCTCGCCCCCTGTTTCAGACCCTCTGTTTCAGCCCCTCTGTTTCTCGCCCTCTGTTTCAGCCCCTCTGTTTCTCGCCCTCTGTTTCTCGCCCTCTGTTTCAGCCCCTCTGTTTCAGCCCCTATGTTTCAGCCCCTCTGTTTCAGCCCCTCTGTTTCTCGCCCTCTGTTTCAGTCCCGCTGTTTCAGCCCCTCTGTTTCAGCCCCTCTGTTTCTAGCCCTCAGTTTCAGGCCCTCTGTTTCAGCCCCTCTGTTTCAGCCCCTCTGTTTCTCGCCCTCTGTTTCTCGCCCCCTGTTTCAGCCCCTCTGTTTCAGCCCCTCTGTTTCTCGCCCTCTGTTTCAGCCCCTCTGTTTCAGCCCTTCTGTTTCAGCCCCTCTGCTTCAGCCCCTCTGTTTCTCGCCGTCTGTTTCTCGCCCTCTGTTTCAGCCCCTCGGTTTCTCGCCCTCTGTTTCAGCCCCTCTGTTTCTCGCCCTCTGTTTCAGCCCCTCTGTTTCTCGCACTCTGTTTCAGCCCATCTGTTTCAGCCCCCCTGTTCAGCCGCTCGGTTTCTCGCCCTCGGTTTCTCGCCCTCTGTTTCAGCCCCTCTGTTTCAGCCCTCTGTTTCAGCCCCTCTGTTTCTGCCCCTCTGTTTCTCGCCCTCTGTTTCAGCCCCACTGTTTCTCGCCCTCTGTTTCAGCCCCTCTGTTTCTCACCCTCTGTTTCAGCCCCTCTGTTTCAGCCCCTCTGTTTCTCGCCCCCTGTTTCAGCCCCTCTGTTTCAGCCCCTCTGTTTCTCGCCCTCTGTTTCAGCCCCTCTGTTACTCGCCATCTGTTTCTCGCCCTCTGTTTCAGCCCCTCTGTTTCAGCCCCTCTGTTTCTCGCCCTCTGTTTCAGGCCCTCGGTTTTTCGCCCTCTGTTTCCGCCCCTCTGTTTCTCGCCCTCTGTTTCAGACCCTCTGTTTCAGCTCCTCTGTTTCAGCCCCTCTTTTTCCCACACACTGTTTCAGCCCCTCTGCTTCTCGCCCTCTGTTTCAGCCCCTCTGTTTCAGTTCCTCTGTTTCAGCCCCTCTGTTTCAGCAACTCGGTTTCTCGCCCACTGTTTCAGCCCCTCTGTTTCAGCTCCTCTGTTTCAGCCCCTCTGTTTTTCGCCCTCTTATTCAGCCCCTCTGTTTCTCGCCCTCTGTTTCAGCCCCTCTGTTTGAGCCCCTCTGTTTCAGCACCTCTGTTTCTCGCCCTCGGTTTCAGCCCCTCGGTTTCTCGCCCTCTGTTTCAGCCCCTCTGTTTCAGCCCCTCTGTTTCAGCCCCTCTGTTTCTCGCCCTCTGTTTCAGCCCCTCGGTTTCTCGCCCTCTGTTTCAGCCCCTCTGTTTCAGCCCCTCTGTTTCAGCCCCTCTGTTTCTCGCCCTCGGTTTCAACCCCTCGGTTTCTCGCCCTCTGTTTCAGCCCCTCTGTTTCAGCCCCTCTGTTTCTCAGCCTCTGTTTGAGCCCCTCGGTTTCTCGCCCTCTGTTTCAGCCCCTCTGTTTCAGCCCCTCTGTTTCACCCCTCGGTTTCTCACCCTCTGTTTCAGCCCCACTGTTTCAGCCCTTCTGTTTCTCGCCCTCTGTTTCAGCCCCTCTGTTTCAGCCCCTCTGTTTCTCGCCCTCTGTTTCTCGCCCCCTGTTTCAGACCCTCTGTTTCAGCCCCATTGTTTCAGCCCTTCTGTTTCTCGCCCTCTGTTTCAGACCCTCTGTTTCAGCCCCTCTGTTTCAGACCCTCTGTTTCTCGCCCACTGTTTCAGCCCCTTTGTTTCAGCCCCTCTGTTTCAGCCCCTCTGTTTCAGCACCTCGGTTTCTCGCCCTCTGTTTCAGCCCCTCTGTTTCAGCTCCTCTGTTTCAGCCCCTCTTTTTCCCACACACTGTTTCAGCCCCTCTGCTTCTCGCCCTCTGTTTCAGCCCCTCTGTTTCAGTTCCTCTGTTTCAGCCCCTCTGTTTCAGCACCTCGGTTTCTCGCCCTCTGTTTCAGCCCCTCTGTTTCAGCTCCTCTGTTTCAGCCCCTCTGTTTTTCGCCCTCTTATTCAGCCCCTCTGTTTCTCGCCCTCTGTTTCAGCCCCTCTGTTTGAGCCCCTCTGTTTCAGCACCTCTATTTCTCGCCGTCGGTTTCAGCCCCTCGGTTTCTCGCCCTCTGTTTCAGCCCCTCTGTTTCAGCCACTCTGTTTCAGCCCCTCTGTTTCTCGCCCTCTGTTTCAGCCCCTCGGTTTCTCGCCCTCTGTTTCAGCCCCTCTGTTTCAGCCCCTCTGTTTCAGCCCCTCTGTTTCTCGCCCTCGGTTTCAACCCCTCGGTTTCTCGCCCTCTGTTTCAGCCCCTCTGTTTCAGCCCCTCTGTTTCTCAGCCTCTGTTTGAGCCCCTCGGTTTCTCGCCCTCTGTTTCAGCCCCTCTGTTTCAGCCCCTCTGTTTCACCCCTCGGTTTCTCACCCTCTGTTTCAGCCCCACTGTTTCAGCCCTTCTGTTTCTCGCCCTCTGTTTCAGCCCCTCTGTTTCAGCCCCTCGGTTTCTCGCCCTCTGTTTCTCGCCCCCTGTTTCAGACCCTCTGTTTCAGCCCCATTGTTTCAGCCCTTCTGTTTCTCGCCCTCTGTTTCAGACCCTCTGTTTCAGCCCCTCTGTTTCAGCCCCTCTGTTTCTCGCCCACTGTTTCAGCCCCTTTGTTTCAGCCCCTCTGTTTCTCGCCCTCTGTTTCAGCCCCTCTGTTTCTCGCCCTCTGTTTCTCGCCCTCAGTTTCGGCCCCTCTGTTTCAGCCACACTGTTTCAGCCCCTCGGTTTCTCGCCCTCTGTTTCAGCCCCTCTGTTTCTCGCCCTCTGTTTCAGCCCCTCTGTTTCAGCCCTTCTGTTTCAGCCCCTCTGTTTCAGCCCCTCTGTTTCTCGCCCTCTGTTTCTCGCCCTCTGTTTCTCGCCTTCTGTTTCAGCCCCTCTGTTTCAGCACCTCTGTTTCAGCCCCTCTGTTTCAGCCCCTCGGTTTCTCGCCCTCTGTTTCAGCCCCTCTGTTTCTCGCCCTCTGTTTCAGCCCCTCGGTTTCTTGCCCTCTATTTCAGCCCCTCTGTTTCAGCCCCTCTGTTTCAGCCCCTCTGTTTCTCGCCCTCTGTTTCAGCCCCTCTGTTTCTCGCCCTCTGTTTCAGCCCCTCTGTTTCAGCCCCTCTTTTCCAGCCCCTCTGTTTCAGCTCCTCTGTTTCGGCCCCTCTGTTTGTAGCCCTCTGTTTCAGCCCCTCTGTTTCAGCCCCTCTGTTTCAGCCCCTCTGTATCTCGCCCCCTGTTTCAGCCCCACTGTTTCAGCCCCTCTGTTTCAGCCCCTCTGTTCCAGCCCCTTTGTTTCAGCCCCTCTGTTTCAGCCCCTCTGTTTCAGCCCCCTGTTCCAGCCCCTTTCTTTCAGCCCCTCTGTTTCAGCCCCTCTGTTTCAGCCCCTCTGTTTCTCGCCCACTGTTTCAGCCCCTCTGTTTCTCGCCCTCTGTTTCTCGCCCTCTGTTTCAGCCCCTCTGTTTCAGCCCCTCTGTTCCAGCCCCTCTGTTTCAGCCCCTCTGTTTCAGCCCCTCTGTTTCTAGCCCTCTGTTTCAGCCCCTCTGTTTCAGCCCCTCTGTTTCAGCCCCTCTGTTTCTCGCCCTCTGTTTCTCGCCCCCTCTTTCAGCCCCACTGTTTCAGACCCTCGGTTTCTCGCCCTCTGTTTCAGCCCCTCTGTTTCAGCCCCTTTGTTTCAGCCCCTCTGTTTCAACACCTCTGTTTCTCGCCCTCTGTTTCAGCCTCTCTGTTTCTCGCCCTCTGTTTCAGCCCCTCTGTTTCAGCCCCTCTGTTTCAGCCCTTCTGTTCAGCCCCTCGGTTTCTCGCCCTCTGTTTTTGCCCCTCGGTTTCTCGCCCTCTGTTTCAGCCCCTCTGTTTCAGCCCCTCTGTTTCTCGCCCTCTGTTTCAGCGCCTCTGTTTCTCGCCCTCTGTTTCAGCCCCTCTGTTTCAGCCCCTCTGTTTCAGCCCCTCTGTTTCTCGCCCTCTGTTTCAGCCCCTCGGATTCTCGCCCTCTGTTTCAGCCCCTCTGTTTCAGCCCCTCTGTATCTCGCCCTCTGTTTCAGCCCCTCTGTTTCAGCCCCTCTGTTTCAGCCACTCTTTTTCTCGCCATCTCTTTCAGCCCCTCTGTTTCAGCCCCTCTGTTTCAGCCCCTCTTTTTCTCGCCCTCTGTTTCAGCCCCACTGTTTCAGCCCCTCTGTTTCTCGCCCTCTGTTTCAGCCCCTCTGTTTCTCGCCCCCTGTTTCTCGCCCCCTGTTTCAGCCCCTCTCTTTCAGCCCCTCTGTTTCTCGCCCCATGTTTCAGACCCTCTGTTTCATCCCCTCTGTTTCTCGCCCCCTGTTTCAGACCCTCTGTTTCAGCCCCTCTGTTTCTCGCCCTCTGTTTCAGCCCCTCTGTTTCTCGCCCTCTGTTTCTCGCCCTCTGTTTCAGCCCCTCTGTTTCAGCCCCTCTGTTTCAGCCCCTCTGTTTCAGCCCCTCTGTTTCTCGCCCTCTGTTTCAGCCCCGCTGTTTCAGCCCCTCTGTTTCAGCCCCTCTGTTTCTAGCCCTCAGTTTCAGGCCCTCTGTTTCAGCCCCTCTGTTTCAGCCCCTCTGTTTCTCGCCCTCTGTTTCTCGCCCCCTGTTTCAGCCCCTCTGTTTCAGCCCCTCTGTTTCTCGCCCTCTGTTTCAGCCCCTCTGTTTCAGCCCTTCTGTTTCAGCCTCTCTGCTTCAGCCCCTCTGTTTCTCGCCGTCTGTTTCTCGCCCTCTGTTTCTCGCCTTCTGTTTCAGCCCCTCTGTTTCAGCACCTCTGTTTCAGCCCCTCTGTTTCAGCCCCTCGGTTTCTCGCCCTCTGTTTCAGCCCCTCTGTTTCTCGCCCTCTGTTTCAGCCCCTCTGTTTCTCGCACTCTGTTTCAGCCCATCTGTTTCAGCCCCCCTGTTCAGCCGCTCGGTTTCTCGCCCTCTGTTTCAGCCCCTAGGTTTCTCGCCCTCTGTTTCAGCCCCTCTGTTTCAGCCCTCTGTTTCAGCCCCTCTGTTTCAGCCCCTCTGTTTCAGCCCTCTGTTTCAGCCCCTCTGTTTCTCGCCCTCTGTTTCAGCACCTCTGGTTCTCACCCTCTGTTTCAGCCCCTCTGTTTCAGCCCCTCTGTTTCTCGCCCCCTGTTTCAGCCCCTCTGTTTCAGCCCCTCTGTTTCTCGCCCTCTGTTTCAGCCCCTCTGTTTCTCGCCCTCTGTTTCTCGCCCTCTGTTTCAGCCCCTCTGTTTCAGCCCCTCTGTTTCTCGCCCTCTGTTTCAGCCCCTCGGTTTCTCGCCCTCTGTTTCCGCCCATCTGTTTCTCGCCCTCTGTTTCAGACCCTCTGTTTCAGCTCCTCTGTTTCAGCCCCTCTTTTCCTCACCCACTGTTTCAGCCCCTCTGTTTCAGCCCCTCTGTTTCAGCCCCTCGGTTTCTCGCCCTCTGTTTCAGCCCCTCTGTTTCAGCTCCTCTGTTTCAGCCCCTCTGTTTCAGCCCCTCGGTTTCTCGCCCTCTGTTTCAGCCCCTCTGTTTCTCGCCCTCTGTTTCAGCCCATCTGTTTCAGCCCCTCTGTTCAGCCACTCGGTTTCTCGCCCTCTGTTTCAGCCCCTCTGTTTCTCGCCCTCTGTTTCAGCCCATCTGTTTCAGCCCCTCAGTTCAGCCACTCGGTTTCTCGCCCTCTGTTTCAGCCCCTCTGTTTCTCGCCCTCTGTTTCTCGCCCTCTGTTTCAGCCCCACTGTTTCTGCCCCTCTGTTTCTCGCCCTCTGTTTCAGACCCTCTGTTTCAGCTCCTCTGTTTCAGCACCTCTCTTTCTCACCCACTGTTTCAGCCCCTCTGCTTCTCGCCCTCTGTTTCAGCCCCTCTGTTTCAGCCCCTCTGTTTCAGCCCCTCTGTTTCAGCCCCTCGGTTTCTCGCCCTCTGTTTCAGCCCCTCTGTTTCATCTCCTCTGTTTCAGCCCCTCTGTTTCTCGCTCTCTTATTCAGCCCCTCTGTTTCTCGCCCTCTGTTTCAGCCCCTCTGTTTGAGCCCCTCTGTTTCAGCCCCTCTGTTTCTCGCCCTCTGTTTCAGCCCCTCGGTTTCTCGCCCTCTGTTTCAGCACCTCTGTTTCAGCCCCTCTGTTTCAGCCCCTCTGTTTCAGCCCCTCTGTTTCTCACCCTCTGTTTGAGCACCTCGGTTTCTCGCCCTCTGTTTCAGCCCCTCTGTTTCAGCCCCTCTGTTTCACCCCTCGGTTTCTCACCCTCTGTTTCAGCCCCACTGTTTCAGCCCTTCTGTTTCCCGCCCTCTGTTTCAGCCCCTCTGTTTCAGCCCCACTGTTTATCGCCCTCTGTTTCTCGCCCCCTGTTTCAGCCCCTCTGTTTCAGCCCCTCTGTTTCAGCCCCTCTGTTTCTCGCCCTCAGTTTCAGCCCCTCTGTTTCAGCCCCTCTGTTTCAGCCCCTCTGTTTCAGCCCCTCTGTTTCTCTCCCTCTGTTTCTCGCCCCCTGTTTCAGCCCCTCTGTTTCAGCCCCTCGGTTTCTCGCCCTCTGTTTCAGCCCCTCTGTTTCAGCCCCTCTGTTTCTCGCCCTCTGTTTCTCGCCCTCTATTTCTCGCCCTCTGTTTCAGCCCCTCTGTTTCAGCCCCTCTGTTTCAGCCCCTCTGTTCAGCCCCTCGGTTTCTCGCCCTCTGTTTCAGCCCCTCTGTTTCTCGCCCCCTGTTTCAGCCTCTCTGTTTCAGCCCCTCTGTTTCTCGCCCTCTGTTTCAGCCCCTCTGTTTCTCGCCCTCTGTTTCTCGCCCTCTGTTTCAGCCCCTCTGTTTCAGCCCCTCTGTTCCAGCCCCTCTGTTTCAGCCCCTCTGTTTCAGCCCCTCTGTTTCTAGCCCTCTGTATCAGCCCCTCTGTTTCAGCCCCTCTGTTTCAGCCCCTCTGTTTCTCGCCCTCTGTTTCTCGCCCCCTGTTTCAGCCCCACTGTTTCAGCCCCTCGGTTTCTCGCCCTCTGTTTCAGCCCCTCTGTTTCAGCCCCTTTGTTTCAGCCCCTCTGTTTCAGCCCCTCTGTTTCTCGCCCTCTGTTTCAGCCCCTCTGTTTCTCGCCCTCTGTTTCAGCCCCTCTGTTTCAGACCCTCTGTTTCAGCCCCTCTGTTCAGCCCCTCGGTTTCTCGCCCTCTGTTTCAGCCCCTCTGTTTCAGCCCCTCTGTTTCAGCCCCTCGGTTTCTCGCCCTCTGTTTCAGCCCCTCTGTTTCTCGCCCCCTGTTTCAGCCTCTCTGTTTCAGCCCCTCTGTTTCTCGCCCTCTGTTTCAGCCCCTCTGTTTCTCGCCCTCTGTTTCTCGCCCTCTGTTTCAGCCCCTCTGTTTCAGCCCCTCTGTTCCAGCCCCTCTGTTTCAGCCCCTCTGTTTCAGCCCCTCTGTTTCTAGCCCTCTGTTTCAGCCCCTCTGTTTCAGCCCCTCTGTTTCAGCCCCTCTGTTTCTCGCCCTCTGTTTCTCGCCCCCTGTTTCAGCCCCACTGTTTCAGCCCCTCGGATTCTCGCCCTCTGTTTCAGCCCCTCTGTTTCAGACCCTCTGTTTCTCGCCCTCTGTTTCAGCCCCTCTGTTTCAGCTCCTCTGTTTCAGCCCCTCTTTTTCTCGCCCTCTCTTTCAGCCCCTCTGTTTCAGCCCCTCTGTTTCAGTCCCTCTGTTTCTCGCCCTCTGTTTCAGCCCCACTGTTTCAGCCCCTCTGTTTCTCGCCCTCTGTTTCAGCCCCTCTGTTTCTCGCCCCCTGATTCTCGCCCCCTGTTTCAGCCACTCTCTTTCAGCCCCTCTGTTTCTCGCCCCATGTTTCAGCCCCTCTGTTTCAGCCCCTCTGTTTCTCGCCCCCTGTTTCAGACCCTCTGTTTCAGCCCCTCTGTTTCTCGCCCTCTGTTTCAGCCCCTCTGTTTCTCGCCCTCTGTTTCTCGCCCTCTGTTTCACCCCCTCTGTTTCAGCCCCTCTGTTTCAGCCCCTCTGTTTCAGCCCCTCTGTTTCTCGCCCTCTGTTTCTAGCCCTCAGTTTCAGGCCCTCTGTTTCAGCCCCTCTGTTTCAGCACCTCTGTTTCAGCCCCTCTGTTTCAGCCCCTCGGTTTCTCGCCCTCTGTTTCAGCCCCTCTGTTTCTCGCCCTCTGTTTCAGCCCCTCTGTTTCTCGCACTCTGTTTCAGCCCATCTGTTTCAGCCCCCCTGTTCAGCCGCTCGGTTTCTCGCCCTCTGTTTCAGCCCGTCGGTTTCTCGCCCTCTGTTTCAGCCCCTCTGTTTCAGCCCTCTGTTTCAGCCCCTCTGTTTCAGCCCCTCTGTTTCAGCCCTCTGTTTCAGCCCCTCTGTTTCTCGCCCTCTGTTTCAGCACCTCTGTTTCTCACACTCTGTTTCAGCCCCTCTGTATCAGCCCCTCTGTTTCTCGCCCCCTGTTTCAGCCCCTCTGTTTCAGCCCCTCTGTTTCTCGCCCTCTGTTTCAGCCCCTCTGTTTCTCGCCCTCTGTTTCTCGCCCTCTGTTTCAGCCCCTCTGTTTCAGCCCCTCTGTTTCTCGCCCTCTGTTTCAGCCCCTCGGTTTCTCGCCCTCTGTTTCCGCCCATCTGTTTCTCGCCCTCTTTTTCAGACCCTCTGTTTCAGCTCCTCTGTTTCAGCCCCTCTTTTTCTCACCCACTGTTTCAGCCCCTCTGCTTCTCGCCCTCTGTTTCAGCCCCTCTGTTTCAGCCCCTCGGTTTCTCGCCCTCTGTTTCAGCCCCTCTGTTTCAGCTCCTCTGTTTCAGCCCCTCTGTTTCAGCCCCTCGGTTTCTCGCCCTCTGTTTCAGCCCCTCTGTTTCTCGCCCTCTGTTTCAGCCCATCTGTTTCAGCCCCTCTGTTCAGCCACTCGGTTTCTCGCCCTCTGTTTCAGCCCCCCTGTTTCTCGCCCTCTGTTTCTCGCCCTCTGTTTCAGCCCCTCTGTTTCTCGCCCTCTGTTTCAGCCCATCTGTTTCAGCCCCTCAGTTCAGCCACTCGGTTTCTCACCCTCTGTTTCAGCCCCTCTGTTTCTCGCCCTCTGTTTCTCGCCCTCTGTTTCAGCCCCACTGTTTCTGCCCCTCTGTTTCTCGCCCTCTGTTTCAGACCCTCTGTTTCAGCTCCTCTGTTTCAGCACCTCTTTTTCTCACCCACTGTTTCAGCCCCTCTGCTTCTCGCCCTCTGTTTCAGCCCCTCTGTTTCAGCCCCTCTGTTTCTGCCCCTCTGTTTCAGCCCCTCGGTTTCTCGCCCTCTGTTTCAGCCCCTCTGTTTCAGCTCCTCTGTTTCAGCCCCTCTGTTTCTCGCTCTCTTATTCAGCCCCTCTGTTTGTCGCCCTCTGTTTCAGCCCCTCTGTTTGAGCCCCTCTGTTTCAGCCCCTCTGTTTCTCGCCCTCTGTTTCAGCCCCTCGGTTTCTCGCCCTCTGTTTCAGCCCCTCTGTTTCAGCCCCTCTGTTTCAGCCCCTCTGTTTCAGCCCCTCTGTTTCTCACGCTCTGTTTGAGCACCTCGGTTTCTCGCCCTCTGTTTCAGCCCCTCTGTTTCAGCCCCTCTGTTTCACCCCTCGGTTTCTCACCCTCTGTTTCAGCCCCACTGTTTCAGCCCTTCTGTTTCCCGCCCTCTGTTTCAGCCCCTCTGTTTCAGCCCCACTGTTTATCGCCCTCTGTTTCTCGCCCCCTGTTTCAGCCCCTCTGTTTCAGCCCCTCTGTTTCAGCCCCTCTGTTTCTCGCCCTCAGTTTCAGCCCCTCTGTTTCAGCCCCTCTGTTTCAGCCCCTCTGTTTCAGCCCCTCGGTTTCTCGCCCTCTGTTTCAGCCCCTCTGTTTCAGCCCCTCTGTTTCTCGCCCTCTGTTTCTCGCCCTCTATTTCTCGCCCTCTGTTTCAGCCCCTCTGTTTCAGCCCCTCTGTTTCAGCCCCTCTGTTCAGCCCCTCGGTTTCTCGCCCTCTGTTTCAGCCCCTCTGTTTCAGCCCCTCTGTTTCTCGCCCTCTGTTTCAGCCCCTCTGTTTCTCGCCCCCTGTTTCAGCCTCTCTGTTTCAGCCCCTCTGGTTCTCGCCCTCTGTTTCAGCTCCTCTGTTTCTCGCCCTCTGTTTCTCGCCCTCTGTTTCAGCCCCTCTGTTTCAGCCCCTCTGTTCCAGCCCCTCTGTTTCAGCCCCTCTGTTTCAGCCCCTCTGTTTCTAGCCCTCTGTTTCAGCCCCTCTGTTTCAGCCCCTCTGTTTCAGCCCCTCTGTTTCTCGCCCTCTGTTTCTCGCCCCCTGTTTCATCCCCACTGTTTCAGCCCCTCGGTTTCTCGCCCTCTGTTTCAGCCCCTCTGTTTCAGCCCCTTTGTTTCAGCCCCTCTGTTTCAGCCCCTCTGTTTCTCGCCCTCTGTTTCAGCCCCTCTGTTTCTCGCCCTCTGTTTCAGCCCCTCTGTTTCAGCCCCTCTGTTCAGCCCCTCGGTTTCTCGCCCTCTGTTTCAGCCCCTCTGTTTCAGCCCCTCTGTTTCAGCCCCTCTGTTTCTCGCCCTCTGTTTCAGCCCCTCTGTTTCTCGCCCCCTGTTTCAGCCTCTCTGTTTCAGCCCCTCTGTTTCTCGCCCTCTGTTTCAGCCCCTCTGTTTCTCGCCCTCTGTTTCTCGCCCTCTGTTTCAGCCCCTCTGTTTCAGCCCCTCTGTTCCAGCCCCTCTGTTTCAGCCCATCTGTTTCAGCCCCTCTGTTTCTAGCCCTCTGTTTCAGCCCCTCTGTTTCAGCCCCTCTGTTTCAGCCCCTCTGTTTCTCGCCCTCTGTTTCTCGCCCCCTGTTTCAGCCACACTGTTTCAGCCCCTCGGTTTCTCGCCCTCTGTTTCAGCCCCTCTGTTTCAGCCCCTTTGTTTCAGCCCCTCTGTTTCAGCCCCTCTGTTTCTCGCCCTCTGTTTCAGCCCCTCTGTTTCTCGCCCTCTGTTTCAGCCCCTCTGTTTCAGACCCTCTGTTTCAGCCCCTCTGTTCAGCCCCTCGGTTTCTCGCCCTCTGTTTCAGCCCCTCTGTTTCAGCCCCTCTGTTTCTCGCCCTCAGTTTCAGCCCCTCTGTTTCTCGCCCTCTGTTTCTCGCCCTCTGTTTCAGCCCCACTGTTTCTGCCCCTCTGTTTCTCGCCCTCTGTTTCAGACCCTCTGTTTCAGCTCCTCTGTTTCAGCACCTCTTTTTCTCACCCACTGTTTCAGCCCCTCTGCTTCTCGCCCTCTGTTTCAGCCCCTCTGTTTCAGCCCCTCTGTTTCAGCCCCTCTGTTTCAGCCCCTCGGTTTCTCGCCCTCTGTTTCAGCCCCTCTGTTTCAGCTCCTCTGTTTCAGCCCCTCTGTTTCTCGCTCTCTTATTCAGCCCCTCTGTTTCTCGCCCTCTGTTTCAGCCCCTCTGTTTGAGCCCCTCTGTTTCAGCCCCTCTGTTTCTCGCCCTCTGTTTCAGCCCCTCGGTTTCTCGCCCTCTGTTTCAGCACCTCTGTTTCAGCCCCTCTGTTTCAGCCCCTCTGTTTCAGCCCCTCTGTTTCTCACCCTCTGTTTGAGCACCTCGGTTTCTCGCCCTCTGTTTCAGCCCCTCTGTTTCAGCCCCTCTGTTTCACCTCTCGGTTTCTCACCCTCTGTTTCAGCCCCACTGTTTCAGCCCTTCTGTTTCCCGCCCTCTGTTTCAGCCCCTCTGTTTCAGCCCCACTGTTTATCGCCCTCTGTTTCTCGCCCCCTGTTTCAGCCCCTCTGTTTCAGCCCCTCTGTTTCAGCCACTCTGTTTCTCGCCCTCAGTTTCAGCCCCTCTGTTTCAGCCACTCTGTTTCAGCCCCTCTGTTTCAGCCCCTCTGTTTCTCTCCCTCTGTTTCTCGCCCCCTGTTTCAGCCCCTCTGTTTCAGCCCCTCGGTTTCTCGCCCTCTGTTTCAGCCCCTCTGTTTCAGCCCCTCTGTTTCTCGCCCTCTGTTTCTCGCCCTCTATTTCTCGCCCTCTGTTTCAGCCCCTCTGTTTCAGCCCCTCTGTTTCAGCCCCTCTGTTCAGCCCCTCGGTTTCTCGCCCTCTGTTTCAGCCCCTCTGTTTCAGCCCCTCTGTTTCAGCCCCTCTGTTTCTCGCCCTCTGTTTCAGCCCCTCTGTTTCTCGCCCCCTGTTTCAGCCTCTCTGTTTCAGCCCCTCTGTTTCTCGCCCTCTGTTTCAGCCCCTCTGTTTCTCGCCCTCTGTTTCTCGCCCTCTGTTTCAGCCCCTCTGTTTCAGCCCCTCTGTTCCAGCCCCTCTGTTTCAGCCCCTCTGTTTCAGCCCCTCTGTTTCTAGCCCTCTGTTTCAGCCCCTCTGTTTCAGCACCTCTGTTTCAGCCCCTCTGTTTCTCGCCCTCTGTTTCCTGCCCCCTGTTTCAGCCCCACTTTTTCAGCCCCTCGGTTTCTCGCCCTCTGTTTCAGCCCCTCTGTTTCAGCCCCTTTGTTTCAGCCCCTCTGTTTCAGCCCCTCTGTTTCTCGCCCTCTGTTTCAGCCCCTCTGTTTCTCGCCCTCTGTTTCAGCCCCTCTGTTTCAGACCCTCTGTTTCAGCCCCTCTGTTCAGCCCCTCGGTTTCTCGCCCTCTGTTTCAGCCCCTCTGTTTCAGCCCCTCTGTTTCAGCCCCTCTGTTTCTCGCCCTCTGTTTCAGCCCCTCTGTTTCTCGCCCCCTGTTTCAGCCTCTCTGTTTCAGCCCCTCTGTTTCTCGCCCTCTGTTTCAGCCCCTCTGTTTCTCGCCCTCTGTTTCTCGCCCTCTGTTTCAGCCCCTCTGTTTCAGCCCCTCTGTTCCAGCCCCTCTGTTTCAGCCCCTCTGTTTCAGCCCCTCTGTTTCTAGCCCTCTGTTTCAGCCCCTCTGTTTCAGCCCCTCTGTTTCAGCCCCTCTGTTTCTCGCCCTCTGTTTCTCGCCCCCTGTTTCAGCCCCACTGTTTCAGCCCCTCGGATTCTCGCCCTCTGTTTCAGCCCCCCTGTTTCAGACCCTCTGTTTCTCGCCCTCTGTTTCAGCCCCTCTGTTTCAGCCCCTCTGTTTCAGCCCCTCTTTTTCTCGCCCTCTCTTTCAGCCCCTCTGTTTCAGCCCCTCTGTTTCAGCCCCTCTGTTTCTCGCCCTCTGTTTCAGCCCCACTGTTTCAGCCCCTCTGTTTCTCGCCCTCTGTTTCAGCCCCTCTGTTTCTCGCCCCCTGTTTCTCGCCCCCTGTTTCAGCCCCTCTCTTTCAGCCCCTCTGTTTCTCGCCCCATGTTTCAGCCCCTCTGTTTCAGCCCCTCTGTTTCTCGCCCCCTGTTTCAGACCCTCTGTTTCAGCTCCTCTGTTTCTCGCCCTCTGTTTCAGCCCCTCTGTTTCTCGCCCTCTGTTTCTCGCCCTCTGTTTCAGCCCCTCTGTTTCAGCCCCTCTGTTTCAGCCCCTCTGTTTCAGCCCCTCTGTTTCTCGCCCTCTGTGTCTAGCCCTCAGTTTCAGGCCCTCTGTTTCAGCCCCTCTGTTTCAGCACCTCTGTTTCAGCCCCTCTGTTTCAGCCCCTCGGTTTCTCGCCCTCTGTTTCAGCCCCTCTGTTTCTCGCCCTCTGTTTCAGCCCCTCTGTTTCTCGCACTCTGTTTCAGCCCATCTGTTTCAGCCCCCCTGTTCAGCCGCTCGGTTTCTCGCCCTCTGTTTCAGCCCCTCGGTTTCTCGCCCTCTGTTTCAGCCCCTCTGTTTCAGCCCTCTGTTTCAGCCCCTCTGTTTCAGCCCCTCTGTTTCAGCCCTCTGTTTCAGCCCCTCTGTTTCTCGCCCTCTGTTTCAGCACCTCTGTTTCTCACACTCTGTTTCAGCCCCTCTGTTTCAGCCCCTCTGTTTCTCGCCCCCTGTTTCAGCCCCTCTGTTTCAGCCCCTCTGTTTCTCGCCCTCTGTTTCAGCCCCTTTGTTTCTCGCCCTCTGTTTCTCGCCCTCTGTTTCAGCCCCTCTGTTTCAGCCCCTCTATTTCTCGCCCTCTGTTTCAGCCCCTCTGTTTCAGCCCCTCTGTTTCAGCCCCTCTGTTCAGCCCCTCGGTTTCTCGCCCTCTGTTTCAGCCCCTCTGTTTCAGCCCCTCTGTTTCAGCCCCTCTGTTTCTCGCCCTCTGTTTCAGCCCCTCTGTTTCTCGCCCCCTGTTTCAGCCTCTCTGTTTCAGCCCCTCTGTTTCTCGCCCTCTGTTTCAGCCCCTCTGTTTCTCGCCCTCTGTTTCTCGCCCTCTGTTTCAGCCCCTCTGTTTCAGCCCCTCTGTTCCAGCCCCTCTGTTTCAGCCCCTCTGTTTCAGCCCCTCTGTTTCTAGCCCTCTGTTTCAGCCCCTCTGTTTCAGCACCTCTGTTTCAGCCCCTCTGTTTCTCGCCCTCTGTTTCCTGCCCCCTGTTTCAGCCCCACTGTTTCAGCCCCTCGGTTTCTCGCCCTCTGTTTCAGCCCCTCTGTTTCAGCCCCTTTGTTTCAGCCCCTCTGTTTCAGCCCCTCTGTTTCTCGCCCTCTGTTTCAGCCCCTCTGTTTCTCGCCCTCTGTTTCAGCCCCTCTGTTTCAGACCCTCTGTTTCAGCCCCTCTGTTCAGCCCCTCGGTTTCTCGCCCTCTGTTTCAGCCCCTCTGTTTCAGCCCCTCTGTTTCAGCCCCTCTGTTTCTCGCCCTCTGTTTCAGCCCCTCTGTTTCTCGCCCCCTGTTTCAGCCTCTCTGTTTCAGCCCCTCTGTTTCTCGCCCTCTGTTTCAGCCCCTCTGTTTCTCGCCCTCTGTTTCTCGCCCTCTGTTTCAGCCCCTCTGTTTCAGCCCCTCTGTTCCAGCCCCTCTGTTTCAGCCCCTCTGTTTCAGCCCCTCTGTTTCTAGCCCTCTGTTTCAGCCCCTCTGTTTCAGCCCCTCTGTTTCAGCCCCTCTGTTTCTCGCCCTCTGTTTCTCGCCCCCTGTTTCAGCCCCACTGTTTCAGCCCCTCGGATTCTCGCCCTCTGTTTCAGCCCCTCTGTTTCAGACCCTCTGTTTCTCGCCCTCTGTTTCAGCCCCTCTGTTTCAGCCCCTCTGTTTCAGCCCCTCTTTTTCTCGCCCTCTCTTTCAGCCCCTCTGTTTCAGCCCCTCTGTTTCAGCCCCTCTGTTTCTCGCCCTCTGTTTCAGCCCCACTGTTTCAGCCCCTCTGTTTCTCGCCCTCTGTTTCAGCCCCTCTGTTTCTCGCCCCCTGTTTCTCGCCCCCTGTTTCAGCCCCTCTCTTTCAGCCCCTCTGTTTCTCGCCCCATGTTTCAGCCCCTCTGTTTCAGCCCCTCTGTTTCTCGCCCCCTGTTTCAGACCCTCTGTTTCAGCTCCTCTGTTTCTCGCCCTCTGTTTCAGCCCCTCTGTTTCTCGCCCTCTGTTTCTCGCCCTCTGTTTCAGCCCCTCTGTTTCAGCCCCTCTGTTTCAGCCCCTCTGTTTCAGCCCCTCTGTTTCTCGCCCTCTGTGTCTAGCCCTCAGTTTCAGGCCCTCTGTTTCAGCCCCTCTGTTTCAGCACCTCTGTTTCAGCCCCTCTGTTTCAGCCCCTCGGTTTCTCGCCCTCTGTTTCAGCCCCTCTGTTTCTCGCCCTCTGTTTCAGCCCCTCTGTTTCTCGCACTCTGTTTCAGCCCATCTGTTTCAGCCCCCCTGTTCAGCCGCTCGGTTTCTCGCCCTCTGTTTCAGCCCCTCGGTTTCTCGCCCTCTGTTTCAGCCCCTCTGTTTCAGCCCTCTGTTTCAGCCCCTCTGTTTCAGCCCCTCTGTTTCAGCCCTCTGTTTCAGCCCCTCTGTTTCTCGCCCTCTGTTTCAGCACCTCTGTTTCTCACACTCTGTTTCAGCCCCTCTGTTTCAGCCCCTCTGTTTCTCGCCCCCTGTTTCAGCCCCTCTGTTTCAGCCCCTCTGTTTCTCGCCCTCTGTTTCAGCCCCTTTGTTTCTCGCCCTCTGTTTCTCGCCCTCTGTTTCAGCCCCTCTGTTTCAGCCCCTCTGTTTCTCGCCCTCTGTTTCAGCCCCTCGGTTTCTCGCCCTCTGTTTCTCGCCCTCTGTTTCAGCCCCTCTGTTTCAGCCCCTCTGTTTCAGCCCCTCTGTTTCAGCCCCTCTGTTTCTCGCCCTCTGTGTCTAGCCCTCAGTTTCAGGCCCTCTGTTTCAGCCCCTCTGTTTCAGCACCTCTGTTTCAGCCCCTCTGTTTCAGCCCCTCGGTTTCTCGCCCTCTGTTTCAGCCCCTCTGTTTCTCGCCCTCTGTTTCAGCCCCTCTGTTTCTCGCACTCTGTTTCAGCCCATCTGTTTCAGCCCCCCTGTTCAGCCGCTCGGTTTCTCGCCCTCTGTTTCAGCCCCTCGGTTTCTCGCCCTCTGTTTCAGCCCCTCTGTTTCAGCCCTCTGTTTCAGCCCCTCTGTTTCAGCCCCTCTGTTTCAGCCCTCTGTTTCAGCCCCTCTGTTTCTCGCCCTCTGTTTCAGCACCTCTGTTTCTCACACTCTGTTTCAGCCCCTCTGTTTCAGCCCCTCTGTTTCTCGCCCCCTGTTTCAGCCCCTCTGTTTCAGCCCCTCTGTTTCTCGCCCTCTGTTTCAGCCCCTTTGTTTCTCGCCCTCTGTTTCTCGCCCTCTGTTTCAGCCCCTCTGTTTCAGCCCCTCTATTTCTCGCCCTCTGTTTCAGCCCCTCTGTTTCAGCCCCTCTGTTTCAGCCCCTCTGTTCAGCCCCTCGGTTTCTCGCCCTCTGTTTCAGCCCCTCTGTTTCAGCCCCTCTGTTTCAGCCCCTCTGTTTCTCGCCCTCTGTTTCAGCCCCTCTGTTTCTCGCCCCCTGTTTCAGCCTCTCTGTTTCAGCCCCTCTGTTTCTCGCCCTCTGTTTCAGCCCCTCTGTTTCTCGCCCTCTGTTTCTCGCCCTCTGTTTCAGCCCCTCTGTTTCAGCCCCTCTGTTCCAGCCCCTCTGTTTCAGCCCCTCTGTTTCAGCCCCTCTGTTTCTAGCCCTCTGTTTCAGCACCTCTGTTTCAGCCCCTCTGTTTCTCGCCCTCTGTTTCCTGCCCCCTGTTTCAGCCCCACTGTTTCAGCCCCTCGGTTTCTCGCCCTCTGTTTCAGCCCCTCTGTTTCAGCCCCTTTGTTTCAGCCCCTCTGTTTCAGCCCCTCTGTTTCTCGCCCTCTGTTTCAGCCCCTCTGTTTCTCGCCCTCTGTTTCAGCCCCTCTGTTTCAGACCCTCTGTTTCAGCCCCTCTGTTCAGCCCCTCGGTTTCTCGCCCTCTGTTTCAGCCCCTCTGTTTCAGCCCCTCTGTTTCAGCCCCTCTGTTTCTCGCCCTCTGTTTCAGCCCCTCTGTTTCTCGCCCCCTGTTTCAGCCTCTCTGTTTCAGCCCCTCTGTTCAGCCACTCGGTTTCTCACCCTCTGTTTCGGCCCCTCTGTTTCTCGCCCTCTGTTTCTCGCCCTCTGTTTCAGCCCCACTGTTTCTGCACCTCTGTTTCTCGCCCTCTGTTTCAGACCCTCTGTTTCAGCTCCTCTGTTTCAGCACCTCTTTTTCTCACCCACTGTTTCAGCCCCTCTGCTTCTCGCCCTCTGTTTCAGCCCCTCTGTTTCAGCCCCTCTGTTTCTGCCCCTCTGTTTCAGCCCCTCGGTTTCTCGCCCTCTGTTTCAGCCCCTCTGTTTCAGCTCCTCTGTTTCAGCCCCTCTGTTTCTCGCTCTCTTATTCAGCCCCTCTGTTTGTCGCCCTCTGTTTCAGCCCCTCTCTTTGAGCCCCTCTGTTTCAGCCCCTCTGTTTCTCGCCCTCTGTTTCAGCCCCTCGGTTTCTCGCCCTCTGTTTCAGCCCCTCTGTTTCAGCCCCTCTGTTTCAGCCCCTCTGTTTCAGCCCCTCTGTTTCAGCCCCTCTGTTTCTCACGCTCTGTTTGAGCACCTCGGTTTCTCGCCCTCTGTTTCAGCCCCTCTGTTTCAGCCCCTCTGTTTCACCCCTCGGTTTCTCACCCTCTGTTTCAGCCCCACTGTTTCAGCCCTTCTGTTTCCCGCCCTCTGTTTCAGCCCCTCTGTTTCAGCCCCACTGTTTATCGCCCTCTGTTTCTCGCCCCCTGTTTCAGCCCCTCTGTTTCAGCCCCTCTGTTTCAGCCCCTCTGTTTCTCGCCCTCAGTTTCAGCCCCTCTGTTTCAGCCCCTCTGTTTCAGCCCCTCTGTTTCAGCCCCTCTGTTTCTCTCCCTCTGTTTCTCGCCCCCTGTTTCAGCCCCTCTGTTTCAGCCCCTCGGTTTCTCGCCCTCTGTTTCAGCCCCTCTGTTTCAGCACCTCTGTTTCTCGCCCTCTGTTTCTCGCCCTCTATTTCTCGCCCTCTGTTTCAGCCCCTCTGTTTCAGCCCCTCTGTTTCAGCCCCTCTGTTCAGCCCCTCGGTTTCTCGCCCTCTGTTTCAGCCCCTCTGTTTCAGCCCCTCTGTTTCAGCCCCTCTGTTTCTCGCCCTCTGTTTCAGCCCCTCTGTTTCTCGCCCCCTGTTTCAGCCTCTCTGTTTCAGCCCCTCTGTTTCTCGCCCTCTGTTTCAGCCCCTCTGTTTCTCGCCCTCTGTTTCTCGCCCTCTGTTTCAGCCCCTCTGTTTCAGCCCCTCTGTTCCAGCCCCTCTGTTTCAGCCCCTCTGTTTCAGCCCCTCTGTTTCTAGCCCTCTGTTTCAGCCCCTCTGTTTCAGCCCCTCTGTTTCAGCCCCTCTGTTTCTCGCCCTCTGTTTCTCGCCCCCTGTTTCATCCCCACTGTTTCAGCCCCTCGGTTTCTCGCCCTCTGTTTCAGCCCCTCTGTTTCAGCCCCTTTGTTTCAGCCCCTCTGTTTCAGCCCCTCTGTTTCTCGCCCTCTGTTTCAGCCCCTCTGTTTCTCGCCCTCTGTTTCAGCCCCTCTGTTTCAGCCCCTCTGTTCAGCCCCTCGGTTTCTCGCCCTCTGTTTCAGCCCCTCTGTTTCAGCCCCTCTGTTTCAGCCCCTCTGTTTCTCGCCCTCTGTTTCAGCCCCTCTGTTTCTCGCCCCCTGTTTCAGCCTCTCTGTTTCAACCCCTCTGTTTCTCGCCCTCTGTTTCAGCCCCTCTGTTTCTCGAGCTCTGTTTCTCGCCCTCTGTTTCAGCCCCTCTGTTTCAGCCCCTCTGTTCCAGCCCCTCTGTTTCAGCCCCTCTGTTTCAGCCCCTCTGTTTCTAGCCCTCTGTTTCAGCCCCTCTGTTTCAGCCCCTCTGTTTCAGCCCCTCTGTTTCTCGCCCTCTGTTTCTCGCCCCCTGTTTCAGCCCCACTGTTTCAGCCCCTCGGTTTCTCGCCCTCTGTTTCAGCCCCTCTGTTTCAGCCCCTTTGTTTCAGCCCCTCTGTTTCAGCCCCTCTGTTTCTCGCCCTCTGTTTCAGCCCCACTGTTTCTCGCCCTCTGTTTCAGAGCCCCTCTGTTTCAGACCCTCTGTTTCAGCCCCTCTGTTCAGCCCCTCGGTTTCTCACCCTCTGTTTCAGCCCCTCTGTTTCAGCCCCTCTGTTTCTCGCCCTCTGTTTCAGCCCCTCTGTTTCTCGCCCTCTGTTTCAGCCCCTCTGTTTCTCACCCTCTGTTTCAGCCCCTCGGATTCTCGCCCTCTGTTTCAGCCTCTCTGTTTCAGCCCCTCTGTTTCTCGCCCTCTGTTTCAGCCCCTCTGTTTCAGCCCCTCTGTTTCAGCCCCTCTTTTTCTCGCCCTCTCTTTCAGCCCTCTGTTTCAGCCCCTCTGTTTCAGCCCCTCTGTTTCTCGCCCTCTGTTTCAGCCCCACTGTTTCAGCCCCTCTGTTTCTCGCCCTCTGTTTCAGCCCCTCTGTTTCAGCCCCTCTGTATCAGCCCCTCTGTTTCTCGCCCTCTGTTTCAGCCCCTCTGTTTCTCGCCCCCTGTTTCAGCCTCTCTGTTTCAGCCCCTCTGTTTCTCGCCCTCTGTTTCAGCCCCTCTGTTTATGGCCCTCTGTTTCTCGCCCTCTGTTTCAGCCCTCTGTTTCAGCCCCTCTGTTCCAGCCCCTCTGTTTCAGCCCCTCTGTTTCAGCCCCTCTGTTTCTAGCCCTCTGTTTCAGCCCCTCTGTTTCAGCCCCTCTGTTTCAGCCGCTCTGTTTCTCGCCCTCTGTTTCTCGCCCCCTGTTTCATCCCCACTGTTTTAGCCCCTCTGTTTCTCGCCCTCTGTTTCAGCCCCTCTGTTTCAGCCCCTTTGTTTCAGCCCCTCTGTTTCAGCCCCTCTGTTTCTCGCCCTCTGTTTCAGCCCCTCTGTTTCTCGCCCTCTGTTTCAGCCCCTCTGTTTCAGCCCCTCTGTTCAGCCCCTCGGTTTCTCGCCCTCTGTTTCAGCCCCTCTGTTTCAGCCCCTCTGTTTCAGCCCCTCTGTTTCTCGCCCTCTGTTTCAGCCCCTCTGTTTCTCACCCCTGTTTCAGCCTCTCTGTTTCAGCCCCTCTGTTTCTCGCCCTCTGTTTCAGCCCCTCTGTTTCTCGCCCTCTGTTTCTCGCCCTCTGTTTCAGCCCCTCTGTTTCAGCCCCTCTGTTCCAGCCCCTCTGTTTCAGCCCCTCTGTTTCAGCCCCTCTGTTTCTAGCCCTCTGTTTCAGCCCCTCTGTTTCAGCCCCTCTGTTTCAGCCCCTCTGTTTCTCGCCCTCTGTTTCTCGCCCCCTGTTTCAGCCCCACTGTTTCAGCCCCTCGGTTTCTCGCCCTCTGTTTCAGCCCCTCTGTTTCAGCCCCTTTGTTTCAGCCCCTCTGTTTCAGCCCCTCTGTTTCTCGCCCTCTGTTTCAGCCCCTCTGTTTCTCGCCCTCTGTTTCAGCCCCTCTGTTTCAGACCCTCTGTTTCAGCCCCTCTGTTCAGCCCCTCGGTTTCTCGCCCTCTGTTTCAGCCCCTCTGTTTCAGCCCCTCTGTTTCTCGCCCTCTGTTTCAGCCCCTCTGTTTCTCGCCCTCTGTTTCAGCCCCTCTGTTTCTCACCCTCTGTTTCAGCCCCTCGGATTCTCGCCCTCTGTTTCAGCCCCTCTGTTTCAGCCCCTCTGTTTCTCGCCCTCTGTTTCAGCCCTTCTGTTTCAGCCCCTCTGTTTCAGCCCCTCTTTTTCTCGCCCTCTCTTTCAGCCCCTCTGTTTCAGCCCCTCTGTTTCAGCCCCTCTGTTTCTCGCCCTCTGTTTCAGCCCCACTGTTTCAGCCCCTCTGTTTCTCGCCCTCTGTTTCAGCCCCTCTGTTTCAGCCCCTCTGTTTCTCGCCCTCTGTTTCTCGCCCTCTATTTCTCGCCCTCTGTTTCAGCCCCTCTGTTTCAGCCCCTCTGTTTCAGCCCCTCTGTTCAGCCCCTCGGTTTCTCGCCCCCTGTTTCAGACCCTCTGTTTCAGCCCCTCTGTTTCTCGCCCTCTGTTTCAGCCCCTCTGTTTCTCGCCCTCTGTTTCTCGCCCTCTGTTTCAGCCCCTCTGTTTCAGCCCCTCTGTTTCAGCCCCTCTGTTTCAGCCCCTCTGTTTCTCGCCCTCTGTTTCTAGCCCTCAGTTTCAGGCCCTCTGTTTCAGCCCCTCTGTTTCAGCCCCTCTGTTTCTCGCCCTCTGTTTCTCGCCCCCTGTTTCAGCCCCTCTGTTTCAGCCCCTCTGTTTCTCGCCCTTCTGTTTCAGCCCCTCTGTTTCAGCCCTTCTGTTTCAGCCCCTCTGCTTCAGCCCCTCTGTTTCTCGCCGTCTGTTTCTCGCCCTCTGTTTCTCGCCTTCTGTTTCAGCCCCTCTGTTTCAGCACCTCTGTTTCAGCCCCTCTGTTTCAGCCCCTCGGTTTCTCGCCCTCTGTTTCAGCCCCTCTGTTTCTCGCCCTCTGTTTCAGCCCCTCTGTTTCTCGCACTCTGTTTCAGCCCATCTGTTTCAGCCCCCCTGTTCAGCCGCTCGGTTTCTCGCCCTCTGTTTCAGCCCCTCGGTTTCTCGCCCTCTGTTTCAGCCCCTCTGTTTCAGCCCTCTGTTTCAGCCCCTCTGTTTCAGCCCCTCTGTTTCTCGCCCTCTGTTTCAGCCCCTCTGTTTCTCGCCCTCTGTTTCAGCCCCTCTGTTTCTCACCCTCTGTTTCAGCCCCTCTGTTTCAGCCCCTCTGTTTCTCGCCCCCTGTTTCAGCCCCTCTGTTTCAGCCCCTCTGTTTCTCGCCCTCTGTTTCAGCCCCTCTGTTTCTCGCCCTCTGTTTCTCGCCCTCTGTTTCAGCCCCTCTGTTTCAGCCCCTCTGTTTCTCGCCCTCTGTTTCAGCCCCTCGGTTTCTCGCCCTCTGTTTCCGCCCATCTGTTTCTCGCCCTCTGTTTCAGACCCTCTGTTTCAGCTCCTCTGTTTCAGCCCCTCTTTTTCTCACCCACTGTTTCAGCCCCTCTGCTTCTCGCCCTCTGTTTCAGCCCCTCTGTTTCAGCCCCTCGGTTTCTCGCCCTCTGTTTCAGCCCCTCTGTTTCAGCTCCTCTGTTTCAGCCCCTCTGTTTCAGCCCCTCGGTTTCTCGCCCTCTGTTTCAGCCCCTCTGTTTCAGCTCCTCTGTTTCAGCCCCTCTGTTTCTCGCCCTCTTATTCAGCCCCTCTGTTTCTCGCCCTCTGTTTCAGCCCCTCTGTTTGAGCCCCTCTGTTTCAGCACCTCTGTTTCTCGCCCTCTGTTTCAGCCCCTCGGTTTCTCGCCCTCTGTTTCAGCCCCTCTGTTTCAGCCCCTCTGTTTCAGCCCCTCTGTTTCTCGCCCTCTGGTTCAGCCCCTCTGTTTCTTGCCCTCTGTTTCAGCCCCTCTGTTTCAGCCCCTCTGTTTCAGCCCCTCTGTTTCTCGCCCTCTGTTTCAACCCCTCTGTTTCTCGCCCTCTGTTTTAGCGCCTCTGTTTCAGCCCCTCTGTTTCAGCCCCTCTGTTTCTCACCCTCTGTTTGAGCCCCTCGGTTTCTCGCCCTCTGTTTCAGCCCCTCTGTTTCAGCCCCTCTGTTTCACCCCTCGGTTTCACACCCTCTGTTTCAGCCCCACTGTTTCAGCCCTTCTGTTTCTCGCCCTCTGTTTCAGCCCCTCTGTTTCAGCCCCTCTGTTTCTCGCCCTCTGTTTCTCGCCCCCTGTTTCAGCCCCTCTGTTTCAGCCCCTCTGTTTCAGCCCCTCTGTTTCAGCCCCTCTGTTTCTCGCCCCCTGTTTCAGCCCCTCTGTTTCAGCCCCTCTGTTTCAGCCCCTCTGTTTCTCGCCCTCTGTTTCAGCCCCTCTGTTTCTCGCCCACTGTTTCAGCCCCTCTGTTTCAGCCCCTATGTTTCTCGCCCTCTGTTTCAGCCCTTCTGTTTCTCGCCCTCTGTTTCAGTCCCTCTGTTTCAGCCACTCTGTTTCAGACCCTCAGTTTCTCGCCCTCTGTTTCAGCCCCTCTGTTTCTCGCCCTCTGTTTCAGCCCCTCTGTTTCAGCCCTTCTGTTTCAGCCCCTCTGTTTCAGCCCCTCTGTTTCTCGCCCTCTGTTTCTCGCCTTCTGTTTCAGCCCCTCTGTTTCTCGCCCTCTGTTTCAGCCCCTCTGTTTCAGCCCCTCGGTTTCTCGCCCTCTGTTTCAGCCCCTCTGTTTCAGCCCCTCTGTTTCTCGCCCTCAGTTTCAGCCCCTCTGTTTCTCGCCCTCTGTTTCTCGCCCTCTGTTTCAGCCCCACTGTTTCTGCCCCTCTGTTTCTCGCCCTCTGTTTCAGACCCTCTGTTTCAGCTCCTCTGTTTCAGCACCTCTTTTTCTCACCCACTGTTTCAGCCCCTCTGCTTCTCGCCCTCTGTTTCAGCCCCTCTGTTTCAGCCCCTCTGTTTCAGCCCCTCTGTTTCAGCCCCTCGGTTTCTCGCCCTCTGTTTCAGCCCCTCTGTTTCAGCTCCTCTGTTTCAGCCCCTCTGTTTCTCGCTCTCTTATTCAGCCCCTCTGTTTCTCGCCCTCTGTTTCAGCCCCTCTGTTTGAGCCCCTCTGTTTCAGCCCCTCTGTTTCTCGCCCTCTGTTTCAGCACCTCGGTTTCTCGCCCTCTGTTTCAGCACCTCTGTTTCAGCCCCTCTGTTTCAGCCCCTCTGTTTCAGCCCCTCTGTTTCTCACCCTCTGTTTGAGCACCTCGGTTTCTCGCCCTCTGTTTCAGCCCCTCTGTTTCAGCCCCTCTGTTTCACCTCTCGGTTTCTCACCCTCTGTTTCAGCCCCACTGTTTCAGCCCTTCTGTTTCCCGCCCTCTGTTTCAGCCCCTCTGTTTCAGCCCCACTGTTTATCGCCCTCTGTTTCTCGCCCCCTGTTTCAGCCCCTCTGTTTCAGCCCCTCTGTTTCAGCCACTCTGTTTCTCGCCCTCAGTTTCAGCCCCTCTGTTTCAGCCCCTCTGTTTCAGCCCCTCTGTTTCAGCCCCTCTGTTTCTCTCCCTCTGTTTCTCGCCCCCTGTTTCAGCCCCTCTGTTTCAGCCCCTCGGTTTCTCGCCCTCTGTTTCAGCCCCTCTGTTTCAGCCCCTCTGTTTCTCGCCCTCTGTTTCTCGCCCTCTATTTCTCGCCCTCTGTTTCAGCCCCTCTGTTTCAGCCCCTCTGTTTCAGCCCCTCTGTTCAGCCCCTCGGTTTCTCGCCCTCTGTTTCAGCCCCTCTGTTTCAGCCCCTCTGTTTCAGCCCCTCTGTTTCTCGCCCTCTGTTTCAGCCCCTCTGTTTCTCGCCCCCTGTTTCAGCCTCTCTGTTTCAGCCCCTCTGTTTCTCGCCCTCTGTTTCAGCCCCTCTGTTTCTCGCCCTCTGTTTCTCGCCCTCTGTTTCAGCCCCTCTGTTTCAGCCCCTCTGTTCCAGCCCCTCTGTTTCAGCCCCTCTGTTTCAGCCCCTCTGTTTCTAGCCCTCTGTTTCAGCCCCTCTGTTTCAGCACCTCTGTTTCAGCCCCTCTGTTTCTCGCCCTCTGTTTCCTGCCCCCTGTTTCAGCCCCACTGTTTCAGCCCCTCGGTTTCTCGCCCTCTGTTTCAGCCCCTCTGTTTCAGCCCCTTTGTTTCAGCCCCTCTGTTTCAGCCCCTCTGTTTCTCGCCCTCTGTTTCAGCCCCTCTGTTTCTCGCCCTCTGTTTCAGCCCCTCTGTTTCAGACCCTCTGTTTCAGCCCCTCTGTTCAGCCCCTCGGTTTCTCGCCCTCTGTTTCAGCCCCTCTGTTTCAGCCCCTCTGTTTCAGCCCCTCTGTTTCTCGCCCTCTGTTTCAGCCCCTCTGTTTCTCGCCCCCTGTTTCAGCCTCTCTGTTTCAGCCCCTCTGTTTCTCGCCCTCTGTTTCAGCCCCTCTGTTTCTCGCCCTCTGTTTCTCGCCCTCTGTTTCAGCCCCTCTGTTTCAGCCCCTCTGTTCCAGCCCCTCTGTTTCAGCCCCTCTGTTTCAGCCCCTCTGTTTCTAGCCCTCTGTTTCAGCCCCTCTGTTTCAGCCCCTCTGTTTCAGCCCCTCTGTTTCTCGCCCTCTGTTTCTCGCCCCCTGTTTCAGCCCCACTGTTTCAGCCCCTCGGATTCTCACCCTCTGTTTCAGCCCCTCTGTTTCAGACCCTCTGTTTCTCGCCCTCTGTTTCAGCCCCTCTGTTTCAGCCCCTCTGTTTCAGCCCCTCTTTTTCTCGCCCTCTCTTTCAGCCCCTCTGTTTCAGCCCCTCTGTTTCAGCACCTCTGTTTCAGCCCCTCTGTTTCTCGCCCTCTGTTTCCTGCCCCCTGTTTCAGCCCCACTGTTTCAGCCCCTCGGTTTCTCGCCCTCTGTTTCAGCCCCTCTGTTTCAGCCCCTTTGTTTCAGCCCCTCTGTTTCAGCCCCTCTGTTTCTCGCCCTCTGTTTCAGCCCCTCTGTTTCTCGCCCTCTGTTTCAGCCCCTCTGTTTCAGACCCTCTGTTTCAGCCCCTCTGTTCAGCCCCTCGGTTTCTCGCCCTCTGTTTCAGCCCCTCTGTTTCAGCCCCTCTGTTTCAGCCCCTCTGTTTCTCGCCCTCTGTTTCAGCCCCTCTGTTTCTCGCCCCCTGTTTCAGCCTCTCTGTTTCAGCCCCTCTGTTTCTCGCCCTCTGTTTCAGCCCCTCTGTTTCTCGCCCTCTGTTTCTCGCCCTCTGTTTCAGCCCCTCTGTTTCAGCCCCTCTGTTCCAGCCCCTCTGTTTCAGCCCCTCTGTTTCAGCCCCTCTGTTTCTAGCCCTCTGTTTCAGCCCCTCTGTTTCAGCCCCTCTGTTTCAGCCCCTCTGTTTCTCGCCCTCTGTTTCTCGCCCCCTGTTTCAGCCCCACTGTTTCAGCCCCTCGGATTCTCACCCTCTGTTTCAGCCCCTCTGTTTCAGACCCTCTGTTTCTCGCCCTCTGTTTCAGCCCCTCTGTTTCAGCCCCTCTGTTTCAGCCCCTCTTTTTCTCGCCCTCTCTTTCAGCCCCTCTGTTTCAGCCCCTCTGTTTCAGCCCCTCTGTTTCTCGCCCTCTGTTTCAGCCCCACTGTTTCAGCCCCTCTGTTTCTCGCCCTCTGTTTCAGCCCCTCTTTTTCTCGCCCCCTGTTTCTCGCCCCCTGTTTCAGCCCCACTCTTTCAGCCCCTCTGTTTCTCGCCCCATGTTTCAGCCCCTCTGTTTCAGCCCCTCTGTTTCTCGCCCCCTGTTTCAGACCCTCTGTTTCAGCTCCTCTGTTTCTCGCCCTCTGTTTCAGCCCCTCTGTTTCTCGCCCTCTGTTTCTCGCCCTCTGTTTCAGCCCCTCTGTTTCAGCCCCTCTGTTTCAGCCCCTCTGTTTCAGCCCCTCTGTTTCTCGCCCTCTGTGTCTAGCCCTCAGTTTCAGGCCCTCTGTTTCAGCCCCTCTGTTTCAGCACCTCTGTTTCAGCCCCTCTGTTTCAGCCCCTCGGTTTCTCGCCCTCTGTTTCAGCCCCTCTGTTTCTCGCCCTCTGTTTCAGCCCCTCTGTTTCTCGCACTCTGTTTCAGCCCATCTGTTTCAGCCCCTCTGTTCAGCCGCTCGGTTTCTCGCCCTCTGTTTCAGCCCCTCGGTTTCTCGCCCTCTGTTTCAGCCCCTCTGTTTCAGCCCTCTGTTTCAGCCCCTCTGTTTCAGCCCCTCTGTTTCAGCCCCTCTGTTTCTCGCCCTCTGTTTCAGCACCTCTGTTTCTCACACTCTGTTTCAGCCCCTCTGTTTCAGCCCCTCTGTTTCTCGCCCCCTGTTTCAGCCCCTCTGTTTCAGCCCCTCTGTTTCTCGCCCTCTGTTTCAGCCCCTTTGTTTCTCGCCCTCTGTTTCTCGCCCTCTGTTTCAGCCCCTCTGTTTCAGCCCCTCTGTTTCTCGCCCTCTGTTTCAGCCCCTCGGTTTCTCGCCCTCTGTTTCCGCCCATCTGTTTCTCGCCCTCTTTTTCAGACCCTCTGTTTCAGCTCCTCTGTTTCAGCCCCTCTTTTTCTCACCCACTGTTTCAGCCCCTGTGCTTCTCGCCCTCTGTTTCAGCCCCTCTGTTTCAGCCCCTCGGTTTCTCGCCCTCTGTTTCAGCCCCTCTGTTTCAGCTCCTCTGTTTCAGCCCCTCTGTTTCAGCCCCTCGGTTTCTCGCCCTCTGTTTCAGCCCCTCTGTTTCTCGCCCTCTGTTTCAGCCCATCTGTTTCAGCCCCTCTGTTCAGCCACTCGGTTTCTCGCCCTCTGTTTCAGCCCCCCTGTTTCTCGCCCTCTGTTTCTCGCCCTCTGTTTCAGCCCCTCTGTTTCTCGCCCTCTGTTTCAGCCCATCTGTTTCAGCCCCTCAGTTCAGCCACTCGGTTTCTCACCCTCTGTTTCGGCCCCTCTGTTTCTCGCCCTCTGTTTCTCGCCCTCTGTTTCAGCCCCACTGTTTCTGCACCTCTGTTTCTCGCCCTCTGTTTCAGACCCTCTGTTTCAGCTCCTCTGTTTCAGCACCTCTTTTTCTCACCCACTGTTTCAGCCCCTCTGCTTCTCGCCCTCTGTTTCAGCCCCTCTGTTTCAGCCCCTCTGTTTCTGCCCCTCTGTTTCAGCCCCTCGGTTTCTCGCCCTCTGTTTCAGCCCCTCTGTTTCAGCTCCTCTGTTTCAGCCCCTCTGTTTCTCGCTCTCTTATTCAGCCCCTCTGTTTGTCGCCCTCTGTTTCAGCCCCTCTCTTTGAGCCCCTCTGTTTCAGCCCCTCTGTTTCTCGCCCTCTGTTTCAGCCCCTCGGTTTCTCGCCCTCTGTTTCAGCCCCTCTGTTTCAGCCCCTCTGTTTCAGCCCCTCTGTTTCAGCCCCTCTGTTTCAGCCCCTCTGTTTCTCACGCTCTGTTTGAGCACCTCGGTTTCTCGCCCTCTGTTTCAGCCCCTCTGTTTCAGCCCCTCTGTTTCACCCCTCGGTTCCTCACCCTCTGTTTCAGCCCCACTGTTTCAGCCCTTCTGTTTCCCGCCCTCTGTTTCAGCCCCTCTGTTTCAGCCCCACTGTTTATCGCCCTCTGTTTCTCGCCCCCTGTTTCAGCCCCTCTGTTTCAGCCCCTCTGTTTCAGCCCCTCTGTTTCTCGCCCTCAGTTTCAGCCCCTCTGTTTCAGCCCCTCTGTTTCAGCCCCTCTGTTTCAGCCCCTCTGTTTCTCTCCCTCTGTTTCTCGCCCCCTGTTTCAGCCCCTCTGTTTCAGCCCCTCGGTTTCTCGCCCTCTGTTTCAGCCCCTCTGTTTCAGCCCCTCTGTTTCTCGCCCTCTGTTTCTCGCCCTCTATTTCTCGCCCTCTGTTTCAGCCCCTCTGTTTCAGCCCCTCTGTTTCAGCCCCTCTGTTCAGCCCCTCGGTTTCTCGCCCTCTGTTTCAGCCCCTCTGTTTCAGCCCCTCTGTTTCAGCCCCTCTGTTTCTCGCCCTCTGTTTCAGCCCCTCTGTTTCTCGCCCCCTGTTTCAGCCTCTCTGTTTCAGCCCCTCTGTTTCTCGCCCTCTGTTTCAGCCCCTCTGTTTCTCGCCCTCTGTTTCTCGCCCTCTGTTTCAGCCCCTCTGTTTCAGCCCCTCTGTTCCAGCCCCTCTGTTTCAGCCCCTCTGTTTCAGCCCCTCTGTTTCTAGCCCTCTGTTTCAGCCCCTCTGTTTCAGCCCCTCTGTTTCAGCCCCTCTGTTTCTCGCCCTCTGTTTCTCGCCCCCTGTTTCATCCCCACTGTTTCAGCCCCTCGGTTTCTCGCCCTCTGTTTCAGCCCCTCTGTTTCAGCCCCTTTGTTTCAGCCCCTCTGTTTCAACCCCTCTGTTTCTCGCCCTCTGTTTCAGCCCCTCTGTTTCTCGAGCTCTGTTTCTCGCCCTCTGTTTCAGCCCCTCTGTTTCAGCCCCTCTGTTCCAGCCCCTCTGTTTCAGCCCCTCTGTTTCAGCCCCTCTGTTTCTAGCCCTCTGTTTCAGCCCCTCTGTTTCAGCCCCTCTGTTTCAGCCCCTCTGTTTCTCGCCCTCTGTTTCTCGCCCCCTGTTTCAGCCCCACTGTTTCAGCCCCTCGGTTTCTCGCCCTCTGTTTCAGCCCCTCTGTTTCAGCCCCTTTGTTTCAGCCCCTCTGTTTCAGCCCCTCTGTTTCTCGCCCTCTGTTTCAGCCCCTCTGTTTCTCGCCCTCTGTTTCAGCCCCTCTGTTTCAGACCCTCTGTTTCAGCCCCTCTGTTCAGCCCCTCGGTTTCTCGCCCTCTGTTTCAGCCCCTCTGTTTCAGCCCCTCTGTTTCTCGCCCTCTGTTTCAGCCCCTCTGTTTCTCGCCCTCTGTTTCAGCCCCTCTGTTTCTCACCCTCTGTTTCAGCCCCTCGGATTCTCGCCCTCTGTTTCAGCCTCTCTGTTTCAGCCCCTCTGTTTCTCGCCCTCTGTTTCAGCCCCTCTGTTTCAGCCCCTCTGTTTCAGCCCCTCTTTTTCTCGCCCTCTCTTTCAGCCCCTCTGTTTCAGCCCCTCTGTTTCAGCCCCTCTGTTTCTCGCCCTCTGTTTCAGCCCCACTGTTTCAGCCCCTCTGTTTCTCGCCCTCTGTTTCAGGCCCTCTGTTTCAGCCACTCTGTTTCTCGCCCTCTGTTTCTCGCCCTCTATTTCTCGCCCTCTGTTTCAGCCCCTCTGTTTCAGCCCCTCTGTTTCAGCCCCTCTGTTCAGCCCCTCGGTTTCTCGCCCTCTGTTTCAGCCCCTCTGTTTCAGCCCCTCTGTTTCAGCCCCTCTGTTTCTCGCCCTCTGTTTCAGCCCCTCTGTTTCTCGCCCCCTGTTTCAGCCTCTCTGTTTCAGCCCCTCTGTTTCTCGCCCTCTGTTTCAGCCCCTCTGTTTCTAGCCCTCTGTTTCTCGCCCTCTGTTTCAGCCCCTCTGTTTCAGCCCCTCTGTTTCAGCCCCTCTGTTTCTAGCCCTCTGTTTCAGCCCCTCTGTTTCAGCCCCTCTGTTTCAGCCGCTCTGTTTCTCGCCCTCTGTTTCTCGCCCCCTGTTTCATCCCCACTGTTTCAGCCCCTCGGTTTCTCGCCCTGTGTTTCAGCCCCTCTGTTTCAGCCCCTTTGTTTCAGCCCCTCTGTTTCAGCCCCTCTGTTTCTCGCCCTCTGTTTCAGCCCCTCTGTTTCTCGCCCTCTGTTTCAGCCCCTCTGTTTCAGCCCCTCTGTTCAGCCCCTCGGTTTCTCGCCCTCTGTTTCAGCCCCTCTGTTTCAGCCCCTCTGTTTCAGCCCCTCTGTTTCTCGCCCTCTGTTTCAGCCCCTCTGTTTCTCACCCCTGTTTCAGCCTCTCTGTTTCAGCCCCTCTGTTTCTCGCCCTCTGTTTCAGCCCCTCTGTTTCTCGCCCTCTGTTTCTCGCCCTCTGTTTCAGCCCCTCTGTTTCAGCCCCTCTGTTCCAGCCCCTCTGTTTCAGCCCCTCTGTTTCAGCCCCTCTGTTTCTAGCCCTCTGTTTCAGCCCCTCTGTTTCAGCCCCTCTGTTTCAGCCCCTCTGTTTCTCGCCCTCTGTTTCTCGCCCCCTGTTTCAGCCCCACTGTTTCAGCCCCTCGGTTTCTCGCCCTCTTTTTCAGCCCCTCTGTTTCAGCCCCTTTGTTTCAGCCCCTCTGTTTCAGCCCCTCTGTTTCTCGCCCTCTGTTTCAGCCCCTCTGTTTCTCGCCCTCTGTTTCAGCCCCTCTGTTTCAGACCCTCTGTTTCAGCCCCTCTGTTCAGCCCCTCGGTTTCTCGCCCTCTGTTTCAGCCCCTCTGTTTCAGCCCCTCTGTTTCTCGCCCTCTGTTTCAGCCCCTCTGTTTCTCGCCCTCTGTTTCAGCCCCTCTGTTTCTCACCCTCTGTTTCAGCCCCTCGGATTCTCGCCCTCTGTTTCAGCCCCTCTGTTTCAGCCCCTCTGTTTCTCGCCCTCTGTTTCAGCCCTTCTGTTTCAGCCCCTCTGTTTCAGCCCCTCTTTTTCTCGCCCTCTCTTTCAGCCCCTCTGTTTCAGCCCCTCTGTTTCAGCCCCTCTGTTTCTCGCCCTCTGTTTCAGCCCCACTGTTTCAGCCCCTCTGTTTCTCGCCCTCTGTTTCAGCCCCTCTGTTTCAGCCCCTCTGTTTCTCGCCCTCTGTTTCTCGCCCTCTATTTCTCGCCCTCTGTTTCAGCCCCTCTGTTTCAGCCCCTCTGTTTCAGCCCCTCTGTTCAGCCCCTCGGTTTCTCGCCCCCTGTTTCAGACCCTCTGTTTCAGCCCCTCTGTTTCTCGCCCTCTGTTTCAGCCCCTCTGTTTCTCGCCCTCTGTTTCTCGCCCTCTGTTTCAGCCCCTCTGTTTCAGCCCCTCTGTTTCAGCCCCTCTGTTTCAGCCCCTCTGTTTCTCGCCCTCTGTTTCTAGCCCTCAGTTTCAGGCCCTCTGTTTCAGCCCCTCTGTTTCAGCCCCTCTGTTTCTCGCCCTCTGTTTCTCGCCCCCTGTTTCAGCCCCTCTGTTTCAGCCCCTCTGTTTCTCGCCCTTCTGTTTCAGCCCCTCTGTTTCAGCCCTTCTGTTTCAGCCCCTCTGCTTCAGCCCCTCTGTTTTTCGCCGTCTGTTTCTCGCCCTCTGTTTCTCGCCTTCTGTTTCAGCCCCTCTGTTTCAGCACCTCTGTTTCAGCCCCTCTGTTTCAGCCCCTCGGTTTCTCGCCCTCTGTTTCAGCCCCTCTGTTTCTCGCCCTCTGTTTCAGCCCCTCTGTTTCTCGCACTCTGTTTCAGCCCATCTGTTTCAGCCCCCCTGTTCAGCCGCTCGGTTTCTCGCCCTCTGTTTCAGCCCCTCGGTTTCTCGCCCTCTGTTTCAGCCCCTCTGTTTCAGCCCTCTGTTTCAGCCCCTCTGTTTCAGCCCCTCTGTTTCTCGCCCTCTGTTTCAGCCCCTCTGTTTCTCGCCCTCTGTTTCAGCCCCTCTGTTTATCACCCTCTGTTTCAGCCCCTCTGTTTCAGCCCCTCTGTTTCTCGCCCCCTGTTTCAGCCCCTCTGTTTCAGCCCCTCTGTTTCTCGCCCTCTGTTTCAGCCCCTCTGTTTCTCGCCCTCTGTTTCTCGCCCTCTGTTTCAGCCCCTCTGTTTCAGCCCCTCTGTTTCTCGCCCTCTGTTTCAGCCCCTCGGTTTCTCGCCCTCTGTTTCCGCCCATCTGTTTCTCGCCCTCTGTTTCAGACCCTCTGTTTCAGCTCCTCTGTTTCAGCCCCTCTTTTTCTCACCCACTGTTTCAGCCCCTCTGCTTCTCGCCCTCTGTTTCAGCCCCTCTGTTTCAGCCCCTCGGTTTCTCGCCCTCTGTTTCAGCCCCTCTGTTTCAGCTCCTCTGTTTCAGCCCCTCTGTTTCAGCCCCTCGGTTTCTCGCCCTCTGTTTCAGCCCCTCTGTTTCAGCTCCTCTGTTTCAGCCCCTCTGTTTCTCGCCCTCTTATTCAGCCCCTCTGTTTCTCGCCCTCTGTTTCAGCCCCTCTGTTTGAGCCCCTCTGTTTCAGCACCTCTGTTTCTCGCCCTCTGTTTCAGCCCCTCGGTTTCTCGCCCTCTGTTTCAGCCCCTCTGTTTCAGCCCCTCTGTTTCAGCCCCTCTGTTTCTCGCCCTCTGGTTCAGCCCCTCTGTTTCTTGCCCTCTGTTTCAGCCCCTCTGTTTCAGCCCCTCTGTTTCAGCCCCTCTGTTTCTCGCCCTCTGTTTCAACCCCTCTGTTTCTCGCCCTCTGTTTTAGCGCCTCTGTTTCAGCCCCTCTGTTTCAGCCCCTCTGTTTCTCACCCTCTGTTTGAGCCCCTCGGTTTCTCGCCCTCTGTTTCAGCCCCTCTGTTTCAGCCCCTCTGTTTCACCCCTCGGTTTCACACCCTCTGTTTCAGCCCCACTGTTTCAGCCCTTCTGTTTCTCGCCCTCTGTTTCAGCCCCTCTGTTTCAGCCCCTCTGTTTCTCGCCCTCTGTTTCTCGCCCCCTGTTTCAGCCCCTCTGTTTCAGCCCCTCTGTTTCAGCCCCTCTGTTTCAGCCCCTCTGTTTCTCGCCCCCTGTTTCAGCCCCTCTGTTTCAGCCCCTCTGTTTCAGCCCCTCTGTTTCTCGCCCTCTGTTTCAGCCCCTCTGTTTCTCGCCCACTGTTTCAGCCCCTCTGTTTCAGCCCCTATGTTTCTCGCCCTCTGTTTCAGCCCTTCTGTTTCTCGCCCTCTGTTTCAGTCCCTCTGTTTCAGCCACTCTGTTTCAGACCCTCAGTTTCTCGCCCTCTGTTTCAGCCCCTCTGTTTCTCGCCCTCTGTTTCAGCCCCTCTGTTTCAGCCCTTCTGTTTCAGCCCCTCTGTTTCAGCCCCTCTGTTTCTCGCCCTCTGTTTCTCGCCTTCTGTTTCAGCCCCTCTGTTTCTCGCCCTCTGTTTCAGCCCCTCTGTTTCAGCCCCTCTGTTTCTCGCCCTCTGTTTCAGCCCCACTGTTTCAGCCCCTCTGTTTCTCGCCCTCTGTTTCAGCCCCTCTGTTTCAGCACCTCTGTTTCAGCCCCTCTGTTTCTCGCCCCCTGTTTCAGCCCCTCTGTTTCAGCCCCTCTGTTTCAGCCCCGCTGTTTCTCGCCCTCTGTTTCAGCCCCTCTATTTCAGCCCCTCTGTTTCAGCCCCTCTGTTTCTCGCCCTCTGTTTCAGCCCCTCTGTTTCTCGCCCTCTGTTTCAGCCCCTCTGTTTCAGCCCCTCTGTTTCAGCCCCTCTGTTTCTCGCCCTCTGTTTCAACCCCTCTGTTTCTCGCCCTCTGTTTTAGCGCCTCTGTTTCAGCCCCTCTGTTTCAGCCCCTCTGTTTCTCACCCTCTGTTTGAGCCCCTCGGTTTCTCGCCCTCTGTTTCAGCCCCTCTGTTTCAGCCCCTCTGTTTCACCCCTCGGTTTCACACCCTCTGTTTCAGCCCCACTGTTTCAGCCCTTCTGTTTCTCACCCTCTGTTTCAGCCCCTCTGTTTCAGCCCCTCTGTTTCTCGCCCCATGTTTCAGCCCCTCTGTTTCAGCCCCTCTGTTTCTCGCCCCCTGTTTCAGACCCTCTGTTTCAGCTCCTCTGTTTCTCGCCCTCTGTTTCAGCCCCTCTGTTTCTCGCCCTCTGTTTCTCGCCCTCTGTTTCAGCCCCTCTGTTTCAGCCCCTCTGTTTCAGCCCCTCTGTTTCAGCCCCTCTGTTTCTCGCCCTCTGTGTCTAGCCCTCAGTTTCAGGCCCTCTGTTTCAGCCCCTCTGTTTCAGCACCTCTGTTTCAGCCCCTCTGTTTCAGCCCCTCGGTTTCTCGCCCTCTGTTTCAGCCCCTCTGTTTCTCGCCCTCTGTTTCAGCCCCTCTGTTTCTCGCACTCTGTTTCAGCCAATCTGTTTCAGCCCCCCTGTTCAGCCGCTCGGTTTCTCGCCCTCTGTTTCAGCCCCTCGGTTTCTCGCCCTCTGTTTCAGCCCCTCTGTTTCAGCCCTCTGTTTCAGCCCCTCTGTTTCAGCCCCTCTGTTTCAGCCCCTCTGTTTCTCGCCCTCTGTTTCAGCACCTCTGTTTCTCACACTCTGTTTCAGCCCCTCTGTTTCAGCCCCTCTGTTTCTCGCCCCCTGTTTCAGCCCCTCTGTTTCAGCCCCTCTGTTTCTCGCCCTCTGTTTCAGCCCCTTTGTTTCTTGCCCTCTGTTTCTCGCCCTCTGTTTCAGCCCCTCTGTTTCAGCCCCTCTGTTTCTCGCCCTCTGTTTCAGCCCCTCGGTTTCTCGCCCTCTGTTTCCGCCCATCTGTTTCTCGCCCTCTTTTTCAGACCCTCTGTTTCAGCTCCTCTGTTTCAGCCCCTCTTTTTCTCACCCACTGTTTCAGCCCCTGTGCTTCTCGCCCTCTGTTTCAGCCCCTCTGTTTCAGCCCCTCGGTTTCTCGCCCTCTGTTTCAGCCCCTCTGTTTCAGCTCCTCTGTTTCAGCCCCTCTGTTTCAGCCCCTCGGTTTCTCGCCCTCTGTTTCAGCCCCTCTGTTTCTCGCCCTCTGTTTCAGCCCATCTGTTTCAGCCCCTCTGTTCAGCCACTCGGTTTCTCGCCCTCTGTTTCAGCCCCCCTGTTTCTCGCCCTCTGTTTCTCGCCCTCTGTTTCAGCCCCTCTGTTTCTCGCCCTCTGTTTCAGCCCATCTGTTTCAGCCCCTCAGTTCAGCCACTCGGTTTCTCACCCTCTGTTTCGGCCCCTCTGTTTCTCGCCCTCTGTTTCTCGCCCTCTGTTTCAGCCCCACTGTTTCTGCACCTCTGTTTCTCGCCCTCTGTTTCAGACCCTCTGTTTCAGCTCCTCTGTTTCAGCACCTCTTTTTCTCACCCACTGTTTCAGCCCCTCTGCTTCTCGCCCTCTGTTTCAGCCCCTCTGTTTCAGCCCCTCTGTTTCTGCCCCTCTGTTTCAGCCCCTCGGTTTCTCGCCCTCTGTTTCAGCCCCTCTGTTTCAGCTCCTCTGTTTCAGCCCCTCTGTTTCTCGCTCTCTTATTCAGCCCCTCTGTTTGTCGCCCTCTGTTTCAGCCCCTCTCTTTGAGCCCCTCTGTTTCAGCCCCTCTGTTTCTCGCCCTCTGTTTCAGCCCCTCGGTTTCTCGCCCTCTGTTTCAGCCCCTCTGTTTCAGCCCCTCTGTTTCAGCCCCTCTGTTTCAGCCCCTCTGTTTCAGCCCCTCTGTTTCTCACGCTCTGTTTGAGCACCTCGGTTTCTCGCCCTCTGTTTCAGCCCCTCTGTTTCAGCCCCTCTGTTTCACCCCTCGGTTCCTCACCCTCTGTTTCAGCCCCACTGTTTCAGCCCTTCTGTTTCCCGCCCTCTGTTTCAGCCCCTCTGTTTCAGCCCCACTGTTTATCGCCCTCTGTTTCTCGCCCCCTGTTTCAGCCCCTCTGTTTCAGCCCCTCTGTTTCAGCCCCTCTGTTTCTCGCCCTCAGTTTCAGCCCCTCTGTTTCAGCCCCTCTGTTTCAGCCCCTCTGTTTCAGCCCCTCTGTTTCTCTCCCTCTGTTTCTCGCCCCCTGTTTCAGCCCCTCTGTTTCAGCCCCTCGGTTTCTCGCCCTCTGTTTCAGCCCCTCTGTTTCAGCCCCTCTGTTTCTCGCCCTCTGTTTCTCGCCCTCTATTTCTCGCCCTCTGTTTCAGCCCCTCTGTTTCAGCCCCTCTGTTTCAGCCCCTCTGTTCAGCCCCTCGGTTTCTCGCCCTCTGTTTCAGCCCCTCTGTTTCAGCCCCTCTGTTTCAGCCCCTCTGTTTCTCGCCCTCTGTTTCAGCCCCTCTGTTTCTCGCCCCCTGTTTCAGCCTCTCTGTTTCAGCCCCTCTGTTTCTCGCCCTCTGTTTCAGCCCCTCTGTTTCTCGCCCTCTGTTTCTCGCCCTCTGTTTCAGCCCCTCTGTTTCAGCCCCTCTGTTCCAGCCCCTCTGTTTCAGCCCCTCTGTTTCAGCCCCTCTGTTTCTAGCCCTCTGTTTCAGCCCCTCTGTTTCAGCCCCTCTGTTTCAGCCCCTCTGTTTCTCGCCCTCTGTTTCTCGCCCCCTGTTTCATCCCCACTGTTTCAGCCCCTCGGTTTCTCGCCCTCTGTTTCAGCCCCTCTGTTTCAGCCCCTTTGTTTCAGCCCCTCTGTTTCAACCCCTCTGTTTCTCGCCCTCTGTTTCAGCCCCTCTGTTTCTCGAGCTCTGTTTCTCGCCCTCTGTTTCAGCCCCTCTGTTTCAGCCCCTCTGTTCCAGCCCCTCTGTTTCAGCCCCTCTGTTTCAGCCCCTCTGTTTCTAGCCCTCTGTTTCAGCCCCTCTGTTTCAGCCCCTCTGTTTCAGCCCCTCTGTTTCTCGCCCTCTGTTTCTCGCCCCCTGTTTCAGCCCCACTGTTTCAGCCCCTCGGTTTCTCGCCCTCTGTTTCAGCCCCTCTGTTTCAGCCCCTTTGTTTCAGCCCCTCTGTTTCAGCCCCTCTGTTTCTCGCCCTCTGTTTCAGCCCCTCTGTTTCTCGCCCTCTGTTTCAGCCCCTCTGTTTCAGACCCTCTGTTTCAGCCCCTCTGTTCAGCCCCTCGGTTTCTCGCCCTCTGTTTCAGCCCCTCTGTTTCAGCCCCTCTGTTTCTCGCCCTCTGTTTCAGCCCCTCTGTTTCTCGCCCTCTGTTTCAGCCCCTCTGTTTCTCACCCTCTGTTTCAGCCCCTCGGATTCTCGCCCTCTGTTTCAGCCTCTCTGTTTCAGCCCCTCTGTTTCTCGCCCTCTGTTTCAGCCCCTCTGTTTCAGCCCCTCTGTTTCAGCCCCTCTTTTTCTCGCCCTCTCTTTCAGCCCCTCTGTTTCAGCCCCTCTGTTTCAGCCCCTCTGTTTCTCGCCCTCTGTTTCAGCCCCACTGTTTCAGCCCCTCTGTTTCTCGCCCTCTGTTTCAGGCCCTCTGTTTCAGCCACTCTGTTTCTCGCCCTCTGTTTCTCGCCCTCTATTTCTCGCCCTCTGTTTCAGCCCCTCTGTTTCAGCCCCTCTGTTTCAGCCCCTCTGTTCAGCCCCTCGGTTTCTCGCCCTCTGTTTCAGCCCCTCTGTTTCAGCCCCTCTGTTTCAGCCCCTCTGTTTCTCGCCCTCTGTTTCAGCCCCTCTGTTTCTCGCCCCCTGTTTCAGCCTCTCTGTTTCAGCCCCTCTGTTTCTCGCCCTCTGTTTCAGCCCCTCTGTTTCTAGCCCTCTGTTTCTCGCCCTCTGTTTCAGCCCCTCTGTTTCAGCCCCTCTGTTCCAGCCCCTCTGTTTCAGCCCCTCTGTTTCAGCCCCTCTGTTTCTAGCCCTCTGTTTCAGCCCCTCTGTTTCAGCCCCTCTGTTTCAGCCGCTCTGTTTCTCGCCCTCTGTTTCTCGCCCCCTGTTTCATCCCCACTGTTTCAGCCCCTCGGTTTCTCGCCCTCTGTTTCAGCCCCTCTGTTTCAGCCCCTTTGTTTCAGCCCCTCTGTTTCAGCCCCTCTGTTTCTCGCCCTCTGTTTCAGCCCCTCTGTTTCTCGCCCTCTGTTTCAGCCCCTCTGTTTCAGCCCCTCTGTTCAGCCCCTCGGTTTCTCGCCCTCTGTTTCAGCCCCTCTGTTTCAGCCCCTCTGTTTCAGCCCCTCTGTTTCTCGCCCTCTGTTTCAGCCCCTCTGTTTCTCACCCCTGTTTCAGCCTCTCTGTTTCAGCCCCTCTGTTTCTCGCCCTCTGTTTCAGCCCCTCTGTTTCTCGCCCTCTGTTTCTCGCCCTCTGTTTCAGCCCCTCTGTTTCAGCCCCTCTGTTCCAGCCCCTCTGTTTCAGCCCCTCTGTTTCAGCCCCTCTGTTTCTAGCCCTCTGTTTCAGCCCCTCTGTTTCAGCCCCTCTGTTTCAGCCCCTCTGTTTCTCGCCCTCTGTTTCTCGCCCCCTGTTTCAGCCCCACTGTTTCAGCCCCTCGGTTTCTCGCCCTCTGTTTCAGCCCCTCTGTTTCAGCCCCTTTGTTTCAGCCCCTCTGTTTCAGCCCCTCTGTTTCTCGCCCTCTGTTTCAGCCCCTCTGTTTCTCGCCCTCTGTTTCAGCCCCTCTGTTTCAGACCCTCTGTTTCAGCCCCTCTGTTCAGCCCCTCGGTTTCTCGCCCTCTGTTTCAGCCCCTCTGTTTCAGACCCTCTGTTTCTCGCCCTCTGTTTCAGCCCCTCTGTTTCTCGCCCTCTGTTTCAGCCCCTCTGTTTCTCACCCTCTGTTTCAGCCCCTCGGATTCTCGCCCTCTGTTTCAGCCCCTCTGTTTCAGCCCCTCTGTTTCTCGCCCTCTGTTTCAGCCCTTCTGTTTCAGCCCCTCTGTTTCAGCCCCTCTTTTTCTCGCCCTCTCTTTCAGCCCCTCTGTTTCAGCCCCTCTGTTTCAGCCCCTCTGTTTCTCGCCCTCTGTTTCAGCCCCACTGTTTCAGCCCCTCTGTTTCTCGCCCTCTGTTTCAGCCCCTCTGTTTCAGCCCCTCTGTTTCTCGCCCTCTGTTTCTCGCCCTCTATTTCTCGCCCTCTGTTTCAGCCCCTCTGTTTCAGCCCCTCTGTTTCAGCCCCTCTGTTCAGCCCCTCGGTTTCTCGCCCCCTGTTTCAGACCCTCTGTTTCAGCCCCTCTGTTTCTCGCCCTCTGTTTCAGCCCCTCTGTTTCTCGCCCTCTGTTTCTCGCCCTCTGTTTCAGCCCCTCTGTTTCAGCCCCTCTGTTTCAGCCCCTCTGTTTCAGCCCCTCTGTTTCTCGCCCTCTGTTTCTAGCCCTCAGTTTCAGGCCCTCTGTTTCAGCCCCTCTGTTTCAGCCCCTCTGTTTCTCGCCCTCTGTTTCTCGCCCCCTGTTTCAGCCCCTCTGTTTCAGCCCCTCTGTTTCTCGCCCTTCTGTTTCAGCCCCTCTGTTTCAGCCCTTCTGTTTCAGCCCCTCTGCTTCAGCCCCTCTGTTTTTCGCCGTCTGTTTCTCGCCCTCTGTTTCTCGCCTTCTGTTTCAGCCCCTCTGTTTCAGCACCTCTGTTTCAGCCCCTCTGTTTCAGCCCCTCGGTTTCTCGCCCTCTGTTTCAGCCCCTCTGTTTCTCGCCCTCTGTTTCAGCCCCTCTGTTTCTCGCACTCTGTTTCAGCCCATCTGTTTCAGCCCCCCTGTTCAGCCGCTCGGTTTCTCGCCCTCTGTTTCAGCCCCTCGGTTTCTCGCCCTCTGTTTCAGCCCCTCTGTTTCAGCCCTCTGTTTCAGCCCCTCTGTTTCAGCCCCTCTGTTTCTCGCCCTCTGTTTCAGCCCCTCTGTTTCTCGCCCTCTGTTTCAGCCCCTCTGTTTCTCACCCTCTGTTTCAGCCCCTCTGTTTCAGCCCCTCTGTTTCTCGCCCCCTGTTTCAGCCCCTCTGTTTCAGCCCCTCTGTTTCTCGCCCTCTGTTTCAGCCCCTCTGTTTCTCGCCCTCTGTTTCTCGCCCTCTGTTTCAGCCCCTCTGTTTCAGCCCCTCTGTTTCTCGCCCTCTGTTTCAGCCCCTCGGTTTCTCGCCCTCTGTTTCCGCCCATCTGTTTCTCGCCCTCTGTTTCAGACCCTCTGTTTCAGCTCCTCTGTTTCAGCCCCTCTTTTTCTCACCCACTGTTTCAGCCCCTCTGCTTCTCGCCCTCTGTTTCAGCCCCTCTGTTTCAGCCCCTCGGTTTCTCGCCCTCTGTTTCAGCCCCTCTGTTTCAGCTCCTCTGTTTCAGCCCCTCTGTTTCAGCCCCTCGGTTTCTCGCCCTCTGTTTCAGCCCCTCTGTTTCAGCTCCTCTGTTTCAGCCCCTCTGTTTCTCGCCCTCTTATTCAGCCCCTCTGTTTCTCGCCCTCTGTTTCAGCCCCTCTGTTTGAGCCCCTCTGTTTCAGCACCTCTGTTTCTCGCCCTCTGTTTCAGCCCCTCGGTTTCTCGCCCTCTGTTTCAGCCCCTCTGTTTCAGCCCCTCTGTTTCAGCCCCTCTGTTTCTCGCCCTCTGGTTCAGCCCCTCTGTTTCTTGCCCTCTGTTTCAGCCCCTCTGTTTCAGCCCCTCTGTTTCAGCCCCTCTGTTTCTCGCCCTCTGTTTCAACCCCTCTGTTTCTCGCCCTCTGTTTTAGCGCCTCTGTTTCAGCCCCTCTGTTTCAGCCCCTCTGTTTCTCACCCTCTGTTTGAGCCCCTCGGTTTCTCGCCCTCTGTTTCAGCCCCTCTGTTTCAGCCCCTCTGTTTCACCCCTCGGTTTCACACCCTCTGTTTCAGCCCCACTGTTTCAGCCCTTCTGTTTCTCGCCCTCTGTTTCAGCCCCTCTGTTTCAGCCCCTCTGTTTCTCGCCCTCTGTTTCTCGCCCCCTGTTTCAGCCCCTCTGTTTCAGCCCCTCTGTTTCAGCCCCTCTGTTTCAGCCCCTCTGTTTCTCGCCCCCTGTTTCAGCCCCTCTGTTTCAGCCCCTCTGTTTCAGCCCCTCTGTTTCTCGCCCTCTGTTTCAGCCCCTCTGTTTCTCGCCCACTGTTTCAGCCCCTCTGTTTCAGCCCCTATGTTTCTCGCCCTCTGTTTCAGCCCTTCTGTTTCTCGCCCTCTGTTTCAGTCCCTCTGTTTCAGCCACTCTGTTTCAGACCCTCAGTTTCTCGCCCTCTGTTTCAGCCCCTCTGTTTCTCGCCCTCTGTTTCAGCCCCTCTGTTTCAGCCCTTCTGTTTCAGCCCCTCTGTTTCAGCCCCTCTGTTTCTCGCCCTCTGTTTCTCGCCTTCTGTTTCAGCCCCTCTGTTTCTCGCCCTCTGTTTCAGCCCCTCTGTTTCAGCCCCTCTGTTTCTCGCCCTCTGTTTCAGCCCCACTGTTTCAGCCCCTCTGTTTCTCGCCCTCTGTTTCAGCCCCTCTGTTTCAGCACCTCTGTTTCAGCCCCTCTGTTTCTCGCCCCCTGTTTCAGCCCCTCTGTTTCAGCCCCTCTGTTTCAGCCCCGCTGTTTCTCGCCCTCTGTTTCAGCCCCTCTATTTCAGCCCCTCTGTTTCAGCCCCTCTGTTTCTCGCCCTCTGTTTCAGCCCCTCTGTTTCTCGCCCTCTGTTTCAGCCCCTCTGTTTCAGCCCCTCTGTTTCAGCCCCTCTGTTTCTCGCCCTCTGTTTCAACCCCTCTGTTTCTCGCCCTCTGTTTTAGCGCCTCTGTTTCAGCCCCTCTGTTTCAGCCCCTCTGTTTCTCACCCTCTGTTTGAGCCCCTCGGTTTCTCGCCCTCTGTTTCAGCCCCTCTGTTTCAGCCCCTCTGTTTCACCCCTCGGTTTCACACCCTCTGTTTCAGCCCCACTGTTTCAGCCCTTCTGTTTCTCGCCCTCTGTTTCAGCCCCTCTGTTTCAGCCCCTCTGTTTCTCGCCCTCTGTTTCTCGCCCCCTGTTTCAGCCCCTCTGTTTCAGCCCCTCTGTTTCAGCCCCTCTGTTTCAGCCCCTCTGTTTCTCGCCCCCTGTTTCAGCCCATCTGTTTCAGCCCCTCTGTTTCAGCCCCTCTGTTTCTCGCCCTCTGTTTCAGCCCCTCTGTTTCTCGCCCACTGTTTCAGCCCCTCTGTTTCAGCCCCTATGTTTCTCGCCCTCTGTTTCAGCCCTTCTGTTTCTCGCCCTCTGTTTCAGCCCCTCTGTTTCAGCCACTCTGTTTCAGACCCTCAGTTTCTCGCCCTCTGTTTCAGCCCCTCTGTTTCACGCCCTCTGTTTCAGCCCCTCTGTTTCAGCCCTTCTGTTTCAGCCCCTCTGTTTCAGCCCCTCTGTTTCTCGCCCTCTGTTTCTCGCCTTCTGTTTCAGCCCCTCTGTTTCTCGCCCTCTGTTTCAGCCCCTCTGTTTCAGCCCCTCTGTTTCTCGCCCTCTGTTTCAGCCCCTCTGTTTCTCGCCCTCTGTTCCAGCCACTCTGTTTCTCACCCTCTGTTTCAGCCCCTCTGTTTCAGCCCCTCTGTTTCTCGCCCTCTGTTTCAGCCCCTCGGATTCTCGCCCTCTGTTTCAGCCCCTCTGTTTCAGCCCCTCTGTTTCTCGCCCTCTGTTTCAGCCCTTCTGTTTCAGCCCCTCTGTTTCAGCCCCTCTTTTTCTCGCCCTCTCTTTCAGCCCCTCTGTTTCAGCCCCTTTGTTTCAGCCCCTCTGTTTCAGCCCCTCTTTTTCTCGCCCTCTGTTTCAGCCCCACTGTTTCAGCCCCTCTGTTTCTCGCCCTCTGTTTCAGCCCCTCTGTTTCAGCCCCTCTTTTTCTCGCCCTCTGTTTCAGCCCCTCTGTTTCAGCCCCTCTGTTTCAGCCCCTCTGTTTCAGCCCCTCGGTTTCTCGCCCTCTGTTTCAGCGCCTCTGTTTCAGCCCCTCTCTTTCAGCCCCTCTGTTTCAGTCCCTCTGTCTCTCGCCCTCTGTTTCAGCACCTCTGTTTCAGCCCCTCTGTTTCAGCCCCTCTGTTTCAGCCCCTCTGTTTCAGCCCCTCTGTTTCAGCAACTCGGTTTCTCGCCCTCTGTTTCAGCGCCTCTGTTTCAGCCCCTCTATTTCAGCCCCTCTGTTTCAGCCCCTCTGTTTCTCGCCCTCTGTTTCAGCCCCTCTGTTTCTCGCTCTCAGTTTCAGCCCCTCTGTTTCAGCCCCTCTGATTCAGCCCCTCTGTTTCTCGCCCTTGTTTCAACCCCTCTGTTTCAGCCCTTCTGTTTCTCGCCCTCTGTTTCAGCCCCTCTGTTTCAGCCCCTTTGTTTCTCGCCCCCTGTTTCAGCCCCTCTGTTTCAGCCCCTCTGTTTCAGCCCCTCTGTTTCAGCCCCTCTGTTTCTCGCCCTCTGTTTCAGCCCCTCTGTTTCTCGCCCCCTGTTTCAGCCCCTCTGTTTCAGCCCCTCTGTTTCTCGCCCTCTGTTTCAGCCCCTCTGTTTCTCGCCCTCTGTTTCTCGCCCTCTGTTTCAGCCCCTCTATTTCAGCCCCTCTGTTTCAGCCACTCTGTTTCAGCCCCTCGGTTTCTCGCCCTCTGTTTCAGCCCCTCTGTTTCTCGCCCTCTGTTTCAGCCCCTCTGTTTCAGCCCCTCTGTTTCTCGCCCTCTGTTTCTCGCCTTCTGTTTCAGCCCCTCTGTTTCAGCACCTCTGTTTCAGCCCCTCTGTTTCAGCCCCTCTGTTTCTCGCCCTCTTTTTCAGCCCCTCTGTTTCTCGCCCTCTGTTTCAGCCCCTCTGTTTCTCGCCCTCTGTTTCAGCCCCTCTGTTTCAGCCCCTCTGTTTCAGCCCCTCTGTTTCAGCCCCTCTGTTTCTCGCCCCCTGTTTCAGCCGCTCTGATTCAGCCCCTCTGTTTCTCGCCCCCTGTTTCATCCCTCTGTTTCAGCCCCTCTGTTTCTCGCCCTCTGTTTCAACCCCTCGGTTTCTCGCCCTCTGTTTTAGCCCCTCTGTTTAAGCCCCTCTGTTTCAGCCCCTCTGTTTCAGCCCCTCTGTTTCTCACCCTCTGTTTCAGCCCCTCGGTTTCTGGCCCTATTTTTCAGCCCCTCTGTTTCAGCACCTCTGTTTCAGCCCCTCTGTTTCTCGCCCCCTGTTTCATCCCCTCTGTTTCAGCCCCTCTGTTTCAGCCCCTCTGTTTCAGCCCTTCTGTTTCTCGCCCTCTGTTTCAGCCCCTCTGTTTCAGCCCCTCTGTTTCTCGACCCCTGTTTCAGCCCCTATGTTTCAGCCCCTCTGTTTCAGCCCCTCTGTTTCAGCCCCTCTGTTTCTAGCCCTCTGTTTCAGCCCCTCTGTTTCAGCCCCTCTGTTTCTCGCCCTCTGTTTCTCGCACCCTGTTTCAGCCCCTCTGTTTCAGCCCCTCGGTTTCTCGCCCTCTGTTTCAGCCACTCTGTTTCAGCACCTCTGTTTCTCGCCCTCTGTTTCAGCCCCTCTGTTTCTCGCCCTCTGTTTCAGCCCCTCTGTTTCAGCCCCTCTGTTTCAGCCCCTCTGTTCAGCCCCTCGGTTTCTCGCCCTCTGTTTCAGCCCCTCGGTTTCTCGCCCTCTGTTTCAGCCCCTCTGTTTCAGCCCCTCTGTTTCAACCCCTCTGTTTCTCGCCCTCTGTTTCAGCCCCTCTGTTTCAGCCCCTCTGTTTCTCGCCCTCTGTTTCAGCCCCTCTGTTTCTCACCCTCTGTTTCAGCCCCTCTGTTTCAGCCCCTCTGTTTCTCGCCCCCTGTTTCAGCCCCTCTGTTTCAGCCACTCTGTTTCTCGCCCTCTGTTTCAGCCCCTCTGTTTCTCGCCCTCTGTTTCTCGCCCTCTGTTTCAGCCCCTCTGTTTCAGCCCCTGTGTTCCAGCCCCTCTGTTTCAGCCCCTCTGTTTCAGCCCCTCTGTTTCTAGCCCTCTGTTTCAGCCCCTCTGTTTCAGCCCCTCTATTTCAGCCCCTCTGTTTCTCGCCCTCTGTTTCTCGCCCCCTGTTTCAGCCCCACTGTTTTAGCCCCTTGGTTTCTCGCACTCTGTTTCATCCCCTCTGTTACAGCCCCTTTGTTTCAGCCCCTCTGTTTCAGCCCCTCTGTTTCTCGCCCTCTGTTTCAGCCCCTCTGTTTCAGCCCCACTGTTTCAGCCCCTCTGTTTCTCGCCCTCTGTTTCAGCCCCTCAGTTTCAGCCCCTCTTTTTCTCGCCCTCTGTTTCAGCGCCTCTGTTTCAGCCCCTCTATTTCAGCCCCTCTGTTTCAGCCCCTCTGTCTCTCGCCCTCAGTTTCAGCCCCTCTGTTTCTCGCCCCCTGTTTCAGCCCCTCTGTTTCAGCCCTTCTGTTTCTCGCCCTCTGTTTCAGCCCCTCTGTTTCAGCCCCTCTGTTTCTCGCCCCCTGTTTCAGCCCCTCTGTTTCAGCCCCTCAGTTTCAGCCCCTCTGTTTCAGCCCCTCTGTTTCTCGCCCTCCGTTTCAGCACCTCTGTTTCTCGCCCCCTGTTTCAGCCCCTCTGTTTCAGCCCCTCTGTTTCTCGCCATCTGTTTCAGCCCCTCTGTTTCTCGCCCTCTGTTTCTCGCCCTCTGTTTCAGCCCCTCTGTTTCAGCCCCTCTGTTTCAGCCCCTCGGTTTCTCGCCCTCTGTTTCAGCCCCTCTGTTTCTCGCCCTCTGTTTCAGCCCTTCTGTTTCAGCCCCTCTGTTTCAGCCCCTCTGTTTCTCGCCCTCTGTTTCTCGCCCTCTGTTTCTCGCCTTCTGTTTCAGCCCCTCTGTTTCAGCACCTCTGTTTCAGCCCCTCTGTTTCAGCCCCTCGGTTTCTCGCCCTCTGTTTCAGCTCCTCTGTTTCTCGCCCTCTGTTTCAGCCCCTCTGTTTCTCGCCCTCTGTTACAGCCCCTCTGTTTCAGCCCCTCTGTTTCAGCCGCACTGTTTCAGCCCCTCTGTTTCTCGCCCCCTGCTTCAGCCCCTCTGTTTCAGCCCCTCTGTTTCTCGCCCTCTGTTTCAACCCCTCGGTTTCTCGCCCTCTGTTTTAGCCCCTCTGTTTCAGCCCCTCTGTTTCAGCCCCTCTGTTTCAGCCCCTCTGTTTCTCACCCTCTGTTTCAGCCCCTCGGTTTCTCGCCCTCTTTTTCAGCCCCTCTGTTTCAGCCCCTCTGTTTCCGCCCCTCTGTTTCAGCCCCTCTGTTTCAGCCCTTCTGTTTCTCGCCCTCTGTTTCAGCCACTCTGTTTCAGCCCCTCTGTTTCTCGCCCCCTGTTTCAGCCCCTCTGTTTCAGCCCCTCTGTTTCAGCCCCTCTGTTTCAGGCCCTCTGTTTCAGCCCCACTGTTTCTCGCCCCCTGTTTCAGCCCCTCTGTTTCAGCCCCTCTGTTTCTCGACCTCTGTTTCGCGCCCTCTGTTTCAGCCCCTCTGTTTCAGCCCCTCTGTTTCAGCCCCTCTGTTTCAGCCCCTCTGTTTCTCGCCCTCTGTTTCAGCCCCTCTGTTTCAGCCCCTCTGTTTCAGCCCCTCTGTTTCAGCCCCTCTGTTTCTCGCCCTCTGTTTCAGCCCCTCTGTTTCTCGCCCTCTGTTTCAGCCCCTCTGTTTCAGCCCCTCTGTTTCTCGCCCTCTGTTTCTCGCCCTCTGTTTCTCGCCCTCTGTTTCAGCCCCTCTGTTTCTCACCCTCTGTTTCAGCCCCTCTGTTTCAGCCCCTCTGTTTCAGTCCCTCTGTTTCTCGCCCTCTGTTTCAGCCCCTCGGATTCTCGCCCTCTGTTTCAGCCCCTCTGTTTCAGCCCCTCTGTTTCAGCCCCTCTTTTTCTCGCCCTCTCTTTCAGCCCCTCTGTTTCGGCCCCTCTGTTTCTCGCCCCCTGTTTCAGCCCCTCTGTTTCAGCCCCTCTGATTCAGCCCCTCTGTTTCTCGCCCCCTGTTTCAGCCCCTCTGTTTCTCACCCTCTGTTTCAGCCCCTCGGTTTCTCGCCCTCTGTTTCAGCCCCTCTGTTTCAGCCCCTCTGTTTCAGCCCCTCTGTTTCTCGCCCCCTGTTTCAGCCCCTCTGTTTCAGCCCCTCTGTTTCAGCCCCTCTGTTTCAACCCTTCTGTTTCTCGCCCTCTGTTTCAGCCCCTCTGTTTCAGCCCCTCTGTTTCTCGCCCCCTGTTTCAGCCCCTCTGTTTCAGCCCCTCTGTTTCAGCCCCTCTGTTTCTCGCCCTCTATTTCAGCCCCTCGGTTTCTCGCCCTCTGTTTCAGCGCCTCTGTATCAGCCCCTCTCTTTCAGCCCCTCTGTTTAAGCCCCTCTGTCTCTCGCCCTCTGTTTCAGCCCCTCTGTTTCTCGGTCCCTGTTTCAGCCCCTCTGATTCAGCCCCTGTTTCTCGCCCCCTGTTTCAGCCCCTCTGTTTCAGCCCCTCTGTTTCTCGCCCTCTGTTTCAACCCCTCGGTTTCTCGCCCTCTGTTTTAGCCCCTCTGTTTCAGCCCCTCTGTTTGAGCCCCTCTGTTTCAGCCCCTCTGTTTCTCACCCTCTGTTTCAGCCACTCGGTTTCTCGCCCTCTGTTTCAGCCCCTCTGTTTCAGCCCCTCTGATTCAGCCCCTCTGTTTCAGCCCCTCTGTTTCAGCCCCTCTGTTTCTCGCCCACTGTTTCAGCCCCTCTGTTTCAGCCCCTCTGTTTCAGCCCCTCTGTTTCTCGCCCTCTGTTTCAGCCCCTCTGTTTCTCGCCCCCTGTTTCAGCCCCTCTGTTTCAGCCCCTCTGTTTCTCGCCCTCTGTTTCATCCCCTCTGTTTCTCGCCCTCTGTTTCTCGCCCTCTGTTTCAGCCCCTCTATTTCAGCCCCTCTGTTTCAGCCACTCTGTTTCAGCCCCTCGGTTTCTCGCCCTCTGTTTCAGCCCCTCTGTTTCTCGCCCTCTGTTTCAGCTCTTCTGTTTCAGCCCCTCTGTTTGAGCCCCTCTGTTTCTCGCCCTCTGTTTCTCGCCCTCTGTTTCTCGCCTTCAGTTTCAGCCCCTCTGTTTCAGCACCTCTCTTTCAGCCCCTCTTTTTCAGCCCCTCGGTTTCTCGCCCTCTGTTTCAGCCCCTCTGTTTCAGCCCCTCTTTTTCAGCCCCTCTGTTTCTCCCCCTCTGTTTCAGCCCCTCTGTTTCAGCCCCTCTGTTTCAGCCCCTCTGTTTCTCGCCCCCTGTTTCAGCCCCTCTGTTTCAGCCCCTCTGTTTCTCGCCCCCTGTTTCAGCCCCTCTGTTTCAGCCCCTCTGTTTCTCGCCCTCTGTTTCAACCCCTCGGTTTCTCGCCCTCTGTTTTAGCCCCTCTGTTTAAGCCCCTCTGTTTCAGCCCCTCTGTTTCAGCCCCTCTGTTTCTCACCCTCTGTTTCAGCCCCTCGGTTTCTCGCCCTCTTTTTCAGCCCCTCTGTTTCAGCACCTCTGTTTCAGCCCCTCTGTTTCTCGCCCCCTGTTTCAGCCCCTCTGTTTCAGCCGATCTGTTTCAGCCCCTCTGTTTCAGCCCTTCTGTTTCTCGCCCTCTGTTTCAGCCCCTCTGTTGCAGCCCCTCTGTTTCTCGCCCCCTGTTTCATCCCCTCTGTTTCAGCCCCTCTGTTTCAGCCGCTCTGTTTCTAGCCCTCTGTTTCAGCCCCTCTGTTTCTCGCCCTCTGTTTCTCGCCCCCTGTTTCAGCCCCTCTGTTTCAGCCCCTCGGTTTCTCGCCCTCTGTTTCAGACCCTCTGTTTCAGCCCCTCTGTTTCTCGCCCTCTGTTTCAGCCCCTCTGTTTCAGCCCCTCTGTTTCAGCCCCTCTGTTCAGCCCCTCGGTTTCTCGCCCTCTGTTTCAGCCCCTCGGTTTCTCGCCCTCTGTTTCAGCCCCACTGTTTCAGCCCCTCTGTTTCAGCCCCTCTGTTTCTCGCCCTCTGTTTCAGCCCCTCTGTTTCAGCCCCTCTGTTTCTCGCCCTCTGTTTCAGCCCCTCTGTTTCTCACCCTCTGTTTCAGCCCCTGTTTCAGCCCCTATGTTTCTCGCCCCCTGTTTCAGCCCCTCTGTTTCTCGCACTCTGTTTCTCGCCCTCTGTTTCAGCCCCTCTGTTTCAGCCCCTCTGTTTCAGCCCCTCTGTTTCTCGCCCTCTGTTTCTCGCCCTCTGTTTCAGCCCCTCTGTTTCAGCCCCTCTGTTCCAGCCCCTCTGTTTCAGCCGCTCTGTTTCAGCCCCTCTGTTTCTAGCCCTCTGTTTCAGCCCCTCTGATTCAGCCCCTCTATTTCAGCCCCTCTGTTTCTCGCCCGCTGTTTCTCGCCCCCTGTTTCAGCCCCACTGTTTCAGCCCCTCGGTTTCTCGCACTCTGTTTCATCCCCTCTGTTTCAGCCCCTTTGTTTCAGCCCCTCTGTTTCAGCCCCTCTGTTTCTCGCCCTCTGTTTCAGCCCCTCTGTTTCAGCCCCACTGTTTCAGCCCCTCTGTTTCTCGCCCTCTGTTTCAGCCCCTCTGTTTCAGCCCCTCTTTTTCTCGCCCTCTGTTTCAGCCCCTCTGTTTCAGCCCCTCTGTTTCAGCCCCTCTGTTTCTCGCCCTCTGTTTCAGCCCCTCGGTTTCTCGCCCTCTGTTTCAGCGCCTCTGTTTCAGCCACTCTGTTTCAGCCCCTCTGTTTCAGCCCCTCTGTCTCTCGCCCTCAGTTTCAGCCCCTCTGTTTCTCGCCCCCTGTTTCAGCCCCTCTGATTCAGCCCCTCTGTTTCTCGCCCCCTGTTTCAGCCCCTCTGTTTCAGCCCCTCTGTTTCTCACCCTCTGTTTCAGCCCCTCGGTTTCTCGCCCTCTGTTTCAGCCCCTCTGTTTCAGCCCCTCTGTTTCAGCCCCTCTGTTTCTCGCCCCCTGTTTCAGCCCCTATGTTTCAGCCCCTCTGTTTCAACCCCTCTGTTTCAGCCCTTCTGTTTCTCGCCCTCTGTTTCAGCCCCTCTGTTTCAGCCCCTCTGTTTCTCGCCCCCTGTTTCAGCCCCTCTGTTTCAGCCCCTCTGTTTCAGCCCCTCTGTTTCAGCCCCTCTGTTTCTCGCCCTCTGTTTCAGCCCCTCTGTTTCAGCCCCTCTGTTTCAGCCCCTCTATTTCAGCCCCTCGGTTTCTCGCCCTCTGTTTCAGCCCCTCTGTTTCTCGCCCTCTGTTTCAGCCCTTCTGTTTCAGCCCCTCTGTTTCTCGCCCTCTGTTTCTCGCCCTCTGTTTCTCGCCTTCTGTTTCAGCCCCTCTGTTTCAGCACCTCTGTTTCAGCCCCTCTGTTTCAGCCCCTCGGTTTCTCACCCTCTGTTTCAGACCCTCTGTTTCTCGCCCTCTGTTTCAGCCCCTCTGTTTCTCGCCCTCTGTTTCAGCCCCTCTGTTTCTCGCCCTCTGTTTCAGCCCCGCTGTTTCAGCCCCTCTGTTTCAGCCGCACTGTTTCAGCCCCTCTGTTTCTCGCCCCCTGTTTCAGCCCCTCTGTTTCAGCCCCTCTGTTTCTCGCCCTCTGTTTCAACCCCTCGGTTTCTCGCCCTCTGTTTTAGCCCCTCTGTTTCAGCCCCTCTGTTTCAGCCCCTCTGTTTCAGCCCCTCTGTTTCTCACCCTCTGTTTCAGCCCCTCGGTTTCTCTCCCTCTTTTTCAGCCCCTCTGTTCAGCCCCTCTGTTTCAGCTCCTCTGTTTCTCGCCCCCTGTTTCAGCCCCTCTGTTTCAGCCCTTCTGTTTCTCGCCCTCTGTTTCAGCCCCTCTGTTTCAGCCCCTCTGTTTCTCGCCCCCTGTTTCAGCCCCTCTGTTTCTGCCCCTCTGTTTCAGCCCCTCTGTTTCAGGCCCTCTGTTTCAGGCCCTCTGTTTCTCGCCCTCTGTTTCAGCCCCTCTGTTTCTCGCCCCCTGTTTCAGCCCCTCTGTTTCAGCCCCTCTGTTTCTCGCCCTCTATTTCAGCCGCTCTGTTTCTCGCCCTCTGTTTCTCGCCCTCTGTTTCAGCCCCTCTGTTTCAGCCCCTCTGTTTCAGCCCCTCTGATTCAGCCCCTCTGTTTCTCGCCCTCTGTTTCAGCCACTCTCTTTCAGCCCCTCTGGTTCAGCCCCTCCGTTTCTCGCCCTCTGTTTCAGCCCCTCTGTTTCTCGCCCTCTGTTTCTCACCCTCTGTTTCAGCCCCTCTGTTTCTCGCCCCCTGTTTCTCGCCCTCTGTTTCTCGCCCTCTGTTTCAGCCCCTCAGTTTCTCACCCTCTGTTTCAGCCCCTCTGTTTCAGCCCCTCTGTTTCAGCCCCTCTGTTTCTCGCCCTCTGTTTCAGCCACTCGGATTCTCACCCTCTGTTTCAGCCCCTCTATTTCAGCCCCTCTGTTTCAGCCCCTCTGTTTCTCGCCCTCTGTTTCAGCCCCTCTGTTTCTCGCCCCCTGTTTCAGCACCTCTGTTTCAGCCCCTCTGTTTCAGCCCCTCTGTTTCTAGCCCTCTGTTTCAACCCCTCTGTTTCTCGCCCTCTGTTTCTCGCCCCCTGTTTCAGCCCCTCTGTTTCAGCCCCTCGGTTTCTCGCCCTCTGTTTCAGCCCCTCTGTTTCTCGCCCTCTGTTTCTCGCCCCCTGTTTCAGCCCCTCTGTTTCAGCCCCTCGGTTTCTCGCCCTCTGTTTCAGACCCTCTGTTTCAGCCCCTCTGTTTCTCGCCCTCTGTTTCAGCCCCTCTGTTTCAGCCCCTCTGTTTCAGCCCCTCTGTTCAGCCCCTCGGTTTCTCGCCCTCTGTTTCAGCCCCTCGGTTTCTCGCCCTCTGTTTCAGCCCCACTGTTTCAGCCCCTCTGTTTCAGCCCCTCTGTTTCTCGCCCTCTGTTTCAGCCCCTCTGTTTCAGCCCCTCTGTTTCTCGCCCTCTGTTTCAGCCCCTCTGTTTCTCACCCTCTGTTTCAGCATCTGTTTCAGCCCCTATGTTTCTCGCCCCCTGTTTCAGCCCCTCTGTTTCTCGCCCTCTGTTTCTCGCCCTCTGTTTCAGCCCCTCTGTTTCAGCCCCTCTGTTTCAGCCCCTCTGTTTCTCGCCCTCTGTTTCTCGCCCTCTGTTTCAGCCCCTCTGTTTCAGCCCCTCTGTTCCAGCCCCTCTGTTTCAGCCGCTCTGTTTCAGCCCCTCTGTTTCTAGCCCTCTGTTTCAGCCCCTCTGATTCAGCCCCTCTATTTCAGCCCCTCTGTTTCTCGCCCTCTGTTTCTCGCCCCCTGTTTCAGCCCCACTGTTTCAGCCCCTCGGTTTCTCGCACTCTGTTTCATCCCCTCTGTTTCAGCCCCTTTGTTTCAGCCCCTCTGTTTCAGCCCTCTGTTTCTCGCCCTCTGTTTCAGCCCCTCTGTTTCAGCCCCACTGTTTCAGCCCCTCTGTTTCTCGCCCTCTGTTTCAGCCCCTCTGTTTCAGCCCCTCTTTTTCTCGCCCTCTGTTTCAGCCCCTCTGTTTCAGCCCCTCTGTTTCAGCCCCTCTGTTTCTCGCCCTCTGTTTCAGCCCCTCGGTTTCTCGCCCTCTGTTTCAGCGCCTCTGTTTCAGCCCCTCTGTTTCAGCCCCTCTGTTTCAGCCCCTCTGTCTCTCGCCCTCAGTTTCAGCCCCTCTGTTTCTCGCCCCCTGTTTCAGCCCCTCTGATTCAGCCCCTCTGTTTCTCGCCCCCTGTTTCAGCCCCTCTGTTTCAGCCCCTCTGTTTCTCACCCTCTGTTTCAGCCCCTCGGTTTCTCGCCCTCTGTTTCAGCCCCTCTGTTTCAGCCCCTCTGTTTCAGCCCCTCTGTTTCTCGCCCCCTGTTTCAGCCCCTATGTTTCAGCCCCTCTGTTTCAACCCCTCTGTTTCAGCCCTTCTGTTTCTCGCCCTCTGTTTCAGCCCCTCTGTTTCAGCCCCTCTGTTTCTCGCACCCTGTTTCAGCCCCTCTGTTTCAGCCCCTCTGTTTCAGCCCCTCTGTTTCAGCCCCTCTGTTTCTCGCCCTCTGTTTCAGCCCCTCTGTTTCAGCCCCTCTGTTTCAGCCCCTCTATTTCAGCCCCTCGGTTTCTCGCCCTCTGTTTCAGCCCCTCTGTTTCTCGCCCTCTGTTTCAGCCCTTCTGTTTCAGCCCCTCTGTTTCTCGCCCTCTGTTTCTCGCCCTCTGTTTCTCGCCTTCTGTTTCAGCCCCTCTGTTTCAGCACCTCTGTTTCAGCCCCTCTGTTTCAGCCCCTCGGTTTCTCACCCTCTGTTTCAGACCCTCTGTTTCTCGCCCTCTGTTTCAGCCCCTCTGTTTCTCGCCCTCTGTTTCAGCCCCTCTGTTTCTCGCCCTCTGTTTCAGCCCCGCTGTTTCAGCCCCTCTGTTTCAGCCGCACTGTTTCAGCCCCTCTGTTTCTCGCCCCCTGTTTCAGCCCCTCTGTTTCAGCCCCTCTGTTTCTCGCCCTCTGTTTCAACCCCTCGGTTTCTCGCCCTCTGTTTTAGCCCCTCTGTTTCAGCCCCTCTGTTTCAGCCCCTCTGTTTCAGCCCCTCTGTTTCTCACCCTCTGTTTCAGCCCCTCGGGTCTCTCCCTCTTTTTCAGCCCCTCTGTTCAGCCCCTCTGTTTCAGCTCCTCTGTTTCTCGCCCCCTGTTTCAGCCCCTCTGTTTCAGCCCTTCTGTTTCTCGCCCTCTGTTTCAGCCCCTCTGTTTCAGCCCCTCTGTTTCTCGCCCCCTGTTTCAGCCCCTCTGTTTCTGCCCCTCTGTTTCAGCCCCTCTGTTTCAGGCCCTCTGTTTCAGGCCCTCTGTTTCTCGCCCTCTGTTTCAGCCCCTCTGTTTCTCGCCCCCTGTTTCAGCCCCTCTGTTTCAGCCCCTCTGTTTCTCGCCCTCTATTTCAGCCGCTCTGTTTCTCGCCCTCTGTTTCTCGCCCTCTGTTTCAGCCCCTCTGTTTCAGCCCCTCTGTTTCAGCCCCTCTGATTCAGCCCCTCTGTTTCTCGCCCTCTGTTTCAGCCACTCTCTTTCAGCCCCTCTGGTTCAGCCCCTCTGTTTCTCGCCCTCTGTTTCTCACCCTCTGTTTCAGCCCCTCTGTTTCTCGCCCTCTGTTTCTCGCCCTCTGTTTCTCGCCCTCTGTTTCAGCCCCTCAGTTTCTCACCCTCTGTTTCAGCCCCTCTGTTTCAGCCCCTCTGTTTCAGCCCCTCTGTTTCTCGCCCTCTGTTTCAGCCACTCGGATTCTCACCCTCTGTTTCAGCCCCTCTATTTCAGCCCCTCTGTTTCAGCCCCTCTGTTTCTCGCCCTCTGTTTCAGCCCCTCTGTTTCTCGCCCCCTGTTTCAGCCCCTCTGTTTCAGCCCCTCTGTTTCAGCCCCTCTGTTTCTAGCCCTCTGTTTCAACCCCTCTGTTTCTCGCCCTCTGTTTCTCGCCCCCTGTTTCAGCCCCTCTGTTTCAGCCCCTCGGTTTCTCGCCCTCTGTTTCAGCCCCTCTGTTTCAGCCCCTCTGTTTCTCGCCCTCTGTTTCAGCCCCTCTGTTTCTCGCCCTCTGTTTCAGCCCCTCTGTTTCAGCCCCTCTGTTTCAGCCCCTCTGTTCAGCCCCTCGGTTTCTCGCCCTCTGTTTCAGCCCCTCGGTTTCTCGCCCTCTGTTTCTGCCCCTCTGTTTCAGCCCCTCTGTTTCAGCCCCTCTGTTTCTCGCCCTCTGTTTCAGCCCCTCTGTTTCAGCCCCTCTGTTTCTCGCCCTCTGTTTCAGCCCCTCGGTTTCTCGCCCTCTGTTTCAGCCCCTCTGTTTCAGCCCCTCTGTTTCTCGCCCCCTGTTTCAGCCCCTCTGTTTCAGCCCCTCTGTTTCTCGCCCTCTGTTTCAGCCCCTCTGTTTCTCGCCCTCTGTTTCTCGCCCTCTGTTTCAGCCCCTCTGTTTCAGCCCCTCTGTTCCAGCCCCTCTGTTACAGCCCCTCTGTTTCAGCCCCTCTGTTTCTAGCCCTCTGTTTCAGCCCCTCTGTTTCTCGCCCCCTGTTTCAGCCCCTCTGTTTCAGCCCCTCTGTTTCTCACCCTCTCTTTCAGCCCCTCGGTTTCTCGCCCTCTGTTTCAGCCCCTCTGTTTCAGCCCCTCTGTTTCAGCCCCTCTGTTTCTCGCCCCCTGTTTCAGCCCCTCTGTTTCAGACTCTCTGTTTCAGCCCCTCTGTTTCAGCCCTTCTGTTTCTCGCCCTCTGTTTCAGCCCCTCTGTTTCAGCCCCTCTGTTTCTCACCCCCTGTTTCAGCCCCTCTGTTTCAGCCCCTCTGTTTCAGCCCCTCTGTTTCAGCCCCTCTGTTTCTCGCCCTCTGTTTCAGCCCCTCTGTTTCTCGCCCCCTGTTTCAGCCCCTCTGTTTCAGCCCCTCGGTTTCTCGCCCTCTGTTTCTCGCCCTCTGTTTCAGCCCCTCTGTTTCAGCCCCTCGGTTTCTCGCCCTCTGTTTCAGCCCCTCTGTTTCTCGCCCTCTGTTTCAGCCCTTCTGTTTCAGCCCCTCTGTTTCTCGCCCTCTGTTTCTCGCCCTCTGTTTCTCGCCCTCTGTTTCAGCACCTCTGTTTCAGCCCCTCGGTTTCTCACCCTCTGTTTCAGCCCCTCTGTTTCTCGCCCTTTGTTTCAACCCCTCGGTTTCTCGCCCTCTGTTTTAGCCCCTCTGTTTCAGCCCCTCTGTTTCAGCCCCTCTGTTTCTCACCTTCTGTTTCAGCCCCTCGTTTTCTCGCCCTCTTTTTCAGCCCCTCTGTTTCAGCCCCTCTGTTTCAGCCCCTCTGTTTCTCGCCCTCTGTTTCAGCCCCTCTGTTTCAGCACCTCTGTTTCAGCCCCTCTGTTTCAGCCCTTCTGTTTCTCGCCCTCTGTTTCAGCCCCTCTGTTTCAGCCCCTCTGTTTCTCGCCCCCTGTTTCAGCCCCTCTGTTTCTGCCCCTCTGTTTCAGCCCCTCTGTTTGAGGCCCTCTGTTTCAGGCCCTCTGTTTCTCGCCCTCTGTTTCAGCCCCTCTGTTTCTCGCCCCCTGTTTCAGCCCCTCTGTTTCAGCCCCTCTGTTTCTCGCCCTCTGTTTCAGCCGCTCTGTTTCTCGCCCTCTGTTTCTCGCCCTCTGATTCAGCCCCTCTGTTTCAGCCCCTCTGTTTCAGCCCCTCTGTTTCAGCCCTTCTGTTTCTCGCCCTCTGTTTCAGCCCCTCTGTTTCAGCCCCTCTGTTTCAGCCCCTCTGTTTCAGCCCCTCGGTTTCTCGCCCTCTGTTTCACCCCCTCTGTTTCAGCCCCTCTGTTTCAGCCCCTCTGATGCCCGCCCTCTGTTTCTCGCCCTCTGTTTCTCGCCCTCTGTTTCAGCCCCTCAGTTTCTCACCCTCTGTTTCAGCCCCTCTGTTTCAGCCCCTCTGTTTCTCGCCCTCTGTTTCAGCCCCTCCGATTCTCGCCCTCTGTTTCAGCCCCTCTGTTTCAGCCCCTCTGTTTCTCGCCCTCTGCTTCAGCCCCTCTGTTTCAGCCCCTCTGTTTCAGCCCCTCTTTTTCAGCCCCTCTCTTTCAGCCCCTCTGTTTCGGCCACTCCTTTTCTCGCCCCCTGTTTCAGCCCCTCTGTTTCAGCCCCTCTGATTCAGCCCTTCTGTTTCTCGCCCCCTGTTTCAGCCCCTCTGTTTCTCGCACTCTTTTTCAGCCCCTCTGTTTCAGCCCCTCTGTTTCAGCCCCTCTGTTTCTCGCCCCCTGTTTCTCGCCCTCTGTTTCAGCCCCTCTGTTTCAGCCCCTCTGTTTCAGCCCTTCTGTTTCTCGCCCTCTGTTTCAGCCCCTCTGTTTCAGCCCCTCTGTTTCTCGCCCCCTGTTTCAGCCCCTCTGTTTCAGCCCCTCTGTTTCAGCCCCTCTGTTTCAGACCCTCTGTTTCAGGCCCTCTGTTTCTCGCCCTCTGTTTCAGCCCCTCTGTTTCTCGCCCCCTGTTTCAGCCCCTCTGTTTCAGCCCCTCTGTTTCTCGCCCTCTGTTTCAGCCCCTCTGTTTCTCGCCCTCTGTTTCTCGCCCTCTGTTTCAGCCCCTCTGTTTCAGCCCCTCTGTTTCAGTCCCTCTGTTTCAGCCCCTCTGTTTCAGCCCCTCTGTTTCTCGCTCTCTGTTTCAGCCCCTCTGTTTCAGCCCCTCTGTTTCAGCCCCTCTGTTTCAGCCCCTCGGTTTCTCGCCCTCTGTTTCAGCCCCTCTGTTTCTCGCCCGCTGTTTCAGCCCCTCTGTTTCAGCCCCTCTGTTTCAGCCCTTCTGTTTCTCGCCCTCTGTTTCAGCCCCTCTGTTTCAGCCCCTCTGTTTCTCGCCCCCTGTTTCAGCCCCTCTGTTTCAGCCCCTCTGTTTCAGCCCCTCTGTTTCAGACCCTCTGTTTCAGGCCCTCTGTTTCTCGCCCTCTGTTTCAGCCCCTCTGTTTCTCGCCCCCTGTTTCAGCCCCTCTGTTTCAGCCCCTCTGTTTCTCGCCCTCTGTTTCAGCCCCTCTGTTTCTCGCCCTCTGTTTCTCGCTCTCTGTTTCAGCCCCTCTGTTTCAGTCCCTCTGTTTCAGCCCCTCTGTTTCAGCCCCTCTGTTTCTCGCTCTCTGTTTCAGCCCCTCTGTTTCAGCCCCTCTGTTTCAGCCCCTTTGTTTCAGCCCCTCTTTTTCTCGCCCTCTGTTTCAGCCCCTCTGTTTCAGCCCCTCTGTTTCAGCCCCTCTGTTTCTCGCCCTCTGTTTCAGCCCCTCGGTTTCTCGCCCTCTGTTTCAGCGCCTCTGTTTCAGCCCCTCTGTTTCAGCCCCTCTGTCTCTCGCCCTCTGTTTCAGCCCCTCTGTTTCTCGCCCCCTGTTTCAGCCCCTCTGATTCAGCCCCTCTGTTTCTCGCCCCCTGTTTCAGCCCCTCTGTTTCAGCCCCTCTGTTTCTCGCCCTCTGTTTCAACCCCGCGGTTTCTCGCCCTCTGTTTTAGCCCCTCTGTTTCAGCCCCTCTGTTTCAGCCCCTCTGTTTCAGCCCCTCTGTATCTCGCCCTCTGTTTCAACCCCTCGGTTTCTCGCCCTCTGTTTTAGCCCCTCTGTTTCAGCCCCTCTGTTTCAGCCCCTCTGTTTCTCGCCCTCTGTTTCTCGCCCTCTGTTTCTCGCCTTCTGTTTCAGCCCCTCTGTTTCAGCACCTCTGTTTCAGCCCGTCGGTTTCTCGCCCTCTGTTTCAGCCCCTCTGTTTCTCGCCCTCTGTTTCAGCCCCTCTGTTTCTCGCCCTCTGTTTCAGCCCCTCTGTTTCTCGCCCTCTGTTTCAGCCCCTCTGTTTCTCGCCCTCTGTTTCAGCCCCTCTGTTTCAGCCCCTCTGTTTCAGCCCCTCTGTTTCTCGCCATCTGTTTCAACCCCCTGTTTCTCGCCCCCTGTTTCTCGCCCCCTGTTTCTCGCCCCCTGTTTCAACCCCTCTGTTTCAGCCCCTCTGTTTCTCGCCCCCTGTTTCAGCCCCTCTGTTTCAGCCCCTCTGTTTCTCGCCACTTGTTTCAGCCCCTCTGTTTCTGCCCCACTGTTTCTCGCCCTCTGTTTCTCGCCCTCTGTTTTAGCCCCTCTATTTCAGCCCCTCTGTTACAGCCCCTCTGTTTCAGCCCCTCGGTTTCTCGCCCTCTGTTTCAGCCCCTCTGTTTCAGCTCCTCTGTTTCATCCCCTCTGTTTCTCGCCCTCTTATTCAGCGCCTCTGTTTCTCGCCATCTGTTTCAGCCCCTCTGTTTGTGCCCCTCTGTTTCAGCACCTCTGTTTCTCGCCCTCTGTTTCAGCCCCTCGGTTTCTCGCCCTCTGTTTCAGCCCCTCTGTTTCAGCCCCTCTGTTTCAGCCCCTCTGTTTCTCGCCCTCTGTTCCAGCCCCTCTGTTTCTCGCCCTCTGTTTCAGCCCCTCTGTTTCAGCCCCTCTTTTTCAGCCCCTCTGTTTCTCGCCCTCTGTTTCAACCCCTCGGTTTCTCGCCCTCTGTTTTAGCCCCTCTGTTTGAGCCCCTCTGTTTTAGCCCCTCTGTTTCAGCCCCTCTGTTTCTCACCCTCTGTTTGAGCCCCTCGGTTTCTCGCCCTCTGTTTCAGCCCCTCTGTTTCAGCCCCTCTGTTCCACCCCTCGGTTTCTCACCCTCTGTTTCAGCCCCACTGTTTCAGCCCTTCTGTTTCTCGCCCTCTGTTTCAGCCCCTCTGTTTCAGCCCCTCTGTTTCTCGCCCACTGTTTCAGCCCCTCTGTTTCAGCCCCTCTGTTTCTCGCCCTCTGTTTCAGCCCTTCTGTTTCTCGCGCTCTGTTTCTCGCCCTCAGTTTCAGCCCTTCTGTTTCAGCCCCTCTGTTTCAGCCACTCTGTTCCAGCCCCTCGGTTTCTCGCCCTCTGTTTCAGCCCCTCTGTTTCTCGCCCTCTGTTTCAGCCCCTCTGTTTCAGCCCTTCTGTTTCAGCCCCTCTGTTTCAGCCCCTCTGTTTCTCGCCCTCTGTTTCTCGCCCTCTGTTTCTCGCCTTCTGTTTCAGCCCCTCTGTTTCAGCACCTCTGTTTCAGCCCCTCTGTTTCAGCCCCTCGGTTTCTCGCCCTCTGTTTCCCCTCTGTTTCAGCCCCTCTGTTTCTCGCGCTCTGTTTCAGCCCCTCTGTTTCTCGCCCGCTGTTTCAGCCCCTCTGTTTCAGCCCCTCTGTTACAGCCCCTCTGTTTCAGCCCCTCTGTTTCAGCCCGTCTGTTTCAGCCCCTCTGTTTCAGCCCCCCTGTTTCTCGCCCCCTGTTTCTCGCCCCCTGTTTCCGCCCCTCTGTTTCAGCCCCCCTGTTTCTCGCCCCCTGTTTCAGCCCCTCTGTTTCAGCCCCTCTGTTTCAGCCCCTCTGTTTCAGCCCCACTGTTTCTCGCCCTCTGTTTCTCGCCCGCTGTTTCAGCCCCTCTGTTTCAGCCCCTCTGTTTCAGCCCCTCTGTTTCAGCCCCTCTGTTTCTCGCCCTCTGTTTCAGCCCCTCTGTTTCAGCCACTCTGTTTCAGACCCTCTGTTTCAGGCCTCTGTTTCTAGCCCTCTGTTTCAGCCCCTCTTATTCAGCCCCTCTGTTTCAGCCCCTCTGTTTCTCGCCCTCTGTTTCTCGCCCCCTGTTTCAGCCCCTCTGTTTCAGCCTCTCGGTTTCTCGTCCTCTGTTTCAGCCCCTCTGTTTCAGCCCCTCTGTTTCTCGCCCTCTGTTTCAGCCCCTCTGTTTCTCGCCCTCTGTTTCAGCCCCTCTATTTCAGCCCCTCTGTTTCAGCCCCTCTGTTCAGCCCCTCGGTTTCTCGCCCTCTGTTTCAGCCCCTCGGTTTCTCGCCCTCTGTTTCAGCCCCTCTGTTTCTCGCCCTCTGTTTCAGCCCCTCTGTTACAGCCCATCTGTTTCACGCCCTCTGTTTCAGCCCCTCTGTTTCTCACCCTCTGTTTTAGCCCCTCTGTTTCAGCCCCTCTGTTTCTCGCCCCCTGTTTCAGCCCCTCTGTTGCAGCCCCTCTGTTTCTCGCCCTGTGTTTCAGCCCCTCTGTTTCAGACCCTCTGTTTCAGGCCCTCTGTTTCTCGCCCTCTGTTTCAGCCCCTCTGTTTCTCGCCCCCTGTTTCAGCCCCTCTGTTTCAGCCCCTCTGTTTCTCGCCCTCTGTTTCAGCCCCTCTGTTTCTCGCCCTCTGTTTCTCGCCCTCTGTTTCAGCCCCTCTGTTTCAGCCCCTCTGTTTCAGCCCCTCTGTTTCAGCCCCTCTGTTTCAGCCCCTCTGTTTCAGCCCCTCTGTTTCTCGCTCTCTGTTTCAGCCCCTCTGTTTCAGCCCCTCTGTTTCAGCCCCTTTGTTTCAGCCCCTCTTTTTCTCGCCCTCTGTTTCAGCCCCTCTGTTTCAGCCCCTCTGTTTCAGCCCCTCTGTTTCTCGCCCTCTGTTTCAGCCCCTCGGTTTCTCGCCCTCTGTTTCAGCGCCTCTGTTTCAGCCCCTCTGTTTCAGCCCCTCTGTCTCTCGCCCTCTGTTTCAGCCCCTCTGTATCTCGCCCCCTGTTTCAGCCCCTCTGATTCAGCCCCTCTGTTTCTCGCCCCCTGTTTCAGCCCCTCTGTTTCAGCCCCTCTGTTTCTCGCCCTCTGTTTCAACCCCGCGGTTTCTCGCCCTCTGTTTTAGCCACTCTGTTTCAGCCCCTCTGTTTCAGCCCCTCTGTTTCAGCCCCTCTGTTTCAGCCCCTCTGTTTCTCGCCATCTGTTTCAACCCCCTGTTTCTCGCCCCCTGTTTCTCGCCCCCTGTTTCTCGCCCCCTGTTTCAACCCCTCTGTTTCAGCCCCTCTGTTTCTCGCCCCCTGTTTCAGCCCCTCTGTTTCAGCCCCTCTGTTTCTCGCCACTTGTTTCAGCCCCTCTGTTTCTGCCCCACTGTTTCTCGCCCTCTGTTTCTCGCCCTCTGTTTTAGCCCCTCTATTTCAGCCCCTCTGTTTCAGCCCCTCTGTTTCAGCCCCTCGGTTTCTCGCCCTCTGTTTCAGCCCCTCTGTTTCAGCTCCTCTGTTTCATCCCCTCTGTTTCTCGCCCTCTTATTCAGCGCCTCTGTTTCTCGCCATCTGTTTCAGCCCCTCTGTTTGTGCCCCTCTGTTTCAGCACCTCTGTTTCTCGCCCTCTGTTTCAGCCCCTCGGTTTCTCGCCCTCTGTTTCAGCCCCTCTGTTTCAGCCCCTCTGTTTCAGCCCCTCTGTTTCTCGCCCTCTGTTCCAGCCCCTCTGTTTCTCGCCCTCTGTTTCAGCCCCTCTGTTTCAGCCCCTCTGTTTCAGCCCCTCTGTTTCTCGCCCTCTGTTTCAACCCCTCGGTTTCTCGCCCTCTGTTTTAGCCCCTCTGTTTGAGCCCCTCTGTTTTAGCCCCTCTGTTTCAGCCCCTCTGTTTCTCACCCTCTGTTTGAGCCCCTCGGTTTCTCGCCCTCTGTTTCAGCCCCTCTGTTTCAGCCCCTCTGTTTCACCCCTCGGTTTCTCACCCTCTGTTTCAGCCCCACTGTTTCAGCCCTTCTGTTTCTCGCCCTCTGTTTCAGCCCCTCTGTTTCAGCCCCTCTGTTTCTCGCCCACTGTTTCAGCCCCTCTGTTTCAGCCCCTCTGTTTCTCGCCCTCTGTTTCAGCCCTTCTGTTTCTCGCGCTCTGTTTCTCGCCCTCAGTTTCAGCCCTTCTGTTTCAGCCCCTCTGTTTCAGCCACTCTGTTTCAGCCCCTCGGTTTCTCGCCCTCTGTTTCAACCCCTCTGTTTCTCGCCCTCTGTTTCAGCCCCTCTGTTTCAGCCCTTCTGTTTCAGCCCCTCTGTTTCAGCCCCTCTGTTTCTCGCCCTCTGTTTCTCGCCCTCTGTTTCTCGCCTTCTGTTTCAGCCCCTCTGTTTCAGCACCTCTGTTTCAGCCCCTCTGTTTCAGCCCCTCGGTTTCTCGCCCTCTGTTTCCCCTCTGTTTCAGCCCCTCTGTTTCTCGCGCTCTGTTTCAGCCACTCTGTTTCTCGCCCGCTGTTTCAGCCCCTCTGTTTCAGCCCCTCTGTTTCAGCCCCTCTGTTTCAGCCCCTCTGTTTCAGCCCCCCTGTTTCTCGCCACCTGTTTCTCGCCCCCTGTTTCAGCCCCTCTGTTTCAGCCCCCCTGTTTCTCGCCCCCTGTTTCAGCCCCTCTGTTTCAGCCCCTCTGTTTCAGCCCCTCTGTTTCAGCCCCTCTGTTTCTCGCCCTCTGTTTCTCGCCCGCTGTTTCAGCCCCTCTGTTTCAGCCCCTCTGTTTCAGCCCCTCTGTTTCAGCCCCTCTGTTTCTCGCCCTCTGTTTCAGCCCCTCTGTTTCAGCCCCTCTGTTTCAGACCCTCTGTTTCAGGCCTCTGTTTCTAGCCCTCTGTTTCAGCCCCTCTGATTCAGACCCTCTGTTTCAGCCCCTCTGTTTCTCGCCCTCTGTTTCTCGCCCCCTGTTTCACCCCCTCTGTTTCAGCCTCTCGGTTTCTCGTCCTCTGTTTCAGCCCCTCTGTTTCAGCCCCTCTGTTTCTCGCCCTCTGTTTCAGCCCCTCTGTTTCTCGCCCTCTGTTTCAGCCCCTCTATTTCAGCCCCTCTGTTTCAGCCCCTCTGTTCAGCCCCTCGGTTTCTCGCCCTCCGTTTCAGCCCCTCGGTTTCTCGCCCTCTGTTTCAGCCCCTCTGTTTCTCGCCCTCTGTTTCAGCCCCTCTGTTACAGCCCATCTGTTTCACGCCCTCTGTTTCAGCCCCTCTGTTTCTCACCCTCTGTTTCAGCCCCTCTGTTTCAGCCCCTCTGTTTCTCGCCCCCTGTTTCAGCCCCTCTGTTGCAGCCCCTCTGTTTCTCGCCCTGTGTTTCAGCCCCTCTGTTTCTCGCCCTCTGTTTCTCGCCCTCTGTTTCAGCCCCTCTGTTTCAGCCCCTCTGTTCCAGCCCCTCTGTTTCAGCCCCTCTGTTTCTAGCCCTCTGTTTCAGCCCCTCTGTTTCAGCCCCTCTGTTTCAGCCCCTCTGTGTCTCGACCTCTGTTTCTCGCCCCCTGGTTCAGCCCCACTGTTTCAGCCCCTCGGTTTCTCGCACTCTGTTTCATCTCCTCTGTTTCAGCCCCTTTGTTTCAGCCCCTCTGTTTCAGCCCCTCTGTTTCTCGCCCTCTGTTTCAGCCCCTCTGTTTCTCCCCCTCTGTTTCAGCCCCTCTGTTTCAGCCCCTCTGTTTCAGCCCCTCTGTTCAGCCCCTCGGTTTCTCGCCCTCTGTTTCAGCCCCAACGGTTTCTCGCCCTCTGTTTCAGCCCCTCTGTTTCAGCCCCTCTGTTTCTCGCCCTCTGTTTCAGCCCCTCTGTTTCTCGCCCTCTGTTTCAGCCCCTCTGTTTCTAACCCTCTGTTTCAGCCCCTCTGTTTCAGCCCCTCTGTTTCAGCCCCTCTGTTTCTCGCCCTCTGTTTCAGCCCCTCGGATTCTCGCCCTCTGTTTCAGCCCCTCTGTTTCAGCCCCTCTGTTTCTCGCCCTCTGTTTCCCCTCTGTTTCAGCCCCTCTGTTTCTCGCGCTCTGTTTCAGCCCCTCTGTTTCTCGCCCGCTGTTTCAGCCCCTCTGTTTCAGCCCCTCTGTTTCAGCCCCTCTATTTCAGCCCCTCTGTTTCAGCCCCTCTGTTTCAGCCCCCCTGTTTCTCGCCCTCTGTTTCTCGCCCCCTGTTTCAGCCCCTCTGTTTCAGCCCCCCTGTTTCTCGCCCCCTGTTTCAGCCCCTCTGTTTCAGCCCCTCGGTTTCTCGCCCTCTGTTTCAGCCCCTCTGTTTCTCGCCCTCTGTTTCTCGCCCGCTGTTTCAGCCCCTCTGTTTCAGCCCCTCTGTTTCAGCCCCTCTGTTTCAGCCCCTCTGTTTCTCGCCCTCTGTTTCAGCCCCTCTGTTTCAGCCCCTCTGTTTCAGACCCTCTGTTTCAGGCCTCTGTTTCTAGCCCTCTGTTTCAGCCCCTCTGATTCAGCCCCTCTGTTTCTCGTCCTCTGTTTCTCGCCCCCTGTTTCAGCACCTCTGTTTCAGCCTCTCGGTTTCTCGTCCATTGTTTCAGCCCCTCTGTTTCAGCCCCTCTGTTTCTCGCCCTCTGTTTCAGCCCCTCTGTTACAGCCCATCTGTTTCTCGCCCTCTGTTTCAGCCCCTCTGTTTCTCACCCTCTGTTTCAGCCCCTCTGTTTCAGCCCCTCTGTTTCTCGCCCCCTGTTTCAGCCCCTCTGTTGCAGCCCCTCTGTTTCTCGCCCTGTGTTTCAGCCCCTCTGTTTCTCGCCCTCTGTTTCTCGCCCTCTGTTTCAGCCCCTCTGTTTCAGCCCCTCTGTTCCAGCCCCTCTGTTTCAGCCCCTCTGTTTCTAGCCCTCTGTTTCAGCCCCTCTGTTTCAGACCCTCTGTTTCAGCCCCTCTGTTTCTCTACCTCTGTTTCTCGCCCCCTGGTTCAGCCCCACTGTTTCAGCCCCTCGGTTTCTCGCACTCTGTTTCATCTCCTCTGTTTCAGCCCCTTTGTTTCAGCCCCTCTGTTTCAGCCCCTCTGTTTCTCGCCCTCTGTTTCAGCCCCTCTGTTTCTCGCCCTCTGTTTCAGCCCCTCTGTTTCAGCCCCTCTGTTTCAGACCCTCTGTTCAGCCCCTCGGTTTCTCGCCCTCTGTTTCAGCCCCAACGGTTTCTCGCCCTCTGTTTCAGCCCCTCTGTTTCAGCCCCTCTGTTTCTCGCCCTCTGTTTCAGCCCCTCTGTTTCTCGCCCTCTGTTTCAGCCCCTCTGTTTCTCACCCTCTGTTTCAGCCCCTCTGTTTCAGCCCCTCTGTTTCAGCCCCTCTGTTTCTCGCCCTCTGTTTCAGCCCCTCGGATTCTCGCCCTCTGTTTCAGCCCCTCTGTTTCAGCCCCTCTGTTTCTCGCCCTCTGTTTCAGCCGCTCTGTTTCAGCCCCTCTGTTTCAGCCCCTCTTTTTCTCACCCTCTCTTTCAGCCCCTCTGTTTCAGCCCCTCTGTTTCAGCCCCTCTGTTTCAGCCCCTCTTTTTCTCGCCCTCTGTTTCAGCCCCACTGTTTCAGCCCCTCTGTTTCTCGCCCTCTGTTTCAGCCCCTCTGTTTCAGCCCCTCTTTATCTCGCCCTCTGTTTCAGCCCCTCTGTTTTAGCCCCTCTGTTTCAGCCCCTCTGTCTCTCGCCCTCTGTTTCAGCCCCTGTGTTTATCGCCCCCTGTTTCAGCCCCTCTGTTTCAGCCCCTCTGTTTCTCGCCCTCTGTTTCAACACCTCGGTTTCTCGCCCTCTGTTTTAGCCCCTCTGTTTCAGCCCCTCTGTTTCAGCCCCTCTGTTTCAGCCCCTCTGTTTCTCACCCTCTGTTTCAGCCCCTCGGTTTCTCGCCCTCTGTTTCAGCCCCTCTGTTTCAGCCCCTCTGTTTCAGCCCCTATGTTTCTCGCCCCCTGTTTCAACCCCTCTGTTTCAGCCCCTCTGTTTCAGCCCCTCTGTTTCAGCCCTTCTGTTTCTCGCCCTCTGTTTCAGCCCCTCTGTTTCAGCCCCTCTGTCTCAGCCCCTCTGTTTCAGACCCTCTGTTTCTCGCCCTCTGTTTCAGCCCCTCTGTTTCTCGCCCACTGTTTCAGCCCCTCTGTTTCAGCCCCTCTATTTCTCGCCCTCTGTTTCAGCCCCTCTGTTTCTCGCCCACTGTTTCTCGCCCTCTGTTTCAGCCCCTCTGTTTCAGCCCCTCTGTTTCAGCCCCTCTGTTTCAGCCCCTCGGTTTCTCGCCCTCTGTTTCAGCCCCTCTGTTTCTCGCCCTCTGTTTCAGCCCTTCTGTTTCAGCCCCTCTGTTTCAGCCCCTCTGTTTCTCGCCCTCTGTTTCTCGCCCTCTGTTTCTCGCCTTCTGTTTCAGCCCCTCTGTTTCAGCACCTCTGTTTCAGCCCCACTGTTTCAGCCCCTCGGTTTCTCGCCCTCTGTTTCAGCCCCTCTGTTCCTCGCCCTCTGTTTCAGCCCCTCTGTTTCTCGCCCTCTGTTTCAGCCCCTCTGTTTCTCGCCCTCTGTTTCAGCCCCTCTGTTTCAGCCCCTCTGTTTCAGCCCCTCTGTTTCAGCCCCTCTGTTTCTCGCCCCCTGCTTCAGCCCCTCTGATTCAGCCCCTCTGTTTCTCGCCCCCTGTTTCAGCCCCTCTGTTTCAGCCCCTCTGTTTCTCGCCCTCTGTTTCAACCCCTCGGTTTCTCGCCCTCTGTTTTAGCCCCTCTGTTTCTCGCCCTCTGTTTCAGCCCCTCTGTTTCAGCCCCTCTGTTTCAGCCCCTCTGTTTCAGCACCTCTGTTTCAGCCCCTCTGTTTCAGCCCCTCTGTTTCAGCCCCCCCTGTTTCTCGCCCCCTGTTTCTCGCCCCCTGTTTCAGCCCCTCTGTTTCAGCCCCCCTGTTTCTCGCCCCCTGTTTCAGCCCCTCTGTTTCAGCCCCTCTGTTTCACGCCCTCTGTTTCAGCCCCTCTTTTTCTCGCCCTCTGTTTCAGCCCCACTGTTTCCGCCCCTCTGTTTCTCGCCCTCTGTTTCAGCCCCTCTGTTTCAGCCCCTCTTTTTCTCGCCCTCTGTTTCAGCCCCTCTGTTTTAGCCCCTCTGTTTCAGCCCCTCTGTCTCTCGCCCTCTGTTTCAGCCCCTCTGTTTATCGCCCCCTGTTTCAGCCCCTCTGTTTCAGCCCCTCTGTTTCTCGCCCTCTGTTTCAACACCTCGGTTTCTCGCCCTCTGTTTTAGCCCCTCTGTTTCAGCCCCTCTGTTTCAGCCCCTCTGTTTCAGCCCCTCTGTTTCTCACCCTCTGTTTCAGCCCCTCGGTTTCTCGCCCTCTGTTTCAGCCCCTCTGTTTCAGCCCCTCTGTTTCAGCCCCTATGTTTCTCGCCCCCTGTTTCAACCCCTCTGTTTCAGCCCCTCTGTTTCAGCCCCTCTGTTTCAGCCCTTCTGTTTCTCGCCCTCTGTTTCAGCCCCTCTGTTTCAGCCCCTCTGTCTCAGCCCCTCTGTTTCAGACCCTCTGTTTCTCGCCCTCTGTTTCAGCCCCTCTGTTTCTCGCCCACTGTTTCAGCCCCTCTGTTTCAGCCCCTCTATTTCTCGCCCTCTGTTTCAGCCCCTCTGTTTCTCGCCCACTGTTTCTCGCCCTCTGTTTCAGCCCCTCTGTTTCAGCCCCTCTGTTTCAGCCCCTCTGTTTCAGCCCCTCGGTTTCTCGCCCTCTGTTTCAGCCCCTCTGTTTCTCGCCCTCTGTTTCAGCCCTTCTGTTTCAGCCCCTCTGTTTCAGCCCCTCTGTTTCTCGCCCTCTGTTTCTCGCCCTCTGTTTCTCGCCTTCTGTTTCAGCCCCTCTGTTTCAGCACCTCTGTTTCAGCCCCACTGTTTCAGCCCCTCGGTTTCTCGCCCTCTGTTTCAGCCCCTCTGTTCCTCGCCCTCTGTTTCAGCCCCTCTGTTTCTCGCCCTCTGTTTCAGCCCCTCTGTTTCTCGCCCTCTGTTTCAGCCCCTCTGTTTCAGCCCCTCAGTTTCAGCCCCTCTGTTTCAGCCCCTCTGTTTCTCGCCCCCTGCTTCAGCCCCTCTGATTCAGCCCCTCTGTTTCTCGCCCCCTGTTTCAGCCCCTCTGTTTCAGCCCCTCTGTTTCTCGCCCTCTGTTTCAACCCCTCGGTTTCTCGCCCTCTGTTTTAGCCCCTCTGTTTCTCGCCCTCTGTTTCAGCCCCTCTGTTTCAGCCCGTCTGTTTCAGCCCCTCTGTTTCAGCACCTCTGTTTCAGCCCCTCTGTTTCAGCCCCTCTGTTTCAGCCCCTCTGTTTCAGCCCCCCCTGTTTCTCGCCCCCTGTTTCTCGCCCCCTGTTTCAGCCCCTCTGTTTCAGCCCCCCTGTTTCTCGCCCCCTGTTTCAGCCCCTCTGTTTCAGCCCCTCTGTTTCTCGCCCTCTGTTTCAGCCCCTCTGTTTCTCGCCCTCTGTTTCAGCCCCTCTGTTTCAGCCCCTCTGTTTCAGCCCCTCTGTTTCTCGCCCTCTGTTTCAGCCCCTCTGTTTCAGCCCCTCTGTTTCAGACCCTCTGTTTCAGCCCCTCTGTTTCTAGCCCTCTGTTTCAGCCCCTCTGTTTCAGCCCCTCTGTTTCAGCCCCTCTGTTTCTCGCCCTCTGTTTCTCGCCACCTGTTTCAGCCCCTCTGTTTCAGCCGCTCGGTTTCTCGTCCTCTGTTTCAGCCCCTCTGTTTCAGCCCCTCTGTTTCTCGCCCTCTGTTTCAGCCCCTCTGTTTCTCGCCCTCTGTTTCAGCCCCTCTGTTTCAGCCCCTCTGTTTCAGCCCCTCTGTTCAGCCCCTCGGTTTCTCGCCCTCTGTTTCAGCACCTCGGTTTCTCGCCCTCTGTTTCAGCCCCTCTGTTTCTCGCCCTCTGTTTCAGCCCCTCTGTTTCAGCCCATCTGTTTCTCGCCCTCTGTTTCAGCCCCTCTGTTTCTCACCCTCTGTTTCAGCCCCTCTGTGTCAGCCCCTCTGTTTCTCGCCCCCTGTTTCAGCCCCTCTGTTTCAGCACCTCTGTTTCTCGCCCTCTGTTTCAGCCCCTCTGTTTCTCGCCCTCTGTTTCTCGCCCTCTGTTTCAGCCCCTCTGTTCCAGCCCCTCTGTTTCAGCCCCTCTGTTTCTCGCACTCTGTTTCAGCCCCTCTGTTTCAGCCCCTCTGTTTCTCGACCTCTGTTTCTCGCCCCCTGGTTCAGCCCCACTGTTTCAGCCCCTCGGTTTCTCGCACTCTGTTTCATCTCCTCTGTTTCAGCCCCTTTGTTTCAGCCCCTCTGTTTCAGCACCTCTGTTTCTCGTCCTCTGTTTCAGCCCCTCTGTTTCTCGCCCCCTGTTTCAGCCCCTCTGTTTCAGCCCCTCTGTTTCAGCCCCTCTGTTCAGCCCCTCGGTTTCTCGCCCTCTGTTTCAGCCCCCACGGTTTCTCGCCCGCTGTTTCAGCCCCTCTGTTTCTGCCCCTCTGTTTCTCGCCCTCTGTTTCAGCCCCTCTGTTTCTCACCCTCTGTTTCAGCCCCTCTGTTTCAGCCCCTCTGTTTCAGCCCCTCTGTTTCTCGCCCTCTCTTTCAGCCGCTCTGTTTCAGCTCCTCTGTTTCAGCCCCTCTTTTTCTCGCCCTCTCTTTCAGCCCCTCTGTTTCAGCCCCTCTGTTTCAGCCCCTCTGTTTCAGCCCCTCTTTTTCTCGCCCTCTGTTTCAGCCCCACTGTTTCAGCCCCTCTGTTTCTCGCCCTCTGTTTCAGCCCCTCTGTTTCAGCCCCTCTTTTTCTCGCCCTCTGTTTCAGCCCCTCTGTTTTAGCCACTCTGTTTCAGCCCCTCTGTCTCTCGCCCTCTGTTTCAGCCCCTCTGTTTATCGCCCCCTGTTTCAGCCCCTCTGTTTCAGCCCCTCTGTTTCTCGCCCTCTGTTTCAACCCCTCGGTTTCTCGCCCTCTGTTTTAGCCCCTGTGTTTCAGCCCCTCTGTTTCAGCCCCTCTCTTTCAGCCCCTCTGTTTCTCACCCTCTGTTTCAGCCCCTCTGTTTCTCGCCCTCTGTTTCAGCCCCTCTGTTTCAGCCCCTCTGTTTCAGCCCCTATGTTTCTCGCCCCCTGTTTCAGCCCCTCTGTTTCAGCCCCTCTGTTTCAGCCCCTCTGTTTCAGCCCTTCTGTTTCTCGCCCTCTGTTTCAGCCCCTCTGTTTCAGCCCCTCTGTTTCTCGCCCCCTGTTTCAGCCCCATCTGTTTCAGCCCCTCTGTCTCAGCCCCTCTGTTTCAGCCCCTCTGTTTCTCGCCCTCTGTTTCAGCCCCTCTGTTTCAGCCCCTCTGTTTCTCGCCCTCTGTTTCAGCCCCTCTGTTTCTCGCCCTTTGTTTCTCGCCCTCTGTTTCAGCCCCTCTGTTTCAGCCCCTCTGTTTCAGCCACTCTGTTTCAGCCCCTCGGTTTCTCGCCCTCTGTTTCAGCCCCTCTGTTTCTCGCCCTCTGTTTCAGCCCCTCTGTTTCAGCCCCTCTTTTTCTCGCCCTCTGTTTCAGCCCCTCTGTTTTAGCCCCTCTGTTTCAGCCCCTCTGTCTCTCGCCCTCTGTTTCAGCCCCTCTGTTTATCGCCCCCTGTTTCAGCCCCTCTGTTTCAGCCCCTCTGTTTCTCGCCCTCTGTTTCAACCCCTCGGTTTCTCGCCCTCTGTTTTAGCCCCTGTGTTTCAGCCCCTCTGTTTCAGCCCCTCTGTTTCAGCCCCTCTGTTTCTCACCCTCTGTTTCAGCCCCTCGGTTTCTCGCCCTCTGTTTCAGCCCCTCTGTTTCAGCCCCTCTGTTTCAGCCCCTCTGTTTCAGCCCTTCTGTTTCTCGCCCTCTGTTTCAGCCCCTCTGTTTCAGCCTCTCTGTTTCTCGCCCCCTGTTTCAGCCCCTCTGTTTCAGTCCCTCTGTCTCAGCCCCTCTGTTTCAGCCCCTCTGTTTCTGGCCCTCTGTTTCAGCCCCTCTGTTTCTCGCCCACTGTTTCAGCCCCTCTGTTTCAGCCCCTCTGTTTCTCGCCCTCTGTTTCAGCCCCTCTGTTTCTCACACTCTGTTTCTCGCCCTCTGTTTCAGCCCCTCTGTTTCAGCCCCTCTGTTTCAGCCACTCTGTTTCAGCCCCTCGGTTTCTCGCCCTCTGTTTCAGCCCCTCTGTTTCTCGCCCTCTGTTTCAGCCCTTCTGTTTCAGCCCCTGTGTTTCAGCCCCTCTGTTTCTCGCCCTCTGTTTCTCGCCCTCTGTTTCTCGCCTTCTGTTTCAGCCCCTCTGTTTCAGCACCTCTGTTTCTCGCCCTCTGTTTCAGCCCCTCTGTTTCAGCCCCTCTGTTTCAGCCACTCTGTTGCAGCCCCTCGGTTTCTCGCCCTCTGTTTCAGCCCCTCTGTTTCTCGCCCTCTGTTTCAGCCCTTCTGTTTCAGCCCCTCTGTTTCAGCCCCTCTGTTTCTCGCCCTCTGTTTCTCGCCCTCTGTTTCTCGCCTTCTGTTTCAGCCCCTCTGTTTCAGCACCTCTGTTTCAGCCCCTCTGTTTCAGCCCCTTGGTTTCTCGCCCTCTGTTTCAGCCCCTCTGTTCCTCGCCCTCTGTTTCAGCCACTCTGTTTCTCGCCCTCTGTTTCAACCCCTCTGTTTCTCGCCCTCTGTTTCAGCCCCTCTGTTTCAGCCCCTCTGTTTCAGCCCCTCTGTTTCTCGCCCTCTGTTTTAGCCCCTGTGTTTCAGCCCCTCTGTTTCAGCCCCTCTGTTTCAGCCCCTCTGTTTCTCACCCTCTGTTTCAGCCCCTCGGTTTCTCGCCCTCTGTTTCAGCCCCTCTGTTTCAGCCCCTCTGTTTCAGCCCCTATGTTTCTCGCCCCCTGTTTCAGCCCCTCTGTTTCAGCCCCTCTGTTTCAGCCCCTCTGCTTCAGCCCTTCTGTTTCTCGCCCTCTGTTTCAGCCCCTCTGTTTCAGCCCCTCTGTTTCTCGCCCCCTGTTTCAGCCCCTCTGTTTCAGCCCCTCTGTCTCAGCCCCTCTGTTTCAGCCCCTCTGTTTCTCGCCCTCTGTTTCAGCCCCTCTGTTTCAGCCCCTCTGTTTCTCGCCCTCTGTTTCAGCCCCTCTGTTTCTCGCCCTTTGTTTCTCGCCCTCTGTTTCAGCCCCTCTGTTTCAGCCCCTCTGTCTCAGCCCCTCTGTTTCAGCCCCTCTGTTTCTCGCCCTCTGTTTCAGCCCCTCTGTTTCAGCCCTTCTGTTTCTCGCCCTCTGTTTCAGCCCCTCTGTTTCAGCCGCTCTGTTTCTCGCCCCCTGTTTCAACCCCTCTGTTTCAGTCCCTCTTCTCAGCCCCTCTGTTTCAGCCCCTCTGTTTCTCGCCCTCTGTTTCAGCCCCTCTGTTTCTCGCCCACTGTTTCAGCCCCTCTGTTTCAGCCCCTCTGTTTCTCGCCCTCTGTTGCAGCCCCTCTGTTTCTCGCACTCTGTTTCTCGCCCTCTGTTTCAGCCCCTCTGTTTCAGCCCCTCTGTTTCAGCCACTCTGTTTCAGCCCCTCGGTTTCTCGCCCTCTGTTTCAGCCCCTCTGTTTCTCGCCCTCTGTTTCAGCCCTTCTGTTTCAGCCCCTCTGTTTCAGCCCCTCTGTTTCTCGCCCTCTGTTTCTCGCCCTCTGTTTCTCGCCTTCTGTTTCAGCCCCTCTGTTTCAGCACCTCTGTTTCAGCCCCTCTGTTTCAGCCCCTCGGTTTCTCGCCCTCTGTTTCAGCCCCTCTGTTCCTCGCCCTCTGTTTCAGCCCCTCTGTTTCTCGCCATCTGTTTCAGCCCCTCTGTTTCTCGCCCTCTGTTTCAGCCCCTCTGTTTCAGCCCCTCTGTTTCAGCCCCTCTGTTTCAGCCCCTCTGTTTCTCGCCCCCTGCTTCAGCCCCTCTGATTCAGCCCCTCTGTTTCTCGCCCCCTTGTTTCAGCCCCTCTGTTTCAGCCCCTCTGTTTCTCGCCCTCTGTTTCAACCCCTCGGTTTCTCGCCCTCTGTTTTAGCCCCTCTGTTTCAGCCCCTCTGCTTCAGCCCCTCTGTTTCAGCCCCTCTGTTTCTCACCCTCTGTTTCAGCCCCTTGGTTTCTCGCCCTCTTTTTCAGCCCCTCTGTTTCAGCCCCTCTGTTTCAGCCCCTCTGTTTCTCGCCCCCTGTTTCAGCCCCTCTGTTTCAGCCCCTCTGTTTCAGCCCCACTGTTTCAGCCCTTCTGTTTCTCGCCCTCTGTTTAAGCCCCGCTGTTTCAGCCCCTCTGTTTCTCGCCCCCTGTTTCAGCCCCTCTGTTTCAGCCCTTCTGTTTCAGCCCCTCTGTTTCTCGCCCTCTGTTTCAGCCCCTCTGTTTCTCGCCCCCTGTTTAAGCCCCTCTGTTTCAGCCCCTCTGTTTCTCGCCCTCTGTTTCAGCCCCTCTGTTTCTCGCCCTCTGTTTCTCGCCCTCTGTTTCAGCCGCTCTGTTTCAGCCCCTCTGTTTCAGCCCCTCTGTTTCAGCCCCTCTGTTTCTCGCCCTCTGTTTCAGCCCCTCTGTTTCAGCCCCTCTGTTTCAGCCCCTCGGTTTCTCGCCCTCTGTTTCAGCCCCTCTGTTTCTCGCCCTCTGTTTCAGCCCTTCTGTTTCAGCCCCTCTGTTTCAGCCCCTCTGTTTCTCGCCCTCTGTTTCTCGCCCTCTGTTTCTCGCCTTCTGTTTCAGCCCCTCTGTTTCAGCACCTCTGTTTCAGCCCCTCTGTTTCAGCCCCTCGGTTTCTCGCCCTTTGTTTCAGCCCCTCTGTTTCTCGCCCTCTGTTTCAGCCCCTCTGTTTCTCGCCCTCTGTTTCAGCCCCTCTGTTTCAGCCCCTCTGTTTCAGCCCCTCTATTCCAGCCCCTCTGTTTCTCGCCCTCTGTTTCAGCCCCCCTGTTTTTCGCCCGCTGTTTCTCGCCCCCTGTTTCTCGCCCCCTGTTTCAGCCCCTCTGTTTCAGCCCCTCTGTTTCTCGCCCCCTGTTCCAGCCCCTCTGTTTCAGCCCCTCTGTTTCAGCCCCTATGTTTCTCGCCCTTGTTTCAGCCCCTCTGTTTCTCGCCCTCTGTTTCTCGCCCTCTGTTTCAGCCCCTCTGTTTCAGCCCCTCTGATCCAGCCCCTCTGTTTCAGCCCCTCTGTTTCAGCCCCTCTGTTTCTAGCCCTCTGTTTCAGCCCCTCTGTTTCAGACCCTCTGTTTCAGCCCCTCTGTTTCTCGCCCTCTGTTTCTCGCCCTCTGTTTCAGCCCCTCTGTTTCAGCCCCTCTGTTCCAGCACCTCTGTTTCAGCCCCTCTGTTTCAGCCCCTCTGTTTCTAGCTCTCTGTTTCAGCCCCTCTGTTTCAGCCCCTCTGTTTCTCGCCCCCTGTTTCAGCCCCTCTGTTTCAGCACCTCTGTTTCAGCCCCTCTGTTTCAGCCCCTCTGTTTCTCGCCCTCTGTTTCATCCCCTCTGTTTCTCGCCCCCTGTTTCAGCCCCTCTGTTTCAGCCCCTCTGTTTCTCGCCCTCTGTTTCAGCCCCTCTGTTTCTCGCTCTCTGTTTCTCGCCCTCTGTTTCAGCCCCTCTGTTTCAGCCCCTCTGTTTCAGCCACTCTGTTTCAGCCCCTCTGTTTCTCGCCCTCTGTTTCAGCCCATCTGTTTCTCGCCCTCTGTTTCAGCCCTTCTGTTTCAACCCCTCTGTTTCAGCCCCTGTTTCTCGCACTCTGTTTCTCGCCCTCTGTTTCTCGCCTTCTGTTTCAGCCCCTCTGTTTCAGCACCTCTGTTTCAGCCCCTCTGTTTCAGCCCCTCGGTTTCTCGTCCTCTGTTTCAGCCCCTCTGTTTCCCGCCCTCTGTTTCAGCCCCTCTGTTTCTCGCCCTCTGTTTCAGCCCCTCTGTTTCTCGCCCACTGTTCCAGCCACTCTGTTTCAGCCCCTCTGTTTCAGCCACTCTGTTTCTCGCCCTCTGTTTCAGCCCCCCTGTTTCTCGCCCCCTGTTTCTCGCCCCCTGTTTCTCGCCCCCTGTTTCAGCCCCTCTGTTTCAGCCCCTCTGTTTCTCGCCCCCTCTTTCAGCCCCTCTGTTTCAGCCCCTCCTTTTCTCGCCCCCTGTTTCAGCCCCTCTGTTTCAGCCCCTCTGTTTCTCGCCCCTTGTTTCAGCCCCTCTGTTACTCGCCCTCTGTTTCAGCCCCTCTGTTTCTCGCCCTCTGTTTCAGCCCCTCTGTTCCAGCCCCTCTGTTTCAGCCCCTCTGTTTCAGCCCCTCTGTTTCTAGCCCTCTGTTTCAGACGCTCTGTTTCAGCCCCTCTGTTTCAGCCCCTCTGTTTCTCGCCTTCCGTTTCTCGCCCCCTGTTTCAGCCCCACTTTTACAGCCCCTCGGTTTCTCGCCTTCTGTTTCAGCCCCTCTGTTTCAGCCCCTTTGTTTCAGCCCCTCTGTTTCAGCCCCTCTGTTTCTCGCCCTCTGTTTCAGCCCCTCTGTTTCTCGCCCTCTGTTTCAGCCTCTCTGTTTCAGCCCCTCTGTTTCAGCCCCTCTGTTCAGCCCCTCGGATTCTCGCCCTCTGTTTCAGCCCCTCGGTTTCTCACCCTCTGTTTCAGCCCCTCTGTTTCGGCCCCTCTGTTTCTCGCCCTCTGTTTCAGCCCCTCTGTTTCTCGCCCTCTGTTTCAGCCCCTCTGTTTCTCACCCTCTGTTTCAGCCCCTCTGTTTCAGCCCCTCTGTTTCAGCCCCTCTGTTTCTCGCCCTCTGTTTCAGCCCCTCGGTTTCTCGCCCTCTGTTTTAGCCCCTCTGTTTCAGCCCCTCTGTTTCAGCCCCTCTGTTTCAGCCCCTCTGTTTCTCGCCGTCTGTTTCAGCCCCTCTGTTTTAGCCCCTCTGTTTCAGCCCCTCTTTTTCTCGCCCTCTCTTTCAGCCACTCTGTTTCAGCCCCTCTGTTTCAGCCCCTCTGTTTCAGCCCCTCTTTTTCTCGCCCTCTGTTTCAGAATCACTGTTTCAGCCCCTCTGTTTCTCGCCCTCTGTTTCAGCCCCTCTGTTTCAGCCCCTCTTTTTCTCGCCCTCTGTTTCAGCCCCTCTGTTTCAGCCCCTCTGTTTCAGCCCCTCTGTTTCTCGCCCTCTGTTTCAGACCCTCGGTTCCTCGCCCTCTGTTTCAGCGCCTCTGTTTCATCCCCTCTGTTTCAGCCCCTCTGTTTCAGCCCCTCTGTCTCTCGCCCTCTGTTTCAGCCCCTCTGTTTCTCGCCCCCTGTTTCAGCCCCTCTGATTCAGCCCCTCTGTTTCTCGCCCCCTGTTTCAGCCCCTCTGTTTTAGCCCCTCTGTTTCAGCCCCTCTGTTTCAGCCCCTCTGTTTCTCGCCCTCTGTTTCAACCCCTCGGTTTCTCGCCCTCTGTTTTAGCCCCTCTGTTTCAGCCCCTCTGTTTCAGCCCCTCTGTTTCTCGCCCTCTGTTTCTCGCCCTCTGTTTCTCGCCATCTGTTTCAGCCCCTCTGTTTCAGCACCTCTGTTTCAGCCCCTCTGTTTCAGCCCCTCGATTTCTCGCCCTCTGTTTCAGCCCCTCTGTTTCTCGCCCTCTATTTCAGCCCCTCTGTTTCTCGCCCTCTGTTTCAGCCCCTCTGTTTCTCGCCCTCTGTTTCAGCCCCTCTGTTTCAGCCCCTCTGTTTCAGCCCCTCTGTTTCTCGCCCTCTGTTTCAGCCCCCCTGTTTCTCGCCCCCTGTTTCTCGCCCCCTGTTTCTCGCCCCCTGTTTCAACCCCTCTGTTTCAGCCCCTCTGTTTCTCGCCCCCTGTTTCAGCCCCTCTGTTTCAGCCCCTCTGTTTCTCGCCCCTTGTTTCAGCCCCTCTGTTTCAGCCCCTCTGTTTCTCGCCCTCTGTTTCTCGCCCTCTGTTTCAGCCCCTCTGTTTCAGCCCCTCTGTTTCAGCCCCTCTGTTTCTCGCCCTCTGTTTCAGCCCCTCTGTTTCAGCCCCTCTGTTTCAGCCCCTCTGTTTCTAGCCCTCTGTTTCAGCCCCTCTGTTTCAGCCCCTCTGTTTCAGCCCCTCTGTTTCGGCCCCTCTGTTTCTCGCCCTCTGTTTCAGCCCCTCTGTTTCTCGCCCTCTGTTTCAGCCCCTCTGTTTCTCACCCTCTGTTTCAGCCCCTCTGTTTCAGCCCCTCTGTTTCAGCCCCTCTGTTTCTCGCCCTCTGTTTCAGCCCCTCGGTTTCTCGCCCTCTGTTTTAGCCCCTCTGTTTCAGCCCCTCTGTTTCAGCCCCTCTGTTTCAGCCCCTCTGTTTCTCGCCGTCTGTTTCAGCCCCTCTGTTTTAGCCCCTCTGTTTCAGCCCCTCTTTTTCTCGCCCTCTCTTTCAGCCACTCTGTTTCAGCCCCTCTGTTTCAGCCCCTCTGTTTCAGCCCCTCTTTTTCTCGCCCTCTGTTTCAGCCCCACTGTTTCAGCCCCTCTGTTTCTCGCCCTCTGTTTCAGCCCCTCTGTTTCAGCCCCTCTTTTTCTCGCCCTCTGTTTCAGCCCCTCTGTTTCAGCCCCTCTGTTTCAGCCCCTCTGTTTCTCGCCCTCTGTTTCAGTCCCTCGGTTCCTCGCCCTCTGTTTCAGCGCCTCTGTTTCATCCCCTCTGTTTCAGCCCCTCTGTTTCAGCCCCTCTGTCTCTCGCCCTCTGTTTCAGCCCCTGTTTCTCGCCCCCTGTTTCAGCCCCTCTGATTCAGCCCCTCTGTTTCTCGCCCCCTGTTTCAGCCCCTCTGTTTTAGCCCCTCTGTTTCAGCCCCTCTGTTTCAGCCCCTCTGTTTCTCGCCCTCTGTTTCAACCCCTCGGTTTCTCGCCCTCTGTTTTAGCCCCTCTGTTTCAGCCCCTCTGTTTCAGCCCCTCTGTTTCTCGCCCTCTGTTTCTCGCCCTCTGTTTCTCACCATCTGTTTCAGCCCCTCTGTTTCAGCACCTCTCTTTCAGCCCCTCTGTTTCAGCCCCTCGATTTCTCGCCCTCTGTTTCAGCCCCTCTGTTTCTCGCCCTCTATTTCAGCCCCTCTGTTTCTCGCCCTCTGTTTCAGCCCCTCTGTTTCTCGCCCTCTGTTTCAGCCCCTCTGTTTCAGCCCCTCTGTTTCAGCCCCTCTGTTTCTCGCCCTCTGTTTCAGCCCCCCTGTTTCTCGCCCCCTGTTTCTCGCCCCCTGTTTCTCGCCCCCTGTTTCAACCCCTCTGTTTCAGCCCCTCTGTTTCTCGCCCCCTGTTTCAGCCTCTCTGTTTCAGCCCCTCTGTTTCTCGCCCCTTGTTTCAGCCCCTCTGTTTCAGCCCCTCTGTTTCTCGCCCTCTGTTTCTCGCCCTCTGTTTCAGCCCCTCTGTTTCAGCCCCTCTGTTTCTCGCCCTCTGTTTCTCGCCCTCTGTTTCAGCCCCTCTGTTTCAGCCCCTCTGTTTCAGCCCCTCTGTTTCTAGCCCTCTGTTTCAGCCCCTCTGTTTCAGCCCCTCTGTTTCAGCCACTCTGTTTCTCGCCCTTTGTTTCTCGCCCCCTGTTTCAGCCCCTCTGTTTCAGCCCCTCTGTTTCAGCCCCTCTGTTTAAGCCCCTCTGTTTCTCGCCCTCTGTTTCAGCCCCTCTGTTTCTCACCCCCTGTTTCAGCCCCTCTGTTTCAGCCCCTCTGTTTCTCGCCCTCAGTTTCAGCCCCTCTGTTTCAGCCCCTCCGTTTCAGCCACTCTGTTTCAGCCCCAAGGTTTCTCGCCCTCTGTTTCAGCCCCTCTGTTTCTCGCCCTCTGTTTCTCGCCCTCTGTTTCTCGCCTTCTGTTTCTGCCCCTCTGTTTCAGCACCTCTGTTTCAGCCCCTCTGTTGCAGCCCCTCGGTTTCTCGCCCTCTGTTTCAGCCCCTCTGTTTCTCGCCCTCTGTTTCAGCCCCTCGGTTTCTCGCCCTCTGTTTCTCGCCTTCTGTTTCTGCCCCTCTGTTTCAGCACCTCTGTTTCAGCCCCTCTGTTTCAGCCCCTCTTTTTCTCGCCCTCTGTTTCAGCCCCACTGTTTCAGCCCCTCTGTTTCTCGCCCTCTGTTTCAGCCCCTCTGTTTCAGCCCCTCTTTTTCTCGCCCTCTGTTTCAGCCCCTCTGTTTCAGCCCCTCTGTTTCAGCCCCTCTGTTTCTCGCCCTCTGTTTCAGACCCTCGGTTCCTCGCCCTCTGTTTCAGCGCCTCTGTTTCATCCCCTCTGTTTCAGCCCCTCTGTTTCAGCCCCTCTGTCTCTCGCCCTCTGTTTCAGCCCCTCTGTTTCTCGCCCCCTGTTTCAGCCCCTCTGATTCAGCCCCTCTGTTTCTCGCCCCCTGTTTCAGCCCCTCTGTTTTAGCCCCTCTGTTTCAGCCCCTCTGTTTCAGCCCCTCTGTTTCTCGCCCTCTGTTTCAACCCCTCGGTTTCTCGCCCTCTGTTTTAGCCCCTCTGTTTCAGCCCCTCTGTTTCAGCCCCTCTGTTTCTCGCCCTCTGTTTCTCGCCCTCTGTTTCTCACCATCTGTTTCAGCCCCTCTGTTTCAGCACCTCTGTTTCAGCCCCTCTGTTTCAGCCCCTCGATTTCTCGCCCTCTGTTTCAGCCCCTCTGTTTCTCGCCCTCTATTTCAGCCCCTCTGTTTCTCGCCCTCTGTTTCAGCCCCTCTGTTTCTCGCCCTCTGTTTCAGCCCCTCTGTTTCAGCCCCTCTGTTTCAGCCCCTCTGTTTCTCGCCCTCTGTTTCAGCCCCCCTGTTTCTCGCCCCCTGTTTCTCGCCCCCTGTTTCTCGCCCCCTGTTTCAACCCCTCTGTTTCAGCCCCTCTGTTTCTCGCCCCCTGTTTCAGCCCCTCTGTTTCAGCCCCTCTGTTTCTCGCCCCTTGTTTCAGCCCCTCTGTTTCAGCCCCTCTGTTTCTCGCCCTCTGTTTCTCGCCCTCTGTTTCAGCCCCTCTGTTTCAGCCCCTCTGTTTCTCGCCCTCTGTTTCTCGCCCTCTGTTTCAGCCCCTCTGTTTCAGCCCCTCTGTTTCAGCCCCTCTGTTTCTAGCCCTCTGTTTCAGCCCCTCTGTTTCAGCCCCTCTGTTTCAGCCACTCTGTTTCTCGCCTTCTGTTTCTCGCCCCCTGTTTCAGCCCCTCTGTTTCAGCCCCTCTGTTTCAGCCCCTCTGTTTAAGCCCCTCTGTTTCTCGCCCTCTGTTTCAGCTCCTCTGTTTCTCACCCCCTGTTTCAGCCCCTCTGTTTCAGACCCTCTGTTTCTCGCCCTCTGTTTCAGCCCCTCTGTTTCAGCCCCTCCGTTTCAGCCACTCTGTTTCAGCCCCTCGGTTTCTCGCCCTCTGTTTCAGCCCCTCTGTTTCTCGCCCTCTGTTTCTCGCCCTCTGTTTCTCGCCTTCTGTTTCTGCCCCTCTGTTTCAGCACCTCTGTTTCAGCCCCTCTGTTTCAGCCCCTCGGTTTCTCGCCCTCTGTTTCAGCCCCTCTGTTTCTCGCCCTCTGTTTCAGCCCCTCGGTTTCTCGCCCTCTGTTTCAGCCCCTCTGTTTCAGCCCCTCTGTTTCAGCCCCTCTGTTTCAGCCCCCCTGTTTCTCGCCCCCTGTTTCTCGCCCCCTGTTTCAGCCCCTCTGTTTCAGCCCCCCTGTTTCTCGCCCCCTGTTTCAGCCCCTCTGTTTCAGCCCCTCTGTTTCTCGCCCCCTGTTTCAGCCCCTCTGTTTCAGCCCCTCTGTTTCTCGCCCTCTGTTTCAGCCCCTCTGTTTCTCGCCCTCTGTTTCTCGCCCGCTGTTTCAGCCCCTCTGTTTCAACCCCTCTGTTTCAGCCACTCTGTTTCTCGCCCTCTGTTTCAGCCCCCCTGTTTCTCGCCCCCTGTTTCTCACCCCCTGTTTCTCGCCCCCTGTTTCAGCCCCTCTGTTTCAGCCCCTCTGTTTCTCGCCCCCTGTTTCAGCCCCTCTGTTTCAGCCCCTCTGTTTCTCGCCCCTTGTTTCTGCCCCTCTGTTTCAGCCCCTCTGTTTATCGCCCCTTGTTTCAGCCCCTCTGTTTCTCGCCCTCTGTTTCAGCCCCTCTGTTCCAGCCCCTCTGTTTCAGCCCCTCTGTTTCAGCCCCTCTGTTTCTAGCCCTCTGTTTCAGCCGCTCTGTTTCAGCCCCTCTGTTTCAGCCCCTCTGTTTCTCGCCTTCCGTTTCTCGCCCCCTGTTTCAACCCCACTTTTTCAGCCCCTCGGTTTCTCGCCTTCTGTTTCAGCCCCTCTGTTTCAGCCCCTTTGTTTCAGCCCCTCTGTTTCAGCCCCTCTGTTTCTCGCCCTCTGTTTCAGCCATTCTGTTTCTCGCCCTCTGTTTCAGCCCCTCTGTTTCAGCCCCTCTGTTTCAGCCCCTCTGTTCAGCCCCTCGGTTTCTCGCCCTCTGTTTCAGCCACTCGGTTTCTCGCCCTCTGTTTCAGCCCCTCTGTTTCATCCCCTCTGTTTCTCGCCCTCTGTTTCAGCCCCTCTGTTTCTCGCCCTCTGTTTCAGCCCCTCTGTTTCTCACCCTCTGTTTCAGCCCCTCTCTTTCAGCCCCTCTGTTTCTCGCCCTCTGTTTCAGCCCCTCGGTTTCTCGCCCTCTGTTTTAGCCCCTCTGTTTCAGACCCTCTGTTTCAGCCCCTCTGTTTCTCGCCCTCTGTTTCAGCCCCTCTGTTTTAGCCCCTCTGTTTCAGCCCCTCTTTTTCTCGCCCTCTCTTTCAGCCACTCTGTTTCAGCCCCTCTGTTTCAGCCCCTCTGTTTCAGCCCCTCTTTTTCTCGCCCTCTGTTTCAGCCCCACTGTTTCAGCCCCTCTGTTTCTTGCCCTCTGTTTCAGCCCCTCTCTTTCAGCCCCTCTTTTTCTCGCCCTCTGTTTCAGCGCCTCTGTTTCAGCCCCTCTGTTTCAGCCCCTCTGTTTCAGCCCCTCTGTCTCTCGCCCTCTGTTTCAGCCCCTCTGTTTCTCACCCCCTGTTTCAGCCCCTCTGATTCAGCCCCTCTGTTTCTCGCCCCCTGTTTCAGCCCCTCTGTTTTAGCCCCTCTGTTTCAGCCCCTCTGTTTCACCCCCTCTGTTTCAGCCCCTCTGTTTCTCGCCCTCTGTTTCAACCCCTCGGTTTCTCGCCCTCTGTTTTAGCCCCTCTGTTTCAGCCCCTCTGTTTCAGCCCCTCTGTTTCTCGCCCTCTGTTTCAGCCCCTCTGTTTCAGCCCCTCTGTTTCTCGCCCTCTGTTTCAGCCCCTCTGTTTCTCGCCCTCTGTTTCAGCCCATCTGTTTCAGCCCCTCTGTTCAGCCACTCGGTTTCTCGCCCTCTGTTTCAGCACGTCGGTTTCTCGCCCTCTGTTTCAGCCCCTCTGTTTCAGCCCTCTGTTTCAGCCCCTCTGTTTCAGCCCCTCTGTTTCTCGCCCTCTGTTTCATCCCCTCTGTTTCTCGCCCTCTGTTTCAGCCCCTCTGTTTCTCACCCTCTGTTTCAGCCCCTCTGTTTCAGCCCCTCTGTTTCTCGCCCCCTGTTTCAGCCCCTCTGTTTCAGCCCCTCTGTTTCTCGCCCTCTGTTTCTCGCCCTCTGTTTCAGCCCCTCTGTTTCAGCCCCTCTGTTTCTCGCCCTCTGTTTCAGCCCCTCTGTTTCTTGCCCTCTGTTTCAGCCCATCTGTTTCAGCCCCTCTGTTCAGCCACTCGGTTTCTCGCCCTCTGTTTCAGCACCTCTGTTTCTCGCCCTCTGTTTCTCGCCCTCTGTTTCAGCCCCACTGTTTCAGCCCCTCTGTTTCTCGCCCTCTGTTTCAGACCCTCTGTTTCAGCTCCTCTGTTTCAGCACCTCTTTTTCTCACCCACTGTTTCAGCCCCTCTGCTTCTCGCCCTCTGTTTCAGCCCCTCTGTTTCAGGCCCTCTGGTTCAGCCCCTCTGTTTCAGCCCCTCGGTTTCTCGCCCCCTGTTTCAGCCCCTCTGTTTCAGCTCCTCTGTTTCAGCCCCTCTGTTTCTCGCTCTCTTATTCAGCCCCTCTGTTTCTCGCCCGCTGTTTCAGCCCCTCTGTTTGAGCCCCTCTGTTTCAGCCCCTCTGTTTCTCGCCCTCTGTTTCAGCCCCTCGGTTTCTCGCCCTCTGATTCAGCCCCTCTGTTTCAGCCCCTCTGTTTCGGCCCCTCTGTTTCTCGCCCTCTGTTTCAACCCCTCGGTTTCTCGCCCTCTGTTTTAGCCCCTCTGTTTGAGCCCCTCTGTTTCAGCCCCTCTGTTTCAGCCCCTCTGTTTCTCACCCTCTGTTTGAGCTCCTCGGTTTCTCGCCCTCTGTTTCAGACCCTCTGTTTCAGCCCCTCTGTTTCACCCCTCGGTTTCTCACCCTCTGTTTCAGCCCCACTGTTTCAGCCCTTCTGTTTCTCGACCTCTGTTTCAGCCCCTCTGTTTCAGCCCCTCTGTTTCTCGCCCTCTGTTTCTCGCCCCATGTTTCAGCCCCTCTGTTTCAGCCCCTCTGTTTCAGCCCCTCTGTTTCTCGCCCTCAGTTTCAGCCCCTCTGTTTCAGCCCCTCTGTTTCAGCCCCTCTGTTTCTCGCCCTCTGTTTCTCGCCCCCTGTTTCAGCCCCTCTGTTTCAGCCCCTCGGTTTCTCGCCCTCTGTTTCAGCCCCTCTGTTTCAGCCCCTCTGTTTCGCGCCCTCTGTTTCTCGCCCTCTGTTTCTCGCCCTCTGTTTCAGCCCCTCTGTTTCAGCCCCTCTGTTTCAGACCCTCTGTTCAACCCCTCGGTTTCTCGCCCTCTGTTTCAGCCCCTCTGTTTCAGCCCCTCTGTTTCAGCCCCTCTGTTTCGCGCCCTCTGTTTCAGCCCCTCTGTTTCAGCCCCTCTGTTTCTCGCCCTCTGTTTCAGCCCCTCTGTTTCTCACCCTCTGTTTCAGCCCCTCTGTTTCAGCCCCTCTGTTTCTCGCCCCCTGTTTCAGCCCCTCTGTTTCAGCCCCTCTGTTTCTCGCCCTCTGTTTCAGCCCCTCTGTTTCTCGCCCTCTGTTTCTCACCCTCTGTTTCAGCCCCTCTGTTTCAGCCCCTCTGTTCCAGCCCCTCTGTTTCAGCCCCTCTGTTTCAGCCCCTCTGTTTCTCGCCCTCTGTTTCTCGCCCCCTGTTTCAGCCCCTCTGTTTCAGCCCCTCTGTTTCTCGCCCTCTGTTTCAGCCCCTCTGTTTCTCGCCCTCTGTTTCTCACCCTCTGTTTCAGCCCCTCTGTTTCAGCCCCTCTGTTCCAGCCCCTCTGTTTCAGCCCCTCTGTTTCAGCCCCTCTGTTTCTCGCCCTCTGTTTCTCGCCCCCTGTTTCAGCTCCACTGTTTCAGCCCCTCGGTTTCTCGCCCTCTGTTTCAGCCCCTCTGTTTCAGCCCCTCTTTTTCTCGCCCTCTGTTTCAGCCCCTCTGTTTCTCGCCCTCTGTTTCAGCCCCTCTGTTTCTCGCCCTCTGTTTCAGCCCCTCTGTTTCAGCCCCTCTGTTCAGCCCCTCGGTTACTCGCCCTCTGTTTCAGCCCCTCTGTTTCTCGCCCTCTGTTTCAGCCCCTCTGTTTCAGCCCCTCTGTTTCTCGCCCGCTGTTTCAGCCCCTCTGTTTCTCACTCTCTGTTTCAGCCCCTCTGTTTCAGCCCCTCTGTTTCAGCCCCTCTGTTTCTCGCCCTCTGTTTCAGCCCCTCGGATTCGCGCCCTCAGTTTCAGCCCCTCTGTTTCAGCCCCTCTGTTTCTCGCCCTCTGTTTCAGCCCCTCTGTTTCAGCCCCTCTGTTTCAGCCCCTCTTTTCCTCGCCCTCTCTTTCAGCCCCACTGTTTCAGCCCCTCTGTTTCAGCCCCTTTTTTTCTCGCCCTCTGTTTCAGCCCCACTGTTTCAGCCCCTCTGTTTCAGCCCCTCTGTCTCAGCCCCTCTGTCTCTCGCCCTCTGTTTCTGCCCCTCTGTTTCTCACCCCCTGTTTCAGCCCCTCTGATTCAGCCCCTCTGTTTCTCGCCCCCTGTTTCAGCCCCTCTGTTTTAGCCCCTCTGTTTCACCCCCTCTGTTTCACCCCCTCTGTTTCAGCCCCTCTGTTTCTCGCCCTCTGTTTCAACCCCTCGGTTTCTCGCCCTCTGTTTTAGCCCCTCTGTTTCAGCCCCTCTGTTTCAGCCCCTCTGTTTCTCGCCCTCTGTTTCAGCCCCTCTGTTTCAGCCCCTCTGTTTCTCGCCCTCTGTTTCAGCCCCTCTGTTTCTCGCCCTCTGTTTCAGCCCATCTGTTTCAGCCCCTCTGTTCAGCCACTCGGTTTCTCGCCCTCTGTTTCAGCACGTCGGTTTCTCGCCCTCTGTTTCAGCCCCTCTGTTTCAGCCCTCTGTTTCAGCCCCTCTGTTTCAGCCCCTCTGTTTCTCGCCCTCTGTTTCATCCCCTCTGTTTCTCGCCCTCTGTTTCAGCCCCTCTGTTTCTCACCCTCTGTTTCAGCCCCTCTGTTTCAGCCCCTCTGTTTCTCGCCCCCTGTTTCAGCCCCTCTGTTTCAGCCCCTCTGTTTCTCGCCCTCTGTTTCAGCCCCTCTGTTTCTCGCCCTCTGTTTCTCGCCCTCTGTTTCAGCCCCTCTGTTTCAGCCCCTCTGTTTCTTGCCCTCTGTTTCAGCCCATCTGTTTCAGCCCCTCTGTTCAGCCACTCGGTTTCTCGCCCTCTGTTTCAGCACCTCTGTTTCTCGCCCTCTGTTTCTCGCCCTCTGTTTCAGCCCCACTGTTTCAGCCCCTCTGTTTCTCGCCCTCTGTTTCAGACCCTCTGTTTCAGCTCCTCTGTTTCAGCACCTCTTTTTCTCACCCACTGTTTCAGCCCCTCTACTTCTCGCCCTCTGTTTCAGCCCCTCTGTTTCAGGCCCTCTGTTTCAGCCCCTCTGTTTCAGCCCCTCGGTTTCTCGCCCTCTGTTTCAGCCCCTCTGTTTCAGCTCCTCTGTTTCAGCCCCTCTGTTTCTAGCTCTCTTATTCAGCCCCTCTGTTTCTCGCCCGCTGTTTCAGCCCCTCTGTTTGAGCCCCTCTGTTTCAGCCCCTCTGTTTCTCGCCCTCTGTTTCAGCCCCTCGGTTTCTCGCCCTCTGTTTCAGCCCCTCTGTTTCAGCCCCTCTGTTTCGGCCCCTCTGTTTCTCGCCCTCTGTTTCAACCCCTCGGTTTCTCGCCCTCTGTTTTAGCCCCTCTGTTTGAGCCCCTCTGTTTCAGCCCCTCTGTTTCAGCCCCTCTGTTTCTCACCCTCTGTTTGAGCACCTCGGTTTCTCGCCCTCTGTTTCAGCCCCTCTGTTTCAGCCCCTCTGTTTCACCCCTCGGTTTCTCACCCTCTGTTTCAGCCCCACTGTTTCAGCCCTTCTGTTTCTCGACCTCTGTTTCAGCCCCTCTGTTTCAGCCCCTCTGTTTCTCTCCCTCTGTTTCTCGCCCCCTGTTTCAGCCCTTCTGTTTCAGCCCCTCTGTTTCAGCCCCTCTGTTTCTCGCCCTCAGTTTCAGCCCCTCTGTTTCAGCCCCTCTGTTTCAGCCCCTCTGTTTCTCGCCCTCTGTTTCTCGTCCCCTGTTTCAGCCCCTCTGTTTCAGCCCCTCGGTTTCTCGCCCTCTGTTTCAGCCCCTCTGTTTCAGCCCCTCTGTTTCGCGCCCTCTGTTTCTCGCTCTCTGTTTCTCGCCCTCTGTTTCAGCCCCTCTGTTTCAGCCCCTCTGATTCAGACCCTCTGTTCAACCCCTCTGTTTCTCGCCCTCTGTTTCTCGTCCCCTGTTTCAGCCCCTCTGTTTCAGCCCCTCTGTTTCGCGCCCTCTGTTTCAGCCCCTCTGTTTCAGCCCTTCTGTTTCTCGCCCTCTGTTTCAGCCCCTCTGTTTCTCACCCTCTGTTTCAGCCCCTCTGTTTCAGCCCCTCTGTTTCTCGCCCCCTGTTTCAGCCCCTCTGTTTCAGCCCCTCTGTTTCTCGCCCTCTGTTTCAGCCCCTCTGTTTCTCGCCCTCTGTTTCTCACCCTCTGTTTCAGCCCCTCTGTTTCAGCCCCTCTGTTCCAGCCCCTCTGTTTCAGCCCCTCTGTTTCAGCCCCTGTTTCTCGCCCTCTGTTTCTCGCCCCCTGTTTCAGCCCCTCTGTTTCAGCCCCTCTGTTTCTCGCCCTCTGTTTCAGCCCCTCTGTTTCTCGCCCTCTGTTTCTCACCCTCTGTTTCAGCCCCTCTGTTTCAGCCCCTCTGTTCCAGCCCCTCTGTTTCAGCCCCTCTGTTTCAGCCCCTCTGTTTCTCGCCCTCTGTTTCTCGCCCCCTGTTTCAGCCCCACTGTTTCAGCCCCTCGGTTTCTCGCCCTCTGTTTCAGCCCCTCTGTTTCAGCCCCTCTTTTTCTCGCCCTCTGTTTCAGCCCCTCTGTTTCTCGCCCTCTGTTTCAGCCCCTCTTTTTCTCGCCCTCTGTTTCAGCCCCTCTGTTTCAGACCCTCTGTTTCAGCCCCTCTGTTCAGCCCCTCGGTTACTCGCCCTCTGATTCAGCCCCTCTGTTTCTCGCCCTCTGTTTCAGCCCCTCTGTTTCAGCCCCTCTGTTTCTCGCCCTCTGTTTCAGCCCCTCTGTTTCTCACTCTCTGTTTCAGCCCCTCTGTTTCAGCCCCTCTGTTTCAGCCCCTCTGTTTCTCGCCCTCTGTTTCAGCCCCTCGGATTCGCGCCCTCAGTTTCAGCCCCTCTGTTTCAGCCCCTCTGTTTCTCGCCCTCTGTTTCAGCCCCTCTGTTTCAGCCCCTCTGTTTCAGCCCCTCTTTTTCTCGCCCTCTCTTTCAGCCCCACTGTTTCAGCCCCTCTGTTTCAGCCCCTTTTTTTCTCGCCCTCTGTTTCAGCCCCACTGTTTCAGCCCCTCTGTTTCTCGCCCTCTGTTTCAGCCCCTCTGTTTCTCGCCCCCGTTTCTCGCCCCCTGTTTCAGCCCCTCTGTTTCAGCCCCTCTGTTTCTCGCCCCATGTTTCAGCCCCTCTGTTTCAGCCCCCCTGTTTCTGGCCCCCTGTTTCAGCCCCTCTGTTTCAGCCCCTCTGTTTCTCGCCCTCTGTTTCAGCCCCTCTGTTTCTCGCCCTCTGTTTCTCGCCCTCTGTTTCAGCCCCTCTGTTTCAGCCCCTCTGTTTCAGCCCCTCTGTTTCTCGCCCTCTGTTTCAGCCCCGCTGTTTCAGCCCCTCTGTTTCAGCCCCTCTGTTTCTAGCCCTCTGTTTCAGCCCCTCTGTTTCAGCCCCTCTGTTTCAGCCGCTCGGTTTCTCGCCCTCTGTTTCTCGCGCCCTGTTTCAGCCCCTCTGTTTCACCCCATCGGTTTCTCGCCCTCTGTTTCAGCCCCTCTGTTTCAGCCCCTCTGTTTCTCGCCCTCTGTTTCAGCCCCTCTGTTTCTCGCCCTCTGTTTCAGCCCCTCTGTTTCTCACCCTCTGTTTCAGCCCCTCTGTTTCAGCCCCTCTGTTTCTCGCCCCCTGTTTCAGCCCCTCTGTTTCAGCCCCTCTGTTTCTCGCCCTCTGTTTCAGCCCCTCTGTTTCTCGCCCTCTGTTTCTCGCCCTCTGTTTCAGCCCCTCTGTTTCAGCCCCTCTGTTTCTCGCCCTCTGTTTCAGCCCCTCTGTTTCTCGCCCTCTGTTTCAGCCCATCTGTTTCAGCCCCTCAGTTCAGCCACTCGGTTTCTCGCCCTCTGTTTCAGCCCCTCTGTTTCTCGCCCTCTGTTTCTCGCCCTCTGTTTCAGCCCCACTGTTTCTGCCCCTCTGTTTCTCGCCCTCTGTTTCAGACCCTCTGTTTCAGCTCCTCTGTTTCAGCACCTCTTTTTCTCACCCACTGTTTCAGCCCCTCTGCTTCTCGCCCTCTGTTTCAGCCCCTCTGTTTCAGCCCCTCCGTTTCTCGCCCTCTGTTTCAGCCCCTCTGTTTCAGCTCCTCTGTTTCAGCCCCTCTGTTTCTCGCTCTCTTATTCAGCCCCTCTCTTTCAGCCCCTCTGTTTCAGCCCCTCTGTTTGAGCCCCTCTGTTTCAGCCCCTCTGTTTCTCGCCCTCTGTTTCAGCCCCTCTGTTTCAGCCCCTCTGTGTCTCGCCCTCTGTTTCTCGCCCTCTGTTTCTCGCCCTCTGTTTCAGCCCCTCTGTTTCAGCCCCTCTGTTTCAGCCCCTCTGTTTCAGCCCCTCTGTTTCAGCACCTCTGTTTCTCGCCCTCTGTTTCAGCCCCTCTGTTTCTCGCCCCCTGTTTCAGCCCCTCTGTTTCAGCCCCTCGGTTTCTCGCCCTCTGTTTCAGCCCCTCTGTGTCTCGCCGTCTGTTTCTCGCCCTCTGTTTCTCGCCCCCTGTTTCAGCCCCTCTGTTTCAGCCCCTCTGTTTCTCGCCCTCTGTTTCAGCCCCTCTGTTTCTCGCCCTCTGTTTCTCGCCCTCTGTTTCAGCCCCTCTGTTTCAGCCCCTCTGTTCCAGCCCCTCTGTTTCAGCCCCTCTGTTTCAGCCCCTCTGTTTCTAGCCCTCTGTTTCAGCCCCTCTGTTTCAGCCCCTCTGTTTCAGCCCCTCTGTTTCTCGCCCTCTGTTTCTCGCCCCCTGTTTCAGCCCCACTGTTTCAGCCCCTCGGTTTCTCGCCCTCTGTTTCAGCCCCTCTGTTTCAGCCCCTTTGTTTCAGCCCCTCTGTTTCAGCCCCTCTGTTTCTCGCCCTCTGTTTCAGCCCCTCTGTTTCTCGCCCTCTGTTTCAGCCCCTCTGTTTCAGCCCCTCTGTTTCAGCCCCTCTGTTCAGCCCCTCGGTTTCTCGCCCTATGTTTCAGCCCCTCGGTTTCTCGCCCTCTGTTTCAGACCCTCTGTTTCTCGCCCTCTGTTTCAGCCCCTCTGTTTCAGCCCCTCTGTTTCAGCCCCTCTTTTTCTCGCCCTCTCTTTCAGCCCCTCTGTTTCAGCCCCTCTGTTTCAGCCCCTCTTTTTCTCGCCCTCTGTTTCAGCCCCACTGTTTCAGCCCCTCTGTTTCTCGCCCTCTGTTTCAGCCCCTCTGTTTCTCGCCCCCTGTTTCTCGCCCCCTGTTTCAGCCCCTCTGTTTCAGCCCCTCTGTTTCTCGCCCCATGTTTCAGCCCCTCTGTTTCAGCCCCCCTGTTTCTCGCACCCTGTTTCAGCCCCTCTGTTTCAGCCCCTCTGTTTCTCGCCCTCTGTTTCAGCCCCTCTGTTTCTCGCCCTCTGTTTCTCGCCCCCTGTTTCAGCCCCTCTGTTTCAGCCCCTCTGTTTCAGCCCCTCTGTTTCAGCCCCTGTATTTCTCGCCCTCTGTTTCAGCCCCGCTGTTTCAGCCCCTCTGTTTCAGCCCGTCTGTTTCTAGCCCTCTGTTTCAGCCCCTCTGTTTCAGCCCCTCTGTTTCAGCCCCTCGGTTTCTCACCCTCTGTTTCTCGCCCCCAGTTTCAGCCCCTCTGTTTCAGCCCCTCGGTTTCTCGCCCTCTGTTTCAGCCCCTCTGTTTCAGCCCCTCTGTTTCTCGCCCTCTGTTTCAGCCCCTCTGTTTCTCGCCCTCTGTTTCAGCCCATCTGTTTCAGCCCCTCTGTTCAGCCACTCGGTTTCTCGCCCTCTGTTTCACCCCCTCGGTTTCTCGCCCTCTGTTTCAGCCCCTCTGTTCCAGCCCCTCTGTTTCTCGCCCTCTGTTTCAGCCCCTCTGTTTCTCGCCCTCTGTTTCAGCCCCTCTGTTTCAGCCCCTCTGTTTCTCGCCCCCTGTTTCAGCCCCTCTGTTTCAGCCCCTCTGTTTCTCGCCCTCTGTTTCAGCCCCTCTGTTTCTCGCCCTCTGTTTCTCGCCCTCTGTTTCAGCCCCTCTGTTTCAGCCCCTCTGTTTCTCGCCCTCTGTTTCAGCCCCTCTGTTCAGCCACTCGGTTTCTCGCCCTCTGTTTCAGCCCCTCTGTTTCTCGCCCTCTGTTTCTCGCCCTCTGTTTCAGCCCCACTGTTTCTGCCCCTATGTTTCTCGCCCTCTGTTTCAGACCCTCTGTTTCAGCTCCTCTGTTTCAGCACCTCTTTTTCTCACCCACTGTTTCAGCCCCTCTGCTTCTCGCCCTCTGTTTCAGCCCCTCTGTTTCAGCCCCTCCGTTTCTAGCCCTCTGTTTCAGCCCCTCTGTTTCAGCTCCTCTGTTTCTGCCCCTCTGTTTCTCACTCTCTTATTCAGCCCCTCTGTTTCTCGCCCTCTGTTTCAGCCCCTCTGTTTGAGCACCTCTGTTTCAGCCCCTCTGTTTCTCGCCCTCTGTTTCAGCCCCTCGGTTTCTCGCCCTCTGTTTCAGCCCCTCTGTTTCAGCCCCTCTGTTTCTCGCCCTCTGTTTCAACCCCTCGGATTCTCGCCCTCTGTTTTAGCCCCTCTGTTTCAGCCCCTCTGTTTCTCACCCTCTGTTTGAGCACCTCGGTTTCTCGCCCTTTTGTTTCAGCCCCTCTGTTTCAGCCCCTCTGTTTCACCACTCGGTTTCTCACCCTCTGTTTCAGCCCCACTGTTTCAGCCCTTCTGTTTCTCGCCCTCTGTTTCAGCCCCTCTGTTTCAGCCCCTCTGTTTCTCACCCTCTGTTTGAGCACCTCGGTTTCTCGCCCTCTGTTTCAGCCCCTCTGTTTCAGCCCCTCTGTTTCACCCCTCGGTTTCTCACCCTCTGTTTCAGCCCCACTGTTACAGCCCTTCTGTTTCTCGACCTCTGTTTCAGCCCCTCTGTTTCAGCCCCTCTGTTTCTCGCCCTCTGTTTCTCGCCCCCTGTTTCAGCCCCTCTGTTTCAGCCCCTCAGTTTCAGCCCCTCTGTTTCTCGCCCTCAGTTTCAGCCCCTCTGTTTCAGCCCCTCTGTTTCAGCCCCTCTGTTGCTCGCCCTCTGTTTCTCGCCCCCTGTTTCAGCCCCTCTGTTTCAGCCCCTCGGTTTCTCGCCCTCTGTTTCAGCCCCTCTGTTTCAGCCCCTCTGTTTCGCGCCCTCTGTTTCTCACCCTCTGTTTCTCGCCCTCTGTTTCAGCCCCTCTGTTTCAGCCCCTCTGTTTCAGACCCTCTGTTCAACCCCTCGGTTTCTCGCCCTCTGTTTCAGCCCCTCTGTTTCAGCCCCTCTGTTTCAGCCCCTCTGTTTCGCGCCCTCTGTTTCAGCCCCTCTGTTTCAGCCCCTCTGTTTCTCGCCCTCTGTTTCAGCCCCTCTGTTTCTCACCCTCTGTTTCAGCCCCTCTGTTTCAGCCCCTCTGTTTCTCGCCCCCTGTTTCAGCCCCTCTGTTTCAGCCCCTCTGTTTCTCGCCCTCTGTTTCAGCCCCTCTGTTTCTCGCCCTCTGTTTCTCACCCTCTGTTACAGCCCCTCTGTTTCAGCCCCTCTGTTCCAGCCCCTCTGTTTCAGCCCCTCTGTTTCAGCCCCTCTGTTTCTCGCCCTCTGTTTCTCGCCCCCTGTTTCAGCCCCTCTGTTTCAGCCCCTCTGTTTCTCGCCCTCTGTTTCAGCCCCTCTGTTTCTCGCCCTCTGTTTCTCACCCTCTGTTTCAGCCCCTCTGTTTCAGCCCCTCTGTTCCAGCCCCTCTGTTTCAGCCCCTCTGTTTCAGCCCCTCTGTTTCTCGCCCTCTGTTTCTCGCCCCCTGTTTCAGCCCCACTGTTTCAGACCCTCGGTCTCTCGCCCTCTGTTTCAGCCCCTCTGTTTCAGACCCTTTGTTTCAGCCCCTCTGTTTCAGCCCCTCTGTTTCTCGCACTCTGTTTCAGCCCCTCTGTTTCTCGCCCTCTGTTTCAGCCCCTCTGTTTCAGCCCCTCTGTTTCAGCCCCTCTGTTCAGCCCCTCGGTTACTCGCCCTCTGTTTCAGCCCCTCTGTTTCTCGCCCTCTGTTTCAGCCCCTCTGTTTCAGCCCCTCTGTTTCTCACCCTCTGTTTCAGCCACTCTGTTTCTCGCCCTCTGTTTCAGCCCCTCTGTTTCTCACTCTCTGTTTCAGCCCCTCTGTTTCAGCCCCTCTGTTTCAGCCCCTCTGTTTCTCGCCCTCTGTTTCAGCCCCTCGGATTCTCGCCCTCTGTTTCAGCCCCTCTGTTACTCGCCCTCTGTTTCAGCCCCTCTGTTTCAGCCCCTCTGTTTCAGCCACTCTTTTTCTCGCCCTCTCTTTCAGCCCCTCTGTTTCAGCCCCTCTGTTTCAGCCCCTCTTTTTCTCGCCCTCTGTTTCAGCCCCACTGTTTCAGCCCCTCTGTTTCTCGCCCTCTGTTTCAGCCCCTCTGTTTCTCGGCCCCTGTTTCTCGCCCCCTGTTTCAGCCCCTCTGTTTCAGCCCCTCTGTTTCTCGCCCCATGTTTCAGCCCCTCTGTTTCAGCCCCCCTGTTTCTCGCCCCCTGTTTCAGCCCCTCTGTTTCAGCCCCTCTGTTTCTCGCCCTCTGTTTCAGCCCCTCTGTTTCTCGCCCTCTGTTTCTCGCCCTCTGTTTCAGCCCCTCTGTTTCAGCCCCTCTGTTTCAGCCCCTCTGTTTCAGCCCCTCTGTTTCTCGCCCTCTGTTTCAGCCCCGCTGTTTCAGCCCCTCTGTTTCAGCCCCTCTGTTTCTAGCCCTCTGTTTCAGCCCCTCTGTTTCAGCCCCTCTGTTTCAGCCCTCGGTTTCTCACCCACTGTTTCAGCCCCACTGTTTCAGCCCTTCTGTTTCTCGACCTCTGTTTCAGCCCCTCTGTTTCAGCCCCTCTGTTTCTCGCCCTCTGTTTCTCGCCCCCTGTTTCAGCCCCTCTGTTTCAGCCCCTCTGTTTCAGCCCCTCTGTTTCTTGCCCTCAGTTTCAGCCCCTCTGTTTCAGCCCCTCTGTTTCAGCCCCTCTGTTTCTCGCCCTCTGTTTCTCGTCCCCTGTTTCAGCCCCTCTGTTTCAGCCCCTCGGTTTCTCGCCCTCTGTTTCAGCCCCTCTGTTTCAGCCCCTCTGTTTCTCGCCCTCTGTTTCTCGCCCTCTGTTTCTCGCCCTCTGTTTCAGCCCCTCAGTTTCAGCCCCTCTGTTTCAGACCCTCTGTTCAACCCCTCGGTTTCTCGCCCTCTGTTTCAGCCCCTCTGTTCCAGCCCCTCTGTTTCAGCCCCTCTGTTTCGCGCCCTCTGTTTCAGCCCCTCTGTTTCAGCCCCTCTGTTTCTCGCCCTCTGTTTCAGCCCCTCTGTTTCTCACCCTCTGTTTCAGCCCCTCTGTTTCAGCCCCTCTGTTTCTCGCCCCCTGTTTCAGCCCCTCTGTTTCAGCCCCTCTGTTTCTCGCACTCTGTTTCAGCCCCTCTGTTTCTCGCCCTCTGTTTCTCACCCTCTGTTTCAGCCCCTCTGTTTCAGCCCCTGTGTTCCAGCCCCTCTGTTTCAGCCCCTCTGTTTCAGCCCCTCTGTTTCTCGCCCTCTGTTTCTCGCCCCCTGTTTCAGCCCCTCTGTTTCAGCCCCTCTGTTTCTCGCCCTCTGTTTCAGCCCCTCTGTTTCTCGCCCTCTGTTTCTCACCCTCTGTTTCAGCCCCTCTGTTTCAGCCCCTCTGTTCCAGCCCCTCTGTTTCAGCCCCTCTGTTTCAGCCCCTCTGTTTCTCGCCCTCTGTTTCTCGCCCCCTGTTTCAGCCCCACTGTTTCAGCCCCTCGGTTTCTCGCCCTCTGTTTCAGCCCCTCTGTTTCAGCCCCTCTTTTTCTCGCCCTCTGTTTCAGCCCCTCTGTTTCTCGCCCTCTGTATCAGCCCCTCTGTTTCTCGCCCTCTGTTTCAGCCCCTCTGTTTCAGCCCCTCTGTTTCAGCCCCTCTGTTCAGCCCCTCGGTTACTCGCCCTCTGTTTCAGCCCCTCTGTTTCTCGCCCTCTGTTTCAGCCCCTCTGTTTCTCACCCTCTGTTTCTCGCCCTCTGTTTCAGCCCCTCTGTTTCTCACTCTCTGTTTCAGCCCCTCTGTTTCAGCCCCTCTGTTTCAGGCCCTCTGTTTCTCGCCCTCTGTTTCAGCCCCTCGGATTCGCGCCCTCAGTTTCAGCCCCTCTGTTTCAGCCCCTCTGTTTCTCGCCCTCTGTTTCAGCCCCTCAGTTTCAGCCCCTCTGTTTCAGCCCCTCTTTTTCTCGCCCTCTCTTTCAGCCCCACTGTTTCAGCCCCTCTGTTTCAGCCCCTTTTTTTCTCGCCCTCTGTTTCAGCCCCACTGTTTCAGCCCCTCTGTTTCTCGCCCTCTGTTTCAGCCCCTCTGTTTCTCGCCCCCTGTTTCTCGCCCCCTGTTTCAGCCCCTCTGTTTCAGCCCCTCTGTTTCTCGCCCCATGTTTCAGCCCCTCTGTTTCAGCCCCCCTGTTTCTCGCCCCCTGTTTCAGCCCCTCTGTTTCAGCCCCTCTGTTTCTCGCCCTCTGTTTCAGCCCCTCTGTTTCTCGCCCTCTGTTTCTCGCCCTCTGTTTCAGCCCCTCTGTTTCAGCCCCTCTGTTTCAGCCCCTCTGTTTCAGCCCCTCTGTTTCTCGCCCTCTGTTTCAGCCCCGCTGTTTCAGCCCCTCTGTTTCAGCCCCTCTGTTTCTAGCCCTCTGTTTCAGCCCCTCTGTTTCAGCCCCTCTGTTTCAGCCGCTCGGTTTCTCGCCCTCTGTTTCTCGCCCCCTGTTTCAGCCCCTCTGTTTCACCCCATCGGTTTCTCGCCCTCTGTTTCAGCCCCTCTGTTTCAGCCCCTCTGTTTCTCGCCCTCTGTTTCAGCCCCTCTGTTTCTCGCCCTCTGTTTCAGCCCCTCTGTTTCTCACCCTCTGTTTCAGCCCCTCTGTTTCAGCCCCTCTGTTTCTCGCCCCCTGTTTCAGCCCCTCTGTTTCAGCCCCTCTGTTTCTCGCCCTCTGTTTCAGCCCCTCTGTTTCTCGCCCTCTGTTTCTCGCCCTCTGTTTCAGCCCCTCTGTTTCAGCCCCTCTGTTTCTCGCCCTCTGTTTCAGCCCCTCTGTTTCTCGCCCTCTGTTTCAGCCCATCTGTTTCAGCCCCTCACTTCAGCCACTCGGTTTCTCGCCCTCTGTTTCAGCCCCTCTGTTTCTCGCCCTCTGTTTCTCGCCCTCTGTTTCAGCCCCACTGTTTCTGCCCCTCTGTTTCTCGCCCTCTGTTTCAGACCCTCTGTTTCAGCTCCTCTGTTTCAGCCCCTCTGTTTCTCGCTCTCTTATTCAGCCCCTCTCTTTCAGCCCCTCTGTTTCAGCCCCTCTGTTTGAGCCCCTCTGTTTCAGCCCCTCTGTTTCTCGCCCTCTGTTTCAGCCCCTCGGTTTCTCGCCCTCTGTTTCAGCCCCTCTGTTTCAGCCCCTCTGTTTCTCGCCCTCTGTTTCAACCCCTCGGTTTCTCGCCCTCTGTTTTAGCCCCTCTGTTTGAGCCCCTCTGTTTCAGCCCCTCTGTTTCAGCCCCTCTGTTTCTCACCCTCTGTTTGAGCACCTCGGTTTCTCGCCCTCTGTTTCAGCCCCTCTGTTTCAGCCCCTCTGTTTCACCCCTCGGTTTCTCACCCTCTGTTTCAGCCCCACTGTTTCAGCCCTTCTGTTTCTCGCCCTCTGTTTCAGCCCCTCTGTTTCAGCCCCTCTGTTTATCGCCCTCTGTTTCTCGCCCCCTGTTTCAGCCCCTCTGTTTCAGCCCCTCTGTTTCAGCCCCTCTGTTTCTCGCCCTCAGTTTCAGCCCCTCTGTTTCAGCCCCTCTGTTTCAGCCCCTCTGTTTCTCGCCCTCTGTTTCTCGCCCCCTGTTTCAGCCCCTCTGTTTCAGCCCCTCGGTTTCTCGCCCTCTGTTTCAGCCCCTCGGTTTCTCGCCCTCTGTTTCAGCCCCTCTGTTTCAGCCCCTCTGTGTCTCGCCCTCTGTTTCTCGCCCTCTGTTTCTCGCCCTCTGTTTCAGCCCCTCTGTTTCAGCCCCTCTGTTTCAGCCCCTCTGTTTCAGCACCTCTGTTTCTCGCCCTCTGTTTCAGCCCCTCTGTTTCTCGCCCCCTGTTTCAGCCCCTCTGTTTCAGCCCCTCTGTTTCTCGCCCTCTGTTTCTCGCCCCCTGTTTCAGCCCCTCTGTTTCAGCCCCTCGGTTTCTCGCCCTCTGTTTCAGCCCCTCTGTTTCAGCCCCTCTGTGTCTCGCCCTCTGTTTCTCGCCCTCTGTTTCTCGCCCCCTGTTTCAGCCCCTCTGTTTCAGCCCCTCTGTTTCTCGCCCTCTGTTTCAGCCCCTCTCTTTCTCGCCCTCTGTTTCTCGCCCTCTGTTTCAGCCCCTCTGTTTCAGCCCCTCTGTTCCAGCCCCTCTGTTTCAGCCCCTCTGTTTCAGCCCCTCTGTTTCTAGCCCTCTGTTTCAGCCCCTCTGTTTCAGCCCCTCTGTTTCAGCCCCTCTGTTTCTCGCCCTCTGTTTCTCGCCCCCTGTTTCAGCCCCACTGTTTCAGCCCCTCGGTTTCTCGCCCTCTGTTTCAGCCCCTCTGTTTCAGCCCCTTTGTTTCAGCCCCTCTGTTTCAGCCCCTCTGTTTCTCGCCCTCTGTTTCAGCCCCTCTGTTTCTCGCCCTCTGTTTCAGCCCCTCTGTTTCAGCCCCTCTGTTTCAGCCCCTCTGTTCAGCCCCTCGGTTTCTCGCCCTCTGTTTCAGCCCCTCGGTTTCTCGCCCTCTGTTTCAGACCCTCTGTTTCTCGCCCTCTGTTTCAGCCCCTCTGTTTCAGCCCCTCTTTTTCTCGCCCTCTCTTTCAGCCCCTCTGTTTCAGCCCCTCTGTTTCAGCCCCTCTTTTTCTCGCCCTCTGTTTCAGCCCCACTGTTTCAGCCCCTCTGTTTCTCCCCCTCTGTTTCAGCCCCTCTGTTTCTCGCCCCCTGTTTCTCGCCCCCTGTTTCAGCCCCTCTGTTTCAGCCCCTCTGTTTCTCGCCCCATGTTTCAGCCCCTCTGTTTCAGCCCCCCTGTTTCTCGCACCCTGTTTCAGCCCCTCTGTTTCAGCCCCTCTGTTTCTCGCCCTCTGTTTCAGCCCCTCTGTTTCTCGCCCTCTGTTTCTCGCCCCCTGTTTCAGCCCCTCTGTTTCAGCCCCTCTGTTTCAGCCCCTCTGTTTCAGCCCCTCTATTTCTCGCCCTCTGTTTCAGCCCCGCTGTTTCAGCCCCTCTGTTTCAGCCCCTCTGTTTCTAGCCCTCTGTTTCAGCCCCTCTGTTTCAGCCCCTCTGTTTCAGCCCCTCGGTTTCTCGCCCTCTGTTTCTCGCCCCCTGTTTCAGCCCCTCTGTTTCAGCCCCTCGGTTTCTCGCCCTCTGTTTCAGCCCCTCTGTTTCAGCCCCTCTGTTTCTCGCCCTCTGTTTCAGCCCCTCTGTTTCTCGCCCTCTGTTTCAGCCCATCTGTTTCAGCCCCTCTGTTCAGCCACTCGGTTTCTCGCCCTCTGTTTCACCCCCTCGGTTTCTCGCCCTCTGTTTCAGCCCCTCTGTTCCAGCCCCTCTGTTTCTCGCCCTCTGTTTCAGCCCCTCTGTTTCTCGCCCTCTGTTTCAGCCCCTCTGTTTCTCACCCTCTGTTTCAGCCCCTCTGTTTCAGCCCCTCTGTTTCTCGCCCCCTGTTTCAGCCCCTCTGTTTCAGCCCCTCTGTTTCTCGCCCTCTGTTTCAGCCCCTCTGTTTCTCGCCCTCTGTTTCTCGCCCTCTGTTTCAGCCCCTCTGTTTCAGCCCCTCTGTTTCTCGCCCTCTGTTTCAGCCCCTCTGTTCAGCCACTCGGTTTCTCGCCCTCTGTTTCAGCCCCTCTGTTTCTCGCGCTCTGTTTCTCGCCCTCTGTTTCAGCCCCACTGTTTCAGCCCCTCTGTTTCTCGCCCTCTGTTTCAGACCCTCTGTTTCAGCTCCTCTGTTTCAGCACCTCTTTTTCTCACCCACTGTTTCAGCCCCTCTGCTTCTCGCCCTCTGTTTCAGCCCCTCTGTTTCAGCCCCTCCGTTTCTCGCCCTCTGTTTCAGCCCCTCTGTTTCAGCTCCTCTGTTTCAGCCCCTCTGTTTCTCGCTCTCTTATTCAGCCCCTCTGTTTCTCGCCCTCTGTTTCAGCCCCTCTGTTTGAGCCCCTCTGTTTCAGCCCCTCTGTTTCTCGCCCTCTGTTTCAGCCCCTCTGTTTCAGCCCCTCTGTTTCAGCCCCTCTGTTTCAGCCCCTCTGTTTCTCGCCCTCTGTTTCAACCCCTCGGTTTCTTTCCCTCTGTTTTAGCCCCTCTGTTTCAGCCCCTCTGTTTCTCACCCTCTGTTTGAGCACCTCGGTTTCTCGCCCTTTTGTTTCAGCCCCTCTGTTTCAGCCCCTCTGTTTCACCACTCGGTTTCTCACCCTCTGTTTCAGCCCCACTGTTTCAGCCCTTCTGTTTCTCGCCCTCTGTTTCAGCCCCTCTGTTTCAGCCCCTCTGTTTCTCACCCTCTGTTTGAGCACCTCGGTTTCTCGCCCTCTGTTTCAGCCCCTCTGTTTCAGCCCCTCTGTTTCACCCCTCGGTTTCTCACCCTCTGTTTCAGCCCCACTGTTACAGCCGTTCTGTTTCTCGACCTCTGTTTCAGCCCCTCTGTTTCAGCCCCTCTGTTTCTCGCCCTCTGTTTCTCGCCCCCTGTTTCAGCCCCTCTGTTTCAGCCCCTCAGTTTCAGCCCCTCTGTTTCTCGCCCTCAGTTTCAGCCCCTCTGTTTCAGCCCCTCTGTTTCAGCCCATCTGTTGCTCGCCCTCTGTTTCTCGCCCCCTGTTTCAGCCCCTCTGTTTCAGCCCCTCGGTTTCTCGCCCTCTGTTTCAGCCCCTCTGCTTCAGCCCCTCTGTTTCGCGCCCTCTGTTTCTCACCCTCTGTTTCTCGCCCTCTGTTTCAGCCCCTCTGTTTCAGCCCCTCTGTTTCAGACCCTCTGTTCAACCCCTCGGTTTCTCGCCCTCTGTTTCAGCCCCTCTGTTTAAGCCCCTCTGTTTCAGCCCCTCTGTTTCGCGCCCTCTGTTTCAGCCCCTCTGTTTCAGCCCCTCTGTTTCTCGCCCTCTGTTTCAGCCCCTCTGTTTCTCACCCTCTGTTTCAGCCCCTCTGTTTCAGCCCCTCTGTTTCTCGCCCCCTGTTTCAGCCCCTCTGTTTCAGCCCCTCTGTTTCTCGCCCTCTGTTTCAGCCCCTCTGTTTCTCGCTCTCTGTTTCTCACCCTCTGTTTCAGCCCCTCTGTTCCAGCCCCTCTGTTTCAGCCCCTCTGTTTCAGCCCCTCTGTTTCTCGCACTCTGTTTCTCGCCCCCTGTTTCAGCCCCTCTGTTTCAGCCCCTCTGTTTCTCGCCCTCTGTTTCAGCCCCTCTGTTTCTCGCCCTCTGTTTCTCACCCTCTGTTTCAGCCCCTCTGTTTCAGCCCCTCTGTTCCAGCCCCTCTGTTTCAGCCCCTCTGTTTCAGCCCCTCTGTTTCTCGCCCTCTGTTTCTCGCCCCCTGTTTCAGCCCCACTGTTTCAGCCCCTCGGTTTCTCGCCCTCTGTTTCAGCCCCTCTGTTTCAGACCCTTTGTTTCAGCCCCTCTGTTTCAGCCCCTCTGTTTCTCGCACTCTGTTTCAGCCCCTCTGTTTCTCGCCCTCTGTTTCAGCCCCTCTGTTTCAGCCCCTCTGTTTCAGCCCCTCTGTTCAGCCCCTCGGTTACTCGCCCTCTGTTTCAGCCCCTCTGTTTCTCGCCCTCTGTTTCAGCCCCTCTGTTTCAGCCCCTCTGTTTCACACCCTCTGTTTCAGCCCCTCTGTTTCTCGCCCTCTGTTTCTCACTCTCTGTTTAACCCCGTTCTGTTTCAGCCCCTCTGTTTCAGCCCCTCTGTTTCTCGCCCTCTGTTTCAGCCCCTCGGATTCTCGCCCTCTGTTTCAGCCCCTCTGTTTCTCGCCCTCTGTTTCAGCCCCTCTGTTTCAGCCCCTCTGTTTCAGCCCCTCTTTTTCTCGCCCTCTCTTTCAGCCCCTCTGTTTCAGCCCCTCTGTTTCAGCCCCTCTTTTTCTCGCCCTCTGTTTCAGCCCCACTGTATCAGCCCCTCTGTTTCTCGCCCTCTGTTTCAGCCCCTCTGTTTCTCGCCCCCTGTTTCTCGCCCCCTGTTTCAGCCCCTCTGTTTCAGCCCCTCTGTTTCTCGCCCCATGTTTCAGCCCCTCTGTTTCAGCCCCCCTGTTTCTCGCCCCCTGTTTCAGCCCCTCTGTTTCAGCCCCTCTGTTTCTCGCCCTCTGTTTCAGCCCCTCTGTTTCTCGCCCTCTGTTTCTCGCCCTCTGTTTCAGCCCCACTGTTTCAGCCCCTCTGTTTCAGCCCCTCTGTTTCAGCCCCTCTGTTTCTCGCCCTCTGTTTCAGCCCCGCTGTTTCAGCCCCTCTGTTTCAGCCCCTCTGTTTCTAGCCCTCTGTTTCAGCCCCTCTGTTTCAGCCCCTCTGTTTCAGCCCCTCTGTTTCTCGCCCCCTGTTTCTCGCCCCCTGTTTCAGCCCCTCTGTTTCAGCCCCTCTGTTTCTCGCCCCATGTTTCAGCCCCTCTGTTTCAGCCCCCCTGTTTCTCGCCCCCTGTTTCAGCCCCTCTGTTTCAGCCCCTCTGTTTCTCGCCCTCTGTTTCAGCCCCTCTGTTTCTCGCCCTCTGTTTCTCGCCCTCTGTTTCAGCCCCACTGTTTCAGCCCCTCTGTTTCAGCCCCTCTGTTTCAGCCCCTCTGTTTCTCGCCCTCTGTTTCAGCCCCGCTGTTTCAGCCCCTCTGTTTCAGCCCCTCTGTTTCTCGCCCCCTGTTTCAGCCCCTCTGTTTCACCCCATCGGTTTCTCGCCCTCTGTTTCAGCCCCTCTGTTTCAGCCCCTCTGTTTCTCGCCCTCTGTTTCAGCCCCTCTGTTTCTCGCCCTCTGTTTCAGCCCCTCTGTTTCTCACCCTCTGTTTCAGCCCCTCTGTTTCAGCTCCTCTGTTTCTCGCCCCCTGTTTCAGCCCCTCTGTTTCAGCCCCTCTGTTTCTCGCCCTCTGTTTCCGCCCCTCTGTTTCTCGCCCTCTGTTTCTCGCCCTCTGTTTCAGCCCCTCTGTTTCAGCCCCTCTGTTTCTCGCCCTCTGTTTCAGCCCCTCTGTTTCTCGCCCTCTGTTTCAGCCCATCTGTTTCAGCCCCTCTGTTCAGCCACTCGGTTTCTCGCCCTCTGTTTCAGCCCCTCTGTTTCTCGCCCTCTGTTTCTCGCCCTCTGTTTCAGCCCCACTGTTTCTGCCCCTCTGTTTCTCGCCCTCTGTTTCAGACCCTCTGTTTCAGCTCCTCTGTTTCAGCACCTCTTTTTCTCACCCACTGTTTCAGCCCCTCTGCTTCTCGCCCTCTGTTTCAGCCCCTCTGTTTCAGCCCCTCCGTTTCTCGCCCTCTGTTTCAGCCCCTCTGTTTCAGCCCCTCTGTTTCAGCCCCTCTTTTTCTCGCCCTCTCTTTCAGCCCCTCTGTTTCAGCCCCTCTGTTTCAGCCCCTCTTTTTCTCGCCCTCTGTTTCAGCCCCACTGTATCAGCCCCTCTGTTTCTCGCCCTCTGTTTCAGCCCCTCTGTTTCTCGCCCCCTGTTTCTCGCCCCCTGTTTCAGCCCCTCTGTTTCAGCCCCTCTGTTTCTCGCCCCATGTTTCAGCCCCTCTGTTTCAGCCCCCCTGTTTCTCGCCCCCTGTTTCAGCCCCTCTGTTTCAGCCCCTCTGTTTCTCGCCCTCTGTTTCAGCCCCTCTGTTTCTCGCCCTCTGTTTCTCGCCCTCTGTTTCAGCCCCTCTGTTTCTCGCCCTCTGTTTCAGCCCCTCTGTTTCAGCCCCTCTGTTTCAGCCCCTCTTTTTCTCGCCCTCTCTTTCAGCCCCTCTGTTTCAGCCCCTCTGTTTCAGCCCCTCTTTTTCTCGCCCTCTGTTTCAGCCCCACTGTATCAGCCCCTCTGTTTCTCGCCCTCTGTTTCAGCCCCTCTGTTTCTCGCCCCCTGTTTCTCGCCCCCTGTTTCAGCCCCTCTGTTTCAGCCCCTCTGTTTCTCGCCCCATGTTTCAGCCCCTCTGTTTCAGCCCCCCTGTTTCTCGCCCCCTGTTTCAGCCCCTCTGTTTCAGCCCCTCTGTTTCTCGCCCTCTGTTTCAGCCCCTCTGTTTCTCGCCCTCTGTTTCTCGCCCTCTGTTTCAGCCCCACTGTTTCAGCCCCTCTGTTTCAGCCCCTCTGTTTCAGCCCCTCTGTTTCTCGCCCTCTGTTTCAGCCCCGCTGTTTCAGCCCCTCTGTTTCAGCCCCTCTGTTTCTAGCCCTCTGTTTCAGCCCCTCTGTTTCAGCCCCTCTGTTTCAGCCCCTCTGTTTCTCGCCCCCTGTTTCTCGCCCCCTGTTTCAGCCCCTCTGTTTCAGCCCCTCTGTTTCTCGCCCCATGTTTCAGCCCCTCTGTTTCAGCCCCCCTGTTTCTCGCCCCCTGTTTCAGCCCCTCTGTTTCAGCCCCTCTGTTTCTCGCCCTCTGTTTCAGCCCCTCTGTTTCTCGCCCTCTGTTTCTCGCCCTCTGTTTCAGCCCCACTGTTTCAGCCCCTCTGTTTCAGCCCCTCTGTTTCAGCCCCTCTGTTTCTCGCCCTCTGTTTCAGCCCCGCTGTTTCAGCCCCTCTGTTTCAGCCCCTCTGTTTCTCGCCCCCTGTTTCAGCCCCTCTGTTTCACCCCATCGGTTTCTCGCCCTCTGTTTCAGCCCCTCTGTTTCAGCCCCTCTGTTTCTCGCCCTCTGTTTCAGCCCCTCTGTTTCTCGCCCTCTGTTTCAGCCCCTCTGTTTCTCACCCTCTGTTTCAGCCCCTCTGTTTCAGCTCCTCTGTTTCTCGCCCCCTGTTTCAGCCCCTCTGTTTCAGCCCCTCTGTTTCTCGCCCTCTGTTTCAGCCCCTCTGTTTCTCGCCCTCTGTTTCTCGCCCTCTGTTTCAGCCCCTCTGTTTCAGCCCCTCTGTTTCTCGCCCTCTGTTTCAGCCCCTCTGTTTCTCGCCCTCTGTTTCAGCCCATCTGTTTCAGCCCCTCTGTTCAGCCACTCGGTTTCTCGCCCTCTGTTTCAGCCCCTCTGTTTCTCGCCCTCTGTTTCTCGCCCTCTGTTTCAGCCCCACTGTTTCTGCCCCTCTGTTTCTCGCCCTCTGTTTCAGACCCTCTGTTTCAGCTCCTCTGTTTCAGCACCTCTTTTTCTCACCCACTGTTTCAGCCCCTCTGCTTCTCGCCCTCTGTTTCAGCCCCTCTGTTTCAGCCCCTCCGTTTCTCGCCCTCTGTTTCAGCCCCTCTGTTTCAGCTCCTCTGTTTCAGCCCCTCTGTTTCTCGCTCTCTTATTCAGCCCCTCTCTTTCAGCCCCTCTGTTTCAGCCCCTCTGTTTGAGCCCCTCTGTTTCAGCCCCTCTGTTTCTCGCCCTCTGTTTCAGCCCCTCGGTTTCTCGCCCTCTGTTTCAGCCCCTCTGTTTCAGCCCCTCTGTTTCTCGCCCTCTGTTTCAACCCCTCGGTTTGTCGCCCTCTGTTTTAGCCCCTCTGTTTGAGCCCCTCTGTTTCAGCCCCTCTGTTTCAGCCCCTCTGTTTCTCACCCTCTGTTTGAGCACCTCGGTTTCTCGCCCTCTGTTTCAGCCCCTCTGTTTCAGCCCCTCTGTTTCACCCCTCGGTTTCTCACCCTCTGTTTCAGCCCCACTGTTTCAGCCCTTCTGTTTCTCGCCCTCTGTTTCAGCCCCTCTGTTTCAGCCCCTCTGTTTATCGCCCTCTGTTTCTCGCCCCCTGTTTCAGCCCCTCTGTTTCAGCCCCTCTGTTTCAGCCCCTCTGTTTCTCGCCCTCAGTTTCAGCCCCTCTGTTTCAGCCCCTCTGTTTCAGCCCCTCTGTTTCTCGCCCTCTGTTTCTCGCCCCCTGTTTCAGCCCCTCTGTTTCAGCCCCTCGGTTTCTCGCCCTCTGTTTCAGCCCCTCGGTTTCTCGCCCTCTGTTTCAGCCCCTCTGTTTCAGCCCCTCTGTGTCTCGCCCTCTGTTTCTCGCCCTCTGTTTCTCGCCCTCTGTTTCAGCCGCTCTGTTTCAGCCCCTCTGTTCCAGCCCCTCTGTTTCAGCACCTCTGTTTCTCGCCCTCTGTTTCAGCCCCTCTGTTTCTCGCCCCCTGTTTCAGCCCCTCTGTTTCAGCCCCTCTGTTTCTCGCCCTCTGTTTCTCGCCCCCTGTTTCAGCCCCTCTGTTTCAGCCCCTCGGTTTCTCGCCCTCTGTTTCAGCCCCTCTGTTTCAGCCCCTCTGTGTCTCGCCCTCTGTTTCTCGCCCTCTGTTTCTCGCCCCCTGTTTCAGCCCCTCTGTTTCAGCCCCTCTGTTTCTCGCCCTCTGTTTCAGCCCCTCTGTTTCTCGCCCTCTGTTTCTCGCCCTCTGTTTCAGCCCCTCTGTTTCAGCCCCTCTGTTCCAGCCCCTCTGTTTCAGCCCCTCTGTTTCAGCCCCTCTGTTTCTAGCCCTCTGTTTCAGCCGCTCTGTTTCAGCCCCTCTGTTTCAGCCCCTCTGTTTCTCGCCCTCTGTTTCTCGCCCCCTGTTTCAGCCCCACTGTTTCAGCCCCTCGGTTTCTCGCCCTCTGTTTCAGCCCCTCTGTTTCAGCCCCTTTGTTTCAGCCCCTCTGTTTCAGCCCCTCTGTTTCTCGCCCTCTGTTTCAGCCCCTCTGTTTCTCGCCCTCTGTTTCAGCCCCTCTGTTTCAGCCCCGCTGTTTCAGTCCCTCTGTTCAGCCCCTCGGTTTCTCGCCCTCTGTTTCAGCCCCTCTGTTTCTCGCCCTCTGTTTTAGCCCCTCTGTTTCAGCCCCTCTGTTTCAGCACCTCTTTTTCTCACCCACTGTTTCAGCCCCTCTGCTTCTCGCCCTCTGTTTCAGCCCCTCTGTTTCAGCCCCTCCGTTTCTCGCCCTCTGTTTCAGCCCCTCTGTTTCAGCTCCTCTGTTTCAGCCCCTCTGTTTCTCGCTCTCTTATTCAGCCCCTCTCTTTCAGCCCCTCTGTTTCAGCCCCTCTGTTTGAGCCCCTCTGTTTCAGCCCCTCTGTTTCTCGCCCTCTGTTTCAGCCCCTCGGTTTCTCGCCCTCTGTTTCAGCCCCTCTGTTTCAGCCCCTCTGTTTCTCGCCCTCTGTTTCAACCCCTCGGTTTGTCGCCCTCTGTTTTAGCCCCTCTGTTTGAGCCCCTCTGTTTCAGCCCCTCTGTTTCAGCCCCTCTGTTTCTCACCCTCTGTTTGAGCACCTCGGTTTCTCGCCCTCTGTTTCAGCCCCTCTGTTTCAGCCCCTCTGTTTCACCCCTCGGTTTCTCACCCTCTGTTTCAGCCCCACTGTTTCAGCCCTTCTGTTTCTCGCCCTCTGTTTCAGCCCCTCTGTTTCAGCCCCTCTGTTTATCGCCCTCTGTTTCTCGCCCCCTGTTTCAGCCCCTCTGTTTCAGCCCCTCTGTTTCAGCCCCTCTGTTTCTCGCCCTCAGTTTCAGCCCCTCTGTTTCAGCCCCTCTGTTTCAGCCCCTCTGTTTCTCGCCCTCTGTTTCTCGCCCCCTGTTTCAGCCCCTCTGTTTCAGCCCCTCGGTTTCTCGCCCTCTGTTTCAGCCCCTCGGTTTCTCGCCCTCTGTTTCAGCCCCTCTGTTTCAGCCCCTCTGTGTCTCGCCCTCTGTTTCTCGCCCTCTGTTTCTCGCCCTCTGTTTCAGCCGCTCTGTTTCAGCCCCTCTGTTCCAGCCCCTCTGTTTCAGCACCTCTGTTTCTCGCCCTCTGTTTCAGCCCCTCTGTTTCTCGCCCCCTGTTTCAGCCCCTCTGTTTCAGCCCCTCTGTTTCTCGCCCTCTGTTTCTCGCCCCCTGTTTCAGCCCCTCTGTTTCAGCCCCTCGGTTTCTCGCCCTCTGTTTCAGCCCCTCTGTTTCAGCCCCTCTGTGTCTCGCCCTCTGTTTCTCGCCCTCTGTTTCTCGCCCCCTGTTTCAGCCCCTCTGTTTCAGCCCCTCTGTTTCTCGCCCTCTGTTTCAGCCCCTCTGTTTCTCGCCCTCTGTTTCTCGCCCTCTGTTTCAGCCCCTCTGTTTCAGCCCCTCTGTTCCAGCCCCTCTGTTTCAGCCCCTCTGTTTCAGCCCCTCTGTTTCTAGCCCTCTGTTTCAGCCGCTCTGTTTCAGCCCCTCTGTTTCAGCCCCTCTGTTTCTCGCCCTCTGTTTCTCGCCCCCTGTTTCAGCCCCACTGTTTCAGCCCCTCGGTTTCTCGCCCTCTGTTTCAGCCCCTCTGTTTCAGCCCCTTTGTTTCAGCCCCTCTGTTTCAGCCCCTCTGTTTCTCGCCCTCTGTTTCAGCCCCTCTGTTTCTCGCCCTCTGTTTCAGCCCCTCTGTTTCAGCCCCGCTGTTTCAGTCCCTCTGTTCAGCCCCTCGGTTTCTCGCCCTCTGTTTCAGCCCCTCGGTTTCTCGCCCTCTGTTTCAGACCCTCTGTTTCTCGCCCTCTGTTTCAGCCCCTCTGTTTCAGCCCCTCTGTTTCAGCCGCTCTTTTTCTCGCCCTCTCTTTCAGCCCCTCTGTTTCAGCCCCTCTGTTTCAGCCCCTCTTTTTCTCGCCCTCTGTTTCAGCCCCACTGTTTCAGCCCCTCTGTTTCTCGCCCTCTGTTTCAGCCCCTCTGTTTCTCGCCCCCTGTTTCTCGCCCCCTGTTTCAGCCCCTCTGTTTCAGCCCCTCTGTTTCTCGCCCCATGTTTCAGCCCCTCTGTTTCAGCCCCCCTGTTTCTCACACCCTGTTTCAGCCCCTCTGTTTCAGCCCCTCTGTTTCAGCCCCTCTGTTTCTCGCCCTCTGTTTCAGCCCCTCTGTTTCTCGCCCTCTGTTTCTCGCCCCCTGTTTCAGCCCCTCTGTTTCAGCCCCTCTGTTTCAGCCCCTCTGTTTCAGCCCCTCTATTTCTCGCCCTCTGTTTCAGCCCCGCTGTTTCAGCCCCTCTGTTTCAGCCCCTCTGTTTCTAGCCCTCTGTTTCAGCCCCTCTGTTTCAGCCCCTCTGTTTCAGCCCCTCGGTTTCAGCCCCTCTGTTTCTAGCCCTCTGTTTCAGCCCCTCTGTTTCAGCCCCTCTGTTTCAGCCCCTCGGTTTCTCGCCCTCTGTTTCTCGCCCCCTGTTTCAGCCCCTCTGTTTCACCCCATCGGTTTCTTGCCCTCTGTTTCAGCCCCTCTGTTTCAGCCCCTCTGTTTCTCGCCCTCTGTTTCAGCCCCTCTGTTTCTCGCCCTCTGTTTCAGCCCCTCTGTTTCTCACCCTCTGTTTCAGCCCCTCTGTTTCAGCCCCTCTGTTTCTCGCCCCCTGTTTCAGCCCCTCTGTTTCAGCCCCTCTGTTTCTCGCCCTCTGTTTCAGCCCCTCTGTTTCTCGCCCTCTGTTTCTCGCCCTCTGTTTCAGCCCCTCTGTTTCAGCCCCTCTGTTTCTCGCCCTCTGTTTCAGCCCCTCTGTTTCTCGCCCTCTGTTTCAGCCCATCTGTTTCAGCCCCTCTGTTCAGCCACTCGGTTTCTCGCCCTCTGTTTCAGCCCCTCTGTTTCTCGCCCTCTGTTTCTCGCCCTCTGTTTCAGCCCCACTGTTTCTGCCCCTCTGTTTCTCGCCCTCTGTTTCAGACCCTCTGTTTCAGCTCCTCTGTTTCAGCACCTCTTTTTCTCACCCACTGTTTCAGCCCCTCTGCTTCTCGCCCTCTGTTTCAGCCCCTCTGTTTCAGCCCCTCTGTTTGAGCCCCTCTGTTTCAGCCCCTCTGTTTCTCGCCCTCTGTTTCAGCCCCTCGGTTTCTCGCCCTCTGTTTCAGCCCCTCTGTTTCAGCCCCTCTGTTTCTCGCCCACTGTTTCATCCCCTCGGTTTCTCGCACTCTGTTTTAGCCCCTCTGTTTGAGCCCCTCTGTTTCAGCCCCTCTGTTTCAGCCCCTCTGTTTCTCACCCTCTGTTTGAGCACCTCGGTTTCTCGCCCTCTGTTTCAGCCCCTCTGTTTCAGCCCCTCTGTTTCACCCCTCGGTTTCTCACCCTCTGTTTCAGCCCCACTGTTTCAGCCCTTCTGTTTCTCGCCCTCTGTTTCAGCCCCTCTGTTTCAGCCGCTCTGTTTATCGCCCTCTGTTTCTCGCCCCCTGTTTCAGCCCCTCTGTTTCAGCCCCTCTGTTTCAGCCCCTCTGTTTCTCCCCCTCAGTTTCAGCCCCTCTGTTTCAGCCCCTCTGTTTCAGCCCCTCTGTTTCTCGCCCTCTGTTTCTCGCCCCCTGTTTCAGCCCCTCTGTTTCAGCCCCTCGGTTTCTCGCCCTCTGTTTCAGCCCCTCGGTTTCTCGCCCTCTGTTTCAGCCTCTCTGTTTCAGCCCCTCTGTGTCTCGCCCTCTGTTTCTCGCCCTCTGTTTCTCGCCCTCTGTTTCAGCCCCTCTGTTTCAGACCCTCTGTTTCAGCCCCTCTGTTTCAGCACCTCTGTTTCTCGCCCTCTGTTTCAGCCCCTCTGTTTCTCGCCCCCTGTTTCAGCCCATCTGTTTCAGCCCCTCTGTTTCTCGCCCTCTGTTTCTCGCCCCCTGTTTCAGCCCCTCTGTTTCAGCCCCTCGGTTTCTCGCCCTCTGTTTCAGCCCCTCTGTTTCAGCCCCTCTGTGTCTCGCCCTCTGTTTCTCGCCCTCTGTTTCTCGCCCCCTGTTTCAGCCCCTCTGTTTCAGCCCCTCTGTTTCTCGCCCTCTGTTTCAGCCCCTCTGTTTCTCGCCCTCTGTTCCTCGCCCTCTGTTTCAGCCCCTCTGTTTCAGCCCCTCTGTTCCAGCCCCTCTGTTTCAGCCCCTCTGTTTCAGCCCCTCTGTTTCTAGCCCTCTGTTTCAGCCCCTCTGTTTCAGCCCCTCTGTTTCAGCCCCTCTGTTTCTCGCCCTCTGTTTCTCGCCCCCTGTTTCAGCCCCTCTGTTTCAGCCCCTCGGTTTCTCGCCCTCTGTTTCAGCCCCTCTGTTTCAGCCCCTTTGTTTCAGCCCCTCTGTTTCAGCCCCTCTGTTTCTCGCCCTCTGTTTCAGCCCCTCTGTTTCTCGCCCTCTGTTTCAGCCCCTCTGTTTCAGCCCCTCTGTTTCAGCCCCTCTGTTCAGCCCCTCGGTTTCTCGCCCTCTGTTTCAGCCCCTCGGTTTCTCGCCCTCTGTTTCAGACCCTCTGTTTCTCGCCCTCTGTTTCAGCCCCTCTGTTTCAGCCCCTCTGTTTCAGCCGCTCTTTTTCTCGCCCGCTCTTTCAGCCCCTCTGATTCAGCCCCTCTGTTTCAGCCCCTCTTTTTCTCGCCCTCTGTTTCAGCCCCACTGTTTCAGCCCCTCTGTTTCTCGCCCTCTGTTTCAGCCCCTCTGTTTCTCGCCCCCTGTTTCTCGCCCCCTGTTTCAGCCCCTCTGTTTCAGCACCTCTGTTTCTCGCCCCATGTTTCAGCCCCTCTGTTTCAGCCCCCCTGTTTCTCGCACACTGTTTCAGCCCCTCTGTTTCAGCCCCTCTGTTTCAGCCCCTCTGTTTCTCGCCCTCTGTTTCAGCCCCTCTGTTTCTCGCCCCCTGTTTCAGCCCCTCTGTTTCAGCCCCTCTGTTTCAGACCCTCTGTTTCAGCCCCTCTATTTCTCGCCCTCTGTTTCAGCCCCGCTGTTTCAGCCCCTCTGTTTCAGCCCCTCTGTTTCTAGCCCTCTGTTTCAGCCCCTCTGTTTCAGCCCCTCTGTTTCAGCCCCTCGGTTTCTCGCCCTCTGTTTCTCGCCCCCTGTTTCAGCCCCTCTGTTTCAGCCCCTCGGTTTCTCGCCCTCTGTTTCAGCCCCTCTGTTTCAGCCCCTCTGTTTCTCGCCCTCTGTTTCAGCCCCTCTGTTTCTCGCCCTCTGTTTCAGCCCATCTGTTTCAGCCCCTCTGTTCAGCCACTCGGTTTCTCGCCCTCTGTTTCAGCCCCTCGGTTTCTCGCCCTCTGTTTCAGCCCCTCTGTTCCAGCCCCTCTGTTTCTCGCCCTCTGTTTCAGCCCCTCTGTTTCTCGCCCTCTGTTTCAGCCCCTCTGTTTCAGACCCTTTGTTTCAGCCCCTCTGTTTCAGCCCCTCTGTTTCTCGCCCTCTGTTTCAGCCCCTCTGTTTCTCGCCCTCTGTTTCAGCCCCTCTGTTTCAGCCCCTCTGTTTCAGCCCCTCTGTTCAGCCCCTCGGTTACTCGCCCTCTGTTTCAGCCCCTCTGTTTCTCGCCCTCTGTTTCAGCCCCTCTGTTTCAGCCCCTCTGTTTCTCACCCTCTGTTTCAGCCCCTCTGTTTCTCGCCCTCTGTTTCAGCCCCTCTGTTTCTCACTCTCTGTTTCAGCCCCTCTGTTTCAGCCCCTCTGTTTCAGCCCCTCTGTTTCTCGCCCTCTGTTTCAGCCCCTCGGATTCTCGCCCTCTGTTTCAGCCCCTCTGTTTCAGCCCCTCTGTTTCTCGCCTTCTGTTTCAGCCCCTCTGTTTCAGCCCCTCTGTTTCAGCCCCTCTTTTTCTCGCCCTCTCTTTCAGCCCCTCTGTTTCAGCCCCTCTGTTTCAGCCCCTCTTTTTCTCGCCCTCTGTTTCAGCCCCATTGTTTCAGCCCCTCTGATTCTCGCCCTCTGTTTCAGCCCCTCTGTTTCTCGCCCCCTGTTTCTCGCCCCCTGTTTCAGCCCCTCTGTTTCAGCCCCTCTGTTTCTCGCCCCATGTTTCAGCCCCTCTGTTTCAGCCCCCCTGTTTCTCGCCCCCTGTTTCAGCCCCTCTGTTTCAGCCCCTCTGTTTCTCGCCCTCTGTTTCAGACCCTCTGTTTCTCGCCCTCTGTTTCTCGCCCTCTGTTTCAGCCCCTCTGTTTCAGCCCCTCTGTTTCAGCCCCTCTGTTTCAGCCCCTCTGTTTCTCGCCCTCTGTTTCAGCCCCGCTGTTTCAGCCCCTCTGTTTCAGCCCCTCTGTTTCTAGCCCTCTGTTTCAGCCCCTCTGTTTCAGCCCCTCTGTTTCAGCCCCTCGGTTTCTCGCCCTCTGTTTCTCGCCCCCTGTTTCAGCCCCTCTGTTTCACCCCATCGGTTTCTCGCCCTCTGTTTCAGCCCCTCTGTTTCAGCCCCTCTGTTTCTCGCCCTCTGTTTCAGCCCCTCTGTTTCTCGCCCTCTGTTTCAGCCCCTCTGTTTCTCACCCTCTGTTTCAGCCCCTCTGTTTCAGCCCCTCTGTTTCTCGCCCCCTGTTTCAGCCCCTCTGTTTCAGCCCCTCTGTTTCTCGCCCTCTGTTTCAGCCCCTCTGTTTCTCGCCCTCTGTTTCTCGCCCTCTGTTTCAGCCCCTCTGTTTCAGCCCCTCTGTTTCTCGCCCTCTGTTTCAGCCCCTCTGTTTCTCGCCCTCTGTTTCAGCCCATCTGTTTCAGCCCCTCTGTTCAGCGACTCGGTTTCTCGCCCTCTGTTTCAGCCCCTCTGTTTCTCGCCCTCTGTTTCTCGCCCTCTGTTTCAGCCCCACTGTTTCTGCCCCTCTGTTTCTCGCCCTCTGTTTCAGACCCTCTGTTTCAGCTCCTCTGTTTCAGCACCTCTTTTTCTCACCCACTGTTTCAGCCCCTCTGCTTCTCGCCCTCTGTTTCAGCCCCTCTGTTTCAGCCCCTCCGTTTATCGCCCTCTGTTTCAGCCCCTCTGTTTCAGCTCCTCTGTTTCAGCCCCTCTGTTTCTCGCTCTCTTATTCAGCCCCTCTCTTTCAGCCCCTCTGTTTCAGCCCCTCTGTTTCAGCCCCTCTGTTTCAGCCCCTCTGTTTCTCGCCCTCTGTTTCAGCCCCTCGGTTTCTCGCCCTCTGTTTCAGCCCCTCTGTTTCAGCCCCTCTGTTTCTCGCCCTCTGTTTCAACCCCTCGGTTTCTCGCCCTCTGTTTTAGCCCCTCTGTTTGAGCCCCTCTGTTTCAGCCCCTCTGTTTCAGCCCCTCTGTTTCTCACCCTCTGTTTGAGCACCTCGGTTTCTCGCCCTCTGTTTCAGCCCCTCTGTTTCAGCCCCTCTGTTTCACCCCTCGGTTTCTCACCCTCTGTTTCAGCACCACTGTTTCAGCCCTTCTGTTTCTCGCCCTCTGTTTCAGCCCCTCTGTTTCAGCCCCTCTGTTTATCGCCCTCTGTTTCTCGCCCCCTGTTTCAGCCCCTCTGTTTCAGCCCCTCTGTTTCAGCCCCTCTGTTTCTCGCCCTCAGTTTCAGCCCCTCTGTTTCAGCCCCTCTGTTTCAGCCCCTCTGTTTCTCGCCCTCTGTTTCTCGCCCCCTGTTTCAGCCCCTCTGTTTCAGCCCCTCGGTTTCTCGCCCTCTGTTTCAGCCCCTCTGTTTCAGCCCCTCTGTGTCTCGCCCTCTGTTTCTCGCCCTCTGTTTCTCGCCCTCTGTTTCAGCCCCTCTGTTTCAGCCCCTCTGTTTCAGCCCCTCTGTTTCAGCCCCTCTGTTTCAGCACCTCTGTTTCTCGCCCTCTGTTTCAGCCCCTCTGTTTCTCGCCCCATGTTTCAGCCCCTCTGTTTCAGCCCCTCTGTTTCAGCCCCTCTGTTTCTCGCCCCCTGTTTCAGCCCCTCTGTTTCAGCCCCTCGGTTTCTCGCCCTCTGTTTCAGCCCCTCTGTTTCAGCCCCTCTGTGTCTCGCCCTCTGTTTCTCGCCCTCTGTTTCTCGCCCCCTGTTTCAGCCCCTCTGTTTCAGCCCCTCTGTTTCTCGCCCTCTGTTTCAGCCCCTCTGTTTCTCGCCCTCTGTTTCTCGCCCTCTGTTTCAGCCCCTCTGTTTCAGCCCCTCTGTTCCAGCCCCTCTGTTTCAGCCCCTCTGTTTCAGCCCCTCTGTTTCTAGCCCTCTGTTTCAGCCCCTCTGTTTCAGCCCCTCTGTGTCAGCCCCTCTGTTTCTCGCCCCCTGTTTCAGCCCCTCTGTTTCAGCCCCTCTGTTTCAGCCCCTCTGTTTCAGCCCCTCTATTTCTCGCCCTCTGTTTCAGCCCCGCTGTTTCAGCCCCTCTGTTTCAGCCCCTCTGTTTCTAGCCCTCTGTTTCAGCCCCTCTGTTTCAGCCCCTCTGTTTCAGCCCCTCGGTTTCAGCCCCTCTGTTTCTAGCCCTCTGTTTCAGCCCCTCTGTTTCAGCCCCTCTTTTTCTCGCCCTCTGTTTCAGCCCCACTGTTTCAGCCCCTCTGTTTCTCGCCCTCTGTTTCAGCCCCTCTGTTTCTCGCCCCCTGTTTCTCGCCCCCTGTTTCAGCCCCTCTGTTTCAGCCCCTCTGTTTCTCGCCCCATGTTTCAGCCCCTCTGTTTCAGCCCCCCTGTTTCTCACACCCTGTTTCAGCCCCTCTGTTTCAGCCCCTCTGTTTCAGCCCCTCTGTTTCTCGCCCTCTGTTTCAGCCCCTCTGTTTCTCGCCCTCTGTTTCTCGCCCCCTGTTTCAGCCCCTCTGTTTCAGCCCCTCTGTTTCAGCCCCTCTGTTTCAGCCCCTCTATTTCTCGCCCTCTGTTTCAGCCCCGCTGTTTCAGCCCCTCTGTTTCAGCCCCTCTGTTTCTAGCCCTCTGTTTCAGCCCCTCTGTTTCAGCCCCTCTGTTTCAGCCCCTCGGTTTCAGCCCCTCTGTTTCTAGCCCTCTGTTTCAGCCCCTCTGTTTCAGCCCCTCTGTTTCAGCCCCTCGGTTTCTCGCCCTCTGTTTCTCGCCCCCTGTTTCAGCCCCTCTGTTTCACCCCATCGGTTTCTCGCCCTCTGTTTCAGCCCCTCTGTTTCAGCCCCTCTGTTTCTCGCCCTCTGTTTCAGCCCCTCTGTTTCTCGCCCTCTGTTTCAGCCCCTCTGTTTCTCACCCTCTGTTTCAGCCCCTCTGTTTCAGCCCCTCTGTTTCTCGCCCCCTGTTTCAGCCCCTCTGTTTCAGCCCCTCTGTTTCTCGCCCTCTGTTTCAGCCCCTCTGCTTCTCGCCCTCTGTTTCTCGCCCTCTGTTTCAGCCCCTCTGTTTCAGCCCCTCTGTTTCTCGCCCTCTGTTTCAGCCCCTCTGTTTCTCGCCCTCTGTTTCAGCCCATCTGTTTCAGCCCCTCTGTTCAGCCACTCGGTTTCTCGCCCTCTGTTTCAGCCCCTCTGTTTCTCGCCCTCTGTTTCTCGCCCTCTGTTTCAGCCCCACTGTTTCTGCCCCTCTGTTTCTCGCCCTCTGTTTCAGACCCTCTGTTTCAGCTCCTCTGTTTCAGCACCTCTTTTTCTCACCCACTGTTTCAGCCCCTCTGCTTCTCGCCCTCTGTTTCAGCCCCTCTGTTTCAGCCCCTCCGTTTCTCGCCCTCTGTTTCAGCCCCTCTGTTTCAGCTCCTCTGTTTCAGCCCCTCTGTTTCTCGCTCTCTTATTCAGCCCCTCTCTTTCAGCCCCTCTGTTTCAGCCCCTCTGTTTGAGCCCCTCTGTTTCAGCCCCTCTGTTTCTCGCCCTCTATTTCAGCCCCTCGGTTTCTCGCCCTCTGTTTCAGCCCCTCTGTTTCAGCCCCTCTGTTTCTCGCCCACTGTTTCATCCCCTCGGTTTCTCGCACTCTGTTTTAGCCCCTCTGTTTGAGCCCCTCTGTTTCAGCCCCTCTGTTTCAGCCCCTCTGTTTCTCACCCTCTGTTTGAGCACCTCGGTTTCTCGCCCTCTGTTTCAGCCCCTCTGTTTCAGCCCCTCTGTTTCACCCCTCGGTTTCTCACCCTCTGTTTCAGCCCCACTGTTTCAGCCCTTCTGTTTCTCGCCCTCTGTTTCAGCCCCTCTGTTTCAGCCGCTCTGTTTATCGCCCTCTGTTTCTCGCCCCCTGTTTCAGCCCCTCTGTTTCAGCCCCTCTGTTTCAGCCCCTCTGTTTCTCCCCATCAGTTTCAGCCCCTCTGTTTCAGCCCCTCTGTTTCAGCCCCTCTGTTTCTCGCCCTCTGTTTCTCGCCCCCTGTTTCAGCCCCTCTGTTTCAGCCCCTCGGTTTCTCGCCCTCTGTTTCAGCCCCTCGGTTTCTCGCCCTCTGTTTCAGCCTCTCTGTTTCAGCCCCTCTGTGTCTCGCCCTCTGTTTCTCGCCCTCTGTTTCTCGCCCTCTGTTTCAGCCCCTCTGTTTCAGACCCTCTGTTTCAGCCCCTCTGTTTCAGCACCTCTGTTTCTCGCCCTCTGTTTCAGCCCCTCTGTTTCTCGCCCCCTGTTTCAGCCCATCTGTTTCAGCCCCTCTGTTTCTCGCCCTCTGTTTCTCGCCCCCTGTTTCAGCCCCTCTGTTTCAGCCCCTCGGTTTCTCGCCCTCTGTTTCAGCCCCTCTGTTTCAGCCCCTCTGTGTCTCGCCCTCTGTTTCTCGCCCTCTGTTTCTCGCCCCCTGTTTCAGCCCCTCTGTTTCAGCCCCTCTGTTTCTCGCCCTCTGTTTCAGCCCCTCTGTTTCTCGCCCTCTGTTCCTCGCCCTCTGTTTCAGCCCCTCTGTTTCAGCCCCTCTGTTCCAGCCCCTCTGTTTCAGCCCCTCTGTTTCAGCCCCTCTGTTTCTAGCCCTCTGTTTCAGCCCCTCTGTCTCAGCCCCTCTGTTTCAGCCCCTCTGTTTCTCGCCCTCTGTTTCTCGCCCCCTGTTTCAGCCCCTCTGTTTCAGCCCCTCTGTTTCTCGCCCTCTGTTTCAGCCCCTCTGTTTCTCGCCCTCTGTTTCAGCCCCTCTGTTTCAGCCCCTCTGTTTCAGCCCCTCTGTTCAGCCCCTCGGTTTCTCGCCCTCTGTTTCAGCCCCTCGGTTTCTCGCCCTCTGTTTCAGACCCTCTGTTTCTCGCCCTCTGTTTCAGCCCCTCTGTTTCAGCCCCTCTGTTTCAGCCGCTCTTTTTCTCGCCCGCTCTTTCAGCCCCTCTGATTCAGCCCCTCTGTTTCAGCCCCTCTTTTTCTCGCCCTCTGTTTCAGCCCCACTGTTTCAGCCCCTCTGTTTCTCGCCCTCTGTTTCAGCCCCTCTGTTTCTCGCCCCCTGTTTCTCGCCCCCTGTTTCAGCCCCTCTGTTTCAGCACCTCTGTTTCTCGCCCCATGTTTCAGCCCCTCTGTTTCAGCCCCCCTGTTTCTCGCACACTGTTTCAGCCCCTCTGTTTCAGCCCCTCTGTTTCAGCCCCTCTGTTTCTCGCCCTCTGTTTCAGCCCCTCTGTTTCTCGCCCTCTGTTTCTCGCCCCCTGTTTCAGCCCCTCTGTTTCAGCCCCTCTGTTTCAGCCCCTCTGTTTCAGCCCCTCTATTTCTCGCCCTCTGTTTCAGCCCCGCTGTTTCAGCCCCTCTGTTTCAGCCCCTCTGTTTCTAGCCCTCTGTTTCAGCCCCTCTGTTTCAGCCCCTCTGTTTCAGCCCCTCGGTTTCTCGCCCTCTGTTTCTCGCCCCCTGTTTCAGCCCCTCTGTTTCAGCCCCTCGGTTTCTCGCCCTCTGTTTCAGCCCCTCTGTTTCAGCCCCTCTGTTTCTCGCCCTCTGTTTCAGCCCCTCTGTTTCTCGCCCTCTGTTTCAGCCCATCTGTTTCAGCCCCTCTGTTCAGCCACTCGGTTTCTCGCCCTCTGTTTCAGCCCCTCGGTTTCTCGCCCTCTGTTTCAGCCCCTCTGTTCCAGCCCCTCTGTTTCTCGCCCTCTGTTTCAGCCCCTCTGTTTCTCGCCCTCTGTTTCAGCCCCTCTGTTTCAGACCCTTTGTTTCAGCCCCTCTGTTTCAGCCCCTCTATTTCTCGCCCTCTGTTTCAGCCCCTCTGTTTCTCGCCCTCTGTTTCAGCCCCTCTGTTTCAGCCCCTCTGTTTCAGCCCCTCTGTTCAGCCCCTCGGTTACTCGCCCTCTGTTTCAGCCCCTCTGTTTCAGCCCCTCTGTTTCAGCCCCTCTGTTTCAGCCCCTCTGTTTCTCACCCTCTGTTTCAGCCCCTCTGTTTCTCGCCCTCTGTTTCAGCCCCTCTGTTTCTCACTCTCTGTTTCAGCCCCTCTGTTTCAGCCCCTCTGTTTCAGCCCCTCTGTTTCTCGCCCTCTGTTTCAGCCCCTCGGATTCTCGCCCTCTGTTTCAGCCCCTCTGTTTCAGCCCCTCTGTTTCTCGCCCTCTGTTTCAGCCCCTCTGTTTCAGCCCCTCTGTTTCAGCCCCTCTTTTTCTCGCCCTCTCTTTCAGCCCCTCTGTTTCAGCCCCTCTGTTTCAGCCCCTCTTTTTCTCGCCCTCTGTTTCAGCCCCACTGTTTCAGCCCCTCTGTTTCTCGCCCTCTGTTTCAGCCCCTCTGTTTCTCGCCCCCTGTTTCTCGCCCCCTGTTTCAGCCCCTCTGTTTCAGCCCCTCTGTTTCTCGCCCCATGTTTCAGCCCCTCTGTTTCAGCCCCCCTGTTTCTCGCCCCCTGTTTCAGCCCCTCTGTTTCAGCCCCTCTGTTTCTCGCCCTCTGTTTCAGCCCCTCTGTTTCTCGCCCTCTGTTTCTCGCCCTCTGTTTCAGCCCCTCTGTTTCAGCCCCTCTGTTTCAGCCCCTCTGTTTCAGCCCCTCTGTTTCTCGCCCTCTGTTTCAGCCCCGCTGTTTCAGCCCCTCTGTTTCAGCCCCTCTGTTTCTAGCCCTCTGTTTCAGCCCCTCTGTTTCAGCCCCTCTGTTTCAGCCCCTCGGTTTCTCGCCCTCTGTTTCTCGCCCCCTGTTTCAGCCCCTCTGTTTCACCCCATCGGTTTCTCGCCCTCTGTTTCAGCGCCTCTGTTTCAGCCCCGCTGTTTCAGCCCCTCTGTTTCAGCCCCTCTGTTTCTCACCCTCTGTTTCAGCACCTCGGTTTCTCGCCCTCTGTTTCAGCCCCTCTGTTTCAGCCCCTCTGTTTCAGCCCCTCTGTTTCTCGCCCTCTGTTTCAGCCCCTCTGATTCAGCCCCTCTGTTTCTCGCCCCCTGTTTCAGCCCCTCTGTTTCAGCCCCTCTGTTTCTCGCCCTCTGTTTCAACCCCTCGGTTTCTCGCCCTCTATTTTAGCCCCTCTGTTTCAGCCCCTCTGTTTCAGCCCCTCTGTTTCAGCCCCTCTGTTTCTCACCCTCTGTTTCAGCACCTCGGTTTCTCGCCCTCTGTTTCAGCCCCTCTGTTTCAGCCCCTCTGTTTCAGCCCCTCTGTTTCTCGCCCCTTGTTCCAGCCCCTCTGATTCAGCCCCTCTGTTTCTCGCCCCCTGTTTCAGCCCCACTGTTTCAGCCCCACTGTTTCTCGCCCTCTGTTTCAGCCCCTCTGTTTCTCACCCTCTGTTTCAGCCCCTCTGTTTCAGCCAATCTGTTTCTCGCCCACTGTTTCAGCCCCTCTGTTTCAGCCCCTCTGTTTCTCGCCCTCTGTTTCAGCCCCTCTGTTTCTCGCCCTCTGTTTCTCGCCCTCTGTTTCAGCCCCTCTGTTTCAGCCCCTCTGTTTCAGCCCCTCTGTTTCTAGCCCTCTGTTTCAGCCCCTCTGTTTCAGCCCCTCTGTTTCTCGCCCTCTGTTTCTCGCCCCCTGTTTCAGCCCCACTGTTTCAGGCCCTCGGTTTCTCGCCCTCTGTTTCAGCCCCTCTGTTTCAGCCCCTTTGTTTCAGCCCCTCTGTTTCAGCACCTCTGTTTCTCGCCCTCCGTTTCAGCCCCTCTGTTTCTCGCCCTCTGTTTCAGCCCCTCTGTTTCAGCCCCTCTGTTTCAGCCCCTCTGTTCAGCCCCTCGGTTTCTTGCCCTCTGTTTCAGCCCCTCGGTTTCTCGCCCTCTGTTTCAGCCGCTCTGTTTCAGCCCCTCTGTTTCTCGCCCTCTGTTTCAGCCCCTCTGTTTCTCGCCCTCTGTTTCAGCCCCTCTGTTTCTCACCCTCTGTTTCATCCCCTCTGTTTCAGCCCCTCTGTTTCAGCCCCTCTGTTTCTCGCCCTCTGTTTCAGCCCCTCGGATTCTCGCCCTCTGTTTCAGCCCCTCTGTTTCAGCCCCTCTGTTTCTCGCCCTCTGTTTCAGCCCCTCTGTTTCAGCCCCTCTGTTTCTCGCCCTCTGTTTCAGCCCCTCTGTTTCAGCCCCTGTGTTTCTCGCCCTCTGTTTCAGCCCCTCTGTTTCAGCCCCTCAGTTTCAGCCCCTCTTTTTCTCCCCCTCTGTTTCAGCCCCACTGTTTCAGCCCCTCTGTTTCTCGCCCTCTGTTTCAGCCCCTCAGTTTCAGCCCCTCTTTTTCTCGCCCTCTGTTTCAGCCCCTCTGTTTCAGCCCCTCTGTTTCTCGCCCTCTGTTTCAGCCCCTCTGTTTCTCGCCCTCTGTTTCAGCCCCTCTGTTTCAGCCCCTCTGTTTCAGCCCCTCTGTTTCAGCCCCTCTGTTTCAGCCCCTCTGTTTCTCGCCCTCTGTTTCAGCCCCTCTGATTCAGCCCCTCTGTTTCTCGCCCCCTGTTTCAGCCCCTCTGTTTCAGCCCCTCTGTTTCTCGCCCTCTGTTTCAACCCCTCGGTTTCTCGCCCTCTGTTTTAGCCCCTCTGTTTCAGCCCCTCTGTTTCAGCCCCTCTGTTTCTCACCCTCTGTTTCAGCCCCTCGGTTTCTCGCCCTCTGTTTCAGCCCCTCTGTTTCAGCCCCTCTGTTTCAGCCCCTCTGTTTCTCGCCCCCTGTTTCAGCCCCTCTGATTCAGCCCCTCTGTTTCTCGCCCCCTGTTTCAGCCCCTCTGTTTCAGCCCCTCTGTTTCTCGCCCTCTGTTTCAACCCCTCGGTTTCTCGCCCTCTGTTTTAGCCCCTCTGTTTCAGCCCCTCTGTTTCAGCCCCTCTGTTTCAGCCCCTCTATTTCTCACCCTCTGTTTCAGCCCCTCGGTTTCCCCCCCCCTGTTTCAGCCCCTCTGTTTCAGCCCCTCTGTTTCAGCCCCTCTGTTTCAGCCCCTCTGTTTCAGCCCCTCTGTTTCTCGCCCTCTGTTTCTCGCCCCCTGTTTCAGCCCCACTGTTTCAGGCCCTCGGTTTCTCGCCCTCTGTTTCAGCCCCTCTGTTTCAGCCCCTTTGTTTCAGCCCCTCTGTTTCAGCCCCTCTGATTCTCGCCCTCTGTTTCAGCCCCTCTGTTTCTCGCCCTCTGTTTCAGCCCCTCTGTTTCAGCCCCTCTGTTTCAGCCACACTGTTCAGCCCCTCGGTTTCTTGCCCTCTGTTTCAGCCCCTCGGTTTCACGCCCTCTGTTTCAGCCCCTCTGTTTCAGCCCCTCTGTTTCTCGCCCTATGTTTCAGCCCCTCTGTTTCTCACCCTCTGTTTCAGCCCCTCTGTTTCTCACCCTCTGTTTCATCCCCTCTGTTTCAGCCCCTCTGTTTCAGCCCCTCTGTTTCTCGCCCTCTGTTTCAGCCCCTCTGTTTCTCGCCCTCTGTTTCAGCCCCTCTGTTTCAGCCCCTCTGTTTCTAGCCCTCTGTTTCAGCCCCTCTGTTTCAGCCCCTCTGTTTCTCGCCCTCTGTTTCAGCCCCTCTGTTTCAGCCCCTCTGTTTCTCGCCCTCTGTTTCAGCCCCTCTGTTTCAGCCCCTCTGTTTCAGCCCCTCTTTTTCTCCCCCTCTGTTTCAGCCCCACTGTTTCAGCCCCTCTGTTTCTCGCCCTCTGTTTCAGCCCCTCTGTTTCAGCCCCTCTTTTTCTCGCCCTCTGTTTCTCGCCCTCTGTTTCAGCCCCTCTGTTTCAGCCCCTCTGTTTCAGCCCCTCTGTTTCTCTCCCTCTGTTTCAGCGCCTCTGTTTCAGCCCCTCTGTTTCAGCCCCTCTGTTTCAGCCCCTCTGTCTCTCGCCCTCTGTTTCAGCCCCTCTGTTTCTCGCCCTCTGTTTCAGCCCCTCTGATTCAGCCCCTCTGTTTCTCGCCCCCTGTTTCAGCCCCTCTGTTTCAGCCCCTCTGTTTCTCGACCTCTGTTTCAACCCCTCGGTTTCTCGCCCTCTGTTTTAGCCCCTCTGTTTCAACCCCTCTGTTTCAGCCACTCTGTTTCAACCCTCTGTTTCTCACCCTCTGTTTCAGCACCTCGGTTTCTCGCCCTCTGTTTCAGCCCCTCTGTTTCAGCCCCTCTGTTTCAGCCCCTCTGATTCTCGCCCCCTGTTTCAGCCCCTCTGATTCAGCCCCTCGGTTTCTCGCCCCCTGTTTCAGCCCCTCTGTTTCAGCCCTTCTGTTTCTCGCCCTCTGTTTCAACCCCTCGGTTTCTCGCCCTCTGTTTTAGCCCCTCTGTTTCAGCCACTCTGTTTCAGCCCCTCTGTTTCAGCCCCTCTGTTTCTCACCCTCTGTTTCAGCCCCTCGGTTTCTCGCACTCTGTTTCAGCCCCTCTGTTTCAGCCCCTCTGTTTCAGCCCCTCTGTTTCTCGCCCCCTGTTTCAGCCCCTCTGTTTCAGCCCCTCTGTTTCAGCCCCTCTGTTTCAGCCCTTCTGTTTCTCGCCCTCTGTTTCACCCCCTCTCTTTCAGCCCCTCTGTTTCTCGCCCTCTGTTTCAGCCCCTCGGTTTCTCGCCCTCTGTTTCAGCCCCTCTGTTTCTCGCCCCCTATTTCAGCCCCTCTGTTTCTCGCCCTCTGTTTCTCGCCCTCTGTTTCAGCCCCTCTGTTTCAGCCCCTCTGTTTCAGTCACTCTGTTTCAGCCCCTCGGTTTCTCGCCCTCTGTTTCAGCCCCTCTGTTTCTCGCCCTTGGTTTCTTGCCCTCTGTTTCAGCCCCACTGTTTCAGCCCTTCTGTTTCTCGCCCTCTGTTTCAGCCCCTCTGTTTCAGCCCCTCTGTTTCTCGCCCCCTGTTTCAGCCCCTCTGTTTCAGCCCCTGTGTTTCAGCCCCTCTGTTTCAGCCCCTCTGTTTCTCGCCCTCTGTTTCAGCCCCTCTGTTTCAGCCCCTCTGTTTCAGCCCCTCAGTTTCAGCCCTTCGGTTTATCGCCCTCTGTTTCAGCCCCTCTGTTTCTCGCCCTCTGTTTCAGCCCCTCTGTTTCAGCCCTTCTGTTTCAGCCCCTCTGTTTCAGCCCCTCTGTTTCTCGCCCTCTGTTTCAGCCCCTCTGTTTCTCGCCCTCTGTTTCTCGCCCTCTGTTTCAGCCCCTCTGTTTCAGCCCCTCTGTTCCAGCCCCTCTGTTCCAGCCCCTCTGTTTCAGACCCTCTGTTTCAGCCCCTCTGTTTCTAGCCCTCTGTTTCAGCCCCTCTGTTTCAGCCAATCTGTTTCGGCCCCTCTGTTTCTCGCCCTCTGTTTCAGCCCCCTGTTTCAGCCCCACTGTTTCAGCACCTCGGTTTCTCGCCTTCTGTTTCAGCCCCTCTGTTTCAGCCCCTCTGTTTCAGCCCCTCTGTTTCAGCTCCTCTGTTTCTCGCCCTCTGTTTCAGCCCCTCTGTTTCTCGCCCTCTGTTTCAGCCCCTCTGTTTCAGCCCCTCTGTTTCAGCCCCTCTGTTCAGCCCCTCGGTTTCTCGCCCTCTGTTTCATCCCCTCTGTTTCAGCCCCTCTGTTTCTCGCCCTCTGTTTCAGCCCCTCTGTTTCAACCCCTCTGTTTCTCGCCCTCTGTTTCAGCCCCTCTGTTTCTCGCCCTCTGTTTCAGCCCCTCTGTTTGTCACCCTCTGTTTCAGCCCCTCTGTTCCAGCCCCTCTGTTTCAGCCCCTCTGTTTCTCTTCCTCTGTTTCAGCCCCTCGGTTTGTCGCCCTCTGTTTCAGCCCCTCTGTTTCAGCCCGTATGTTTCTCGCCCTCTGTTTCAGCCCCTCTGTTCCAGCCCCTCTGTTTCAGCCCCTCTTTTTCTCGCCCTCTCTTTCAGCCCCTCTGTTTCAGCCCCTCTGTTTCAGCCCCTCTGTTTCAGGCCCTCTTTTTCTCGCCCTCTGTTTCAGCCCCACTGTTTCAGCCCCTCTGTTTCTCGCCCTCTGTTTCATCCCCTCTGTTTCAGCCCCTCTTTTTCTCGCCCTCTGTTTCAGCCCCTCTGTTTCAGCCCCTCTGTTTCTCGCCCTCTGTTTCAGCCCCTCTGTTTCTCGCCCTCTGTTTCAGCCCCTCTGTTTCAGCCCCTCTGTTTCAGCCCCTCTGTTCAGCCCCTCGGTTTCTCGCCCTCTGTTTCAGCCCCTCTGTTTCAGCCCCTCTGTTTCTCGCCCTCTGTTTCAGCCCCTCTGTTTCAACCCCTCTGTTTCTCGCCCTCTGTTTCAGCCCCTCTGTTTCTCGCCCTCTGTTTCAGCCCCTCTGTTTGTCACCCTCTGTTTCAGCCCCTCTGTTTCTCACCCTCTGTTTCAGCCCCTCTGTTTCAGCCCCTCTGTTTCAGCCCCTCTGTTTCTCTTCCTCTGTTTCAGCCCCTCGGTTTGTCGCCCTCTGTTTCAGCCCCTCTGCTTCAGCCCCTCTGTTTCTCGCCCTCTGTTTCAGCCCTTCTGTTTCAGCCCCTCTGTTTCAGCCCCTCTTTTTCTCGCCCTCTCTTTCAGCCCCTCTGTTTCAGCCCCTCTGTTTCAGCCCCTCTGTTTCAGCCCCTCTTTTTCTCGCCCTCTGTTTCAGCCCCACGGTTTCAGCCCCTCTGTTTCTCGCCCTCTGTTTCATCCCCTCTGTTTCAGCCACACTGTTTCTCGCCCTCTGTTTCAGCCCCTCTTTTTCAGCCCCTCTGTTCCTCGCCCTCTGTTTCAGCCCCTCGGTTTCTCGCCCTCTGTTTCAGCGCCTCTGTTTCAGCCCCTCTGTTTCAGCCCCTTTGTTTCAGCCCCTCTGTTTCAGCCCCTCTGTCTCTCGCCCTCTGTTTCAGCCCCTCTGTTTCTCGCCCCCTGTTTCAGCCCCTCTGATTCAACCCTCTGTTTCTCGTCCCCTGTTTCAGCCCCTCTGTTTCAGCCCCTCTGTTTCTCGCCCTCTGTTTCAACCCCTTGGTTTCTCGCCCTCTGTTTTAGACCCTCAGCTTCAGCCCCTCTGTTTCAGCCCCTCTGTTTCAGCCCCTCTGTTTCTCACCCTCTGTTTCAGCCCCTTCGTTTCTCGCCCTCTGTTTCAGCCCCTCTATTTCAGCCCCTCTGTTTCAGCCCCTCGGTTTCTCGCCCTCTGTTTCAGCCCCACTGTTTCAGCCCTTCTGTTTCTCGCCCTCTGTTTCAGCCCCTCTGTTTCAGCCTCTCTGTTTCAGCCCCTCTGTTTCTCGCCCCCTGTTTCAGCCCCTCTGTTTCAGCCCCTCTGTTTCAGCCCCTCTGTTTCTCGCCCTCTGTTTCAGCCCCTCTGTTTCAGCCCCTCTGTTTCAGCCCCTCTGTTTCTCGCCCTCTGTTTCTCGCCCTCTGTTTCAGCCCCTCTGTTTCAGCCCCTCTGTTCCAGCCCCTCTGTTTCAGCCCCTCTGTTTCAGCCCCTCTGTTTCTAGCCCTCTGTTTCAGCCCCTCTGTTTCAGCCCCTCTGTTTCTCGCCCTCTGTTTCTCGCCCCCTGTTTCAGCCCCACTGTTTCAGGCCCTCGGTTTCTCGCCCTCTGTTTCAGATCCTCTGTTTCAGCCCCTTTGTTTCAGCCCCTCTGTTTCAGCTCCTCTGTTTCTCGCACTCTGTTTCAGCCCCTCGGTTTCTTGCCCTCTGTTTCAGCCCCTCGGTTTCTCGCCCTCTGTTTCAGCCCCTCTGTTTCAGCCCCTCTGTTTCTCGCCCTCTGTTTCAGCCCCTCTGTTTCTCGCCCTCTGTTTCAGCCCCTCTGTTTCTCACCCTCTGTTTCATCCCCTCTGTTTCAGCCCCTCTGTTTCAGCCCCTCTGTTTCTCGCCCTCTGTTTCAGCCCCTCGGATTCTCGCCCTCTGTTTCAGCCCCTCTGTTTCAGCCCCTCTGTTTCTCGCCCTCTGTTTCAGTCCCTCTGTTTCGGCCCCTCTGTTTCTCGCCCTCTGTTTCAGCCCCTCTGTTTCAGCCCCTCTATTTCAGCCCCTCTTTTTCTCCCCCTCTGTTTCAGCCCCACTGTTTCAGCCCCTCTGTTTCTCGCCCTCTGTTTCAGCCCCTCTGTTTCAGCCCCTCTTTTTCTCGACCTCTGTTTCAGCCCCTCTGTTTCAGCCCCTCTGTTTCTCGCCCTCTGTTTCAGCCCCTCTGTTTCTCGCCCTCTGTTTCAGCGCCTCTGTTTCAGCCCCGCTGTTTCAGCCCCTCTGTTTCAGCCCGTCTATCGCTCGCCCTCTGTTTCAGCCCCTCTGTTTCTCGCCCTCTGTTTCAGCCCCTCTGTTCAGCCCCTCGGTTTCTTGCCCTCTGTTTCAGCCCCTCGGTTTCTCGCCCTCTGTTTCAGCCGCTCTGTTTCAGCCCCTCTGTTTCTCGCCCTCTGTTTCAGCCCCTCTGTTTCTCGCCCTCTGTTTCAGCCCCTCTGTTTCTCACCCTCTGTTTCATCCCCTCTGTTTCATCCCCTCTGTTTCAGCCCCTCTGTTTCTCACCCTCTGTTTCAGCCCCTCTGTTTCTCGCCCTCTGTTTCAGCCCCTCGGATTCTCGCCCTCTGTTTCAGCCCCTCTGTTTCAGCCCCTCTGTTTCTCGCCCTCTGTTTCAGCCCCTCTGTTTCAGCCCCTCTGTTTCTCGCCCTCTGTTTCAGCCCCTCTGTTTCAGCCCCTGTGTTTCTCGCCCTCTGTTTCAGCCCCTCTGTTTCAGCCCCTCAGTTTCAGCCCCTCTTTTTCTCCCCCTCTGTTTCAGCCCCACTGTTTCAGCCCCTCTGTTTCTCGCCCTCTGTTTCAGCCCCTCTGTTTCAGCCCCTCTTTTTCTCGCCCTCTGTTTCAGCCCCTCTGTTTCAGCCCCTCTGTTTCTCGCCCTCTGTTTCAGCCCCTCGGTTTCTCGCCCTCTGTTTCAGCCCCTCTGTTTCAGCCCCTCTGTTTCAGCCCCTCTGTTTCAGCCCCTCTGTCTCTCGCCCTCTGTTTCAGCCCCTCTGTTTCTCGCCCTCTGTTTCAGCAACTCTGATTCAGCCCCTCTGTTTCTCGCCCCCTGTTTCAGCCCCTCTGTTTCAGCCCCTCTGTTTCTCGCCCTCTGTTTCAACCCCTCGGTTTCTCGCCCTCTGTTTTAGCCCCTCTGTTTCAGCCCCTCTGTTTCAGCCCCTCTGTTTCTCACCCTCTGTTTCAGCCCCTCTGTTTCAGCCCCTCTGTTTCTCGCCCTCTGTTTCAGCCCCTCGGTTTCTCGCCCTCTGTTTCAGCCCCTCTGTTTCAGCCCCTCTGTTTCAGCCCCTCTGTTTCAGCCCCTCTGTTTCAGCCCCTCTGTCTCTCGCCCTCTGTTTCAGCCCCTCTGTTTCTCGCCCTCTGTTTCAGCAACTCTGATTCAGCCCCTCTGTTTCTCGCCCCCTGTTTCAGCCCCTCTGTTTCAGCCCCTCTGTTTCTCGCCCTCTGTTTCAACCCCTCGGTTTCTCGCCCTCTGTTTTAGCCCCTCTGTTTCAGCCCCTCTGTTTCAGCCCCTCTGTTTCTCGCCCTCTGTTTCTCGCCCTCTGTTTCAGCCCCTCTGTTTCAGCCCCTCTGTTCCAGCCCCTCTGTTTCAGCCCCTCTGTTTCAGCCCCTCTGTTTCTAGCCCTCTGTTTCAGCCCCTCTGTTTCAGCCCCTCTGTTTCTCGCCCTCTGTTTCTCGCCCCCTGTTTCAGCCCCACTGTTTCAGGCCCTCGGTTTCTCGCCCTCTGTTTCAGATCCTCTGTTTCAGCCCCTTTGTTTCAGCCCCTCTGTTTCAGCCCCTCTGTTTCTCGCACTCTGTTTCAGCCCCTCGGTTTCTTGCCCTCTGTTTCAGCCCCTCGGTTTCTCGCCCTCTGTTTCAGCCCCTCTGTTTCAGCCCCTCTGTTTCTCGCCCTCTGTTTCAGCCCCTCTGTTTCTCGCCCTCTGTTTCAGCCCCTCTGTTTCTCGCCCTCTGTTTCAGCCCCTCTGTTTCTCACCCTCTGTTTCATCCCCTCTGTTTCAGCCCCTCTGTTTCAGCCCCTCTGTTTCTCGCCCTCTGTTTCAGCCCCTCGGATTCTCGCCCTCTGTTTCAGCCCCTCTGTTTCAGCCCCTCTGTTTCTCGCCCTCTGTTTCAGTCCCTCTGTTTCAGCCCCTCTGTTTCTCGCCCTCTGTTTCAGCCCCTCTGTTTCAGCCCCTCTATTTCAGCCCCTCTTTTTCTCCCCCTCTGTTTCAGCCCCACTGTTTCAGCCCCTCTGTTTCTCGCCCTCTGTTTCAGCCCCTCTGTTTCAGCCCCTCTTTTTCTCGCCCTCTGTTTCAGCCCCTCTGTTTCAGCCCCTCTGTTTCTCGCCCTCTGTTTCAGCCCCTCGGTTTCTCGCCCTCTGTTTCAGCGCCTCTGTTTCAGCCCCGCTGTTTCAGCCCCTCTGTTTCAGCCCGTCTGTCGCTCGCCCTCTGTTTCAGCCCCTCTGTTTCTCGCCCTCTGTTTCAGCCCCTCTGATTCAGCCCCTCTGTTTCTCGCCCCCTGTTTCAGCCCCTCTGTTTCAGCCCCTCTGTTTCTCGCCCTCTGTTTCAACCCCTCGGTTTCTCGCCCTCTGTTTTAGCCCCTCTGTTTCAGCCCCTCTGTTTCAGCCCCTCTGTTTCAGCCCCTCTGTTTCTCACCCTCTGTTTCAGCACCTCGGTTTCTCGCCCTCTGTTTCAGCCCCTCTGTTTCAGCCCCTCTGTTTCAGCCCCTCTGTTTCTCGCCCCCTGTTCCAGCCCCTCTGATTCAGCCCCTCTGTTTCTCGCCCCCTGTTTCAGCCCCACTGTTTCAGCCCCACTGTTTCTCGCCCTCTGTTTCAGCCCCTCTGTTTCTCACCCTCTGTTTCAGCCCCTCTGTTTCAGCCAATCTGTTTCTCGCCCACTGTTTCAGCCCCTCTGTTTCAGCCCCTCTGTTTCTCGCCCTCTGTTTCAGCCCCTCTGTTTCTCGCCCTCTGTTTCTCGCCCTCTGTTTCAGCCCCTCTGTTTCAGCCCCTCTGTTTCAGCCCCTCTGTTTCTAGCCCTCTGTTTCAGCCCCTCTGTTTCAGCCCCTCTGTTTCTCGCCCTCTGTTTCTCGCCCCCTGTTTCAGCCCCACTGTTTCAGGCCCTCGGTTTCTCGCCCTCTGTTTCAGCCCCTCTGTTTCAGCCCCTTTGTTTCAGCCCCTCTGTTTCAGCACCTCTGTTTCTCGCCCTCTGTTTCAGCCCCTCTGTTTCTCGCCCTCTGTTTCAGCCCCTCTGTTTCAGCCCCTCTGTTTCAGCCCCTCTGTTCAGCCCCTCGGTTTCTTGCCCTCTGTTTCAGCCCCTCGGTTTCTCGCCCTCAGTTTCAGCCGCTCTGTTTCAGCCCCTCTGTTTCTCGCCCTCTGTTTCAGCCCCTCTGTTTCTCGCCCTCTGTTTCAGCCCCTCTGTTTCTCACCCTCTGTTTATTCCCCTCTGTTTCATCCCCTCTGTTTCAGCCCCTCTGTTTCTCACCCTCTGTTTCAGCCCCTCTGTTTCTCGCCCTCTGTTTCAGCCCCTCGGATTCTCGCCCTCTGTTTCAGCCCCTCTGTTTCAGCCCCTCTGTTTCTCGCCCTCTGTTTCAGCCCCTCTGTTTCAGCCCCTCTGTTTCTCGCCCTCTGTTTCAGCCCCTCTGTTTCAGCCCCTGTGTTTCTCGCCCTCTGTTTCAGCCCCTCTGTTTCAGCCCCTCAGTTTCAGCCCCTCTTTTTCTCCCCCTCTGTTTCAGCCCCACTGTTTCAGCCCCTCTGTTTCTCGCCCTCTGTTTCAGCCCCTCTGTTTCAGCCCCTCTTTTTCTCGCCCTCTGTTTCAGCCCCTCTGTTTCAGCCCCTCTGTTTCTCGCCCTCTGTTTCAGCCCCTCGGTTTCTCGCCCTCTGTTTCAGCCCCTCTGTTTCAGCCCCTCTGTTTCAGCCCCTCTGTTTCAGCCCCTCTGTTTCAGCCCCTCTGTCTCTCGCCCTCTGTTTCAGCCCCTCTGTTTCTCGCCCTCTGTTTCAGCAACTCTGATTCAGCCCCTCTGTTTCTCGCCCCCTGTTTCAGCCCCTCTGTTTCAGCCCCTCTGTTTCTCGCCCTCTGTTTCAACCCCTCGGTTTCTCGCCCTCTGTTTTAGCCCCTCTGTTTCAGCCCCTCTGTTTCAGCCCCTCTGTTTCTCACCCTCTGTTTCAGCCCCTCTGTTTCTCGCCCTCTGTTTCAGCCCCTCTGTTTCAGCCCCTCTGTTTCTCGCCCCCTGTTTCAGCCCCTCTGATTCAGCCCCTCTGTTTCTCGCCCCCTGTTTCAGCCCCTCTGTTTCAGCCCCTCTGTTTCTCGCCCTCTGTTTCAACCCCTCGGTTTCTCGCCCTCTGTTTTAGCCCCTCTGTTTCAGCCCCTCTGTTTCAGCCCCTCTGTTTCAGCCCCTCTATTTCTCACCCTCTGTTTCAGCCCCTCGGTTTTCTCGCCCTCTGTTTCAGCCCCTCTGTTTCAGCCCCTCTGTTTCAGCCCCTCTGTTTCAGCCCCTCTGTTTCAGTCCCTCTGTTTCAGCCCCTCTGTTTCTCGCCCTCTGTTTCTCGCCCCCTGTTTCAGCCCCACTGTTTCAGGCCCTCGGTTTCTCGCCCTCTGTTTCAGCCCCTCTGTTTCAGCCCCTTTGTTTCAGCCCCTCTGTTTCAGCCCCTCTGTTTCTCGCCCTCTGTTTCAGCCCCGCTGTTTCTCGCCCTCTGTTTCAGCCCCTCTGTTTCAGCCCCTCTGTTTCAGCCCCTCTGTTCAGCCCCTCGGTTTCTTGCCCTCTGTTTCAGCCCCTCGGTTTCACGCCCTCTGTTTCAGCCCCTCTGTTTCAGCCCCTCTGTTTCTCGCCCTCTGTTTCAGCCCCTCTGTTTCTCACCCTCTGTTTCAGCCCCTCTGTTTCTCACCCTCTGTTTCATCCCCTCTGTTTCAGCACCTCTGTTTCAGCCCCTCTGTTTCTCGCCCTCTGTTTCAGCCCCTCTGTTTCTCGCCCTCTGTTTCAGCCCCTCTGTTTCAGCCCCTGTGTTTCTCGCCCTCTGTATCAGCCCCTCTGTTTCAGCCCCTCAGTTTCAGCCCCTTTTTTTCTCCCCCTCTGTTTCAGCCCCACTGTTTCAGCCCCTCTGTTTCTCTCCCTCTGTTTCAGCCCCTCTGTTTCAGCCCCTCTCTTTCAGCCCCACTGTTTCAGCCACTCTGTTTCTAGCCCTCTGTTTCAGCCCCTCTGTTTCAGCCCCTCTGTTTCTCGCCCTCTGTTTCAGCCCCTCTGTTTCAGCCCCTGTGTTTCTCGCCCTCTGTTTCAGCCCCTCTGTTTCTCGCCCTCTGTTTCAGCCCCTCTGTTTCAGCCCCTCTGTTTCTCGCCCTCTGTTTCAGCCCCTCTGTTTCTAGCCCTCTGTTTCAGCCCCTCTGTTTCAGCCCCTCTGTTTCTTGCCCTCTGTTTCAGCCCCTCTGTTTCAGCCCCTGTGTTTCTCGCCCTCTGTTTCAGCCCCTCTGTTTCTCGCCCTCTGTTTCAGCCCCTCTGTTTCAGCCCCTCTGTTTCAGCCCCTCTGTTCAGCCCCTCGGTTTCTTGCCCTCTGTTTCAGCCCCTCGGTTTCACGCCCTCTGTTTCAGCCCCTCTGTTTCAGCCCCTCTGTTTCTCGCCCTCTGTTTCAGCCCCTCTGTTTCTCACCCTCTGTTTCAGCCCCTCTGTTTCTCACCCTCTGTTTCATCCCCTCTGTTTCAGCACCTCTGTTTCAGCCCCTCTGTTTCTCGCCCTCTGTTTCAGCCCCTCTGTTTCTCGCCCTCTGTTTCAGCCCCTCTGTTTCAGCCCCTGTGTTTCTCGCCCTCTGTTTCAGCCCCTCTGTTTCAGCCCCTCAGTTTCAGCCCCTCTTTTTCTCCCCCTCTGTTTCAGCCCCACTGTTTCAGCCCCTCTGTTTCTCGCCCTCTGTTTCAGCCCCTCTGTTTCTCGCCCTCTGTTTCAGCCCCACTGTTTCAGCCCCTCTGTTTCTAGCCCTCTGTTTCAGCCCCTCTGTTTCAGCCCCTCTGTTTCTCGCCCTCTGTTTCAGCCCCTCTGTTTCTCACCCTCTGTTTCATCCCCTCTGTTTCAGCCCCTCTGTTTCAGCCCCTCTGTTTCTCGCCCTCTGTTTCAGCCCCTCGGATTCTCGCCCTCTGTTTCAGCCCCTCTGTTTCAGCCCCTCTGTTTCTCGCCCTCTGTTTCAGTCCCTCTGTTTCAGCCCCTCTGTTTCTCGCCCTCTGTTTCAGCCCCTCTGTTTCAGCCCCTCTATTTCAGCCCCTCTTTTTCTCCCCCTCTGTTTCAGCCCCACTGTTTCAGCCCCTCTGTTTCTCGCCCTCTGTTTCAGCCCCTCTGTTTCAGCCCCTCTTTTTCTCGCCCTCTGTTTCAGCCCCTCTGTTTCAGCCCCTCTGTTTCTCGCCCTCTGTTTCAGCCCCTCGGTTTCTCGCCCTCTGTTTCAGCGCCTCTGTTTCAGCCCCGCTGTTTCAGCCCCTCTGTTTCAGCCCGTCTGTCGCTCGCCCTCTGTTTCAGCCCCTCTGTTTCTCGCCCTCTGTTTCAGCCCCTCTGATTCAGCCCCTCTGTTTCTCGCCCCCTGTTTCAGCCCCTCTGTTTCAGCCCCTCTGTTTCTCGCCCTCTGTTTCAACCCCTCGGTTTCTCGCCCTCTGTTTTAGCCCCTCTGTTTCAGCCCCTCTGTTTCAGCCCCTCTGTTTCAGCCCCTCTGTTTCTCACCCTCTGTTTCAGCACCTCGGTTTCTCGCCCTCTGTTTCAGCCCCTCTGTTTCAGCCCCTCTGTTTCAGCCCCTCTGTTTCTCGCCCCCTGTTCCAGCCCCTCTGATTCAGCCCCTCTGTTTCTCGCCCCCTGTTTCAGCCCCACTGTTTCAGCCCCACTGTTTCTCGCCCTCTGTTTCAGCCCCTCTGTTTCTCACCCTCTGTTTCAGCCCCTCTGTTTCAGCCAATCTGTTTCTCGCCCACTGTTTCAGCCCCTCTGTTTCAGCCCCTCTGTTTCTCGCCCTCTGTTTCAGCCCCTCTGTTTCTCGCCCTCTGTTTCTCGCCCTCTGTTTCAGCCCCTCTGTTTCAGCCCCTCTGTTTCAGCCCCTCTGTTTCTAGCCCTCTGTTTCAGCCCCTCTGTTTCAGCCCCTCTGTTTCTCGCCCTCTGTTTCTCGCCCCCTGTTACAGCCCCACTGTTTCAGGCCCTCGGTTTCTTGCCCTCTGTTTCAGCCCCTCTGTTTCAGCCCCTTTGTTTCAGCCCCTCTGTTTCAGCACCTCTGTTTCTCGCCCTCTGTTTCAGCCCCTCTGTTTCTCGCCCTCTGTTTCAGCCCCTCTGTTTCAGCCCCTCTGTTTCAGCCCCTCTGTTCAGCCCCTCGGTTTCTTGCCCTCTGTTTCAGCCCCTCGGTTTCTCGCCCTCAGTTTCAGCCGCTCTGTTTCAGCCCCTCTGTTTCTCGCCCTCTGTTTCAGCCCCTCTGTTTCTCGCCCTCTGTTTCAGCCCCTCTGTTTCTCACCCTCTGTTTCATCCCCTCTGTTTCATCCCCTCTGTTTCAGCCCCTCTGTTTCTCACCCTCTGTTTCAGCCCCTCTGTTTCTCGCCCTCTGTTTCAGCCCCTCGGATTCTCGCCCTCTGTTTCAGCCCCTCTGTTTCAGCCCCTCTGTTTCTCGCCCTCTGTTTCAGCCCCTCTGTTTCAGCCCCTCTGTTTCTCGCCCTCTGTTTCAGCCCCTCTGTTTCAGCCCCTGTGTTTCTCGCCCTCTGTTTCAGCCCCTCTGTTTCAGCCCCTCAGTTTCAGCCCCTCTTTTTCTCCCCCTCTGTTTCAGCCCCACTGTTTCAGCCCCTCTGTTTCTCGCCCTCTGTTTCAGCCCCTCTGTTTCAGCCCCTCTTTTTCTCGCCCTCTGTTTCAGCCCCTCTGTTTCAGCCCCTCTGTTTCTCGCCCTCTGTTTCAGCCCCTCGGTTTCTCGCCCTCTGTTTCAGCCCCTCTGTTTCAGCCCCTCTGTTTCAGCCCCTCTGTTTCAGCCCCTCTGTTTCAGCCCCTCTGTCTCTCGCCCTCTGTTTCAGCCCCTCTGTTTCTCGCCCTCTGTTTCAGCAGCTCTGATTCAGCCCCTCTGTTTCTCGCCCCCTGTTTCAGCCCCTCTGTTTCAGCCCCTCTGTTTCTCGCCCTCTGTTTCAACCCCTCGGTTTCTCGCCCTCTGTTTTAGCCCCTCTGTTTCAGCCCCTCTGTTTCAGCCCCTCTGTTTCAGCCCCTCTGTTTCAGCCCCTCTGTTTCTCGCCCCCTGTTTCAGCCCCTCTGATTCAGCCCCTCTGTTTCTCGCCCCCTGTTTCAGCCCCTCTGTTTCAGCCCCTCTGTTTCTCGCCCTCTGTTTCAACCCCTCGGTTTCTCGCCCTCTGTTTTAGCCCCTCTGTTTCAGCCCCTCTGTTTCAGCCCCTCTGTTTCAGCCCCTCTATTTCTCACCCTCTGTTTCAGCCCCTCGGTTTTCTCGCCCTCTGTTTCAGCCCCTCTGTTTCAGCCCCTCTGTTTCAGCCCCTCTGTTTCAGCCCCTCTGTTTCAGTCCCTCTGTTTCAGCCCCTCTGTTTCTCGCCCTCTGTTTCTCGCCCCCTGTTTCAGCCCCACTGTTTCAGGCCCTCGGTTTCTCGCCCTCTGTTTCAGCCCCTCTGTTTCAGCCCCTTTGTTTCAGCCCCTCTGTTTCAGCCCCTCTGTTTCTCGCCCTCTGTTTCAGCCCCTCTGTTTCTCGCCCTCTGTTTCAGCCCCTCTGTTTCAGCCCCTCTGTTTCAGCCCCTCTGTTCAGCCCCTCGGTTTCTTGCCCTCTGTTTCAGCCCCTCGGTTTCACGCCCTCTGTTTCAGCCCCTCTGTTTCAGCCCCTCTGTTTCTCGCCCTCTGTTTCAGCCCCTCTGTTTCTCACCCTCTGTTTCAGCCCCTCTGTTTCTCACCCTCTGTTTCATCCCCTCTGTTTCAGCACCTCTGTTTCAGCCCCTCTGTTTCTCGCCCTCTGTTTCAGCCCCTCTGTTTCTCGCCCTCTGTTTCAGCCCCTCTGTTTCAGCCCCTGTGTTTCTCGCCCTCTGTATCAGCCCCTCTGTTTCAGCCCCTCAGTTTCAGCCCCTCTTTTTCTCCCCCTCTGTTTCAGCCCCACTGTTTCAGCCCCTCTGTTTCTCGCCCTCTGTTTCAGCCCCTCTGTTTCAGCCCCTCTCTTTCAGCCCCACTGTTTCAGCCCCTCTGTTTCTAGCCCTCTGTTTCAGCCCCTCTGTTTCAGCCCCTCTGTTTCTCGCCCTCTGTTTCAGCCCCTCTGTTTCAGCCCCTGTGTTTCTCGCCCTCTGTTTCAGCCCCTCTGTTTCTCGCCCTCTGTTTCAGCCCCTCTGTTTCAGCCCCTCTGTTTCTCGCCCTCTGTTTCAGCCCCTCTGTTTCTAGCCCTCTGTTTCAGCCCCTCTGTTTCAGCCCCTCTGTTTCTTGCCCTCTGTTTCAGCCCCTCTGTTTCAGCCCCTGTGTTTCTCGCCCTCTGTTTCAGCCCCTCTGTTTCTCGCCCTCTGTTTCAGCCCCTCTGTTTCAGCCCCTCTGTTTCAGCCCCTCTGTTCAGCCCCTCGGTTTCTTGCCCTCTGTTTCAGCCCCTCGGTTTCACGCCCTCTGTTTCAGCCCCTCTGTTTCAGCCCCTCTGTTTCTCGCCCTCTGTTTCAGCCCCTCTGTTTCTCACCCTCTGTTTCAGCCCCTCTGTTTCTCACCCTCTGTTTCATCCCCTCTGTTTCAGCACCTCTGTTTCAGCCCCTCTGTTTCTCGCCCTCTGTTTCAGCCCCTCTGTTTCTCGCCCTCTGTTTCAGCCCCTCTGTTTCAGCCCCTGTGTTTCTCGCCCTCTGTTTCAGCCCCTCTGTTTCAGCCCCTCAGTTTCAGCCCCTCTTTTTCTCCCCCTCTGTTTCAGCCCCACTGTTTCAGCCCCTCTGTTTCTCGCCCTCTGTTTCAGCCCCTCTGTTTCTCGCCCTCTGTTTCAGCCCCTCTGTTTCAGCCCCTCTGTTTCTAGCCCTCTGTTTCAGCCCCTCTGTTTCAGCCCCTCTGTTTCTCGCCCTCTGTTTCAGCCCCTCTGTTTCAGCCCCTGTGTTTCTCGCCCTCTGTTTCAGCCCCTCTGTTTCAGCCCCTCAGTTTCAGCCCCTCTTTTTCTCCCCCTCTGTTTCAGCCCCACTGTTTCAGCCCCTCTGTTTCTCGCCCTCTGTTTCAGCCCCTCTGTTTCAGCCCCTCTTTTTCTCGCCCTCTGTTTCTCGCCCTCTGTTTCAGCCCCTCTGTTTCAGCCCCTCTGTTTCAGCCCCTCTGTTTCTCGCCCTCTGTTTCAGCGCCTCTGTTTCAGCCCCTCTGTTTCAGCCCCTCTGTTTCAGCCCCTCTGTCTCTCGCCCTCTGTTTCAGCCCCTCTGTTTCTCGCCCTCTGTTTCAGCCCCTCTGATTCAGCCCCTCTGTTTCTCGCCCCCTGTTTCAGCCCCTCTGTTTCAGCCCCTCTGTTTCTCGACCTCTGTTTCAACCCCTCGGTTTCTCGCCCTCTGTTTTAGCCCCTCTGTTTCAGCCCCTCTGTTTCAGCCCCTCTGTTTCAACCCTCTGTTTCTCACCCTCTGTTTCAGCACCTCGGTTTCTCGCCCTCTATTTCAGCCCCTCTGTTTCAGCCCCTCTGTTTCAGCCCCTCTGTTTCTCGCCCCCTGTTTTAGCCCCTCTGATTCAGCCCCTCAGTTTCTCGCCCCCTGTTTCAGCCCCTCTGTTTCAGCCCCTCTGTTTCTCGCCCTCTGTTTCAACCCCTCGGTTTCTCGCCCTCTGTTTTAGCCCCTCTGTTTCAGCCCCTCTGTTTCAGCCCCTCTGTTTCAGCCCCTCTGTTTCAGCCCCTCTGTTTCTCACCCTCTGTTTCAGCCCCTCGGTTTCTCGCCCTCTGTTTCAGCCCCTCTGTTTCAGCCCCTCTGTTTCAGCCCCTCTGTTTCTCGCCCCCTGTTTCAGCCCCTCTGTTTCAGCCCCTCTGTTTCAGCCCCTCTGTTTCAGCCCTTCTGTTTCTCGCCCTCTGTTTCACCCCCTCTCTTTCAGCCCCTCTGTTTCTCGCCCTCTGTTTCAGCCCCTCTGTTTCTCGCCCTCTGTTTCATCCCCTCTGTTTCTCGCCCCCTATTTCAGCCCCTCTGTTTCTCGCCCTCTGTTTCTCGCCCTCTGTTTCAGCCCCTCTGTTTCAGCTCCTCTGTTTCAGTCACTCTGTTTCAGCCCCTCGGTTTCTCGCCCTCTGTTTCAGCCCCTCTGTTTCTCGCCCTCTGTTTCAGCCCTTCTGTTTCAGCCCCTCTGTTTCAGCCCCTCTGTTTCTCGCCCTCGGTTTCTTGCCCTCTGTTTCAGCCCCACTGTTTCAGCCCTTCTGTTTCTCGCCCTCTGTTTCAGCCCCTCTGTTTCAGCCCCTCTGTTTCAGCCCCTCTGTTTCAGCCCCTCTGTTTCAGCCCCTCTGTTTCTCGCCCTCTGTTTCAGCCCCTCTGCTTCAGCCCCTCTGTTTCAGCCCCTCTGTTTCAGCCCTTCGGTTTCTCGCCCTCTGTTTCAGCCCCTCTGTTTCTCGCCCTCTGTTTCAGCCCCTCTGTTTCAGCCCCTCTGTTACTCACCCTCTGTTTCATCCCCTCTGTTTCAGCACCTCTGTTTCAGCCCCTCTGTTTCTCGCCCTCTGTTTCAGCCCCTCTGTTTCTCGCCCTCTGTTTCAGCCCCTCTGTTTCAGCCCCTGTGTTTCTCGCCCTCTCTTTCAGCCCCTCTGTTTCAGCCCCTCCGTTTCAGCCCCTCTTTTTCTCCCCCTCTGTTTCAGCCCCACTGTTTCAGCCCCTCTGTTTCTCGCCCTCTGTTTCAGCCCCTCTGTTTCTCGCCCTCTGTTTCAGCCCCACTGTTTCAGCCCCTCTGTTTCTAGCCCTCTGTTTCAGCCCCTCTGTTTCAGCCCCTCTGTTTCTCGCCCTCTGTTTCAGCCCCTCTGTTTCAGCCCCTGTGTTTCTCGCCCTCTGTTTCAGCCCCTCTGTTTCAGCCCCTCAGTTTCAGCCCCTCTTTTTCTCCCCCTCTGTTTCAGCCCCACTGTTTCAGCCCCTCTGTTTCTCGCCCTCTGTTTCAGCCCCTCTGTTTCAGCCCCTCTTTTTCTCGCCCTCTGTTTCTCGCCCTCTGTTTCAGCCCCTCTGTTTCAGCCCCTCTGTTTCAGCCCCTCTGTTTCTCGCCCTCTGTTTCAGCGCCTCTGTTTCAGCCCCTCTGTTTCAGCCCCTCTGTTTCAGCCCCTCTGTCTCTCGCCCTCTGTTTCAGCCCCTCTGTTTCTCGCCCTCTGTTTCAGCCCCTCTGATTCAGCCCCTCTGTTTCTCGCCCCCTGTTTCAGCCCCTCTGTTTAAGCCCCTCTGTTTCTCGACCTCTGTTTCAACCCCTCGGTTTCTCGCCCTCTGTTTTAGCCCCTCTGTTTCAGCCCCTCTGTTTTAGCCCCTCTGTTTCAACCCTCTGTTTCTCACCCTCTGTTTCAGCACCTCGGTTTCTCGCCCTCTATTTCAGCCCCTCTGTTTCAGCCCCTCTGTTTCAGCCCCTCTGTTTCTCGCCCCCTGTTTTAGCCCCTCTGATTCAGCCCCTCGGTTTCTCGCCCCCTGTTTCAGCCCCTCTGTTTCAGCCCCTCTGTTTCTCGCCCTCTGTTTCAACCCCTCGGTTTCTCGCCCTCTGTTTTAGCCCCTCTGTTTCAGCCCCTCTGTTTCAGCCCCTCTGTTTCAGCCCCTCTGTTTCAGCCCCTCTGTTTCTCACCCTCTGTTTCAGCCCCTCGGTTTCTCGCCCTCTGTTTCAGCCCCTCTGTTTCAGCCCCTCTGTTTCAGCCCCTCTGTTTCTCGCCCCCTGTTTCAGCCCCTCTGTTTCAGCCCCTCTGTTTCAGCCCCTCTGTTTCAGCCCTTCTGTTTCTCGCCCTCTGTTTCCCACCCCTCTGTTTCAGCCCCTCTGTTTCTCGCCCTCTGTTTCAGCCCCTCTGTTTCTCGCCCTCTGTTTCAGCCCCTCTGTTTCTCGCCCCCTATTTCAGCCCCTCTGTTTCTCGCCCTCTGTTTCTCGCCCTCTGTTTCAGCCCCTCTGTTTCAGCTCCTCTGTTTCAGTCACTCAGTTTCAGCCCCTCGGTTTCTCGCCCTCTGTTTCAGCCCCTCTGTTTCTCGCCCTCTGTTTCAGCCCTTCTGTTTCAGCCCCTCTGTTTCAGCCCCTCTGTTTCTCGCCCTCGGTTTCTTGCCCTCTGTTTCAGCCCCACTGTTTCAGCCCTTCTGTTTCTCGCCCTCTGTTTCAGCCCCTCTGTTTCAGCCCCTCTGTTTCAGCCCCTCTGTTTCAGCCCCTCTGTTTCAGCCCCTCTGTTTCTCGCCCTCTGTTTCAGCCCCTCTGTTTCAGCCCCTCTGTTTCAGCCCCTCTGTTTCAGCCCTTTGGTTTCTCGCCCTCTGTTTCAGCCCCTCTGTTTCTCGCCCTCTGTTTCAGCCCCTCTGTTTCAGCCCTTCTGTTTCAGCCCCTCTGTTTCAGCCCCTCTGTTTCTCGCCCTCTGTTTCAGCCCCTCTGTTTCTCGCCCTCTGTTTCTCGCCCTCTGTTTCAGCCCCTCTGTTTCAGCCCCTCTGTTTCAGCCCCTCTGTTCCAGCCCCTCTGTTTCAGCCCCTCTGTTTCAGCCCCTCTGTTTCTCGCCCTCTGTTTCAGCCCCTCTGTTTCAGCCCTTCTGTTTCAGCCCCTCTGTTTCAGCCCCTCTGTTTCTCGCCCTCTGTTTCAGCCCCTCTGTTTCTCGCCCTCTGTTTCTCGCCCTCTGTTTCAGCCCCTCTGTTTCAGCCCCTCTGTTTCAGCCCCTCTGTTCCAGCCCCTCTGTTTCAGCCCCTCTGTTTCTCGCCCTCTGTTTCAGCCCCTCTGTTTCAGCCCCTCTGTTTCAGCCCCTCTGTTCCAGCCCCTCTGTTTCAGCCCCTCTGTTTCAGCCCCTCTGTTTCAGCCAAACTGTTTCGGCCCCTCTGTTTCTCACCCTCTGTTTCAGCCCCCTGTTTCAGCCCCACTGTTTCAGCACCTCGGTTTCTCGCCTTCTGTTTCAGCCCCTCTGTTTCAGCCCCTCTGTTTCAGCCCCTCTGTTTCAGCTCCTCTGTTTCTCGCCCTCTGTTTCAGCCCTTCTGTTTCTCGCCCTCTGTTTCAGCCCCTCTGTTTCAGCCACTCTGTTTCTCGCCCCCTGTTTCAGCCCCTCTGTTTCAGCCCCTCTGTTTCTCACCCTCTGTTTCAGCCCCTCTGTTTCAGCCACTCTGTTTCAGCCCCTCTGTTTCAGCCCCTCTGTTTCAGCCCCTCTGTTTCAGCCCCTCTGTTTCAGCCCCTCTTTTTCTCGCCCTCTGTTTCAGCCCCACTGTTTCAGCCCCTCTGTTTCTCGCCCTCTGTTTCATCCCCTCTGTCAGCCCCTCTTTTTCTCGCCCTCTGTTTCAGCCCCTCTGTTTCAGCTCCTCTGTTTCAGTCACTCTGTTTCAGCCCCTCGGTTTCTCGCCCTCTGTTTCAGCCCCTCTGTTTCTCGCCCTCTGTTTCAGCCCCACTGTTTCAGCCCCTCTGTTTCTCACCCTCTGTTTCATCCCCTCTGTTTCAGCACCTCTGTTTCAGCCCCTCTGTTTCTCGCCCTCTGTTTCAGCCCCTCTGTTTCTCGCCCTCTGTTTCAGCCCCTCTGTTTCAGCCCCTGTGTTTCTCGCCCTCTGTTTCAGCCCCTCTGTTTCAGCCCCTCAGTTTCAGCCCCTCTTTTTCTCCCCCTCTGTTTCAGCCCCACTGTTTCAGCCCCTCTGTTTCTCGCCCTTTGTTTCAGCCCCTCTGTTTCTCGACCTCTGTTTCAGCCCCACTGTTTCAGCCCCTCTGTTTCTAGCCCTCTGTTTCAGCCACTCTGTTTCAGCCCCTCTGTTTCTCGCCCTCTGTTTCAGCCCCTCTGTTTCAGCCCCTGTGTTTCTCGCCCTCTGTTTCAGCCCCTCTGTTTCAGCCCCTCAGTTTCAGCCCCTCTTTTTCTCCCCCTCTGTTTCAGCCCCACTGTTTCAGCCCCTCTGTTTCTCGCCCTCTGTTTCAGCCCCTCTGTTTCAGCCCCTCTTTTTCTCGCCCTCTGTTTCTCGCCCTCTGTTTCAGCCCCTCTGTTTCAGCCCCTCTGTTTCAGCCCCTCTGTTTCTCGCCCTCTGTTTCAGCGCCTCTGTTTCAGCCCCTCTGTTTCAGCCCCTCTGTTTCAGCCCCTCTGTCTCTCGCCCTCTGTTTCAGCCCCTCTGTTTCTCGCCCTCTGTTTCAGCCCCTCTGATTCAGCCCCTCTGTTTCTCGCCCCCTGTTTCAGCCCCTCTGTTTAAGCCCCTCTGTTTCTCGACCTCTGTTTCAACCCCTCGGTTTCTCGCCCTCTGTTTTAGCCCCTCTGTTTCAGCCCCTCTGTTTCAGCCCCTCTGTTTCAGCCCCTCTGTTTCAGCTCCTCTGTTTCTCGCCCTCTGTTTCAGCCCTTCTGTTTCTCGCCCCCTGTTTCAGCCCCTCTGTTTCAGCCACTCTGTTTCTCGCCCCCTGTTTCAGCCCCTCTGTTTCAGCCCCTCTGTTTCTCACCCTCTGTTTCAGCCCCTCTGTTTCAGCCACTCTGTTTCAGCCCCTCTGTTTCAGCCCCTCTGTTTCTCGCCCCCTGTTTCAGCCCCTCTGTTTCAGCCCCTCTGTTTCAGCCCCACTGTTTCAGCCCCTCTGTTTCTCGCCCTCTGTTTCAGCCCCTCTGTTTCTCGCCCACTGTTTCAGCCCCTCTGTTTCAGCCCCTCTGTTTCTCGCCCTCTGTTTCAGCCCCTCTGTTTCTCGCCCTCTGTTTCTCGCCCTCAGTTTCAGCCCCTCTGTTTCAGCCCCTCTGTTTCAGCCAATCTGTTTCAGCCCCTCGGTTTCTCGCCCTCTGTTTCAGCAACTCTGTTTCTCGCCCTCTGTTTCAGCCCCTCTGTTTCAGCCCTTCTGTTTCAGCCCCTCTGTTTCAGGCCCTCTGTTTCTCGCCCTCTGTTTCTCGCCCTCTGTTTCTCACCTTCTGTTTCAGCCCCTCTGTTTCAGCACCTCTGTTTCAGCCCCTCTGTTTCAGCCCCTCGGTTTCTCGCCCTCTGTTTCAGCCCCTCTGTTTCTCGCCCTCTGTTTCAGCCCCTCGGTTTCTCGCCCTCTGTTTCAGCTCCTCTGTTTCAGCCCCACTGTTTCAGGCCCTCGGTTTCTCGCCCTCTGTTTCAGCCCCTCTGTTTCAGCCCCTTTGTTTCAGCCCCTCTTTTTCAGCCCCTCTGTTTCTTGCACTCTGTTTCAGCCCCTCTGTTTCAGCCCCTCTGTTTCAGCCCCTCTGTTCAGCCCCTCGGTTTCTTGCTCTCTGTTTCAGCCCCTCGGTTTCTCGCCCTCTGTTTCAGCCCCTCTGTTTCAGCCCCTCTGTTTCTCGCCCTCTGTTTCAGCCCCTCTGTTTCTCGTCCTCTGTTTCAGCCCCTCTGTTTCTCACCCTCTGTTTCATCCCCTCTGTTTCAGCCCCTCTGTTTCAGTCCCTCTGTTTCTCGCCCTCTGTTTCAGCCCCTCGGATTCTCGCCCTCTGTTTCAGCCCCTCTGTTTCAGCCGCTCTGTTTCTCGCCCTCTGTTTCAGCCCCTCTGTTTCAGCCCCTCTGTTTCTCGCCCTCTGTTTCTCACCCTCTGTTTCAGCCCCTGTGTTTCTGGCCCTCTGTTTCAGCCCCTCTGTTTCAGCCCCTCTGTTTCAGCCCCTCTTTTTCTCCCCCTCTGTTTCAGCCCCACTGTTTCAGCCCCTCTGTTTCTCCCCCTCTGTTTCAGCCCCTCTGTTTCAGCCCCTCTTTTTCTCGCCCTCTGTTTCAGCCCCTCTGTTTCTCGCCCTCTGTTTCAGCCGCTCGGTTTCTCGCCCTCTGTTTCAACGCCTCTGTTTCAGCCCCGCTGTTTCAGCCCCTCTGTTTCAGCCCCTCTGTTTCTCGCCTTCTGTTTCAGCCCCTCTGTTTCAGCACCTCTGTTTCAGCCCCTCTGTTTCAGCCCCTCGGTTTCTCGCCCTCTGTTTCAGCCCCTCTGTTTCTCGCCCTCTGTTTCAGCCCCTCTGTTTCAGCCCCTCGGTTTCTCGCCCTCTGTTTCAGCCCCTCTGTTTCAGCCCCTCTGTTTCTCGCCCTCTGTTTCAGCCCCTCTGTTTCAGCCCCTCTGTTTCAGCCCCTCTGTTTCTCACCCTCTGTTTCAGCCCCTCTGTTTCTCGCCCTCTGTTTCAGCCCCTCTGTTTCAGCCCCTCTGTTTCAGCCCCTCTGTTTCTCGCCCTCTGTTTCAGCCCCTCTGTTTCTCGCCCTCTGTTTCAGCCCCTCTGTTTCAGCCCCCCTGTTTCTCGCCCCCTGTTTCTCGCCCCCTGTTTCAGCCCCTCTGTTTCAGCCCCTCTGTTTCTCGCCCCCTGTTTCAGCCCCTCTGTTTCAGCCACTCTGTTTCTCGCCCCCTGTTTCAGCCCCTCTGTTTCAGCCCCTCTGTTTCTCACCCTCTGTTTCAGCCCCTCTGTTTCAGCCACTCTGTTTCAGCCCCTCTGTTTCAGCCCCTCTGTTTCTCGCCCCCTGTTTCAGCCCCTCTGTTTCAGCCCCTCTGTTTCAGCCCCACTGTTTCAGCCCCTCTGTTTCTCGCCCTCTGTTTCAGCCCCTCTGTTTCTCGCCCACTGTTTCAGCCCCTCTGTTTCAGCCCCTCTGTTTCTCGCCCTCTGTTTCAGCCCCTCTGTTTCTCGCCCTCTGTTTCTCGCCCTCAGTTTCAGCCCCTCTGTTTCAGCCCCTCTGTTTCAGCCACTCTGTTTCAGCCCCTCGGTTTCTCGCCCTCTGTTTCAGCAACTCTGTTTCTCGCCCTCTGTTTCAGCCCCTCTGTTTCAGCCCTTCTGTTTCAGCCCCTCTGTTTCAGGCCCTCTGTTTCTCGCCCTCTGTTTCTCGCCCTCTGTTTCTCACCTTCTGTTTCAGCCCCTCTGTTTCAGCACCTCTGTTTCAGCCCCTCTGTTTCAGCCCCTCGGTTTCTCGCCCTCTGTTTCAGCCCCTCTGTTTCTCGCCCTCTGTTTCAGCCCCTCGGTTTCTCGCCCTCTGTTTCAGCTCCTCTGTTTCAGCCCCACTGTTTCAGGCCCTCGGTTTCTCGCCCTCTGTTTCAGCCCCTCTGTTTCAGCCCCTTTGTTTCAGCCCCTCTTTTTCAGCCCCTCTGTTTCTTGCCCTCTGTTTCAGCCCCTCTGTTTCAGCCCCTCTGTTTCAGCCCCTCTGTTCAGCCCCTCGGTTTCTTGCTCTCTGTTTCAGCCCCTCGGTTTCTCGCCCTCTGTTTCAGCCCCTCTGTTTCAGCCCCTCTGTTTCTCGCCCTCTGTTTCAGCCCCTCTGTTTCTCGTCCTCTGTTTCAGCCCCTCTGTTTCTCACCCTCTGTTTCATCCCCTCTGTTTCAGCCCCTCTGTTTCAGTCCCTCTGTTTCTCGCCCTCTGTTTCAGCCCCTCGGATTCTCGCCCTCTGTTTCAGCCCCTCTGTTTCAGCCGCTCTGTTTCTCGCCCTCTGTTTCAGCCCCTCTGTTTCAGCCCCTCTGTTTCTCGCCCTCTGTTTCTCACCCTCTGTTTCAGCCCCTGTGTTTCTGGCCCTCTGTTTCAGCCCCTCTGTTTCAGCCCCTCTGTTTCAGCCCCTCTTTTTCTCCCCCTCTGTTTCAGCCCCGCTGTTTCAGCCCCTCTGTTTCAGCCCCTCTGTTTCTCGCCTTCTGTTTCAGCCCCTCTGTTTCAGCACCTCTGTTTCAGCCCCTCTGTTTCAGCCCCTCGGTTTCTCGCCCTCTGTTTCAGCCCCTCTGTTTCTCGCCCTCTGTTTCAGCCCCTCTGTTTCAGCCCCTCGGTTTCTCGCCCTCTGTTTCAGCCCCTCTGTTTCAGCCCCTCTGTTTCTCGCCCTCTGTTTCAGCCCCTCTGTTTCAGCCCCTCTGTTTCAGCCCCTCTGTTTCTCACCCTCTGTTTCAGCCCCTCTGTTTCTCGCCCTCTGTTTCAGCCCCTCTGTTTCAGCCCCTCTGTTTCAGCCCCTCTGTTTCTCGCCCTCTGTTTCAGCCCCTCTGTTTCTCGCCCTCTGTTTCAGCCCCTCTGTTTCAGCCCCCCTGTTTCTCGCCCCCTGTTTCTCGCCCCCTGTTTCAGCCCCTCTGTTTCAGCCCCTCTGTTTCTCGCCCCCTGTTTCAGCCCCTCTGTTTCAGCCACTCTGTTTCTCGCCCCCTGTTTCAGCCCCTCTGTTTCAGCCCCTCTGTTTCTCACCCTCTGTTTCAGCCCCTCTGTTTCAGCCACTCTGTTTCAGCCCCTCTGTTTCAGCCCCTCTGTTTCTCGCCCCCTGTTTCAGCCCCTCTGTTTCAGCCCCTCTGTTTCAGCCCCACTGTTTCAGCCCCTCTGTTTCTCGCCCTCTGTTTCAGCCCCTCTGTTTCTCGCCCACTGTTTCAGCCCCTCTGTTTCAGCCCCTCTGTTTCTCGCCCTCTGTTTCAGCCCCTCTGTTTCTCGCCCTCTGTTTCTCGCCCTCAGTTTCAGCCCCTCTGTTTCAGCCCCTCTGTTTCAGCCACTCTGTTTCAGCCCCTCGGTTTCTCGCCCTCTGTTTCAGCAACTCTGTTTCTCGCCCTCTGTTTCAGCCCCTCTGTTTCAGCCCTTCTGTTTCAGCCCCTCTGTTTCAGGCCCTCTGTTTCTCGCCCTCTGTTTCTCGCCCTCTGTTTCTCACCTTCTGTTTCAGCCCCTCTGTTTCAGCACCTCTGTTTCAGCCCCTCTGTTTCAGCCCCTCGGTTTCTCGCCCTCTGTTTCAGCCCCTCTGTTTCTCGCCCTCTGTTTCAGCCCCTCGGTTTCTCGCCCTCTGTTTCAGCTCCTCTGTTTCAGCCCCACTGTTTCAGGCCCTCGGTTTCTCGCCCTCTGTTTCAGCCCCTCTGTTTCAGCCCCTTTGTTTCAGCCCCTCTTTTTCAGCCCCTCTGTTTCTTGCCCTCTGTTTCAGCCCCTCTGTTTCAGCCCCTCTGTTTCAGCCCCTCTGTTCAGCCCCTCGGTTTCTTGCTCTCTGTTTCAGCCCCTCGGTTTCTCGCCCTCTGTTTCAGCCCCTCTGTTTCAGCCCCTCTGTTCAGCCCCTCGGTTTCTCGCCCTCTGTTTCAGCCCCTCGGTTTCTCGCCCTCTGTTTCAGCCCCGCTGTTTCAGCCCCTCTGTTTCAGCCCCTCTGTTTCTCGCCTTCTGTTTCAGCCCCTCTGTTTCAGCACCTCTGTTTCAGCCCCTCTGTTTCAGCCCCTCGGTTTCTCGCCCTCTGTTTCAGCCCCTCTGTTTCTCGCCCTCTGTTTCAGCCCCTCTGTTTCAGCCCCTCGGTTTCTCGCCCTCTGTTTCAGCCCCTCTGTTTCAGCCCCTCTGTTTCTCGCCCTCTGTTTCAGCCCCTCTGTTTCAGCCCCTCTGTTTCAGCCCCTCTGTTTCTCACCCTCTGTTTCAGCCCCTCTGTTTCTCGCCCTCTGTTTCAGCCCCTCTGTTTCAGCCCCTCTGTTTCAGCCCCTCTGTTTCTCGCCCTCTGTTTCAGCCCCTCTGTTTCTCGCCCTCTGTTTCAGCCCCTCTGTTTCAGCCCCCCTGTTTCTCGCCCCCTGTTTCTCGCCCCCTGTTTCAGCCCCTCTGTTTCAGCCCCTCTGTTTCTCGCCCCCTGTTTCAGCCCCTCTGTTTCAGCCACTCTGTTTCTCGCCCCTGTTTCAGCCCCTCTGTTTCAGCCCCTCTGTTTCTCACCCTCTGTTTCAGCCCCTCTGTTTCAGCCACTCTGTTTCAGCCCCTCTGTTTCAGCCCCTCTGTTTCTCGCCCCCTGTTTCAGCCCCTCTGTTTCAGCCCCTCTGTTTCAGCCCCACTGTTTCAGCCCCTCTGTTTCTCGCCCTCTGTTTCAGCCCCTCTGTTTCTCGCCCACTGTTTCAGCCCCTCTGTTTCAGCCCCTCTGTTTCTCGCCCTCTGTTTCAGCCCCTCTGTTTCTCGCCCTCTGTTTCTCGCCCTCAGTTTCAGCCCCTCTGTTTCAGCCCCTCTGTTTCAGCCACTCTGTTTCAGCCCCTCGGTTTCTCGCCCTCTGTTTCAGCAACTCTGTTTCTCGCCCTCTGTTTCAGCCCCTCTGTTTCAGCCCTTCTGTTTCAGCCCCTCTGTTTCAGGCCCTCTGTTTCTCGCCCTCTGTTTCTCGCCCTCTGTTTCTCACCTTCTGTTTCAGCCCCTCTGTTTCAGCACCTCTGTTTCAGCCCCTCTGTTTCAGCCCCTCGGTTTCTCGCCCTCTGTTTCAGCCCCTCTGTTTCTCGCCCTCTGTTTCAGCCCCTCGGTTTCTCGCCCTCTGTTTCAGCTCCTCTGTTTCAGCCCCACTGTTTCAGGCCCTCGGTTTCTCGCCCTCTGTTTCAGCCCCTCTGTTTCAGCCCCTTTGTTTCAGCCCCTCTTTTTCAGCCCCTCTGTTTCTTGCCCTCTGTTTCAGCCCCTCTGTTTCAGCCCCTCTGTTTCAGCCCCTCTGTTCAGCCCCTCGGTTTCTTGCTCTCTGTTTCAGCCCCTCGGTTTCTCGCCCTCTGTTTCAGCCCCTCTGTTTCAGCCCCTCTGTTTCTCGCCCTCTGTTTCAGCCCCTCTGTTTCTCGTCCTCTGTTTCAGCCCCTCTGTTTCTCACCCTCTGTTTCATCCCCTCTGTTTCAGCCCCTCTGTTTCAGTCCCTCTGTTTCTCGCCCTCTGTTTCAGCCCCTCGGATTCTCGCCCTCTGTTTCAGCCCCTCTGTTTCAGCCGCTCTGTTTCTCGCCCTCTGTTTCAGCCCCTCTGTTTCAGCCCCTCTGTTTCTCGCCCTCTGTTTCTCACCCTCTGTTTCAGCCCCTGTGTTTCTGGCCCTCTGTTTCAGCCCCTCTGTTTCAGCCCCTCTGTTTCAGCCCCTCTTTTTCTCCCCCTCTGTTTCAGCCCCACTGTTTCAGCCCCTCTGTTTCTCCCCCTCTGTTTCAGCCCCTCTGTTTCAGCCCCTCTTTTTCTCGCCCTCTGTTTCAGCCCCTCTGTTTCTCGCCCTCTGTTTCAGCCGCTCGGTTTCTCGCCCTCTGTTTCAGCGCCTCTGTTTCAGCCCCGCTGTTTCAGCCCCTCTGTTTCAGCCCCTCTGTCGCTCGCCCTCTGTTTCAGCCCCTCTGTTTCTCGCCCTCTGTTTCAGAACCTCTGATTCAGCCCCTCTGTTTCTCGCCCCCTGTTTCAGCCCCGCTGTTTCAGCCCCTCTTTTTCTCGCCCTCTGTTTCAACCCCTCGGTTTCTCGCCCTCTGTTTTAGCCCCTCTGTTTCAGCCCCTCTGTTTCAGCCCCTCTGTTTCAGCCCCTCTGTTTCTCACCCACTGTTTCAGCCCCTCGGTTTCTCGCCCTCTGTTTCAGCCCCACTGTTTCAGCACCTCAGTTTCAGCCCTTCTGTTTCTCGCCCCCTGTTTCAGCCCCTCTGATTCAGCCCCTCTGTTTCTCGCCCCCTGTTTCAGCCCCACTGTTTCAGCCCCTCTGTTTCTCGCCCTCTGTTTCAGCCCCTCTGTTTCTCACCCTCTGTTTCAGCCCCTCTGTTTCAGCCAATCTGTTTCTCAACCACTGTTTCAGCCCCTCTGTTTCAGCCCCTCTGTTTCTCGCCCTCTGTTTCAGCCCCTCTGTTTCTCGCCCTCTGTTTCTCGCCCTCTGTTTCAGCCCCTCTGTTTCAGCCCCTCTGTTCCAGCCCCTCTGTTTCAGCCCCTCTGTTTCAGCCCCTCTGTTTCTAGCCCTCTGTGTCAGCCCCTCTGTTTCAGCCCCTCTGTTTCTCGCCCTCTGTTTCTCGCCCCCTGTTTCAGCTCCTCTGTTTCAGCCCCTCTGTTTCTCGCCCCCTGTTTCAGCCCCTCTGTTTCAGCCCCTCTGTTTCAGCCCCTCTGTTTCTCGCCCTCTGTTTCTCGCCCCCTGTTTCAGCCCCTCTGTTTCAGCCCCATTGTTTCAGCCCTTCTGTTTCTCACCCTCTGTTTCAGCCCCTCTGTTTCAGCCACTCTGTTTCAGCCCCTCTGTTTCAGCCCCTCTGTTTCTCGCCCCCTGTTTCAGCCCCTCTGTTTCAGCCCCTCTGTTTCAGCCACTCTGTTTCTCGCCCTCTGTTTCAGCCCCTCTGTTTCTCGCCCTCTGTTTCAGCCCCTCTGTTTCAGCCCTTCTGTTTCAGCCCCTCTGTTTCAGCCCCTCTGTTTCTCGCTCTCTGTTTCTCGCCCTCTGTTTCTCGCCTTCTGTTTCAGCCCCTCTGTTTCAGCACCTCTGTTTCAGCCCCTCTGTTTCAGCCCCTCGGTTTCTCGCCATCTGTTTCAGCCCCTCTGTTTCTCGCCCTCTGTTTCAGCCACTCGGTTTCTCGCCCTCTGTTTCAGCTCCTCTGTTTCAGCCCCTCTGTTCCAGCCCCTTTGTTTCAGCCCCTCTTTTTCAGCCCCTCTGTTTCTCGCCCTCTGTTTCAGCCCCTCTGTTTCAGCCCCTCTGTTTCAGCCCCTCTGTTTCAGCCCCCCTGTTTCTCGCCCCCTGTTTCTCGCCCCCTGTTTCAGCCCCTCTGTTTCAGCCCCTCTGTTTCTCGCCCCCTGTTTCAGCCCCTCTGTTTCAGCCACTCTGTTTCTCGCCCCCTGTTTCAGCCCCTCTGTTTCAGCTTCTCTGTTTCTTGCCCTCTGTTTCAGCCCCTCTGTTTCTCGCCCTCTGTTTTTCTCCCGCTGTTTCAGCCCCTCTGTTTCAGCCCCTCTGTTTCAGCCCCTCTGTTTCTGCCCCTCTGTTTCAGCCCCTCTGTTTCTAGCCCTCTGTTTCAGCCCCTCTGTTTCAGCCCCTCTGTTTCAGCCCCTCTGTTTCTCGCACTCTGTTTCTCGCCCCCTGTTTCCGCCCCTCTGTTTCAGCCCCTCGGTTTCTCGACCTCTGTTTCAGCCCCTCTGTTTCAGCCCCTCTGTTTCAGCCCCTCTGTTTCTCGTCCTCTGTTTCAGCCCCTCTGTTTCTCGCCCTCTGTTTCAGCCCCTCTGTTTCAGCCCCTCTGTTTCAGCCCCTCTGTTTCAGCCCCCCTGTTTCTCGCCCCCTGTTTCTCGCCCCCTGTTTCAGCTCCTCTGTTTCAGCCCCTCTGTTTCTCGCCCCCTGTTTCAGCCCCTCTGTTTCAGCCCCTCTGTTTCTCGCCCCCTGTTTCAGCCCCTCTGTTTCAGCCCCTCTGTTTCTCGCCCTCTGTTTCAGCCCCTCTGTTTCTCGCCCGCTGTTTCAGCCCCTCTGTTTCAGCCCCTCTGTTTCAGCCCCTCTGTTTCAGCCCCTCTGTTTCTCGCCCTCTGTTTCAGCCCCTCTGTTTCAGCCTCTCTGTTTCAGCCCCTCTGTTTCTAGCCCTCTGTTTCAGCCCCTCTGTTTCAGCCCCTCTGTTTCAGCCCCTCTGTTCAGCCCCTCGGTTTCTCGCCCACTGTTTCAGCCCCTCGGTTTCTCGCCTTCTGTTTCAGCCCCTCTGTTTCAGCCCCTCTGTTTCAGCCCCTCTGTTTCTAGCCCTCTGTTTCAGCCCCTCTGTTTCAGCCCCTCTGTTTCAGCCCCTCTGTTCAGCCCCTCGGTTTCTCGCCCACTGTTTCAGCCCCTCGGTTTCTCGCCTTCTGTTTCAGCCCCTCTGTTTCAGCCACTCTGTTTCAGCCCCTCTGTTTCAGCCCCTCTGTTTCTCGCCCCCTGTTTCAGCCCCTCTGTTTCAGCCCCTCTGTTTCAGCCCCACTGTTTCAGCCCCTCTGTTTCTCGCCCTCTGTTTCAGCCCCTCTGTTTCTCGCCCACTGTTTCAGCCCCTCTGTTTCAGCCCCTCTGTTTCTCGCCCTCTGTTTCAGCCCCTCTGTTTCTCGCCCTCTGTTTCTCGCCCTCAGTTTCAGCCCCTCTGTTTCAGCCCCTCTGTTTCAGCCACTCTGTTTCAGCCCCTCGGTTTCTCGCCCTCTGTTTCAGCAACTCTGTTTCTCGCCCTCTGTTTCAGCCCCTCTGTTTCAGCCCTTCTGTTTCAGCCCCTCTGTTTCAGGCCCTCTGTTTCTCGCCCTCTGTTTCTCGCCCTCTGTTTCTCACCTTCTGTTTCAGCCCCTCTGTTTCAGCACCTCTGTTTCAGCCCCTCTGTTTCAGCCCCTCGGTTTCTCGCCCTCTGTTTCAGCCCCTCTGTTTCTCGCCCTCTGTTTCAGCCCCTCGGTTTCTCGCCCTCTGTTTCAGCTCCTCTGTTTCAGCCCCACTGTTTCAGGCCCTCGGTTTCTCGCCCTCTGTTTCAGCCCCTCTGTTTCAGCCCCTTTGTTTCAGCCCCTCTTTTTCAGCCCCTCTGTTTCTTGCCCTCTGTTTCAGCCCCTCTGTTTCAGCCCCTCTGTTTCAGCCCCTCTGTTCAGCCCCTCGGTTTCTTGCTCTCTGTTTCAGCCCCTCGGTTTCTCGCCCTCTGTTTCAGCCCCTCTGTTTCAGCCCCTCTGTTTCTCGCCCTCTGTTTCAGCCCCTCTGTTTCTCGTCCTCTGTTTCAGCCCCTCTGTTTCTCACCCTCTGTTTCATCCCCTCTGTTTCAGCCCCTCTGTTTCAGTCCCTCTGTTTCTCGCCCTCTGTTTCAGCCCCTCGGATTCTCGCCCTCTGTTTCAGCCCCTCTGTTTCAGCCGCTCTGTTTCTCGCCCTCTGTTTCAGCCCCTCTGTTTCAGCCCCTCTGTTTCTCGCCCTCTGTTTCTCACCCTCTGTTTCAGCCCCTGTGTTTCTGGCCCTCTGTTTCAGCCCCTCTGTTTCAGCCCCTCTGTTTCAGCCCCTCTTTTTCTCCCCCTCTGTTTCAGCCCCACTGTTTCAGCCCCTCTGTTTCTCCCCCTCTGTTTCAGCCCCTCTGTTTCAGCCCCTCTTTTTCTCGCCCTCTGTTTCAGCCCCTCTGTTTCTCGCCCTCTGTTTCAGCCGCTCGGTTTCTCGCCCTCTGTTTCAGCGCCTCTGTTTCAGCCCCGCTGTTTCAGCCCCTCTGTTTCAGCCCCTCTGTCGCTCGCCCTCTGTTTCAGCCCCTCTGTTTCTCGCCCTCTGTTTCAGAACCTCTGATTCAGCCCCTCTGTTTCTCGCCCCCTGTTTCAGCCCCGCTGTTTCAGCCCCTCTTTTTCTCGCCCTCTGTTTCAACCCCTCGGTTTCTTGCCCTCTGTTTTAGCCCCTCTGTTTCATCCCCTCTGTTTCAGCCCCTCTGTTTCAGCCCCTCTGTTTCTCACCCACTGTTTCAGCCCCTCGGTTTCTCGCCCTCTGTTTCAGCCCCACTGTTTCAGCACCTCAGTTTCAGCCCTTCTGTTTCTCGCCCCCTGTTTCAGCCCCTCTGATTCAGCCCCTCTGTTTCTCGCCCCCTGTTTCAGCCCCACTGTTTCAGCCCCTCTGTTTCTCGCCCTCTGTTTCAGCCCCTCTGTTTCTCACCCTCTGTTTCAGCCCCTCTGTTTCAGCCAATCTGTTTCTCAACCACTGTTTCAGCCCCTCTGTTTCAGCCCCTCTGTTTCTCGCCCTCTGTTTCAGCCCCTCTGTTTCTCGCCCTCTGTTTCTCGCCCTCTGTTTCAGCCCCTCTGTTTCAGCCCCTCTGTTCCAGCCCCTCTGTTTCAGCCCCTCTGTTTCAGCCCCTCTGTTTCTAGCCCTCTGTGTCAGCCCCTCTGTTTCAGCCCCTCTGTTTCTCGCCCTCTGTTTCTCGCCCCCTGTTTCAGCTCCTCTGTTTCAGCCCCTCTGTTTCTCGCCCCCTGTTTCAGCCCCTCTGTTTCAGCCCCTCTGTTTCAGCCCCTCTGTTTCTCGCCCTCTGTTTCTCGCCCCCTGTTTCAGCCCCTCTGTTTCAGCCCCATTGTTTCAGCCCTTCTGTTTCTCACCCTCTGTTTCAGCCCCTCTGTTTCAGCCACTCTGTTTCAGCCCCTCTGTTTCAGCCCCTCTGTTTCTCGCCCCCTGTTTCAGCCCCTCTGTTTCAGCCCCTCTGTTTCAGCCACTCTGTTTCAGCCCCTCGGTTTCTCGCCCTCTGTTTCAGCCCCTCTGTTTCTCGCCCTCTGTTTCAGCCCCTCTGTTTCAGCCCTTCTGTTTCAGCCCCTCTGTTTCAGCCCCTCTGTTTCTCGCTCTCTGTTTCTCGCCCTCTGTTTCTCGCCTTCTGTTTCAGCCCCTCTGTTTCAGCACCTCTGTTTCAGCCCCTCTGTTTCAGCCCCTCGGTTTCTCGCCATCTGTTTCAGCCCCTCTGTTTCTCGCCCTCTGTTTCAGCCACTCGGTTTCTCGCCCTCTGTTTCAGCTCCTCTGTTTCAGCCCCTCTGTTCCAGCCCCTTTGTTTCAGCCCCTCTTTTTCAGCCCCTCTGTTTCTCGCCCTCTGTTTCAGCCCCTCTGTTTCAGCCCCTCTGTTTCAGCCCCTCTGTTTCAGCCCCCCTGTTTCTCGCCCCCTGTTTCTCGCCCCCTGTTTCAGCCCCTCTGTTTCAGCCCCTCTGTTTCTCGCCCCCTGTTTCAGCCCCTCTGTTTCAGCCACTCTGTTTCTCGCCCCCTGTTTCAGCCCCTCTGTTTCAGCTTCTCTGTTTCTTGCCCTCTGTTTCAGCCCCTCTGTTTCTCGCCCTCTGTTTTTCTCCCGCTGTTTCAGCCCCTCTGTTTCAGCCCCTCTGTTTCAGCCCCTCTGTTTCTGCCCCTCTGTTTCAGCCCCTCTGTTTCTAGCCCTCTGTTTCAGCCCCTCTGTTTCAGCCCCTCTGTTTCAGCCCCTCTGTTTCTCGCACTCTGTTTCTCGCCCCCTGTTTCCGCCCCTCTGTTTCAGCCCCTCGGTTTCTCGACCTCTGTTTCAGCCCCTCTGTTTCAGCCCCTCTGTTTCAGCCCCTCTGTTTCTCGTCCTCTGTTTCAGCCCCTCTGTTTCTCGCCCTCTGTTTCAGCCCCTCTGTTTCAGCCCCTCTGTTTCAGCCCCTCTGTTTCAGCCCCCCTGTTTCTCGCCCCCTGTTTCTCGCCCCCTGTTTCAGCTCCTCTGTTTCAGCCCCTCTGTTTCTCGCCCCCTGTTTCAGCCCCTCTGTTTCAGCCCCTCTGTTTCTCGCCCCCTGTTTCAGCCCCTCTGTTTCAGCCCCTCTGTTTCTCGCCCTCTGTTTCAGCCCCTCTGTTTCTCGCCCGCTGTTTCAGCCCCTCTGTTTCAGCCCCTCTGTTTCAGCCCCTCTGTTTCAGCCCCTCTGTTTCTCGCCCTCTGTTTCAGCCCCTCTGTTTCAGCCTCTCTGTTTCAGCCCCTCTGTTTCTAGCCCTCTGTTTCAGCCCCTCTGTTTCAGCCCCTCTGTTTCAGCCCCTCTGTTCAGCCCCTCGGTTTCTCGCCCACTGTTTCAGCCCCTCGGTTTCTCGCCTTCTGTTTCAGCCCCTCTGTTTCAGCCCCTCTGTTTCAGCCCCTCTGTTTCTCGCCCTCTGTTTCAGCCCCACTGTTTCAGCCCCTCTGTTTCTCGCCCTCTGTTTCAGCCCCTCTGTTTCTCACCCTCTGTTTCAGCCCCTCTGTTTCAGCCACTCTGTTTCTCACCCCCTGTTTCAGCCCCTCTGTTTCAGCCCCTCTGTTTCTTGCCCTCTGTTTCAGCCCCTCTGTTTCTCGCCCTCTGTTTCTCGCCCGCTGTTTCAGCCCCTCTGTTTCAGCCCCTCTGTTTCAGCCCCTCTGTTTCAGCCCCTCTGTTTCAGCCCCTCTGTTTCTAGCCCTCTGTTTCAGCCCCTCTGTTTCAGCCCCTCTGTTTCAGCCCCTCTGTTTCTCGCCCTCTGTTTCTCGCCCCCTGTTTCCGCCCCTCTGTTTCAGCCCCTCGGTTTCTCGCCCTCTGTTTCAGCCCCTCTGTTTCAGCCCCTCTGTTTCAGCTCCTCTGTTTCTCGTCCTCTGTTTCAGCCCCTCTGTTTCTCGCCCTCTGTTTCAGCCCCTCTGTTTCAGCCCCTCTGTTTCAGCCCCTCTGTTTCAGCCCCCCTGTTTCTCGCCCCCTGTTTCTCGCCCCCTGTTTCAGCCCCTCTGTTTCAGCACCTCTGTTTCTCGCCCCCTGTTTCAGCCCCTCTGTTTCAGCCCCTCTGTTTCTCGCCCCCTGTTTCAGCCCCTCTGTTTCAGCCCCTCTGTTTCTCGCCCTCTGTTTAAGCCCCTCTGTTTCTCGCCCGCTGTTTCAGCCCCTCTGTTTCAGCCCCTCTGTTTCAGCCCCTCTGTTTCAGCCCCTCTGTTTCTCGCCCTCTGTTTCAGCCCCTCTGTTTCAGCCTCTCTGTTTCAGCCCCTCTGTTTCTAACCCTCTGTTTCAGCCCCTCTGTTTCAGCCCCTCTGTTCAGCCCCTCGATTTCTCGCCCTCTGTTTCAGCCCCTCGGTCTCTCGCCTTCTGTTTCAGCCCCTCTGTTTCAGCCCCTCTGTTTCAGCCCCTCTGTTTCTCGCCCTCTGTTTCAGCCACACTGTTTCAGCCCCTCTGTTTCTCGCCCTCTGTTTCAGCCCCTCTGTTTCTCACCCTCTGTTTCAGCCCCTCTGTTTCAGCCAATCTGTTTCTCGCCCACTGTTTCAGCCCCTCTGTTTCAGCGCCTCTGTTTCTCGCCCTCTGTTTCAGCCCCTCTGTTTCTCGCCCTCTGTTTCTAGCCCTCTGTTTCAGCCCATCTGTTTCAGCCCCTCTGTTTCTCGCCCTCTGTTTCTCGCCCCCTGTTTCAGCCCCACTGTTTCAGGCCCTCGGTTTCTCGCCCTCTGTTTCAGCCCCTCTGTTTCAGCCCCTTTGTTTCAGCCCCTCTTTTTCAGCCCCTCTGTTTCTCGCCCTCTGTTTCAGCCCCTCTGTTTCAGCCCCTCTGTTTCAGCCCCTCTGTTCAGCCCCTCGGTTTCTTGCCCTCTGTTTCAGCCCCTCGGTTTCTCGCCCTCTGTTTCAGCCCCTCTGTTTCAGCCCCTCTGTTTCTCGCCCTCTGTTTCAGCCCCTCTGTTTCTCACCCTCTGTTTCATCCCCTCTGTTTCAGCCCCTCTGTTTCAGTCCCTCTGTTTCTCGCCCTCTGTTTCAGCCCCTCGGATTCTCGCCCTCTGTTTCAGCCCCTCTGTTTCAGCCGCTCTGTTTCTCGCCCTCTGTTTCAGCCCCTCTGTTTCAGCCCCTCTGTTTCTCGCCCTCTGTTTCAGCCCCTCTGTTTCAGCCCCTGTGTTTCTCGCCCTCTGTTTCAGCCCCTCTGTTTCAGCCCCTCTGTTTCAGCCCCTCTTTTTCTCCCCCTCTGTTTCAGCCCCACTGTTTCAGCCCCTCTGTTTCTCGCCCTCTGTTTCAGCCCCTCTGTTTCAGCCCCTCTTTTTCTCGCCGTCTGTTTCAGCCCCTCTGTTTCAGCCCCTCTGTTTCTCGCCCTCTGTTTCAGCCCCTCGGTTTCTCGCCCTCTGTTTCAGCGCCTCTGTTTCAGCCCCGCTGTTTCAGCCCCTCTGTTTCAGCCCCTCTGTCGCTCGCCCTCTGTTTCAGCCCCTCTGTTTCTCGCCCTCTGTTTCAGCCCCTCTGATTCAGCCCCTCTGTTTCTCGCCCCCTGTTTCAGCCCCTCTGTTTCAGCCCCTCTTTTTCTCGCCCTCTGTTTCAACCCCTCGGTTTCTCGCCCTCTGTTTTAGCCCCTCTGTTTCAGCCCCTCTGTTTCAGCCCCTCTGTTTCAGCCCCTCTGTTTCTCACCCTCTGTTTCAGCCCCTCGGTTTCTCGCCCTCTGTTTCAGCCCCTCTGTTTCAGCCCCTCTGTTTCAGCCCCTCTGTTTCTCGCCCCCTGTTTCAGCCCCTCTGATTCAGCCCCTCTGTTTCTCGCCCCCTGTTTCAGCCCCACTGTTTCAGCCCCTCTGTTTCTCGCCCTCTGTTTCAGCCCCTCTGTTTCTCACCCTCTGTTTCAGCCCCTCTGTTTCAGCCAATCTGTTTCTCAACCACTGTTTCAGCCCCTCTGTTTCAGCCCCTCTGTTTCTCGCCCTCTGTTTCAGCCCCTCTGTTTCTCGCCCTCTGTTTCTCGCCCTCTGTTTCAGCCCCTCTGTTTCAGCCCCTCTGTTCCAGCCCCTCTGTTTCAGCCCCTCTGTTTCAGCCCCTCTGTTTCTAGCCCTCTGTGTCAGCCCCTCTGTTTCAGCCCCTCTGTTTCTCGCCCTCTGTTTCTCGCCCCCTGTTTCAGCCCCACTGTTTCAGGCCCTCGGTTTCTCGCCCTCTGTTTCAGCCCCTCTGTTTCAGCCCCTTTGTTTCAGCCCCTCTGTTTCAGCCCAACTGTTTCTCGCCCTCTGTTTCAGCCCCTCTGTTTCTCGCCCTCTGTTTCAGCCCCTCTGTTTCAGCCCCTCTGTTTCAGCCCCTCTGTTCAGCCCCTCGGTTTCTTGCCCTCTGTTTCAGCCCCTCGGTTTCTCGCCCTCTGTTTCAGCCCCTCTGTTTCAGCCCCTCTGTTTCTCGCCCTCTGTTTCAGCCCCTCTGTTTCTCGCCCTCTGTTTCAGCCCCTCTGTTTCTCACCCTCTGTTTTGTCCCCTCTGTTTCAGCCCCTCTGTTTCAGCCCCTCTGTTTCACGCCCTCTGTTTCAGCCCCTCGGATTCTCGCCCTCTGTTTCAGCCCCTCTGTTTCAGCCCCTCTGTTTCAGCCCCTCTGTTTCAGCCGCTCTGTTTCAGCCCCTCTTTTTCTCGCCCTCTGTTTCAGCCCCTCTGTTTCAGCCCCTCTGTTTCTCGCCCTCTGTTTCAGCCCCTCCGTTTCTCGCCCTCTGTTTCAGCGCCTCTGTTTCAGCCCCTCTGTTTCAGCCCCTCTGTTTCAGCCCCTCTGTCTCTCGCCCTCTGTTTCAGCCCCTCTGTTTCTCGCCCTCTGTTTCAGCCCCTCTGATTCAGCCCCTCTGTTTCTCGCCCCCTGTTTCAGCCCCTCTGTTTCAGCCCCTCTGTTTCTCGCCCTCTGTTTTAGCCCCTCTGTTTCAGCCCCTCTGTTTCAGCCCCTCTGTTTCAGCCCCTCTGTTTCAGCCCCTCTGTTTCTCGCCCTCTGTTTTAGCCCCTCTGTTTCAGCCCCTCTGTTTCTCGCCCCCTGTTTCAGCCCCTCTGTTTCAGCCCCTCAGTTTCTCGCCCTCTGTTTTAGCCCCTCTGTTTCAGCCCCTCTGTTTCAGCCCCTCTGTTTCAGCCCCTCTGTTTCTCACCCTCTGTTTCAGCCCCTCGGTTTCTCGCCCTCTGTTTTAGCCCCTCTGTTTCAGCCCCTCTGTTTCAGCCCCTCTGTTTCAGCCCCTCTGTTTCTCACCCTCTGTTTCAGCCCCTCGGTTTCTCGCCCTCTGTTTCAGCCCCCCTGTTTCAGCCCCTCTGTTTCAGCCCCTCTGTTTCTCGCCCCCTGTTTCAGCCCCTCTGATTCAGCCCCTCTGTTTCTCGCCCCCTGTTTCAGCCCCTCTGTTTCAGCCCCTCTGTTTCTCACCCTCTGTTTCAACCCCTCGGTTTCTCGCCCTCTGTTTTAGCCCCTCTGTTTCAGCCCCTCTGTTTCAGCCCCTCTGTTTCTCACCCTCTGTTTCAGCCCCTCGGTTTCTCGCCCTCTGTTTCAGCCCCTCTGTTTCAGCCCCTCTGTTTCAGCCCCTCTGTTTCTCGCCACCTGTTTCAGCCCCTCTGTTTCAGCCCCTCTGTTTCAGCCCCTCTGTTTCAGCCGTTCTGTTTCTCGCCCTCTGATTCACCCCCTCTGTTTCAGCCCCTCTGTTTCTCGCCCTCTGTTTCAGCCCCTCTGTTTCTCGCCCTCTGTTTCAGCCCCTCTGTTTCTCGCCCCCTATTTCTGCCCCTCTGTTTCTCGCCCTCTGTTTCTCGCCCTCTGTTTCAGCCCCTCTGTTTCAGCCCCTCTGTTTCAGTGACTCTGTTTCAGCCCCTCGGTTTCTCGCCCTCTGTTTCAGCCCCTCTGTTTCTCGCCCTCTGTTTAAGCCCTTCTGTTTCAGCCCCTCTGTTTCAGCCCCTCTGTTTCTCGCCCTCTGTTTCTCGCCCTCTGATTCTCGCCGTCTGTTTCATACCCTCTGTTTCAGCACCTCTCTTTCAGCCCCTCTGTTTCAGCCCCTCGGTTTCTCGCCCTCTGTTTCAGCCCCTCTGTTTCTCACCCTCTGTTTCAGCCTCTCTGTTTCTCGCCCTCTGTTTCAGCCCCTCTGTTTCTCGCCCTCTGTTTCAGCCCCTCTGTTTCAGCCCCTCTGTTTCAGCCCCTCTGTTTCTCGCCCTCTGCTTCAGCCCCCCTGTTTCTCGCCCCCTGTTTCTCGCCCCCTGTTTCTCGCCCCCTGTTTCAGCCCCTCTGTTTCAGCCCCTCTGATTCTAGCCCTCTGTTTCAGCCCCTCTGTTTCAGCCAATCTGTTTCGGCCCCTCTGTTTCTCGCCCTCTGTTTCTCGCCCCCAGTTTCAGCCCCACTGTTTCAGCCCCTCGGTTTCTCGCCCTCTGTTTCAGCCCCTCTGTTTCAGCCCCTCTGTTTCAGCCCCTCTGTTTCAGCCCCTCTGTTTCTCGCCCTCTGTTTCAGCCCCTCTGTTTCTCGCCCTCTGTTTCAGCCCCTCTGTTTCAGCCCCTCTGTTTCAGCCCCTCTGTTCAGCCCCTCGGTTTCTCGCCCTCTGTTTCAGCCCCTCTGTTTCAGCCCCTCTGTTTCTCGCCCTCTGTTTCAGCCCCTCTGTTTCAGCCCCTCTGTTTCTCACCCTCTGTTTCTCGCCCTCTGTTTCAGCCCCTCTGTTTCTCACCCTCTGTTTCAGCCCCTCTGTTTCAGCCCCTCTGTTCAGCCCCTCGGTTTCTTGCCCTCTGTTTCAGCCCCTCTGTTTCTCGCCCTCTGTTTCAGCCCCTCGGTTTCTCGCCCTCTGTTTCAGCGCCTCTGTTTCAGCCCCGCTGTTTCAGCCCCTCTGTTTCAGCCCCTCTGTCGCTCGCCCTCTGTTTCAGCCCCTCTGTTTCTCGCCCTCCGTTTCAGCCCCTCTGATTCAGCCCCTCTGTTTCTCGCCCCCTGTTTCAGCCCCTCTGTTTCAGCCCCTCTTTTTCTCGCCCTCTGTTTCAACCCCTCGGTTTCTCGCCCTCTGTTTTAGCCCCTCTGTTTCAGCCCCTCTGTTTCAGCCCCTCTGTTTCAGCCCCTCTGTTTCTCACCCTCTGTTTCAGCCCCTCGGTTTCTCGCCCTCTGTTTCAGCCCCTCTGTTTCAGCCCCTCTGTTTCAGCCCCTCTGTTTCTCGCCCCCTGTTTCAGCCCCTCTGATTCAGCCCCTCTGTTTCTCGCCCCCTGTTTCAGCCCCACTGTTTCAGCCCCTCTGTTTCTCGCCCTCTGTTTCAGCCCCTCTGTTTCTCACCCTCTGTTTCAGCCCCTCTGTTTCAGCCAATCTGTTTCTCAACCACTGTTTCAGCCCCTCTGTTTCAGCCCCTCTGTTTCTCGCCCTCTGTTTCAGCCCCTCTGTTTCTCGCCCTCTGTTTCTCGCCCTCTGTTTCAGCCCCTCTGTTTCAGCCCCTCTGTTCCAGCCCCTCTGTTTCAGCCCCTCTGTTTCAGCCCCTCTGTTTCTAGCCCTCTGTGTCAGCCCCTCTGTTTCAGCCCCTCTGTTTCTCGCCCTCTGTTTCTCGCCCCCTGTTTCAGCCCCACTGTTTCAGGCCCTCGGTTTCTCGCCCTCTGTTTCAGCCCCTCTGTTTCAGCCCCTTTGTTTCAGCCCCTCTGTTTCAGCCCAACTGTTTCTCGCCCTCTGTTTCAGCCCCTCTGTTTCTCGCCCTCTGTTTCAGCCCCTCTGTTTCAGCCCCTCTGTTTCAGCCCCTCTGTTCAGCCCCTCGGTTTCTTGCCCTCTGTTTCAGCCCCTCGGTTTCTCGCCCTCTGTTTCAGCCCCTCTGTTTCAGCCCCTCTGTTTCTCGCCCTCTGTTTCAGCCCCTCTGTTTCTCACCCTCTGTTTTATCCCCTCTGTTTCAGCCCCTCTGTTTCAGCCCCTCTGTTTCACGCCCTCTGTTTCAGCCCCTCGGATTCTCGCCCTCTGTTTCAGCCCCTCTGTTTCAGCCCCTCTGTTTCAGCCCCTCTGTTTCAGCCGCTCTGTTTCAGCCCCTCTTTTTCTCGCCCTCTGTTTCAGCCCCTCTGTTTCAGCCCCTCTGTTTCTCGCCCTCTGTTTCAGCCCCTCCGTTTCTCGCCCTCTGTTTCAGCGCCTCTGTTTCAGCCCCTCTGTTTCAGCCCCTCTGTTTCAGCCCCTCTGTCTCTCGCCCTCTGTTTCAGCCCCTCTGTTTCTCGCCCTCTGTTTCAGCCCCTCTGATTCAGCCCCTCTGTTTCTCGCCCCCTGTTTCAGCCCCTCTGTTTCAGCCCCTCTGTTTCTCGCCCTCTGTTTTAGCCCCTCTGTTTCAGCCCCTCTGTTTCAGCCCCTCTGTTTCAGCCCCTCTGTTTCAGCCCCTCTGTTTCTCGCCCTCTGTTTTAGCCCCTCTGTTTCAGCCCCTCTGTTTCTCGCCCCCTGTTTCAGCCCCTCTGTTTCAGCCCCTCAGTTTCTCGCCCTCTGTTTTAGCCCCTCTGTTTCAGCCCCTCTGTTTCAGCCCCTCTGTTTCAGCCCCTCTGTTTCTCACCCTCTGTTTCAGCCCCTCGGTTTCTCGCCCTCTGTTTCAGCCCCTCTGTTTCAGCCCCTCTGTTTCAGCCCCTCTGTTTCTCGCCCCCTGTTTCAGCCCCTCTGATTCAGCCCCTCTGTTTCTCGCCCCCTGTTTCAGCCCCTCTGTTTCAGCCCCTCTGTTTCTCGCCCTCTGTTTCAACCCCTCGGTTTCTCGCCCTCTGTTTTAGCCCCTCTGTTTCAGCCCCTCTATTTCTCACCCTCTGTTTCAGCCCCTCGGTTTCTCGCCCTCTGTTTCAGCCTCTCTGTTTCAGCCCCTCTGTTTCTCGCCCCCTGTTTCAGCCCCTCTGTTTCAGCCCCTCTATTTCTCACCCTCTGTTTCAGCCCCTCGGTTTCTCGCCCTCTGTTTCAGCCCCTCTGTTTCAGCCCCTCTGTTTCAGCCCCTCTGTTTCTCGCCCCTATGTTTCAGCCCCTCTGTTTCAGCCCCTCTGTTTCTCGCCCTCTGTTTCTCGCCCCCTGTTTCAGCCCCACTGTTTCAGGCCCTCGGTTTCTCGCCCTCTGTTTCAGCCCCTCTGTTTCAGCCCCTTTGTTTCAGCCCCTCTGTTTCAGCCCCTCTGTTTCTCGCCCTCTGTTTCAGCCCCTCTGTTTCTCGCCCTCTGTTTCAGCCCCTCTGTTTCAGCCCCTCTGTTTCAGCACCTCTGTTCAGCCCCTCGGTTTCTTGCCCTCTGTTTCAGCCCCTCGGTTTCTCGCCCTCTGTTTCAGCCCCCCTGTTTCAGCCCCTCTGTTTCTCGCCCTCTGTTTCAGCCCCTCTGTTTCTCGCCCTCTGTTTCAGCCCCTCTGTTTCTCACCCTCTGTTTCATCCCCTCTGTTTCAGCCCCTCTGTTTCAGCCCCTCTGTTTCTCGCACTCTGTTTCAGCCCCTCGGATTCTCGCCCTCTGTTTCAGCCCCTCTGTTTCAGCACCTCTGTTTCTCGCCCTCTGTTTCAGCCCCTCTGTTTCAGCCCCTCTGTTTCTCGCCCTCTGTTTCAGCCCCTCTGTTTCAGCCCCTGTGTTTCTCGCCCTCTGTTTCAGCCACTCTGTTTCAGCCCCTCTGTTTCAGCCGCTCTTTTTCTCCCCCTCTGTTTCAGCCCCACTGTTTCTGCCCCTCTGTTTCTCGCCCTCTGTTTCAGCCCCTCTGTTTCAGCCCCTCTTTTTCTCGCCCTCTGTTTCAACCCCTCGGTTTCTCGCCCTCTGTTTTAGCCCCTCTGTTTCAGCCCCTCTGTTTCAGCCCCTCTGTTTCAGCCCCTCTGTTTCTCACCCTCTGTTTCAGCCCCTCGGTTTCTCGCCCTCTGTTTCAGCCCCTCTGTTTCAGCCCCTCTGTTTCAGCCCCTCTGTTTCTCGCCCCCTGTTTCAGCCCCTCTGATTCAGCCCCTCTGTTTCTCGCCCCCTGTTTCAGCCCCACTGTTTCAGCCCCTCTGTTTCTCGCCCTCTGTTTCAGCCCCTCTGTTTCTCACCCTCTGTTTCAGCCCCTCTGTTTCAGCCAATCTGTTTCTCAACCACTGTTTCAGCCCCTCTGTTTCAGCCCCTCTGTTTCTCGCCCTCTGTTTCAGCCCCTCTGTTTCTCGCCCTCTGTTTCTCGCCCTCTGTTTCAGCCCCTCTGTTTCAGCCCCTCTGTTCCAGCCCCTCTGTTTCAGCCCCTCTGTTTCAGCCCCTCTGTTTCTAGCCCTCTGTGTCAGCCCCTCTGTTTCAGCCCCTCTGTTTCTCGCCCTCTGTTTCTCGCCCCCTGTTTCAGCCCCACTGTTTCAGGCCCTCGGTTTCTCGCCCTCTGTTTCAGCCCCTCTGTTTCAGCCCCTTTGTTTCAGCCCCTCTGTTTCAGCCCAACTGTTTCTCGCCCTCTGTTTCAGCCCCTCTGTTTCTCGCCCTCTGTTTCAGCCCCTCTGTTTCAGCCCCTCTGTTTCAGCCCCTCTGTTCAGCCCCTCGGTTTCTTGCCCTCTGTTTCAGCCCCTCGGTTTCTCGCCCTCTGTTTCAGCCCCTCTGTTTCAGCCCCTCTGTTTCTCGCCCTCTGTTTCAGCCCCTCTGTTTCTCGCCCTCTGTTTCAGCCCCTCTGTTTCTCAAACTCTGTTTCATCCCCTCTGTTTCAGCCCCTCTGTTTCAGCCCCTCTGTTTCTCGCCCTCTGTTTCAGCCCCTCGGATTCTCGCCCTCTGTTTCAGCCCCTCTGTTTCAGCCCCTCTGTTTCAGCCCCTCTGTTTCAGCCGCTCTGTTTCAGCCCCTCTTTTTCTCGCCCTCTGTTTCAGCCCCTCTGTTTCAGCCCCTCTGTTTCTCGCCCTCTGTTTCAGCCCCTCCGTTTCTCGCCCTCTGTTTCAGCGCCTCTGTTTCAGCCCCTCTGTTTCAGCCCCTCTGTTTCAGCCCCTCTGTCTCTCGCCCTCTGTTTCAGCCCCTCTGTTTCTCGCCCTCTGTTTCAGCCCCTCTGATTCAGCCCCTCTGTTTCTCGCCCCCTGTTTCAGCGTCTCTGTTTCAGCCCCTCTGTTTCTCGCCCTCTGTTTCAACCCCTCAGTTTCTCGCCCTCTGTTTTAGCCCCTCTGTTTCAGCCCCTCTGTTTCAGCCCCTCTGTTTCAGCCCCTCTGTTTCTCACCCTCTGTTTCAGCCCCTCGGTTTCTCGCCCTCTGTTTCAGCCCCTCTGTTTCAGCCCCTCTGTTTCAGCCCCTCTGTTTCTCGCCCCCTGTTTCAGCCCCTCTGATTCAGCCCCTCTGTTTCTCGCCCCCTGTTTCAGCCCCTCTGTTTCAGCCCCTCTGTTTCTCGCCCTCTGTTTCAACCCCTCGGTTTCTCGCCCTCTGTTTTAGCCCCTCTGTTTCAGCCCCTCTGTTTCAGCCCCTCTGTTTCAGCCCCTCTATTTCTCACCCTCTGTTTCAGCCCCTCGGTTTCTCGCCCTCTGTTTCAGCCCCTCTGTTTCAGCCCCTCTGTTTCAGCCCCTCTGTTTCTCGCCCCTCTGTTTCAGCCCCTCTGTTTCAGCCCCTCTGTTTCTCGCCCTCTGTTTCTCGCCCCCTGTTTCAGCCCCACTGTTTCAGGCCCTCGGTTTCTCGCCCTCTGTTTCAGCCCCTCTGTTTCAGCCCCTTTGTTTCAGCCCCTCTGTTTCAGCCCCTCTGTTTCTCGCCCTCTGTTTCAGCCCCTCTGTTTCTCGCCCTCTGTTTCAGCCCCTCTGTTTCAGCCCCTCTGTTTCAGCCCCTCTGTTCAGCCCCTCGGTTTCTTGCCCTCTGTTTCAGCCCCTCGGTTTCTCGCCCTCTGTTTCAGCCCCCCTGTTTCAGCCCCTCTGTTTCTCGCCCTCTGTTTCAGCCCCTCTGTTTCTCGCCCTCTGTTTCAGCCCCTCTGTTTCAGCCCCTCTGTTTCTCGCCCTCTGTTTCAGCCCCTCGGATTCTCGCCCTCTGTTTCAGCCCCTCTGTTTCAGCCCCTCTGTTTCTCGCCCTCTGTTTCAGCCCCTCTGTTTCAGCCCCTCTGTTTCTCGCCCTCTGTTTCAGCCCCTCTGTTTCAGCCCCTGTGTTTCTCGCCCTCTGTTTCAGCCCCTCTGTTTCAGCCCCTCTGTTTCAGCCCCTCTTTTTCTCCCCCTCTGTTTCAGCCCCACTGTTTCAGCCCCTCTGTTTCTCGCCCTCTGTTTCAGCCCCTCTGTTTCAGCCCCTCTTTTTCTCGCCCTCTGTTTCAGCCCCTCTGTTTCAGCCCCTCTGTTTCTCGCCCTCTGTTTCAGCCCCTCTGTTTCTCGCCCTCTGTTTCAGCCCCTCTGATTCAGCCCCTCTGTTTCTCGCCCCCTGTTTCAGCCCCTCTGTTTCAGCCCCTCTGTTTCTCGCCCTCTGTTTCAACCCCTCGGCTTCTCGCCCTCTGTTTTAGCCCCTCTGTTTCAGCCCCTCTGTTTCAGCCCCTCTGTTTCAGCCCCTCTGTTTCTCACCCTCTGTTTCAGCCCCTCGGTTTCTCGCCCTCTGTTTCAGCCCCTCTGTTTCAGCCCCTCTGTTTCAGCCCCTCTGTTTCTCGCCCCCTGTTTCAGCCCCTCTGATTCAGCCCCTCTGTTTCTCGCCCCCTGTTTCAGCCCCTCTGTTTCAGCCCCTCTGTTTCTCACCCTCTGTTTCAACCCCTCGGTTTCTCGCCCTCTGTTTTAGCCCCTCTGTTTCAGCCCCTCTGTTTCAGCCCCTCTGTTTCAGCCCCTCTGTTTCTCACCCTCTGTTTCAGCCCCTCGGTTTCTCGCCCTCTGTTTCAGCCCCTCTGTTTCAGCCCCTCTGTTTCAGCCCCTCTGTTTCTCGCCCCCTGTTTCAGCCCCTCTGTTTCAGCCCCTCTGTTTCAGCCCCTCTGTTTCAGCCGTTCTGTTTCTCAGCCTCTGATTCACCCCCTCTGTTTCAGCCCCTCTGTTTCTCGCCCTCTGTTTCAGCCCCTCTGTTTCTCGCCCTCTGTTTCAGCCCCTCTGTTTCTCGCCCCCTATTTCTGCCCCTCTGTTTCTCGCCCTCTGTTTCTCGCCCTCTGTTTCAGCCCCTCTGTTTCAGCCCCTCTGTTTCAGTCACTCTGTTTCAGCCCCTCGGTTTCTCGCCCTATGTTTCAGCCCTTCTGTTTCAGCCCCTCTGTTTCAGCCCCTCTGTTTCTCGCCCTCTGTTTCTCGCCCTCTGTTTCTCGCCGTCTGTTTCATACCCTCTGTTTCAGCACCTCTCTTTCAGCCCCTCTGTTTCAGCCCCTCGGTTTCTCGCCCTCTGTTTCAGCCCCTCTGTTTCTCACCCTCTGTTTCAGCCTCTCTGTTTCTCGCCCTCTGTTTCAGCCCCTCTGTTTCTCGCCCTCTGTTTCAGCCCCTCTGTTTCAGCCCCTCTGTTTCAGCCCCTCTGTTTCTCGCCCTCTGCTTCAGCCCCCCTGTTTCTCGCCCCCTGTTTCTCGCCCCCTGTTTCTCGCCCCCTGTTTCAGCCCCTCTGTTTCAGCCCCTCTGTTTCAGCCCCTCTGTTTCAGCCCCTCTGTTTCTCACCCTCTGTTTCAGCCCCTCGGTTTCTCGCCCTCTGTTTCAGCCCCTCTGTTTCAGCCCCTCTGTTTCAGCCCCTCTGTTTCTCGCCCCCTGTTTCAGCCCCTCTGATTCAGCCCCTCTGTTTCTCGCCCCCTGTTTCAGCCCCACTGTTTCAGCCCCTCTGTTTCTCGCCCTCTGTTTCAGCCCCTCTGTTTCTCACCCTCTGTTTCAGCCCCTCTGTTTCAGCCAATCTGTTTCTCAACCACTGTTTCAGCCCCTCTGTTTCAGCCCCTCTGTTTCTCGCCCTCTGTTTCAGCCCCTCTGTTTCTCGCCCTCTGTTTCTCGCCCTCTGTTTCAGCCCCTCTGTTTCAGCCCCTCTGTTCCAGCCCCTCTGTTTCAGCCCCTCTGTTTCAGCCCCTCTGTTTCTAGCCCTCTGTGTCAGCCCCTCTGTTTCAGCCCCTCTGTTTCTCGCCCTCTGTTTCTCGCCCCCTGTTTCAGCCCCACTGTTTCAGGCCCTCGGTTTCTCGCCCTCTGTTTCAGCCCCTCTGTTTCAGCCCCTTTGTTTCAGCCCCTCTGTTTCAGCCCAACTGTTTCTCGCCCTCTGTTTCAGCCCCTCTGTTTCAGCCCCTCTGTTCAGCCCCTCGGTTTCTTGCCCTCTGTTTCAGCCCCTCGGTTTCTCGCCCTCTGTTTCAGCCCCTCTGTTTCAGCCCCTCTGTTTCTCGCCCTCTGTTTCAGCTCCTCTGTTTCTCGCCCTCTGTTTCAGCCCCTCTGTTTCTCAAACTCTGTTTCATCCCCTCTGTTTCAGCCCCTCTGTTTCAGCCCCTCTGTTTCTCGCCCTCTGTTTCAGCCCCTCGGATTCTCGCCCTCTGTTTCAGCCCCTCTGTTTCAGCCCCTCTGTTTCAGCCCCTCTGTTTCAGCCGCTCTGTTTCAGCCCCTCTTTTTCTCGCCCTCTGTTTCAGCCCCTCTGTTTCAGCCCCTCTGTTTCTCGCCCTCTGTTTCAGCCCCTCCGTTTCTCGCCCTCTGTTTCAGCGCCTCTGTTTCAGCCCCTCTGTTTCAGCCCCTCTGTTTCAGCCCCTCTGTCTCTCGCCCTCTGTTTCAGCCCCTCTGTTTCTCACCCTCTGTTTCAGCCCCTCTGATTCAGCCCCTCTGTTTCTCGCCCCCTGTTTCAGCGTCTCTGTTTCAGCCCCTCTGTTTCTCGCCCTCTGTTTCAACCCCTCAGTTTCTCGCCCTCTGTTTTAGCCCCTCTGTTTCAGCCCCTCTGTTTCAGCCCCTCTGTTTCAGCCCCTCTGTTTCTCACCCTCTGTTTCAGCCCCTCGGTTTCTCGCCCTCTGTTTCAGCCCCTCTGTTTCAGCCCCTCTGTTTCAGCCCCTCTGTTTCTCGCCCCCTGTTTCAGCCCCTCTGATTCAGCCCCTCTGTTTCTCGCCCCCTGTTTCAGCCCCTCTGTTTCAGCCGCTCTGTTTCTCACCCTCTGTTTCAACCCCTCGGTTTCTCGCCCTCTGTTTTAGCCCCTCTGTTTCAGCCCCTCTGTTTCAGCCCCTCTGTTTCAGCCCCTCTATTTCTCACCCTCTGTTTCAGCCCCTCGGTTTCTCGCCCTCTGTTTCAGCCCCTCTGTTTCAGCCCCTCTGTTTCAGCCCCTCTGTTTCTCGCCCCTCTGTTTCAGCCCCTCTGTTTCAGCCCCTCTGTTTCTCGCCCTCTGTTTCTCGCCCCCTGTTTCAGCCCCACTGTTTCAGGCCCTCGGTTTCTCGCCCTCTGTTTCAGCCCCTCTGTTTCAGCCCCTTTGTTTCAGCCCCTCTGTTTCAGCCCCTCTGTTTCTCGCCCTCTGTTTCAGCCCCTCTGTTTCTCGCCCTCTGTTTCAGCCCCTCTGTTTCAGCCCCTCTGTTTCAGCCCCTCTGTTCAGCCCCTCGGTTTCTTGCCCTCTGTTTCAGCCCCTCGGTTTCTCGCCCTCTGTTTCAGCCCCCCTGTTTCAGCCCCTCTGTTTCTCGCCCTCTGTTTCAGCCCCTCTGTTTCTCGCCCTCTGTTTCAGCCCCTCTGTTTCAGCCCCTCTGTTTCTCGCCCTCTGTTTCAGCCCCTCGGATTCTCGCCCTCTGTTTCAGCCCCTCTGTTTCAGCCCCTCTGTTTCTCGCCCTCTGTTTCAGCCCCTCTGTTTCAGCCCCTCTGTTTCTCGCCCTCTGTTTCAGCCCCTCTGTTTCAGCCCCTGTGTTTCTCGCCCTCTGTTTCAGCCCCTCTGTTTCAGCCCCTCTGTTTCAGCCCCTCTTTTTCTCCCCCTCTGTTTCAGCCCCACTGTTTCAGCCCCTCTGTTTCTCGCCCTCTGTTTCAGCCCCTCTGTTTCAGCCCCTCTTTTTCTCGCCCTCTGTTTCAGCCCCTCTGTTTCAGCCCCTCTGTTTCTCGCCCTCTGTTTCAGCCCCTCTGTTTCTCGCCCTCTGTTTCAGCCCCTCTGATTCAGCCCCTCTGTTTCTCGCCCCCTGTTTCAGCCCCTCTGTTTCAGCCCCTCTGTTTCTCGCCCTCTGTTTCAACCCCTCGGCTTCTCGCCCTCTGTTTTAGCCCCTCTGTTTCAGCCCCTCTGTTTCAGCCCCTCTGTTTCAGCCCCTCTGTTTCTCACCCTCTGTTTCAGCCCCTCGGTTTCTCGCCCTCTGTTTCAGCCCCTCTGTTTCAGCCCCTCTGTTTCAGCCCCTCTGTTTCTCGCCCCCTGTTTCAGCCCCTCTGATTCAGCCCCTCTGTTTCTCGCCCCCTGTTTCAGCCCCTCTGTTTCAGCCCCTCTGTTTCTCACCCTCTGTTTCAACCCCTCGGTTTCTCGCCCTCTGTTTTAGCCCCTCTGTTTCAGCCCCTCTGTTTCAGCCCCTCTGTTTCAGCCCCTCTGTTTCTCACCCTCTGTTTCAGCCCCTCGGTTTCTCGCCCTCTGTTTCAGCCCCTCTGTTTCAGCCCCTCTGTTTCAGCCCCTCTGTTTCTCGCCCCCTGTTTCAGCCCCTCTGTTTCAGCCCCTCTGTTTCAGCCCCTCTGTTTCAGCCGTTCTGTTTCTCAGCCTCTGATTCACCCCCTCTGTTTCAGCCCCTCTGTTTCTCGCCCTCTGTTTCAGCCCCTCTGTTTCTCGCCCTCTGTTTCAGCCCCTCTGTTTCTCGCCCCCTATTTCTGCCCCTCTGTTTCTCGCCCTCTGTTTCTCGCCCTCTGTTTCAGCCTCTCTGTTTCAGCCCCTCTGTTTCAGTCACTCTGTTTCAGCCCCTCGGTTTCTCGCCCTATGTTTCAGCCCTTCTGTTTCAGCCCCTCTGTTTCAGCCCCTCTGTTTCTCGCCCTCTGTTTCTCGCCCTCTGTTTCTCGCCGTCTGTTTCATACCCTCTGTTTCAGCACCTCTCTTTCAGCCCCTCTGTTTCAGCCCCTCGGTTTCTCGCCCTCTGTTTCAGCCCCTCTGTTTCTCACCCTCTGTTTCAGCCTCTCTGTTTCTCGCCCTCTGTTTCAGCCCCTCTGTTTCTCGCCCTCTGTTTCAGCCCCTCTGTTTCAGCCCCTCTGTTTCAGCCCCTCTGTTTCTCGCCCTCTGCTTCAGCCCCCCTGTTTCTCGCCCCCTGTTTCTCGCCCCCTGTTTCTCGCCCCCTGTTTCAGCCCCTCTGTTTCAGCCCCTCTGATTCTAGCCCTCTGTTTCAGCCCCTCTGTTTCAGCCAATCTGTTTCGGCCCCTCTGTTTCTCGCCCTCTGTTTCTCGCCCCCAGTTTCAGCCCCACTGTTTCAGCCCCTCGGTTTCTCGCCCTCTGTTTCAGCCCCTCTGTTTCAGCCCCTCTGTTTCAGCCCCTCTGTTTCTGCCCCTCTGTTTCTCGCCCTCTGTTTCAGCCCCTCGGTTTCTCGCCCTCTGTTTCAGCCCCTCTGTTTCAGCCCCTCTGTTTCTCGCCCTCTGTTTCAGCCCCTCTGTTTCAGCCCCTCTGTTTCTCACCCTCTGTTTCTCGCCCTCTGTTTCAGCCCCTCTGTTTCTCACCCTCTGTTTCAGCCCCTCTGTTTCAGCCCCTCTGTTCAGCCCCTCGGTTTCTTGCCCTCTGTTTCAGCCCCTCGGTTTCTCGCCCTGTGTTTCAGCCCCTCTGTTTCAGCCCCTCTGTTTCTCGCCCTCTGTTTCAGCCCCTCTGTTTCTCGCCCTCTGTTTCAGCCCCTCTGTTTCTCACCCTCTGTTTCATCCCCTCTGTTTCAGCCCCTCTGTTTCAGTCCCTCTGTTTCTCGCCCTCTGTTTCAGCCCCTCGGATTCTCGCCCTCTGTTTCAGCCCCTCTGTTTCAGCCGCTCTGTTTCTCGCCCTCTGTTTCAGCCCCTCTGTTTCAGCCCCTCTCTCTCTCGCCCTCTGTTTCAGCCCCTCTGTTTCAGCCCCTGTGTTTCTCGCCCTCTGTTTCAGCCCCTCTGTTTCAGCCCCACTGTTTCAGCCCCTCTTTTTCTCCCCCTCTGTTTCAGCCCCACTGTTTCAGCCCCTCTGTTTATCGCCCTCTGTTTCAGCCCCTCTGTTTCAGCCCCTCTTTTTCTCGCCCTCTGTTTCAGCCCCTCTGTTTCTAGCCCTCTGTGTTAGCCCCTCTGTTTCTCGCACTCTGTTTCAGCCCCTCTGTTTCAGCCCCTCTTTTTCTCGCCCTCTGTTTCAGCCCCTCTGTTTCAGCCCCTCTGTTTCTCGCCCTCTGTTTCAGCCCCTCGGTTTCTCGCCCTCTGTTTCAGCGCCTCTGTTTCAGCCCCTCTGTTTCAGCCCCTCTGTTTCAGCCCCTCTGTCTCTCGCCCTCTGTTTCAGCCCCTCTGTTTCTCGCCCTCTGTTTCAGCCCCACTGTTTCAGCCCCTCTGTTTCAGCCCCTCTGTTTCTCGCCCTCTGTTTCAGCCCCTCTGTTTCAGCCCCTCTTTTTCTCGCCCTCTGTTTCAGCCCCTCTGTTTCAGCCCCTCTGTTTCTCGCCCTCTGTTTCAGCCCCTCGGTTTCTCGCCCTCTGTTTCAGCGCCTCTGTTTCAGCCCCTCTGTTTCAGCCCCTCTGTTTCAGCCCCTCTGTCTCTCGCCCTCTGTTTCAGCCCCTCTGTTTCTCGCCCTCTGTTTCAGCCCCTCTGATTCAGCCCCTCTGTTTCTCGCCCCCTGTTTCAGCCCCTCTGTTTCAGCCCCTCTGTTTCTCGCCCTCTGTTTCAACCCCTCGGCTTCTCGCCCTCTGTTTTAGCCCCTCTGTTTCAGCCCCTCTGTTTCAGCCCCTCTGTTTCTCACCCTCTGTTTCAGCCCCTCGGTTTCTCGCCCTCTGTTTCAGCCCCTCTGTTTCAGCCCCTCTGTTTCAGCCCCACTGTTTCTCGCCCCCTGTTTCTGCCCCTCTGATTCAGCCCCTCTGTTTCTCGCCCCCTGTTTCAGCCCCTCTGTTTCAGCCCCTCTGTTTCTCGCCCTCTGTTTCAACCCCTCGGTTTCTCGCCCTCTGTTTTAGCCCCTCTGTTTCAGCCCCTCTGTTTCAGCCCCTCTGTTTCAGCCCCTCTGTTTCTCACCCTCTGTTTCAGCCCCTCGGTTTCTCGCCCTCTGTTTCAGCCCCTCTGTTTCAGCCCCTCTGTTTCAGCCCCTCTGTTTCTCGCCCCCTGTTTCAGCCCCTCTGTTTCAGCCCCTCTGTTTCAGCCCCTCTGTTTCAGCCGTTCTGTTTCTCGCCCTCTGTTTCAGCCCCTCTGTTTCAGCCCCTCTGTTTCTCACCCTCTGTTTCAGCCCCTCGGTTTCTCGCCCTCTGTTTCAGCCCCTCTGTTTCAGCCCCTCTGTTTCAGCCCCTCTGTTTCTCGCCCCCTGTTTCAGCCCCTCTGTTTCAGCCCCTCTGTTTCAGCCCCTCTGTTTCAGCCGTTCTGTTTCTCGCCCTCTGTTTCAGCCCCTCTGTTTCAGCCCCTCTGTTTCTCGCCCTCTGTTTCAGCCCCTCTGTTTCTCGCCCTCTGTTTCAGCCCCTCTGTTTCTCGCCCCCTATTTCTGCCCCTCTGTTTCTCGCCCTCTGTTTCTCGCCCTCTGTTTCAGCCCCTCTGTTTCAGCCCCTCTGTTTCAGTCACTCTGTTTCAGCCCCTCGGTTTCTCGCCCTCTGTTTCAGCCCCTCTGTTTCTCGCCCTCTGTTTCAGCCCTTCTGTTTCAGCCCCTCTGTTTCAGCCCCTCTGTTTCTCGCCCTCTGTTTCTCGCCCTCTGTTTCTCGCCGTCTGTTTCATACCCTCTGTTTCAGCACCTCTCTTTCAGCCCCTCTGTTTCAGCCCCTCGGTTTCTCGCCCTCTGTTTCAGCCCCTCTGTTTCTCACCCTCTGTTTCAGCCTCTCTGTTTCTCGCCCGCTGTTTCAGCCCCTCTGTTTCTCGCCCTCTGTTTCAGCCCCTCTGTTTCAGCCCCTCTGTTTCAGCCCCTCTGTTTCTCGCCCTCTGCTTCAGCCCCCCTGTTTCTCGCCCCCTGTTTCTCGCCCCCTGTTTCTCGCCCCCTGTTTCAGCCCCTCTGTTTCAGCCCCTCTGATTCTAGCCCTCTGTTTCAGCCCCTCTGTTTCAGCCAATCTGTTTCGGCCCCTCTGTTTCTCGCCCTCTGTTTCTCGCCCCCAGTTTCAGCCCCACTGTTTCAGCCCCTCGGTTTCTCGCCCTCTGTTTCAGCCCCTCTGTTTCAGCCCCTCTGTTTCAGCCCCTCTGTTTCAGCCCCTCTGTTTCTCGCCCTCTGTTTCAGCCCCTCTGTTTCTCGCCCTCTGTTTCAGCCCCTCTGTTTCTCGCCCTCTGTTTCTCGCCCTCTGTTTCAGCCCCTCTGTTTCAGCCCCTCTGTTTCAGCCCCTCTGTTCCAGCCCCTCTGTTTCAGCCCCTCTGTTTCAGCACCTCAGTTTCTAGCCCTCTGTTTCAGCCCCTCTGTTTCAGCCAATCTGTTTCGGCCCCTCTGTTTCTCGCCCTCTGTTTCAGCCCCCTGTTTCAGCCCCACTGTTTCAGCCCCTCGGTTTCTCGCCCTCTGTTTCAGCCGCTCTGTTTCAGCCCCTCTGTTTCAGCCCCTCTGTTTCAGCTCCTCAGTTTCTCGCCCTCTGTTTCAGCCCCTCTGTTTCTCGCCCTCTGTTTCAGCCCCTCTGTTTCAGCCCCTCTGTTTCAGCCCCTCTGTTCAGCCCCTCGGTTTCTCGCCCTCTGTTTCATCCCCTCTGTTTCAGCCCCTCTGTTTCTCGCCCTCTGTTTCAGCCCCTCTGTTTCAAACCCTCTGTTTCTCGCCCTCTGTTTCAGCCCCTCTGTTTCTCGCCCTCTGTTTCAGCCCCTCTGTTTGTCACCCTCTGTTTCAGCCCCTCTGTTTCAGCCCCTCTGTTTCAGCCCCTCTGTTTCTCTTCCTCTGTTTCAGCCCCTCGGTTTGTCGCCCTCTGTTTCAGCCCCTCTGCTTCAGCCCCTCTGTTTCTCGCCCTCTGTTTCAGCCCCTCTGTTCCAGCCCCTCTGTTTCAGCCCCTCTTTTTCTCGCCCTCTCTTTCAGCCCCTCTGTTTCAGCCCCTCTGTTTCAGCCCCTCTGTTTCAGCCCCTCTTTTTCTCGCCCTCTGTTTCAGCCCCACTGTTTCAGCCCCTCTGTTTCTCGCCCTCTGTTTCATCCCCTCTGTTTCAGCCCCTCTTTTTCTCGCCCTCTGTTTCAGCCCCTCTGTTTCAGCCCCTCTGTTTCTCGCCCTCTGTTTCAGCCCCTCTTTTTCTCGCCCTCTGTTTCAGCCCCTCTGTTCAGCCCCTCGGTTTCTCGCCCTCTGTTTCAGCCCCTCTGTTTCAGCCCCTCTGTTTCTCGCCCTCTGTTTCAGCCCCTCTGTTTCAACCCCTCTGTTTCTCGCCCTCTGTTTCAGCCCCTCTGTTTCAGCCCCTCTGTTTGTCACCCTCTGTTTCAGCCCCTCTGTTTCAGCCCCTCTGTTTCAGCCCCTCTGTTTCTCTTCCTCTGTTTCAGCCCCTCGGTTTGTCGCCCTCTGTTTCAGCCCCTCTGCTTCAGCCCCTCTGTTTCTCGCCCTCTGTTTCAGCCCCTCTGTTTCAGCCCCTCTGTTTCAGCCCCTCTGTTTCTCGCCCTCTGTTTTAGCCCCTCTGTTTCAGCCCCTCTGTTTCTCGCCCCCTGTTTCAGCCCCTCTGTTTCAGCCCCTCAGTTTCTCGCCCTCTGTTTTAGCCCCTCTGTTTCAGCCCCTCTGTTTCAGCCCCTCTGTTTCAGCCCCTCTGTTTCTCACCCTCTGTTTCAGCCCCTCGGTTTCTCGCCCTCTGTTTCAGCCCCTCTGTTTCAGCCCCTCTGTTTCAGCCCCTCTGTTTCTCGCCCCCTGTTTCAGCCCCTCTGATTCAGCCCCTCTGTTTCTCGCCCCCTGTTTCAGCCCCTCTGTTTCAGCCCCTCTGTTTCTCGCCCTCTGTTTCAACCCCTCGGTTTCTCGCCCTCTGTTTTAGCCCCTCTGTTTCAGCCCCTCTGTTTCAGCCCCTCTGTTTCAGCCCCTCTATTTCTCACCCTCTGTTTCAGCCCCTCGGTTTCTCGCCCTCTGTTTCAGCCCCTCTGTTTCAGCCCCTCTGTTTCAGCCCCTCTGTTTCTCGCCCCTCTGTTTCAGCCCCTCTGTTTCAGCCCCTCTGTTTCTCTCCCTCTGTTTCTCGCCCCCTGTTTCAGCCCCACTGTTTCAGGCCCTCGGTTTCTCGCCCTCTGTTTCAGCCCCTCTGTTTCAGCCCCTTTGTTTCAGCCCCTCTGTTTCAGCCCCTCTGTTTCTCGCCCTCTGTTTCAGCCCCGCTGTTTCTCGCCCTCTGTTTCAGCCCCTCTGTTTCAGCCCCTCTGTTTCAGCCCCTCTGTTCAGCCCCTCGGTTTCTTGCCCTCTGTTTCAGCCCCTCGGTTTCTCGCCCTCTGTTTCAGCCCCCCTGTTTCAGCCCCTCTGTTTCTCGCCCTCTGTTTCAGCCCCTCTGTTTCTCGCCCTCTGTTTCAGCCCCTCTGTTTCTCACCCTCTGTTTCATCCCCTCTGTTTCAGCCCCTCTGTTTCAGCCCCTCTGTTTCTCGCCCTCTGTTTCAGCCCCTCGGATTCTCGCCCTCTGTTTCAGCCCCTCTGTTTCAGCCCCTCTGTTTCTCGCCCTCTGTTTCAACCCCTCTGTTTCAGCCCCTCTGTTTCTCGCCCTCTGTTTCAGCCCCTCTGTTTCAGCCCCTGTGTTTCTCGCCCTCTGTTTCAGCCCCTCTGTTTCAGCCCCTCTGTTTCAGCCCCTCTTTTTCTCCCCCTCTGTTTCAGCCCCACTGTTTCAGCCCCTCTGTTTCTCGCCCTCTGTTTCAGCCCCTCTGTTTCAGCCCCTCTTTTTCTCGCCCTCTGTTTCAGCCCCTCTGTTTCAGCCCCTCTGTTTCTCGCCCTCTGTTTCAGCCCCTCTGTTTCTCGCCCTCTGTTTCAGCCCCTCTGATTCAGCCCCTCTGTTTCTCGCCCCCTGTTTCAGCCCCTCTGTTTCAGCCCCTCTGTTTCTCGCCCTCTGTTTCAACCCCTCGGCTTCTCGCCCTCTGTTTTAGCCCCTCTGTTTCAGCCCCTCTGTTTCAGCCCCTCTGTTTCAGCCCCTCTGTTTCTCACCCTCTGTTTCAGCCCCTCGGTTTCTCGCCCTCTGTTTCAGCCCCCCTGTTTCAGCCCCTCTGTTTCAGCCCCTCTGTTTCTCGCCCCCTGTTTCAGCCCCTCTGATTCAGCCCCTCTGTTTCTCGCCCCCTGTTTCAGCCCCTCTGTTTCTCACCCTCTGTTTCAACCCCTCGGTTTCTCGCCCTCTGTTTTAGCCCCTCTGTTTCAGCCCCTCTGTTTCAGCCCCTCTGTTTCTCACCCTCTGTTTCAGCCCCTCGGTTTCTCGCCCTCTGTTTCAGCCCCTCTGTTTCAGCCCCTCTGTTTCAGCCCCTCTGTTTCTCGCCACCTGTTTCAGCCCCTCTGTTTCAGCCCCTCTGTTTCAGCCCCTCTGTTTCAGCCGTTCTGTTTCTCGCCCTCTGATTCACCCCCTCTGTTTCAGCCCCTCTGTTTCTCGCCCTCTGTTTCAGCCCCTCTGTTTCTCGCCCTCTGTTTCAGCCCCTCTGTTTCTCGCCCCCTATTTCTGCCCCTCTGTTTCTCGCCCTCTGTTTCTCGCCCTCTGTTTCAGCCCCTCTGTTTCAGCCCCTCTGTTTCAGTCACTCTGTTTCAGCCCCTCGGTTTCTCGCCCTCTGTTTCAGCCCCTCTGTTTCTCGCCCTCTGTTTCAGCCCTTCTGTTTGAGCCCCTCTGTTTCAGCCCCTCTGTTTCTCGCCCTCTGTTTCTCGCCCTCTGATTCTCGCCGTCTGTTTCATACCCTCTGTTTCAGCACCTCTCTTTCAGCCCTCTGTTTCAGCCCCTCGGTTTCTCGCCCTCTGTTTCAGCCCCTCTGTTTCTCACCCTCTGTTTCAGCCTCTCTGTTTCTCGCCCTCTGTTTCAGCCCCTCTGTTTCTCGCCCTCTGTTTCAGCCCCTCTGTTTCAGCCCCTCTGTTTCAGCCCCTCTGTTTCTCGCCCTCTGCTTCAGCCCCCCTGTTTCTCGCCCCCTGTTTCTCGCCCCCTGTTTCTCGCCCCCTGTTTCAGCCCCTCTGTTTCAGCCCCTCTGATTCTAGCCCTCTGTTTCAGCCCCTCTGTATCAGCCAATCTGTTTCGGCCCCTCTGTTTCTCGCCCTCTGTTTCTCGCCCCCAGTTTCAGCCCCACTGTTTCAGCCCCTCGGTTTCTCGCCCTCTGTTTCAGCCCCTCTGTTTCAGCCCCTCTGTTTCAGCCCCTCTGTTTCAGCCCCTCTGTTTCTCGCCCTCTGTTTCAGCCCCTCTGTTTCTCGCCCTCTGTTTCAGCCCCTCTGTTTCAGCCCCTCTGTTTCAGCCCCTCTGTTCAGCCCCTCGGTTTCTCGCCCTCTGTTTCAGCCCCTCTGTTTCAGCCCCTCTGTTTCTCGCCCTCTGTTTCAGCCCCTCTGTTTCAGCCCCTCTGTTTCTCACCCTCTGTTTCTCGCCCTCTGTTTCAGCCCCTCTGTTTCTCACCCTCTGTTTCAGCCCCTCTGTTTCAGCCCCTCTGTTTCTCGCCCTCTGTTTCAGCCCCTCTGTTTCTCGCCCTCTGTTTCAGCCCCTCTGTTTCAGCCCCTCTGTTTCAGCCCCTCTGTTCAGCCCCTCGGTTTCTTGCCCTCTGTTTCAGCCCCTCGGTTTCTCGCCCTCTGTTTCAGCCCCCCTGTTTCAGCCCCTCTGTTTCTCGCCCTCTGTTTCAGCCCCTCTGTTTCTCGCCCTCTGTTTCAGCCCCTCTGTTTCTCACCCTCTGTTTCATCCCCTCTGTTTCAGCCCCTCTGTTTCAGCCCCTCTGTTTCTCGCCCTCTGTTTCAGCCCCTCGGATTCTCGCCCTCTGTTTCAGCCCCTCTGTTTCAGCCCCTCTGTTTCTCGCCCTCTGTTTCAGCCCCTCTGTTTCAGCCCCTCTGTTTCTCGCCCTCTGTTTCAGCCCCTCTGTTTCAGCCCCTGTGTTTCTCGCCCTCTGTTTCAGCCCCTCTGTTTCAGCCCCTCTGTTTCAGCCCCTCTTTTTCTCCCCCTCTGTTTCAGCCCCACTGTTTCAGCCCCTCTGTTTCTCGCCCTCTGTTTCAGCCCCTCTGTTTCAGCCCCTCTTTTTCTCGCCCTCTGTTTCAGCCCCTCTGTTTCAGCCCCTCTGTTTCTCGCCCTCTGTTTCAGCCCCTCTGTTTCTCGCCCTCTGTTTCAGCCCCTCTGATTCAGCCCCTCTGTTTCTCGCCCCCTGTTTCAGCCCCTCTGTTTCAGCCCCTCTGTTTCTCGCCCTCTGTTTCAACCCCTCGGTTTCTCGCCCTCTGTTTTAGCCCCTCTGTTTCAGCCCCTCTGTTTCAGCCCCTCTGTTTCAGCCCCTCTGTTTCTCACCCTCTGTTTCAGCCCCTCGGTTTCTCGCCCTCTGTTTCAGCCCCTCTGTTTCAGCCCCTCTGTTTCAGCCCCTCTGTTTCTCGCCCCCTGTTTCAGCCCCTCTGTTTCAGCCCCTCTGTTTCAGCCCCTTTGTTTCAGCCGTTCTGTTTCTCGCCCTCTGTTTCAGCCCCTCTGTTTCAACCCCTCTGTTTCTCACCCTCTGTTTCAGCCCCTCGGTTTCTCGCCCTCTGTTTCAGCCCCTCTGTTTCAGCCCCTCTGTTTCAGCCCCTCTGTTTCTCGCCCCCTGTTTCAGCCCCTCTGTTTCAGCCCCTCTGTTTCAGCCCCTCTGTTTCAGCCGTTCTGTTTCTCGCCCTCTGTTTCAGCCCCTCTGTTTCAGCCCCTCTGTTTCAGCCCCTCTGTTTCAGCCGTTCTGTTTCTCGCCCTCTGTTTCAGCCCCTCTGTTTCAGCCCCTCTGTTTCTCGCCCTATGTTTCAGCCCCTCTGTTTCTCGCCCTCTGTTTCAACCCCTCTGTTTCTCGCCCCCTATTTCTGCCCCTCTGTTTCTCGCCCTCTGTTTCTCGCCCTCAGTTTCAGCCCCTCTGTTTCAGCCCCTCTGTTTCAGTCACTCTGTTTCAGCCCCTCGGTTTCTCGCCCTCTGTTTCAGCCCCTCTGTTTCTCGCCCTCTGTTTCAGCCCTTCTGTTTCAGCCCCTCTGTTTCAGCCCCTCTGTTTCTCGCCCTCTGTTTCTCGCCCTCTGATTCTCGCCGTCTGTTTCATACCCTCTGTTTCAGCACCTCTCTTTCAGCCCCTCTGTTTCAGCCCCTCGGTTTCTCGCCCTCTGTTTCAGCCCCTCTGTTTCTCACCCTCTGTTTCAGCCTCTCTGTTTCTCGCCCTCTGTTTCAGCCCCTCTGTTACTCGCCCTCTGTTTCAGCCCCTCTGTTTCAGCCCCTCTGTTTCAGCCCCTCTGTTTCTCGCCCTCTGCTTCAGCCCCCCTGTTTCTCGCCCCCTGTTTCTCGCCCCCTGTTTCTCGCCCCCTGTTTCAGCCCCTCTGTTTCAGCCCCTCTGATTCTAGCCCTCTGTTTCAGCCCCTCTGTTTCAGCCAATCTGTTTCGGCCCCTCTGTTTCTCGCCCTCTGTTTCTCGCCCCCAGTTTCAGCCCCACTGTTTCAGCCCCTCGGTTTCTCGCCCTCTGTTTCAGCCCCTCTGTTTCAGCCCCTCTGTTTCAGCCCCTCTGTTTCAGCCCCTCTGTTTCTCGCCCTCTGTTTCAGCCCCTCTGTTTCTCGCCCTCTGTTTCAGCCCCTCTGTTTCAGCCCCTCTGTTTCAGCCCCTCTGTTCAGCCCCTCGGTTTCTCGCCCTCTGTTTCAGCCCCTCTGTTTCAGCCCCTCTGTTTCTCGCCCTCTGTTTCAGCCCCTCTGTTTCAGCCCCTCTGTTTCTCACCCTCTGTTTCTCGCCCTCTGTTTCAGCCCCTCTGTTTCTCACCCTCTGTTTCAGCCCCTCTGTTTCAGCCCCTCTGTTCAGCCCCTCGGTTTCTTGCCCTCTGTTTCAGCCCCTCGGTTTCTCGCCCTCTGTTTCAGCCCCTCTGTTTCAGCCCCTCTGTTTCTCGCCCTCTGTTTCAGCCCCTCTGTTTCTCGCCCTCTGTTTCAGCCCCTCTGTTTCTCACCCTCTGTTTCATCCCCTCTGTTTCAGCCCCTCTGTTTCTCGCCCTCTGTTTCAGTCCCTCTGTTTCTCGCCCTCTGTTTCAGCCCCTCGGATTCTCGCCCTCTGTTTCAGCCCCTCTGTTTCAGCCGCTCTGTTTCTCGCCCTCTGTTTCAGCACCTCTGTTTCAGCCCCTCGGATTCTCGCCCTCTGTTTCAGCCCCTCTGTTTCAGCCGCTCTGTTTCTCGCCCTCTGTTTCAGCCCCTCTGTTTCAGCCCCTGTGTTTCTCGCCCTCTGTTTCAGCCCCTCTGTTTCAGCCCCTGTGTTTCTCGCCCTCTGTTTCAGCCCCTCTGTTTCAGCCCCTCTGTTTCAGCCCCTCTTTTTCTCCCCCTCTGTTTCAGCCCCACTGTTTCAGCCCCTCTGTTTATCGCCCTCTGTTTCAGCCCCTCTGTTTCAGCCCCTCTTTTTCTCGCCCTCTGTTTCAGCCCCTCTGTTTCTAGCCCTCTGTGTCAGCCCCTCTGTTTCTCGCACTCTGTTTCTCGCCCCCTGTTTCAGTCCCACTGTTTCAGGCCCTCGGTTTCTCGCCCTCTGTTTCAGCCCCTCTGTTTCAGCCCCTTTGTTTCAGCCCCTCTGTTTCAGCCCAACTGTTTCTCACCCTCTGTTTCAGCCCCTCTGTTTCTCGCCCTCTGTTTCAGCCCCTCTGTTTCAGCCCCTCTGTTTCAGCCCCTCTGTTCAGCCCCTCGGTTTCTTGCCCTCTGTTTCAGCCCCTCGGTTTCTCGCCCTCTGTTTCAGCCCCTCTGTTTCAGCCCCTCTGTTTCTCGCCCTCTGTTTCAGCCCCTCTGTTTCTCCCCCTCTGTTTCAGCCCCTCTGTTTCTCACCCTCTGTTTCATCCCCTCTGTTTCAGCCCCTCTGTTTCAGCCCCTCTGTTTCTCGCCCTCTGTTTCAGCCCCTCGGATTCTCGCCCTCTGTTTCAGCCCCTCTGTTTCAGCCCCTCTGTTTCTCGCCCTCTGTTTCAGCCCCTCTGTTTCAGCCCCTCTGTTTCTCGCCCTCTGTTTCAGCCCCTCTGTTTCAGCCCCTGTGTTTCTCGCCCTCTGTTTCAGCCCCTCTGTTTCAGCCCCTCTGTTTCAGCCCCTCTTTTTCTCCCCCTCTGTTTCAGCCCCACTGTTTCAGCCCCTCTGTTTCTCGCCCTCTGTTTCAGCCGCTCTGTTTCAGCCCCTCTTTTTCTCGCCCTCTGTTTCAGCCCCTCTGTTTCAGCCCCTCTGTTTCTCGCCCTCTGTTTCAGCCCCTCGGTTTCTCGCCCTCTGTTTCAGCGCCTCTGTTTCAGCCCCTCTGTTTCAGCCCCTCTGTTTCAGCCCCTCTGTCTCTCGCCCTCTGTTTCAGCCCCTCTGTTTCTCGCCCTCTGTTTCAGCCCCTCTGATTCAGCCCCTCTGTTTCTCGCCCCCTGTTTCAGCCCCTCTGTTTCAGCCCCTCTGTTTCTCGCCCTCTGTTTCAACCCCTCGGTTTCTCGCCCTCTGTTTTAGCCCCTCTGTTTCAGCCCCTCTGTTTCAGCACCTCTGTTTCAGCCCCTCTGTTTCTCACCCTCTGTTTCAGCCCCTCGGTTTCTCGCCCTCTGTTTCAGCCCCTCTGTTTCAGCCCCTCTGTTTCAGCCCCTCTGTTTCTCGCCCCCTGATTCAGCCCCTCTGATTCAGCCCCTCTGTTTCTCGCCCCCTGTTTCAGCCCCTCTGTTTCAGCCCCTCTGTTTCTCGCCCTCTGTTTCAACCCCTCGGTTTCTCGCCCTCTGTTTTAGCCCCTCTGTTTCAGCCCCTCTGTTTCAGCCCCTCTGTTTCAGCCCCTCTATTTCTCACCCTCTGTTTCAGCCCCTCGGTTTCTCGCCCTCTGTTTCAGCCCCTCTGTTTCAGCCCCTCTGTTTCAGCCCCTCTGTTTCTCGCCCCTATGTTTCAGCCCCTCTGTTTCGGCCCCTCTGTTTCTCGCCCTCTGTTTCTCGCCCCCTGTTTCAGCCCCACTGTTTCAGGCCCTCGGTTTCTCGCCCTCTGTTTCAGCCCCTCTGTTTCAGCCCCTTTGTTTCAGCCCCTCTGTTTCAGCCCCTCTGTTTCTCGCCCTCTGTTTCAGCCCCTCTGTTTCTCGCCCTCTGTTTCAGCCCCTCTGTTTCAGCCCCTCTGTTTCAGCACCTCTGTTCAGCCCCTCGGTTTCTTGCCCTCTGTTTCAGCCCCTCGGTTTCTCGCCCTCTGTTTCAGCCCCCCTGTTTCAGCCCCTCTGTTTCTCGCCCTCTGTTTCAGCCCCTCTGTTTCTCGCCCTCTGTTTCAGCCCCTCTGTTTCTCACCCTCTGTTTCATCCCCTCTGTTTCAGCCCCTCTGTTTCAGCCCCTCTGTTTCTCGCCCTCTGTTTCAGCCCCTCGGATTCTCGCCCTCTGTTTCAGCCCCTCGGTTTCAGCACCTCTGTTTCTCGCCCTCTGTTTCAGCCCCTCTGTTTCAGCCCCTCTGTTTCTCGCCCTCTGTTTCAGCCCCTCTGTTTCAGCCCCTGTGTTTCTCGCCCTCTGTTTCAGCCACTCTGTTTCAGCCCCTCTGTTTCAGCCGCTCTTTTTCTCCCCCTCTGTTTCAGCCCCACTGTTTCAGCCCCTCTGTTTCTCGCCCTCTGTTTCAGCCCCTCTGTTTCAGCCCCTCTTTTTCTCGCCCTCTGTTTCAACCCCTCGGTTTCTCGCCCTCTGTTTTAGCCCCTCTGTTTCAGCCCCTCTGTTTCAGCCCCTCTGTTTCAGCCCCTCTGTTTCTCACCCTCTGTTTCAGCCCCTCGGTTTCTCGCCCTCTGTTTCAGCCCCTCTGTTTCAGCCCCTCTGTTTCAGCCCCTGTGTTTCTCGCCCCCTGTTTCAGCCCCTCTGATTCAGCCCCTCTGTTTCTCGCCCCCTGTTTCAGCCCCACTGTTTCAGCCCCTGTGTTTCTCGCCCTCTGTTTCAGCCCCTCTGTTTCTCACCCTCTGTTTCAGCCCCTCTGTTTCAGCCAATCTGTTTCTCAACCACTGTTTCAGCCCCTCTGTTTCAGCCCCTCTGTTTCTCGCCCTCTGTTTCAGCCCCTCTGTTTCTCGCCCTCTGTTTCTCGCCCTCTGTTTCAGCCCCTCTGTTTCAGCCCCTCTGTGTCAGCCCCTCTGTTTCAGCCCCTCTGTTTCAGCCCCTCTGTTTCTAGCCCTCTGTGTCAGCCCCTCTGTTTCAGCCCCTCTGTTTCTCGCCCACTGTTTCTCGCCCCCTGTTTCAGCCCCACTGTTTCAGGCCCTCGGTTTCTCGCCCTCTGTTTCAGCCCCTCTGTTTCAGCCCCTTTGTTTCAGCCCCTCTGTTTCAGCCCAACTGTTTCTCGCCCTCTGTTTCAGCCCCTCTGTTTCTCGCCCTCTGTTTCAGCCCCTCTGTTTCAGCCCCTCTGTTTCAGCCCCTCTGTTCAGCCCCTCGGTTTCTTGCCCTCTGTTTCAGCCCCTCGGTTTCTCGCCCTCTGTTTCAGCCCCTCTGTTTCAGCCCCTCTGTTTCTCGCCCTCTGTTTCAGCCCCTCTGTTTCTCGCCCTCTGTTTCAGCCCCTCTGTTTCTCAAACTCTGTTTCATCCCCTCTGTTTCAGCCCCTCTGTTTCAGCCCCTCTGTTTCTCGCCCTCTGTTTCAGCCCCTCGGATTCTCGCCCTCTGTTTCAGCCCCTCTGTTTCAGCCCCTCTGTTTCAGCCCCTCTGTTTCAGCCGCTCTGTTTCAGCCCCTCTTTTTCTCGCCCTCTGTTTCAGCCGCTCTGTTTCAGCCCCTCTGTTTCTCGCCCTCTGTTTCAGCCCCTCCGTTTCTCGCCCTCTGTTTCAGCGCCTCTGTTTCAGCCCCTCTGTTTCAGCCCCTCTGTTTCAGCCCCTCTGTCTCTCGCCCTCTGTTTCAGCCCCTCTGTTTCTCGCCCTCTGTTTCAGCCCCTCTGATTCAGCCCCTCTGTTTCTCGCCCCCTGTTTCAGCGTCTCTGTTTCAGCCCCTCTGTTTCTCGCCCTCTGTTTCAACCCCTCAGTTTCTCGCCCTCTGTTTTAGCCCCTCTGTTTCAGCCCCTCTGTTTCAGCCCCTCTGTTTCAGCCCCTCTGTTTCTCACCCTCTGTTTCAGCCCCTCGGTTTCTCGCCCTCTGTTTCAGCCCCTCTGTTTCAGCCCCTCTGTTTCAGCCCCTCTGTTTCTCGCCCCCTGTTTCAGCCCCTCTGATTCAGCCCCTCTGTTTCTCGCCCCCTGTTTCAGCCCCTCTGTTTCAGCCCCTCTGTTTCTCGCCCTCTGTTTCAACCCCTCGGTTTCTCGCCCTCTGTTTTAGCCCCTCTGTTTCAGCCCCTCTGTTTCAGCCCCTCTGTTTCAGCCCCTCTATTTCTCACCCTCTGTTTCAGCCCCTCGGTTTCTCGCCCTCTGTTTCAGCCCCTCTGTTTCAGCCCCTCTGTTTCAGCCCCTCTGTTTCTCGCCCCTCTGTTTCAGCCCCTCTGTTTCTCGCCCCCTGTTTCAGCCCCTCTGTTTCAGCCCCTCTGTTTCAGCCCCTCTGTTTCAGCCGTTCTGTTTCTCGCCCTCTGTTTCAGCCCCTCTGTTTCAGCCCCTCTGTTTCAGCCCCTCTGTTTCAGCCGTTCTGTTTCTCGCCCTCTGTTTCAGCCCCTCTGTTTCAGCCCCTCTGTTTCTCGCCCTATGTTTCAGCCCCTCTGTTTCTCGCCCTCTGTTTCAACCCCTCTGTTTCTCGCCCCCTATTTCTGCCCCTCTGTTTCTCGCCCTCTGTTTCTCGCCCTCAGTTTCAGCCCCTCTGTTTCAGCCCCTCTGCTTCAGTCACTCTGTTTCAGCCCCTCGGTTTCTCGCCCTCTGTTTCAGCCCCTCTGTTTCTCGCCCTCTGTTTCAGCCCTTCTGTTTCAGCCCCTCTGTTTCAGCCCCTCTGTTTCTCGCCCTCTGTTTCTCGCCCTCTGATTCTCGCCGTCTGTTTCATACCCTCTGTTTCAGCACCTCTCTTTCAGCCCCTCTGTTTCAGCCCCTCGGTTTCTCGCCCTCTGTTTCAGCCCCTCTGTTTCTCACCCTCTGTTTCAGCCTCTCTGTTTCTCGCCCTCTGTTTCAGCCCCTCTGTTACTCGCCCTCAGTTTCAGCCCCTCTGTTTCAGCCCCTCTGTTTCAGCCCCTCTGTTTCTCGCCCTCTGCTTCAGCCCCCCTGTTTCTCGCCCCCTGTTTCTCGCCCCCTGTTTCTCGCCCCCTGTTTCAGCCCCTCTGTTTCAGCCCCTCTGATTCTAGCCCTCTGTTTCAGCCCCTCTGTTTCAGCCAATCTGTTTCGGCCCCTCTGTTTCTCGCCCTCTGTTTCTCGCCCCCAGTTTCAGCCCCACTGTTTCAGCCCCTCGGTTTCTCGCCCTCTGTTTCAGCCCCTCTGTTTCAGCCCCTCTGTTTCAGCCCCTCTGTTTCAGCCCCTCTGTTTCTCGCCCTCTGTTTCAGCCCCTCTGTTTCTCGCCCTCTGTTTCAGCCCCTCTGTTTCAGCCCCTCTGTTTCAGCCCCTCTGTTCAGCCCCTCGGTTTCTCGCCCTCTGTTTCAGCCCCTCTGTTTCAGCCCCTCTGTTTCTCGCCCTCTGTTTCAGCCCCTCTGTTTCAGCCCCTCTGTTTCTCACCCTCTGTTTCTCGCCCTCTGTTTCAGCCCCTCTGTTTCTCACCCTCTGTTTCAGCCCCTCTGTTTCAGCCCCTCTGTTCAGCCCCTCGGTTTCTTGCCCTCTGTTTCAGCCCCTCGGTTTCTCGCCCTCTGTTTCAGCCCCTCTGTTTCAGCCCCTCTGTTTCTCGCCCTCTGTTTCAGCCCCTCTGTTTCTCGCCCTCTGTTTCAGCCCCTCTGTTTCTCACCCTCTGTTTCATCCCCTCTGTTTCAGCCCCTCTGTTTCTCGCCCTCTGTTTCAGTCCCTCTGTTTCTCGCCCTCTGTTTCAGCCCCTCGGATTCTCGCCCTCTGTTTCAGCCCCTCTGTTTCAGCCGCTCTGTTTCTCGCCCTCTGTTTCAGCACCTCTGTTTCAGCCCCTCGGATTCTCGCCCTCTGTTTCAGCCCCTCTGTTTCAGCCGCTCTGTTTCTCGCCCTCTGTTTCAGCCCCTCTGTTTCAGCCCCTGTGTTTCTCGCCCTCTGTTTCAGCCCCTCTGTTTCAGCCCCTGTGTTTCTCGCCCTCTGTTTCAGCCCCTCTGTTTCAGCCCCTCTGTTTCAGCCCCTCTTTTTCTCCCCCTCTGTTTCAGCCCCACTGTTTCAGCCCCTCTGTTTATCGCCCTCTGTTTCAGCCCCTCTGTTTCAGCCCCTCTTTTTCTCGCCCTCTGTTTCAGCCCCTCTGTTTCTAGCCCTCTGTGTCAGCCCCTCTGTTTCTCGCACTCTGTTTCTCGCCCCCTGTTTCAGTCCCACTGTTTCAGGCCCTCGGTTTCTCGCCCTCTGTTTCAGCCCCTCTGTTTCAGCCCCTTTGTTTCAGCCCCTCTGTTTCAGCCCAACTGTTTCTCACCCTCTGTTTCAGCCCCTCTGTTTCTCGCCCTCTGTTTCAGCCCCTCTGTTTCAGCCCCTCTGTTTCAGCCCCTCTGTTCAGCCCCTCGGTTTCTTGCCCTCTGTTTCAGCCCCTCGGTTTCTCGCCCTCTGTTTCAGCCCCTCTGTTTCAGCCCCTCTGTTTCTCGCCCTCTGTTTCAGCCCCTCTGTTTCTCCCCCTCTGTTTCAGCCCCTCTGTTTCTCACCCTCTGTTTCATCCCCTCTGTTTCAGCCCCTCTGTTTCAGCCCCTCTGTTTCTCGCCCTCTGTTTCAGCCCCTCGGATTCTCGCCCTCTGTTTCAGCCCCTCTGTTTCAGCCCCTCTGTTTCTCGCCCTCTGTTTCAGCCCCTCTGTTTCAGCCCCTCTGTTTCTCGCCCTCTGTTTCAGCCCCTCTGTTTCAGCCCCTGTGTTTCTCGCCCTCTGTTTCAGCCCCTCTGTTTCAGCCCCTCTGTTTCAGCCCCTCTTTTTCTCCCCCTCTGTTTCAGCCCCACTGTTTCAGCCCCTCTGTTTCTCGCCCTCTGTTTCAGCCGCTCTGTTTCAGCCCCTCTTTTTCTCGCCCTCTGTTTCAGCCCCTCTGTTTCAGCCCCTCTGTTTCTCGCCCTCTGTTTCAGCCCCTCGGTTTCTCGCCCTCTGTTTCAGCGCCTCTGTTTCAGCCCCTCTGTTTCAGCCCCTCTGTTTCAGCCCCTCTGTCTCTCGCCCTCTGTTTCAGCCCCTCTGTTTCTCGCCCTCTGTTTCAGCCCCTCTGATTCAGCCCCTCTGTTTCTCGCCCCCTGTTTCAGCCCCTCTGTTTCAGCCCCTCTGTTTCTCGCCCTCTGTTTCAACCCCTCGGTTTCTCGCCCTCTGTTTTAGCCCCTCTGTTTCAGCCCCTCTGTTTCAGCACCTCTGTTTCAGCCCCTCTGTTTCTCACCCTCTGTTTCAGCCCCTCGGTTTCTCGCCCTCTGTTTCAGCCCCTCTGTTTCAGCCCCTCTGTTTCAGCCCCTCTGTTTCTCGCCCCCTGATTCAGCCCCTCTGATTCAGCCCCTCTGTTTCTCGCCCCCTGTTTCAGCCCCTCTGTTTCAGCCCCTCTGTTTCTCGCCCTCTGTTTCAACCCCTCGGTTTCTCGCCCTCTGTTTTAGCCCCTCTGTTTCAGCCCCTCTGTTTCAGCCCCTCTGTTTCAGCCCCTCTATTTCTCACCCTCTGTTTCAGCCCCTCGGTTTCTCGCCCTCTGTTTCAGCCCCTCTGTTTCAGCCCCTCTGTTTCAGCCCCTCTGTTTCTCGCCCCTATGTTTCAGCCCCTCTGTTTCGGCCCCTCTGTTTCTCGCCCTCTGTTTCTCGCCCCCTGTTTCAGCCCCACTGTTTCAGGCCCTCGGTTTCTCGCCCTCTGTTTCAGCCCCTCTGTTTCAGCCCCTTTGTTTCAGCCCCTCTGTTTCAGCCCCTCTGTTTCTCGCCCTCTGTTTCAGCCCCTCTGTTTCTCGCCCTCTGTTTCAGCCCCTCTGTTTCAGCCCCTCTGTTTCAGCACCTCTGTTCAGCCCCTCGGTTTCTTGCCCTCTGTTTCAGCCCCTCGGTTTCTCGCCCTCTGTTTCAGCCCCCCTGTTTCAGCCCCTCTGTTTCTCGCCCTCTGTTTCAGCCCCTCTGTTTCTCGCCCTCTGTTTCAGCCCCTCTGTTTCTCACCCTCTGTTTCATCCCCTCTGTTTCAGCCCCTCTGTTTCAGCCCCTCTGTTTCTCGCCCTCTGTTTCAGCCCCTCGGATTCTCGCCCTCTGTTTCAGCCCCTCGGTTTCAGCACCTCTGTTTCTCGCCCTCTGTTTCAGCCCCTCTGTTTCAGCCCCTCTGTTTCTCGCCCTCTGTTTCAGCCCCTCTGTTTCAGCCCCTGTGTTTCTCGCCCTCTGTTTCAGCCACTCTGTTTCAGCCCCTCTGTTTCAGCCGCTCTTTTTCTCCCCCTCTGTTTCAGCCCCACTGTTTCAGCCCCTCTGTTTCTCGCCCTCTGTTTCAGCCCCTCTGTTTCAGCCCCTCTTTTTCTCGCCCTCTGTTTCAACCCCTCGGTTTCTCGCCCTCTGTTTTAGCCCCTCTGTTTCAGCCCCTCTGTTTCAGCCCCTCTGTTTCAGCCCCTCTGTTTCTCACCCTCTGTTTCAGCCCCTCGGTTTCTCGCCCTCTGTTTCAGCCCCTCTGTTTCAGCCCCTCTGTTTCAGCCCCTGTGTTTCTCGCCCCCTGTTTCAGCCCCTCTGATTCAGCCCCTCTGTTTCTCGCCCCCTGTTTCAGCCCCACTGTTTCAGCCCCTGTGTTTCTCGCCCTCTGTTTCAGCCCCTCTGTTTCTCACCCTCTGTTTCAGCCCCTCTGTTTCAGCCAATCTGTTTCTCAACCACTGTTTCAGCCCCTCTGTTTCAGCCCCTCTGTTTCTCGCCCTCTGTTTCAGCCCCTCTGTTTCTCGCCCTCTGTTTCTCGCCCTCTGTTTCAGCCCCTCTGTTTCAGCCCCTCTGTGTCAGCCCCTCTGTTTCAGCCCCTCTGTTTCAGCCCCTCTGTTTCTAGCCCTCTGTGTCAGCCCCTCTGTTTCAGCCCCTCTGTTTCTCGCCCACTGTTTCTCGCCCCCTGTTTCAGCCCCACTGTTTCAGGCCCTCGGTTTCTCGCCCTCTGTTTCAGCCCCTCTGTTTCAGCCCCTTTGTTTCAGCCCCTCTGTTTCAGCCCAACTGTTTCTCGCCCTCTGTTTCAGCCCCTCTGTTTCTCGCCCTCTGTTTCAGCCCCTCTGTTTCAGCCCCTCTGTTTCAGCCCCTCTGTTCAGCCCCTCGGTTTCTTGCCCTCTGTTTCAGCCCCTCGGTTTCTCGCCCTCTGTTTCAGCCCCTCTGTTTCAGCCCCTCTGTTTCTCGCCCTCTGTTTCAGCCCCTCTGTTTCTCGCCCTCTGTTTCAGCCCCTCTGTTTCTCAAACTCTGTTTCATCCCCTCTGTTTCAGCCCCTCTGTTTCAGCCCCTCTGTTTCTCGCCCTCTGTTTCAGCCCCTCGGATTCTCGCCCTCTGTTTCAGCCCCTCTGTTTCAGCCCCTCTGTTTCAGCCCCTCTGTTTCAGCCGCTCTGTTTCAGCCCCTCTTTTTCTCGCCCTCTGTTTCAGCCGCTCTGTTTCAGCCCCTCTGTTTCTCGCCCTCTGTTTCAGCCCCTCCGTTTCTCGCCCTCTGTTTCAGCGCCTCTGTTTCAGCCCCTCTGTTTCAGCCCCTCTGTTTCAGCCCCTCTGTCTCTCGCCCTCTGTTTCAGCCCCTCTGTTTCTCGCCCTCTGTTTCAGCCCCTCTGATTCAGCCCCTCTGTTTCTCGCCCCCTGTTTCAGCGTCTCTGTTTCAGCCCCTCTGTTTCTCGCCCTCTGTTTCAACCCCTCAGTTTCTCGCCCTCTGTTTTAGCCCCTCTGTTTCAGCCCCTCTGTTTCAGCCCCTCTGTTTCAGCCCCTCTGTTTCTCACCCTCTGTTTCAGCCCCTCGGTTTCTCGCCCTCTGTTTCAGCCCCTCTGTTTCAGCCCCTCTGTTTCAGCCCCTCTGTTTCTCGCCCCCTGTTTCAGCCCCTCTGATTCAGCCCCTCTGTTTCTCGCCCCCTGTTTCAGCCCCTCTGTTTCAGCCCCTCTGTTTCTCGCCCTCTGTTTCAACCCCTCGGTTTCTCGCCCTCTGTTTTAGCCCCTCTGTTTCAGCCCCTCTGTTTCAGCCCCTCTGTTTCAGCCCCTCTATTTCTCACCCTCTGTTTCAGCCCCTCGGTTTCTCGCCCTCTGTTTCAGCCCCTCTGTTTCAGCCCCTCTGTTTCAGCCCCTCTGTTTCTCGCCCCTCTGTTTCAGCCCCTCTGTTTCAGCCCCTCTGTTTCTCGCCCCCTGTTTCAGCCCCACTGTTTCAGGCCCTCGGTTTCTCGCCCTCTGTTTCAGCCCCTCTGTTTCAGCCCCTTTGTTTCAGCCCCTCTGTTTCAGCCCCTCTGTTTCTCGCCCTCTGTTTCAGCCCCTCTGTTTCTCGCCCTCTGTTTCAGCCCCTCTGTTTCAGCCCCTCTGTTTCAGCCCCTCTGTTCAGCCCCTCGGTTTCTTGCCCTCTGTTTCAGCCCCTCGGTTTCTCGCCCTCTGTTTCAGCCCCCCTGTTTCAGCCCCTCTGTTTCTCGCCCTCTGTTTCAGCCCCTCTGTTTCTCGCCCTCTGTTTCAGCCCCTCTGTTTCAGCCCCTCTGTTTCTCGCCCTCTGTTTCAGCCCCTCGGATTCTCGCCCTCTGTTTCAGCCCCTCTGTTTCAGCCCCTCTGTTTCTCGCCCTCTGTTTCAGCCCCTCTGTTTCAGCCCCTCTGTTTCTCGCCCTCTCTTTCAGCCCCTCTGTTTCAGCCCCTGTGTTTCTCGCCCTCTGTTTCAGCCCCTCTGTTTCAGCCCCTCTGTTTCAGCCCCTCTTTTTCTCCCCCTCTGTTTCAGCCCCACTGTTTCAGCCCCTCTGTTTCTCGCCCTCTGTTTCAGCCCCTCTGTTTCAGCCCCTCTTTTTCTCGCCCTCTGTTTCAGCCCCTCTGTTTCAGCCCCTCTGTTTCTCGCCCTCTGTTTCAGCCCCTCTGTTTCTCGCCCTCTGTTTCAGCCCCTCTGATTCAGCCCCTCTGTTTCTCGCCCCCTGTTTCAGCCCCTCTGTTTCAGCCCCTCTGTTTCTCGCCCTCTGTTTCAACCCCTCGGCTTCTCGCCCTCTGTTTTAGCCCCTCTGTTTCAGCCCCTCTGTTTCAGCCCCTCTGTTTCAGCCCCTCTGTTTCAGCCCCTCTGTTTCTCACCCTCTGTTTCAGCCCCTCGGTTTCTCGCCCTCTGTTTCAGCCCCTCTGTTTCAGCCCCTCTGTTTCAGCCCCTCTGTTTCTCGCCCCCTGTTTCAGCCCCTCTGTTTCAGCCCCTCTGTTTCTCACCCTCTGTTTCAACCCCTCGGTTTCTCGCCCTCTGTTTTAGCCCCTCTGTTTCAGCTCCTCTGTTTCAGCCCCTCTGTTTCAGCCCCTCTGTTTCTCACCCTCTGTTTCAGCCCCTCGGTTTCTCGCCCTCTGTTTCAGCCCCTCTGTTTCAGCCCCTCTGTTTCAGCCCCTCTGTTTCTCGCCCCCTGTTTCAGCCCCTCTGTTTCAGCCCCTCTGTTTCAGCCCCTCTGTTTCAGCCGTTCTGTTTCTCAGCCTCTGATTCACCCCCTCTGTTTCAGCCCCTCTGTTTCTCGCCCTCTGTTTCAGCCCCTCTGTTTCTCGCCCTCTGTTTCAGCCCCTCTGTTTCTCGCCCCCTATTTCTGCCCCTCTGTTTCTCGCCCTCTGTTTCTCGCCCTCTGTTTCAGCCCCTCTGTTTCAGCCCCTCTGTTTCAGTCACTCTGTTTCAGCCCCTCGGTTTCTCGCCCTATGTTTCAGCCCTTCTGTTTCAGCCCCTCTGTTTCAGCCCCTCTGTTTCTCGCCCTCTGTTTCTCGCCCTCTGTTTCTCGCCGTCTGTTTCATACCCTCTGTTTCAGCACCTCTCTTTCAGCCCCTCTGTTTCAGCCCCTCGGTTTCTCGCCCTCTGTTTCAGCCCCTCTGTCTCTCACCCTCTGTTTCAGCCTCTCTGTTTCTCGCCCTCTGTTTCAGCCCCTCTGTTTCTCGCCCTCTGTTTCAGCCCCTCTGTTTCAGCCCCTCTGTTTCAGCCCCACTGTTTCTCGCCCTCTGCTTCAGCCCCCCTGTTTCTCGCCCCCTGTTTCTCGCCCCCTGTTTCTCGCCCCCTGTTTCAGCCCCTCTGTTTCAGCCCCTCTGATTCGAGCCCTCTGTTTCAGCCCCTCTGTTTCAGCCAATCTGTTTCGGCCCCTCTGTTTCTCGCCCTCTGTTTCTCGCCCCCAGTTTCAGCCCCACTGTTTCAGCCCCTCGGTTTCTCGCCCTCTGTTTCAGCCCCTCTGTTTCAGCCCCTCTGTTTCAGCCCCTCTGTTTCTGCCCCTCTGTTTCTCGCCCTCTGTTTCAGCCCCTCGGTTTCTCGCCCTCTGTTTCAGCCCCTCTGTTTCAGCCCCTCTGTTTCTCGCCCTCTGTTTCAGCCCCTCTGTTTCAGCCCCTCTGTTTCTCACCCTCTGTTTCTCGCCCTCTGTTTCAGCCCCTCTGTTTCTCACCCTCTGTTTCAGCCCCTCTGTTTCAGCCCCTCTGTTCAGCCCCTCGGTTTCTTGCCCTCTGTTTCAGCCCCTCGGTTTCTCGCCCTCTGTTTCAGCCCCTCTGTTTCAGCCCCTCTGTTTCTCGCCCTCTGTTTCAGCCCCTCTGTTTCTCACCCTCTGTTTCATCCCCTCTGTTTCAGCCCCTCTGTTTCAGTCCCTCTGTTTCTCGCCCTCTGTTTCAGCCCCTCGGATTCTCGCCCTCTGTTTCAGCCCCTCTGTTTCAGCCGCTCTGTTTCTCGCCCTCTGTTTCAGCCCCTCTGTTTCAGCCCCTCTGTTTCTCGCCCTCTGTTTCAGCCCCTCTGTTTCAGCCCCTGTGTTTCTCGCCCTCTGTTTCAGCCCCTCTGTTTCAGCCCCTCTGTTTCAGCCCCTCTTTTTCTCCCCCTCTGTTTCAGCCCCACTGTTTCAGCCCCTCTGTTTATCGCCCTCTGTTTCAGCCCCTCTGTTTCAGCCCCTCTTTTTCTCGCCCTCTGTTTCAGCCCCTCTGTTTCTAGCCCTCTGTGTCAGCCCCTCTGTTTCTCGCACTCTGTTTCAGCCCCTCTGTTTCAGCCCCTCTTTTTCTCGCCCTCTGTTTCAGCCCCTCTGTTTCAGCCCCTCTGTTTCTCGCCCTCTGTTTCAGCCCCTCGGTTTCTCGCCCTCTGTTTCAGCGCCTCTGTTTCAGCCCCTCTGTTTCAGCCCCTCTGTTTCAGCCCCTCTGTCTCTCGCCCTCTGTTTCAGCCCCTCTGTTTCTCGCCCTCTGTTTCAGCCCCACTGTTTCAGCCCCTCTGTTTCAGCCCCTCTGTTTCTCGCCCTCTGTTTCAGCCCCTCTGTTTCAGCCCCTCTTTTTCTCGCCCTCTGTTTCAGCCCCTCTGTTTCAGCCCCTCTGTTTCTCGCCCTCTGTTTCAGACGCTCGGTTTCTCGCCCTCTGTTTCAGCGCCTCTGTTTCAGCCCCTCTGTTTCAGCCCCTCTGTTTCAGCCCCTCTGTCTCTCGCCCTCTGTTTCAGCCCCTCTGTTTCTCGCCCTCTGTTTCAGCCCCTCTGATTCAGCCCCTCTGTTTCTCGCCCCCTGTTTCAGCCCCTCTGTTTCAGCCCCTCTGTTTCTCGCCCTCTGTTTCAACCCCTCGGCTTCTCGCCCTCTGTTTTAGCCCCTCTGTTTGAGCCCCTCTGTTTGAGCCCCTCTGTTTCTCACCCTCTGTTTCAGCCCCTCGGTTTCTCGCCCTCTGTTTCAGCCCCTCTGTTTCAGCCCCTCTGTTTCAGCCCCACTGTTTCTCGCCCCCTGTTTCTGCCCCTCTGATTCAGCCCCTCTGTTTCTCGCCCCCTGTTTCAGCCCCTCTGTTTCAGCCCCTCTGTTTCTCGCCCTCTGTTTCAACCCCTCGGTTTCTCGCCCTCTGTTTTAGCCCCTCTGTTTCAGCCCCTCTGTTTCAGCCCCTCTGTTTCAGCCCCTCTGTTTCTCACCCTCTGTTTCAGCCCCTCGGTTTCTCGCCCTCTGTTTCAGCCCCTCTGTTTCAGCCCCTCTGTTTCAGTCCCTCTGTTTCTCGCCCCCTGTTTCAGCCCCTCTGTTTCAGCCCCTCTGTTTCAGCCCCTCTGTTTCAGCCGTTCTGTTTCTCGCCCTCTGTTTCAGCCCCTCTGTTTCAGCCCCTCTGTTTCTCACCCTCTGTTTCAGCCCCTCGGTTTCTCGCCCTCTGTTTCAGCCCCTCTGTTTCAGCCCCTCTGTTTCAGCCCCACTGTTTCTCGCCCCCTGTTTCTGCCCCTCTGATTCAGCCCCTCTGTTTCTCGCCCCCTGTTTCAGCCCCTCTGTTTCAGCCCCTCTGTTTCTCGCCCTCTGTTTCAACCCCTCGGTTTCTCGCCCTCTGTTTTAGCCCCTCTGTTTCAGCCCCTCTGTTTCAGCCCCTCTGTTTCAGCCCCTCTGTTTCTCACCCTCTGTTTCAGCCCCTCGGTTTCTCGCCCTCTGTTTCAGCCCCTCTGTTTCAGCCCCTCTGTTTCAGCCCCTCTGTTTCTCGCCCCCTGTTTCAGCCCCTCTGTTTCAGCCCCTCTGTTTCAGCCCCTCTGTTTCAGCCGTTCTGTTTCTCGCCCTCTGTTTCAGCCCCTCTGTTTCAGCCCCTCTGTTTCTCACCCTCTGTTTCAGCCCCTCGGTTTCTCGCCCTCTGTTTCAGCCCCTCTGTTTCAGCCCCTCTGTTTCAGCCCCTCTGTTTCTCGCCCCCTGTTTCAGCCCCTCTGTTTCAGCCCCTCTGTTTCAGCCCCTCTGTTTCAGCCGTTCTGTTTCTCGCCCTCTGTTTCAGCCCCTCTGTTTCAGCCCCTCTGTTTCTCGCCCTCTGTTTCAGCCCCTCTGTTTCTCGCCCTCTGTTTCAGCCCCTCTGTTTCTCGCCCCCTATTTCTGCCCCTCTGTTTCTCGCCCTCTGTTTCTCGCCCTCTGTTTCAGCCCCTCTGTTTCAGCCCCTCTGTTTCAGTCACTCTGTTTCAGCCCCTCGGTTTCTCGCCCTCTGTTTCAGCCCCTCTGTTTCTCGCCCTCTGTTTCAGCCCTTCTGTTTCAGCCCCTCTGTTTCAGCCCCTCTGTTTCTCGCCCTCTGTTTCTCGCCCTCTGTTTCTCGCCGTCTGTTTCATACCCTCTGTTTCAGCACCTCTCTTTCAGCCCCTCTGTTTCAGCCCCTCGGTTTCTCGCCCTCTGTTTCAGCCCCTCTGTTTCTCACCCTCTGTTTCAGCCTCTCTGTTTCTCGCCCGCTGTTTCAGCCCCTCTGTTTCTCGCCCTCTGTTTCAGCCCCTCTGTTTCAGCCCCTCTGTTTCAGCCCCTCTGTTTCTCGCCCTCTGCTTCAGCCCCCCTGTTTCTCGCCCCCTGTTTCTCGCCCCCTGTTTCTCGCCCCCTGTTTCAGCCCCTCTGTTTCAGCCCCTCTGATTCTAGCCCTCTGTTTCAGCCCCTCTGTTTCAGCCAATCTGTTTCGGCCCCTCTGTTTCTCGCCCTCTGTTTCTCGCCCCCAGTTTCAGCCCCACTGTTTCAGCCCCTCGGTTTCTCGCCCTCTGTTTCAGCCCCTCTGTTTCAGCCCCTCTGTTTCAGCCCCTCTGTTTCAGCCCCTCTGTTTCTCGCCCTCTGTTTCAGCCCCTCTGTTTCTCGCCCTCTGTTTCAGCCCCTCTGTTTCTCGCCCTCTGTTTCTCGCCCTCTGTTTCAGTCCCTCTGTTTCAGCCCCTCTGTTTCAGCCCCTCTGTTCCAGCCCCTCTGTTTCAGGCCCTCTGTTTCAGCACCTCAGTTTCTAGCCCTCTGTTTCAGCCCCTCTGTTTCAGCCAATCTGTTTCGGCCCCTCTGTTTCTCGCCCTCTGTTTCAGCCCCCTGTTTCAGCCCCACTGTTTCAGCCCCTCGGTTTCTCGCCCTCTGTTTCAGCCGCTCTGTTTCAGCCCCTCTGTTTCAGCCCCTCTGTTTCAGCTCCTCTGTTTCTCGCCCTCTGTTTCAGCCCCTCTGTTTCTCGCCCTCTGTTTCAGCCCCTCTGTTTCAGCCCCTCTGTTTCAGCCCCTCTGTTCAGCCCCTCGGTTTCTCGCCCTCTGTTTCATCCCCTCTGTTTCAGCCCCTCTGTTTCTCGCCCTCTGTTTCAGCCCCTCTGTTTCAACCCCTCTGTTTCTCGCCCTCTGTTTCAGCCCCTCTGTTTCTCGCCCTCTGTTTCAGCCCCTCTGTTTGTCACCCTCTGTTTCAGCCCCTCTGTTTCAGCCCCTCTGTTTCAGCCCCTCTGTTTCTCTTCCTCTGTTTCAGCCCCTCGGTTTGTCGCCCTCTGTTTCAGCCCCTCTGCTTCAGCCCCTCTGTTTCTCGCCCTCTGTTTCAGCCCCTCTGTTCCAGCCCCTCTGTTTCAGCCCCTCTTTTTCTCGCCATCTCTTTCAGCCCCTCTGTTTCAGCCCCTCTGTTTCAGCCCCTCTGTTTCAGCCCCTCTTTTTCTCGCCCTCTGTTTCAGCCCCACTCTTTCAGCCCCTCTGTTTCTCGCCCTCTGTTTCATCCCCTCTGTTTCAGCCCCTCTTTTTCTCGCCCTCTGTTTCAGCCCCTCTGTTTCAGCCCCTCTGTTTCTCGCCCTCTGTTTCAGCCCCTCTTTTTCTCGCCCTCTGTTTCAGCCCCTCTGTTCAGCCCCTCGGTTTCTCGCCCTCTGTTTCAGCCCCTCTGTTTCAGCCCCTCTGTTTCTCGCCCTCTGTTTCAGCCCCTCTGTTTCAACCCCTCTGTTTCTCGCCCTCTGTTTCAGCCCCTCTGTTTCAGCCCCTCTGTTTGTCACCCTCTGTTTCAGCCCCTCTGTTTCAGCCCCTCTGTTTCAGCCCCTCTGTTTCTCTTCCTCTGTTTCAGCCCCTCGGTTTGTCGCCCTCTGTTTCAGCCCCTCTGCTTCAGCCCCTCTGTTTCTCGCCCTCTGTTTCAGCCCCTCTGTTTCAGCCCCTCTGTTTCAGCCCCTCTTTTTCTCGCCCTCTCTTGCAGCCCCTCTGTTTCAGCCCCTCTGTTTCAGGCCCACTGTTTCAGCCCCTCTTTTTCTCGCCCTCTGTTTCAGCCCCACTGTTTCAGCCCCTCTGTTTCTCGCCCTCTGTTTCATCCCCTCTGTTTCAGCCCCTCTTTTTCTCGCCCTCTGTTTCAGCCCCTCTTTTTCAGCCCCTCTGTTCCTCGCCCTCTGTTTCAGCCCCTCTGTTTCTCGCCCTCTGTTTCAGCCCCTCGGTTTCAGCCCCTCTGTTTCAGCCCCTTTGTTTCAGCCCCGCTTTTTCTCGCCCTCTGTTTCAGCCCCTCTGTTTCAGCCCCTCTGTCTCTCGCCCTCTGTTTCAGCCCCTCTGTTTCTCGCCCCCTGTTTCAGCCCCTCTGATTCAGCCCCTCTGTTTCTCGTCCCCTGTTTCAGCCCCTCTGTTTCAGCCCCTCTGTTTCTCGCCCTCTGTTTCAACCCCTCGGTTTCTCGCCCTCTGTTTTAGCCCCTCAGTTTCAGCCCCTCTGTTTCAGCCCCTCTGTTTCAGCCCCTCTGTTTCTCACCCTCTGTTTCAGCCCCTTGGTTTCTCGCCCTCTGTTTCAGCCCCTCTATTTCAGCCCCTCTGTTTCAGCCCCTCGGTTTCTCGCCCTCTGTTTCAGCCCCACTGTTTCAGCCCTTCTGTTTCTCGCCCTCTGTTTCAGCCCCTCTGTTTCAGCCCCTCTGTTTCAGCCCCTCTGTTTCTCGCCCCCTGTTTCAGCCCCTCTGTTTCAGCCCCTCTGTTTCAGCCCCTCTGTTTCTCGCCCTCTGTTTCAGCCCCTCTGTTTCAGCCCCTCTGTTTCAGCCCCTCTGTTTCAGCCCCTCGGTTTCTCCCCCTCTGTTTTAGCCCCTCTGTTTCTCGCCCTCTGTTTCAGCCCCTCTGTTTCAGCCCTTCTGTTTCAGCCCCTCTGTTTCAGCCCCTCTGTTTCTCGCCCTCTGTTTCTCGCCCTCTGTTTCTCGCCTTCTGTTTCAGCCCCTCTGTTTCAGCACCTCTGTTTCAGCCCCTCTGTTTCAGCCCCTCGGTTTCTCGCCCTCTGTTTCAGCCCCTCTGTTTCTCGCCCTCTGTTTCAGCCCCTCTGTTTCAGCCCCTCGGTTTCTCGCCCTCTGTTTCAGCCCCTCAGTTTCAGCACCCCTCTGTTTCTCGCCCTCTGTTTCAGCCCCTCTGTTTCAGCCCCTCTGTTTCAGCCCCTCTGTTTCTCACCCTCTGTTTCAGCCCCTCTTTTTCTCGCCCTCTGTTTCAGCCCCTTTGTTTCAGCACCTCTGTTTCAGCCCCTCTGATTCTCACCCTCTGTTTCAGCCCCTCGGTTTCTCGCCCTCTGTTTCAGCCCCTCTGTTTCAGCCCCTCTGTTTCAGCCCCTCTGTTTCAGCCCCTCTGTTTCTCGCCACCTGTTTCAGCCCCTCTGTTTCAGCCCCTCTGTTTCAGCCCCTCTGTTTCAGCCCCTCTGTTTCTCGCCCTCTGTTTCAGCCCCTCTGTTTCTCGCCCCCTATTTCAGCCCCTCTGTTTCTCGCCCTCTGTTTCTCGCCCTCTGTTTCAGCCCCTCTGTTTCAGCCCACTGTTTCAGTCACTCTGTTTCAGCCCCTCGGTTTCTCGCCCTCTGTTTCAGCCCCTCTGTTTCTCGCCCGCTGTTTCAGCCCTTCTGTTTCAGCCCCTCTGTTTCAGCCCCTCTGTTTCTCGCCCTCTGTTTCTCGCCCTCTGTTTCTCGCCATCTGTTTCATACCCTCTGTTTCAGCACCTCTGTTTCAGTCCCTCTGTTTCAGCCCCTCGGTTTCTCGCCCTCTGTTTCAGCCCCTCTGTTTCTCGCCCTCTGTTTCAGCCTCTCTGTTTCTCGCCCTCTGTTTCAGCCCCTCTGTTTCTCGCCCTCTGTTTCAGCCCCTCTGTTTCAGCCCCTCTGTTTCAGCCCCTCTGTTTCTCGCCCTCTGTTTCAGCCCCCCTGTTTCTCGCCCCCTGTTTCTCGCCCCCTGTTTCTCGCCCCCTGTTTCAGCCACTCTGTTTCAGCCCCTCTGATTCTAGCCCTCTGTTTCAGCCCCTCTGTTTCAGCCAATCTGTTTCGGCCCCTCTGTTTCTCGCCCTCTGTTTCTCGCCCCCTGTTTCAGCCCCACTGTTTCAGCCCCTCGGTTTCTCGCCCTCTGTTTCAGCCCCTCTGTTTCAGCCCCTCTGTTTCTCGCCCTCTGTTTCTCGCCCTCTGTTTCAGCCCCTCTGTTTCAGCCCCTCTGTTTCAGTCACTCTGTTTCAGCCCCTCGGTTTCTCGCCCTCTGTTTCAGCCCCTCTGTTTCTCGCCCTCTGTTTCAGCCCTTCTGTTTCAGCCCCTCTGTTTCAGCATCTCTGTTTCTCGCCCTCTGTTTCTCGCCCTCTGTTTCGCGCCGTCTGTTTCATACCCTCTGTTTCAGCACCTCTGTTTCAGCCCCTCTGTTTCAGCCCCTCGGTTTCTCGCCCTCTGTTTCAGCCCCTCTGTTTCTCGCCCTCTGTTTCAGCCTCTCTGTTTCTCGCCCTCTGTTTCAGCCCCTCTGTTTCTCGCCCTCTGTTTCAGCCCCTCTGTTTCAGCCCCTCTGTTTCAGCCCCTCTGTTTCAGCCCCTCTTTTTCTCGCCCTCTGTTTCTCGCCCTCTGTTTCAGCCCCTCTGTTTCTCACCCTCTGTTTCATCCCCTCTGTTTCAGCCCCTCTGTTTCAGCCCCTCTGTTTCTCGCCCTCTGTTTCAGCCCCTCGGATTCTCGCCCTCTGTTTCAGCCCCTCTGTTTCAGCACCTCTGTTTCTCGCCCTCTGTTTCAGCCCCTCTGTTTCAGCCCCTCTGTTTCTCGCCCTCTCTTTCAGCCCCTCTGTTTCAGCCCCTGTGTTTCTCGCCCTCTGTTTCAGCCCCTCTGTTTCAGCCCCTCTGTTTCAGCCCCTCTTTTTCTCCCCCTCTGTTTCAGCCCCACTGTTTCAGCCCCCCTGTTTCTCGCCCTCTGTTTCAGCCCCTCTGTTTCAGCCCCTCTTTTTCTCGCCGTCTGTTTCAGCCCCTCTGTTTCAGCCCCTCTGTTTCTCGCCCTCTGTTTCAGCCCCTCGGTTTCTCGCCCTCTGTTTCAGCGCCTCTGTTTCAGCCCCTCTGTTTCAGCCCCTCTGTTTCAGCCCCTCTGTCTCTCGCCCTCTGTTTCAGCCCCTCTGTTTCTCGCCCTCTGTTTCAGCCCCTCTGATTCAGCCCCTCTGTTTCTCGCCCCCTGTTTCAGCCCCTCTGTTTCAGCCCCTCTGTTTCTCGCCCTCTGTTTCAACCCCTCGGCTTCTCGCCCTCTGTTTTAGCCCCTCTGTTTCAGCCCCTCTGTTTCAGCCCCTCTGTTTCAGCCCCTCTGTTTCTCACCCTCTGTTTCAGCCCCTCGGTTTCTCGCCCTCTGTTTCAGCCCCTCTGTTTCAGCCCCTCTGTTTCTCGCCCCCTGTTTCAGCCCCTCTGATTCAGCCCCTCTGTTTCTCGCCCCCTGTTTCAGCCCCTCTGTTTCAGCCCCTCTGTTTCTCGCCCTCTGTTTCAACCCCTCGGTTTCTCGCCCTCTGTTTTAGCCCCTCTGTTTCAGCCCCTCTGTTTCAGCCCCTCTGTTTCTCACCCTCTGTTTCAGCCCCTCGGTTTCTCGCCCTCTGTTTCAGCCCCTCTGTTTCAGCCCCTCTGTTTCTCGCCCCCTGTTTCAGCCCCTCTGATTCAGCCCCTCTGTTTCTCGCCCCCTGTTTCAGCCCCTCTGTTTCAGCCCCTCTGTTTCTCGCCCTGTGTTTCAACCACTCGGTTTCTCGCCCTCTGTTTTAGCCCCTCTGTTTCAGCCCCTCTGTTTCAGCCCCTCTGTTTCTCACCCTCTGTTTCAGCCCCTCGGTTTCTCGCCCTCTGTTTCAGCCCCTCGGTTTCTCACCCTCTGTTTCAGCCCCTCTGTTTCAGCCCCTCTGTTTCTCGCCCCCTGTTTCAGCCCCTCTGTTTCAGCCCCTCTGTTTCAGCCCCTCTGTTTCAGCCGTTCTGTTTCTCGCCCTCTGTTTCAGCCCCTCTGTTTCAGCCCCTCTGTTTCTCGCCCTCTGTTTCAGCCCATCTGTTTCTCGCCCTCTGCTTCAGCCCCTCTGTTTCTCGCCCCCTATTTCTGCCCCTCTGTTTCTCGCCCTCTGTTTCTCGCCCTCTGTTTCAGCCCCTCTGTTTCAGCCCCTCTGTTTCAGTCACTCTGTTTCAGCCCCTCGGTTTCTCGCCCTCTGTTTCAGCCCCTCTGTTTCTCGCCCTCTGTTTCAGCCCTTCGGTTTCAGCCCCTCTGTTTCAGCCCCTCTGTTTCTCGCCCTCTGTTTCTCGCCCTCTGTTTCTCGCCGTCTGTTTCATACCCTCTGTTTCAGCACCTCTGTTTCTCGCCCTCTGTTTCAGCCCCTCTGTTTCAGCCCCTCTGTTTCTCGCCCTCTGTTTCAGCCCCTCTGTTTCAGCCCGTGTGTTTCTCGCCCTCTGTTTCAGCCCCTCTGTTTCAGCCCCTCTGTTTCAGCCCCTCTTTTTCTCCCCCTCTGTTTCAGCCCCACTGTTTCAGCCCCTCTGTTTCTCGCCCTCTGTTTCAGCCCCTCTGTTTCAGCCCCTCTTTTTCTCGCCCTCTGTTTCAGCCCCTCTGTTTCAGCCCCTCTGTTTCAGCCCCTCTGTTTCTCGCCCCCTGTTTCAGCCCCTCTGTTTCAGCCCCTCTGTTTCAGCCCCTCTGTTTCAGCCGTTCTGTTTCTCGCCCTCTGTTTCAGCCCCTCTGTTTCAGCCCCTCTGTTTCTCACCCTCTGTTTCAGCCCCTCGGTTTCTCGCCCTCTGTTTCAGCCCCTCTGTTTCAGCCCCTCTGTTTCAGCCCCTCTGTTTCTCGCCCCCTGTTTCAGCCCCTCTGTTTCAGCCCCTCTGTTTCAGCCCCTCTGTTTCAGCCGTTCTGTTTCTCGCCCTCTGTTTCAGCCCCTCTGTTTCAGCCCCTCTGTTTCTCGCCCTCTGTTTCAGCCCCTCTGTTTCTCGCCCTCTGTTTCAGCCCCTCTGTTTCTCGCCCCCTATTTCTGCCCCTCTGTTTCTCGCCCTCTGTTTCTCGCCCTCTGTTTCAGCCCCTCTGTTTCAGCCCCTCTGTTTCAGTCACTCTGTTTCAGCCCCTCGGTTTCTCGCCCTCTGTTTCAGCCCCTCTGTTTCTCGCCCTCTGTTTCAGCCCTTCTGTTTCAGCCCCTCTGTTTCAGCCCCTCTGTTTCTCGCCCTCTGTTTCTCGCCCTCTGTTTCTCGCCGTCTGTTTCATACCCTCTGTTTCAGCACCTCTCTTTCAGCCCCTCTGTTTCAGCCCCTCGGTTTCTCGCCCTCTGTTTCAGCCCCTCTGTTTCTCACCCTCTGTTTCAGCCTCTCTGTTTCTCGCCCGCTGTTTCAGCCCCTCTGTTTCTCGCCCTCTGTTTCAGCCCCTCTGTTTCAGCCCCTCTGTTTCAGCCCCTCTGTTTCTCGCCCTCTGCTTCAGCCCCCCTGTTTCTCGCCCCCTGTTTCTCGCCCCCTGTTTCTCGCCCCCTGTTTCAGCCCCTCTGTTTCAGCCCCTCTGATTCTAGCCCTCTGTTTTAGCCCCTCTGTTTCAGCCCCTCTGTTTCAGCCCCTCTGTTTCAGCCCCTCTGTTTCTCACCCTCTGTTTCAGCCCCTCGGTTTCTCGCCCTCTGTTTCAGCCCCTCTGTTTCAGCCCCTCTGTTTCAGCCCCTCTGTTTCTCGCCCCCTGTTTCAGCCCCTCTGATTCAGCACCTCTGTTTCTCGCCCCCTGTTTCAGCCCCACTGTTTCAGCCCCTCTGTTTCTCGCCCTCTGTTTCAGCCCCTCTGTTTCTCACCCTCTGTTTCAGCCCCTCTGTTTCAGCCAATCTGTTTCTCAACCACTGTTTCAGCCCCTCTGTTTCAGCCCCTCTGTTTCTCGCCCTCTGTTTCAGCCCCTCTGTTTCTCGCCCTCTGTTTCTCGCCCTCTGTTTCAGCCCCTCTGTTTCAGCCCCTCTGTTCCAGCCCCTCTGTTTCAGCCCCTCTGTTTCAGCCCCTCTGTTTCTAGCCCTCTGTGTCAGCCCCTCTGTTTCAGCCCCTCTGTTTCTCGCCCTCTGTTTCTCGCCCCCTGTTTCAGCCCCACTGTTTCAGGCCCTCGGTTTCTCGCCCTCTGTTTCAGCCCCTCTGTTTCAGCCCCTTTGTTTCAGCCCCTCTGTTTCAGCCCAACTGTTTCTCGCCCTCTGTTTCAGCCCCTCTGTTTCTCGCCCTCTGTTTCAGCCCCTGTGTTTCAGCCCCTCTGTTTCAGCCCCTCTGTTCAGCCCCTCGGTTTCTTGCCCACTGTTTCAGCCCCTCTGTTTCAGCCCCTCTGTTTCAGCCCCTCTTTTTCTCGCCCTCTGTTTCTCGCCCTCTGTTTCAGCCCCTCTGTTTCTCACCCTCTGTTTCATCCCCTCTGTTTCAGCCCCTCTGTTTCAGCCCCTCTGTTTCTCGCCCTCTGTTTCAGCCCCTCGGATTCTCGCCCTCTGTTTCAGCCCCTCTGTTTCAGCACCTCTGTTTCTCGCCCTCTGTTTCAGCCCCTCTGTTTCAGCCCCTCTGTTTCTCGCCCTCTCTTTCAGCCCCTCTGTTTCAGCCCCTGTGTTTCTCGCCCTCTGTTTCAGCCCCTCTGTTTCAGCCCCTCTGTTTCAGCCCCTCTTTTTCTCCCCCTCTGTTTCAGCCCCACTGTTTCAGCCCCTCTGTTTCTCGCCCTCTGTTTCAGCCCCTCTGTTTCAGCCCCTCTTTTTCTCGCCGTCTGTTTCAGCCCCTCTGTTTCAGCCCCTCTGTTTCTCGCCCTCTGTTTCAGCCCCTCGGTTTCTCGCCCTCTGTTTCAGCGCCTCTGTTTCAGCCCCTCTGTTTCAGCCCCTCTGTTTCAGCCCCTCTGTTTCAGCCCCTCTGTTTCTCGCCCCCTGTTTCAGCCCCTCTGATTCAGCACCTCTGTTTCTCGCCCCCTGTTTCAGCCCCACTGTTTCAGCCCCTCTGTTTCTCGCCCTCTGTTTCAGCCCCTCTGTTTCTCACCCTCTGTTTCAGCCCCTCTGTTTCAGCCAATCTGTTTCTCAACCACTGTTTCAGCCCCTCTGTTTCAGCCCCTCTGTTTCTCGCCCTCTGTTTCAGCCCCTCTGTTTCTCGCCCTCTGTTTCTCGCCCTCTGTTTCAGCCCCTCTGTTTCAGCCCCTCTGTTCCAGCCCCTCTGTTTCAGCCCCTCTGTTTCAGCCCCTCTGTTTCTAGCCCTCTGTGTCAGCCCCTCTGTTTCAGCCCCTCTGTTTCTCGCCCTCTGTTTCTCGCCCCCTGTTTCAGCCCCACTGTTTCAGGCCCTCGGTTTCTCGCCCTCTGTTTCAGCCCCTCTGTTTCAGCCCCTTTGTTTCAGCCCCTCTGTTTCAGCCCAACTGTTTCTCGCCCTCTGTTTCAGCCCCTCTGTTTCTCGACCTCTGTTTCAGCCCCTGTGTTTCAGCCCCTCTGTTTCAGCCCCTCTGTTCAGCCCCTCGGTTTCTTGCCCACTGTTTCAGCCCCTCTGTTTCAGCCCCTCTGTTTCAGCCCCTCTTTTTCTCGCCCTCTGTTTCTCGCCCTCTGTTTCAGCCCCTCTGTTTCTCACCCTCTGTTTCATCCCCTCTGTTTCAGCCCCTCTGTTTCAGCCCCTCTGTTTCTCGCCCTCTGTTTCAGCCCCTCGGATTCTCGCCCTCTGTTTCAGCCCCTCTGTTTCAGCACCTCTGTTTCTCGCCCTCTGTTTCAGCCCCTCTGTTTCAGCCCCTCTGTTTCTCGCCCTCTCTTTCAGCCCCTCTGTTTCAGCCCCTGTGTTTCTCGCCCTCTGTTTCAGCCCCTCTGTTTCAGCCCCTCTGTTTCAGCCCCTCTTTTTCTCCCCCTCTGTTTCAGCCCCACTGTTTCAGCCCCTCTGTTTCTCGCCCTCTGTTTCAGCCCCTCTGTTTCAGCCCCTCTTTTTCTCGCCGTCTGTTTCAGCCCCTCTGTTTCAGCCCCTCTGTTTCTCGCCCTCTGTTTCAGCCCCTCGGTTTCTCGCCCTCTGTTTCAGCGCCACTGTTTCAGCCCCTCTGTTTCAGCCCCTCTGTTTCAGCCCCTCTGTCTCTCGCCCTCTGTTTCAGCCCCTCTGTTTCTCGCCCTCTGTTTCAGCCCCTCTGATTCAGCCCCTCTGTTTCTCGCCCCCTGTTTCAGCCCCTCTGTTTCAGCCCCTCTGTTTCTCGCCCTCTGTTTCAACCCCTCGGCTTCTCGCCCTCTGTTTTAGCCCCTGTGTTTCAGCCCCTCTGTTTCAGCCCCTCTGTTTCAGCCCCTCTGTTTCTCACCCTCTGTTTCAGCCCCTCGGTTTCTCGCCCTCTGTTTCAGCCCCTCTGTTTCAGCCCCTCTGTTTCTCGCCCCCTGTTTCAGCCCCTCTGATTCAGCCCCTCTGTTTCTCGCCCCCTGTTTCAGCCCCTCTGTTTCAGCCCCTCTGTTTCTCGCCCTGTGTTTCAACCCCTCGGTTTCTCGCCCTCTGTTTTAGCCCCTCTGTTTCAGCCCCTCTGTTTCAGCCCCTCTGTTTCTCACCCTCTGTTTCAGCCCCTCGGTTTCTCGCCCTCTGTTTCAGCCCCTCTGTTTCAGCCCCTCTGTTTCTCGCCCCCTGTTTCAGCCCCTCTGATTCAGCCCCTCTGTTTCTCGCCCCCTGTTTCAGCCCCTCTGTTTCAGCCCCTCTGTTTCTCGCCCTGTGTTTCAACCCCTCGGTTTCTCGCCCTCTGTTTTAGCCCCTCTGTTTCAGCCCCTCTGTTTCAGCCCCTCTGTTTCTCACCCTCTGTTTCAGCCCCTCGGTTTCTCGCCCTCTGTTTCAGCCCCTCGGTTTCTCACCCTCTGTTTCAGCCCCTCTGTTTCAGCCCCTCTGTTTCTCGCCCCCTGTTTCAGCCCCTCTGTTTCAGCCCCTCTGTTTCAGCCCCTCTGTTTCAGCCGTTCTGTTTCTCGCCCTCTGTTTCAGCCCCTCTGTTTCAGCCCCTCTGTTTCTCGCCCTCTGTTTCAGCCCATCTGTTTCTCGCCCTCTGCTTCAGCCCCTCTGTTTCTCGCCCCCTATTTCTGCCCCTCTGTTTCTCGCCCTCTGTTTCTCGCCCTCTGTTTCAGCCCCTCTGTTTCAGCCCCTCTGTTTCAGTCACTCTGTTTCAGCCCCTCGGTTTCTCGCCCTCTGTTTCAGCCCCTCTGTTTCTCGCCCTCTGTTTCAGCCCTTCTGTTTCAGCCCCTCTGTTTCAGCCCCTCTGTTTCTCGCCCTCTGTTTCTCGCCCTCTGTTTCTCGCCGTCTGTTTCATACCCTCTGTTTCAGCACCTCTGTTTCTCGCCCTCTGTTTCAGCCCCTCTGTTTCAGCCCCTCTGTTTCTCGCCCTCTGTTTCAGCCCCTCTGTTTCAGCCCGTGTGTTTCTCGCCCTCTGTTTCAGCCCCTCTGTTTCAGCCCCTCTGTTTCAGCCCCTCTTTTTCTCCCCCTCTGTTTCAGCCCCACTGTTTCAGCCCCTCTGTTTCTCGCCCTCTGTTTCAGCCCCTCTGTTTCAGCCCCTCTTTTTCTCGCCCTCTGTTTCAGCCCCTCTGTTTCAGCCCCTCTGTTTCAGCCCCTCTGTTTCTCGCCCCCTGTTTCAGCCCCTCTGTTTCAGCCCCTCTGTTTCAGCCCCTCTGTTTCAGCCGTTCTGTTTCTCGCCCTCTGTTTCAGCCCCTCTGTTTCAGCCCCTCTGTTTCTCACCCTCTGTTTCAGCCCCTCGGTTTCTCGCCCTCTGTTTCAGCCCCTCTGTTTCAGCCCCTCTGTTTCAGCCCCTCTGTTTCTCGCCCCCTGTTTCAGCCCCTCTGTTTCAGCCCCTCTGTTTCAGCCCCTCTGTTTCAGCCGTTCTGTTTCTCGCCCTCTGTTTCAGCCCCTCTGTTTCAGCCCCTCTGTTTCAGCCCCTCTGTTTCTCGCCCCCTGTTTCAGCCCCTCTGTTTCAGCCCCTCTGTTTCAGCCCCTCTGTTTCAGCCGTTCTGTTTCTCGCCCTCTGTTTCAGCCCCTCTGTTTCAGCCCCTCTGTTTCTCACCCTCTGTTTCAGCCCCTCGGTTTCTCGCCCTCTGTTTCAGCCCCTCTGTTTCAGCCCCTCTGTTTCAGCCCCTCTGTTTCTCGCCCCCTGTTTCAGCCCCTCTGTTTCAGCCCCTCTGTTTCAGCCCCTCTGTTTCAGCCGTTCTGTTTCTCGCCCTCTGTTTCAGCCCCTCTGTTTCAGCCCCTCTGTTTCTCGCCCTCTGTTTCAGCCCCTCTGTTTCTCGCCCTCTGTTTCAGCCCCTCTGTTTCTCGCCCCCTATTTCTGCCCCTCTGTTTCTCGCCCTCTGTTTCTCGCCCTCTGTTTCAGCCCCTCTGTTTCAGCCCCTCTGTTTCAGTCACTCTGTTTCAGCCCCTCGGTTTCTCGCCCTCTGTTTCAGCCCCTCTGTTTCTCGCCCTCTGTTTCAGCCCTTCTGTTTCAGCCCCTCTGTTTCAGCCCCTCTGTTTCTCGCCCTCTGTTTCTCGCCCTCTGTTTCTCGCCGTCTGTTTCATACCCTCTGTTTCAGCACCTCTCTTTCAGCCCCTCTGTTTCAGCCCCTCGGTTTCTCGCCCTCTGTTTCAGCCCCTCTGTTTCTCACCCTCTGTTTCAGCCTCTCTGTTTCTCGCCCGCTGTTTCAGCCCCTCTGTTTCTCGCCCTCTGTTTCAGCCCCTCTGTTTCAGCCCCTCTGTTTCAGCCCCTCTGTTTCTCGCCCTCTGCTTCAGCCCCCCTGTTTCTCGCCCCCTGTTTCTCGCCCCCTGTTTCTCGCCCCCTGTTTCAGCCCCTCTGTTTCAGCCCCTCTGATTCTAGCCCTCTGTTTTAGCCCCTCTGTTTCAGCCCCTCTGTTTCAGCCCCTCTGTTTCAGCCCCTCTGTTTCTCACCCTCTGTTTCAGCCCCTCGGTTTCTCGCCCTCTGTTTCAGCCCCTCTGTTTCAGCCCCTCTGTTTCAGCCCCTCTGTTTCTCGCCCCCTGTTTCAGCCCCTCTGATTCAGCACCTCTGTTTCTCGCCCCCTGTTTCAGCCCCACTGTTTCAGCCCCTCTGTTTCTCGCCCTCTGTTTCAGCCCCTCTGTTTCTCACCCTCTGTTTCAGCCCCTCTGTTTCAGCCAATCTGTTTCTCAACCACTGTTTCAGCCCCTCTGTTTCAGCCCCTCTGTTTCTCGCCCTCTGTTTCAGCCCCTCTGTTTCTCGCCCTCTGTTTCTCGCCCTCTGTTTCAGCCCCTCTGTTTCAGCCCCTCTGTTCCAGCCCCTCTGTTTCAGCCCCTCTGTTTCAGCCCCTCTGTTTCTAGCCCTCTGTGTCAGCCCCTCTGTTTCAGCCCCTCTGTTTCTCGCCCTCTGTTTCTCGCCCCCTGTTTCAGCCCCACTGTTTCAGGCCCTCGGTTTCTCGCCCTCTGTTTCAGCCCCTCTGTTTCAGCCCCTTTGTTTCAGCCCCTCTGTTTCAGCCCAACTGTTTCTCGCCCTCTGTTTCAGCCCCTCTGTTTCTCGCCCTCTGTTTCAGCCCCTGTGTTTCAGCCCCTCTGTTTCAGCCCCTCTGTTCAGCCCCTCGGTTTCTTGCCCACTGTTTCAGCCCCTCGGTTTCTCGCCCTCTGTTTCAGCCCCTCTGTTTCAGCCCCTCTGTTTCTCGCCCTCTGTTTCAGCCCCTCTGTTTCTCGCCCTCTGTTTCAGCCCCTCTGTTTCTCACCCTCTGTTTCATCCCCTCTGTTTCAGCCCCTCTGTTTCAGCCCCTCTGTTTCTCGCCCTCTGTTTCAGCCCCTCGGATTCTCGCCCTCTGTTTCAGCCCCTCTGTTTCAGCCCCTCTGTTTCAGCCCCTCTGTTTCAGCCGCTCTGTTTCAGCCCCTCTTTTTCTCGCCCTCTGTTTCAGCCCCTCTGTTTCAGCCCCTCTGTTTCTCGCCCTCTGTTTCAGCCCCTCCGTTTCTCGCCCTCTGTTTCAGCGCCTCTGTTTCAGCCCCTCTGTTTCAGCCCCTCTGTTTCAGCCCCTCTGTCTCTCGCCCTCTGTTTCAGCCCCTCTGTTTCTCGCCCTCTGTTTCAGCCCCTCTGATTCAGCCCCTCTGTTTCTCGCCCCCTGTTTCAGCCCCTCTGTTTCAGCCCCTCTGTTTCTCGCCCTCTGTTTCAACCCCTCAGTTTCTCGCCCTCTGTTTTAGCCCCTCTGTTTCAGCCCCTCTGTTTCAGCCCCTCTGTTTCAGCCCCTCTGTTTCTCACCCTCTGTTTCAGCCCCTCGGTTTCTCGCCCTCTGTTTCAGCCCCTCTGTTTCAGCCCCTCTGTTTCAGCCCCTCTGTTTCTCGCCCCCTGTTTCAGCCCCTCTGATTCAGCCCCTCTGTTTCTCGCCCCCTGTTTCAGCCCCTCTGTTTCAGCCCCTCTGTTTCTCGCCCTCTGTTTCAACCCCTCGGTTTCTCGCCCTCTGTTTTAGCCCCTCTGTTTCAGCCCCTCTGTTTCAGCCCCTCTGTTTTAGCCCCTCTATTTCTCACCCTCTGTTTCAGCCCCTCGGTTTCTCGCCCTCTGTTTCAGCCCCTCTGTTTCAGCCCCACTGTTTCAGCCCCTCTGTTTCTCGCCCCTCTGTTTCAGCCCCTCTGTTTCAGCCCCTCTGTTTCTCGCCCTCTGTTTCTCGCCCCCTGTTTCAGCCCCACTGTTTCAGGCCCTCGGTTTCTCGCCCTCTGTTTCAGCCCCTCTGTTTCAGCCCCTCTGTTTCAGCCCCTCTGTTTCTCGCCCTCTGTTTCAGCCCCTCTGTTTCTCGCCCTCTGTTTCAGCCCCTCTGTTTCAGCCCCTCTGTTTCAGCCCCTCTGTTCAGCCCCTCGGTTTCTTGCCCTCTGTTTCAGCCCCTCGGTTTCTCGCCCTCTGTTTCAGCCCCCCTGTTTCAGCCCCTCTGTTTCTCGCCCTCTGTTTCAGCCCCTCTGTTTCTCGCCCTCTGTTTCAGCCCCTCTGTTTCTCACCCTCTGTTTCATCCCCTCTGTTTCAGCCCCTCTGTTTCAGCCCCTCTGTTTCTCGCCCTCTGTTTCAGCCCCTCGGATTCTCGCCCTCTGTTTCAGCCCCTCTGTTTCAGCCCCTCTGTTTCTCGCCCTCTGTTTCAGCCCCTCTGTTTCAGCCCCTCTGTTTCTCGCCCTCTGTTTCAGCCCCTCTGTTTCAGCCCCTGTGTTTCTCGCCCTCTGTTTCAGCCCCTCTGTTTCAGCCCCTCTGTTTCAGCCCCTCTTTTTCTCCCCCTCAGTTTCAGCCCCACTGTTTCAGCCCCTCTGTTTCTCGCCCTCTGTTTCAGCCCCTCTGTTTCAGCCCCTCTTTTTCTCGCCCTCTGTTTCAGCCCCTCTGTTTCAGCCCCTCTGTTTCTCGCCCTCTGTTTCAGCCCCTCTGTTTCTCGCCCTCTGTTTCAGCCCCTCTGATTCAGCCCCTCTGTTTCTCGCCCCCTGTTTCAGCCCCTCTGTTTCAGCCCCTCTGTTTCTCGCCCTCTGTTTCAACCCCTCGGCTTCTCGCCCTCTGTTTTAGCCCCTCTGTTTCAGCCCCTCTGTTTCAGCCCCTCTGTTTCAGCCCCTCTGTTTCTCACCCTCTGTTTCAGCCCCTCGGTTTCTCGCCCTCTGTTTCAGCCCCTCTGTTTCAGCCCCTCTGTTTCAGCCCCTCTGTTTCTCGCCCCCTGTTTCAGCCCCTCTGATTCAGCCCCTCTGTTTCTCGCCCCCTGTTTCAGCCCCTCTGTTTCAGCCCCTCTGTTTCTCACCCTCTGTTTCAACCCCTCGGTTTCTCGCCCTCTGTTTTAGCCCCTCTGTTTCAGCCCCTCTGTTTCAGCCCCTCTGTTTCAGCCCCTCTGTTTCAGCCGCTCTGTTTCAGCCCCTCTTTTTCTCGCCCTCTGTTTCAGCCCCTCTGTTTAAGCCCCTCTGTTTCTCGCCCTCTGTTTCAGCCCCTCCGTTTCTCGCCCTCTGTTTCAGCGCCTCTGTTTCAGCCCCTCTGTTTCAGCCCCTCTGTTTCAGCCCCTCTGTCTCTCGCCCTCTGTTTCAGCCCCTCTGTTTCTCGCCCTCTGTTTCAGCCCCTCTGATTCAGCCCCTCTGTTTCTCGCCCCCTGTTTCAGCCCCTCTGTTTCAGCCCCTCTGTTTCTCGCCCTCTGTTTCAACCCCTCAGTTTCTCGCCCTCTGTTTTAGCCCCTCTGTTTCAGCCCCTCTGTTTCAGCCCCTCTGTTTCAGCCCCTCTGTTTCTCACCCTCTGTTTCAGCCCCTCGGTTTCTCGCCCTCTGTTTCAGCCCCTCTGTTTCAGCCCCTCTGTTTCAGCCCCTCTGTTTCTCGCCCCCTGTTTCAGCCCCTCTGATTCAGCCCCTCTGTTTCTCGCCCCCTGTTTCAGCCCCTCTGTTTCAGCCCCTCTGTTTCTCGCAATCTGTTTCAACCCCTCGGTTTCTCGCCCTCTGTTTTAGCCCCTCTGTTTCAGCCCCTCTGTTTCAGCCCCTCTGTTTCAGCCCCTCTATTTCTCACCCTCTGTTTCAGCCCCTCGGTTTCTCGCCCTCTGTTTCAGCCCCTCTGTTTCAGCCCCTCTGTTTCAGCCCCTCTGTTTTTCGCCCCTCTGTTTCAGCCCCTCTGTTTCAGCCCCTCTGTTTCTCGCCCTCTGTTTCTCGCCCCCTGTTTCAGCCCCACTGTTTCAGGCCCTCGGTTTCTCGCCCTCTGTTTCAGCCCCTCTGTTTCAGCCCCTCTGTTTCAGCCCCTCGGTTTCTTGCCCTCTGTTTCAGCCCCTCGGTTTCTCGCCCTCTGTTTCAGCCCCCCCTGTTTCAGCCCCTCTGTTTCTCGCCCTCTGTTTCAGCCCCTCTGTTTCTCGCCCTCTGTTTCATCCCCTCTGTTTCAGCCCCTCTGTTTCAGCCCCTCTGTTTCTCGCCCTCTGTTTCAGCCCCTCGGATTCTCGCCCTCTGTTTCAGCCCCTCTGTTTCAGCCCCTCTGTTTCTCGCCCTCTGTTTCAGCCCCTCTGTTTCAGCCCCTCTGTTTCTCGCCCTCTGTTTCAGCCCCTCTGTTTCAGCCCCTGTGTTTCTCGCCCTCTGTTTCAGCCCCTCTGTTTCAGCCCCTCTGTTTCAGCCCCTCTTTTTCTCCCCCTCTGTTTCAGCCCCACTGTTTCAGCCCCTCTGTTTCTCGCCCTCTGTTTCAGCCCCTCTGTTTCAGCCCCTCTTTTTCTCGCCCTCTGTTTCAGCCCCTCTGTTTCAGCCCCTCTGTTTCTCGCCCTCTGTTTCAGCCCCTCTGTTTCTCGCCCTCTGTTTCAGCCCCTCTGATTCAGCCCCTCTGTTTCTCGCCCCCTGTTTCAGCCCCTCTGTTTCAGCCCCTCTGTTTCTCGCCCTCTGTTTCAACCCCTCGGCTTCTCGCCCTCTGTTTTAGCCCCTCTGTTTCAGCCCCTCTGTTTCAGCCCCTCTGTTTCAGCCCCTCTGTTTCTCACCCTCTGTTTCAGCCCCTCGGTTTCTCGCCCTCTGTTTCAGCCCCTCTGTTTCAGCCCCTCTGTTTCAGCCCCTCTGTTTCTCGCCCCCTGTTTCAGCCCCTCTGATTCAGCCCCTCTGTTTCTCGCCCCCTGTTTCAGCCCCTCTGTTTCAGCCCCTCTGTTTCTCACCCTCTGTTTCAACCCCTCGGTTTCTCGCCCTCTGTTTTAGCCCCTCTGTTTCAGCCCCTCTGTTTCAGCCCCTCTGTTTCAGCCCCTCTGTTTCTCACCCTCTGTTTCAGCCCCTCGGTTTCTCGCCCTCTGTTTCAGCCCCTCTGTTTCAGCCCCTCTGTTTCAGCCCCTCTGTTTCTCGCCCCCTGTTTCAGCCCCTCTGTTTCAGCCCCTCTGTTTCAGCCCCTCTGTTTCAGCCGTTCTGTTTCTCAGCCTCTGATTCACCCCCTCTGTTTCAGCCCCTCTGTTTCTCGCCCTCTGTTTCAGCCCCTCTGTTTCTCGCCCTCTGTTTCAGCCCCTCTGTTTCTCGCCCCCTATTTCTGCCCCTCTGTTTCTCGCCCTCTGTTTCTCGCCCTCTGTTTCAGCCCCTCTGTTTCAGCCCCTCTGTTTCAGTCACTCTGTTTCAGCCCCTCGGTTTCTCGCCCTCTGTTTCAGCCCCTCTGTTTCTCGCCCTCTGTTTCAGCCCTTCTGTTTCAGCCCCTCTGTTTCAGCCCCTCTGTTTCTCGCCCTCTGTTTCTCGCCCTCTGTTTCTCGCCGTCTGTTTCATACCCTCTGTTTCAGCATCTCTCTTTCAGCCCCTCTGTTTCAGCCCCTCGGTTTCTCGCCCTCTGTTTCAGCCCCTCTGTTTCTCACCCTCTGTTTCAGCCTCTCTGTTTCTCGCCCTCTGTTTCAGCCCCTCTGTTTCTCGCCCTCTGTTTCAGCCCCTCTGTTTCAGCCCCTCTGTTTCAGCCCCTCTGTTTCTCGCCCTCTGCTTCAGCCCCCCTGTTTCTCGCCCCCTGTTTCTCGCCCCCTGTTTCTCGCCCCCTGTTTCAGCCCCTCTGTTTCAGCCACTCTGATTCTAGCCCTCTGTTTCAGCCCCTCTGTTTCAGCCAATCTGTTTCGGCCCCTCTAGTTCTCGCCCTCTGTTTCTCGCCCCCAGTTTCAGCCCCACTGTTTCAGCCCCTCGGTTTCTCGCCCTCTGTTTCAGCCCCTCTGTTTCAGCCCCTCTGTTTCAGCCCCTCTGTTTCTGCCCCTCTGTTTCTCGCCCTCTGTTTCAGCCCCTCTGTTTCTCGCCCTCTGTTTCAGCCCCTCTGTTTCAGCCCCTCTGTTTCAGCCCCTCTGTTTCTGCCCCTCTGTTTCTCGCCCTCTGTTTCAGCCCCTCTGTTTCTCGCCCTCTGTTTCAGCCCCTCTGTTTCAGCCCCTCGGTTTCTCGCCCTCTGTTTCAGCCCCTCTGTTTCAGCCCCTCTGTTTCAGCCCCTCTGTTTCTCGCCCCCTGTTTCAGCCCCTCTGATTCAGCCCCTCTGTTTCTCGCCCTCTGTTTCAGCCCCTCTGTTTCTCACCCTCTGTTTCATCCCCTCTGTTTCAGCCCCTCTGTTTCTCGCCCTCTGTTTCAGCCCCTCGGATTCTCGCCCTCTGTTTCAGCCCCTCTGTTTCAGCCCCTCTGTTTCTCGCCCTCTGTTTCAGCCCCTCTGTTTCAGCCCCTCTGTTTCTCGCCCTCTGTTTCAGCCCCTCTGTTTCAGCCCCTGTGTTTCTCGCCCTCTGTTTCAGCCCCTCTGTTTCAGCCCCTCTGTTTCAGCCCCTCTTTTTCTCCCCCTCTGTTTCAGCCCCACTGTTTCAGCCCCTCTGTTTCTCGCCCTCTGTTTCAGCCCCTCTGTTTCAGCCCCTCTTTTTCTCGCCCTCTGTTTCAGCCCCTCTGATTCAGCCCCTCTGTTTCTCGCCCTCTGTTTCAGCCCCTCGGATTCTCGCCCTCTGTTTCAGCCCCTCTGTTTCAGCCCCTCTGTTTCTGCCCCTCTGTTTCAGCCGCTCTGTTTCAGCCCCTCTTTTTCTCGCCCTCTGTTTCAGCCCCTCTGTTTCAGCCCCTCTGTTTCTCGCCCTCTGTTTCAGCCCCTCCGTTTCTCGCCCTCTGTTTCAGCGCCTCTGTTTCAGCCCCTCTGTTTCAGCCCCTCTGTTTCAGCCCCTCTGTTTCTCGCCCTCTGTTTCAGCCCCTCCGTTTCTCGCCCTCTGTTTCAGCGCCTCTGTTTCAGCCCCTCTGTTTCAGCCCCTCTGTTTCAGCCCCTCTGTCTCTCGCCCTCTGTTTCAGCCCCTCTGTTTCTCGCCCTCTGTTTCAGCCCCTCTGATTCAGCCCCTCTGTTTCTCGCCCCCTGTTTCAGCCCCTCTGTTTCAGCCCCTCTGTTTCTCGCCCTCTGTTTCAACCCCTCAGTTTCTCGCCCTCTGTTTTAGCCCCTCTGTTTCAGCCCCTCTGTTTCAGCCCCTCTGTTTCAGCCCCTCTGTTTCTCACCCTCTGTTTCAGCCCCTCGGTTTCTCGCCCTCTGTTTCAGCCCCTCTGTTTCAGCCCCTCTGTTTCAGCCCCTCTGTTTCTCGCCCCCTGTTTCAGCCCCTCTGATTCAGCCCCTCTGTTTCTCGCCCCCTGTTTCAGCCCCTCTGTTTCAGCCCCTCTGTTTCTCGCCCTCTGTTTCAACCCCTCGGTTTCTCGCCCTCTGTTTTAGCCCCTCTGTTTCAGCCCCTCTGTTTCAGCCCCTCTGTTTTAGCCCCTCTATTTCTCACCCTCTGTTTCAGCCCCTCGGTTTCTCGCCCTCTGTTTCAGCCCCTCTGTTTCAGCCCCACTGTTTCAGCCCCTCTGTTTCTCGCCCCTCTGTTTCAGCCCCTCTGTTTCAGCCCCTCTGTTTCTCGCCCTCTGTTTCTCGCCCCCTGTTTCAGCCCCACTGTTTCAGGCCCTCGGTTTCTCGCCCTCTGTTTCAGCCCCTCTGTTTCAGCCCCTCTGTTTCAGCCCCTCTGTTTCTCGCCCTCTGTTTCAGCCCCTCTGTTTCTCGCCCTCTGTTTCAGCCCCTCTGTTTCAGCCCCTCTGTTTCAGCCCCTCTGTTCAGCCCCTCGGTTTCTTGCCCTCTGTTTCAGCCCCTCGGTTTCTCGCCCTCTGTTTCAGCCCCCCTGTTTCAGCCCCTCTGTTTCTCGCCCTCTGTTTCAGCCCCTCTGTTTCTCGCCCTCTGTTTCAGCCCCTCTGTTTCTCACCCTCTGTTTCATCCCCTCTGTTTCAGCCCCTCTGTTTCAGCCCCTCTGTTTCTCGCCCTCTGTTTCAGCCCCTCGGATTCTCGCCCTCTGTTTCAGCCCCTCTGTTTCAGCCCCTCTGTTTCTCGCCCTCTGTTTCAGCCCCTCTGTTTCAGCCCCTCTGTTTCTCGCCCTCTGTTTCAGCCCCTCTGTTTCAGCCCCTGTGTTTCTCGCCCTCTGTTTCAGCCCCTCTGTTTCAGCCCCTCTGTTTCAGCCCCTCTTTTTCTCCCCCTCAGTTTCAGCCCCACTGTTTCAGCCCCTCTGTTTCTCGCCCTCTGTTTCAGCCCCTCTGTTTCAGCCCCTCTTTTTCTCGCCCTCTGTTTCAGCCCCTCTGTTTCAGCCCCTCTGTTTCTCGCCCTCTGTTTCAGCCCCTCTGTTTCTCGCCCTCTGTTTCAGCCCCTCTGATTCAGCCCCTCTGTTTCTCGCCCCCTGTTTCAGCCCCTCTGTTTCAGCCCCTCTGTTTCTCGCCCTCTGTTTCAACCCCTCGGCTTCTCGCCCTCTGTTTTAGCCCCTCTGTTTCAGCCCCTCTGTTTCAGCCCCTCTGTTTCAGCCCCTCTGTTTCTCACCCTCTGTTTCAGCCCCTCGGTTTCTCGCCCTCTGTTTCAGCCCCTCTGTTTCAGCCCCTCTGTTTCAGCCCCTCTGTTTCTCGCCCCCTGTTTCAGCCCCTCTGATTCAGCCCCTCTGTTTCTCGCCCCCTGTTTCAGCCCCTCTGTTTCAGCCCCTCTGTTTCTCACCCTCTGTTTCAACCCCTCGGTTTCTCGCCCTCTGTTTTAGCCCCTCTGTTTCAGCCCCTCTGTTTCAGCCCCTCTGTTTCAGCCCCTCTGTTTCAGCCGCTCTGTTTCAGCCCCTCTTTTTCTCGCCCTCTGTTTCAGCCCCTCTGTTTAAGCCCCTCTGTTTCTCGCCCTCTGTTTCAGCCCCTCCGTTTCTCGCCCTCTGTTTCAGCGCCTCTGTTTCAGCCCCTCTGTTTCAGCCCCTCTGTTTCAGCCCCTCTGTCTCTCGCCCTCTGTTTCAGCCCCTCTGTTTCTCGCCCTCTGTTTCAGCCCCTCTGATTCAGCCCCTCTGTTTCTCGCCCCCTGTTTCAGCCCCTCTGTTTCAGCCCCTCTGTTTCTCGCCCTCTGTTTCAACCCCTCAGTTTCTCGCCCTCTGTTTTAGCCCCTCTGTTTCAGCCCCTCTGTTTCAGCCCCTCTGTTTCAGCCCCTCTGTTTCTCACCCTCTGTTTCAGCCCCTCGGTTTCTCGCCCTCTGTTTCAGCCCCTCTGTTTCAGCCCCTCTGTTTCAGCCCCTCTGTTTCTCGCCCCCTGTTTCAGCCCCTCTGATTCAGCCCCTCTGTTTCTCGCCCCCTGTTTCAGCCCCTCTGTTTCAGCCCCTCTGTTTCTCGCAATCTGTTTCAACCCCTCGGTTTCTCGCCCTCTGTTTTAGCCCCTCTGTTTCAGCCCCTCTGTTTCAGCCCCTCTGTTTCAGCCCCTCTATTTCTCACCCTCTGTTTCAGCCCCTCGGTTTCTCGCCCTCTGTTTCAGCCCCTCTGTTTCAGCCCCTCTGTTTCAGCCCCTCTGTTTTTCGCCCCTCTGTTTCAGCCCCTCTGTTTCAGCCCCTCTGTTTCTCGCCCTCTGTTTCTCGCCCCCTGTTTCAGCCCCACTGTTTCAGGCCCTCGGTTTCTCGCCCTCTGTTTCAGCCCCTCTGTTTCAGCCCCTCTGTTTCAGCCCCTCGGTTTCTTGCCCTCTGTTTCAGCCCCTCGGTTTCTCGCCCTCTGTTTCAGCCCCCCCTGTTTCAGCCCCTCTGTTTCTCGCCCTCTGTTTCAGCCCCTCTGTTTCTCGCCCTCTGTTTCATCCCCTCTGTTTCAGCCCCTCTGTTTCAGCCCCTCTGTTTCTCGCCCTCTGTTTCAGCCCCTCGGATTCTCGCCCTCTGTTTCAGCCCCTCTGTTTCAGCCCCTCTGTTTCTCGCCCTCTGTTTCAGCCCCTCTGTTTCAGCCCCTCTGTTTCTCGCCCTCTGTTTCAGCCCCTCTGTTTCAGCCCCTGTGTTTCTCGCCCTCTGTTTCAGCCCCTCTGTTTCAGCCCCTCTGTTTCAGCCCCTCTTTTTCTCCCCCTCTGTTTCAGCCCCACTGTTTCAGCCCCTCTGTTTCTCGCCCTCTGTTTCAGCCCCTCTGTTTCAGCCCCTCTTTTTCTCGCCCTCTGTTTCAGCCCCTCTGTTTCAGCCCCTCTGTTTCTCGCCCTCTGTTTCAGCCCCTCTGTTTCTCGCCCTCTGTTTCAGCCCCTCTGATTCAGCCCCTCTGTTTCTCGCCCCCTGTTTCAGCCCCTCTGTTTCAGCCCCTCTGTTTCTCGCCCTCTGTTTCAACCCCTCGGCTTCTCGCCCTCTGTTTTAGCCCCTCTGTTTCAGCCCCTCTGTTTCAGCCCCTCTGTTTCAGCCCCTCTGTTTCTCACCCTCTGTTTCAGCCCCTCGGTTTCTCGCCCTCTGTTTCAGCCCCTCTGTTTCAGCCCCTCTGTTTCAGCCCCTCTGTTTCTCGCCCCCTGTTTCAGCCCCTCTGATTCAGCCCCTCTGTTTCTCGCCCCCTGTTTCAGCCCCTCTGTTTCAGCCCCTCTGTTTCTCACCCTCTGTTTCAACCCCTCGGTTTCTCGCCCTCTGTTTTAGCCCCTCTGTTTCAGCCCCTCTGTTTCAGCCCCTCTGTTTCAGCCCCTCTGTTTCTCACCCTCTGTTTCAGCCCCTCGGTTTCTCGCCCTCTGTTTCAGCCCCTCTGTTTCAGCCCCTCTGTTTCAGCCCCTCTGTTTCTCGCCCCCTGTTTCAGCCCCTCTGTTTCAGCCCCTCTGTTTCAGCCCCTCTGTTTCAGCCGTTCTGTTTCTCAGCCTCTGATTCACCCCCTCTGTTTCAGCCCCTCTGTTTCTCGCCCTCTGTTTCAGCCCCTCTGTTTCTCGCCCTCTGTTTCAGCCCCTCTGTTTCTCGCCCCCTATTTCTGCCCCTCTGTTTCTCGCCCTCTGTTTCTCGCCCTCTGTTTCAGCCCCTCTGTTTCAGCCCCTCTGTTTCAGTCACTCTGTTTCAGCCCCTCGGTTTCTCGCCCTCTGTTTCAGCCCCTCTGTTTCTCGCCCTCTGTTTCAGCCCTTCTGTTTCAGCCCCTCTGTTTCAGCCCCTCTGTTTCTCGCCCTCTGTTTCTCGCCCTCTGTTTCTCGCCGTCTGTTTCATACCCTCTGTTTCAGCATCTCTCTTTCAGCCCCTCTGTTTCAGCCCCTCGGTTTCTCGCCCTCTGTTTCAGCCCCTCTGTTTCTCACCCTCTGTTTCAGCCTCTCTGTTTCTCGCCCTCTGTTTCAGCCCCTCTGTTTCTCGCCCTCTGTTTCAGCCCCGCTGTTTCAGCCCCTCTGTTTCAGCCCCTCTGTTTCTCGCCCTCTGCTTCAGCCCCCCTGTTTCTCGCCCCCTGTTTCTCGCCCCCTGTTTCTCGCCCCCTGTTTCAGCCCCTCTGTTTCAGCCACTCTGATTCTAGCCCTCTGTTTCAGCCCCTCTGTTTCAGCCAATCTGTTTCGGCCCCTCTAGTTCTCGCCCTCTGTTTCTCGCCCCCAGTTTCAGCCCCACTGTTTCAGCCCCTCGGTTTCTCGCCCTCTGTTTCAGCCCCTCTGTTTCAGCCCCTCTGTTTCAGCCCCTCTGTTTCTGCCCCTCTGTTTCTCGCCCTCTGTTTCAGCCCCTCTGTTTCTCGCCCTCTGTTTCAGCCCCTCTGTTTCAGCCCCTCTGTTTCAGCCCCTCTGTTTCTGCCCCTCTGTTTCTCGCCCTCTGTTTCAGCCCCTCTGTTTCTCGCCCTCTGTTTCAGCCCCTCTGTTTCAGCCCCTCGGTTTCTCGCCCTCTGTTTCAGCCCCTCTGTTTCAGCCCCTCTGTTTCAGCCCCTCTGTTTCTCGCCCCCTGTTTCAGCCCCTCTGATTCAGCCCCTCTGTTTCTCGCCCTCTGTTTCAGCCCCTCTGTTTCTCACCCTCTGTTTCATCCCCTCTGTTTCAGCCCCTCTGTTTCTCGCCCTCTGTTTCAGCCCCTCGGATTCTCGCCCTCTGTTTCAGCCCCTCTGTTTCAGCCCCTCTGTTTCTCGCCCTCTGTTTCAGCCCCTCTGTTTCAGCCCCTCTGTTTCTCGCCCTCTGTTTCAGCCCCTCTGTTTCAGCCCCTGTGTTTCTCGCCCTCTGTTTCAGCCCCTCTGTTTCAGCCCCTCTGTTTCAGCCCCTCTTTTTCTCCCCCTCTGTTTCAGCCCCACTGTTTCAGCCCCTCTGTTTCTCGCCCTCTGTTTCAGCCCCTCTGTTTCAGCCCCTCTTTTTCTCGCCCTCTGTTTCAGCCCCTCTGATTCAGCCCCTCTGTTTCTCGCCCTCTGTTTCAGCCCCTCTGTTTCTCGCCCTCTGTTTCAGCCCCTCTGATTCAGCCCCTCTGTTTCTCGCCCCCTGTTTCAGCCCCTCTGTTTCAGCCCCTCTGTTTCTCGCCCTCTGTTTCAACCCCTCGGCTTCTCGCCCTCTGTTTTAGCCCCTCTGTTTCAGCCCCTCTGTTTCAGCCCCTCTGTTTCAGCCCCTCTGTTTCTCACCCTCTGTTTCAGCCCCTCGGTTTCTCGCCCTCTGTTTCAGCCCCTCTGTTTCAGCCCCTCTGTTTCAGCCCCTCTGTTTCTCGCCCCCTGTTTCAGCCCCTCTGATTCAGCCCCTCTGTTTCTCGCCCCCTGTTTCAGCCCCTCTGTTTCAGCCCCTCTGTTTCTCACCCTCTGTTTCAACCCCTCGGTTTCTCGCCCTCTGTTTTAGCCCCTCTGTTTCAGCCCCTCTGTTTCAGCCCCTCTGTTTCAGCCCCTCTGTTTCAGCCGCTCTGTTTCAGCCCCTCTTTTTCTCGCCCTCTGTTTCAGCCCCTCTGTTTCAGCCCCTCTGTTTCTCGCCCTCTGTTTCAGCCCCTCCGTTTCTCGCCCTCAGTTTCAGCGCCTCTGTTTCAGCCCCGCTGTTTCAGCCCCTCTGTTTCAGCCCCTCTGTCGCTCGCCCTCTGTTTCAGCCCCTCTGTTTCTCGCCCTCTGTTTCAGCCCCTCTGATTCAGCCCCTCTGTTTCTCGCCCCCTGTTTCAGCCCCTCTGTTTCAGCCCCTCTGTTTCTCGCCCTCTGTTTCAACCCCTCAGTTTCTCGCCCTCTGTTTTAGCCCCTCTGTTTCAGCCCCTCTGTTTCAGCCCCTCTGTTTCAGCCCCTCTGTTTCTCACCCTCTGTTTCAGCCCCTCGGTTTCTCGCCCTCTGTTTCAGCCCCTCTGTTTCAGCCCCTCTGTTTCAGCCCCTCTGTTTCTCGCCCCCTGTTTCAGCCCCTCTGATTCAGCCCCTCTGTTTCTCGCCCCCTGTTTCAGCCCCTCTGTTTCAGCCCCTCTGTTTCTCGCAATCTGTTTCAACCCCTCGGATTCTCGCCCTCTGTTTTAGCCCCTCTGTTTCAGCCCCTCTGTTTCAGCCCCTCTGTTTCAGCCCCTCTATTTCTCACCCTCTGTTTCAGCCCCTCGGTTTCTCGCCCTCTGTTTCAGCCCCTCTGTTTCAGCCCCTCTGTTTCAGCCCCTCTGTTTTTCGCCCCTCTGTTTCAGCCCCTCTGTTTCAGCCCCTCTGTTTCTCGCCCTCTGTTTCTCGCCCCCTGTTTCAGCCCCACTGTTTCAGGCCCTCGGTTTCTCGCCCTCTGTTTCAGCCCCTCTGTTTCAGCCCCTCTGTTTCAGCCCCTCTGTTTCTGCCCCTCTGTTTCTCGCCCTCTGTTTCAGCCCCTCTGTTTCTCGCCCTCTGTTTCAGCCCCTCTGTTTCAGCCCCTCTGTTTCAGACCCTCTGTTCAGCCCCTCGGTTTCTCGCCCTCTGTTTCAGCCCCTCTGTTTCAGCCCCTCTGTTTCTCGCCCTCTGTTTCAGCCCCTCTGTTTCTCGCCCCCTATTTCTGCCCCTCTGTTTCTCGCCCTCTGTTTCTCGCCCTCTGTTTCAGCCCCTCTGTTTCAGCCCCTCTGTTTCAGTCACTCTGTTTCAGCCCCTCGGTTTCTCGCCCTCTGTTTCAGCCCCTCTGTTTCTCGCCCTCTGTTTCAGCCCTTCTGTTTCAGCCCCTCTGTTTCAGCCCCTCTGTTTCTCGCCCTCTGTTTCTCGCCCTCTGTTTCTCGCCGTCTGTTTCATACCCTCTGTTTCAGCATCTCTCTTTCAGCCCCTCTGTTTCAGCCCCTCGGTTTCTCGCCCTCTGTTTCAGCCCCTCTGTTTCTCACCCTCTGTTTCAGCCTCTCTGTTTCTCGCCCTCTGTTTCAGCCCCTCTGTTTCTCGCCCTCTGTTTCAGCCCCTCTGTTTCAGCCCCTCTGTTTCAGCCCCTCTGTTTCTCGCCCTCTGCTTCAGCCCCCCTGTTTCTCGCCCCCTGTTTCTCGCCCCCTGTTTCTCGCCCCCTGTTTCAGCCCCTCTGTTTCAGCCCCTCTGATTCTAGCCCTCTGTTTCAGCCCCTCTGTTTCAGCCAATCTGTTTCGGCCCCTCTAGTTCTCGCCCTCTGTTTCTCCCCCCCAGTTTCAGCCCCACTGTTTCAGCCCCTCGGTTTCTCGCCCTCTGTTTCAGCCCCTCTGTTTCAGCCCCTCTGTTTCAGCCCCTCTGTTTCTGCCCCTCTGTTTCTCGCCCTCTGTTTCAGCCCCTCTGTTTCTCGCCCTCTGTTTCAGCCCCTCTGTTTCAGCCCCTCTGTTTCAGCCCCTCTGTTTCTGCCCCTCTGTTTCTCGCCCTCTGTTTCAGCCCCTCTGTTTCTCGCCCTCTGTTTCAGCCCCTCTGTTTCAGCCCCTCGGTTTCTCGCCCTCTGTTTCAGCCCCTCTGTTTCAGCCCCTCTGTTTCAGCCCCTCTGTTTCTCGCCCCCTGTTTCAGCCCCTCTGATTCAGCCCCTCTGTTTCTCGCCCTCTGTTTCAGCCCCTCTGTTTCTCACCCTCTGTTTCATCCCCTCTGTTTCAGCCCCTCTGTTTCAGCCCCTTTGTTTCTCGCCCTCTGTTTCAGCCCCTCGGATTCTCGCCCTCTGTTTCAGCCCCTCTGTTTCAGCCCCTCTGTTTCTCGCCCTCTGTTTCAGCCCCTCTGTTTCAGCCCCTCTGTTTCTCGCCCTCTGTTTCAGCCCCTCTGTTTCAGCCCCTGTGTTTCTCGCCCTCTGTTTCAGCCCCTCTGTTTCAGCCCCTCTGTTTCAGCCCCTCTTTTTCTCCCCCTCTGTTTCAGCCCCACTGTTTCAGCCCCTCTGTTTCTCGCCCTCTGTTTCAGCCCCTCTGTTTCAGCCCCTCTTTTTCTCGCCCTCTGTTTCAGCCCCTCTGTTTCAGCCCCTCTGTTTCTCGCCCTCTGTTTCAGCCCCTCTGTTTCTCGCCCTCTGTTTCAGCCCCTCTGATTCAGCCCCTCTGTTTCTCGCCCCCTGTTTCAGCCCCTCTGTTTCAGCCCCTCTGTTTCTCGCCCTCTGTTTCAACCCCTCGGCTTCTCGCCCTCTGTTTTAGCCCCTCTGTTTCAGCCCCTCTGTTTCAGCCCCTCTGTTTCAGCCCCTCTGTTTCTCACCCTCTGTTTCAGCCCCTCGGTTTCTCGCCCTCTGTTTCAGCCCCTCTGTTTCAGCCCCTCTGTTTCAGCCCCTCTGTTTCTCGCCCCCTGTTTCAGCCCCTCTGATTCAGCCCCTCTGTTTCTCGCCCCCTGTTTCAGCCCCTCTGTTTCAGCCCCTCTGTTTCTCCCCCTCTGTTTCAACCCCTCGGTTTCTCGCCCTCTGTTTTAGCCCCTCTGTTTCAGCCCCTCTGTTTCAGCCCCTCTGTTTCAGCCCCTCTGTTTCAGCCGCTCTGTTTCAGCCCCTCTTTTTCTCGCCCTCTGTTTCAGCCCCTCTGTTTCAGCCCCTCTGTTTCTCGCCCTCTGTTTCAGCCCCTCCGTTTCTCGCCCTCTGTTTCAGCGCCTCTGTTTCAGCCCCTCTGTTTCAGCCCCTCTGTTTCAGCCCCTCTGTTTCTCGCCCTCTGTTTCAGCCCCTCTGTTTCAGCCCCTCTGTTTCTCGCCCTCTGTTTCAGCCCCTCTGTTTCAGCCCCTGTGTTTCTCGCCCTCTGTTTCAGCCCCTCTGTTTCAGCCCCTCTGTTTCAGCCCCTCTTTTTCTCCCCCTCTTTTTCAGCCCCACTGTTTCAGCCCCTCTGTTTCTCGCCCTCTGTTTCAGCCCCTCTGTTTCAGCCCCTCTTTTTCTCGCCCTCTGTTTCAGCCCCTCTGTTTCAGCCCCTCTGTTTCTCGCCCTCTGTTTCAGCCCCTCTGTTTCTCGCCCTCTGTTTCAGCCCCTCTGATTCAGCCCCTCTGTTTCTCGCCCCCTGTTTCAGCCCCTCTGTTTCAGCCCCTCTGTTTCTCGCCCTCTGTTTCAACCCCTCGTCTTCTCGCCCTCTGTTTTAGCCCCTCTGTTTCAGCCCCTCTGTTTCAGCCCCTCTGTTTCAGCCCCTCTGTTTCTCACCCTCTGTTTCAGCCCCTCGGTTTCTCGCCCTCTGTTTCAGCCCCTCTGTTTCAGCCCCTCTGTTTCAGCCCCTCTGTTTCTCGCCCCCTGTTTCAGCCCCTCTGATTCAGCCCCTCTGTTTCTCGCCCCCTGTTTCAGCCCCTCTGTTTCAGCCCCCCTGTTTCTGCCCCTCTGTTTCTCGCCCTCTGTTTCAGCCCCTCTGTTTCTCGCCCTCTGTTTCAGCCCCTCTGTTTCAGCCCCTCTGTTTCAGACCCTCTGTTCAGCCCCTCGGTTTCTCGCCCTCTGTTTCAGCCCCTCTGTTTCAGCCCCTCTGTTTCTCGCCCTCTGTTTCAGCCCCTCTGTTTCAGCCCCTCTGTTTCTCACCCTCTGTTTCTCGCACTCTGTTTCAGCCCCTCTGTTTCTCACCCTCTGTTTCAGCCCCTCTGTTTCAGCCCCTCTGTTCAGCCCCTCGGTTTCTTGCCCTCTGTTTCAGCCCCTCTGAATAAGCCCCTCTGATTCAGCCCCTCTGTTTCAGCCCCTCTGTTTCAGCCCCTCTGTTTCTCGCCCTCTGTTTCAGCCCCTCTGTTTCTCGCCCTCTGTTTCAGCCCCTCTGATTCAGCCCCTCTGTTTCAGCCCCTCTGATTCAGCCCCTCTGTTTCTCGCCCTCTGTTTCAGCCCCTCTGTTTCAGCCCCTCTGTTTCAGCCCCTCTGTTTCTCGCCCTCTGTTTCTCGCCCTCTGTTTCTGCCCCTCTGTTTCTCGCCCTCTGTTTCAGCCCCTCTGTTTCTCGCCCTCTGTTTCAGCCCCTCTGTTTCAGCCCCTCTGTTTCAGCCCCTCTGTTTCTCGCCCTCTGTTTCAGCCCCTCTGTTTCTTGCCCTCTGTTTCAGCCCCTCTGTTTCTCGCCCTCTGTTTCAGCCTCTCTGTTTCTCGCCCTCTGTTTCAGCCCCTCTGTTTCAGCCCCTCTGATTCAGCGCCTCTGTTTCAGCCCCTCTGTTTCTCGCCCTCTGTTTCAGCCCCTCTGATTCAGCCCCTCTGTTTCAGCCCCTCTGATTCAGCCCCTCTGTTTCAGCCCCTCTATTTCAGCCCCTCTGTTTCAGCCCCTCTGTTTCAGGCTCTCTGTTTCAGCCCGTCTGTTTCAGCCCCTCTGTTTCAGCCCCTCTGATTCAGTCCCTTAGTTTCTCGCCCTCTGTTTCAGCCCCTCTGTTTCAGCCCCTCTGATTCAGCCCCTCTGATTCAGCCCCTCTGTTTCTCGCCCTCTGTTTCAGCCCCTCTGTTTCAGCCCCTCTATTTCTCGCCCTCTGTTTCTGCCCCTCTGTTTCAGCTCCTCTGTTTCAGCCCCTCTGTTTCTTGCCTCTGTTTCAGCCGCTCGGTTTCAGCCCCTCTGTTTCAGCCCCTCCAATTCAGCCCCTCTGTTTCAGCCCCTCTGTTTCTGCCCCTCTGTTTCAGCCCCTCTGTTTCTCGCCCTTTGTTTCAGCCCCTCTGTTTCTCGCCCTCATTTTCAGCCCCTCTGTTTCAGCCCCTCTGTTTCAGCCCCTCTGTTTCTCGCCCTCTGTTTCAGCCCTTCTGTTTCTTGCCCTCTGTTTCAGCCCCTCTGTTTCAGCCCCTCTGTTTCAGCCCCTCTGTTTCTCGCCCTCTGTTTCTGCCCCGCTGTTTCTCGCCCTCTGTTTCAGCCCCTCTGTTTCTCGCCTTCTGTTTCAGCCCCTCTGATTCAGCCCCTCTGTTTCAGCCCCTCTGATTCAACCCCTCTGATTCAGCCCCTCTGTTTCTCGCCCTCTGTTTCAGCCCCACTGTTTCAGCACTTCTGTTTCAGCCACACGGTTTCAGCCCCTCTGTTTCTTGCCCTCTGTTTCAGCCCCTCTGTTTCTCGCCCTCTGTTTCAGCCCCTCTGTTTCTCGCCCTCTGTTTCAGCCCCTCTGTTTCGCACTCTCTGTTTCAGCCCCTCTGTTTCAGCCCCTCTGTTTCTCGCCCTCTGTTTCTGCTCCTCTGTTTCTCGCCCTCTGTTTCAGCCCCTCTATTTCTCGCCCTCTGTTTCAGCCCCTCTGATTCAGCCCCTCTGTTTCAGCCCCTCTGAATCAGCCCCTCTGTTTCAGCCCCTCTGTTTCTCGCCCTCTGTTTCAGCCCCTCTGTTTCTCACCCTCTGTTTCAGCACCTCTGTTTCAGCCCCTCTGTTTCTCGCCCTCTGTTTCAGCCCCTCTGTTTCTCGCCCTCTGTTTCAGCCCCTCTGATTCAGCCCCGCTGTTTCTCGCCCTCTGTTTCAGCCCCTCTGTTTCTCGCCCTCTGTTTCAGCCCCTCTGTTTCAGCCCCACTGATTCAGCCCCTCTGTTTCAGCCCCTCTGATTCAGCCCCTCTGTTTCAGCTCCTCTGATTCAGTACCTTAGTTTCTCGCCTTCTGTTTCAGCCCCTCTGTTTCAGCCCCTCTATTTCAGCCCCTCTGTTTCAGCCCCTCTGTTTCAGGCTCTCTGTTTCAGCCCGTCTGTTTCAGCCCCACTGTTTCAGCCCCTCTGATTCAGTCCCTTAGTTTCTCGCCCTCTGTTTTAGCCCCTCTGTTTCAGCCCCTCTGATTCAGCCCCTCTGATTCAGCCCCTCTGTTTCTCGCCCTCTGTTTCAGCCCCTCTGTTTCAGCCCCTCTGATTCAGCCCCTCTGATTCAGCCCCTCTGTTTCTCGCCCTCTGTTTCTGACCCTCTGTTTCAGCCCCTCTGTTTCAGCCCCTCCGATTCAGCCCCTCTGTTTCAGCCCCTCTGTTTCTGCCCCTCTGTTTCAGCCCCTCTGTTTCTCGCCCTCTGTTTCAGCCCCTCTGTTTCAGCCCCTCTGTTTCAGCCCCTCTGTTTCAGCCCCTCTGTTTCTCGCCCTCTGTTTCAGCCCCTCTGATTCAGCCCCTCTATTTCTCGCCCTCTGTTTCTGCCCCTCTGTTTCAGCCCCTCTGTTTCAGCCCCTCTGTTTCTTGCCCTCTGTTTCAGCCGCTCGGTTTCAGCCCCTCTGTTTCAGCCCCTCCGATTCAGCCCCTCTGTTTCAGCCCCTCTGTTTCTGCCCCTCTGTTTAGGCCCCTCTGTTTCTCGCCCTTTGTTTCAGCCCCTCTGTTTCTCGCCCTCTGTTTCAGCCCCTCAGTTTCAGCCCCTCTGTTTCAGCCCCTCTGTTTCTCGCCCTCTGTTTCAGCCCCTCTGTTTCTTGCCCTCTGTTTCAGCCCCTCTGTTTCAGCCCCTCTGTTTCAGCCCCTCTGTTTCTCGCCCTGTTTCTGCCCCTCTGTTTCTCGCCCTCTGTTTCAGCCCCTCTGTTTCTCGCCTTCTGTTTCAGCCCCTCTGATTCAGCCCCTCTGTTTCAGCCCCTCTGATTCAGCCCCTCTGATTCAGCCCCTCTGTTTCTCGCCCTCTGTTTCAGCCCCTCTGTTTCAGCCCTTCTGTTTCAGCCACTCGGTTTCAGCCCCTCTGTTTCTTGCCCTCTGTTTCAGCCCCTCTGTTTCTCGCCCTCTGTTTCAGCCCCTCTGTTTCTCGCCCTCTGTTTCAGCCCCTCTGTTTCGCACTCTCTGTTTCAGCCCCTCTGTTTCAGCCCCTCTGTTTCTCGCCCTCTGTTTCTGCTCCTCTGTTTCTCGCCCTCTGTTTCAGCCCCTCTGTTTCTCGCCCTCTGTTTCAGTCCCTCTGTTTCTGCCCCTCTGTTTCAGCCCCTCTGTTTCTCACCCTCTGTTTCAGCACTTCTGATTCAGCCCCTCTGTTTCAGCCCCTCTGAATCAGCCCCTCTGTTTCAGCCCCTCTGTTTCAGCCCCTCCGATTCAGCCCCTCTGTTTCAGCCCCTCTGTTTCTGCCCCTCTGTTTCAGCCCCTCTGTTTCTCGCCCTCTGTTTCAGCCCCTCTGTTTCAGCCCCTCTGTTTCAGCCCCTCTGTTTCAGCCCCTCTGTTTCTCGCCCTCTGTTTCAGCCCCTCTGATTCAGCCCCTCTATTTCTCGCCCTCTGTTTCTGCCCCTCTGTTTCAGCCCCTCTGTTTCAGCCCCTCTGTTTCTTGCCCTCTGTTTCAGCCGCTCGGTTTCAGCCCCTCTGTTTCAGCCCCTCCGATTCAGCCCCTCTGTTTCAGCCCCTCTGTTTCTGCCCCTCTGTTTAGGCCCCTCTGTTTCTCGCCCTTTGTTTCAGCCCCTCTGTTTCTCGCCCTCTGTTTCAGCCCCTCTGTTTCAGCCCCTCTGTTTCAGCCCCTCTGTTTCTCGCCCTCTGTTTCAGCCCCTCTGTTTCTTGCCCTCTGTTTCAGCCCCTCTGTTTCAGCCCCTCTGTTTCAGCCCCTCTGTTTCTCGCCCTCTGTTTCTGCCCCTCTGTTTCTCGCCCTCTGTTTCAGCCCCTCTGTTTCTCGCCTTCTGTTTCAGCCCCTCTGATTCAGCCCCTCTGTTTCAGCCCCTCTGATTCAGCCCCTCTGATTCAGCCCCTCTGTTTCTCGCCCTCTGTTTCAGCCCCTCTGTTTCAGCCCTTCTGTTTCAGCCACTCGGTTTCAGCCCCTCTGTTTCTTGCCCTCTGTTTCAGCCCCTCTGTTTCTCGCCCTCTGTTTCAGCCCCTCTGTTTCTCGCCCTCTGTTTCAGCCCCTCTGTTTCGCACTCTCTGTTTCAGCCCCTCTGTTTCAGCCCCTCTGTTTCTCGCCCTCTGTTTCTGCTCCTCTGTTTCTCGCCCTCTGTTTCAGCCCCTCTGTTTCTCGCCCTCTGTTTCAGTCCCTCTGTTTCTGCCCCTCTGTTTCAGCCCCTCTGTTTCTCACCCTCTGTTTCAGCACCTCTGATTCAGCCCCTCTGTTTCAGCCCCTCTGAATCAGCCCCTCTGTTTCAGCCCCTTTGTTTCTCGCCCTCTGTTTCAGCCCCTCTGTTTTTCACCCTCTGTTTCAGCACCTCTGTTTCAGCCCCTCTGTTTCTCGCCCTCTGTTTCAGCCCCTCTGTTTCTCGTCCTCTGTTTCAGCCCCTCTGATTCAGCCCCGCTGTTTCTCGCCCTCTGTTTCAGCCCCTCTGTTTCTCGCCATCTGTTTCAGCCCCTCTGTTTCTCGCCCTCTGTTTCAGCCCCTCTGTTTCAGCCCCTCTGTTTCAGCCCCTCTGTTTCTCGCCCTCTGTTTCAGCCCCTCTGTTTCTCGCCATCTGTTTCAGCCCCTCTGTTTCAGCCCCTCTGATTCAGCCCCTCTGTTTCAGCCCCTCTGATTCAGCCCCTCTGTTTCAGCCCCTCTGATTCAGTACCTTAGTTTCTCGCCCTCTGTTTCAGCCCCTCTGTTTCAGCCCCTCTATTTCAGCCCCTCTGTTTCAGCCCCTCTGTTTCAGGCTCTCTGTTTCAGCCCGTCTGTTTCAGCCCCACTGTTTCAGCCCCTCTGATTCAGTCCCTTAGTTTCTCGCCCTCTGTTTTAGCCCCTCTGTTTCAGCCCCTCTGATTCAGCCCCTCTGATTCAGCCCCTCTGTTTCTCGCCCTCTGTTTCAGCCCCTCTGTTTCAGCCCCTCTGATTCAGCCCCTCTGTTTCTCGCCCTCTGTTTCTGCCCCTCTGTTTCAGCCCCTCTGTTTCTTGCCCTCTGTTTCAGCCCCTCTGTTTCAGCCCCTCTGTTTCAGCCCCTCCGATTCAGCCCCTCTGTTTCAGCCCCTCTGTTTCTGCCCCTCTGTTTCAGCCCCTCTGTTTCTCGCCCTCTGTTTCAGCCCCTCTGTTTCTTGCCCTCTGTTTCAGCCCCTCTGTTTCAGCCCCACTGTTTCTCGCCCTCTGTTTCTGCCCCTGTTTCTCGCCCTCTGTTTCAGCCCGTCTGTTTCTCGCCTTCTGTTTCAGCCCCTCTGATTCAGCCCCTCTGTTTCAGCCCCTCGGTTTCAGCCCCTCTGATTCAGCTCCTCTGTTTCTCGCCCTCTGTTTCAGCCCCTCTGTTTCAGCCCTTCTGTTTCAGCCACTCGGTTTCAGCCCCTCTGTTTCTTGCCCTCTGTTTCATCCCCTCTGTTTATCGCCCTCTGTTTTAGCCCCTCTGTTTCTCGCCCTCTGTTTCAGCCCCTCTGTTTCGCAATCTCTGTTTCAGCCCCTCTGTTTCAGCCTCTCTGTTTCAGCCCCTCCGATTCAGCCCCTCTGTTTCAGCCCCTCTGTTTCTGCCCCTCTGTTTCAGCCCCTCTGTTTCTCGCCCTTTGTTTCAGCCCCTCTGTTTCTCGCCCTCTGTTTCAGATCCTCTGCTTCAGCCCCTCTGTTTCAGCCCCTCTGTTTCTCGCCCTCTGTTTCAGCCCCTCTGTTTCTTGCCCTCTGTTTCAGCCCCTCTGTTTCAGCCCCACTGTTTCTCGCCCTCTGTTTCTGCCCCTCTGTTTCTCGCCTTCTGTTTCAGCCCCTCTGATTCAGGCCCTCTCTTTCAGCCCCTCTGTTTCTCGCCTTCTGTTTCAGCCCCTCTGATTCAGGCCCTCTGTTTCAGCCCCTCTGATTCAGCCCCTCTGATTCAGCCCCTCTGTTTCTCGCCCTCTGTTTCAGCCCCTCTGTTTCAGCCCTTCTGTTTCAGCCACTCGGTTTCAGCCCCTCTGTTTCTGGCCCTCTGTTTCAGCCCCTCTGTTTCTCGCTCTCTGTTTCAGCCCCTCTGTTTCAGCCCCTCTGTTTCAGCCCCTCTGTTTCTCGCCCTCTGTTTCAGCCCCTCTGTTTCTTGCCCTCTGTTTCAGCCCCTCTGTTTCAGCCCCTCTGTTTCAGCCCCTCTGTTTCTCGCCCTCTGTTTCAGCCCCTCTGATTCAGCCCCACTGTTTCTCGCCCTCTGTTTCAGCCCCTCTGTTTCTCGCCCTCTGTTTCAGCCCCTCTGTTTCAGCCCCTCTGTTTCAGCCCCTCTGTTTCTCGCCCTCTGTTTCAGCCCCTCTGATTCAGCCCCTCTGTTTCTCGCCCTCTGTTTCAGCCCCTCTGTTTCTCGCCCTCTGTTTCAGCCCCTCTGTTTCAGCCCCTCTGATTCAGCCCCTCTGTTTCAGCCCCTCTGATTCAGCCCCTCTGTTTCAGCCCCTCTGATTCAGTACCTTAGTTTCTCGCCCTCTGTTTCAGCCCCTCTGTTTCAGCCCCTCTATTTCAGCCCCTCTGTTTCAGCCCCTCTGTTTCAGGCTCTCTGTTTCAGCCCGTCTGTTTCAGCCCCACTGTTTCAGCCCCTCTGATTCAGTCCCTTAGTTTCTCGCCCTCTGTTTTAGCCCCTCTGTTTCAGCCCCTCTGATTCAGCCCCTCTGATTCAGCCCCTCTGTTTCTCGCCCTCTGTTTCAGCCCCTCTGTTTCAGCCCCTCTGATTCAGCCCCTCTGATTCAGCCCCTCTGTTTCTCGCCCTCTGTTTCTGCCCCTCTGTTTCAGCCCCTCTGTTTCAGCCCCTCTGTTTCTTGCCCTCTGTTTCAGCCCCTCTGTTTCAGCCCCTCTGTTTCAGCCCCTCTGTTTCAGCCCCTCTGTTTCAGCCCCTCTGTTTCTGCCCCTCTGTTTCCGCCCCTCTGTTTCTCGCGCTTTGTTTCAGCCCCTCTGTTTCTCGCCCTCTGTTTCAGCCCCTCTGTTTCAGCCCCTCTGTTTCAGCCCCTCTGTTTCTCGCCCTCTGTTTCAGCCCCTCTGTTTCTTGCCCTCTGTTTCAGCCACTCTGTTTCAGCCCCACTGTTTCTCGCCCTCTGTTTCTGCCCCTCTGTTTCTCGCCCTCTGTTTCAGCCCGTCTGTTTCTCGCCTTCTGTTTCAGCCCCTCTGTTTCAGCCCCTCTGTTTCAGCCCCTCTGTTTCAGCCCCTCTGATTCAGCTCCTCTGTTTCTCGCCCTCTGTTTCAGCCCCTCTGTTTCAGCCCTTCTGTTTCAGCCACTCGGTTTCAGCCCCTCTGTTTCTTGCCCTCTGTTTCAGCCCCTCTGTTTATCGCCCTCTGTTTTAGCCCCTCTGTTTCTCGCCCTCTGTTTCAGCCCCTCTGTTTCGCACTCTCTGTTTCAGCCCCTCTGTTTCAGCCCCTCTGTTTCAGCCCCTCCGATTCAGCCCCTCTGTTTCAGCCCCTCTGTTTCTGCCCCTCTGTTTCAGCCCCTCTGTTTCTCGCCCTTTGTTTCAGCCCCTCTGTTTCTCGCCCTCTGTTTCAGATCCTCTGCTTCAGCCCCTCTGTTTCAGCCCCTCTGTTTCTCGCTCTCTGTTTCAGCCCATCTGTTTCTTGCCCTCTGTTTCAGCCCCTCTGTTTCAGCCCCACTGTTTCTCGCCCTCTGTTTCTGCCCCTCTGTTTCTCGCCTTCTGTTTCAGCCCCTCTGATTCAGGCCCTCTCTTTCTGCCCCTCTGTTTCTCGCCTTCTGTTTCAGCCCCTCTGATTCAGGCCCTCTCTTTCAGCCCCTCTGATTCAGCCCCTCTGATTCAGCCCCTCTGTTTCTCGCCCTCTGTTTCAGCCCCTCTGTTTCAGCCCTTCTGTTTCAGCCTCTCGGTTTCAGCCCCTCTGTTTCTGGCCCTCTGTTTCAGCCCCTCTGTTTCTCGCTCTCTGTTTCAGCCCCTCTGATTCAGTCCCTTAGTTTCTCGCCCTCTGTTTTAGCCCCTCTGTTTCAGCCCCTCTGATTCAGCCCCTCTGATTCAGCCCCTCTGTTTCTCGCCCTCTGTTTCAGCCCCTCTGTTTCAGCCCCTCTGATTCAGCCCCTCTGTTTCTCGCCCTCTGTTTCTGCCCCTCTGTTTCAGCCCCTCTGTTTCTTGCCCTCTGTTTCAGCCCCTCTGTTTCAGCCCCTCTGTTTCAGCCCCTCCGATTCAGCCCCTCTGTTTCAGCCCCTCTGTTTCTGCCCCTCTGTTTCAGCCCCTCTGTTTCTCGCCCTCTGTTTCAGCCCCTCTGTTTCTTGCCCTCTGTTTCAGCCCCTCTGTTTCAGCCCCACTGTTTCTCGCCCTCTGTTTCTGCCCCTGTTTCTCGCCCTCTGTTTCAGCCCGTCTGTTTCTCGCCTTCTGTTTCAGCCCCTCTGATTCAGCCCCTCTGTTTCAGCCCCTCGGTTTCAGCCCCTCTGATTCAGCTCCTCTGTTTCTCGCCCTCTGTTTCAGCCCCTCTGTTTCAGCCCTTCTGTTTCAGCCACTCGGTTTCAGCCCCTCTGTTTCTTGCCCTCTGTTTCATCCCCTCTGTTTATCGCCCTCTGTTTTAGCCCCTCTGTTTCTCGCCCTCTGTTTCAGCCCCTCTGTTTCGCAATCTCTGTTTCAGCCCCTCTGTTTCAGCCTCTCTGTTTCAGCCCCTCCGATTCAGCCCCTCTGTTTCAGCCCCTCTGTTTCTGCCCCTCTGTTTCAGCCCCTCTGTTTCTCGCCCTTTGTTTCAGCCCCTCTGTTTCTCGCCCTCTGTTTCAGATCCTCTGCTTCAGCCCCTCTGTTTCAGCCCCTCTGTTTCTCGCCCTCTGTTTCAGCCCCTCTGTTTCTTGCCCTCTGTTTCAGCCCCTCTGTTTCAGCCCCACTGTTTCTCGCCCTCTGTTTCTGCCCCTCTGTTTCTCGCCTTCTGTTTCAGCCCCTCTGATTCAGGCCCTCTCTTTCAGCCCCTCTGTTTCTCGCCTTCTGTTTCAGCCCCTCTGATTCAGGCCCTCTGTTTCAGCCCCTCTGATTCAGCCCCTCTGATTCAGCCCCTCTGTTTCTCGCCCTCTGTTTCAGCCCCTCTGTTTCAGCCCTTCTGTTTCAGCCACTCGGTTTCAGCCCCTCTGTTTCTGGCCCTCTGTTTCAGCCCCTCTGTTTCTCGCTCTCTGTTTCAGCCCCTCTGTTTCAGCCCCTCTGTTTCAGCCCCTCTGTTTCTCGCCCTCTGTTTCAGCCCCTCTGTTTCTTGCCCTCTGTTTCAGCCCCTCTGTTTCAGCCCCTCTGTTTCAGCCCCTCTGTTTCTCGCCCTCTGTTTCAGCCCCTCTGATTCAGCCCCACTGTTTCTCGCCCTCTGTTTCAGCCCCTCTGTTTCTCGCCCTCTGTTTCAGCCCCTCTGTTTCAGCCCCTCTGTTTCAGCCCCTCTGTTTCTCGCCCTCTGTTTCAGCCCCTCTGATTCAGCCCCTCTGTTTCTCGCCCTCTGTTTCAGCACCTCTGTTTCTCGCCCTCTGTTTCAGCCCCTCTGTTTCAGCCCCTCTGATTCAGCCCCTCTGTTTCAGCCCCTCTGATTCAGCCCCTCTGTTTCAGCCCCTCTGATTCAGTACCTTAGTTTCTCGCCCTCTGTTTCAGCCCCTCTGTTTCAGCCCCTCTATTTCAGCCCCTCTGTTTCAGCCCCTCTGTTTCAGGCTCTCTGTTTCAGCCCGTCTGTTTCAGCCCCACTGTTTCAGCCCCTCTGATTCAGTCCCTTAGTTTCTCGCCCTCTGTTTTAGCCCCTCTGTTTCAGCCCCTCTGATTCAGCCCCTCTGATTCAGCCCCTCTGTTTCTCGCCCTCTGTTTCAGCCCCTCTGTTTCAGCCCCTCTGATTCAGCCCCTCTGATTCAGCCCCTCTGTTTCTCGCCCTCTGTTTCTGCCCCTCTGTTTCAGCCCCTCTGTTTCAGCCCCTCTGTTTCTTGCCCTCTGTTTCAGCCCCTCTGTTTCAGCCCCTCTGTTTCAGCCCCTCTGTTTCAGCCCCTCTGTTTCAGCCCCTCTGTTTCTGCCCCTCTGTTTCCGCCCCTCTGTTTCTCGCGCTTTGTTTCAGCCCCTCTGTTTCTCGCCCTCTGTTTCAGCCCCTCTGTTTCAGCCCCTCTGTTTCAGCCCCTCTGTTTCTCGCCCTCTGTTTCAGCCCCTCTGTTTCTTGCCCTCTGTTTCAGCCACTCTGTTTCAGCCCCACTGTTTCTCGCCCTCTGTTTCTGCCCCTCTGTTTCTCGCCCTCTGTTTCAGCCCGTCTGTTTCTCGCCTTCTGTTTCAGCCCCTCTGTTTCAGCCCCTCTGTTTCAGCCCCTCTGTTTCAGCCCCTCTGATTCAGCTCCTCTGTTTCTCGCCCTCTGTTTCAGCCCCTCTGTTTCAGCCCTTCTGTTTCAGCCACTCGGTTTCAGCCCCTCTGTTTCTTGCCCTCTGTTTCAGCCCCTCTGTTTATCGCCCTCTGTTTTAGCCCCTCTGTTTCTCGCCCTCTGTTTCAGCCCCTCTGTTTCGCACTCTCTGTTTCAGCCCCTCTGTTTCAGCCCCTCTGTTTCAGCCCCTCCGATTCAGCCCCTCTGTTTCAGCCCCTCTGTTTCTGCCCCTCTGTTTCAGCCCCTCTGTTTCTCGCCCTTTGTTTCAGCCCCTCTGTTTCTCGCCCTCTGTTTCAGATCCTCTGCTTCAGCCCCTCTGTTTCAGCCCCTCTGTTTCTCGCTCTCTGTTTCAGCCCATCTGTTTCTTGCCCTCTGTTTCAGCCCCTCTGTTTCAGCCCCACTGTTTCTCGCCCTCTGTTTCTGCCCCTCTGTTTCTCGCCTTCTGTTTCAGCCCCTCTGATTCAGGCCCTCTCTTTCTGCCCCTCTGTTTCTCGCCTTCTGTTTCAGCCCCTCTGATTCAGGCCCTCTCTTTCAGCCCCTCTGATTCAGCCCCTCTGATTCAGCCCCTCTGTTTCTCGCCCTCTGTTTCAGCCCCTCTGTTTCAGCCCTTCTGTTTCAGCCTCTCGGTTTCAGCCCCTCTGTTTCTGGCCCTCTGTTTCAGCCCCTCTGTTTCTCGCTCTCTGTTTCAGCCCCTCTGTTTCAGCCCCTCTGTTTCAGCCCCTCTGTTTCTCGCCCTCTGTTTCAGCCCCTCTGTTTCTTGCCCTCTGTTTCAGCCCCTCTGTTTCAGCCCCTCTGTTTCAGCCCCTCTGTTTCTCGCCCTCTGTTTCAGCCCCTCTGATTCAGCCCCTCTGTTTCTCGCCCTCTGTTTCAGCCCCTCTGTTTCTCGCCCTCTGTTTCAGCCCCTCTGTTTCAGCCCCTCTGTTTCAGCACCTCTGTTTCTCGCCCTCTGTTTCAGCCCCTCTGATTCAGCCCCTCTGTTTCTCACCCTCTGTTTCAGCCCCTCTGTTTCTCGCCATCTGTTTCAGCCCCTCTGTTTCTCGCCCTCTGTTTCAGCCCCTCTGTTTCAGCCCCTCTGTTTCAGCCCCTCTGTTTCTCGCCCTCTGTTTCAGCCCCTCTGTTTCTCGCCCTCTGTTTCAGCCTCTCTGTTTCTTGCCCTCTGTTTCAGCCCCTCTGTTTCAGCCCCTCTGATTCAGCCCCTCTGTTTCAGCCCCTCTGAATCAGCCCCTCTGTTTCAGACCCTCTATTTCAGCCCCTCTGTTTCAGCCACTCTGTTTCAGGCTCTCTGTTTCAGCCCGTCTTTTTCAGCCCCTCTGTTTCAGCCCCTCTGATTCAGTACCTTAGTTTCACGCCCTCTGTTTCAGCCTCTCTGTTTCAGCCCCTCTATTTCAGCCCCTCTGTTTCAGCCCCTCTGTTTCAGGCTCTCTGTTTCAGCCCGACTGTTTCAGCCCCTCTGTTTCTCTCCCTCTGTTTCAGCCCCTCTGTTTCTCGCCCTCTGTTTCAGCTCCTCTGTTTCAGCCCCTCTGATTCAGCCCCTCTGATTCAGCCCCTCTGTTTCTCGCCCTCTGTTTCAGCCCCTCTGTTTCAGCCCCTCTGATTCAGCCCCTCTGATTCAGCCCCTCTGTTTCTCGCCCTCTGTTTCTGCCCCTCTGTTTCAGCCCCTCTGTTTCAGCCCCTCTGTTTCTTGCCCTCTGTTTCAGCCCCTCTGTTTCAGCCCCTCTGTTTCAGCCCCTCCGATTCAGCCCCTCTGTTTCAGCCCCTCTTTTTCTGCCCCTCTGTTTCAGCCCCTCTGTTTCTCGCCCTTTGTTTCAGCCCCTCTGTTTCTCGCCCTCTGTTTCAGCCCCTCTGTTTCAGCCCCTCTTTTTCTCGCCCTCTGTTTCAGCCCCTCTGTTTCTTGCCCTCTGTTTCAGCCCCTCTGTTTCAGCCCCTCTGTTTGTCGCCCTCTGTTTCTGCCCCTCTGTTTCTCGCCATCTGTTTCAGCCCCTCTGTTTCTCGCCTTCTGCTTCAGCCCCTCTGATTCAGCCCCTCTGTTTCAGCCCCTCAGATTCAGCCCCTGTGATTCAGCCCCTCTGTTTCTCGCCCTCTGTTTCAGCCCCTCTGTTTCAGCCCTTCTGTTTCAGCCACTCGGTTTCAGCCCCTCTGTTTCTTGCCCTCTGTTTCAGCCCCTCTGTTTCTCGCCCTCTGTTTCAGCCCCTCTGTTTCTCGCCCTCTATTTCAGCCCCTCTGTTTCGCACTCTCTGTTTCAGCCCCTCTGTTTCAGCCCCTCTGTTTCTCGCCCTCTGTTTCTGCTCCTCTGTTTCTCGCCCTCTGTTTCAGCCGCTCTGTTTCTCGCCCTCTGTTTCAGCCGCTCTGATTCAGCCCCTCTGTTTCAGCCCCTCTGAATCAGTCCCTCTGTTTCAGCCCCTCTGATTCAGCCCCTCTGTTTCTCGCCCTCTGTTTCAGCCCCTCTGTTTCAGCCCCTCTGTTTCTCGCCCTCTGTTTCAGCCCCTCTGTTTCTCGCCCTCTGTTTCAGCCCCTCTGTTTCTCGCCCTCTGTTTCAGCCCCTCTGATTCAGCCCCTCTGTTTCTCGCCGTCTGTTTCAGCCCCTCTGTTTCTCGCCATCTCTTTCAGCCCCTCTGTTTCTCGCCCTCTGTTTCAGCCCCTCTGTTTCAGCCCCTCTGTTTCAGCCGTTCTGTTTCTCGCCCTCTGTTTCAGCCCCTCTGTTTCTCGCCCTCTGTTTCAGCCTCTCTGTTTCTCGCCCTCTGTTTCAGCCCCTCTGTTTCAGCCCCTCTGATTCAGCCCCTCTGTTTCAGCCCCTCTGTTTCTCGCCCTCTGTTTCAGCCCCTCTGATTCAGCCCCTCTGTTTCAGCCCCTCTGATTCAGCCCCTCTGTTTCAGAGCCTCTATTTCAGCCCCTCTGTTTCAGCCACTCTGTTTCAGGCTCTCTGTTTCAGCCCGTCTGTTTCAGCCCCTCTGTTTCAGCCCCTCTGATTCAGTACCTTAGTTTCTCGCCCTCTGTTTCAGCCCCTCTGTTTCAGCCCCTCTGATTCAGCCCCTCTGATTCAGCCCCTCTGATTCAGCCCCTCTGTTTCTCGCCCTCTGTTTCTGCCCCTCTGTTTCAACCCCTCTGTTTCAGCCCCTCTGTTTCTTGCACTCTGTTTGAGCCCCTCTCTTTCAGCCCCTCCGATTCAGCCCCTCTGTTTCACCCCCTCTGTTTGTGCCCCTCTGTTTCAGCCCCTCTGTTTCTCGCCCTTTGTTTCAGCCCCTCTGTTTCTCGCCCTCTGTTTCAGCCCCTCTGCTTCAGCCCCACTGTTTCAGCCCCTCTGTTTCTCGCCCTCTGTTTCAGCCCCTCTGTTTCTTGCCCTCTGTTTCAGGCCCTCTGTTTCAGCCCCACTGTTTCTCGCCCTCTGTTTCTGCCCCTCTGTTTCTCGCCCTCTGTTTCAGCCCCTCTGTTTCTCGCCTTCTGTTTCAGCCCCTCTGATTCAGGCCCTCTGTTTCAGCCCCTCTGATTCAGCTCCTCTGATTCAGCCCCTCTGTTTCTCGCCCTCTGTTTCAGCCCCTCTGTTTCCGCCATTCTGTTTCAGCCACTCGGTTTCAGCCCCTCTGTTTCTTGCCCTCTGTTTCAGCCCCTCTGTTTCTCGACCTCTGTTTCAGCCCCTCTGTTTCTCGCCCTCTGTTTCAGCCCCTCTGTTTCGCATTCTCTGTTTCAGCCCCTCTGTTTCAGCCCCTCTGTTTCTCGCCCTCTGCTTCTGCTCCTCTGTTTCTCGCCCTCTGTTTCAGCCCCTCTGTTTCTCGCCGTCTGATTCAGCCCCTCTGATTCAGCCCCTCTGTTTCAGCCCCTCTGAATCAGCCCCTCTGTTTCAGCCCCTCTGTTTCAGCCCCTCTGTTTCTCGCCCTCTGTTTCAGCCCCTCTGATTCAGCCCCTCTGTTTCTCGCCCTCTGTTTCAGCCCCTCTGTTTCTCGCCCTCTGTTTCAGCCCCTCTGTTTCTCGCCCTCTGTTTCAGCCCCTCTGATTCAGCCTCTCTGTTTCTCGCCCTCAGTTTCAGCCCCTCTGTTTCTCCACATCTGTTTCAGCCGCTCTGTTTCTCGCCCTCTGTTTCAGCCCCTCTGTTTCAGCCCCTCTGTTTCAGCCCCTCTGTTTCTCGCCCTCTGTTTCAGCCCCTCTGTTTCTCGCCCTCTGTTTCAGCCTCTCTGTTTCTCGCCCTCGGTGTCAGCCCCTCTGTTTCAACCCCTCTGATTCAGCCCCTCTGTTTCAGCCCCTCTGTTTCTCGCCCTCTGTTTCAGCCCCTCTGATTCAGCCCCTCTGTTTCAGCCCCTCTGATTCAGCCCCTCTGTTTCAGACCCTCTATTTCAGCCCCTCTGTTTCAGCCACTCTGTTTCAGGCTCTCTGTTTCAGCCCGTCTGTTTCAGCCCCTCTGCTTCAGCCCCTCTGATTCAGTACCTTAGTTTCTCGCCCTCTGTTTCAGCCCCTCTGTTTCAGCCCCTCTGATTCAGCCCCTCTGATTCAGCCCCTCTGTTTCTCGCCCTCTGTTTCAGCCCCTCTGATTCAGCCCCTCTGTTTCTCGCCCTCTGTTTCTCGCCCTCTTTTTCTGCCCATCTGTTTCAGCCCCTCTGTTTCAGCCCCTTTGTTTCTTGCCCTCTGTTTCAGCCCCTCTGTTCCAGCCCCTCTGTTTCAGCCCCTCCGTTTCAGCCCCTCTGTTTCAGCCCCTCTGGTTCAGCCCCTCTGTTTCAGCCCCTCTGTTTCTCGCCCTTTGTTTCAGCCCCTCTGTTTGTCGCCCTCTGTTCAGCCCCTCTGTTTCTCGCCCTCTGTTTCAGCCCCTCTGTTTCAGCCCCTCTGTTTCAGCCCCTCTGTTTCTCGCCCTCTGTTTCAGCCCCTCTGTTTCTTGCCCTCGGTTTCATCCCCTCTGTTTCAGCCCCTCTGTTTCTCGCCCTTTGTTTCTGCCCCTCTGTTTCTCGCCCTCTGTTTCAGCCCCTCTGTTTCTCGCCTTCTGTTTCAGCCCCTCTGATTCAGGCCCTCTGTTTCAGCCCCTCTGATTCAGCCCCTCTGATTCAGCCCCTCTGTTTCTCGCCCTCTGTTTCAGCCCCTCTGTTTCAGCCCTTCTGTTTCAGCCACTCGGTTTCAGCCCCTCTGTTTCTTGCCCTCTGTTTCAGCCCCTCTGTTTCAGACCCTCTGTTTCAGCCCCTCTGTTTCTCGCCCTCTGTTTCAGCCCCTTTGTTTCGCACTCTCTGTTTCAGCCCCTCTGTTTCAGCCTCTCTGTTTCTCCCCCTCTGTTTCTGCTCCTCTGTTTCTCGCTCCCTGTTTCAGCCCCTCTGTTTCTCGCCCTCTGTTTCAGCCCCTCCGATTCAGCCCCTCTGTTTCAGCCCCTCTGAATCAGCCCCTCTGTTTCAGCCCCTCTGTTTCAGCCCCTCTGTTTCTCGCCCTCTGTTTCAGCCCCTCTGTTTCTCACCCTCTGTTTCAGCACCTCTGTTTCAGCCCCTCTGTTTCTCGCCCTCTGTTTCAGCCCCTCTGTTTCTCGCCCTCTGTTTCAGCCCCTCTGATTCAGCCCCTCTGTTTCTCGCCCTCTGTTTCAGACCCTCTGTTTCTCGCCATCTCTTTCAGCCCATCTGTTTCTCGCCCTCTGTTTCAGCCCCTCTGTTTCAGCCCCTCTGTTTCAGCCCCTCTGTTTCTCGCCCTCTGTTTCAGCCCCTCTGTTTCTCGCCCTCTGTTTCAGCCCCTCTATTTCTCGCCCTCTGTTTCAGCCCCTCTGTTTCAGCTCCACTGTCTCAGCCCCTTTGTTTCAGCCCCTCTGTTTCTCGCCCTCTGTTTCAGCCCCTCTTATTCAGCCCCACTGTTTCAGCCCCTCTGAATCAGCCCCTCTGATTCAGCCCCTCTGTTTCAGACCCTCTGTTTCAGCCCCTCTGTTTCTCGCCCTCTGTTTCAGCCCCTCTGTTTCTCACCCTCTGTGTCAGCCCCTCTGTTTCAGCCCCACTGTTCCTCGCCCTCTGCTTCAGCCCCTCTGTTTCTCGCCCTCTGTTTCAGCTCCTCTGATTCAGCCCCTCTATTTCTCGCCCTCTGTTTCAGCCACTCTGTTTCTCGCCCTCTTTTTCAGCCCCTCTGTTTCTCGCCCTCTGTTTCAGCCCCTCTGTTTCAGCCCCTCTGTTTCAGCCCCTCTGTTTCTCGCCCTCTGTTTCAGCCCCTCTGTTTCTCGCCCTGTGTTTCAGCCCCTCTATTTCTCGCCCTCTGTTTCAGCCCCTCTGTTTCAGCCCCACTGTTTCAGCTCCTCTGTTTCAGCCCCTCTGTTTCTCGCCCTCTGTTTCAGCCCCTCTGTTTCAGCCCCTCTGTTTCAGCCCATCTGTTTCTCGCCCTCTGTTTCAGCCCCTCTGTTTCAGACCCTCTGTTTCAGTCCCTCTGTTTCTCGCCCTCTGTTTCTCGCACTCTGTTTCAGCCCCTCTGTTTCAGCCCCTCTGTTTCTCGCCCTCTGTTTCAGCCCCTCTGTTTCAGCCCCTCTGTTTCAGCCCCTCTGTTTCAGCCCCTCTGTTTCTCGCCCTCTGTTTCAGCCCCTCTGTTTCTTGCCCTCTGTTTCAGCCCCTCTGTTTCTCGCCCTCTGTTTCAGCCTCTCTGTTTCTCGCCCTCGGATTCAGCCCCTCTGTTTCAGCCCCTCTGTTTCAGCCCCTCTGTTTCAGCCCCTCTGTTTCTCGCACTCTGTTTCAGCCCCTCTGTTTCTCGCCCTCTGTTTCAGCTCCTCTGATTCAGCCACTCTGTTTCAGCCCCTCTGATTCAGCTCCTCTGTTTCAGCCCCTCTATTTCAGCCCCTTTGTTTCAGCCCCTCTGTTTCATCCACTCTGTTTCTCGCCCTCTGTTTCTCACCCTCTGTTTCTCGCCCTCTGTTTCAGCCCCTCTGTTTTTCGCCCTCTGTTTCAGCCCCTCTGTTTCTCGCCCTCTGTTTCAGGTTCTCTGTTTCAGCCCGTCTGTTTCAGCCCCTCTGTTTCAGCCCCTTTGTTTCTCGCCCTCTGTTTCTCGCCCGCTGTTTCAGCCCCTTTGTTTCTCGCCCACTGTTTCAGCCCCTCTGTTTCAGTCCCTCTGATTCAGCCCCTCTGATTCAGCCCCTCTGTTTCTCGCCCTCTGTTTCAGCCCCTCTGTTTCGCGCCCTCTGTTTCAGCCCCTCTGTTTTTCGCCCTCTGTTTCAGCCCCTCTGTTTCTCGCCCTCTGTTTCAGGCTCTCTGTTTCAGCCCGTCTGTTTCAGCCCCTCTGTTTCAGCCCCTCTGTTTCTCGCCCTCTGTTTCTCGCCCGCTGTTTCAGCCCCTTTGTTTCTCGCCCTCTGTTTCAGCCCCTCTGTTTCAGCCGCTCTGATTCAGACCATCTGTTTCAGCCCCTCTGTTTCAGCCCCTCTGTTTCTCGCCCTCAGTTTCTGCCCCTCTGTTTCTCGCCCTCTGTTTCAGCCCCTCTGTTTCAGCCCCTCTGTTTCTCGCCCTCTGTTTCAGCCCCTCTGTTTCTCGCCCTCTGTTTCAGACCCTCTGTTTCAGCCCCTCTGTTTCTCGCCCTCTGTTTCTGCCCCTCAGTTTCTCGCCCTCTGTTTCAGCCCCTCTGTTTTTCGCCTTCTGTTTCAGCCCCTCTGATTCAGCCCCTCAGTTTCAGCCCTTCTGATTCAGCCCCTCTGATTCAGCCCCTCTGTTTCTCGCCCTCTGTTTCAGCCCCTCTGTTTCAGCCCTTCTGTTTCAGCCCCTCTGTTTCAGCCCCTCTGTTTCTCGCCCTCTGTTTCAGCCCCTCTGTTTCAGCCCTTCTGTTTCAGCCCCTCTGTTTCAGCCCCTCTGTTTCAGCCCCTCTGTTTCTCGCCCTCTGTTTCAGCCCCTCTGTTTCTCGCCCTCTGTTTCAGACCCTCTGTTTCTCGCCCTCTGTTTCAGCCCCTCTGTTTCAGCCCCTCTGTTTCAGCCCCTCTGTTTCTCGCCCTCTGTTTCAGCCCCTCTGTTTCTCGCCCTCTGTTTCAGCCCCTCTGTTTCTCGCCCTCTGTTTCAGCCCCTCTATTTCTCGCCCTCTGTTTCAGCCCCTCTGTTTTAGCCCCACTGTTTCAGCCCCTTTGTTTCAGCCCCTCTGTTTCTCGCACTCTGTTTCAGCCGCTCTGTTTCTCGCCCTCTGTATCAGCCCCTCTGTTTCAGCCCCACTGTTTCAGTCCCTCTGTTTCTCGCCCTTTGTTTCTGGCCCTCTGTTTCAGCCCCTCTGTTTCTCGCTCTCTGTTTCAGCCCCTCTGTTTCAGCCCCTCTGATTCAGCCCCTCTGTTTCTCGCCCTCTGTTTCAGCCCCTCTGTTTCAGCCCTTCTGTTTCAGCCACTCGGTTTCAGCCCCTCTGTTTCTTGCCCTCTGTTTCAGCCCCTCTGTTTCAGACCCTCTGTTTCAGCCCCTCTGTTTCTCGCCCTCTGTTTCAGCCCCTTTGTTTCGCACTCTCTGTTTCAGCCCCTCTGTTTCAGCCCCTCTGTTTCTCGCCCTCTGTTTCTGCTCCTCTGTTTCTCGCTCCCTGTTTCAGCCCCTCTGTTTCTCGCCCTCTGTTTCAGCCCCTCCGATTCAGCCCCTCTGTTTCAGCCCCTCTGAATCAGCCCCTCTGTTTCAGCCCCTCTGTTTCAGCCCCTCTGTTTCTCGCCCTCTGTTTCAGCCCCTCTGTTTCTCACCCTCTGTTTCAGCACCTCTGTTTCAGCCCCTCTGTTTCTCGCCCTCTGTTTCAGCCCCTCTGTTTCTCGCCCTCTGTTTCAGCCCCTCTGATTCAGCCCCTCTGTTTCTCGCCCTCTGTTTCAGACCCTCTGTTTCTCGCCATCTCTTTCAGCCCATCTGTTTCTCGCCCTCTGTTTCAGCCCCTCTGTTTCAGCCCCTCTGTTTCAGCCCCTCTGTTTCTCGCCCTCTGTTTCAGCCCCTCTGTTTCTCGCCCTCTGTTTCAGCCCCTCTATTTCTCGCCCTCTGTTTCAGCCCCTCTGTTTCAGCTCCACTGTTTCAGCCCCTTTGTTTCAGCCCCTCTGTTTCTCGCCCTCTGTTTCAGCCCCTCTTATTCAGCCCCACTGTTTCAGCCCCTCTGAATCAGCCCCTCTGATTCAGCCCCTCTGTTTCAGACCCTCTGTTTCAGCCCCTCTGTTTCTCGCCCTCTGTTTCAGCCCCTCTGTTTCTCACCCTCTGTGTCAGCCCCTCTGTTTCAGCCCCACTGTTCCTCGCCCTCTGTTTCAGCCCCTCTGTTTCTCGCCCTCTGTTTCAGCTCCTCTGATTCAGCCCCTCTATTTCTCGCCCTCTGTTTCAGCCACTCTGTTTCTCGCCCTCTTTTTCAGCCCCTCTGTTTCTCGCCCTCTGTTTCAGCCCCTCTGTTTCAGCCCCTCTGTTTCAGCCCCTCTGTTTCTCGCCCTCTGTTTCAGCCCCTCTGTTTCACGCCCTGTGTTTCAGCCCCTCTATTTCTCGCCCTCTGTTTCAGCCGCTCTGTTTCAGCCCCACTGTTTCAGCTCCTCTGTTTCAGCCCCTCTGTTTCTCGCCCTCTGTTTCAGCCCCTCTGTTTCAGCCCCTCTGTTTCTCGCCCTCTGTTTCAGCCCCTCTGTTTCAGCCCCTCTGTTTCAGTCCCTCTGTTTCTCGCCCTCTGTTTCTCGCACTCTGTTTCAGCCCCTCTGTTTCTCGCCCTCTGTTTCAGCCCCTCTGTTTCAGCCCCTCTGTTTCAGCCCCTCTGTTTCAGCCCCTCTGTTTCTCGCCCTCTGTTTCAGCCCCTCTGTTTCTTGCCCTCTGTTTCAGCCCCTCTGTTTCTCGCCCTCTGTTTCAGCCTCTCTGTTTCTCGCCCTCGGATTCAGCCCCTCTGTTTCAGCCCCTCTGTTTCAGCCCCTCTGTTTCAGCCCCTCTGTTTCTCGCCCTCTGTTTCAGCCCCTCTGTTTCTCGCCCTCTGTTTCAGCTCCTCTGATTCAGCCACTCTGTTTCAGCCCCTCTGATTCAGCTCCTCTGTTTCAGCCCCTCTATTTCAGCCCCTTTGTTTCAGCCGCTCTGTTTCATCCACTCTGTTTCTCGCCCTCTGTTTCTCACCCTCTGTTTCTCGCCCTCTGTTTCAGCCCCTCTGTTTTTCGCCCTCTGTTTCAGCCCCTCTGTTTCTCGCCTTCTGTTTCAGGCTCTCTGTTTCAGCCCGTCTGTTTCAGCCCCTCTGTTTCAGCCCCTTTGTTTCTCGCCCTCTGTTTCTCGCCCGCTGTTTCAGCCCCTTTGTTTCTCGCCCACTGTTTCAGCCCCTCTGTTTCAGTCCCTCTGATTCAGCCCCTCTGATTCAGCCCCTCTGTTTCTCGCCCTCTGTTTCAGCCCCTCTGTTTCTGCCCCTCTGTTTCAGCCCCTCTGTTTCGCGCCCTCTGTTTCAGCCCCTCTGTTTTTCGCCCTCTGTTTCAGCCCCTCTGTTTCTCGCCCTCTGTTTCAGGCACTCTGTTTCAGCCCGTCTGTTTCAGCCCCTCTGTTTCAGCCCCTCTGTTTCTCGCCCTCTGTTTCTCGCCCGCTGTTTCAGCCCCTTTGTTTCTCGCCCTCTGTTTCAGCCCCTCTGTTTCAGCCGCTCTGATTCAGACCATCTGTTTCAGCCCCTCTGTTTCAGGCCCTCTGTTTCTCGCCCTCAGTTTCTGCCCCTCTGTTTCTCGCCCTCTGTTTCAGCCCCTCTGTTTCAGCCCCTCTGTTTCTCGCCCTCTGTTTCAGCCCCTCTGTTTCTCGCCCTCTGTTTCAGACCCTCTGTTTCAGCCCCTCTGTTTCTCGCCCTCTGTTTCTGCCCCTCAGTTTCTCGCCCTCTGTTTCAGCCCCTCTGTTTCTCGCCTTCTGTTTCAGCCCCTCTGATTCAGCCCCTCAGTTTCAGCCCTTCTGATTCAGCCCCTCTGATTCAGCCCCTCTGTTTCTCGCCCTCTGTTTCAGCCCCTCTGTTTCAGCCCTTCTGTTTCAGCCCCTCTGTTTCAGCCCCTCTGTTTCTCGCCCTCTGTTTCAGCCCCTCTGTTTCAGCCCTTCTGTTTCAGCCCCTCTGTTTCAGCCCCTCTGTTTCAGCCCCTCTGTTTCTCGCCCTCTGTTTCAGCCCCTCTGTTTCTCGCCCTCTGTTTCAGACCCTCTGTTTCTCGCCCTCTGTTTCAGCCCCTCTGTTTCAGCCCCTCTGTTTCAGCCCCTCTGTTTCTCGCCCTCTGTTTCAGCCCCTCTATTTCTCGCCCTCTGTTTCAGCCCCTCTGTTTTAGCCCCACTGTTTCAGCCCCTTTGTTTCAGCCCCTCTGTTTCTCGCCCTCTGTTTCAGCCGCTCTGTTTCTCGCCCTCTGTATCAGCCCCTCTGTTTCAGCCCCACTGTTTCAGTCCCTCTGTTTCTCGCCCTCTGTTTCTGGCCCTCTGTTTCAGCCCCTCTGTTTCTCGCTCTCTGTTTCAGCCCCTCTGTTTCAGCCCCTCTGATTCAGCCCCTCTGTTTCTCGCCCTCTGTTTCAGCCCCTCTGTTTCAGCCCTTCTGTTTCAGCCACTCGGTTTCAGCCCCTCTGTTTCTTGCCCTCTGTTTCAGCCCCTCTGTTTCAGACCCTCTGTTTCAGCCACTCTGTTTCTCGCCCTCTGTTTCAGCCCCTTTGTTTCGCACTCTCTGTTTCAGCCCCTCTGTTTCAGCCCCTCTGTTTCTCGCCCTCTGTTTCTGCTCCTCTGTTTCTCGCTCCCTGTTTCAGCCCCTCTGTTTCTCGCCCTCTGTTTCAGCCCCTCCGATTCAGCCCCTCTGTTTCAGCCCCTCTGAATCAGCCCCTCTGTTTCAGCCCCTCTGTTTCAGCCCCTCTGTTTCTCGCCCTCTGTTTCAGCCCCTCTGTTTCTCACCCTCTGTTTCAGCACCTCTGTTTCAGCCCCTCTGTTTCTCGCCCTCTGTTTCAGCCCCTCTGTTTCTCGCCCTCTGTTTCAGCCCCTCTGATTCAGCCCCTCTGTTTCTCGCCCTCTGTTTCAGACCCTCTGTTTCTCGCCATCTCTTTCAGCCCATCTGTTTCTCGCCCTCTGTTTCAGCCCCTCTGTTTCAGCCCCTCTGTTTCAGCCCCTCTGTTTCTCGCCCTCTGTTTCAGCCCCTCTGTTTCTCGCCCTCTGTTTCAGCCCCTCTATTTCTCGCCCTCTGTTTCAGCCCCTCTGTTTCAGCTCCACTGTTTCAGCCCCTTTGTTTCAGCCCCTCTGTTTCTCGCCCTCTGTTTCAGCCCCTCTTATTCAGCCCCACTGTTTCAGCCCCTCTGAATCAGCCCCTCTGATTCAGCCCCTCTGTTTCAGACCCTCTGTTTCAGCCCCTCTGTTTCTCGCCCTCTGTTTCAGCCCCTCTGTTTCTCACCCTCTGTGTCAGCCCCTCTGTTTCAGCCCCACTGTTCCTCGCCCTCTGTTTCAGCCCCTCTGTTTCCCGCCCTCTGTTTCAGCTCCTCTGATTCAGCCCCTCTATTTCTCGCCCTCTGTTTCAGCCACTCTGTTTCTCGCCCTCTTTTTCAGCCCCTCTGTTTCTCGCCCTCTGTTTCAGCCCCTCTGTTTCAGCCCCTCTGTTTCAGCCCCTCTGTTTCTCGCCCTCTGTTTCAGCCCCTCTGTTTCACGCCCTGTGTTTCAGCCCCTCTATTTCTCGCCCTCTGTTTCAGCCGCTCTGTTTCAGCCCCACTGTTTCAGCTCCTCTGTTTCAGCCCCTCTGTTTCTCGCCCTCTGTTTCAGCCCCTCTGTTTCAGCCCCTCTGTTTCAGCCCCTCTGTTTCTCGCCCTCTGTTTCAGCCCCTCTGTTTCAGCCCCTCTGTTTCAGTCCCTCTGTTTCTCGCCCTCTGTTTCTCGCACTCTGTTTCAGCCCCTCTGTTTCTCGCCCTCTGTTTCAGCCCCTCTGTTTCTCGCCCTCTGTTTCAGCCCCTCTGTTTCAGCCCCTCTGTTTCAGCCCCTCTGTTTCAGCCCCTCTGTTTCTCGCCCTCTGTTTCAGCCCCTCTGTTTCTTGCCCTCTGTTTCAGCCCCTCTGTTTCTCGCCCTCTGTTTCAGCCTCTCTGTTTCTCGCCCTCAGATTCAGCCCCTCTGTTTCAGCCCCTCTGTTTCAGCCCCTCTGTTTCAGCCCCTCTGTTTCTCGCCCTCTGTTTCAGCCCCTCTGTTTCTCGCCCTCTGTTTCAGCTCCTCTGATTCAGCCACTCTGTTTCAGCCCCTCTGATTCAGCTCCTCTGTTTCAGCCCCTCTATTTCAGCCCCTTTGTTTCAGCCCCTCTGTTTCATCCACTCTGTTTCTCGCCCTCTGTTTCTCACCCTCTGTTTCTCGCCCTCTGTTTCAGCCCCTCTGTTTTTCGCCCTCTGTTTCAGCCCCTCTGTTTCTCGCCCTCTGTTTCAGGCTCTCTGTTTCAGCCCGTCTGTTTCAGCCCCTCTGTTTCAGCCCCTTTGTTTCTCGCCCTCTGTTTCTCGCCCGCTGTTTCAGCCCCTTTGTTTCTCGCCCACTGTTTCAGCCCCTCTGTTTCAGTCCCTCTGATTCAGCCCCTCTGATTCAGCCCCTCTGTTTCTCGCCCTCTGTTTCAGCCCCTCTGTTTCTGCCCCTCTGTTTCAGCCCCTCTGTTTCGCGCCCTCTGTTTCAGCCCCTCTGTTTTTCGCCCTCTGTTTCAGCCCCTCTGTTTCTCGCCCTCTGTTTCAGGCTCTCTGTTTCAGCCCGTCTGTTTCAGCCCCTCTGTTTCAGCCCCTCTGTTTCTCGCCCTCTGTTTCTCGCCCGCTGTTTCAGCCCCTTTGTTTCTCGCCCTCTGTTTCAGCCCCTCTGTTTCAGCCGCTCTGATTCAGACCATCTGTTTCAGCCCCTCTGTTTCAGCCCCTCTGTTTCTCGCCCTCAGTTTCTGCCCCTCTGTTTCTCGCCCTCTGTTTCAGCCCCTCTGTTTCAGCCCCTCTGTTTCTCGCCCTCTGTTTCAGCCCCTCTGTTTCTCGCCCTCTGTTTCAGACCCTCTGTTTCAGCCCCTCTGTTTCTCGCCCTCTGTTTCTGCCCCTCAGTTTCTCGCCCTCTGTTTCAGCCCCTCTGTTTCTCGCCTTCTGTTTCAGCCCCTCTGATTCAGCCCCTCAGTTTCAGCCCTTCTGATTCAGCCCCTCTGATTCAGCCCCTCTGTTTCTCGCCCTCTGTTTCAGCCCCTCTGTTTCTCGCCCTCTGTTTCAGCCGCTCTGTTTCTCGCCCTCTGTATCAGCCCCTCTGTTTCAGCCCCACTGTTTCAGTCCCTCTGTTTCTCGCCCTCTGTTTCTGGCCCTCTGTTTCAGCCCCTCTGTTTCTCGCTCTCTGTTTCAGCCCCTCTGTTTCAGCCCCTCTGATTCAGCCCCTCTGTTTCTCGCCCTCTGTTTCAGCCCCTCTGTTTCAGCCCTTCTGTTTCAGCCACTCGGTTTCAGCCCCTCTGTTTCTTGCCCTCTGTTTCAACCCCTCTGTTTCAGACCCTCTGTTTCAGCCCCTCTGTTTCTCGCCCTCTGTTTCAGCCCCTTTGTTTCGCACTCTCTGTTTCAGCCCCTCTGTTTCAGCCCCTCTGTTTCTCGCCCTCTGTTTCTGCTCCTCTGTTTCTCGCTCCCTGTTTCAGCCCCTCTGTTTCTCGCCCTCTGTTTCAGCCCCTCCGATTCAGCCCCTCTGTTTCAGCCCCTCTGAATCAGCCCCTCTGTTTCAGCCCCTCTGTTTCAGCCCCTCTGTTTCTCGCCCTCTGTTTCAGCCCCTCTGTTTCTCACCCTCTGTTTCAGCACCTCTGTTTCAGCCCCTCTGTTTCTCGCCCTCTGTTTCAGCCCCTCTGTTTCTCGCCCTCTGTTTCAGCCCCTCTGATTCAGCCCCTCTGTTTCTCGCCCTCTGTTTCAGACCCTCTGTTTCTCGCCATCTCTTTCAGCCCATCTGTTTCTCGCCCTCTGTTTCAGCCCCTCTGTTTCAGCCCCTCTGTTTCAGCCCCTCTGTTTCTCGCCCTCTGTTTCAGCCCCTCTGTTTCTCGCCCTCTGTTTCAGCCCCTCTATTTCTCGCCCTCTGTTTCAGCCCCTCTGTTTCAGCTCCACTGTTTCAGCCCCTTTGTTTCAGCCCCTCTGTTTCTCGCCCTCTGTTTCAGCCCCTCTTATTCAGCCCCACTGTTTCAGCCCCTCTGAATCAGCCCCTCTGATTCAGCCCCTCTGTTTCAGACCCTCTGTTTCAGCCCCTCTGTTTCTCGCCCTCTGTTTCAGCCCCTCTGTTTCTCACCCTCTGTGTCAGCCCCTCTGTTTCAGCCCCACTGTTCCTCGCCCTCTGTTTCAGCCCCTCTGTTTCCCGCCCTCTGTTTCAGCTCCTCTGATTCAGCCCCTCTATTTCTCGCCCTCTGTTTCAGCCACTCTGTTTCTCGCCCTCTTTTTCAGCCCCTCTGTTTCTCGCCCTCTGTTTCAGCCCCTCTGTTTCAGCCCCTCTGTTTCAGCCCCTCTGTTTCTCGCCCTCTGTTTCAGCCCCTCTGTTTCACGCCCTGTGTTTCAGCCCCTCTATTTCTCGCCCTCTGTTTCAGCCGCTCTGTTTCAGCCCCACTGTTTCAGCTCCTCTGTTTCAGCCCCTCTGTTTCTCGCCCTCTGTTTCAGCCCCTCTGTTTCAGCCCCTCTGTTTCAGCCCCTCTGTTTCTCGCCCTCTGTTTCAGCCCCTCTGTTTCAGCCCCTCTGTTTCAGTCCCTCTGTTTCTCGCCCTCTGTTTCTCGCACTCTGTTTCAGCCCCTCTGTTTCTCGCCCTCTGTTTCAGCCCCTCTGTTTCTCGCCCTCTGTTTCAGCCCCTCTGTTTCAGCCCCTCTGTTTCAGCCCCTCTGTTTCAGCCCCTCAGTTTCTCGCCCTCTGTTTCAGCCCCTCTGTTTCTTGCCCTCTGTTTCAGCCCCTCTGTTTCTCGCCCTCTGTTTCAGCCTCTCTGTTTCTCGCCCTCGGATTCAGCCCCTCTGTTTCAGCCCCTCTGTTTCAGCCCCTCTGTTTCAGCCCCTCTGTTTCTCGCCCTCTGTTTCAGCCCCTCTGTTTCTCGCCGTCTGTTTCAGCTCCTCTGATTCAGCCACTCTGTTTCAGCCCCTCTGATTCAGCTCCTCTGTTTCAGCCCCTCTATTTCAGCCCCTTTGTTTCAGCCCCTCTGTTTCATCCACTCTGTTTCTCGCCCTCTGTTTCTCACCCTCTGTTTCTCGCCCTCTGTTTCAGCCCCTCTGTTTTTCGCCCTCTGTTTCAGCCCCTCTGTTTCTCGCCCTCTGTTTCAGGCTCTCTGTTTCAGCCCGTCTGTTTCAGCCCCTTTGTTTCTCGCCCTCTGCTTCTCGCCCGCTGTTTCAGCCCCTTTGTTTCTCGCCCACTGTTTCAGCCCCTCTGTTTCAGTCCCTCTGATTCAGCCCCTCTGTTTCAGTCCCTCTGATTCAGCCCCTCTGATTCAGCCCCTCTGTTTCTCGCCCTCTGTTTCAGCCCCTCTGTTTCGCGCCCTCTGTTTCAGCCCCTCTGTTTTTCGCCCTCTGTTTCAGCCCCTCTGTTTCTCGCCCTCTGTTTCAGGCTCTCTGTTTCAGCCCGTCTGTTTCAGCCCCTCTGTTTCAGCCCCTCTGTTTCTCGCCCTCTGTTTCTCGCCCGCTGTTTCAGCCCCTTTGTTTCTCGCCCTCTGTTTCAGCCCCTCTGTTTCAGCCGCTCTGATTCAGACCATCTGTTTCAGCCCCTCTGTTTCAGCCCCTCTGTTTCTCGCCCTCAGTTTCTGCCCCTCTGTTTCTCGCCCTCTGTTTCAGCCCCTCTGTTTCAGCCCCTCTGTTTCTCGCCCTCTGTTTCAGCCCCTCTGTTTCTCGCCCTCTGTTTCAGACCCTCTGTTTCAGCCCCTCTGTTTCTCGCCCTCTGTTTCTGCCCCTCAGTTTCTCGCCCTCTGTTTCAGCCCCTCTGTTTCTCGCCTTCTGTTTCAGCCCCTCTGATTCAGCCCCTCAGTTTCAGCCCTTCTGATTCAGCCCCTCTGATTCAGCCCCTCTGTTTCTCGCCCTCTGTTTCAGCCCCTCTGTTTCAGCCCTTCTGTTTCAGCCCCTCTGTTTCAGCCCCTCTGTTTCTCGCCCTCTGTTTCAGCCCCTCTGTTTCAGCCCTTCTGTTTCAGCCCCTCTGTTTCAGCCCCTCTGTTTCAGCCCCTCCTTTTCTCGCCCTCTGTTTCAGCCCCTCTGTTTCTCGCCCTCTGTTTCAGACCCTCTGTTTCTCGCCCTCTGTTTCAGCCCCTCTGTTTCAGCCCCTGTGTTTCAGCCCCTCTGTTTCTCGCCCTCTGTTTCAGCCCCTCTGTTTCTCGCCCTCTGTTTCAGCCCCTCTGTTTCTCGCCCTCTGTTTCAGCCCCTCTATTTCTCGCCCTCTGTTTCAGCCCCTCTGTTTTAGCCCCACTGTTTCAGCCCCTTTGTTTCAGCCCCTCTGTTTCTCGCCCTCTGTTTCAGCCGCTCTGTTTCTCGCCCTCTGTATCAGCCCCTCTGTTTCAGGCCCACTGTTTCAGTCCCTCTGTTTCTCGCCCTCTGTTTCTGGCCCTCTGTTTCAGCCCCTCTGTTTCTCGCTCTCTGTTTCAGCCCCTCTGTTTCAGCCCCTCTGTTTCAGCCCCTCTGTTTCTCGCCCTCTGTTTCAGCCCCTCTGTTTCTTGCCCTCTGTTTCAGCCACTCTGTTTCTCGCCCTCTGTTTCAGCCTCTCTGTTTCTCGCCCTCTGTTTCAGACGCTCTGTTTCAGACCCTCTGTTTCTCGCCCTCTGTTTCAGCCTCTCTGTTTCTCGCCCTCTGTTTCAGCCCCTCTGTTTCAGCCCCTCTGTTTCAGCCCCTCTATTTCTCGCCCTCTGCATCAGCCGCTTTGTTTCAGCCCCTCTGTTTCAGCCCCTCTTTTTCAGCCCCTCTGTTTCTCGCCCTCTGTTTCAGCCCCTCTGTTTCTCGCCCTCTGTTTCAGCCCCTCTGTTTCAGCCCCTCTGATTCAGCCCGTCTTATTCAGCCTCTCTGTTTCTCGCCCTCTGTTCCAGCCACTCTGTTTCAGCCCCTCTGTTTCTTGCCCTCTGTTTCAGCCCTTCTGATTCAGCCCCTCTGATTCAGCGCCTCTGTTTCTCGCCCTCTGTTTCAGCCTCTCTGTTTCTGCCCTTCTGTTTCAGCCTCTCTGTTTCAGCCCCTCTGTTTCTTGCCCTCTGTTTCAGCCCCTCTGTTTCTCGAACTCTGTTTCAGTCCCTCTGTTTCTCGCCATCTGTTTCAGCCCCTCTGTTTCGCGCTCTCTGTTTCAGCCCCTCTGTTTCTGCTCCTCTGTTTCTCGCCCTCTGTTTCTGCCCCTCTGTTTCTCGCCCTCTCTTTCAGCCCCTCTGTTTCTCGCCCTCTGTTTCAGCCCCTCTGATTAAGCCCCTCTGTTTCAGCCCCTCTGATTAAGCCCCTCTGATTCAGCCCCTCTGAATCAGCACCTCTGTTTCAGCCCCTCTGTTTCTCGCCCTCTGTTTCAGCCCCTCTGTTTCTCACCCTCTGTTTCAGCCCCTCTGTTTCAGCCCATCTGTTTCTCGCTCTCTGTTTCAGCCCATTTGTTTCTCGCCCTCTGTTTCAGCCCCTCTGATTCAGCCCCTCTGTTTCTCGCCCTTTCTTTCAGCCCCTCTGTTTCTCGCCCTCTGTTTCAGCCCCTCTGTTTCAGCCCCTCTGTTTCAGCCCCTCTGTTTCTCGCCCTCTGTTTCAGCCCCTCTGTTTCTCGCCCTCTGTTTCAGCCCCTCTATTTCTCGCCCTCTGTTTCAGCCCCTCTGTTTCAGCTCCACTGTTTCAGCCCCTTTGTTTCAGCCCCTCTGTTTCTCGCCCTCTGTTTCAGCCCCTCTTATTCAGCCCCACTGTTTCAGCCCCTCTGAATCAGCCCCTCTGATTCAGCCCCTCTGTTTCAGACCCTCTGTTTCAGCCCCTCTGTTTCTCGCCCTCTGTTTCAGCCCCTCTGTTTCTCACCCTCTGTGTCAGCCCCTCTGTTTCAGCCCCACTGTTCCTCGCCCTCTGTTTCAGCCCCTCTGTTTCTCGCCCTCTGTTTCAGCTCCTCTGATTCAGCCCCTCTATTTCTCGCCCTCTGTTTCAGCCACTCTGTTTCTCGCCCTCTTTTTCAGCCCCTCTGTTTCTCGCCCTCTGTTTCAGCCCCTCTGTTTCAGCCCCTCTGTTTCAGCCCCTCTGTTTCTCGCCCTCTGTTTCAGCCCCTCTGTTTCACGCCCTGTGTTTCAGCCCCTCTATTTCTCGCCCTCTGTTTCAGCCGCTCTGTTTCAGCCCCACTGTTTCAGCTCCTCTGTTTCAGCCCCTCTGTTTCTCGCCCTCTGTTTCAGCCCCTCTGTTTCAGCCCCTCTGTTTCAGCCCCTCTGTTTCTCGCCCTCTGTTTCAGCCCCTCTGTTTCAGCCCCTCTGTTTCAGTCCCTCTGTTTCTCGCCCTCTGTTTCTCGCACTCTGTTTCAGCCCCTCTGTTTCTCGCCCTCTGTTTCAGCCCCTCTGTTTCTCGCCCTCTGTTTCAGCCCCTCTGTTTCAGCCCCTCTGTTTCAGCCCCTCTGTTTCAGCCCCTCTGTTTCTCGCCCTCTGTTTCAGCCCCTCTGTTTCTCGCCCTCTGTTTCAGCCCCTCTTATTCAGCCCCACTGTTTCAGCCCCTCTGAATCAGCCCCTCTGATTCAGCCCCTCTGTTTCAGACCCTCTGTTTCAGGCCCTCTGTTTCTCGCCCTCTGTTTCAGCCCCTCTGTTTCTCACCCTCTGTGTCAGCCCCTCTGTTTCAGCCCCGCTGTTCCTCGCCCTCTGTTTCAGCCCCTCTGTTTCCCGCCCTCTGTTTCAGCTCCTCTGATTCAGCCCCTCTATTTCTCGCCCTCTGTTTCAGCCACTCTGTTTCTCGCCCTCTTTTTCAGCCCCTCTGTTTCTCGCCCTCTGTTTCAGCCCCTCTGTTTCAGCCCCTCTGTTTCAGCCCCTCTGTTTCTCGCCCTCTGTTTCAGCCCCTCTGTTTCACGCCCTGTGTTTCAGCCCCTCTATTTCTCGCCCTCTGTTTCAGCCGCTCTGTTTCAGCCCCACTGTTTCAGCTCCTCTGTTTCAGCCCCTCTGTTTCTCGCCCTCTGTTTCAGCCCCTCTGTTTCAGCCCCTCTGTTTCAGCCCCTCTGTTTCTCGCCCTCTGTTTCAGCCCCTCTGTTTCAGCCCCTCTGTTTCAGTCCCTCTGTTTCTCGCCCTCTGTTTCTCGCACTCTGTTTCAGCCCCTCTGTTTCTCGCCCTCTGTTTCAGCCCCTCTGTTTCTCGCCCTCTGTTTCAGCCCCTCTGTTTCAGCCCCTCTGTTTCAGCCCCTCTGTTTCAGCCCCTCTGTTTCTCGCCCTCTGTTTCAGCCCCTCTGTTTCTTGCCCTCTGTTTCAGCCCCTCTGTTTCTCGCCCTCTGTTTCAGCCTCTCTGTTTCTCGCCCTCGGATTCAGCCCCTCTGTTTCAGCCCCTCTGTTTCAGCCCCTCTGTTTCTCGCCCTCTGTTTCAGCCCCTCTGTTTCTCGCCCTCTGTTTCAGCTCCTCTGATTCAGCCACTCTGTTTCAGCCCCTCTGATTCAGCTCCTCTGTTTCAGCCCCTCTATTTCAGCCCCTTTGTTTCAGCCCCTCTGTTTCATCCACTCTGTTTCTCGCCCTCTGTTTCTCACCCTCTGTTTCTCGCCCTCTGTTTCAGCCCCTCTGTTTTTCGCCCTCTGTTTCAGCCCCTCTGTTTCTCGCCCTCTGTTTCAGGCTCTCTGTTTCAGCCCGTCTGTTTCAGCCCCTCTGTTTCAGCCCCTTTGTTTCTCGCCCTCTGTTTCTCGCCCGCTGTTTCAGCCCCTTTGTTTCTCGCCCACTGTTTCAGCCCCTCTGTTTCAGTCCCTCTGATTCAGCCCCTCTGATTCAGCCCCTCTGTTTCTCGCCCTCTGTTTCAGCCCCTCTGTTTCTGCCCCTCTGTTTCAGCCCCTCTGTTTCGCGCCCTCTGTTTCAGCCCCTCTGTTTTTCGCCCTCTGTTTCAGCCCCTCTGTTTCTCGCCCTCTGTTTCAGGCTCTCTGTTTCAGCCCGTCTGTTTCAGCCCCTCTGTTTCAGCCCCTCTGTTTCTCGCCCTCTGTTTCTCGCCCGCTGTTTCAGCCCCTTTGTTTCTCGCCCTCTGTTTCAGCCCCTCTGTTTCAGCCGCTCTGATTCAGACCATCTGTTTCAGCCCCTCTGTTTCAGCCCCTCTGTTTCTCGCCCTCAGTTTCTGCCCCTCTGTTTCTCGCCCTCTGTTTCAGCCCCTCTGTTTCAGCCCCTCTGTTTCTCGCCCTCTGTTTCAGCCCCTCTGTTTCTCGCCCTCTGTTTCAGACCCTCTGTTTCAGCCCCTCTGTTTCTCGCCCTCTGTTTCTGCCCCTCAGTTTCTCGCCCTCTGTTTCAGCCCCTCTGTTTCTCGCCTTCTGTTTCAGCCCCTCTGATTCAGCCCCTCAGTTTCAGCCCTTCTGATTCAGCCCCTCTGATTCAGCCCCTCTGTTTCTCGCCCTCTGTTTCAGCCCCTCTGTTTCAGCCCTTCTGTTTCAGCCCCTCTGTTTCAGCCCCTCTGTTTCTCGCCCTCTGTTTCAGCCCCTCTGTTTCAGCCCTTCTGTTTCAGCCCCTCTGTTTCAGCCCCTCTGTTTCAGCCCCTCTGTTTCTCGCCCTCTGTTTCAGCCCCTCTGTTTCTCGCCCTCTGTTTCAGACCCTCTGTTTCTCGCCCTCTGTTTCAGCCCCTCTGTTTCAGCCCCTCTGTTTCAGCCCCTCTGTTTCTCGCCCTCTGTTTCAGCCCCTCGGTTTCTCGCCCTCTGTTTCAGCCCCTCTGTTTCTCGCCCTCTGTTTCAGCCCCTCTATTTCTCGCCCTCTGTTTCAGCCCCTCTGTTTTAGCCCCACTGTTTCAGCCCCTTTGTTTCAGCCCCTCTGTTTCTCGCCCTCTGTTTCAGCCGCTCTGTTTCTCGCCCTCTGTATCAGCCCCTCTGTTTCAGCCCCACTGTTTCAGTCCCTCTGTTTCTCGCCCTCTGTTTCTGGCCCTCTGTTTCAGCAACTCTGTTTCTCGCTCTCTGTTTCAGCCCCTCTGTTTCAGCCCCTCTGTTTCAGCCCCTCTGTTTCTCGCCCTCTGTTTCAGCCCCTCTGTTTCTTGCCCTCTGTTTCAGCCACTCTGTTTCTCGCCCTCTGTTTCAGCCTCTCTGTTTCTCGCCCTCTGTTTCAGACCCTCTGTTTCTCGCCCTCTGTTTCAGCCTCTCTGTTTCTCGCCCTCTGTTTCAGCCCCTCTGTTTCAGCCCCTCTGTTTCAGCCCCTCTATTTCTCGCCCTCTGCATCAGCCGCTTTGTTTCAGCCCCTCTGTTTCAGCCCCTCTTTTTCAGCCCCTCTGTTTCTCGCCCTCTGTTTCAGCCCCTCTGTTTCTCGCCCTCTGTTTCAGCCCCTCTGTTTCAGCCCCTCTGATTCAGCCCGTCTTATTCAGCCCCTCTGTTTCTCGCCCTCTGCTCCAGCCACTCTGTTTCAGCCCCTCTGTTTCTTGCCCTCTGTTTCAGCCCTTCTGATTCAGCCCCTCTGATTCAGCGCCTCTGTTTCTCGCCCTCTGTTTCAGCCTCTCTGTTTCTGCCCTTCTGTTTCAGCCTCTCTGTTTCAGCCCCTCTGTTTCTTGCCCTCTGTTTCAGCCCCTCTGTTTCTCGAACTCTGTTTCAGTCCCTCTGTTTCTCGCCATCTGTTTCAGCCCCTCTGTTTCGCGCTCTCTGTTTCAGCCCCTCTGTTTCTGCTCCTCTGTTTCTCGCCCTCTGTTTCTGCCCCTCTGTTTCTCGCCCTCTCTTTCAGCCCCTCTGTTTCTCGCCCTCTGTTTCAGCCCCTCTGATTAAGCCCCTCTGTTTCAGCCCCTCTGATTAAGCCCCTCTGATTCAGCCCCTCTGAATCAGCACCTCTGTTTCAGCCCCTCTGTTTCTCGCCCTCTGTTTCAGCCCCTCTGTTTCTCACCCTCTGTTTCAGCCCCTCTGTTTCAGCCCCTCTGTTTCTCGCTCTCTGTTTCAGCCCATTTGTTTCTCGCCCTCTGTTTCAGCCCCTCTGATTCAGCCCCTCTCTTTCTCGCCCTTTCTTTCAGCCCCTCTGTTTCTCGCCCTCTGTTTCAGCCCCTCTGTTTCAGCCCCTCTGTTTCAGCCCCTCTGTTTCTCGCCCTCTGTTTCAGCCCCTCTGTTTCTCGCCCTCTGTTTCAGCCCCTCTATTTCTCGCCCTCTGTTTCAGCCCCTCTGTTTCAGCTCCACTGTTTCAGCCCCTTTGTTTCAGCCCCTCTGTTTCTCGCCCTCTGTTTCAGCCCCTCTTATTCAGCCCCACTGTTTCAGCCCCTCTGAATCAGCCCCTCTGATTCAGCCCCTCTGTTTCAGACCCTCTGTTTCAGCCCCTCTGTTTCTCGCCCTCTGTTTCAGCCCCTCTGTTTCTCACCCTCTGTGTCAGCCCCTCTGTTTCAGCCCCACTGTTCCTCGCCCTCTGTTTCAGCCCCTCTGTTTCTCGCCCTCTGTTTCAGCTCCTCTGATTCAGCCCCTCTATTTCTCGCCCTCTGTTTCAGCCCCTCTGTTTCTCGCCCTCTTTTTCAGCCCCTCTGTTTCTCGCCCTCTGTTTCAGACCCTCTGTTTCAGCCCCTCTGTTTCAGCCCCTCTGTTTCTCGCCCTCTGTTTCAGCCCCTCTGTTTCACGCCCTGTGTTTCAGCCCCTCTATTTCTCGCCCTCTGTTTCAGCCGCTCTGTTTCAGCCCCACTGTTTCAGCTCCTCTGTTTCAGCCCCTCTGTTTCTCGCCCTCTGTTTCAGCCCCTCTGTTTCAGCCCCTCTGTTTCAGCCCCTCTGTTTCTCGCCCTCTGTTTCAGCCCCTCTGTTTCAGCCCCTCTGTTTCAGTCCCTCTGTTTCTCGCCCTCTGTTTCTCGCACTCTGTTTCAGCCCCTCTGTTTCTCGCCCTCTGTTTCAGCCCCTCTGTTTCTCGCCCTCTGTTTCAGCCCCTCTGTTTCAGCCCCTCTGTTTCAGCCCCTCTGTTTCAGCCCCTCTGTTTCTCGCCCTCTGTTTCAGCCCCTCTGTTTCTTGCCCTCTGTTTCAGCCCCTCTGTTTCTCGCCCTCTGTTTCAGCCTCTCTGTTTCTCGCCCTCGGATTCAGCCCCTCTGTTTCAGCCCCTCTGTTTCAGCCCCTCTGTTTCAGCCCCTCTGTTTCTCGCCCTCTGTTTCAGCCCCTCTGTTTCTCGCCCTCTGTTTCAGCTCCTCTGATTCAGCCACTCTGTTTCAGCCCCTCTGATTCAGCTCCTCTGTTTCAGCCCCTCTATTTCAGCCCCTTTGTTTCAGCCCCTCTGTTTCATCCACTCTGTTTCTCGCCCTCTGTTTCTCACCCTCTGTTTCTCGCCCTCTGTTTCAGCCCCTCTGTTTTTCGCCCTCTGTTTCAGCCCCTCTGTTTCTCGCCCTCTGTTTCAGGCTCTCTGTTTCAGCCCGTCTGTTTCAGCCCCTCTGTTTCAGCCCCTTTGATTCTCGCCCTCTGTTTCTCGCCCGCTGTTTCAGCCCCTTTGTTTCTCGCCCACTGTTTCAGCCCCTCTGTTTCAGTCCCTCTGATTCAGCCCCTCTGATTCAGCCCCTCTGTTTCTCGCCCTCTGTTTCAGCCCCTCTGTTTCTGCCCCTCTGTTTCAGCCCCTCTGTTTCGCGCCCTCTGTTTCAGCCCCTCTGTTTTTCGCCCTCTGTTTCAGCCCCTCTGTTTCTCGCCCTCTGTTTCAGGCTCTCTGTTTCAGCCCGTCTGTTTCAGCCCCTCTGTTTCAGCCCCTCTGTTTCTCGCCCGCTGTTTCAGCCCCTTTGTTTCTCGCCCTCTGTTTCAGCCCCTCTGTTTCAGCCGCTCTGATTCAGACCATCTGTTTCAGCCCCTCTGTTTCAGACCCTCTGTTTCTCGCCCTCAGTTTCTGCCCCTCTGTTTCTCGCCCTCTGTTTCAGCCCCTCTGTTTCAGCCCCTCTGTTTCTCGCCCTCTGTTTCAGCCCCTCTGTTTCTCGCCCTCTGTTTCAGACCCTCTGTTTCAGCCCCTCTGTTTCAGCCCCTCTGTTTCTCGCCCTCTGTTTCTGCCCCTCAGTTTCTCGCCCTCTGTTTCAGCCCCTCTGTTTCTCGCCTTCTGTTTCAGCCCCTCTTATTCAGCCCCTCAGTTTCAGCCCTTCTGATTCAGCCCCTCTGATTCAGCCCCTCTGTTTCTCGCCCTCTGTTTCTCGCCCTCTGTTTCAGCCCCTCTGTTTCAGCCCCTCTGTTTCAGCCCCTCTGTTTCAGCCCCTCTGTTTCAGCCCCTCTGTTTCTCGCCCTCTGTTTCAGCCCCTCTGTTTCTCGCCCTCTGTTTCAGCCCTTCTGTTTCAGCCCCTCTGTTTCAGCCCCTCTGTTTCTCGCCCTCTGTTTCAGCCCCTCTGTTTCAGCCCCTCTGTTTCAGCCCCTCTGTTTCAGCCCCTCTGTTTCAGCCCCTCTGTTTCTCGCCCTCTGTTTCAGCCCCTCTGTTTCTCGCCCTCTGTTTCAGACCCTCTGTTTCTCGCCCTCTGTTTCAGCCCCTCTGTTTCAGCCCCTCTGTTTCAGCCCCTCTGTTTCTCGCCCTCTGTTTCAACCCCTCTGTTTCTCGCCCTCTGTTTCAGCCCCTCTGTTTCTCGCCCTCTGTTTCAGCCCCTCTATTTCTCGCCCTCTGTTTCAGCCCCTCTGTTTTAGCCCCACTGCTTCAGCCCCTTTGTTTCAGCCCCTCTGTTTCTCGCCCTCTGTTTCAGCCGCTCTGTTTCTCGCCCTCTGTATCAGCCCCTCTGTTTCAGCCCCACTGTTTCAGTCCCTCTGTTTCTCGCCCTCTGTTTCTGGCCCTCTGTTTCAGCCCCTCTGTTTCTCGCTCTCTGTTTCAGCCCCTCTGTTTCAGCCCCTCTGTTTCAGCCCCTCTGTTTCTCGCCCTCTGTTTCAGCCCCTCTGTTTCTTGCCCTCTGTTTCAGCAACTCTGTTTCTCGCCCTCTGTTTCAGCCTCTCTGTTTCTCGCCCTCTGTTTCAGACCCTCTGTTTCAGACCCTCTGTTTCAGCCCCTCTGTTTCAGCCCCTCTGTTTCTCGCCCTCAGTTTCAGCCCCTCTGTTTCTCGCCCTCTGTTTCAGCCTCTCTGTTTCTCGCCCTCTGTTTCAGCCCCTCTGTTTCAGCCCCTCTGTTTCAGCCCCTCTATTTCTCGCCCTCTGCATCAGCCGCTTTGTTTCAGCCCCTCTGTTTCAGCCCCTCTTTTTCAGCCCCTCTGTTTCTCGCCCTCTGTTTCAGCCCCTCTGTTTCTCGCCCTCTGTTTCAGCCCCTCTGTTTCAGCCCCTCTGATTCAGCCCGTCTTATTCAGCCCCTCTGTTTCTCGCCCTCTGTTCCAGCCACTCTGTTTCAGCCCCTCTGTTTCTTGCCCTCTGTTTCAGCCCTTCTGATTCAGCCCCTCTGATTCAGCGCCTCTGTTTCTCGCCCTCTGTTTCAGCCTCTCTGTTTCTGCCCTTCTGTTTCAGCCTCTCTGTTTCAGCCCCTCTGTTTCTTGCCCTCTGTTTCAGCCCCTCTGTTTCTCGAACTCTGTTTCAGTCCCTCTGTTTCTCGCCATCTGTTTCAGCCCCTCTGTTTCGCGCTCTCTGTTTCAGCCCCTCTGTTTCTGCTACTCTGTTTCTCGCCCTCTGTTTCTGCCCCTCTGTTTCTCGCCCTCTCTTTCAGCCCCTCTGTTTCTCGCCCTCTGTTTCAGCCCCTCTGATTAAGCCCCTCTGTTTCAGCCCCTCTGATTAAGCCCCTCTGATTCAGCCCCTCTGAATCAGCACCTCTGTTTCAGCCCCTCTGTTTCTCGCCCTCTGTTTCAGCCCCTCTGTTTCTCACCCTGTGTTTCAGCCCCTCTGTTTCAGCCCCTCTGTTTCTCGCTCTCTGTTTCAGCCCATTTGTTTCTCGCCCTCTGTTTCAGCCCCTCTGATTCAGCCCATGTGTTTCTCGCCCTTTCTTTCAGCCCCTCTGTTTCTCGCCCTCTGTTTCAGCCCCTCTGTTTCAGCCACTCTGTTTCAGCCCCTCTGTTTCTCGCCCTCTGTTTCAGCCCGTCTGTTTCTCACCCTCTGTTTCAGCCCCTCGATTTCTCGCCCTCTGTTTCAGCCCCTCTGTTTTAGCCCCACTGTTTCAGCCCCTTTGTTTCAGCCCCTCTGTTTCTCGCCCTCTGTTTCAGCCGCTCTGTTTCTCGCCCTCTGTATCAGCCCCTCTGTTTCAGCCCCTCTGTTTCAGTCCCTCTGTTTCTCGCCCTCTGTTTCAGCCCCTCTGTTTCAGCCCCTCTGTTTCTCGCCCTCTGTTTCAGCCACTCTGTTTCTTGCCCTCTGTTTCAGCCACTCTGTTTCTCGCCCTCTGTTTCAGCCTCTCTGTATCTCGCCCTCTGTTTCAGCCCCTCTGTTTCAGCCCCTCTGTTTCAGCCCCTCTGTTTCAGCCCTCTGTTTCTCGCCCTCTGTTTCAGGCCCTCTGTTTCTTGCCCTCTGTTTCAGCCCCTCTGTTTCTCGAACTCTGTTTCAGTCCCTCTGTTTCTCGCCATCTGTTTCAGCCCCTCTGTTTCGCTCTCTCTGTTTCAGCCCCTCTGTTTCTGCTCCTCTGTTTCTCGCCCTCTGTTTCTGCCCCTCTGTTTCTCGCCCTCTGTTTCAGCCCCTCTGTTTCTCGCCCTCTGTTTCAGCCCCTCTGATTAAGCCCCTCTGTTTCAGCCCCTCTGATTAAGCCCCTCTGATTCAGCCCCTCTGAATCAGCACCTCTGTTTCAGCCCCTCTGTTTCTCGCCCTCTGTTTCAGCCCCTCTGTTTCTCACCCTCTGTTTCAGCCCCTCTGTTTCAGCCCCTCTGTTTCGCGCTCTCTGTTTCAGCCCATCTGTTTCTCGCCCTCTGTTTCAGCCCCTCTGATTCAGCCCCTCTGTTTCTCGCCCTCTGTTTCAGCCCCTCTGTTTCTCGCCCTTTGTTTCAGCCCCTCTGTTTCTCGCCCTCTGTTTCAGCCCCTCTGTTTCAGCCCCTCTGTTTCTCGCCCTCTGTTTCAGCCCCTCTGGTTCTCGCCCTCTGTTTCAGCCCCTCTATTTCTCGCCCTCTGTTTCAGCCCCTCTGTTTTAGCCCCACTGTTTCAGCCCCTTTGTTTCAGCCCCTCTGTTTCTCGCCCTCTGTTTCAGCCGCTCTGTTTCTCGCCCTCTGTATCAGCCCCTCTGTTTCAGCCCCTCTGTTTCAGTCCCTCTGTTTCTCGCCCTCTGTTTCAGCCCCTCTGTTTCAGCCCCTCTGTTTCTCGCCCTCTGTTTCAGCCCCTCTGTTTCTTGCCCTCTGTTTCAGCCACTCTGTTTCTCGCCCTCTGTTTCCGCCTCTCTGTATCTCGCCCTCTGTTTCAGCCCCTCTGTTTCAGCCCCTCTGTTTCAGCCCCTCTGTTTCAGCCCTCTGTTTCTCGCCCTCTGTTTCAGGCCCTCTGTTTCTCGCCCTCTGTTTCAGCCTCTCTGTTTCTCGCCCTCTGTTTCAGCCCCTCTCTTTCAGCCCCTCTGTTTCTCGCCCTCTGTTTCAGCCCCTCTATTTCTCGCCCTCTGTTTCAGCCCCTCTGTTTTAGCCCCACTGTTTCAGCCCCTTTGTTTCAGCCCCTCTGTTTCTCGCAATCTGTTTCAGCCGCTCTGTTTCTCACCTCTGTATCAGCCCCTCTGTTTCAGCCCCTCTGTTTCAGTCCCTCTGTTTCTCGCCCTCTGTTTCAGCCCCTCTGTTTCAGCCCCTCTGTTTCTCGCCCTCTGTTTCAGCCCCTCTGTTTCTTGCCCTCTGTTTCAGCCACTCTGTTTCTCGCCCTCTGTTTCAGCCTCTCTGTATCTCGCCCTCTGTTTCAGCCCCTCTGTTTCAGCCCCTCTGTTTCAGCCCCTCTGTTTCAGCCCTCTGTTTCTCGCCCTCTGTTTCAGACCCTCTGTTTCTCGCCCTCTGTTTCAGCCTCTCTGTTTCTCGCCCTCTGTTTCAGCCACTCTCTTTCAGCCCCTCTGTATCTCGCCCTCTGTTTCAGCCCCTCTGTTTCTCGCCCTCTGTATCAGCCGCTTTGTTTCAGCCCCTCTGTTTCAGCCCCTCTTTTTCAGCCCCTCTGTTTCTCGCCCTCTGTTTCTCGCCCTCTGTTTCAGCCCCTCTGTGTCAGCCCCTCTGTTTCAGCCCCTCTGTTTCAGCCCCTCTGTTTCTCGCCCTCTGTTTCAGCCCCTCTGTTTCTTGCCCTCTGTTTCAGCCCCTCTGGTTCTCGCCCTCTGTTTCAGCCTCTCTGTTTCTTGCCCTCGGATTCAGCCCCTCTGTTTCAGCCCCTCTGTTTCAGCCCCTCTGTTTCAGCCCCTCTGTTTCTCGCCCTCTGTTTCAGCCCCTCTGTTTCTCGCCCTCTGTTTCAGCCCCTCTGATTCAGCCACTCTGTTTCAGCCCCTCTGATTCAGCCCCTCTGTTTCAGCCCCTCTATTTCAGCCCCTTTGTTTCAGCCCCTCTGTTTCATCCAATCTGTTTCTCGCCCTCTGTTTCTCACCCTCTGTTTCTCGCCCTCTGTTTCAGCCCCTCTGTTTTTCGCCCTCTGTTTCAGCCCCTCTGTTTCTCGCCCTCTGTTTCAGGCTCTCTGTTTCAGCCCGTCTGTTTCAGCCCCTCTGTTTCAGCCCCTCTGTTTCTCGGCCTCTGTTTCTCGCCCGCTGTTTCAGCCCCTTTGTTTCTCGCCCTCTGTTTCAGCCCCTCTGTTTCAGTCCCTCTGATTCAGCCCCTCTGATTCAGCCCCTCTGTTTCTCGCCCACTGTTTCAGCCCCTCTGTTTCAGCCCCTCTGTTTCTGCCCCTCTGTTTCAGCCGCTCTGTTTCTCGCCCTCTGTTTCAGCCCCTCTGTTTTTCGCCCTCTGTTTCAGCCCCTCTGTTTCAGGCTCGCTGTTTCAGCCCGTCTGTTTCAGCCCCTCTGTTTCAGCCCCTCTGTTTCTCGCCCGCTGTTTCAGCCCCTTTGTTTCTCGCCCTCTGTTTCAGCCCCTCTGTTTCAGCCCCTCTGATTAAGCCCCTCTGTTTCAGCCCCTCTGTTTCAGCCCCTCTGTTTCTCGCCCTCAGTTTCTGCCCCTCTGTTTCTCGCCCTCTGTTTCAGCCCCTCTGTTTCTCGCCCTCTGTTTCAGTCCCTCTGTTTCAGCCCCTCTGTTTCTCGCTCTCTGTTTCTGCCCCTCAGTTTCTCGCCCTCTGTTTCAGCCCCTCTGTTTCTCACCTTCTGTTTCAGCCCCTCTGATTCAGCCCCTCTGTTTCTCGCCCTCTGTTTCAGCCCCTCTGTTTCTCGCCCTCTGTTTCAGCCCCTCTGTTTCTTGCCCTCTGTTTCAGCCCCTCTGTTTCAGCCCCTCTGTTTCAGCCCCTCTGTTTCTCGCCCTCTGTTTCAGCCCCTCTGTTTCTCGCCCTCTGTTTCAGCCCCTCTATTTCTCGCCCTCTGTTTCAGCCCCTCTGTTTTAGCCCCACTGTTTCAGCCCCTTTGTTTCAGCCCCTCTGTTTCTCGCCCTCTGTTTCAGCCGCTCTGTTTCTCGCCCTCTGTATCAGCCCCACTGTTTCAGACCCACTGTTTCAGTCCCTCTGTTTCTCGCCCTCTGTTTCTGGCCCTCTGTTTCAGCCCCTCTGTTTCAGCCCCTCTGTTTCAGCCCCTCTGTTTCTCGCCCTCTGTTTCAGACCCTCTGTTTCAGCCCCTCTGTTTCAGCCCCTCTGTTTCAGCCCCTCTGTTTCTCGCCCTCTGTTTCAGCCCCTCTGTTTCTCGCCCTCTGTTTCAGCCTCTCTGTTTCTCGCCCTCTGTTTCAGCCCCTCTGTTTCAGCCCCTCTGTTTCAGCCCCTCTATTTCTCGCCCTCTGCATCAGCCGCTTTGTTTCAGCCCCTCTGTTTCAGCCCCTCTTTTTCAGCCCCTCTGTTTCTCGCCCTCTGTTTCTCGCCCTCTGTTTCAGCCCCTCTGTTTCTCGCCCTCTGTTTCAGCCCCTCTGATTCAGCCCGTCTGATTCAGCCCCTCTGTTTCTCGCCCTCTGTTCCAGCCACTCTGTTTCAGCCCCTCTGTTTCTTGCCCTCTGTTTCAGCCCTTCTGATTCAGCCCCTCTGATTCAGCCCCTCTGTTTCTCGCCCTCTGTTTCAGCCTTTCTGTTTCTGCCCTTCTGTTTCAGCCTCTCTGTTTCAGCCCCTCTGTTTCAGCCCCTCTGTTTCAGCCCCTCTGTTTCTCGCCCTCTGTTTCAGCCCCTCTGTTTCTCGCCCTCTGTTTCAGCCCTTCTGATTCAGCCCCTCTGTTTCAGCCCCAATATTTCAGCCCCTTTGTTTCAGCCCCTCTGTTTCATCCACTCTGTTTCTCGCCCTCTGTTTCTCACCCTCTGTTTCTCGCCCTCTGTTTCAGCCCCTCTGTTTTTCGCCCTCTGTTTCAGCCCCTCTGTTTCTCGCCCTCTGTTTCAGGCTCTCTGTTTCAGCCCGTCTGTTTCAGCCCCTCTGTTTCAGCCCCTCTGTTTCTCGCCCTCTGTTTCTCGCCCGCTGTTTCAGCCCCTTTGTTTCTCGCCCTCTGTTTCAGCCCCTCTGTTTCAGCCCCTCTGTTTCTTGCCGTCTGTTTCAGCCACTCTGTTTCTCGCCCTCTGTTTCAGCCTCTCTGGATCTCGCCCTCTGTTTCAGCCCCTCTGTTTCAGCCCCTCTGTTTCAGCCCCTCTGTTTCTGCCCTCTGTTTCTCGCCCTCTGTTTCAGGCCCTCTGTTTCTTGCCCTCTGTTTCAGCCCCTCTGTTTCTCGAACTCTGTTTCACTCCCTCTGTTTCTCGCCATCTGTTTCAGCCCCTCTGTTTCGCGCTCTCTGTTTCAGCCCCTCTGTTTCTGCTCCTCTGTTTCTCGCCCTCTGTTTCTGCCCCTCTGTTTCTCGCCCTCTGTTTCAGCCCCTCTGTTTCTCGCACTCTGTTTCAGCCCCTCTGATTAAGCCACTCTGTTTCAGCCCCTCTGATTAAGCCCCTCTGATTCAGCCCCTCTGAATCAGCACCTCTGTTTCAGGCCCTCTGTTTCTCGCCCTCTGTTTCAGCCCCTCTGTTTCTCACCCTCTGTTTCAGCCCCTCTGTTTCAGCCCCTCTGTTTCTCGAAATCTGTTTCAGCCCATCTGTTTCTCGCCCTCTGTTTCAGCCCCTCTGATTCAGCCCCTCTGTTTCTCGCACTCTGTTTCAGCCCCTCTGTTTCTCGCCCTTTGTTTTAGCCCCTCTGTTTCTCGCCCTCTGTTTCAGCCCCTCTGTTTCAGCCCCGCTGTTTCAGCCCCTCTGTTTCTCGCCCTCTGTTTCAGCCCCTCTGTTTCTCGCCCTCTGCTTCAGCCCCTCGATTTCTCGCCCTCTGTTTCAGCCCCTCTGTTTTAGCCCCACTGTTTCAGCCCCTTTGTTTCAGCCCCTCTGTTTCTCGCCCTCTGTTTCAGCCGCTCTGTTTCTCGCCCTCTGTATCAGCCCCTCTGTTTCAGCCCCTCTGTTTCAGTCCCTCTGTTTCTCGCCCTCTGTTTCAGCCCCTCTGTTTCAGCCCCTATGTTTCTCGCCCTCTGTTTCAGCCCCTCTGTTTCTTGCCCTTGTTTCAGCCACTCTGTTTTTCGCCCTCTGTTTCAGCCTCTCTGTATCTCGCCCTCTGTTTCAGCCCCTCTGTTTCAGCCCCTCTGTTTCAGCCCCTCTGTTTCAGCCCTCTGTTTCTCGCCCTCTGTTTCAGGCCCTCTGTTTCTCGCCCTCTGTTTCAGCCTCTCTGTTTCTCGCCCTATGTTTCAGCCCCTCTCTTTCAGCCCCTCTGTTTCTCGCCCTCTGTTTCAGCCCCTCTATTTCTCGCCCTCTGTTTCAGCCCCTCTGTTTTAGCCCCACTGTTTCAGCCCCTTTGTTTCAGCCCCTCTGTTTCTCGCCATCTGTTTCAGCCGCTCTGTTTCTCGCCTCTGTATCAGCCCCTCTGTTTCAGCCCCTCTGTTTCAGTCCCTCTGTTTCTCGCCCTCTGTTTCAGCCCCTCTGTTTCAGCCCCTCTGTTTCTCGCCCTCTGTTTCAGCCCCTCTGTTTCTTGCCCTCTGTTTCAGCCACTCTGTTTCTCGCCCTCTGTTTCAGCCTCTCTGTATCTCGCCCTCTGTTTCAGCCCCTCTGTTTCAGCCCCTCTGTTTCAGCCCCTCTGTTTCAGCCCTCTGTTTCTCGCCCTCTGTTTCAGGCCCTCTGTTTCTCGCCCTCTGTTTCAGCCTCTCTGTTTCTCGCCCTCTGTTTCAGCCCCTCTCTTTCAGCCCCTCTGTATCTCGCCCTCTCTTTCAGCCCCTCTGTTTCTCGCCCTCTGTTTCAGCCCCTCTATTTCTCGCCCTCTGTTTCAGCCCCTCTGTTTTAGCCCCACTGTTTCAGCCCCTTTGTTTCAGCCCCTCTGTTTCTCGCCATCTGTTTCAGCCGCTCTGTTTCTCGCCTCTGTATCAGCCCCTCTGTTTCAGCCCCTCTGTTTCAGTCCCTCTGTTTCTCGCCCTCTGTTTCAGCCCCTCTGTTTCAGCCCCTCTGTTTCTCGCCCTCTGTTTCAGCCCCTCTGTTTCTTGCCCTCTGTTTCAGCCACTCTGTTTCTCGCCCTCTGTTTCAGCCTCTCTGTATCTCGCCCTCTGTTTCAGCCCCTCTGTTTCAGCCCCTCTGTTTCAGCCCCTCTGTTTCAGCCCTCTGTTTCTCGCCCTCTGTTTCAGGCCCTCTGTTTCTCGCCCTCTGTTTCAGCCTCTCTGTTTCTCGCCCTCTGTTTCAGCCCCTCTCTTTCAGCCCCTCTGTATCTCGCCCTCTGTTTCAGCCCCTCTGTTTCTCGCCCTCTGTATCAGCCGCTTTGTTTCAGCCCCTCTGTTTCAGCCCCTCTTTTTCAGCCCCTCTGTTTCTCGCCCTCTGTTTCTCGCCCTCTGTTTCAGCCCCTCTGTTTCTCGCCCTCTGTTTCAGCCCCTCTGTTTCTCGCCCTCTGTATCAGCCGCTTTGTTTCAGCCCCTCTGTTTCAGCCCCTCTTTTTCAGCCCCTCTGTTTCTCGCCCTCTGTTTCAGCCCCTCTGTTTCAGCCCCTCTGTTTCAGCCCCTCTGTTTCTTGCCCTCTGTTTCAGCCCCTCTGGTTCTCGCCCTCTGTTTCAGCCTCTCTGTTTCTTGCCCTCGGATTCAGCCTCTCTGTTTCAGCCCCTCTGTTTCAGCCCCTCTATTTCTCGCCCTCTGCATCAGCCGCTTTGTTTCAGCCCCTCTGTTTCAGCCCCTCTTTTTCAGCCCCTCTGTTTCTCGCCCTATGTTTCAGCCCCTCTGATTCAGCCCGTCTGATTCAGCCCCTCTGTTTCTCGCCCTCTGTTCCAGCCACTCTGTTTCAGCCCCTCTGTTTCTTGCCCTCTGTTTCAGCCCTTCTGATTCAGCCCCTCTGATTCAGCCCCTCTGTTTCTCGCCCTCTGTTTCAGCCTCTCTGTTTCTGCCCTTCTGTTTCAGCCTCTCTGTTTCAGCCCCTCTGTTTCAGCCCCTCTGTTTCAGCCCCTCTGTTTCTCGCCCTCTGTTTCAGCCCCTCTGTTTCTCGCCCTCTGTTTCAGCCCTTCTGATTCAGCCCCTCTGTTTCAGCCCCAATATTTCAGCCCCTTTGTTTCAGCCCCTCTGTTTCATCCACTCTGTTTCTCGCCCTCTGTTTCTCACCCTCTGTTTCTCGCCCTCTGTTTCAGCCCCTCTGTTTTTCGCCCTCTGTTTCAGCCCCTCTGTTTCTCGCCCTCTGTTTCAGGCTCTCTGTTTCAGCCCGTCTGATTCAGCCCCTCTGTTTCAGCCCCTCTGTTTCTCGCCCTCTGTTTCTCGCCCGCTGTTCCAGCCCCTTTGTTTCTCACCCTCTGTTTCAGCCCCTCTGTTTCAGCCCCTTTGTTTCTCGCCCTCTGTTTCAGCCCCTCTGTTTCAGCCCCTCTGTTTCTCGCCCTCTTTTTCAGCCTCTCTGTATCTCGCCCTCTGTTTCAGCCCCTCTGTTTCAGCCCCTCTGTTTCAGCCCCTCTGTTTCTGCCCTCTGTTTCTCGCCCTCTGTTTCAGGCCCTCTGTTTCTTGCCCTCTGTTTCAGCCCCTCTGTTTCTCGAACTCTGTTTCACTCCCTCTGTTTCTCGCCATCTGTTTCAGCCCCTCTGTTTCGCGCTCTCTGTTTCAGCCCCTCTGTTTCTGCTCCTCTGTTTCTCGCCCTCTGTTTCTGCCCCTCTGTTTCTCGCCCTCTGTTTCAGCCCCTCTGTTTCTCGCCCTCTGTTTCAGCCCCTCTGATTAAGCCACTCTGTTTCAGCCCCTCTGATTAAGCCCCTCTAATTCAGCCCCTCTGAATCAGCACCTCTGTTTCAGGCCCTCTGTTTCTCGCCCTCTGTTTCAGCCCCTCTGTTTCTCACCCTCTGTTTCAGCCCCTCTGTTTCAGCCCCTCTGTTTCTCGAAATCTGTTTCAGCCCATCTGTTTCTCGCCCTCTGTTTCAGCCCCTCTGATTCAGCCCCTCTGTTTCTCGCCCTCTGTTTCAGCCCCTCTGTTTCTCGCCCTTTGTTTTAGCCCCTCTGTTTCTCGCCCTCTGTTTCAGCCCCTCTGTTTCAGCCCCTCTGTTTCAGCCCCTCTGTTTCTCGCCCTCTGTTTCTCGCCCTCTGTTTCAGCCCCTCTGTTTCTCGCCCTCTGTTTCAGCCCCTCTGATTCAGCCCGTCTGATTCAGCCCCTCTGTTTCTCGCCCTCTGTTCCAGCCACTCTGTTTCAGCCCCTCTGTTTCTTGCCCTCTGTTTCAGCCCTTCTGATTCAGCCCCTCTGATTCAGCCCCTCTGTTTCTCGCCCTCTGTTTCAGCCTCTCTGTTTCTGCCCTTCTGTTTCAGCCTCTCTGTTTCAGCCCCTCTGTTTCAGCCCCTCTGTTTCAGCCCCTCTGTTTCTCGCCCTCTGTTTCAGCCCCTCTGTTTCTCGCCCTCTGTTTCAGCCCTTCTGATTCAGCCCCTCTGTTTCAGCCCCAATATTTCAGCCCCTTTGTTTCAGCCCCTCTGTTTCATCCACTCTGTTTCTCGCCCTCTGTTTCTCACCCTCTGTTTCTCGCCCTCTGTTTCAGCCCCTCTGTTTTTCGCCCTCTGTTTCAGCCCCTCTGTTTCTCGCCCTCTGTTTCAGGCTCTCTGTTTCAGCCCGTCTGTTTCAGCCCCTCTGTTTCAGCCCCTCTGTTTCTCGCCCTCTGTTTCTCGCCCGCTGTTCCAGCCCCTTTGTTTCTCACCCTCTGTTTCAGCCCCTCTGTTTCAGCCCCTTTGTTTCTCGCCCTCTGTTTCAGCCCCTCTGTTTCAGCCCCTCTGTTTCTCGCCCTCTGTTTCAGCCTCTCTGTATCTCGCCCTCTGTTTCAGCCCCTCTGTTTCAGCCCCTCTGTTTCAGCCCCTCTGTTTCTGCCCTCTGTTTCTCGCCCTCTGTTTCAGGCCCTCTGTTTCTTGCCCTCTGTTTCAGCCCCTCTGTTTCTCGAACTCTGTTTCACTCCCTCTGTTTCTCGCCATCTGTTTCAGCCCCTCTGTTTCGCGCTCTCTGTTTCAGCCCCTCTGTTTCTGCTCCTCTGTTTCTCGCCCTCTGTTTCTGCCCCTCTGTTTCTCGCCCTCTGTTTCAGCCCCTCTGTTTCTCGCCCTCTGTTTCAGCCCCTCTGATTAAGCCACTCTGTTTCAGCCCCTCTGATTAAGCCCCTCTAATTCAGCCCCTCTGAATCAGCACCTCTGTTTCAGGCCCTCTGTTTCTCGCCCTCTGTTTCAGCCCCTCTGTTTCTCACCCTCTGTTTCAGCCCCTCTGTTTCAGCCCCTCTGTTTCTCGAAATCTGTTTCAGCCCATCTGTTTCTCGCCCTCTGTTTCAGCCCCTCTGATTCAGCCCCTCTGTTTCTCGCCCTCTGTTTCAGCCCCTCTGTTTCTCGCCCTTTGTTTTAGCCCCTCTGTTTCTCGCCCTCTGTTTCAGCCCCTCTGTTTCAGCCCCTCTGTTTCAGCCCCTCTGTTTCTCGCCCTCTGTTTCAGCCCCTCTGTTTCTCGCCCTCTGTTTCAGCCCCTCGATTTCTCGCCCTCTGTTTCAGCCCCTCTGTTTTAGCCCCACTGTTTCAGCCCCTTTGTTTCAGCCCCTCTGTTTCTCGCCCTCTGTTTCAGCCGCTCTGTTTCTCGCCCTCTGTATCAGCCCCTCTGTTTCAGCCCCTCTGTTTCAGTCCCTCTGTTTCTCGCCCTCTGTTTCAGCCCCTCTGTTTCAGCCCCTCTGTTTCTCGCCCTCTCTTTCAGCCCCTCTGTTTCTTGCCCTTGTTTCTGCCACTCTGTTTTTCGCCCTCTGTTTCAGCCTCTCTGTATCTCGCCCTCTGTTTCAGCCCCTCTGTTTCAGACCCTCTGTTTCAGCCCCTCTGTTTCAGCCCTCTGTTTCTCGCCCTCTGTTTCAGGCCCTCTGTTTCTCGCCGTCTGTTTCAGCCTCTCTGTTTCTCGCCCTCTGTTTCAGCCCCTCTCTTTCAGCCCCTCTGTTTCTCGCCCTCTGTTTCAGCCCCTCTATTTCTCGCCCTCTGTTTCAGCCCCTCTGTTTTAGCCCCACTGTTTCAGCCCCTTTGTTTCAGCCCCTCTGTTTCTCGCCATCTGTTTCAGCCGCTCTGTTTCTCGCCTCTGTATCAGCCCCTCTGTTTCAGCCCCTCTGTTTCAGTCCCTCTGTTTCTCGCCCTCTGTTTCAGCCCCTCTGTTTCAGCCCCTCTGTTTCTCGCCCTCTGTTTCAGCCCCTCTGTTTCTTGCCCTCTGTTTCAGCCACTCTGTTTCTCGCCCTCTGTTTCAGCCTCTCTGTATCTCGCCCTCTGTTTCAGCCCCTCTGTTTCAGCCCCTCTGTTTCAGCCCCTCTGTTTCAGCCCTCTGTTTCTCGCCCTCTGTTTCATGCCCTCTGTTTCTCGCCCTCTGTTTCAGCCTCTCTGTTTCTCGCCCTCTGTTTCAGCCCCTCTCTTTCAGCCCCTCTGTATCTCGCCCTCTGTTTCAGCCCCTCTGTTTCTCGCCCTCTGTATCAGCCGCTTTGTTTCAGCCCCTCTGTTTCAGCCCCTCTTTTTCAGCCCCTCTGTTTCTCGCCCTCTGTTTCTCGCCCTCTGTTTCAGCCCCTTCTTTTTCAGCCCCTCTGTTTCAGCCCCTCTGTTTCAGCCCCTCTGTTTCTCGCCCTCTGTTTCAGCCCCTCTGTTTCTTGCCCTCTGTTTCAGCCCCTCTGGTTCTCGCCCTCTGTTTCAGCCTCTCTGTTTCTTGCCCTCGGATTCAGCCCCTCTGTTTCAGCCCCTCTGTTACAGCCCCTCTGTTTCAGCCCCTCTGTTTCTCGCCCTCTGTTTCAGCTCCTCTGTTTCTCGCCCTCTGTTTCAGCCCCTCTGATTCAGCCACTCTGTTTCAGCCCCTCTGATTCAGCCCCTCTGTTTCAGCCCCTCTATTTCAGCCCCTTTGTTTCAGCCCCTCTGTTTCATCCACTCTGTTTCTCGCCCTCTGTTTCTCACCCTCTGTTTCTCGCCCTCTCTTTCAGCCCCTCTGTTTTTCGCCCTCTGTTTCAGCCCCTCTGTTTCTCGCCCTCTGTTTCAGCCCTTCTGATTCAGCCCCTCTGTTTCTCGCCCTCTGTTTCAGCCTCTCTGTTTCTGCCCTTCTGTTTCAGCCTCTCTGTTTCAGCCCCTCTGTTTCAGCCCCTCTGATTCAGCCCCTCTGTTTCTCGCCCTCTGTTTCAGCCCCTCTGTTTCTCGCCCTCTGTTTCAGCCCTTCTGATTCAGCCCCTCTGTTTCAGCCCCAATATTTCAGCCCCTTTGTTTCAGCCCCTCTGTTTCATCCACTCTGTTTCTCGCCCTCTGTTTCTCACCCTCTGTTTCTCGCCCTCTGTTTCAGCCCCTCTGTTTTTCGCCCTCTGTTTCAGCCCCTCTGTTTCTCGCCCTCTGTTTCAGGCTCTCTGTTTCAGCCCGTCTGTTTCAGCCCCTCTGTTTCAGCCCCTCTGATTCTCGCCCTCTGTTTCTCGCCCGCTGTTCCAGCCCCTTTGTTTCTCGCCCTCTGTTTCAGCCCCTCTGTTTCAGCCCCTCTGTTTCTTGCCCTCTGTTTCAGGCCCTCTGTTTCTCGCCGTCTGTTTCAGCCTCTCTGTTTCTCGCCCTCTGTTTCAGCCCCTCTCTTTCAGCCCCTCTGTTTCTCGCCCTCTGTTTCAGCCCCTCTATTTCTCGCCCTCTGTTTCAGCCCCTCTGTTTTAGCCCCACTGTTTCAGCCCCTTTGTTTCAGCCCCTCTGTTTCTCGCCATCTGTTTCAGCCGCTCTGTTTCTCGCCTCTGTATCAGCCCCTCTGTTTCAGCCCCTCTGTTTCAGTCCCTCTGTTTCTCGCCCGCTGTTTCAGCCCCTCTGTTTCAGCCCCTCTGTTTCTCGCCCTCTGTTTCAGCCCCTCTGTTTCTTGCCCTCTGTTTCAGCCACTCTGTTTCTCGCCCTCTGTTTCAGCCTCTCTGTATCTCGCCCTCTGTTTCAGCCCCTCTGTTTCAGCCCCTCTGTTTCAGCCCCTCTGTTTCAGCCCTCTGTTTCTCGCCCTCTGTTTCATGCCCTCTGTTTCTCGCCCTCTGTTTCAGCCTCTCTGTTTCTCGCCCTCTGTTTCAGCCCCTCTCTTTCAGCCCCTCTGTATCTCGCCCTCTGTTTCAGCCCCTCTGTTTCTCGCCCTCTGTATCAGCCGCTTTGTTTCAGCCCCTCTGTTTCAGCCCATCTTTTTCAGCCCCTCTGTTTCTCGCCCTCTGTTTCTCGCCCTCTCTTTCAGCCCCTCTGTTTCAGCCCCTCTGTTTCAGCCCCTCTGTTTCAGCCCCTCTGTTTCTCGCCCTCTGTTTCAGCCCCTCTGTTTCTTGCCCTCTGTTTCAGCCCCTCTGGTTCTCGCCCTCTGTTTCAGCCTCTCTGTTTCTTGCCCTCGGATTCAGCCCCTCTGTTTCAGCCCCTCTGTTTCAGCCCCTCTGTTTCAGCCCCTCTGTTTCTCGCCCTCTGTTTCAGCTCCTCTGTTTCTCGCCCTCTGTTTCAGCCCCTCTGATTCAGCCACTCTGTTTCAGCCCCTCTGATTCAGCCCCTCTGTTTCAGCCCCTCTATTTCAGCCCCTTTGTTTCAGCCCCTCAGTTTCATCCACTCTGTTTCTCGCCCTCTGTTTCTCACCCTCTGTTTCTCGCCCTCTCTTTCAGCCCCTCTGTTTTTCGCCCTCTGTTTCAGCCCCTCTGTTTCTCGCCCTCTGTTTCAGCCCTTCTGATTCAGCCCCTCTGTTTCTCGCCCTCTGTTTCAGCTCCTCTGTTTCTCGCCCTCTGTTTCAGCCCCTCTGATTCAGCCACTCTGTTTCAGCCTCTCTGTTTCTGCCCTTCTGTTTCAGCCTCTCTGTTTCAGCCCCTCTGTTTCAGCCCCTCTGATTCAGCCCCTCTGTTTCTCGCCCTCTGTTTCAGCCCCTCTGTTTCTCGCCCTCTGTTTCAGCCCTTCTGATTCAGCCCCTCTGTTTCAGCCCCAATATTTCAGCCCCTTTGTTTCAGCCCCTCTGTTTCATCCACTCTGTTTCTCGCCCTCTGTTTCTCACCCTCTGTTTCTCGCCCTCTGTTTCAGCCCCTCTGTTTTTCGCCCTCTGTTTCAGCCCCACTGTTTCTCGCCCTCTGTTTCAGGCTCTCTGTTTCAGCCCGTCTGTTTCAGCCCCTCTGTTTCAGCCCCTCTGTTTCTCGCCCTCTGTTTCTCGCCCGCTGTTCCAGCCACTTTGTTTCTCGCCCTCTGTTTCAGCCCCTCTGTTTCAGCCCCTCTGTTTCTTGCCCTCTGTTTCAGCCACTCTGTTTCTCGCCCTCTGTTTCAGCCTCTCTGTATCTCGCCCTCTGTTTCAGCCCCTCTGTTTCAGCCCCTCTGTTTCAGCCCCTCTGTTTCTGCCCTCTGTTTCTCGCCCTCTGTTTCAGGCCCTCTGTTTCTTGCCCTCTGTTTCAGCCCCTCTGTTTCTCGAACTCTGTTTCACTCCCTCTGTTTCTCGCCATCTGTTTCAGCCCCTCTGTTTCGCGCTCTCTGTTTCAGCCCCTCTGTTTCTGCTCCTCTGTTTCTCGCCCTCTGTTTCTGCCCCTCTGTTTCTCGCCCTCTGTTTCAGCCCCTCTGTTTCTCGCCCTCTGTTTCAGCCCCTCTGATTAAGCCACTCTGTTTCAGCCCCTCTGATTAAGCCCCTCTGATTCAGCCCCTCTGAATCAGCACCTCTGTTTCAGGCCCTCTGTTTCTCGCCCTCTGTTTCAGCCCCTCTGTTTCTCACCCTCTGTTTCAGCCCCTCTGTTTCTCGAAATCTGTTTCAGCCCATCTGTTTCTCGCCGTCTGTTTCAGCCCCTCTGATTCAGCCCCTCTGTTTCTCGCCCTCTGTTTCAGCCCCTCTGTTTCAGCCCCTCTGTTTCTTGCCCTCTGTTTCAGCCCTTCTGATTCAGCCCCTCTGATTCAGCCCCTCTGTTTCTCGCCCTCTGTTTCAGCCTCTCTGTTTCTGCCCTTCTGTTTCAGCCTCTCTGTTTCAGCCCCTCTGTTTCAGCCCCTCTGTTTCAGCCCCTCTGTTTCTCGCCCTCTGTTTCAGCCCCTCTGTTTCTCGCCCTCTGTTTCTCCCCCTCTGTTTCTCGCCCTCTGTTTCAGCCCCTCTGTTTTTCGCCCTCTGTTTCAGCCCCTCTGTTTCTCGCCCTCTGTTTCAGGCTCTCTGTTTCTGCCCGTCTGTTTCAGCCCCTCTGTTTCAGCCCCTCTGTTTCTCGCCCTCTGTTTCTCGCCCGCTGTTACAGCCCCTTTGTTTCTCGCCCTCTGTTTCAGCCCCTCTGTTTCAGTCCCTCTGATTCAGCCCCTCTGATTCAGCCCCTCTGTTTCTCGCCCTCTGTTTCAGCCCCTCTGTTTCAGCCCCTCTGTTTCAGCCCCTCTGTTTCAGCCGCTCTGTTTCTCGCCCTCTGTTTCAGCCCCTCTGTTTCTCGCCCTCTGTTTCAGCCCCTCTGTTTCAGGCTCTCTGTTTCAGCCCATCTGTTTCAGCCCCTCTGTTTCAGCCCCTCTGTTTCTTGCCCTCTGTTTCTCGCCCGCTGTTTTAGCCCCTTTGTTTCTCGCCCTCTGTTTCAGCCCCTCTGTTTCAGCCCCTCTGATTCAGCCCCTCTGTTTCAGCCCCTCTGTTTCAGCCCCTCTGTTTCTCGCCCTCAGTTTCTGCCCCTCTGTTTCTCGCCCTCTGTTTCAGCCCCTCTGTTTCTCGCCCTCTGTTTCAGTCCCTCTGTTTCAGCCCCTCTGTTTCTCGCATTCTGTTTCTGCCCCTCAGTTTCTCGCCCTCTGTTTCAGCCCCTCTGTTTCTCGCCTTCTGTTTCAGCCCCTCTGATTCAGCCCCTCTGTTTCAGCCCCTCTATTTCTCGCCCTCTGCATCAGCCGCTTTGTTTCAGCCCCTCTGTTTCAGCCCCTCTGTTTCAGCCCCTCTGTTTCTCTCCCTCTGTTTCAGCCCCTCTGTTTCAGCCCCTCTGATTCAGGCCGTCTGATTCAGCCCCTCTGTTCCTCGCCCTCTGTTCCAGCCACTCTGTTTCAGCCCCTCTGTTTCTTGCCCTCTGTTTCAGCCCTTCTGATTCAGCCCCTCTGATTCAGCCCCTCTGTTTCTCGCCCTCTGTTTCAGCCTCTCTGTTTCTGCCCTTCTGTTTCAGCCTCTCTGTTTCAGCCCCTCTGTTTCTTGCCCTCTGTTTCAGCCCCTCTGTTTCTCGAACTCTGTTTCAGTCCCTCTGTTTCTCGCCATCTGTTTCAGCCCCTCTGTTTCGCGCTCTCTGTTTCAGCCCCTCTGTTTCTGCTCCTCTGTTTCTCGCCCTCTGTTTCTGCCCCTCTGTTTCTCGCCCTCTGTTTCAGCCCCTCTGTTTCTCGCCCTCTGTTTCAGCCCCTCTGATTCAGCCCCTCTGTTTCTCGCCCTCTGTTTCAGCCCCTCTGTTTCTCGCCCTCTGTTTCAGCCCCTCTGTTTCAGCCCCTCTGTTTCAGCCCCTCTGTTTCAGCCCCTCTGTTTCTCGCCCTCTGTTTCATCCCCTCTGTTTCTCGCCCTCTGTTTCAGCCCCTCTATTTCTCGCCCTCTGTTTCAGCCCCTCTATTTCTCGCCCTCTGTTTCAGCCCCTCTGTTTTAGCCCCACTGTTTCAGCCCCTTTGTTTCAGCCCCTCTGTTTCTCGCCCTCTGTTTCAGCCGCTCTGTTTCTCGCCCTCTGTATCAGCCCCTCTGTTTCAGACCCACTGTTTCAGTCCCTCTGTTTCTCGCCCTCTGTTTCTGGCCCTCTGTTTCAGCCCCTCTGTTTCTCGCTCTCTGTTTCAGCCCCTCTGTTTCAGCCCCTCTGTTTCAGCCCCTCTGTTTCAGCCCCTCTGTTTCTCGCCCTCTGTTTCTCGCCCTCTGTTTCAGCCCCTCTGTTTCAGCCCCTCTGTTTCAGCCCCTCTGTTTCTCGCCCTCTGTTTCAGCCCCTCTGTTTCTCGCCCTCTGTTTCAGCCTCTCTGTTTCTCGCCCTCTGTTTCAGCCCCTCTGTTTCAGCCCCTCTGTTTCAGCCCCTCTATTTCTCGCCCTCTGCATCAGCCGCTTTGTTTCAGCCCCTCTGTTTCAGCCCCTCTTTTTACGCCCCTCTGTTTCTCGCCCTCTGTTTCTCGCCCTCTGTTTCAGCCCCTCTGTTTCTCGCCCTCTGTTTCAGCCCCTCTGTTTCAGCCCCTCTGATTCAGCCCGTCTGATTCAGCCCCTCTGTTTCTCGCCCTCTGTTCCAGCCACTCTGTTTCAGCCCCTCTGTTTCTTGACCTCTGTTTCAGCCCCTCTGTTTCTCGCCCTCTGTTTCAGCCCCTCTGTTTCAGCCACTCTGTTTCAGCCCCTCTGTTTCTCGCCCTCTGTTTCAGCCCCTCTGTTTCTCGCCCTCTGTTTCAGCCTCTCTGTTTCTCGCCCTCTGTTTCAGCCCCTCTGTTTCAGCCCCTCTGTTTCAGCCCCTCTATTTCTCGCCCTCTGCATCAGCCGCTTTGTTTCAGCCCCTCTGTTTCAGCCCCTCTTTTTCAGCCCCTCTGTTTCTCGCCCTCTGTTTCTCGCCCTCTGTTTCAGCCCCTCTGTTTCTCGCCCTCTGTTTCAGCCCCTCTGTTACAGCCCCTCTGATTCAGCCCGTCTGATTCAGCCCCTCTGTTTCTCGCCCTCTGTTCCAGCCACTCTGATTCAGCCCCTCTGTTTCTCGCCCTCTGTTTCAGCCTCTCTGTTTCTGCCCTTCTGTTTCAGGCTCTCTGTTTCAGCCCCTCTGTTTCAGCCCCTCTGTTTCAGCCCCTCTGTTTCTCGCCCTCTGTTTCAGCCCCTCTGTTTCTCGCCCTCTGTTTCAGCCCTTCTGATTCAGCCACTCTGTTTCAGCCCCTCTGATTCAGCCCCTCTGTTTCAGCCCCTCTCTTTCAGCCCCTTTGTTTCAGCCCCTCTGTTTCATCCACTCTGTTTCTCGCCCTCTGTTTCTCACCCTCTGTTTCTCGCCCTCTGTTTCAGCCCCTCTGTTTTTCGCCCTCTGTTTCAGCCCCTCTGTTTCTCGCCCTCTGTTTCAGGCTCTCTGTTTCAGCCCGTCTGTTTAAGCCCCTCTGTTTCAGCCCCTCTGTTTCTCGCCCTCTGTTTCTCGCCCGCTGTTTCAGCCCCTTTGTTTCTCGCCCTCTGTTTCAGCCCCTCTGTTTCAGTCCCTCTGATTCTGCCCCTCTGATTCAGCCCCTCTGTTTCTCGCCCTCTGTTTCAGCCCCTCTGTTTCAGCCCCTCTGTTTCTGCCCCTCTGTTTCAGCCGCTCTGTTTCTCGCCCTCTGTTTCAGCCCCTCTGTTTTTCGCCCTCTGTTTCAGCCCCTCTGTTTCAGGCACTCTGTTTCAGCCCCTCTGTTTCAGCCCCTCTGTTTCAGCCCCTCTGTTTCTTGCCCTCTGTTTCACGCCCGCTGTTTCAGCCCCTTTGTTTCAGCCCCTCTGTTTCAGCCCCTCTGTTTCAGCCCCTCTGATTCAGCCCCTCTGTTTCAGACCCTCTGTTTCTCACCCTCTGTTTCAGCCCCTCTGTTTCTGCCCCTCTGTTTCTCGCCCTCTGTTTCAGCCCCTCTGTTTCTCACCCTCTGTTTCAGCCCCTCTGTTTCAGCCCCTCTGTTTCTCGCACTCTGTTTCTGCCCCTCAGTTTCTCGCCCTCTGTTTCAGCCCCTCTGTTTCTCGCCTTCTGTTTCAGCCCCTCTGATTCAGCCCCTCTGTTTCTTGCCCTCTGTTTCAGCCCCTCTGTTTCTCGCCCTCTGTTTCAGCCCCTCTGTTTGTCGCCCTCTGTTTCAGCCCCTCTATTTCTCGCCCTCTGTTTCAGCCCCTCTGTTTTAGCCCCTCTGTTTCAGCCCCTTTGTTTCAGCCCCTCTGTTTCTCGCCCTCTGTTTCAGCCGCTCTGTTTCTCGTCCTCTGTATCAGCCCCTCTGTTTCAGCCCCTCTGTTTCTCGCCCACTGTTTCAGCCCCTCTGTTTCTCGCCCTCTGTTTCAGCCCCTCTGTTTCTCGCTCTCTGTTTCAGCCCCTCTGTTTCAGCCCCTCTGTTTCTCGCCCTCTGTTTCAGCCTCTCTGTATCTCGCCCTCTGTTTCAGCCCCTCTGTTTCAGCCCCTCTGTTTCAGCCCCTCTGTTTCAGCCCTCTGTTTCTCGCCCTCTGTTTCAGGCCCTCTGTTTCTCGCCCTCTGTTTCAGCCTCTCTGTTTCTCGCCCTCTGTTTCAGCCCCTCTCTTTCAGCCCCTCTGTTTCTCGCCCTCTGTTTCAGCCCCTCTGTTTTAGCCCCACTGTTTCAGCCCCTTTGTTTCAGCCCCTCTGTTTCTCGCCATCTGTTTCAGCCGCTCTGTTTCTCACCTCTGTATCAGCCCCTCTGTTTCAGTCCCTCTGTTTCTCGCCCTCTGTTTCAGCCCCTCTGTTTCAGCCCCGCTGTTTCTCGCCCTCTGTTTCAGCCCCTCTGTTTCTTGCCCTCTGTTTCAGCCACTCTGTTTCTCGCCCTCTGTTTCAGCCTCTCTGTATCTCGCCCTCTGTTTCAGCCCCTCTGTTTCAGCCCCTCTGTTTCAGCCCCTCTGTTTCAGCCCTCTGTTTCTCGCCCTCTGTTTCAGACCCTCTGTTTCACGCCCTCTGTTTCAGCCTCTCTGTTTCTCGCCCTCTGTTTCAGCCCCTCTCTTTCAGCCCCTCTGTATCTCGCCCTCTGTTTCAGCCCCTCTGTTTCTCGCCCTCTGTATCAGCCGCTTTGTTTCAGCCCCTCTGTTTCAGCCCCTCTTTTTCAGCCCCTCTGTTTCTCGCCCTCTGTTTCTCGCCCTCTGTTTCAGCCCCTCTGTTTCAGCCCCTCTGTTTCAGCCCCTCTGTTTCAGCCCCTCTGTTTCTCGCCCTCTGTTTCAGCCCCTCTGTTTCTTGCCCTCTGTTTCAGCCCCTCTGGTTCTCGCCCTCTGTTTCAGCCTCTCTGTTTCTTGCCCTCGGATTCAGCCCCTCTGTTTCAGCCCCTCTGTTTCAGCCCCTCTGTTTCAGCCCCTCTGTTTCTCGCCCTCTGTTTCAGCCCCTCTGTTTCTCGCCCTCTGTTTCAGCCCCTCTGATTCAGCCACTCTGTTTCAGCCCCTCTGATTCAGCCCCTCTGTTTCAGCCCCTCTATTTCAGCCCCTTTGTTTCAGCCCCTCTGTTTCATCCACTCTGTTTCTCGCCCTCTGTTTCTCACCCTCTGTTTCTCGCCCTCTGTTTCAGCCCCTCTGTTTTTCGCCCTCTGTTTCAGCCCCTCTGTTTCTCGCCCTCTGTTTCAGGCTCTCTGTTTCAGCCCGTCTGTTTCAGCCCCTCTGTTTCAGGCCCTCTGTTTCTCGCCCTCTGTTTCTCGCCCGCTGTTTCAGCCCCTTTGTTTCTCGCCCTCTGTTTCATCCCCTCTGTTTCAGTCCCTCTGATTCAGCCCCTCTGATTCAGCCCCTCTGTTTCTCGCCCTCTGTTTCAGCCCCTCTGTTTCAGCCCCTCTGTTTCTGCCCCTCTGTTTCAGCCGCTCTGTTTCTCGCCCTCTGTTTCAGCCCCTCTGTTTCTCGCCCTCTGTTTCAGCCCCTCTGTTTCAGGCTCTCTGTTTCAGCCCGTCTGTTTCAGCCCCTCTGTTTCAGCCCCTCTGTTTCTCGCCTCAGTTTCTGCCCCTCTGTTTCTCGCCCTCTGTTTCAGCCCCTCTGTTTCTCGCCCTCTGTTTCAGTCCCTCTGTTTCAGCCCCTCTGTTTCTCGCTCTCTGTTTCTGCGCCTCAGTTTCTCGCCCTCTGTTTCAGCCCCTCTGTTTCTCACCTTCTGTTTCAGCCCCTCTGTTTCTCGCCCTCTGTTTCAGCCCCTCTGTTTCTCGCCCTCTGTTTCAGCCCCTCTGTTTCTTGCCCTCTGTTTCAGCCCCTCTGTTTCAGCCCCTCTGTTTCAGCCCCTCTGTTTCTCGCCCTCTGTTTCAGCCCCTCTGTTTCTCGCCCTCTGTTTCAGCCCCTCTGTTTCTCGCCCTCTGTTTCAGCCCCTCTATTTCTCGCCCTCTGTTTCAGCCCCTCTGTTTTAGCCCCACTGTTTCAGCCCCTTTGTTTCAGCCCCTCTGTTTCTCGCCCTCTGTTTCAGCCGCTCTGTTTCTCGCCCTCTGTATCAGCCCCACTGTTTCAGACCCACTGTTTCAGTCCCTCTGTATCTCGCCCTCTGTTTCTGGCCCTCTGTTTCAGCCCCTCTGTTTCTCGCTCTCTGTTTCAGCCCCTCTGTTTCAGCCCATCTGTTTCAGCCCCTCTGTTTCAGCCCCTCTGTTTCTCGCCCTCTGTTTCAGACCCTCTGTTTCAGCCCCTCTGTTTCAGCCCCTCTGTTTCAGCCCCTCTGTTTCTCGCCCTCTGTTTCAGCCCCTCTGTTTCTCGCCCTCTGTTTCAGCCTCTCTGTTTCTCGCCCTCTGTTTCAGCCCCTCTGTTTCAGCCCCTCTGTTTCAGCCCCTCTATTTCTCGCCCTCTGCATCAGCCGCTTTGTTTCAGCCCCTCTGTTTCAGCCCCTCTGTTTCAGCCCCTCTGTTTCTCGCCCTCTGTTTCAGCCCCTCTGATTCAGCCCGTCTGATTCAGCCCCTCTGTTTCTCGCCCTCTGTTCCAGCCACTCTGTTTCAGCCCCTCTGTTTCTTGCCCTCTGTTTCAGCCCTTCTGATTCAGCCCCTCTGATTCAGCCCCTCTGTTTCTCGCCCTCTGTTTCAGCCTCTCTGTTTCTGCCCTTCTGTTTCAGCCTCTCTGTTTCAGCCCCTCTGTTTCAGCCCCTCTGTTTCAGCCCCTCTGTTTCTCGCCCTCTGTTTCAGCCCCTCTGTTTCTCGCCCTCTGTCTCAGCCCTTCTGATTCAGCCCCTCTGTTTCAGCCCCAATATTTCAGCCCCTTTGTTTCAGCCCCTCTGTTTCATCCACTCTGTTTCTCGCTCTCTGTTTCTCACCCTCTGTTTCTCGCCCTCTGTTTCAGCCCCTCTGTTTTTCGCCCTCTGTTTCAGCCCCTCTGTTTCTCGCCCTCTGTTTAAGGCTCTCTGTTTCAGCCCGTCTGTTTCAGCCCCTCTGTTTCAGCCCCTCTGTTTCTCGCCCTCTGTTTCTCGCCCGCTGTTTCAGCCCCTTTGTTTCTCGCCCTCTGTTTCAGCCCCTCTGTTTCAGCCCCTCTGTTTCTTGCCCTCTGTTTCAGCCACTCTGTTTCTCGCCCTCTGTTTCAGCCTCTCTGTATCTCGCCCTCTGTTTCAGCCCCTCTGTTTCAGCCCCTCTGTTTCAGCCCCTCTGTTTCAGCCCTCTGTTTCTCGCCCTCTGTTTCAGGCCCTCTGTTTCTTGCCCTCTGTTTCAGCCCCTCTGTTTCTCGAACTCTGTTTCACTCCCTCTGTTTCTTGCCATCTGTTTCAGCCCCTCTGTTTCGCGCTCTCTGTTTCAGCCCCTCTGTTTCTGCTCCTCTGTTTCTCGCCCTCTGTTTCTGCCCCTCTGTTTCTCGCCCTCTGTTTCAGCCCCTCTGTTTCTCGCCCTCTGTTTCAGCCCCTCTGATTAACCCACTCTGTTTCAGCCCCTCTGATTAAGCCCCTCTGATTCAGCCCCTCTGAATCAGCACCTCTGTTTCAGGCCCTCTGTTTCTCGCCCTCTGTTTCAGCCCCTCTGTTTCTCACCCTCTGTTTCAGCCCCTCTGTTTCAGCCCCTCTGTTTCTCGAAATCTGTTTCTGCCCATCTGTTTCTCGCCCTCTGTTTCAGCCCCTCTGATTCAGCCCCTCTGTTTCTCGCCCTCTGTTTCAGCCCCTCTGTTTCTCGCAATTTGTTTTAGCCCCTCTGTTTCTCGCCCTCTGTTTCAGCCCCTCTGTTTCAGCCCCTCTGTTTCAGCCCCTCTGTTTCTCGCCCTCTGTTTCAGCCCCTCTGTTTCTCGCCCTCTGTTTCAGTCCCTCGATTTCTCGCCCTGTTTCAGCCCCTCTGTTTTAGCCCCACTGTTTCAGCCCCTTTGTTTCAGACCCTCTGTTTCTCGCCCTCTGTTTCAGCCGCTCTGTTTCTCGCCCTCTGTATCAGCCCCTCTGTTTCAGCCCCTCTGTTTCAGTCCCTCTGTTTCTCGCCCTCTGTTTCAGCCCCTCTGTTTCTCGCCCTCTGTTTCAGCCCCTCTGTTTCTTGCCCTTGTTTCAGCCACTCTGTTTTTCGCCCTCTGTTTCAGCCTCTCTGTATCTCGCCCTCTGTTTCAGCCCCTCTGTTTCAGCCCCTCTGTTTCAGCCCCTCTGTTTCAGCCCTCTGTTTCTCGCCCTCTGTTTCAGGCCCTCTGTTTCTCGCCCTCTGTTTCAGCCTCTCTGTTTCTCGCCCTCTGTTTCAGCCCCTCTCTTTCAGCCCCTCTGTTTCTCGCCCTCTTTTTCAGCCCCTCTATTTCTCGCCCTCTGCTTCAGCCCCTCTGTTTTAGCCCCGCTGTTTCAGCCCCTTTGTTTCAGCCCCTCTGTTTCTCGCCATCTGTTTCAGCCGCTCTGTTTCTCGCCTCTGTATCAGCCCCTCTGTTTCAGCCCCTCTGTTTCAGTCCCTCTGTTTCTCGCCCTCTGTTTCAGCCCCTCTGTTTCAGCCCCTCTGTTTCTCGCACTCTGTTTCAGCCCCTCTGTTTCTTGCCCTCTGTTTCAGCCACTCTGTTTCTCGCCCTCTGTTTCAGCCTCTCTGTATCTCGCCCTCTGTTTCAGCCCCTCTGTTTCAGCCCCTCTGTTTCAGCCCCTCTGTTTCAGCCCTCTGTTTCTCGCCCTCTGTTTCAGGCCCTCTGTTTCTCGCCCTCTGTTTCAGCCTCTCTGTTTCTCACCCTCTGTTTCAGCCCCTCTCTTTCAGCCCCTCTGTATCTCGCCCTCTGTTTCAGCCCCTCTGTTTCTCGCCCTCTGTATCAGCCGCTTTGTTTCAGCCCCTCTGTTTCAGCCCCTCTTTTTCAGCCCCTCTGTTTCTCGCCCTCTGTTTCTCGCCCTCTGTTTCAGCCCCTCTGTTTCAGCCCCTCTGTTTCAGCCCCTCTGTTTCAGCCCCTCTGTTTCTCGCCCTCTGTTTCAGCCCCTCTGTTTCTTGCCCTCTGTTTCAGCCCCTCTGGTTCTCGCCCTCTGTTTCAGCCTCTCTGTTTCTTGCCCTCGGATTCAGCCCCTCTGTTTCAGCCCCTCTGTTTCAGCCCCTCTGTTTCAGCCCCTCTGTTTCTCGCCCTCTGTTTCAGCCCCTCTGTTTCTCGCCCTCTGTTTCAGCCCCTCTGATTCAGCCACTCTGTTTCAGCCCCTCTGATTCAGCCCCTCTGTTTCAGCCCCTCTATTTCAGCCCCTTTGTTTCAGCCCCTCTGTTTCATCCACTCTGTTTCTCGCCCTCTGTTTCTCACCCTCTGTTTCTCGCCCTCTGTTTCAGCCCCTCTGTTTCTCGCCCTCTGTTTCTCGCCCGCTGTTACAGCCCCTTTGTTTCTCGCCCTCTGTTTCAGCCCCTCTGTTTCAGTCCCTCTGATTCAGCCCCTCTGATTCAAGTCCCTCTGTTTCTCGCCCTCTGTTTCAGCCCCTCTGTTTCAGCCCCTCTGTTTCTGCCCCTCTGTTTCAGCCGCTCTGTTTCTCGCCCTCTGTTTCAGCCCCTCTGTTTTTCGCCCTCTGTTTCAGCCCCTCTGTTTCAGGCTCTCTGTTTCAGCCCATCTGTTTCAGCCCCTCTGTTTCAGCCCCTCTGTTTCTTGCCCTCTGTTTCTCGCCCGCTATTTTAGCCCCTTTGTTTCTCGCCCTCTGTTTCAGCCCCTCTGTTTCAGCCCCTCTGATTCAGCCCCTCTGTTTCAGCCCCTCTGTTTCAGCCCCTCTGTTTCTCGCCCTCAGTTTCTGCCCCTCTGTTTCTCGCCCTCTGTTTCAGCCCCTCTGTTTCTCGCCCTCTGTTTCAGTCCCTCTGTTTCTGCCCCTCTGTTTCTCGCATTCTGTTTCTGCCCCTCAGTTTCTCGCCCTCTGTTTCAGCCCCTCTGTTTCTCGCCTTCTGTTTCAGTCCCTCTGATTCAGCCCCTCTGTTTCTCGCCCTCTGTTTCAGCCCCTCTGTTTCTCGCCCTCTGTTTCAGCCCCTCTGTTTCTCGCCCTCTGTTTCAGGCCCTCTGTTTCAGCCCCTCTGTTTCAGCCCCTCTGTTTCTCGCCCTCTGTTTCATCCCCTCTGTTTCTCGCCCTCTGTTTCAGCCCCTCTGTTTCTCGCCCTCTGTTTCAGCCCCTCTATTTCTCGCCCTCTGTTTCAGCCCCTCTGTTTTAACCCCACTGTTTCAGCCCCTTTGTTTCAGCCCCTCTGTTTCTCGCCCTCTGTTTCAGCCGCTCTGTTTCTTGCCCTCTGTATCAGCCCCTCTGTTTCAGACCCACTGTTTCAGTCCCTCTGTTTCTCGCCCTCTGTTTCAGCCCCTCTGTTTCAGCCCCTCTGTTTCTCGCTCTCTGTTTCAGCCCCTCTGTTTCAGCCCCTCTGTTTCAGCCCCTCTGTTTCAGCCCCTCTGTTTCTCGCCCTCTGTTTCAGCCCCTCTGTTTCTCGCCCTCTGTTTCAGCCTCTCTGTTTCTCGCCCTCTGTTTCAGCCCCTCTGTTTCAGCCCCTCTGTTTCAGCCCCTCAATTTCTCGCCCTCTGCATCAGCCGCTTTGTTTCAGCCCCTCTGTTTCAGCCCCTCTTTTTACGCCCCTCTGTTTCCCGCCCTCTGTTTCTCGCCCTCTGTTTCAGCCCCTCTGTTTCTCGCCCTCTGTTTCAGCCCCTCTGTTTCAGCCCCTCTGATTCAGCCCGTCTGATTCAGCCCCTCTGTTTCTCGCCCTCTGTTCCAGCCACTCTGTTTCAGCCCCTCTGTTTCTTGCCCTCTGTTTCTGCCCCTCTGTTTCTCGCATTCTGTTTCTGCCCCTCAGTTTCTCGCCCTCTGTTTCAGCCCCTCTGTTTCTCGCCTTCTGTTTCAGTCCCTCTGATTCAGCCCCTCTGTTTCTCGCCCTCTGTTTCAGCCCCTCTGTTTCTCGCCCTCTGTTTCAGCCCCTCTGTTTCTCGCCCTCTGTTTCAGGCCCTCTGTTTCAGCCCCTCTGTTTCAGCCCCTCTGTTTCTCGCCCTCTGTTTCATCCCCTCTGTTTCTCGCCCTCTGTTTCAGCCCCTCTGTTTCTCGCCCTCTGTTTCAGCCCCTCTATTTCTCGCCCTCTGTTTCAGCCCCTCTGTTTTAACCCCACTGTTTCAGCCCCTTTGTTTCAGCCCCTCTGTTTCTCGCCCTCTGTTTCAGCCGCTCTGTTTCTTGCCCTCTGTATCAGCCCCTCTGTTTCAGACCCACTGTTTCAGTCCCTCTGTTTCTCGCCCTCTGTTTCAGCCCCTCTGTTTCAGCCCCTCTGTTTCTCGCTCTCTGTTTCAGCCCCTCTGTTTCAGCCCCTCTGTTTCAGCCCCTCTGTTTCAGCCCCTCTGTTTCTCGCCCTCTGTTTCAGCCCCTCTGTTTCTCGCCCTCTGTTTCAGCCTCTCTGTTTCTCGCCCTCTGTTTCAGCCCCTCTGTTTCAGCCCCTCTGTTTCAGCCCCTCAATTTCTCGCCCTCTGCATCAGCCGCTTTGTTTCAGCCCCTCTGTTTCAGCCCCTCTTTTTACGCCCCTCTGTTTCCCGCCCTCTGTTTCTCGCCCTCTGTTTCAGCCCCTCTGTTTCTCGCCCTCTGTTTCAGCCCCTCTGTTTCAGCCCCTCTGATTCAGCCCGTCTGATTCAGCCCCTCTGTTTCTCGCCCTCTGTTCCAGCCACTCTGTTTCAGCCCCTCTGTTTCTTGCCCTCTGTTTCAGCCCCTCTGTTTCTCGCCCTCTGTTTCAGCCCCTCTGTTTCAGCCACTCTGTTTCAGCCCCTCTGTTTCTCGCCCTCTGTTTCAGCCTCTCTATTTCTCGCCCTCTGTTTCAGCCCCTCTGTTTCAGCCCCTCTGTTTCAGCCCCTCTTTTTCAGCCCCTCTGTTTCTCGCCCTCTGTTTCTCGCCCTCTGTTTCAGCCCCTCTGTTTCAGCCCCTCTGATTCAGCCCGTCTGATTCAGCCCCTCTGTTTCTCGCCCTCTGTTCCAGCCACTCTGATTCAGCCCCTCTGTTTCTCGCCCTCTGTTTCAGCCTCTCTGTTTCTGCCCTTCTGTTTCAGGCTCTCTGTTTCAGCCCCTCTGTTTCAGCCCCTCTGTTTCAGCCCCTCTGTTTCTCGCCCTCTGTTTCAGCCCCTCTGTTTCTCGCCCTCTGTTTCAGCCCTTCTGATTCAGCCACTCTGTTTCAGCCCCTCTGATTCAGCCACTCTGTTTCAGCCCCTCTATTTCAGCCCCTTTGTTTCAGCCCCTCTGTTTCATCCACTCTGTTTCTCGCCCTCTGTTTCTCACCCTCTGTTTCTCGCCCTCTGTTTCAGCCCCTCTGTTTTTCGCCCTCTGTTTCAGCCCCTCTGTTTCTCGCCCTCTGTTTCAGGCTCTCTGTTTCAGCCCGTCTGTTTCAGCCCCTCTGTTTCAGCCCCTCTGTTTCTCGCCCTCTGTTTCTCGCCCGCTGTTTCAGCCCCTTTGTTTCTCGCTCTCTGTTTCAGCCCCTCTGTTTCAGTCCCTCTGATTCAGCCCCTCTGATTCAGCCCCTCTGTTTCTCGCCCTCTGTTTCAGCCCCTCTGTTTCTCGCCCTCTGTTTCAGCCCCTCTGATTAAGCCCCTCTGATTCAGCCCCTCTGAATCAGCACCTCTGTTTCAGGCCCTCTGTTTCTCGCCCTCTGTTTCAGCCCCTCTGTTTCTCACCCTCTGTTTCAGCCCCTCTGTTTCAGCCCCTCTGTTTCTCGAAATCTGTTTCTGCCCATCTGTTTCTCGCCCTCTGTTTCAGCCCCTCTGATTCAGCCCCTCTGTTTCTCGCCCTCTGTTTCAGCCCCTCTGTTTCTCGCAATTTGTTTTAGCCCCTCTGTTTCTCGCCCTCTGTTTCAGCCCCTCTGTTTCAGCCCCTCTGTTTCAGCCCCACTGTTTCTCGCCCTCTGTTTCAGCCCCTCTGTTTCTCGCCCTCTGTTTCAGTCCCTCGATTTCTCGCCCTGTTTCAGCCCCTCTGTTTTAGCCCCACTGTTTCAGCCCCTTTGTTTCAGACCCTCTGTTTCTCGCCCTCTGTTTCAGCCGCTCTGTTTCTCGCCCTCTGTATCAGCCCCTCTGTTTCAGCCCCTCTGTTTCAGTCCCTCTGTTTCTCGCCCTCTGTTTCAGCCCCTCTGTTTCTCGCCCTCTGTTTCAGCCCCTCTGTTTCTTGCCCTTGTTTCAGCCACTCTGTTTTTCGCCCTCTGTTTCAGCCTCTCTGTATCTCGCCCTCTGTTTCAGCCCCTCTGTTTCAGCCCCTCTGTTTCAGCCCCTCTGTTTCAGCCCTCTGTTTCTCGCCCTCTGTTTCAGGCCCTCTGTTTCTCGCCCTCTGTTTCAGCCTCTCTGTTTCTCGCCCTCTGTTTCAGCCCCTCTCTTTCAGCCCCTCTGTTTCTCGCCCTCTTTTTCAGCCCCTCTATTTCTCGCCCTCTGTTTCAGACCCTCTGTTTTAGCCACGCTGTTTCAGCCCCTTTGTTTCAGCCCCTCTGTTTCTCGCCATCTGTTTCAGCCGCTCTGTTTCTCGCCTCTGTATCAGCCCCTCTGTTTCAGCCCCTCTGTTTCAGTCCCTCTGTTTCTCGCCCTCTGTTTCAGCCCCTCTGTTTCAGCCCCTCTGTTTCTCGCACTCTGTTTCAGCCCCTCTGTTTCTTGCCCTCTGTTTCAGCCACTCTGTTTCTCGCCCTCTGTTTCAGCCTCTCTGTATCTCGCCCTCTGTTTCAGCCCCTCTGTTTCAGCCCCTCTGTTTCAGCCCCTCTGTTTCAGCCCTCTGTTTCTCGCCCTCTGTTTCAGGCCCTCTGTTTCTCGCCCTCTGTTTCAGCCTCTCTGTTTCTCACCCTCTGTTTCAGCCCCTCTCTTTCAGCCCCTCTGTATCTCGCCCTCTGTTTCAGCCCCTCTGTTTCTCGCCCTCTGTATCAGCCGCTTTGTTTCAGCCCCTCTGTTTCAGCCCCTCTTTTTCAGCCCCTCTGTTTCTCGCCCTCTGTTTCTCGCCCTCTGTTTCAGCCCCTCTGTTTCAGCCCCTCTGTTTCAGCCCCTCTGTTTCAGCCCCTCTGTTTCTCGCCCTCTGTTTCAGCCCCTCTGTTTCTTGCCCTCTGTTTCAGCCCCTCTGGTTCTCGCCCTCTGTTTCAGCCTCTCTGTTTCTTGCCCTCGGATTCAGCCCCTCTGTTTCAGCCCCTCTGTTTCAGCCCCTCTGTTTCAGCCCCTCTGTTTCTCGCCCTCTGTTTCAGCCCCTCTGTTTCTCGCCCTCTGTTTCAGCCCCTCTGATTCAGCCACTCTGTTTCAGCCCCTCTGATTCAGCCCCTCTGTTTCAGCCCCTCTATTTCAGCCCCTTTGTTTCAGCCCCTCTGTTTCATCCACTCTGTTTCTCGCCCTCTGTTTCTCACCCTCTGTTTCTCGCCCTCTGTTTCAGCCCCTCTGTTTCTCGCCCTCTGTTTCTCGCCCGCTGTTACAGCCCCTTTGTTTCTCGCCCTCTGTTTCAGCCCCTCTGTTTCAGTCCCTCTGATTCAGCCCCTCTGATTCAAGTCCCTCTGTTTCTCGCCCTCTGTTTCAGCCCCTCTGTTTCAGCCCCTCTGTTTCTGCCCCTCTGTTTCAGCCGCTCTGTTTCTCGCCCTCTGTTTCAGCCCCTCTGTTTTTCGCCCTCTGTTTCAGCCCCTCTGTTTCAGGCTCTCTGTTTCAGCCCATCTGTTTCAGCCCCTCTGTTTCAGCCCCTCTGTTTCTTGCCCTCTGTTTCTCGCCCGCTGTTTTAGCCCCTTTGTTTCTCGCCCTCTGTTTCAGCCCCTCTGTTTCAGCCCCTCTGATTCAGCCCCTCTGTTTCAGCCCCTCTGTTTCAGCCCCTCTGTTTCTCGCCCTCAGTTTCTGCCCCTCTGTTTCTCGCCCTCTGTTTCAGCCCCTCTGTTTCTCGCCCTCTGTTTCAGTCCCTCTGTTTCTGCCCCTCTGTTTCTCGCATTCTGTTTCTGCCCCTCAGTTTCTCGCCCTCTGTTTCAGCCCCTCTGTTTCTCGCCTTCTGTTTCAGTCCCTCTGATTCAGCCCCTCTGTTTCTCGCCCTCTGTTTCAGCCCCTCTGTTTCTCGCCCTCTGTTTCAGCCCCTCTGTTTCTCGCCCTCTGTTTCAGGCCCTCTGTTTCAGCCCCTCTGTTTCAGCCCCTCTGTTTCTCGCCCTCTGTTTCATCCCCTCTGTTTCTCGCCTTCTGTTTCAGCCCCTCTGTTTCTCGCCCTCTGTTTCAGCCCCTCTATTTCTCGCCCTCTGTTTCAGCCCCTCTGTTTTAACCCCACTGTTTCAGCCCCTTTGTTTCAGCCCCTCTGTTTCTCGCCCTCTGTTTCAGCCGCTCTGTTTCTTGCCCTCTGTATCAGCCCCTCTGTTTCAGACCCACTGTTTCAGTCCCTCTGTTTCTCGCCCTCTGTTTCAGCCCCTCTGTTTCAGCCCCTCTGTTTCTCGCTCTCTGTTTCAGCCCCTCTGTTTCAGCCCCTCTGTTTCAGCCCCTCTGTTTCAGCCCCTCTGTTTCTCGCCCTCTGTTTCAGCCCCTCTGTTTCAGCCCCTCTGTTTCTCGCCCTCTGTTTCAGCCCCTCTGTTTCTCGCCCTCTGTTTCAGCCTCTCTGTTTCTCGCCCTCTGTTTCAGCCCCTCTGTTTCAGCCCCTCTGTTTCAGCCCCTCAATTTCTCGCCCTCTGCATCAGCCGCTTTGTTTCAGCCCCTCTGTTTCAGCCCCTCTTTTTACGCCCCTCTGTTTCTCGCCCTCTGTTTCTCGCCCTCTGTTTCAGCCCCTCTGTTTCTCGCCCTCTGTTTCAGCCCCTCTGTTTCAGCCCCTCTGATTCAGCCCGTCTGATTCAGCCCCTCTGTTTCTCGCCCTCTGTTCCAGCCACTCTGTTTCAGCCCCTCTGTTTCTTGCCCTCTGTTTCAGCCCCTCTGTTTCTCGCCCTCTGTTTCAGCCCCTCTGTTTCAGCCACTCTGTTTCAGCCCCTCTGTTTCTCGCCCTCTGTTTCAGCCTCTCTATTTCACGCCCTCTGTTTCAGCCCCTCTGTTTCAGCCCCTCTGTTTCAGCCCCTCTTTTTCAGCCCCTCTGTTTCTCGCCCTCTGTTTCTCGCCCTCTGTTTCAGCCCCTCTGTTTCAGCCCCTCTGATTCAGCCCGTCTGATTCAGCCCCTCTGTTTCTCGCCCTCTGTTCCAGCGACTCTGATTCAGCCCCTCTGTTTCTCGCCCTCTGTTTCAGCCTCTCTGTTTCTGCCCTTCTGTTTCAGGCTCTCTGTTTCAGCCCCTCTGTTTCAGCCCCTCTGTTTCAGCCCCTCTGTTTCTCGCCCTCTGTTTCAGCCCCTCTGTTTCTCGCCCTCTGTTTCAGCCCTTCTGATTCAGCCACTCTGTTTCAGCCCCTCTGATTCAGCCACTCTGTTTCAGCCCCTCTATTTCAGCCCCTTTGTTTCAGCCCCTCTGTTTCATCCACTCTGTTTCTCGCCCTCTGTTTCTCACCCTCTGTTTCTCGCCCTCTGTTTCAGCCCCTCTGTTTTTCGCCCTCTGTTTCAGCCCCTCTGTTTCTCGCCCTCTGTTTCAGGCTCTCTGTTTCAGCCCGTCTGTTTCAGCCCCTCTGTTTCAGCCCCTCTGTTTCTCGGCCTCTGTTTCTCGCCCGCTGTTTCAGCCCCTTTGTTTCTCGCCCTCTGTTTCAGCCCCTCTGTTTCAGTCCCTCTGATTCAGCCCCTCTGATTCAGCCCCTCTGTTTCTCGCCCTCTGTTTCAGCCCCTCTGTTTCAGCCCCTCTGTTTCTGCCCCTCTGTTTCAGACGCTCTGTTTCTCGCCCTCTGTTTCAGCCCCTCTGTTTTTCGCCCTCTGTTTCAGCCCCTCTGTTTCAGGCAGTCTGTTTCAGCCCGTCTGTTTCAGCCCCTCTGTTTCAGCCCCTCTGTTTCTTGCCCTCTGTTTCACGCCCGCTGTTTCAGCCCCTTTGTTTCTCGCCCTCTGTTTCAGCCCCTCTGTTTCAGCCCCTCTGATTCAGCCCCTCTGTTTCAGACCCTCTGTTTCTCACCCTCTGTTTCAGCCCCTCTGTTTCTGCCCCTCTGTTTCTCGCCCTCTGTTTCAGCCCCTCTGTTTCTCACCCTCTGTTTCAGCCCCTCTGTTTCAGCCCCTCTGTTTCTCGCACTCTGTTTCTGCCCCTCAGTTTCTCGCCCTCTGTTTCAGCCCCTCTGTTTCTCGCCTTCGGTTTCAGCCCCTCTGATTCAGCCCCTCTGTTTCTTGCCCTCTGTTTCAGCCCCTCTGTTTCTCGCCCTCTGTTTCAGCCCCTCTGTTTCTCGCCCTCTGTTTCAGCCCCTCTATTTCTCGCCCTCTGTTTCAGCCCCTCTGTTTTAGCCCCACTGTTTCAGCCCGTTTGTTTCAGCCCCTCTGTTTCTCGCCCTCTGTTTCAGCCGCTCTGTTTCTCGCCCTCTGTATCAGCCCCTCTGTTTCAGACCCACTGTTTCAGTCCCTCTGTTTCTCGCCCTCTGTTTCTGGCCCTCTGTTTCAGCCCCTCTGTTTCTCGCTCTCTGTTTCAGCCCCTCTGTTTCAGCCCCTCTGTTTCAGCCCCTCTGTTTCAGCCCCTCTGTTTCTCGCCCTCTGTTTCAGCTCCTCTGTTTCATCCCCTCTGTTTCAGCCCCTCTGTTTCAGCCCCTCTGTTTCTGGCCCTCTGTTTCAGCCCCTCTGTTTCTTGCCCTCTGTTTCAGCCACTCTGTTTCTCGCCCTCTGTTTCAGCCTCTCTGTATCTCGCCCTCTGTTTCAGCCCCTCTGTTTCAGCCCCTCTGTTTCAGCCCCTCTGTTTCAGCCCTCTGTTTCTCGCCCTCTGTTTCAGGCCCTCTGTTTCTCGCCCTCTGTTTCTCTCCCTCTGTTTCAGCCCCTCTGTTTCAGCCCCTCTGATTCAGGCCGTCTGATTCAGCCCCTCTGTTCCTCGCCCTCTGTTCCAGCCACTCTGTTTCAGCCCCTCTGTTTCTTGCCCTCTGTTTCAGCCCTTCTGATTCAGCCCCTCTGATTCAGCCCCTCTGTTTCTTGCCCTCTGTTTCAGCCTCTCTGTTTCTGCCCTTCTGTTTCAGCCTCTCTGTTTCAGCCCCTCTGTTTCTTGCCCTCTGTTTCAGCCCCTCTGTTTCTCGAACTCTGTTTCAGTCCCTCTGTTTCTCGCCATCTGTTTCAGCCCCTCTGTTTCGCGCTCTCTGTTTCAGCCCCTCTGTTTCTGCTCCTCTGTTTCTCGCCCTCTGTTTCTGCCCCTCTGTTTCTCGCCCTCTGTTTCAGCCCCTCTGTTTCTCGCCCTCTGTTTCAGCCCCTCTGATTCAGCCCCTCTGTTTCTCGCCCTCTGTTTCAGCCCCTCTGTTTCTCGCCCTCTGTTTCAGCCCCTCTGTTTCAGCCCCTCTGTTTCAGCCCCTCTGTTTCTCGCCCTCTGTTTCAGCCCCTCTGTTTCTCGCCCTCTGTTTCAGCCCCTCTATTTCTCGCCCTCTGTTTCAGCCCTTCTGTTTTAGCCCCACTGTTTCAGCCCCTTTGTTTCAGCCCCTGTTCCTCGCCCTCTGTTTCAGCCGCTCTGTTTCTCGCCCTCTGTATCAGCCCCTCTGTTTCAGCCCCTCTGTTTCAGTCCCTCTATTTCTCGCCCTCTGTTTCAGCCCCTCTGTTTCAGCCCCTCTGTTTCTCGCCCTCTGTTTCAGCCCCTCTGTTTCTTGCCCTCTGTTTCAGCCACTCTGTTTCTCGCCCTCTGTTTCAGCCCCTCTCTATCTCGCCCTCTGTTTCAGCCCCTCTGTTTCAGCCCCTCTGTTTCAGCCCCTCTGTTTCAGCCACTCTGTTTCTCGCCCTCTGTTTCAGCCTCTCTGTTTCTGCCCTTCTGTTTCAGGCTCTCTGTTTCAGCCCCTCTGTTTCAGCCCCTCTGTTTCAGCCCCTCTGTTTCTCGCCCTCTGTTTCAGCCCCTCTGTTTCTCGCCCTCTGTTTCAGCCCTTCTGATTCAGCCACTCTGTTTCAGCCCCTCTGATTCAGCCACTCTGTTTCAGCCCCTCTATTTCAGCCCCTTTGTTTCAGCCCCTCTGTTTCATCCACTCTGTTTCTCGCCCTCTGTTTCTCACCCTCTGTTTCTCGCCCTCTGTTTCAGCCCCTCTGTTTTTCGCCCTCTGTTTCAGCCCCTCTGTTTCTCGCCCTCTGTTTCAGGCTCTCTGTTTCAGCCCGTCTGTTTCAGCCCCTCTGTTTCAGCCCCTCTGTTTCTCGGCCTCTGTTTCTCGCCCGCTGTTTCAGCCCCTTTGTTTCTCGCCCTCTGTTTCAGCCCCTCTGTTTCAGTCCCTCTGATTCAGCCCCTCTGATTCAGCCCCTCTGTTTCTCGCCCTCTGTTTCAGCCCCTCTGTTTCAGCCCCTCTGTTTCTCGCCCTCTGTTTCAGCCCCTCTGTTTTTCGCCCTCTGTTTCAGCCCCTCTGTTTCAGGCACTCTGTTTCAGCCCGTCTGTTTCAGCCCCTCTGTTTCAGCCCCTCTGTTTCTTGCCCTCTGTTTCACGCCCGCTGTTTCAGCCCCTTTGTTTCTCGCCCTCTGTTTCAGCCCCTCTGTTTCAGCCCCTCTGATTCAGCCCCTCTGTTTCAGACCCTCTGTTTCTCACCCTCTGTTTCAGCCCCTCTGTTTCAGCCCCTCTGTTTCTTGCCCTCTGTTTCACGCCCGCTGTTTCAGCCCCTTTGTTTCTCGCCCTCTGTTTCAGCCCCTCTGTTTCAGCCCCTCTGATTCAGCCCCTCTGTTTCAGACCCTCTGTTTCTCACCCTCTGTTTCAGCCCCTCTGATTCAGCCCCTCTGTTTCAGACCCTCTGTTTCTCACCCTCTGTTTCAGCCCCTCTGTTTCTGCCCCTCTGTTTCTCGCCCTCTGTTTCAGCCCCTCTGTTTCTCACCCTCTGTTTCAGCCCCTCTGTTTCAGCCCCTCTGTTTCTCGCACTCTGTTTCTGCCCCTCAGTTTCTCGCCCTCTGTTTCAGCCCCTCTGTTTCTCGCCTTCGGTTTCAGCCCCTCTGATTCAGCCCCTCTGTTTCTTGCCCTCTGTTTCAGCCCCTCTGTTTCTCGCCCTCTGTTTCAGCCCCTCTGTTTCTCGCCCTCTGTTTCAGCCCCTCTATTTCTCGCCCTCTGTTTCAGCCCCTCTGTTTTAGCCCCACTGTTTCAGCCCGTTTGTTTCAGCCCCTCTGTTTCTCGCCCTCTGTTTCAGCCGCTCTGTTTCTCGCCCTCTGTATCAGCCCCTCTGTTTCAGACCCACTGTTTCAGTCCCTCTGTTTCTCGCCCTCTGTTTCTGGCCCTGTGTTTCAGCCCCTCTGTTTCTCGCTCTCTGTTTCAGCCCCTCTGTTTCAGCCCCTCTGTTTCAGCCCCTCTGTTTCAGCCCCTCTGTTTCTCGCCCTCTGTTTCAGCTCCTCTGTTTCATCCCCTCTGTTTCAGCCCCTCTGTTTCAGCCCCTCTGTTTCTGGCCCTCTGTTTCAGCCCCTCTGTTTCTTGCCCTCTGTTTCAGCCACTCTGTTTCTCGCCCTCTGTTTCAGCCTCTCTGTATCTCGCCCTCTGTTTCAGCCCCTCTGTTTCAGCCCCTCTGTTTCAGCCCCTCTGTTTCAGCCCTCTGTTTCTCGCCCTCTGTTTCAGGCCCTCTGTTTCTCGCCCTCTGTTTCTCTCCCTCTGTTTCAGCCCCTCTGTTTCAGCCCCTCTGATTCAGGCCGTCTGATTCAGCCCCTCTGTTCCTCGCCCTCTGTTCCAGCCACTCTGTTTCAGCCCCTCTGTTTCTTGCCCTCTGTTTCAGCCCTTCTGATTCAGCCCCTCTGATTCAGCCCCTCTGTTTCTTGCCCTCTGTTTCAGCCTCTCTGTTTCTGCCCTTCTGTTTCAGCCTCTCTGTTTCAGCCCCTCTGTTTCTCACCCTCTGTTTCAGCCCCTCTGATTCAGCCCCTTTGTTTCAGCCCCTCTGTTTCATCCACTCTGTTTCTCGCCCTCTGTTTCTCACCCTCTGTTTCTCGCCCTCTGTTTCAGCCCCTCTGTTTTTCGCCCTCTGTTTCAGCCCCTCTGTTTCTCGCCCTCTGTTTCAGGCTCTCTGTTTCAGCCCGTCTGTTTCAGCCCCTCTGTTTCAGCCCCTCTGTTTCTCGGCCTCTGTTTCTCGCCCGCTGTTTCAGCCCCTTTGTTTCTCGCCCTCTGTTTCAGCCCCTCTGTTTCAGTCCCTCTGATTCAGCCCCTCTGATTCAGCCCCTCTGTTTCTCGCCCTCTGTTTCAGCCCCTCTGTTTCAGCCCCTCTGTTTCTCGCCCTCTGTTTCAGCCCCTCTGTTTTTCGCCCTCTGTTTCAGCCCCTCTGTTTCAGGCACTCTGTTTCAGCCCGTCTGTTTCAGCCCCTCTGTTTCAGCCCCTCTGTTTCTTGCCCTCTGTTTCACGCCCGCTGTTTCAGCCCCTTTGTTTCTCGCCCTCTGTTTCAGCCCCTCTGTTTCAGCCCCTCTGATTCAGCCCCTCTGTTTCAGACCCTCTGTTTCTCACCCTCTGTTTCAGCCCCTCTGTTTCAGCCCCTCTGTTTCTTGCCCTCTGTTTCACGCCCGCTGTTTCAGCCCCTTTGTTTCTCGCCCTCTGTTTCAGCCCCTCTGTTTCAGCCCCTCTGATTCAGCCCCTCTGTTTCAGACCCTCTGTTTCTCACCCTCTGTTTCAGCCCCTCTGATTCAGCCCCTCTGTTTCAGACCCTCTGTTTCTCACCCTCTGTTTCAGCCCCTCTGTTTCTGCCCCTCTGTTTCTCGCCCTCTGTTTCAGCCCCTCTGTTTCTCACCCTCTGTTTCAGCCCCTCTGTTTCAGCCCCTCTGTTTCTCGCACTCTGTTTCTGCCCCTCAGTTTCTCGCCCTCTGTTTCAGCCCCTCTGTTTCTCGCCTTCGGTTTCAGCCCCTCTGATTCAGCCCCTCTGTTTCTTGCCCTCTGTTTCAGCCCCTCTGTTTCTCGCCCTCTGTTTCAGCCCCTCTGTTTCTCGCCCTCTGTTTCAGCCCCTCTATTTCTCGCCCTCTGTTTCAGCCCCTCTGTTTTAGCCCCACTGTTTCAGCCCGTTTGTTTCAGCCCCTCTGTTTCTCGCCCTCTGTTTCAGCCGCTCTGTTTCTCGCCCTCTGTATCAGCCCCTCTGTTTCAGACCCACTGTTTCAGTCCCTCTGTTTCTCGCCCTCTGTTTCTGGCCCTGTGTTTCAGCCCCTCTGTTTCTCGCTCTCTGTTTCAGCCCCTCTGTTTCAGCCCCTCTGTTTCAGCCCCTCTGTTTCAGCCCCTCTGTTTCTCGCCCTCTGTTTCAGCTCCTCTGTTTCATCCCCTCTGTTTCAGCCCCTCTGTTTCAGCCCCTCTGTTTCTGGCCCTCTGTTTCAGCCCCTCTGTTTCTTGCCCTCTGTTTCAGCCACTCTGTTTCTCGCCCTCTGTTTCAGCCTCTCTGTATCTCGCCCTCTGTTTCAGCCCCTCTGTTTCAGCCCCTCTGTTTCAGCCCCTCTGTTTCAGCCCTCTGTTTCTCGCCCTCTGTTTCAGGCCCTCTGTTTCTCGCCCTCTGTTTCTCTCCCTCTGTTTCAGCCCCTCTGTTTCAGCCCCTCTGATTCAGGCCGTCTGATTCAGCCCCTCTGTTCCTCGCCCTCTGTTCCAGCCACTCTGTTTCAGCCCCTCTGTTTCTTGCCCTCTGTTTCAGCCCTTCTGATTCAGCCCCTCTGATTCAGCCCCTCTGTTTCTTGCCCTCTGTTTCAGCCTCTCTGTTTCTGCCCTTCTGTTTCAGCCTCTCTGTTTCAGCCCCTCTGTTTCTTGCCCTCTGTTTCAGCCCCTCTGTTTCTCGAACTCTGTTTCAGTCCCTCTGTTTCTCGCCATCTGTTTCAGCCCCTCTGTTTCGCGCTCTCTGTTTCAGCCCCTCTGTTTCTGCTCCTCTGTTTCTCGCCCTCTGTTTCTGCCCCTCTGTTTCTCGCCCTCTGTTTCAGCCCCTCTGTTTCTCGCCCTCTGTTTCAGCCCCTCTGATTCAGCCCCTCTGTTTCTCGCCCTCTGTTTCAGCCCCTCTGTTTCTCGCCCTCTGTTTCAGCCCCTCTGTTTCAGCCCCTCTGTTTCAGCCCCTCTGTTTCTCGCCCTCTGTTTCAGCCCCTCTGTTTCTCGCCCTCTGTTTCAGCCCCTCTATTTCTCGCCCTCTGTTTCAGCCCTTCTGTTTTAGCCCCACTGTTTCAGCCCCTTTGTTTCAGCCCCTGTTCCTCGCCCTCTGTTTCAGCCGCTCTGTTTCTCGCCCTCTGTATCAGCCCCTCTGTTTCAGCCCCTCTGTTTCAGTCCCTCTGTTTCTCGCCCTCTGTTTCAGCCCCTCTGTTTCAGCCCCTCTGTTTCTCGCCCTCTGTTTCAGCCCCTCTGTTTCTTGCCCTCTGTTTCAGCCACTCTGTTTCTCGCCCTCTGTTTCAGCCCCTCTGTATCTCGCCCTCTGTTTCAGCCCCTCTGTTTCAGCCCCTCTGTTTCAGCCACTCTGATTCAGCCACTCTGTTTCTCGCCCTCTGTTTCAGCCTCTCTGTTTCTGCCCTTCTGTTTCAGGCTCTCTGTTTCAGCCCCTCTGTTTCAGCCCCTCTGTTTCAGCCCCTCTGTTTCTCGCCCTCTGTTTCAGCCCCTCTGTTTCTCGCCCTCTGTTTCAGCCCTTCTGATTCAGCCACTCTGTTTCAGCCCCTCTGATTCAGCCACTCTGTTTCAGCCCCTCTATTTCAGCCCCTTTGTTTCAGCCCCTCTGTTTCATCCACTCTGTTTCTCGCCCTCTGTTTCTCACCCTCTGTTTCTCGCCCTCTGTTTCAGCCCCTCTGTTTTTCGCCCTCTGTTTCAGCCCCTCTGTTTCTCGCCCTCTGTTTCAGGCTCTCTGTTTCAGCCCGTCTGTTTCAGCCCCTCTGTTTCAGCCCCTCTGTTTCTCGGCCTCTGTTTCTCGCCCGCTGTTTCAGCCCCTTTGTTTCTCGCCCTCTGTTTCAGCCCCTCTGTTTCAGTCCCTCTGATTCAGCCCCTCTGATTCAGCCCCTCTGTTTCTCGCCCTCTGTTTCAGCCCCTCTGTTTCAGCCCCTCTGTTTCTGCCCCTCTGTTTCAGACGCTCTGTTTCTCGCCCTCTGTTTCAGCCCCTCTGTTTTTCGCCCTCTGTTTCAGCCCCTCTGTTTCAGGCACTCTGTTTCAGCCCGTCTGTTTCAGCCCCTCTGTTTCAGCCCCTCTGTTTCTTGCCCTCTGTTTCACGCCCGCTGTTTCAGCCCCTTTGTTTCTCGCCCTCTGTTTCAGCCCCTCTGTTTCAGCCCCTCTGATTCAGCCCCTCTGTTTCAGACCCTCTGTTTCTCACCCTCTGTTTCAGCCCCTCTGTTTCTGCCCCTCTGTTTCTCGCCCTCTGTTTCAGCCCCTCTGTTTCTCACCCTCTGTTTCAGCCGCTCTGTTTCAGCCCCTCTGTTTCTCGCACTCTGTTTCTGCCCCTCAGTTTCTCGCCCTCTGTTTCAGCCCCTCTGTTTCTCGCCTTCGGTTTCAGCCCCTCTGATTCAGCCCCTCTGTTTCTTGCCCTCTGTTTCAGCCCCTCTGTTTCTCGCCCTCTGTTTCAGCCCCTCTGTTTCTCGCCCTCTGTTTCAGCCCCTCTATTTCTCGCCCTCTGTTTCAGCCCCTCTGTTTTAGCCCCACTGTTTCAGCCCGTTTGTTTCAGCCCCTCTGTTTCTCGCCCTCTGTTTCAGCCGCTCTGTTTCTCGCCCTCTGTATCAGCCCCTCTGTTTCAGACCCACTGTTTCAGTCCCTCTGTTTCTCGCCCTCTGTTTCTGGCGCTCTGTTTCAGCCCCTCTGTTTCTCGCTCTCTGTTTCAGCCCCTCTGTTTCAGCCCCTCTGTTTCAGCCCCTCTGTTTCAGCCCCTCTGTTTCTCGCCCTCTGTTTCAGCTCCTCTGTTTCATCCCCTCTGTTTCAGCCCCTCTGTTTCAGCCCCTCTGTTTCTGGCCCTCTGTTTCAGCCCCTCTGTTTCTTGCCCTCTGTTTCAGCCACTCTGTTTCTCGCCCTCTGTTTCAGCCTCTCTGTATCTCGCCCTCTGTTTCAGCCCCTCTGTTTCAGCCCCTCTGTTTCAGCCCCTCTGTTTCAGCCCTCTGTTTCTCGCCCTCTGTTTCAGGCCCTCTGTTTCTCGCCCTCTGTTTCTCTCCCTCTGTTTCAGCCCCTCTGTTTCAGCCCCTCTGATTCAGGCCGTCTGATTCAGCCCCTCTGTTCCTCGCCCTCTGTTCCAGCCACTCTGTTTCAGCCCCTCTGTTTCTTGCCCTCTGTTTCAGCCCTTCTGATTCAGCCCCTCTGATTCAGCCCCTCTGTTTCTTGCCCTCTGTTTCAGCCTCTCTGTTTCTGCCCTTCTGTTTCAGCCTCTCTGTTTCAGCCCCTCTGTTTCTTGCCCTCTGTTTCAGCCCCTCTGTTTCTCGAACTCTGTTTCAGTCCCTCTGTTTCTCGCCATCTGTTTCAGCCCCTCTGTTTCGCGCTCTCTGTTTCAGCCCCTCTGTTTCTGCTCCTCTGTTTCTCGCCCTCTGTTTCTGCCCCTCTGTTTCTCGCCCTCTGTTTCAGCCCCTCTGTTTCTCGCCCTCTGTTTCAGCCCCTCTGATTCAGCCCCTCTGTTTCTCGCCCTCTGTTTCAGCCCCTCTGTTTCTCGCCCTCTGTTTCAGCCCCTCTGTTTCAGCCCCTCTGTTTCAGCCCCTCTGTTTCTCGCCCTCTGTTTCAGCCCCTCTGTTTCTCGCCCTCTGTTTCAGCCCCTCTATTTCTCGCCCTCTGTTTCAGCCCTTCTGTTTTAGCCCCACTGTTTCAGCCCCTTTGTTTCAGCCCCTGTTCCTCGCCCTCTGTTTCAGCCGCTCTGTTTCTCGCCCTCTGTATCAGCCCCTCTGTTTCAGCCCCTCTGTTTCAGTCCCTCTGTTTCTCGCCCTCTGTTTCAGCCCCTCTGTTTCAGCCCCTCTGTTTCTCGCCCTCTGTTTCAGCCCCTCTGTTTCTTGCCCTCTGTTTCAGCCACTCTGTTTCTCGCCCTCTGTTTCAGCCCCTCTGTATCTCGCCCTCTGTTTCAGCCCCTCTGTTTCAGCCCCTCTGTTTCAGCCCCTCTGTTTCAGCCCTCTGTTTCTCGCCCTCTGTTTCAGGCCCTCTGTTTCTCGCCCTCTGTTTCAGCCTCTCTGTTTCTCGCCCTCTGTTTCATCCCCTCTCTTTCAGCCCCTCTGTTTCTCGCCCTCTGTTTCAGCCCCTCTATTTCTCGCCCTCTGTTTCAGCCCCTCTGTTTTAGCCCCACTGTTTCAGCCCCTTTGTTTCAGCCCCTCTGTTTCTCGCCCTCTGTTTCAGCCGCTCTGTATCTCGCCCTCTGTATCAGCCCCTCTGTTTCAGCCCCTCTGTTTCAGTCCCTCTGTTTCTCGCCCTCTGTTTCAGCCCCTTTGTTTCAGCCCCTCTGTTTCTCGCCCTCTGTTTCAGCCGCTCTGTTTCTCGCCCTCTGTATCAGCCCCTCTGTTTCAGCCCCTATGTTTCAGTCCCTCTGTTTCTCGCCCTCTGTTTCAGCCACTTTGTTTCTCGCCCTCTGTTTCAGCCTCTCTGTATCTCGCCCTCTGTTTCAGCCCCTCTGTTTCAGCCCCTCTGTTTCAGCCCCTCTGTTTCAGCCCTCTGTTTCTCGCCCTCTGTTTCAGGCCCTCTGTTTCTCGCCCTCTGTTTCAGCCTCTCTGTTTCTCGCCCTCTGTTTCAGCCCCTCTCTTTCAGCCCCTCTGTATCTCGCCCTCTGTTTCTCGCCCGCTGTTTCAGCCCCTTTGTTTCTCGCCCTCTGTTTCAGCCCCTCTGTTTCAGTCCCTCTGATTCAGCCCCTCTGATTCAGCCCCTCTGTTTCTCGCCCTCTGTTTCAGCCCCTCTGTTTCAGCCCCTCTGTTTCTGCCCCTCTGTTTCAGCCGCTCTGTTTCTCGCCCTCTGTTTCAGCCCCTCTGTTTCAGCCCCTCTGTTTCTCGCACTCTGTTTCTGCCCCTCAGTTTCTCGCCCTCTGTTTCAGCCCCTCTGTTTCTCGCCTTCTGTTTCAGCCCCTCTGTTTTAGCCCCACTGTTTCAGCCCCTTTGTTTCAGCCCCTGTTCCTCGCCCTCTGTTTCAGCCGCTCTGTTTCTCGCCCTCTGTATCAGCCCCTCTGTTTCAGCCCCTCTGTTTCTGCCCCTCTGTTTCAGCCGCTCTGTTTCTCGCCCTCTGTTTCAGCCCCTCTGTTTTTCGCCCTCTGTTTCAGTACCTCTGTTTCAGGCACTCTGTTTCAGCCCGTCTGTTTCAGCCCCTCTGTTTCAGCCCCTCTGTTTCTTGCCCTCTGTTTCACGCCCGCTGTTTCAGCCCCTTTGTTTCTCGCCCTCTGTTTCAGCCCCTCTGTTTCAGCCCCTCTGATTCAGCCCCTCTGTTTCTTGCCCTCTGTTTCAGCCCCTCTGTTTCTCGCCCTCTGTTTAAGCCCCTCTGTTTCTCGACCTCTGTTTCAGCCCTTCTATTTCTCGCCCTCTGTTTCAGCCCCTCTGTTTTAGCCCCACTGTTTCAGCCCCTTTGTTTCAGCCCCTCTGTTTCTCGCCCTCTGTTTCAGCCGCTCTGTATCTCGCCCTCTGTATCAGCCCCTCTGTTTCAGCCCCTCTGTTTCAGTCCCTCTGTTTCTCGCCCTCTGTTTCAGCCCCTTTGTTTCAGCCCCTCTGTTTCTCGCCCTCTGTTTCAGCCGCTCTGTTTCTCGCCCTCTGTATCAGCCCCTCTGTTTCAGCCCCTATGTTTCAGTCCCTCTGTTTCTCGCCCTCTGTTTCAGCCCCTCTGTTTCAGCCCCTCTGTTTCTCGCCCTCTGTTTCAGCCCCTCTGTTTCTTGCCCTCTGTTTCAGCCACTCTGTTTCTCGCCCTCTGTTTCAGCCTCTCTGTATCTCGCCCTCTGTTTCAGCCCCTCTGTTTCAGCCCCTCTGTTTCAGCCCCTCTGTTTCAGCCCTCTGTTTCTCGCCCTCTGTTTCAGGCCCTCTGTTTCTCGCCCTCTGTTTCAGCCTCTCTGTTTCTCGCCCTCTGTTTCAGCCCCTCTCTTTCAGCCCCTCTGTATCTCGCCCTCTGTTTCTCGCCCGCTGTTTCAGCCCCTTTGTTTCTCGCCCTCTGTTTCAGCCCCTCTGTTTCAGTCCCTCTGATTCAGCCCCTCTGATTCAGCCCCTCTATTTCTCGCCCTCTGTTTCAGCCCCTCTGTTTCAGCCCCTCTGTTTCTGCCCCTCTGTTTCAGCCGCTCTGTTTCTCGCCCTCTGTTTCAGCCCCTCTGTTTCAGCCCCTCTGTTTCTCGCACTCTGTTTCTGCCCCTCAGTTTCTCGCCCTCTGTTTCAGCCCCTCTGTTTCTCGCCTTCTGTTTCAGCCCCTCTGTTTTAGCCCCACTGTTTCAGCCCCTTTGTTTCAGCCCCTGTTTCTCGCCCTCTGTTTCAGCCGCTCTGTTTCTCGCCCTCTGTATCAGCCCCTCTGTTTCAGCCCCTCTGTTTCTGCCCCTTGGTTTCAGCCGCTCTGTTTCTCGCCCTCTGTTTCAGCCCCTCTGTTTTTCGCCATCTGTTTCAGCCCCTCTGTTTCAGGCACTCTGTTTCAGCCCGTCTGTTTCAGCCCCTCTGTTTCAGCCCCTCTGTTTCTTGCCCTCTGTTTCACGCCCGCTGTTTCAGCCCCTTTGTTTCTCGCCCTCTGTTTCAGCCCCTCTGTTTCAGCCCCTCTGATTCAGCCCCTCTGTTTCAGACCCTCTGTTTCTCACCCTCTGTTTCAGCCCCTCTGTTTCTGCCCCTCTGATTCTCGCACTCTGTTTCTGCCCCTCAGTTTCTCGCCCTCTGTTTCAGCCCCTCTGTTTCTCGCCTTCCGTTTCAGCCCCTCTGTTTTAGCCCCACTGTTTCAGCCCCTTTGTTTCAGCCCCTGTTTCTCGCCCTCTGTTTCAGCCGCTCTGTTTCTCGCCCTCTGTATCAGCCCCTCTGTTTCAGCCCCTCTGTTTCTGCCCCTTGGTTTCAGCCGCTCTGTTTCTCGCCCTCTGTTTCAGCCCCTCTGTTTTTCGCCATCTGTTTCAGCCCCTCTGTTTCAGGCACTCTGTTTCAGCCCGTCTGTTTCAGCCCCTCTGTTTCAGCCCCTCTGTTTCTTGCCCTCTGTTTCACGCCCGCTGTTTCAGCCCCTTTGTTTCTCGCCCTCTGTTTCAGCCCCTCTGTTTCAGCCCCTCTGATTCAGCCCCTCTGTTTCAGACCCTCTGTTTCTCACCCTCTGTTTCAGCCCCTCTGTTTCTGCCCCTCTGATTCTCGCCCTCTGTTTCAGCCCCTCTGTTTCTCACCCTCTCTTTCAGCCCCTCTGTTTCAGCCCCTCTGTTTCTCGCACTCTGTTTCTGCCCCTCAGTTTCTCGCCCTCTGTTTCAGCCCCTCTGTTTCTCGCCTTCTGTTTCAGCCCCTCTGATTCAGCCCCTCTGTTTCTTGCCCTCTGTTTCAGCCCCTCTGTTTCTCGCCCTCTGTTTCAGCCCCTCTGTTTCTCGCCCTCTGTTTCAGCCCCTCTATTTCTCGCCCTCTGTTTCAGCCCCTCTGTTTTAGCCCCACTGTTTCAGCCTCTTTGTTTCAGCCCCTCTGTTTCTCGCCCTCTGTTTCAGCCGCTCTGTTTCTCGCCCTCTGTATCAGCCCCTCTGTTTCAGACCCACTGTTTCAGTCCCTCTGTTTCTCGCCCTCTGTTTCTGGCCCTCTATTTCAGCCCCTCTGTTTCTCGCTCTCTGTTTCAGCCCCTCTGTTTCAGCCACTCTGTTTCAGCACCTCTGTTTCAGCCCCTCTGTTTCTCGCCCTCTGTTTCAGCTCCTCTGTTTCATCCCCTCTGTTTCTCGCCCTCTGTTTCAGCCCCTCTGTTTCTCGCCCTCTGTTTCAGCCTCTCTGTTTCTCGCCCTCTGTTTCAGCCCCTCTGTTTCAGCCCCTCTGTTTCAGCCCCTCTGTTTCAGCCCCTCTATTTCTCGCCCTCTGCATCAGCCGCTTTGTTTCAGCCCCTCTGTTTCAGCCCCTCTTTTTCAGCCCCTCTGTTTCTCGCCCTCTGTTTCTCGCCCTCTGTTTCAGCCCCTCTGTTTCTCTCCCTCTGTTTCAGCCCCTCTGTTTCAGCCCCTCTGATTCAGGCCGTCTGATTCAGCCCCTCTGTTCCTCGCCGTCTGTTCCAGCCACTCTGTTTCAGCCCCTCTGTTTCTTGCCCTCTGTTTCAGCCCTTCTGATTCAGCCCCTCTGATTCAGCCCCTCTGTTTCTCGCCCTCTGTTTCAGCCTCTCTGTTTCTGCCCTTCTGTTTCAGCCTCTCTGTTTCAGCCCCTCTGTTTCTTGCCCTCTGTTTCAGCCCCTCTGTTTCTCGAACTCTGTTTCAGTCCCTCTGTTTCTCGCCATCTGTTTCAGCCCCTCTGTTTCGCGCTCTCTGTTTCAGCCCCTCTGTTTCTGCTCCTCTGTTTCTCGCCCTCTGTTTCTGCCCCTCTGTTTCTCGCCCTCTGTTTCAGCCCCTCTGTTTCTCGCCCTCTGTTTCAGCCCCTCTGATTAGGCCCCTCTGTTTCTCGCCCTCTGTTTCAGCCCCTCTGTTTCTCGCCCTCTGTTTCAGCCCCTCTGTTTCAGCCCCTCTGTTTCAGCCCCTCTGTTTCTCGCCCTCTGTTTCAGCCCCTCTGTTTCTCGCCCTCTGTTTCAGCCCCTCTATTTCTCGCCCTCTGTTTCAGCCCCTCTGTTTTAGCCCCACTGTTTCAGCCCCTTTGTTTCAGCCCCTGTTCCTCGCCCTCTGTTTCAGCCGCTCTGTTTCTCGCCCTCTGTATCAGCCCCTCTGTTTCAGCCCCTCTGTTTCAGTCCCTCTGTTTCTCGCCCTCTGTTTCAGCCCCTCTGTTTCAGCCCCTGTTTCTCGCCCTCTGTTTCAGCCCCTCTGTTTCTTGACCTCTGTTTCAGCCACTCTGTTTCTCGCCCTCTGTTTCAGCCCCTCTGTATCTCGCCCTCTGTTTCAGCCCCTCTGTTTCAGCCCCTCTGTTTCAGCCCCTCTGTTTCAGCCCTCTGTTTCTCGCCCTCTGTTTCAGGCCCTCTGTTTCTCGCCCTCTGTTTCAGCCTCTCTGTTTCTCGCCCTCTGTTTCATCCCCTCTCTTTCAGCCCCTCTGTTTCTCGCCCTCTGTTTCAGCCCCTCTATTTCTCGCCCTCTGTTTCAGCCCCTCTGTTTTAGCCCCACTGTTTCAGCCCCTTTGTTTCAGCCCCTCTGTTTCTCGCCCTCTGTTTCAGCCGCTCTGTATCTCGCCCTCTGTATCAGCCCCTCTGTTTCAGCCCCTCTGTTTCAGTCCCTCTGTTTCTCGCCCTCTGTTTCAGCCCCTTTGTTTCAGCCCCTCTGTTTCTCGCCCTCTGTTTCAGCCGCTCTGTTTCTCGCCTTCTGTATCAGCCCCTCTGTTTCAGCCCCTATGTTTCAGTCCCTCTGTTTCACGCCCTCTGTTTCAGCCCCTCTGTTTCAGCCCCTCTGTTTCTCGCCCTCTGTTTCAGCCCCTCTGTTTCTTGCCCTCTGTTTCAGCCACTCTGTTTCTCGCCCTCTGTTTCAGCCTCTCTGTATCTCGCCCTCTGTTTCAGCCCCTCTGTTTCAGCCCCTCTGTTTCATCCCCTCTGTTTCAGCCCTCTGTTTCTCGCCCTCTGTTTCAGGCCCTCTGTTTCTCGCCCTCTGTTTCAGCCTCTCTGTTTCTCGCCCTCTGTTTCAGCCCCTCTCTTTCAGCCCCTCTGTATCTCGCCCTCTGTTTCAGCCCCTCTGTTTCTCGCCCTCTGTATCAGCCGCTTTTTTTCAGTCCCTCTGTTTCAGCCCCTCTTTTTCAGCCCCTCTGTTTCTCGCCCTCTGTTTCTCGCCCTCTGTTTCAGCCCCTCTGTTTCAGCCCCTCTGTTTCAGCCCCTCTGTTTCAGCCCCTCTGTTTCTCGCCCTCTGTTTCAGCCCCTCTGTTTCTTGCCCTCTGTTTCAGCCCCTCTGGTTCTCGCCCTCTGTTTCAGCCTCTCTGTTTCTTGCCCTCGGATTCAGCCCCTCTGTTTCAGCCCCTCTGTTTCAGCCCCTCTGTTTCAGCTCCTCTGTTTCTCGCCCTCTGTTTCAGCCCCTCTGTTTCTCGCCCTCTGTTTCAGCCCCTCTGATTCAGCCACTCTGTTTCAGCCCCTCTGATTCAGCCCCTCTGTTTCAGCCCCTCTATTTCAGCCCCTTTGTTTCAGCCCCTCTGTTTCATCCACTCTGTTTCTCGCCCTCTGTTTCTCACCCTCTGTTTCTCGCCCTCTGTTTCAGCCCCTCTGTTTTTCGCCCTCTGTTTCAGCCCCTCTGTTTCAGTCCCACTGATTCAGCCCCTCTGATTCAGCCCCTCTGTTTCTCGCCCTCTGTTTCAGCCCCTCTGTTTCTCGCCCTCTGTTTCTCGCCCGCTGTTTCAGCCCCTTTGTTTCTCGCCCTCTGTTTCAGCCCCTCTGTTTCAGTCCCACTGATTCAGCCCCTCTGATTCAGCCCCTCTGTTTCTCGCCCTCTGTTTCAGCCCCTCTGTTTCAGCCCCTCTGTTTCTGCCCCTCTGTTTCAGCCGCACTGTTTCTCGCCCTCTGTTTCAGCCCCTCTGTTTTTCGCCCTCTGTTTCAGCCCCTCTGTTTCAGCCCTTCTGATTCAGCCCCTCTGTTTCAGCCCCTCTGTTTCAGCCCCTCTGTTTCTCGCTCTCAGTTTCTGCCCCTCTGTTTCTCGCCCTCTGTTTCAGCCCCTCTGTTTCTCGCCCTCTGTTTCAGCCCCTCTGTTTCAGCCCCTCTGTTTCTCGCACTCTGTTTCTGCCCCTCAGTTTCTCGCCCTCTGTTTCAGCCCCTCTGTTTCTCGCCTTCTGTTTCAGCCCCTCTGATTCAGCCCCTCTGTTTCAGCCCTTCTGATTCAGCCCCTCTGATTCCCCCCCTCTGTTTCTCGCCCTCTGATTCAGCCCCTCTGTTTCAGCCCTTCTGTTTCAGCCACTCTGTTTCAGCCCCTCTGTTTCTTGCCCTCTGTTTCAGACCCTCTGTTTCTCGACCTCTGTTTCAGTCCCTCTGTTTCTCGCCATATGTTTCAGCCCCTCTGTTTCGCGCTCTCTGTTTCAGCCCCTCTGTTTCAGCTCCTCTGTTTCTCGACCTCTGTTTCTGCCCCTCTGTTTCTCGCCCTCTGTTTCAGCCCCACTGATTAAGCCGCTCTGTTTCAGCCCCTCTGAATCAGCCCCTCTGATTCAGCCCCTCTGTTTCAGCCCCTCTGTTTCAGCCCCTCTGTTCCTCGCCCTCTGTTTCAGCCCCTCTGTTTCTCACCCTCTGTTTCAGAGCCTCTGTTTCAGCCCCTCTGTTTCTCGCTCTCTGTTTCAGCCCCTCTGTTTCTCTCCCTCTGTTTCAGCCCCTCTGATTCAGCCCCTCTGTTTCTCGCCCTCTGTTTCAGCCCCTCTGTTTCTCGCCCCCGTTTCAGTCCCTCTGTTTCTCGCCCTCTGTTTCAGCCCCTCTGTTTCAGCCCCTCTGTTTCTCGCCCTCTGTTTCAGCCCCTCTGTTTCTTGCCCTCTGTTTCAGCCACTCTGTTTCTCGCCCTCTGTTTCAGCCTCTCTGTATCTCGCCCTCTGTTTCAGCCCCTCTGTTTCAGCCCCTCTGTTTCAGCCCCTCTGTTTCAGCCCTCTGTTTCTCGCCCTCTGTTTCAGGCCCTCTGTTTCTCGCCCTCTGTTTCAGCCTCTCTGTTTCTCGCCCTCTGTTTCAGCCCCTCTCTTTCAGCCCCTCTGTATCTCGCCCTCTGTTTCAGCCCCTCTGTTTCTCGCCCTCTGTATCAGCCGCTTTGTTTCAGCCCCTCTGTTTCAGCCCCTCTTTTTCAGCCCCTCTGTTTCTCGCCCTCTGTTTCTCGCCCTCTGTTTCAGCCCCTCTGTTTCAGCCCCTCTGTTTCAGCCCCTCTGTTTCAGCCCCTCTGTTTCTCGCCCTCTGTTTCAGCCCCTCTGTTTCTTGCCTTCTGTTTCAGCCCCTCTGGTTCTCGCCCTCTGTTTCAGCCTCTCTGTTTCTTGCCCACGGATTCAGCCCCTCTGTTTCAGCCCCTCTATTTCAGCCCCTCTGTTTCAGCCCCTCTGTTTCTCGCCCTCTGTTTCAGCCCCTCTGTTTCTCGCCCTCTGTTTCAGCCCCTCTGATTCAGCCACTCTGTTTCAGCCCCTCTGATTCAGCCCCTCTGTTTCAGCCCCTCTATTTCAGCCCCTTTGTTTCAGCCCCTCTGTTTCATCCACTCTGTTTCTCGCCCTCTGTTTCTCACCCTCTGTTTCTCGCCCTCTGTTTCAGCCCCTCTGTTTTTCGCCCTCTGTTTCAGCCCCTCTGTTTCTCGCCCTCTGTTTCAGGCTCTCTGTTTCAGCCCGTCTGTTTCAGCCCCTCTGTTTCAGCCCCTCTGTTTCTCGCCCTCTGTTTCTCGCCCGCTGTTTCAGCCCCTTTGTTTCTCGCCCTCTGTTTCAGCCCCTCTGTTTCAGTCCCACTGATTCAGCCCCTCTGATTCAGCCCCTCTGTTTCTCGCCCTCTGTTTCAGCCCCTCTGTTTCAGCCCCTCTGTTTCTGCCCCTCTGTTTCAGCCGCTCTGTTTCTTGCCCTCTGTTTCAGCCACTCTGTTTCTCGCCCTCTGTTTCAGCCTCTCTGTATCTCGCCCTCTGTTTCAGCCCCTCTGTTTCAGCCCCTCTGTTTCAGCCCCTCTGTTTCAGCCCTCTGTTTCTCGCCCTCTGTTTCAGGCCCTCTGTTTCTCGCCCTCTGTTTCAGCCTCTCTGTTTCTCGCCCTCTGTTTCAGCCCCTCTCTTTCAGCCCCTCTGTATCTCGCCCTCTGTTTCAGCCCCTCTGTTTCTCGCCCTCTGTATCAGCCGCTTTGTTTCAGCCCCTCTGTTTCAGCCCCTCTTTTTCAGCCCCTCTGTTTCTCGCCCTCTGTTTCTCGCCCTCTGTTTCAGCCCCTCTGTTTCAGCCCCTCTGTTTCAGCCCCTCTGTTTCAGCCCCTCTGTTTCTCGCCCTCTGTTTCAGCCCCTCTGTTTCTTGCCTTCTGTTTCAGCCCCTCTGGTTCTCGCCCTCTGTTTCAGCCTCTCTGTTTCTTGCCCACGGATTCAGCCCCTCTGTTTCAGCCCCTCTATTTCAGCCCCTCTGTTTCAGCCCCTCTGTTTCTCGCCCTCTGTTTCAGCCCCTCTGTTTCTCGCCCTCTGTTTCAGCCCCTCTGATTCAGCCACTCTGTTTCAGCCCCTCTGATTCAGCCCCTCTGTTTCAGCCCCTCTATTTCAGCCCCTTTGTTTCAGCCCCTCTGTTTCATCCACTCTGTTTCTCGCCCTCTGTTTCTCACCCTCTGTTTCTCGCCCTCTGTTTCAGCCCCTCTGTTTTTCGCCCTCTGTTTCAGCCCCTCTGTTTCTCGCCCTCTGTTTCAGGCTCTCTGTTTCAGCCCGTCTGTTTCAGCCCCTCTGTTTCAGCCCCTCTGTTTCTCGCCCTCTGTTTCTCGCCCGCTGTTTCAGCCCCTTTGTTTCTCGCCCTCTGTTTCAGCCCCTCTGTTTCAGTCCCACTGATTCAGCCCCTCTGATTCAGCCCCTCTGTTTCTCGCCCTCTGTTTCAGCCCCTCTGTTTCAGCCCCTCTGTTTCTGCCCCTCTGTTTCAGCCGCTCTGTTTCTCGCCCTCTGTTTCAGCCCCTCTGTTTTTCGCCCTCTCTTTTAGCCCCTCTGCGTCAGCCCCTCTGATTCAGCCCCTCTGTTTCAGCCCCTCTGTTTCAGCCCCTCTGTTTCTCGCCCTCAGTTTCTGCCCCTCTGTTTCTCGCCCTCTGTTTCAGCCCCTCTGTTTCTCGCCCTCTGTTTCAGCCCCTCTGTTTCAGCCCCTCTGTTTCTCGCACACTGTTTCTGCCCCTCAGTTTCTCGCCCTCTGTTTCAGCCCCTCTGTTTCTCGCCTTCTGTTTCAGCCCCTCTGATTCAGCCCCTCTGTTTCAGCCCTTCTGATTCAGCCCCTCTGATTCAGCCCCTCTGTTTCTCGCCCTCTGTTTCAGCCCCTCTGTTTCAGCCCTTCTGTTTCAGCCACTCTGTTTCAGCCCCTCTTTTTCTTGCCCTCTGTTTCAGCCCCTCTGTTTCTCCACCTCTGTTTCAGTCCCTCTGTTTCTCGCCATATGTTTCAGCCCCTCTGTTTCGCGCTCTCTGTTTCTGCCCCTCTGTTTCAGCTCCTCTGTTTCTCACCCTCTGTTTCTGCCCCTCTGTTTCTCGCCCTCTGTTTCAGCCCCACTGATTAAGCCCCTCTGTTTCAGCCCCTCTGAATCAGCCCCTCTGATTCAGCCCCTCTGTTTCAGCCCCTCTGTTTCAGCCCCTCTGTTTCTCGCCCTCTGTTTCAGCCCCTCTGTTTCTCACCCTCTGTTTCAGAGCCTCTGTTTCAGCCCCTCTGTTTCTCGCTCTCTGTTTCAGCCCCTCTGTTTCTCTCCCTCTGTTTCAGCCCCTCTGATTCAGCCCCTCTGTTTCTCGCCCTCTGTTTCAGCCCCTCTGTTTCTCGCCCCCGTTTCAGCCCCTCTGTTTCTCCCCCTCTGTTTCAGCCCCTCTGTTTCAGCCCCTCTGTTTCTCGCCTTCTGTTTCAGCCCCTCTGTTTCTCGCCCTCTGTTTCAGCCCCTCTGTTTCTCGCCCTCTGTTTCAGCCCCTCTATTTCTCGCCCTCTGTTTCAGCCCCTCTGTTTTAGCCCCACTGTTTCAGCACCTTTGTTTCAGCCCCTCTGTTTCTCGCCCTCTGTTTGAGCCGCTCTGTTTCTCGCCCTCTGTATCAGCCCCTCTGTTTCAGCCCCACTGTTTCAGTCCCTCTGTTTCTCGCCCTCTGTTTCTGGCCCTCTGTTTCAGCCCCTCTGTTTCTCGCCCTCTGTTTCAGCCCCTCTATTTCTCGCCCTCTGTTTCAGCCCCTCTATTTTAGCCCCACTGTTTCAGCCCCTTTGTTTCAGCCACTATGTTTCTCGCCCTCTGTTTCAGCCCCTCTGTTTCCGCCCCTCTGTTTCAGCCCCTCTGTTTCTCGCTCTCTGTTTCAGCCCCTCTGTTTCCGCCCCTCTGTTTCAGCCCCACTGTTTCAGCCCCTCTGTTTCTCGCCCTCTGTTTCAGCCCCTCTGTTTCTTGCCCTCTGTTTCAGCCCCTCTGTTTCTCGCCCTCTGTTTCAGCCACTCTGTTTCTGGCCCTCTGTTTCAGCCCCTCTGTTTCTCCGCTCTCTGTTTCAGCCCCTCTGTTTCCGCCCCTCTGTTTCAGCCCCTCTGTTTCAGCCCCTCTGTTTCTCGCCCTCTGTTTCAGCCACTCTGTTTCTCGCCCTCTGTTTCAGTCCCACTGATTCAGCCCCTCTGATTCAGCCCCTCTGTTTCTCGCCCTCTGTTTCAGCCCCTCTGTTTCAGCCCCTCTGTTTCTGCCCCTCTGTTTCAGCCGCTCTGTTTCTCGCCCTCTGTTTCAGCCCCTCTGTTTTTCGCCCTCTGTTTCAGCCCCTCTGCTTCAGCCCCTCTGATTCAGCCCCTCTGTTTCAGCCCCTCTGTTTTAGCCCCTCAGTTTCTCGCCCTCTGTTTCTCACCCTCTGTTTCTCGCCCTCTGTTTCAGCCCCTCTGTTTCTCGCCCTCTGTTTCAGCCCCTCTGTTTCAGCCCCTCTGTTTCTCGCACTCTGTTTCTGCCCCTCAGTTTCTCGCCCTCTGTTTCAGCCCCTCTGTTTCTCGCCTTCTGTTTCAGCCCCTCTGATTCAGCCCCTCTGTTTCAGCCCTTCTGATTCAGCCCCTCTGATTCAGCCCCTCTGTTTCTCGCCCTCTGTTTCAGCCCCTCTGTTTCAGCCCTTCTGTTTCAGCCACTCTGTTTCAGCCCCTCTGTTTCTTGCCCTCTGTTTCAGCCCCTCTGTTTCTCGACCTCTGTTTCAGTCCCTCTGTTTCTCGCCATATGTTTCAGCCCCTCTGTTTCGCGCTCTCTGTTTCAGCCCCTCTGTTTCAGCTCCTCTGTTTCTCACCCTCTGTTTCTGCCCCTCTGTTTCTCGCCCTCTGTTTCAGCCCCACTGATTAAGCCCCTCTGATTCAGCCCCTCTGTTTCAGCCCCTCTGTTTCAGCCCCTCTGTTTCTCGCCCTCTGTTTCAGCCCCTCTGTTTCTCACCCTCTGTTTCAGAGCCTCTGTTTCAGCCCCTCTGTTTCTCGCTCTCTGTTTCAGCCCCTCTGTTTCTCTCCCTCTGTTTCAGCCCCTCTGATTCAGCCCCTCTGTTTCTCGCCCTCTGTTTCAACCCCTCTGTTTCTCGCCCCCGTTTCAGCCCCTCTGTTTCTCGCCCTCTGTTTCAGCCCCTCTGTTTCAGCCCCTCTGTTTCTCGCCTTCTGTTTCAGCTTCTCTGTTTCTCGCCCTCTGTTTCAGCCCCTCTGTTTCTCGCCCTCTGTTTCAGCCCCTCTATTTCTCGCCCTCTGTTTCAGCCCCTCTGTTTTAGCCCCACTGTTTCAGCACCTTTGTTTCAGCCCCTCTGTTTCTCGCCCTCTGTTTGAGCCGCTCTGTTTCTCGCCCTCTGTATCAGCCCCTCTGTTTCAGCCCCACTGTTTCAGTCCCTCTGTTTCTCGCCCTCTGTTTCTGGCCCTCTGTTTCAGCCCCTCTGTTTCTCGCTCTCTGTTTCAGCCCCTCTGTTTCAGCCCCTCTGTTTCTCGCCCTCTGTTTCAGCCCCTCTGTTTCTTGCCCTCTGTTTCAGCCACTCTGTTTCTCGCCCTCTGTTTCAGCCTCTCTGTATCTCGCCCTCTGTTTCAGCCCCTCTGTTTCAGCCCCTCTGTTTCAGCCCCTCTGTTTCAGCCCTCTGTTTCTCGCCCTCTGTTTCAGGCCCTCTGTTTCTCGCCCTCTGTTTCAGCCTCTCTGTTTCTCGCCCTCTGTTTCAGCCCCTCTCTTTCAGCCCCTCTGTATCTCGCCCTCTGTTTCAGCCCCTCTGTTTCTCGCCCTCTGTATCAGCCGCTTTGTTTCAGACCCTCTGTTTCAGCCCCTCTTTTTCAGCCCCTCTGTTTCTCGCCCTCTGTTTCTCGCCCTCTGTTTCAGCCCCTCTGTTTCAGCCCCTCTGTTTCAGCCCCTCTGTTTCTCGCTCTCTGTTTCAGCCCCTCTGTTTCTTGCCCTCTGTTTCAGCCCCTCTGGTTCTCGCCCTCTGTTTCAGCCTCTCTGTTTCTTGCCCACGGATTCAGCCCCTCTGTTTCAGCCCCTCTATTTCAGCCCCTCTGTTTCAGCCCCTCTGTTTCTCGCCCTCTGTTTCAGCCCCTCTGTTTCTCGCCCTCTGTTTCAGCCCCTCTGATTCAGCCACTCTGTTTCAGCCCCTCTGATTCAGCCCCTCTGTTTCAGCCCCTCTATTTCAGCCCCTTTGTTTCAGCCCCTCTGTTTCATCCACTCTGTTTCTCGCCCTCTGTTTCTCACCCTCTGTTTCTCGCCCTCTGTTTCAGCCCCTCTGTATTTCGCACTCTGTTTCAGCCCCTCTGTTTCTCGCCCTCTGTTTCAGGCTCTCTGTTTCAGCCCGTCTGTTTCAGCCCCTCTGTTTCAGCCCCTCTGTTTCTCGCCCTCTGTTTCTCGCCCGCTGTTTCAGCCCCTTTGTTTCTCGCCCTCTGTTTCAGCCCCTCTGTTTCAGTCCCACTGATTCAGCCCCTCTGATTCAGCCCCTCTGTTTCTCGCCCTCTGTTTCAGCCCCTCTGTTTCAGCCCCTCTGTTTCTGCCCCTCTGTTTCAGCCGCTCTGTTTCTCGCCCTCTGTTTCAGCCCCTCTGTTTTTCGCCCTCTGTTTCAGCCCCTCTGCTTCAGCCCCTCTGATTCAGCCCCTCTGTTTCAGCCCCTCTGTTTCAGCCCCTCTGTTTCTCGCCCTCAGTTTCTGCCCCTCTGTTTCTCGCCCTCTGTTTCAGCCCCTCTGTTTCTCGCCCTCTGTTTCAGCCCCTCTGTTTCAGCCCCTCTGTTTCTCCCACTCTGTTTCTGCCCCTCAGTTTCTCGCCCTCTGTTTCAGCCCCTCTGTTTCTCGCCTTCTGTTTCAGCCCCTCTGATTCAGCCCCTCTGTTTCAGCCCTTCTGATTCAGCCCCTCTGATTCAGCCCCTCTGTTTCTCGCCCTCTGTTTCAGCCCCTCTGTTTCAGCCCTTCTGTTTCAGCCACTCTGTTTCAGCCCCTCTTTTTCTTGCCCTCTGTTTCAGCCCCTCTGTTTCTCCACCTCTGTTTCAGTCCCTCTGTTTCTCGCCATATGTTTCAGCCCCTCTCTTTCGCGCTCTCAGTTTCTGCCCCTCTGTTTCAGCTCCTCTGTTTCTCACCCTCTGTTTCTGCCCCTCTGTTTCTCGCCCTCTGTTTCAGCCCCACTGATTAGCCCCTCTGTTTCAGCCCCTCTGAATCAGCCCCTCTGATTCAGCCCCTCTGTTTCAGCCCCTCTGTTTCAGCCCCTCTGTTTCTCGCCCTCTGTTTCAGCCCCTCTGTTTCTCACCCTCTGTTTCAGAGCCTCTGTTTCAGCCCCTCTGTTTCTCGCTCTCTGTTTCAGCCCCTCTGTTTCTCTCCCTCTGTTTCAGCCCCTCTGATTCAGCCCCTCTGTTTCTCGCCCTCTGTTTCAGCCCCTCTGTTTCTCGCCCCCGTTTCAGCCCCTCTGTTTCTCCCCCTCTGTTTCAGCCCCTCTGTTTCAGCCCCTCTGTTTCTCGCCTTCTGTTTCAGCCCCTCTGTTTCTCGCCCTCTGTTTCAGCCCCTCTGTTTCTCGCCCTCTGTTTCAGCCCCTCTATTTCTCGCCCTCTGTTTCAGCCCCTCTGTTTTAGCCCCACTGTTTCAGCACCTTTGTTTCAGCCCCTCTGTTTCTCGCCCTCTGTTTGAGCCGCTCTGTTTCTCGCCCTCTGTATCAGCCCCTCTGTTTCAGCCCCACTGTTTCAGTCCCTCTGTTTCTCGCCCTCTGTTTCTGGCCCTCTGTTTCAGCCCCTCTGTTTCTCGCCCTCTGTTTCAGCCCCTCTATTTCTCGCCCTCTGTTTCAGCCCCTCTATTTTAGCCCCACTGTTTCAGCCCCTTTGTTTCAGCCACTATGTTTCTCGCCCTCTGTTTCAGCCCCTCTGTTTCCGCCCCTCTGTTTCAGCCCCTCTGTTTCTCGCTCTCTGTTTCAGCCCCTCTGTTTCCGCCCCTCTGTTTCAGCCCCACTGTTTCAGCCCCTCTGTTTCTCGCCCTCTGTTTCAGCCCCTCTGTTTCTTGCCCTCTGTTTCAGCCCCTCTGTTTCTCGCCCTCTGTTTCAGCCACTCTGTTTCTGGCCCTCTGTTTCAGCCCCTCTGTTTCTCCGCTCTCTGTTTCAGCCCCTCTGTTTCCGCCCCTCTGTTTCAGCCCCTCTGTTTCAGCCCCTCTGTTTCTCGCCCTCTGTTTCAGCCACTCTGTTTCTCGCCCTCTGTTTCAGTCCCACTGATTCAGCCCCTCTGATTCAGCCCCTCTGTTTCTCGCCCTCTGTTTCAGCCCCTCTGTTTCAGCCCCTCTGTTTCTGCCCCTCTGTTTCAGCCGCTCTGTTTCTCGCCCTCTGTTTCAGCCCCTCTGTTTTTCGCCCTCTGTTTCAGCCCCTCTGCTTCAGCCCCTCTGATTCAGCCCCTCTGTTTCAGCCCCTCTGTTTTAGCCCCTCAGTTTCTCGCCCTCTGTTTCTCACCCTCTGTTTCTCGCCCTCTGTTTCAGCCCCTCTGTTTCTCGCCCTCTGTTTCAGCCCCTCTGTTTCAGCCCCTCTGTTTCTCGCACTCTGTTTCTGCCCCTCAGTTTCTCGCCCTCTGTTTCAGCCCCTCTGTTTCTCGCCTTCTGTTTCAGCCCCTCTGATTCAGCCCCTCTGTTTCAGCCCTTCTGATTCAGCCCCTCTGATTCAGCCCCTCTGTTTCTCGCCCTCTGTTTCAGCCCCTCTGTTTCAGCCCTTCTGTTTCAGCCACTCTGTTTCAGCCCCTCTGTTTCTTGCCCTCTGTTTCAGCCCCTCTGTTTCTCGACCTCTGTTTCAGTCCCTCTGTTTCTCGCCATATGTTTCAGCCCCTCTGTTTCGCGCTCTCTGTTTCAGCCCCTCTGTTTCAGCTCCTCTGTTTCTCACCCTCTGTTTCTGCCCCTCTGTTTCTCGCCCTCTGTTTCAGCCCCACTGATTAAGCCCCTCTGATTCAGCCCCTCTGTTTCAGCCCCTCTGTTTCAGCCCCTCTGTTTCTCGCCCTCTGTTTCAGCCCCTCTGTTTCTCACCCTCTGTTTCAGAGCCTCTGTTTCAGCCCCTCTGTTTCTCGCCCCCGTTTCAGCCCCTCTGTTTCTCGCCCTCTGTTTCAGCCCCTCTGTTTCAGCCCCTCTGTTTCTCGCCTTCTGTTTCAGCTTCTCTGTTTCTCGCCCTCTGTTTCAGCCCCTCTATTTCTCGCCCTCTGTTTCAGCCCCTCTGTTTTAGCCCCACTGTTTCAGCACCTTTGTTTCAGCCCCTCTGTTTCTCGCCCTCTGTTTCAGCCGCTCTGTTTCTCGCCCTCTGTATCAGCCCCTCTGTTTCAGCCCCACTGTTTCAGTCCCTCTGTTTCTCGCCCTCTGTTTCTGGCCCTCTGTTTCAGCCCCTCTGTTTCTCGCTCTCTGTTTCAGCCCCTCTGTTTCAGCCCCTCTGTTTCTCGCCCTCTGTTTCAGCCCCTCTGTTTCTTGCCCTCTGTTTCAGCCACTCTGTTTCTCGCCCTCTGTTTCAGCCTCTCTGTATCTCGCCCTCTGTTTCAGCCCCTCTGTTTCAGCCCCTCTGTTTCAGCCCCTCTGTTTCAGCCCTCTGTTTCTCGCCCTCTGTTTCAGGCCCTCTGTTTCTCGCCCTCTGTTTCAGCCTCTCTGTTTCTCGCCCTCTGTTTCAGCCCCTCTCTTTCAGCCCCTCTGTATCTCGCCCTCTGTTTCAGCCCCTCTGTTTCTCGCCCTCTGTATCAGCCGCTTTGTTTCAGCCCCTCTGTTTCAGCCCCTCTTTTTCAGCCCCTCTGTTTCTCGCCCTCTGTTTCTCGCCCTCTGTTTCAGCCCCTCTGTTTCAGCCCCTCTGTTTCAGCCCCTCTGTTTCTCGCCCTCTGTTTCAGCCCCTCTGTTTCTTGCCCTCTGTTTCAGCCCCTCTGGTTCTCGCCCTCTGTTTCAGCCTCTCTGTTTCTTGCCCACGGATTCAGCCCCTCTGTTTCAGCCCCTCTATTTCAGCCCCTCTGTTTCAGCCCCTCTGTTTCTCGCCCTCTGTTTCAGCCCCTCTGTTTCTCGCCCTCTGTTTCAGCCCCTCTGATTCAGCCACTCTGTTTCAGCCCCTCTGATTCAGCCCCTCTGTTTCAGCCCCTCTATTTCAGCCCCTTTGTTTCAGCCCCTCTGTTTCATCCACTCTGTTTCTCGCCCTCTGTTTCTCACCCTCTGTTTCTCGCCCTCTGTTTCAGCCCCTCTGTATTTCGCACTCTGTTTCAGCCCCTCTGTTTCTCGCCCTCTGTTTCAGGCTCTCTGTTTCAGCCCGTCTGTTTCAGCCCCTCTGTTTCAGCCCCTCTGTTTCTCGCCCTCTGTTTCTCGCCCGCTGTTTCAGCCCCTTTGTTTCTCGCCCTCTGTTTCAGCCCCTCTGTTTCAGTCCCACTGATTCAGCCCCTCTGATTCAGCCCCTCTGTTTCTCGCCCTCTGTTTCAGCCCCTCTGTTTCAGCCCCTCTGTTTCTGCCCCTCTGTTTCAGCCGCTCTGTTTCTCGCCCTCTGTTTCAGCCCCTCTGTTTTTCGCCCTCTGTTTCAGCCCCTCTGCTTCAGCCCCTCTGATTCAGCCCCTCTGTTTCAGCCCCTCTGTTTCAGCCCCTCTGTTTCTCGCCCTCAGTTTCTGCCCCTCTGTTTCTCGCCCTCTGTTTCAGCCCCTCTGTTTCTCGCCCTCTGTTTCAGCCCCTCTGTTTCAGCCCCTCTGTTTCTCCCACTCTGTTTCTGCCCCTCAGTTTCTCGCCCTCTGTTTCAGCCCCTCTGTTTCTCGCCTTCTGTTTCAGCCCCTCTGATTCAGCCCCTCTGTTTCAGCCCTTCTGATTCAGCCCCTCTGATTCAGCCCCTCTGTTTCTCGCCCTCTGTTTCAGCCCCTCTGTTTCAGCCCTTCTGTTTCAGCCACTCTGTTTCAGCCCCTCTTTTTCTTGCCCTCTGTTTCAGCCCCTCTGTTTCTCCACCTCTGTTTCAGTCCCTCTGTTTCTCGCCATATGTTTCAGCCCCTCTCTTTCGCGCTCTCAGTTTCTGCCCCTCTGTTTCAGCTCCTCTGTTTCTCACCCTCTGTTTCTGCCCCTCTGTTTCTCGCCCTCTGTTTCAGCCCCACTGATTAACCCCTCTGTTTCAGCCCCTCTGAATCAGCCCCTCTGATTCAGCCCCTCTGTTTCAGCCCCTCTGTTTCAGCCCCTCTGTTTCTCGCCCTCTGTTTCAGCCCCTCTGTTTCTCACCCTCTGTTTCAGAGCCTCTGTTTCAGCCCCTCTGTTTCTCGCTCTCTGTTTCAGCCCCTCTGTTTCTCTCCCTCTGTTTCAGCCCCTCTGATTCAGCCCCTCTGTTTCTCGCCCTCTGTTTCAGCCCCTCTGTTTCTCGCCCCCGTTTCAGCCCCTCTGTTTCTCCCCCTCTGTTTCAGCCCCTCTGTTTCAGCCCCTCTGTTTCTCGCCTTCTGTTTCAGCCCCTCTGTTTCTCGCCCTCTGTTTCAGCCCCTCTGTTTCTCGCCCTCTGTTTCAGCCCCTCTGTTTTAGCCCCACTGTTTCAGCACCTTTGTTTCAGCCCCTCTGTTTCTCGCCCTCTGTTTCAGCCGCTCTGTTTCTCGCCCTCTGTATCAGCCCCTCTGTTTCAGCCCCACTGTTTCAGTCCCTCTGTTTCTCGCCCTCTGTTTCTGGCCCTCTGTTTCAGCCCCTCTGTTTCTCGCTCTCTGTTTCAGCCCCTCTGTTTCAGCCCCTCTGTTTCAGCCCCTCTGTTTCTCGCCCTCTGTTTCAGCCCCTCTGTTTCTTGCCCTCTGTTTCAGCCACTCTGTTTCTCGCCCTCTGTTTCAGCCCCTCTGTTTCAGCCCCTCTGTTTCAGCCCCTCTGTTTCAGCCCCTCTGTTTCTCGCCCTCTGTTTCAGCCCCTCTGATTCAGCCCCTCTGTTTCTCGCCCTCTGTTTCAGCCCCTCTGTTTCTCGTCTTCCGTTTCAGCCCCTCTGTTTCAGCCCCTCTGTTTCAGCCCCTCTGTTTCTCGCCCTCTGTTTCAGTCCCTCTGTTTCTCGCCCTCTGTTTCAGCCCCTCTGTTTCTCGCCCTCTGTTTCAGCCCCTCTGTTTCAGCCCCTCTGTTTCAGCCCCTCTGTTTCTCGCCCTCTGTTTCAGCCCCTCTGTTTCTCGCCCTCTGTTTCAGCCCCTCGGTTTCTCGCCCTCTGTTTCAGCCCCTCGGTTTCTCGCCCTCTGTTTCAGCCCCTCTATTTTAGCCCCACTGTTTCAGCCCCTTTGTTTCAGCCACTATGTTTCTCGCCCTCTGTTTCAGCCCCTCTGTTTCCGCCCCTCTGTTTCAGCCCCTCTGTTTCTCGCTCTCTGTTTCAGCCCCTCTGTTTCTCGCCCTCTGTTTCAGCCCCTCTGTTTCTTGCCCTCTGTTTCAGCCCCTCTGTTTCTCGCCCTCTGTTTCAGCCACTCTGTTTCTCGCTCTCTGTTTCAGCCCCTCTGTTTCTTGCCCTCTGTTTCAGCCCCTCTGTTTCTCGCCCTCTGTTTCAGCCACTCTGTTTCTCGCTCTCTGTTTCAGCCCCTCTGTTTCTTGCCCTCTGTTTCAGCCCCTCTGTTTCTCGCTCTCTGTTTCAGCCCCTCTGTTTCCGCCCCTCTGTTTCAGCCCCTCTGTTTCAGCCCCTCTGTTTCTCGCCCTCTGTTTCAGCCACTCTGTTTCTCGCCCTCTGTTTCAGTCCCACTGATTCAGCCCCTCTGATTCAGCCCCTCTGTTTCTCGCCCTCTGTTTCAGCCCCTCTGTTTCAGCCCCTCTGTTTCTGCCCCTCTGTTTCAGCCGCTCTGTTTCTCGCCCTCTGTTTCAGCCCCTCTGTTTTTCGCCCTCTGTTTCAGCCCCTCTGCTTCAGCCCCTCTGATTCAGCCCCTCTGTTTCAGCCCCTCTGTTTCAGCCCCTCTGTTTCTCGCCCTCAGTTTCTGCCCCTCTGTTTCTCGCCCTCTGTTTCAGCCCCTCTGTTTCTCGCCCTCTGTTTCAGCCCCTCTGTTTCAGCCCCTCTGTTTCTCCCACTCTGTTTCTGCCCCTCAGTTTCTCGCCCTCTGTTTCAGCCCCTCTGTTTCTCGCCTTCTGTTTCAGCCCCTCTGATTCAGCCCCTCTGTTTCAGCCCTTCTGATTCAGCCCCTCTGATTCAGCCCCTCTGTTTCTCGCCCTCTGTTTCAGCCCCTCTGTTTCAGCCCTTCTGTTTCAGCCACTCTGTTTCAGCCCCTCTGTTTCTTGCCCTCTGTTTCAGACCCTCTGTTTCTCGACCTCTGTTTCAGTCCCTCTGTTTCTCGCCATATGTTTCAGCCCCTCTGTTTCGCGCTCTCTGTTTCAGCCCCTCTGTTTCAGCTCCTCTGTTTCTCACCCTCTGTTTCTGCCCCTCTGTTTCTCGCCCTCTGTTTCAGCCCCACTGATTAAGCCCCTCTGATTCAGCCCCTCTGTTTCAGCCCCTCTGTTTCAGCCCCTCTGTTTCAGCCCCTCTGTTTCAGCCCCTCTGTTTCTCACCCTCTGTTTCAGAGCCTCTGTTTCAGCCCCTCTGTTTCTCGCTCTCTGTTTCAGCCCCTCTGTTTCTCTCCCTCTGTTTCAGCCCCTCTGATTCAGCCCCTCTGTTTCTCGCCCTCTGTTTCAACCCCTCTGTTTCTCGCCCCCGTTTCAGCCCCTCTGTTTCTCGCCCTCTGTTTCAGCCCCTCTGTTTCAGCCCCTCTGTTTCTCGCCTTCTGTTTCAGCCCCTCTGTTTCTCGCCCTCTGTTTCAGCCCCTCTGTTTCTCGCCCTCTGTTTCATTCCCTCTCTTTCTCGCCCTCTGTTTCAGCCCCTCTGTTTTAGCCCCACTGTTTCAGCACCTTTGTTTCAGCCCCTCTGTTTCTCGCCCTCTGTTTCAGCCGCTCTGTTTCTCGCCCTCTGTATCAGCCCCTCTGTTTCAGCCCCACTGTTTCAGTCCCTCTGTTTCTCGCCCTCTGTTTCTGGCCCTCTGTTTCAGCCCCTCTGTTTCTCGCTCTCTGTTTCAGCCCCTCTGTTTCAGCCCCTCTGTTTCAGCCCCTCTGTTTCTCGCCCTCTGTTTCAGCCCCTCTGTTTCTTGCCCTCTGTTTCAGCCACTCTGTTTCTCGCCCTCTGTTTCAGCCTCTCTGTTTCTCGCCCTCTGTTTCAGCCCCTCTGTTTCAGCCCCTCTGTTTCAGCCCTCTGTTTCAGCCCCTCTGTTTCTCGCCCTCTGTTCCAGCCCCTCTGTTTCTCGCCCTCTGTTTCAGCCCCACTGTTTCAGCCCCTCTGTTTCAGCCCCTCTGTTTCTCGCCCTCTGTTTCAGCCCCTCTGTTTCTCGCCCTCTGTTTCAGCCCCTCTGTTTCTCGCCCTCTGTTTCAGCCCTCTGTTTCTCGCCCTCTGTTTCTCGCCCTCTGTTTCAGCCGCTCTGTTTCTCGCCCTCTGTATCAGCCCCTCTGTTTCAGCCCCACTGTTTCAGTCCCTCTGTTTCTCGCCCTCTGTTTCTGGCCCTCTGTTTCAGCCCCTCTGTTTCTCGCTCTCTGTTTCAGCCCCTCTGTTTCAGCCCCTCTGTTTCAGCCCCTCTGTTTCTCGCCCTGTGTTTCAGCCCCTCTGTTTCTTGCCCTCTGTTTCAGCCACTCTGTTTCTCGCCCTCTGTTTCAGCCTCTCTGTTTCTCGCCCTCTGTTTCAGCCCCTCTGTTTCAGCCCCTCTGTTTCAGCCCCTCTGTTTCAGCCCCTCTGTTTCTCGCCCTCTGTTCCAGCCCCTCTGTTTCTCGCCCTCTGTTTCAGCCCCACTGTTTCAGCCCCTCTGTTTCAGCCCCTCTGTTTCTCGCCCTCTGTTTCAGCCCCTCTGTTTCTCGCCCTCTGTTTCAGCCCCTCTGTTTCTCGCCCTCTGTTTCAGCCCCTCTGTTTCAGCCCCTCTGTTTCTCGCCCTCTGTTTCAGCCCCTCTGTTTCTAGCCCTCTGTTTCAGCCACTCTGTTTCTCGCCCTCTGTTTCAGCCTCTCTGTTTCTCGCCCTCTGTTTCAGCCCCTCTGTTTCAGCCCCTCTGTTTCAGCCCCTCTGTTTCAGCCCCTCTATTTCTCGCCCTCTGTTTCAGCCCCTCTGATTCAGCCCCACTGTTTCTCGCCCTCTGTTTCAGCCCCTCTGTTTCTCGCCCTCTGTATCAGCCGCTTTGTTTCAGCCCCTCTGTTTCAGCCCCTCTTTTTCAGCCCCTCTGTTTCTCGCCCTCTGTTTCTCGCCCTCTGTTTCAGCCCCTCTGTTTCAGCCCCTCTGTTTCAGCCCCTCTGTTTCTCGCCCTCTGTTTCAGCCCCTCTGTTTCTTGCCCTCTGTTTCAGCCCCTCTGGTTCTCGCCCTCTGTTTCAGCCTCTCTGTTTCTTGCCCTCGGATTCAGCCCCTCTGTTTCAGCCCCTCTATTTCAGCCCCTCTGTTTCAGCCCCTCTGTTTCTCGCCCTCTGTTTCAGCCCCTCTGATTCAGCCCCTCTGTTTCAGCCCCTCTATTTCAGCCCCTTTGTTTCAGCCCCTCTGTTTCATCCACTCTGTTTCTCGCCCTCTGTTTCTCACCCTCTGTTTCTCGCCCTCTGTTTCAGCCCCTCTGTTTTTCGCCCTCTGTTTCAGCCCCTCTGTTTCTCGCCCTCTGTTTCAGGCTCTCTGTTTCAGCCCGTCTGTTTCAGCCCCTCTGTTTCAGCCCCTCTGTTTCTCGCCCTCTGTTTCTCGCCCGCTGTTTCAGCCCCTTTGTTTCTCGCCCTCTGTTTCAGCCCCTCTGTTTCAGTCCCACTGATTCAGCCCCTCTGATTCAGCCCCTCTATTTCTCGCCCTCTGTTTCAGCCCCTCTGTTTCAGCCCCTCTGTTTCTGCCCCTCTGTTTCAGCCGCTCTGTTTCTCGCCCTCTGTTTCAGCCCCTCTGTTTTTCGCCCTCTGTTTCAGCCCCTCTGCTTCAGCCCCTCTGATTCAGCCCCTCTGTTTCAGCCCCTCTGTTTCAGCCCCTCTGTTTCTCGCCCTCAGTTTCTGCCCCTCTGTTTCTCGCCCTCTGTTTCAGCCCCTCTCTTTCTCGCCCTCTGTTTCAGCCCCTCTGTTTCAGCCCCTCTGTTTCTCGCACTCTGTTTCTGCCCCTCAGTTTCTCGCCCTCTGTTTCAGCCCCTCTGTTTCTCGCCTTCTGTTTCAGCCCCTCTGATTCAGCCCCTCTGTTTCAGCCCTTCTGATTCAGCCCCTCTGATTCAGCCCCTCTGTTTCTCGCCCTCTGTTTCAGCCCCTCTGTTTCAGCCCTTCTGTTTCAGCCACTCTGTTTCAGCCCCTCTGTTTCTTGCCCTCTGTTTCAGCCCCTCTGTTTCTCGACCTCTGTTTCAGTCCCTCTGTTTCTCGCCATATGTTTCAGCCCCTCTGTTTCGCGCTCTCTGTTTCAGCCCCTCTGTTTCAGCTCCTCTGTTTCTCACCCTCTGTTTCTGCCCCTCTGTTTCTCGCCCTCTGTTTCAGCCCCACTGATTAAGCCCCTCTGTTTCAGCCCCTCTGAATCAGCCCCTCTGATTCAGCCCCTCTGTTTCAGCCCCTCTGTTTTCTGCCCCTCTGTTTCTCGCCCTCTGTTTCAGCCCCTCTGTTTCTCACCCTCTGTTTCAGAGCCTCTGTTTCAGCCCCTCTGTTTCTCGCTCTCTGTTTCAGCCCCTCTGTTTCTCTCCCTCTGTTTCAGCCCCTCTGATTCAGCCCCTCTGTTTCTCGCCATCTGTTTCAGCCCCTCTGTTTCTCGCCCCCGTTTCAGCCCCTCTGTTTCTCGCCCTCTGTTTCAGCCCCTCTGTTTCAGCCCCTCTGTTTCTCGCCTTCTGTTTCAGCCCCTCTGTTTCTCGCCCTCTGTTTCAGTCCCTCTGTTTCTCGCCCTCTGTTTCAGCCCCTCTATTTCTCGCCCTCTGATTCAGCCCCTCTGTTTTAGCCCCACTGTTTCAGCACCTTTGTTTCAGCCCCTCTGTTTCTCGCCCTCTGTTTCAGCCGCTCTGTTTCTCGCCCTATGTATCAGCCCCTCTGTTTCAGCCCCACTGTTTCAGTCCCTCGGTTTCTCGCCCTCTGTTTCAGCCCCTCTGTTTCTCGCTCTCTGTTTCAGCCCCTCTGTTTCAGCCCCTCTGTTTCAGCCCCTCTGTTTCTCGCCCTCTGTTTCAGCCTCTCTGTTTCTTGCCCTCGGATTCAGCCCCTCTGATTCAGCCCCTCTGTTTCAGCCCCTCTATTTCAGCCCCTTTGTTTCAGCCCCTCTGTTTCATCCACTCTGTTTCTCGCCCTCTGTTTCTCACCCTCTGTTTCTCGCCCTCTGTTTCAGCCCCTCTGTTTTTCGCCCTCTGTTTCAGCCCCTCTGTTTCTCGCCCTCTGTTTCAGGCTCTCTGTTTCAGCCCGTCTGTTTCAGCCCCTCTGTTTCAGCCCCTCTGTTTCTCGCCCTCTGTTTCTCGCCCGCTGTTTCAGCCCCTTTGTTTCTCGCCCTCTGTTTCAGCCCCTCTGTTTCAGTCCCACTGATTCAGCCCCTCTGATTCAGCCCCTCTATTTCTCGCCCTCTGTTTCAGCCCCTCTGTTTCAGCCCCTCTGTTTCTGCCCCTCTGTTTCAGCCGCTCTGTTTCTCGCCCTCTGTTTCAGCCCCTCTGTTTTTCGCCCTCTGTTTCAGCCCCTCTGCTTCAGCCCCTCTGATTCAGCCCCTCTGTTTCAGCCCCTCTGTTTCAGCCCCTCTGTTTCTCGCCCTCAGTTTCTGCCCCTCTGTTTCTCGCCCTCTGTTTCAGCCCCTCTGTTTCTCGCCCTCTGTTTCAGACCCTCTGTTTCAGCCCCTCTGTTTCTCGCACTCTGTTTCTGCCCCTCAGTTTCTCGCCCTCTGTTTCAGCCCCTCTGTTTCTCGCCTTCTGTTTCAGCCCCTCTGATTCAGCCCCTCTGTTTCAGCCCTTCTGATTCAGCCCCTCTGATTCAGCCCCTCTGTTTCTCGCCGTCTGTTTCAGCCCCTCTGTTTCAGCCCTTCTGTTTCAGCCACTCTGTTTCAGCCCCTCTGTTTCTTGCCCTCTGTTTCAGCCCCACTGTTTCTCGACCTCTGTTTCAGTCCCTCTGTTTCTCGCCATTTGTTTCAGCCCCTCTGTTTCGCGCTCTCTGTTTCAGCCCCTCTGTTTCAGCTCCTCTGTTTCTCACCCTCTGTTTCTGCCCCTCTGTTTCTCGCCCTCTGTTTCAGCCCCACTGATTAAGCCCCTCTGTTTCAGCCCCTCTGAATTAGCCCCTCTGATTCAGCCCCTCTGTTTCAGCCCCTCTGTTTCTCGCCCTCTGTTTCAGCCCCTCTGTTTCTCACCCTCTGTTTCAGAGCCTCTGTTTCAGCCCCTCTGTTTCTCGCTCTCTGTTTCAGCCCCTCTGTTTCTCTCCCTCTGTTTCAGCCCCTCTGATTCAGCCCCTCTGTTTCTCGCCCTCTGTTTCAGCCCCTCTGTTTCTCGCCCCCGTTTCAGCCCCTCTGTTTCTCGCCCTCTGTTTCAGCCCCTCTGTTTCAGCCCCTCTGTTTCTCGCCTTCTGTTTCAGCCCCTCTGTTTCTCGCCCTCTGTTTCAGCCCCTCTGTTTCTCGCACTCTGTTTCAGCCCCTCTATTTCTCGCCCTCTGTTTCAGCCCCTCTGTTTTAGCCCCACTGTTTCAGCACCTTTGTTTCAGCCCCTCTGTTTCTCGCCCTCTGTTTCAGCCGCTCTGTTTCTCGCCCTCTGTATCAGCCCCTCTGTTTCAGCCCCACTGTTTCAGTCCCTCTGTTTCTCGCCCTCTGTTTCAGCCCCTCTGTTTCTCGCTCTCTGTTTCAGCCCCTCTGTTTCAGCCCCTCTGTTTCAGCCCCTCTGTTTCTCGCCCTCTGTTTCAGCCCCTCTGTTTCTTGCCCTCTGTTTCAGCCACTCTGTTTCTCGCCCTCTGTTTCAGCCTCTCTGTTTCTCGCCCTCTGTTTCAGCCCCTCTGTTTCAGCCCCTCTGTTTCAGCCCCTCTGTTTCAGCCCCTCTGTTTCTCGCCCTCTGTTTCAGCCCCTCTGATTCAGCCCCTCTGTTTCTCGCCCTCTGTTTCAGCCCCTCTGTTTCTCGCCCTCTGTTTCAGCCACTCTGTTTCAGCCCCTCTGTTTCAGCCCCTCTGTTTCTCGCCCTCTGTTTCAGCCCCTCTGTTTCTCGCCCTCTGTTTCAGCCCCTCTGTTTCTCGCCCTCTGTTTCAGCCACTCTGTTTCAGCCCCTCTGTTTCAGCCCCTCTGTTTCTCGCCCTCTGTTTCAGCCCCTCTGTTTCTCGCCCTCTGTTTCAGCCCCTCTATTTCTCGCCCTCTGTTTCAGCCCCTCTGTTTTAGCCACACTGTTTCAGCACCTTTGTTTCAGCCCCTCTGTTTCTCGCCCTCTGTTTCAGCCGCTCTGTTTCTCGCCCTCTGTATCAGCCCCTCTGTTTCAGCCCCACTGTTTCAGTCCCTCTGTTTCTCGCCCTCTGTTTCTGGCCCTCTGTTTCAGCCCCTCTGTTTCTCGGTCTCTGTTTCAGCCCCTCTGTTTCAGCCCCTCTGTTTCTCGCCCTCTGTTTCAGCCCCTCTGTTTCTTGCCCTCTGTTTCAGCCACTCTGTTTCTCGCCCTCTGTTTCAGCCTCTCTGTTTCTCGCCCTCTGTTTCAGCCCCTCTGTTTCAGCCCCTCTGTTTCAGCCCCTCTGTTTCAGCCCCTCTGTTTCTCGCCCTCTGTTTCAGCCCCTCTGATTCAGCCCCTCTGTTTCTCGCCCTCTGTTCCAGCCCCTCTGTTTCTCGCCCTCTGTTTCAGCCCCACTGTTTCAGCCCCTCTGTTTCAGCCCCTCTGTTTCTCGCCCTCTGTTTCAGCCCCTCTGTTTCTCGCCCTCTGTTTCAGCCCCTCTGTTTCTCGCCCTCTGTTTCAGCCCCTCTGTTTCAGCCCCTCTTTTTCTCGCCCTCTCTTTCAGCCCCTTTGTTTCTCGCCCTCTGTTTCAGCCCCTCTGTTTCAGTCCCACTGATTCAGCCCCTCTGATTCAGCCCCTCTGTTTCTCGCCCTCTGTTTCAGCCCCTCTGTTTCAGCCCCTCTGTTTCTGCCCCTCTGTTTCAGCCGCTCTGTTTCTCGCCCTCTGTTTCAGCCCCTCTGTATTTCGCCCTCTGTTTCAGCCCCTCTGCTTCAGCCCCTCTGATTCAGCCCCTCTGCTTCAGCCCCTCTGTTTCAGCCCCTCTGTTTCTCGCCCTCAGTTTCTGCCCCTCTGTTTCTCGCCCTCTGTTTCAGCCCCTCTGTTTCTCGCCCTCTGTTTCAGCCCCTCTGTTTCAGCCCCTCTGTTTCTCGCACTCTGTTTCTGCCCCTCAGTTTCTCGCCCTCTGTTTCAGCCCCTCTGTTTCTCGCCTTCTGTTTCAGCCCCTCTGATTCAGCCCCTCTGTTTCAGCCCTTCTGATTCAGCCCCTCTGATTCAGCCCCTCTATTTCTCGCCCTCTGTTTCAGCCCCTCTGTTTCAGCCCTTCTGTTTCAGCCACTCTGTTTCAGCCCCTCTGTTTCTTGCCCTCTGTTTCAGCCCCTCTGTTTCTCGACCTCTGTTTCAGTCCCTCTGTTTCTCGCCATATGTTTCAGCCGCTATGTTTCGCGCTCTCTGTTTCAGCTCCTCTGTTTCTCACCCTCTGTTTCTGCCCCTCTGTTTCTCGCCCTCTGTTTCAGCCCCACTGATTAAGCCCCTCTGTTTCAGCCCCTCTGAATCAGCCCCTCTGATTCAGCCCCTCTGTTTCAGCCCCTCTGTTTCAGCCCCTCTGTTTCTCACCCTCTGTTTCAGAGCCTCTGTTTCAGCCCCTCTGTTTCTCGCTCTCTGTTTCAGCCCCTCTGTTTCTCTCCCTCTGTTTCAGCCCCTCTGTTTCTCGCCCCCGTTTCAGCCCCTCTGTTTCTCGCCCTCTGTTTCAGCCCCTCTGTTTCAGCCCCTCTGTTTCTCGCCTTCTGTTTCAGCCCCTCTGTTTCTCGCCCTCTGTTTCAGCCCCTCTGTTTCTCGCCCTCTGTTTCAGCCCCTCTATTTCTCGCCCTCTGTTTCAGCCCCTCTGTTTTAGCCCCACTGTTTCAGCACCTTTGTTTCAGCCCCTCTGTTTCTCGCCCTCTGTTTGAGCCGCTCTGTTTCTCACCCTCTGTATCAGCCCCTCTGTTTCAGCCCCAATGTTTCAGTCCCTCTGTTTCTCGCCCTCTGTTTCAGCCCCTCTGTTTCTCGCTCTCTGTTTCAGCCCCTCTGTTTCAGCCCCTCTGTTTCAGCCCCTCTGTTTCTCGCCCTCTGTTTCAGCCCCTCTGTTTCTTGCCCTCTGTTTCAGCCACTCTCTTTCTCGCCCTCTGTTTCAGCCTCTCTGTTTCTCGCCCTCTGTTTCAGCCCCTCTGTTTCAGCCCCTCTGTTTCAGCCCCTCTGTTTCAGCCCCTCTGTTTCTCGCCCTCTGTTTCAGCCCCTCTGATTCAGCCCCTCTGTTTCTCGCCCTCTGTTTCAGCCCCTCTGTTTCTCGCCCTCTGTTTCAGCCACTCTGTTTCAGCCCCTCTGTTTCAGCCCCTCTGTTTCTCGCCCTCTGTTTCAGCCCCTCTGTTTCTCGCCCTCTGTTTCAGCCCCTCTGTTTCTCGCCCTCTGTTTCAGCCACTCTGTTTCAGCCCCTCTGTTTCAGCCCCTCTGTTTCTCGCCCTCTGTTTCAGCCCCTCTGTTTCTCGCCCTCTGTTTCTGCCCCTCTGTTTCTCGCCCTCTGTTTCAGCCCCTCTCTTTCTCGCCCTCTGTTTCAGCCCCTCTGTTTCAGCCCCTCTGTTTCTCGCACTCTGTTTCTGCCCCTCAGTTTCTCGCCCTCTGTTTCAGCCCCTCTGTTTCTCGCCTTCTGTTTCAGCCCCTCTGATTCAGCCCCTCTGTTTCAGCCCTTCTGATTCAGCCCCTCTGATTCAGCCCCTCTGTTTCTCGCCCTCTGTTTCAGCCCCTCTGTTTCAGCCCTTCTGTTTCAGCCACTCTGTTTCAGCCCCTCTGTTTCTTGCCCTCTGTTTCAGCCCCTCTGTTTCTCGACCTCTGTTTCAGTCCCTCTGTTTCTCGCCATATGTTTCAGCCCCTCTGTTTCGCGCTCTCTGTTTCAGCCCCTCTGTTTCAGCTCCTCTGTTTCTCACCCTCTGTTTCTGCCCCTCTGTTTCTCGCCCTCTGTTTCAGCCCCACTGATTAAGCCCCTCTGTTTCAGCCCCTCTGAATCAGCCCCTCTGATTCAGCCCCTCTGTTTCAGCCCCTCTGTTTTCTGCCCCTCTGTTTCTCGCCCTCTGTTTCAGCCCCTCTGTTTCTCACCCTCTGTTTCAGAGCCTCTGTTTCAGCCCCTCTGTTTCTCGCTCTCTGTTTCAGCCCCTCTGTTTCTCTCCCTCTGTTTCAGCCCCTCTGATTCAGCCCCTCTGTTTCTCGCCATCTGTTTCAGCCCCTCTGTTTCTCGCCCCCGTTTCAGCCCCTCTGTTTCTCGCCCTCTGTTTCAGCCCCTCTGTTTCAGCCCCTCTGTTTCTCGCCTTCTGTTTCAGCCCCTCTGTTTCTCGCCCTCTGTTTCAGTCCCTCTGTTTCTCGCCCTCTGTTTCAGCCCCTCTATTTCTCGCCCTCTGATTCAGCCCCTCTGTTTTAGCCCCACTGTTTCAGCACCTTTGTTTCAGCCCCTCTGTTTCTCGCCCTCTGTTTCAGCCGCTCTGTTTCTCGCCCTATGTATCAGCCCCTCTGTTTCAGCCCCACTGTTTCAGTCCCTCGGTTTCTCGCCCTCTGTTTCAGCCCCTCTGTTTCTCGCTCTCTGTTTCAGCCCCTCTGTTTCAGCCCCTCTGTTTCAGCCCCTCTGTTTCTCGCCCTCTGTTTCAGCCTCTCTGTTTCTTGCCCTCGGATTCAGCCCCTCTGATTCAGCCCCTCTGTTTCAGCCCCTCTATTTCAGCCCCTTTGTTTCAGCCCCTCTGTTTCATCCACTCTGTTTCTCGCCCTCTGTTTCTCACCCTCTGTTTCTCGCCCTCTGTTTCAGCCCCTCTGTTTTTCGCCCTCTGTTTCAGCCCCTCTGTTTCTCGCCCTCTGTTTCAGGCTCTCTGTTTCAGCCCGTCTGTTTCAGCCCCTCTGTTTCAGCCCCTCTGTTTCTCGCCCTCTGTTTCTCGCCCGCTGTTTCAGCCCCTTTGTTTCTCGCCCTCTGTTTCAGCCCCTCTGTTTCAGTCCCACTGATTCAGCCCCTCTGATTCAGCCCCTCTATTTCTCGCCCTCTGTTTCAGCCCCTCTGTTTCAGCCCCTCTGTTTCTGCCCCTCTGTTTCAGCCGCTCTGTTTCTCGCCCTCTGTTTCAGCCCCTCTGTTTTTCGCCCTCTGTTTCAGCCCCTCTGCTTCAGCCCCTCTGATTCAGCCCCTCTGTTTCAGCCCCTCTGTTTCTGCCCCTCAGTTTCTCGCCCTCTGTTTCAGCCCCTCTGTTTCTCGCCTTCTGTTTCAGCCCCTCTGATTCAGCCCCTCTGTTTCAGCCCTTCTGATTCAGCCCCTCTGATTCAGCCCCTCTATTTCTCGCCCTCTGTTTCAGCCCCTCTGTTTCAGCCCTTCTGTTTCAGCCACTCTGTTTCAGCCCCTCTGTTTCTTGCCCTCTGTTTCAGCCCCACTGTTTCTCGACCTCTGTTTCAGTCCCTCTGTTTCTCGCCATTTGTTTCAGCCCCTCTGTTTCGCGCTCTCTGTTTCAGCCCCTCTGTTTCAGCTCCTCTGTTTCTCACCCTCTGTTTCTGCCCCTCTGTTTCTCGCCCTCTGTTTCAGCCCCACTGATTAAGCCCCTCTGTTTCAGCCCCTCTGAATTAGCCCCTCTGATTCAGCCCCTCTGTTTCAGCCCCTCTGTTTCTCGCCCTCTGTTTCAGCCCCTCTGTTTCTCACCCTCTGTTTCAGAGCCTCTGTTTCAGCCCCTCTGTTTCTCGCTCTCTGTTTCAGCCCCTCTGTTTCTCTCCCTCTGTTTCAGCCCCTCTGATTCAGCCCCTCTGTTTCTCGCCCTCTGTTTCAGCCCCTCTGTTTCTCGCCCCCGTTTCAGCCCCTCTGTTTCTCGCCCTCTGTTTCAGCCCCTCTGTTTCAGCCCCTCTGTTTCTCGCCTTCTGTTTCAGCCCCTCTGTTTCTCGCCCTCTGTTTCAGCCCCTCTGTTTCTCGCACTCTGTTTCAGCCCCTCTATTTCTCGCCCTCTGTTTCAGCCCCTCTGTTTTAGCCCCACTGTTTCAGCACCTTTGTTTCAGCCCCTCTGTTTCTCGCCCTCTGTTTCAGCCGCTCTGTTTCTCGCCCTCTGTATCAGCCCCTCTGTTTCAGCCCCACTGTTTCAGTCCCTCTGTTTCTCGCCCTCTGTTTCAGCCCCTCTGTTTCTCGCTCTCTGTTTCAGCCCCTCTGTTTCAGCCCCTCTGTTTCAGCCCCTCTGTTTCTCGCCCTCTGTTTCAGCCCCTCTGTTTCTTGCCCTCTGTTTCAGCCACTCTGTTTCTCGCCCTCTGTTTCAGCCTCTCTGTTTCTCGCCCTCTGTTTCAGCCCCTCTGTTTCAGCCCCTCTGTTTCAGCCCCTCTGTTTCAGCCCCTCTGTTTCTCGCCCTCTGTTTCAGCCCCTCTGATTCAGCCCCTCTGTTTCTCGCCCTCTGTTTCAGCCCCTCTGTTTCTCGCCCTCTGTTTCAGCCACTCTGTTTCAGCCCCTCTGTTTCAGCCCCTCTGTTTCTCGCCCTCTGTTTCAGCCCCTCTGTTTCTCGCCCTCTGTTTCAGCCCCTCTGTTTCTCGCCCTCTGTTTCAGCCACTCTGTTTCAGCCCCTATGTTTCAGCCCCTCTGTTTCTCGCCCTCTGTTTCAGCCCCTCTGTTTCTCGCCCTCTGTTTCAGCCCCTCTATTTCTCGCCCTCTGTTTCAGCCCCTCTGTTTTAGCCACACTGTTTCAGCACCTTTGTTTCAGCCCCTCTGTTTCTCGCCCTCTGTTTCAGCCGCTCTGTTTCTCGCCCTCTGTATCAGCCCCTCTGTTTCAGCCCCACTGTTTCAGTCCCTCTGTTTCTCGCCCTCTGTTTCTGGCCCTCTGTTTCAGCCCCTCTGTTTCTCGGTCTCTGTTTCAGCCCCTCTGTTTCAGCCCCTCTGTTTCAGCCCCTCTGTTTCTCGCCCTCTGTTTCAGCCCCTCTGTTTCTTGCCCTCTGTTTCAGCCACTCTGTTTCTCGCCCTCTGTTTCAGCCTCTCTGTTTCTCGCCCTCTGTTTCAGCCCCTCTGTTTCAGCCCCTCTGTTTCAGCCCCTCTGTTTCAGCCCCTCTGTTTCTCGCCCTCTGTTTCAGCCCCTCTGATTCAGCCCCTCTGTTTCTCGCCCTCTGTTCCAGCCCCTCTGTTTCTCGCCCTCTGTTTCAGCCCCACTGTTTCAGCCCCTCTGTTTCAGCCCCTCTGTTTCTCGCCCTCTGTTTCAGCCCCTCTGTTTCTCGCCCTCTGTTTCAGCCCCTCTGTTTCTCGCCCTCTGTTTCAGCCCCTCTGTTTCAGCCCCTCTTTTTCTCGCCCTCTCTTTCAGCCCCTTTGTTTCTCGCCCTCTGTTTCAGCCCCTCTGTTTCAGTCCCACTGATTCAGCCCCTCTGATTCAGCCCCTCTGTTTCTCGCCCTCTGTTTCAGCCCCTCTGTTTCAGCCCCTCTGTTTCTGCCCCTCTGTTTCAGCCCCTCTGTTTCTCGCCCTCTGTTTCAGCCCCTCTGTTTCTCGCCCTCTGTTTCAGCCACTCTGTTTCAGCCCCTCTGTTTCAGCCCCTCTGTTTCTCGCCCTCTGTTTCAGCCCCTCTGTTTCTCGCCCTCTGTTTCAGCCCCTCTATTTCTCGCCCTCTGTTTCAGCCCCTCTGTTTTAGCCACACTGTTTCAGCACCTTTGTTTCAGCCCCTCTGTTTCTCGCCCTCTGTTTCAGCCGCTCTGTTTCTCGCCCTCTGTATCAGCCCCTCTGTTTCAGCCCCACTGTTTCAGTCCCTCTGTTTCTCGCCCTCTGTTTCTGGCCCTCTGTTTCAGCCCCTCTGTTTCTCGGTCTCTGTTTCAGCCCCTCTGTTTCAGCCCCTCTGTTTCAGCCCCTCTGTTTCTCGCCCTCTGTTTCAGCCCCTCTGTTTCTTGCCCTCTGTTTCAGCCACTCTGTTTCTCGCCCTCTGTTTCAGCCTCTCTGTTTCTCGCCCTCTGTTTCAGCCCCTCTGTTTCAGCCCCTCTGTTTCAGCCCCTCTGTTTCAGCCCCTCTGTTTCTCGCCCTCTGTTTCAGCCCCTCTGATTCAGCCCCTCTGTTTCTCGCCCTCTGTTCCAGCCCCTCTGTTTCTCGCCCTCTGTTTCAGCCCCACTGTTTCAGCCCCTCTGTTTCAGCCCCTCTGTTTCTCGCCCTCTGTTTCAGCCCCTCTGTTTCTCGCCCTCTGTTTCAGCCCCTCTGTTTCTCGCCCTCTGTTTCAGCCCCTCTGTTTCAGCCCCTCTTTTTCTCGCCCTCTCTTTCAGCCCCTTTGTTTCTCGCCCTCTGTTTCAGCCCCTCTGTTTCAGTCCCACTGATTCAGCCCCTCTGATTCAGCCCCTCTGTTTCTCGCCCTCTGTTTCAGCCCCTCTGTTTCAGCCCCTCTGTTTCTGCCCCTCTGTTTCAGCCGCTCTGTTTCTCGCCCTCTGTTTCAGCCCCTCTGTATTTCGCCCTCTGTTTCAGCCCCTCTGCTTCAGCCCCTCTGATTCAGCCCCTCTGCTTCAGCCCCTCTGTTTCAGCCCCTCTGTTTCTCGCCCTCAGTTTCTGCCCCTCTGTTTCTCGCCCTCTGTTTCAGCCCCTCTGTTTCTCGCCCTCTGTTTCAGCCCCTCTGTTTCAGCCCCTCTGTTTCTCGCACTCTGTTTCTGCCCCTCAGTTTCTCGCCCTCTGTTTCAGCCCCTCTGTTTCTCGCCTTCTGTTTCAGCCCCTCTGATTCAGCCCCTCTGTTTCAGCCCTTCTGATTCAGCCCCTCTGATTCAGCCCCTCTATTTCTCGCCCTCTGTTTCAGCCCCTCTGTTTCAGCCCTTCTGTTTCAGCCACTCTGTTTCAGCCCCTCTGTTTCTTGCCCTCTGTTTCAGCCCCTCTGTTTCTCGACCTCTGTTTCAGTCCCTCTGTTTCTCGCCATATGTTTCAGCCGCTATGTTTCGCGCTCTCTGTTTCAGCTCCTCTGTTTCTCACCCTCTGTTTCTGCCCCTCTGTTTCTCGCCCTCTGTTTCAGCCCCACTGATTAAGCCCCTCTGTTTCAGCCCCTCTGAATCAGCCCCTCTGATTCAGCCCCTCTGTTTCAGCCCCTCTGTTTCAGCCCCTCTGTTTCTCACCCTCTGTTTCAGAGCCTCTGTTTCAGCCCCTCTGTTTCTCGCTCTCTGTTTCAGCCCCTCTGTTTCTCTCCCTCTGTTTCAGCCCCTCTGTTTCTCGCCCCCGTTTCAGCCCCTCTGTTTCTCGCCCTCTGTTTCAGCCCCTCTGTTTCAGCCCCTCTGTTTCTCGCCTTCTGTTTCAGCCCCTCTGTTTCTCGCCCTCTGTTTCAGCCCCTCTGTTTCTCGCCCTCTGTTTCAGCCCCTCTATTTCTCGCCCTCTGTTTCAGCCCCTCTGTTTTAGCCCCACTGTTTCAGCACCTTTGTTTCAGCCCCTCTGTTTCTCGCCCTCTGTTTGAGCCGCTCTGTTTCTCGCCCTCTGTATCAGCCCCTCTGTTTCAGCCCCACTGTTTCAGTCCCTCTGTTTCTCGCCCTCTGTTTCAGCCCCTCTGTTTCTCGCTCTCTGTTTCAGCCCCTCTGTTTCAGCCCCTCTGTTTCAGCCCCTCTGTTTCTCGCCCTCTGTTTCAGCCCCTCTGTTTCTTGCCCTCTGTTTCAGCCACTCTCTTTCTCGCCCTCTGTTTCAGCCTCTCTGTTTCTCGCCCTCTGTTTCAGCCCCTCTGTTTCAGCCCCTCTGTTTCAGCCCCTCTGTTTCAGCCCCTCTGTTTCTCGCCCTCTGTTTCAGCCCCTCTGATTCAGCCCCTCTGTTTCTCGCCCTCTGTTTCAGCCCCTCTGTTTCTCGCCCTCTGTTTCAGCCACTCTGTTTCAGCCCCTCTGTTTCAGCCCCTCTGTTTCTCGCCCTCTGTTTCAGCCCCTCTGTTTCTCGCCCTCTGTTTCAGCCCCTCTGTTTCTCGCCCTCTGTTTCAGCCACTCTGTTTCAGCCCCTCTGTTTCAGCCCCTCTGTTTCTCGCCCTCTGTTTCAGCCCCTCTGTTTCTCGCCCTCTGTTTCAGCCCCTCGGTTTCTCGCCCTCTGTTTCAGCCCCTCTATTTCTCGCCCTCTGTTTCAGCCCCTCTATTTTAGCCCCACTGTTTCAGCCCCTTTGTTTCAGCCACTATGTTTCTCGCCCTCTGTTTCAGCCCCTCTGTTTCCGCCCCTCTGTTTCAGCCCCTCTGTTTCTCGCTCTCTGTTTCAGCCCCTCTGTTTCCGCCCCTCTGTTTCAGCCCCTCTGTTTCAGCCCCTCTGTTTCTCGCCCTCTGTTTCAGCCCCTCTGTTTCTTGCCCTCTGTTTCAGCCCCTCTGTTTCTCGCCCTCTGTTTCAGCCACTCTGTTTCTGGCCCTCTGTTTCAGCCCCTCTGTTTCTCGCTCTCTGTTTCAGCCCCTCTGTTTCCGCCCCTCTGTTTCAGCCCCTCTGTTTCAGCCCCTCTGTTTCTCGCCCTCTGTTTCAGCCACTCTGTTTCTCGCCCTCTGTTTCAGCCCCTCTGTTTCAGTCCCACTGATTCAGCCCCTCTGATTCAGCCCCTCTGTTTCTCGCCCTCTGTTTCAGCCCCTCTGTTTCAGCCCCTCTGTTTCTGCCCCTCTGTTTCAGCCGCTCTGTTTCTCGCCCTCTGTTTCAGCCCCTCTGTTTTTCGCCCTCTGTTTCAGCCCCTCTGCTTCAGCCCCTCTGATTCAGCCCCTCTGTTTCAGCCCCTCTGTTTCAGCCCCTCTGTTTCTCGCCCTCAGTTTCTGCCCCTCTGTTTCTCGCCCTCTGTTTCAGCCCCTCTGTTTCTCGCCCTCTGTTTCAGCCCCTCTGTTTCAGCCCCTCTGTTTCTGCCCCTCAGTTTCTCGCCATCTGTTTCAGCCCCTCTGTTTCTCGCCTTCTGTTTCAGCCCCTCTGTTTCAGCCCTTCTGATTCAGCCCCTCTGATTCAGCCCCTCTGTTTCTCGCCCTCTGTTTCAGCCCCTCTGTTTCAGCCCTTCTGTTTCAGCCACTCTGTTTCAGCCCCTCTGTTTCTTGCCCTCTGTTTCAGCCCCTCTTTTTCTCGACCTCTGTTTCAGTCCCTCTGATTCTCGCCATATGTTTCAGCCCCTCTGTTTCGCGCTCTCTGTTTCAGCCCCTCTGTTTCAGCTCCTCTGTTTCTCGCCCTCTGTTTCTGCCCCTCTGTTTCTCGCCCTCTGTTTCAGCCCCACTGATTAAGCCCCACTGTTTCAGCCCCTCTGAATCAGCCCCTCTGATTCAGCCCCTCTGTTTCAGCCCCTCTGTTTCAGCCCCTCGTTTTTCGCCCTCTGTTTCAGCCCCTCTGTTTCTCACCCTCTGTTTCAGAGCCTCTGTTTCAGCCCCTCTGTTTCTCGCTCTCTGTTTCAGCCCCTCTGTTTCTCTCCCTCTGTTTCAGCCCCTCTGATTCAGCCGCTCTCTTTCTCGCCCTCTGTTTCAGCCCCTCTGTTTCTCACCCCCGTTTCAGCCCCTCTGCTTCTCGCCCTCTGTTTCAGCCCCTCTGTTCCTCGCCTTCTGTTTCAGCCCCTCTGTTTCTCGCCCTCTGTTTCAGCCCCTCTGTTTCTCGCCCTCTGTTTCAGCCCCTCTATTTCTCGCCCTCTGTTTCAGCCCCTCTGTTTTAGCCCCACTGTTTCAGCACCTTTGTTTCAGCCCCTCTGTTTCTCGCCCTCTGTTTCAGCCGCTCTGTTTCTCGCCCTCTGTATCAGCCCCTCTGTTTCAGCCCCACTGTTTCAGTCCCTCTGTTTCTCGCCCTCTGTTTCTGGCCCTCTGTTTCAGCCCCTCTGTTTCTCGCTCTCTGTTTCAGCCCCTCTGTTTCAGCCCCTCTGTTTCAGCCCCTCTGTTTCTCGCCCTCTGTTTCAGCCCCTCTGTTTCTTGCCCTCTGTTTCAGCCACTCTGTTTCTCGCCCTCTGTTTCAGCCTCTCTGTTTCTCGCCCTCTGTTTCAGCCCCTCTGTTTCAGCCCCTCTGTTTCAGCCCCTCTATTTCAGCCCCTCTGTTTCTCGCCCTCTGTTTCAGCCCCTCTGATTCAGCCCCTCTGTTTCTCGCCCTCTGTTTCAGCCCCTCTGTTTCTCGCACTCTGTTTCAGCCCCTCTGTTTCAGCCCCTCTGTTTCAGCCCCTCTGTTTCTCGCCCTCTGTTTCAGCCCCTCTGTTTCTCGCCCTCTGTTTCAGCCCCTCTGTTTTTCGCCCTCTGTTTCAGCCCCTCTGTTTCAGCCCCTCTGTTTCAGCCCCTCTGTTTCTCGCCCTCTGTTTCAGCCCCTCTGTTTCTCGCCCTCTGTTTCACCCCTCGGTTTCTCGCCCTCTGTTTCAGCCCCTCTATTTCTCGCCCTCTGTTTCAGCCCCTCTATTTTAGCACCACTGTTTCAGCCCCTTTGTTTCAGCCACTATGTTTCTCGCCCCCTGTTTCAGCCCCTCTGTTTCCGCCCCTCTGTTTCAGCCCCTCTGTTTCTCGCTCTCTGTTTCAGCCCCTCTGTTTCCGCCCCTCTGTTTCAGCCCCTCTGTTTCAGCCCCTCTGTTTCTCGCCCTCTGTTTCAGCCCCACTGTTTCTTGCCCTCTGTTTCAGCCCCTCTGTTTCTCGCCCTCTGTTTCAGCCACTCGGTTTCTGGCCCTCTGTTTCAGCCCCTCTGTTTCTCGCTCTCTGTTTCAGCCCCTCTGTTTCCGCCCTTCTGTTTCAGCCCCTCTGTTTCCGCCCCTCTGTTTCTCGCCCTCTGTTTCAGCCACTCTGTTTCTCGCCCTCTGTTTCAGCCACTCTGTTTCTCGCCCTCTGTTTCAGTCCCTCTGTTTCAGCCCCTCTGTTTCAGTCCCTCTGTTTCAGCCCCTCTGTTTCTCGCCCTCTGTTTCAGCCCCTCTGTTTCTCGCCCTGTGTTTCAGCCTCTCTGTTTCTCGCCCTCTGTTTCAGCCCCACTGTTTCAGACCGTCTGTTTCAGCCCCTCTGTTTCAGCCCCTCTGTTTCTCGCCCTCTGTTTCAGCCCCTCTGTTTCTCGCCCTCTGTATCAGGCGCTTTGTTTCAGCCCCACTTTTTCAGCCCCTCTGTTTCTCGCCCTCTGTTTCTCGCCCTCTGTTTCAGCCACTCTGTTTCTCGCCCTCAGTTTCTGCCCCTCTGTTTCAGCCGATCTGATTCAGCCTGTCTGATTCAGCCCCTCTGTTTCTCGCCCTCTGTTTCAGCCAATCTGTTTCAGCCCCTCTGTTTCTTGCCCTCTGTTTCAGCCCCTCTGTTTCTCGCCCTCTGTTTCAGCCCCTCTGTTTCTCGCCCTCTGTTTCAGCCCCTCTGTTTCTCGCCCTCTGTTTCAGCCCCTCTGTTTCGCGCTCTCTGTTTCAGCCCCTCTGTTTCAGTCCCTCTGTTTCTTGCCCTCTGTTTCTGCCCCTCTGTTTCTCGCCCTCTTTTTCCGCCCCTCTGATTCAGCCCCTCTGTTTCAGACCCTCTGAATCAGCCACTCTGATTCAGCCCCTCTGTTTCAGCCCCTCTGTTTCAGCCCCTCTGTTTCTCGCCCTCTGTTTCAGCCCCTCTGTTTCTCACCCTCTGTTTCAGCCCCTCTGTTTCAACCCCTCTGTTTCTCGCCCTCTGTTTCAGCCCCTCTGTTTCTCGCCCTCTGTTTCAGCCCCTCTGTTTCTCGCCCTCTGTTTCAGCCCCTCTGTTTCAGCCCCACTGTTTCAGCCCCTCTGTTTCAGCCCCTCTGTTTCTCGCCCTCTGTTTCAGCCCCTCTGTTTCTTGCCCTCTGTTTCAGCCCCTCTGTTTCTCGCCCTCTGTTTCAGCCTCTCTGTTTCTCGCCCTCTGTTTCAGCCCCTCTGTTTCAGCCCCTCTGATTCAGCCCCTCTGTTTCAGCCCCTCTGTTTCTCGCCCTCTGTTTCAGCCCCTCTGATTCAGCCCCTCTGTTTCAGCCCCTCTGATTCAGCCCCTCTGTTTCAGCCCCTCTATTTCAGCCCCTCTGTTTCAGCCCCTCTGTTTCAGGCTCTCTGTTTCAGCCCGTCTGTTTCAGCCCCTCTGTTTCAGCCCTCTGATTCAGTCCCTTCGTTTCTCGCCCTCTGTTTCAGCCCCTCTGTTTCAGCCCCTCTGATTCAGCCCCTCTGATTCAGCCCCGCTGTTTCTCGCCCTCTGTTTCTCGCCCTCTGTTTCAGCCCCTCTGTTTCTCGCCCTCTGTTTCTGCCCCTCTGTTTCAGCCCCTCTGTTTCAGCCCCTCCGATTCAGCCCCTCTGTTTCAGCCACTCTCTTTCAGCCCCTCTGTATCTCGCCCTCTGTTTCAGCCCCTCTGTTGCTCGCCCTCTGTATCAGCCGCTTTGTTTCAGCCCCTCTGTTTCAGCCCCTCTTTTTCAGCCCCTCTGTTTCTCGCCCTCTGTTTCTCGCCCTCTGTTTCAGCCCCTCTGTTTCAGCCCCTCTGTTTCAGCCCCTCTGTTTCAGCCCCTCTGTTTCTCGCTCTCTGTTTCAGCCCCTCTGTTTCTTGCCCTCTGTTTCAGCCCCTCTGGTTCTCGCCCTCTGTTTCAGCGCCTCTGTTTCTCGCCCTCTGTTTCTCGCCCTCTGTTTCAGCCCCTCTGTTTCAGCCCCTCTGTTTCAGCCCCTCTGTTTCAGCCCCTCTGTTTCTCGCTCTCTGTTTCAGCCCCTCTGTTTCTCGCCCTCTGTTTCAGCCCCTCTGTTTCTCACCCTCTGTTTCAGAGCCTCTGTTTCAGCCCCTCTGTTTCTCGCTCTCTGTTTCAGCCCCTCTGTTTCTCTCCCTCTGTTTCAGCCCCTCTGAATCAGCCGCTCTGTTTCTCGCCCTCTGTTTCAGCCCCTCTGTTTCTCGCCCCCGTTTCAGCCCCTCTGCTTCTCGCCCTCTGTTTCAGCCCCTCTGTTTCTCGCCTTCTGTTTCAGCCCCTCTGTTTCTCGCCCTCTGTTTCAGCCCCTCTGTTTCTCGCCCTCTGTTTCAGCCCCTCTGTTTCTCGCCCTCTGTTTCAGCCCCTCTCTTTCAGCCCCACTGTTTCAGCACCTTTGTTTCAGCCCCTCTGTTTCTCGCCCTCTGTTTCAGCCGCTCTGTTTCTCGCCCTCTGTATCAGCCCCTCTGTTTCAGCCCCACTGTTTCAGTCCCTCTGTTTCTCGCCCTCTGTTTCTGGCCCTCTGTTTCAGCCCCTCTGTTTCTCGCTCTCTGTTTCAGCCCCTCTGTTTCAGCCCCTCTGTTTCAGCCCCTCTGTTTCTCGCCCTCTGTTTCAGCCCCTCTGTTTCTTGCCCTCTGTTTCAGCCACTCTGTTTCTCGCCCTCTGTTTCAGCCTCTCTGTTTCTCGCCCTCTGTTTCAGCCCCTCTGTTTCAGCCCCTCTGTTTCAGCCCCTCTGTTTCTCGCCCTCTGTTTCAGCCCCTCTGATTCAGCCCCTCTGTTTCTCGCCCTCTGTTTCAGCCCCTCTGTTTCTCGCCCTCTGTTTCAGCCCCTCTGTTTCAGCCCCTCTGTTTCAGCCCCTCTGTTTCTCGCCCTCTGTTTCAGCCCCTCTGTTTCTCGCCCTCTGTTTCAGCCCCTCTGTTTCAGCCCCTCTGTTTCAGCCCCTCTGTTTCTCGCCCTCTGTTTCAGCCCCTCTGTTTCTCGCCCTCTGTTTCAGACCCTCGGTTTCTCGCCCTCTGTTTCAGCCCCTCTATTTCTCGCCCTCTGTTTCAGCCCCTCTATTTTAGCCCCACTGTTTCAGCCCCTTTGTTTCAGCCACTATGTTTCTCGCCCCCTGTTTCAGCCCCTCTGTTTCCGCCCCTCTGTTTCAGCCCCTCTGTTTCAGCCCCTCTGTTTCTCGCCCTCTGTTTCAGCCCCACTGTTTCTTGCCCTCTGTTTCAGCCCCTCTGTTTCTCGCCCTCTGTTTCAGCCACTCGGTTTCTGGCCCTATGTTTCAGCCCCTCTGTTTCTCGCTCTCTGTTTCAGCCCCTCTGTTTCCGCCCCTCTGTTTCAGCCCCTCTGTTTCCGCCCCTCTGTTTCTCGCCCTCTGTTTCAGCCACTCTGTTTCTCGCCCTCTGTTTCAGTCCCTCTGTTTCAGCCCCTCTGTTTCAGTCCCTCTGTTTCAGCCCCTCTGTTTCTCGCCCTCTGTTTCAGCCCCTCTGTTTCTCGCCCTGTGTTTCAGCCTCTCTGTTTCTCGCCCTCTGTTTCAGCCCCACTGTTTCAGACCGTCTGTTTCAGCCCCTCTGTTTCAGCCCCTCTGTTTCTCGCCCTCTGTTTCAGCCCCTCTGTTTCTCGCCCTCTGTATCAGGCGCTTTGTTTCAGCCCCACTTTTTCAGCCCCTCTGTTTCTCGCCCTCTGTTTCTCGCCCTCTGTTTCAGCCACTCTGTTTCTCGCCCTCAGTTTCTGCCCCTCTGTTTCAGCCGATCTGATTCAGCCTGTCTGATTCAGCCCCTCTGTTTCTCGCCCTCTGTTTCAGCCAATCTGTTTCAGCCCCTCTGTTTCTTGCCCTCTGTTTCAGCCCCTCTGTTTCTCGCCCTCTGTTTCAGCCCCTCTGTTTCTCGCCCTCTGTTTCAGCCCCTCTGTTTCTCGCCCTCTGTTTCAGCCCCTCTGTTTCGCGCTCTCTGTTGCAGCCCCTCTGTTTCAGTCCCTCTGTTTCTTGCCCTCTGTTTCTGCCCCTCTGTTTCTCGCCCTCTTTTTCCGCCCCTCTGATTCAGCCCCTCTGTTTCAGACCCTCTGAATCAGCCACTCTGATTCAGCCCCTCTGTTTCAGCCCCTCTGTTTCAGCCCCTCTGTTTCTCGCCCTCTGTTTCAGCCCCTCTGTTTCTCACCCTCTGTTTCAGCCCCTCTGTTTCAACCCCTCTGTTTCTCGCCCTCTGTTTCAGCCCCTCTGTTTCTCGGCATCTGTTTCAGCCCCTCTGATTCAGCCCCTCTGTTTCCCACCCTCTGTTTCAGCCCCTCTATTTCTTGCCCTCTGTTTCAGCCCCTCTGTTTCAGCCCCTCTGTTTCAGCCCCTCTGTTTCTCGTCCTCTGTTTCAGCCCCTCTGATTCTCGCCCTCTGTTTCATCCCCTCTGTTTCTCACCCTCTGTTTCAGCCCCTCTGTTTCAGCCCCACTGTTTCTCGCCCTCTGTTTCAGCCCCTCTGTTTCAGCCCCTCTGTTTCTCGCCCTCTGTTTCAGCCCCTCTGTTTCTCACCCTCTGTTTCAGCCCCTCTGTTTCTCACCCTCTGTTTCTCGCCCTCTGTTTCAGCCCCTCTGTTTCTCGGCATCTGTTTCAGCCCCTCTGATTCAGCCCCTCTGTTTCAGCCCCTCTGTTTCAGTCCCTCTGTTTCTCGCCCTCTGTTTCTCGCCCTCTGTTTCAGCCCCTCTGTTTCTCGCCCTCTGTTTCAGCCCCTCTGTTTCTCGCCCTCTGTTTCAGCCCCTCTGTTTCAGCCCCTCTGTTTCAGCCCCTCTGTTTCAGCCCCTCTGTTTCTCGCCCTCTGTTTCAGCCCCTCTGTTTCTTGCCCTCTGTTTCAGCCCCTCTGTTTCTCGGCCTCTGTTTCAGCCTCTCTGTTTCTCGCCCTCTGTTTCAGCCCCTCTGTTTCTCGCCCTCTGTTTCAGCCCCTCTGTTTCTCGGCATCTGTTTCAGCCCCTCTGATTCAGCCCCTCTGTTTCAGCCCCTCTGTTTCAGTCCCTCTGTTTCTCGCCCTCTGTTTCTCGCCCTCTGTTTCAGCCCCTCTGTTTCTCGCCCTCTGTTTCAGCCCCTCTGTTTCTCGCCCTCTGTTTCAGCCCCTCTGTTTCAGCCCCTCTGTTTCAGCCCCTCTGTTTCAGCCCCTCTGTTTCTCGCCCTCTGTTTCAGCCCCTCTGTTTCTTGCCCTCTGTTTCAGCCCCTCTGTTTCTCGCCCTCTGTTTCAGCCTCTCTGTTTCTCGCCCTCTGTTTCAGCCCCTCTGTTTCAGCCCCTCTGATTCAGCCCCTCTGTTTCAGCCCCTCTGTTTCTCGCCCTCTGTTTCAGCCCCTCTGATTCAGCCCCTCTGTTTCAGCCCCTCTGATTCAGCCCCTCTGTTTCAGCCCCTCTATTTCAGCCCCTCTGTTTCAGCCCCTCTGTTTCAGGCTCTCTGTTTCAGCCCGTCTGTTTCAGCCCCTCTGTTTCAGCCCTCTGATTCAGTCCCTTCGTTTCTCGCCCTCTGTTTCAGCCCCTCTGTTTCAGCCCCTCTGATTCAGCCCCTCTGATTCAGCCCCGCTGTTTCTCGCCCTCTGTTTCTCGCCCTCTGTTTCAGCCCCTCTGTTTCTCGCCCTCTGTTTCTGCCCCTCTGTTTCAGCCCCTCTGTTTCAGCCCCTCCGATTCAGCCCCTCTGTTTCAGCCACTCTCTTTCAGCCCCTCTGTATCTCGCCCTCTGTTTCAGCCCCTCTGTTGCTCGCCCTCTGTATCAGCCGCTTTGTTTCAGCCCCTCTGTTTCAGCCCCTCTTTTTCAGCCCCTCTGTTTCTCGCCCTCTGTTTCTCGCCCTCTGTTTCAGCCCCTCTGTTTCAGCCCCTCTGTTTCAGCCCCTCTGTTTCAGCCCCTCTGTTTCTCGCTCTCTGTTTCAGCCCCTCTGTTTCTTGCCCTCTGTTTCAGCCCCTCTGGTTCTCGCCCTCTGTTTCAGCGCCTCTGTTTCTCGCCCTCTGTTTCTCGCCCTCTGTTTCAGCCCCTCTGTTTCAGCCCCTCTGTTTCAGCCCCTCTGTTTCAGCCCCTCTGTTTCTCGCTCTCTGTTTCAGCCCCTCTGTTTCTCGCCCTCTGTTTCAGCCCCTCTGTTTCTCACCCTCTGTTTCAGAGCCTCTGTTTCAGCCCCTCTGTTTCTCGCTCTCTGTTTCAGCCCCTCTGTTTCTCTCCCTCTGTTTCAGCCCCTCTGAATCAGCCGCTCTGTTTCTCGCCCTCTGTTTCAGCCCCTCTGTTTCTCGCCCCCGTTTCAGCCCCTCTGCTTCTCGCCCTCTGTTTCAGCCCCTCTGTTTCTCGCCTTCTGTTTCAGCCCCTCTGTTTCTCGCCCTCTGTTTCAGCCCCTCTGTTTCTCGCCCTCTGTTTCAGCCCCTCTATTTCTCGCCCTCTGTTTCAGCCCCTCTCTTTCAGCCCCACTGTTTCAGCACCTTTGTTTCAGCCCCTCTGTTTCTCGCCCTCTGTTTCAGCCGCTCTGTTTCTCGCCCTCTGTATCAGCCCCTCTGTTTCAGCCCCACTGTTTCAGTCCCTCTGTTTCTCGCCCTCTGTTTCTGGCCCTCTGTTTCAGCCCCTCTGTTTCTCGCTCTCTGTTTCAGCCCCTCTGTTTCAGCCCCTCTGTTTCAGCCCCTCTGTTTCTCGCCCTCTGTTTCAGCCCCTCTGTTTCTTGCCCTCTGTTTCAGCCACTCTGTTTCTCGCCCTCTGTTTCAGCCTCTCTGTTTCTCGCCCTCTGTTTCAGCCCCTCTGTTTCAGCCCCTCTGTTTCAGCCCCTCTGTTTCTCGCCCTCTGTTTCAGCCCCTCTGATTCAGCCCCTCTGTTTCTCGCCCTCTGTTTCAGCCCCTCTGTTTCTCGCCCTCTGTTTCAGCCCCTCTGTTTCAGCCCCTCTGTTTCAGCCCCTCTGTTTCTCGCCCTCTGTTTCAGCCCCTCTGTTTCTCGCCCTCTGTTTCAGCCCCTCTGTTTCAGCCCCTCTGTTTCAGCCCCTCTGTTTCTCGCCCTCTGTTTCAGCCCCTCTGTTTCTCGCCCTCTGTTTCAGACCCTCGGTTTCTCGCCCTCTGTTTCAGCCCCTCTATTTCTCGCCCTCTGTTTCAGCCCCTCTATTTTAGCCCCACTGTTTCAGCCCCTTTGTTTCAGCCACTATGTTTCTCGCCCCCTGTTTCAGCCCCTCTGTTTCCGCCCCTCTGTTTCAGCCCCTCTGTTTCTCGCTCTCTGTTTCAGCCCCTCTGTTTCCGCCCCTCTGTTTCAGCCCCTCTGTTTCAGCCCCTCTGTTTCTCGCCCTCTGTTTCAGCCCCACTGTTTCTTGCCCTCTGTTTCAGCCCCTCTGTTTCTCGCCCTCTGTTTCAGCCACTCGGTTTCTGGCCCTATGTTTCAGCCCCTCTGTTTCTCGCTCTCTGTTTCAGCCCCTCTGTTTCCGCCCCTCTGTTTCAGCCCCTCTGTTTCCGCCCCTCTGTTTCTCGCCCTCTGTTTCAGCCACTCTGTTTCTCGCCCTCTGTTTCAGTCCCTCTGTTTCAGCCCCTCTGTTTCAGTCCCTCTGTTTCAGCCCCTCTGTTTCTCGCCCTCTGTTTCAGCCCCTCTGTTTCTCGCCCTGTGTTTCAGCCTCTCTGTTTCTCGCCCTCTGTTTCAGCCCCACTGTTTCAGACCGTCTGTTTCAGCCCCTCTGTTTCAGCCCCTCTGTTTCTCGCCCTCTGTTTCAGCCCCTCTGTTTCTCGCCCTCTGTATCAGGCGCTTTGTTTCAGCCCCACTTTTTCAGCCCCTCTGTTTCTCGCCCTCTGTTTCTCGCCCTCTGTTTCAGCCACTCTGTTTCTCGCCCTCAGTTTCTCACCCTCTGTTTCAGCCAATCTGTTTCAGCCCCTCTGTTTCTTGCCCTCTGTTTCAGCCCCTCTGTTTCTCGCCCTCTGTTTCAGCCCCTCTGTTTCTCGCCCTCTGTTTCAGCCCCTCTGTTTCTCGCCCTCTGTTTCAGCCCCTCTGTTTCGCGCTCTCTGTTGCAGCCCCTCTGTTTCAGTCCCTCTGTTTCTTGCCCTCTGTTTCTGCCCCTCTGTTTCTCGCCCTCTTTTTCCGCCCCTCTGATTCAGCCCCTCTGTTTCAGACCCTCTGAATCAGCCACTCTGATTCAGCCCCTCTGTTTCAGCCCCTCTGTTTCAGCCCCTCTGTTTCTCGCCCTCTGTTTCAGCCCCTCTGTTTCTCACCCTCTGTTTCAGCCCCTCTGTTTCAACCCCTCTGTTTCTCGCCCTCTGTTTCAGCCCCTCTGTTTCTCGGCATCTGTTTCAGCCCCTCTGATTCAGCCCCTCTGTTTCTCACCCTCTGTTTCAGCCCCTCTATTTCTTGCCCTCTGTTTCAGCCCCTCTGTTTCAGCCCCTCTGTTTCAGCCCCTCTGTTTCTCGTCCTCTGTTTCAGCCCCTCGAATTCTCGCCCTCTGTTTCATCCCCTCTGTTTCTCAACCTCTGTTTCAGCCCCTCTGTTTCAGCCCCACTGTTTCTCGCCCTCTGTTTCAGCCCCTCTGTTTCAGCCCCTCTGTTTCTCGCCCTCTGTTTCAGCCCCTCTGTTTCTCACCCTCTGTTTCAGCCCCTCTGTTTCTCACCCTCTGTTTCTCGCCCTCTGTTTCAGCCCCTCTGTTTCTCGGCATCTGTTTCAGCCCCTCTGATTCAGCCCCTCTGTTTCAGCCCCTCTGTTTCAGTCCCTCTGTTTCTCGCCCTCTGTTTCTCGCCCTCTGTTTCAGCCCCTCTGTTTCTCGCCCTCTGTTTCAGCCCCTCTGTTTCTCGCCCTCTGTTTCAGCCCCTCTGTTTCAGCCCCTCTGTTTCAGCCCCTCTGTTTCAGCCCCTCTGTTTCTCGCCCTCTGTTTCAGCCCCTCTGTTTCTTGCCCTCTGTTTCAGCCCCTCTGTTTCTCGGCCTCTGTTTCAGCCTCTCTGTTTCTCGCCCTCTGTTTCAGCCCCTCTGTTTCAGCCCCTCTGATTCAGCCCCTCTGTTTCAGCCCCTCTGTTTCTCGGCATCTGTTTCAGCCCCTCTGATTCAGCCCCTCTGTTTCAGCCCCTCTGATTCAGCCCCTCTGTTTCAGCCCCTCTATTTCAGCCCCTCAGTTTCAGCCCCTCTTTTTCAGGCTCTCTCTTTCAGCCCGTCTGTTTCAGCCCCTCTGTTTCAGCCCTCTGATTCAGTCCCTTCGTTTCTCGCCCTCTTTTTCAGCCCCTCTGTTTCAGCCCCTCTGATTCAGCCCCTCTGATTCAGCCCCTCTGTTTCTCGCCCTCTGTTTCTCGCCCTCTGTTTCAGCCCCTCTGTTTCTCGCCCTCTGTTTCTGCCCCTCTGTTTCAGCCCCTCTGTTTCAGCCCCTCTGTTTCAGCCCCTCCGATTCAGCCCCTCTGTTTCAGCCCCTCTCTTTCAGCCCCTCTGTATCTCGCCCTCTGTTTCAGCCCCTCTGTTTCTCGCACTCTGTATCAGCCGCTTTGTTTCAGCCCCTCTGTTTCAGCCCCTCTTTTTCAGCCCCTCTGTTTCTCGCCCTCTGTTTCTCGCCCTCTGTTTCAGCCCCTCTGTTTCAGCCCCTCTGTTTCAGCCCCTCTGTTTCAGCCCCTCTGTTTCTCGCTCTCTGTTTCAGCCCCTCTGTTTCTTGCCCTCTGTTTCAGCCCCTCTGGTTCTCGCCCTCTGTTTCAGCCTCTCTGTTTCTTGCCCTCGGATTCAGCCCCTCTGTTTCAGCCCCTCTATTTCAGCCCCTCTGTTTCAGCCCCTCTGTTTCTCGCCCTCTGTTTCAGCCCCACTGTTTCTCGCCCTCTGTTTCAGCCCCTCTGATTCAGCCACTCTGTTTCAGCCCCTCTGATTCAGCCCCTCTGTTTCAGCCCCTCTATTTCAGCCCCTTTGTTTCAGCCCCTCTGTTTCATCCACTCTGTTTCTCGCCCTCTGTTTCTCACCCTCTGTTTCTCGCCCTCTGTTTCAGCCCCTCTGTTTTTCGCCCTCTGTTTCAGCCCCTCTGTTTCTCGCCCTCTGTTTCAGGCTCTCTGTTTCAGCCCGTCTGTTTCAGCCCCTCTGTTTCAGCCCCTCTGTTTCTCGCCCTCTGTTTCTCGCCCGCTGTTTCAGCCCCTTTGTTTCTCGCCCTCTGTTTCAGCCCCTCTGTTTCAGTCCCACTGATTCAGCCCCTCTGATTCAGCCCCTCTGTTTCTCGCCCTCTGTTTCAGCCCCTCTGTTTCAGCCCCTCTGTTTCTGCCCCTCTGTTTCAGCCGCTCTGTTTCTCGCCCTCTGTTTCAGCCCCTCTGTTTTTCGCCCTCTGTTTCAGCCCCTCTGCTTCAGCCCCTCTGATTCAGCCCCTCTGTTTCAGCCCCTCTGTTTCAGCCCCTCTGTTTCTCGCCCTCAGTTTCTGCCCCTCTGTTTCTCGCCCTCTGTTTCAGCCCCTCTGTTTCTCGCCCTCTGTTTCAGACCCTCTGTTTCAGCCCCTCTGTTTCTCGCACTCTGTTTCTGCCCCTCAGTTTCTCGCCCTCTGTTTCAGCCCCTCTGTTTCTCGCCTTCTGTTTCAGCCCTTCTGATTCAGCCCCTCTGATTCAGCCCCTCTGTTTCTCGCCCTCTGTTTCAGCCCCTCTGTTTCAGTCCTTCTGTTTCAGCCACTCTGTTTCAGCCCCTCTGTTTCTTGCCCTCTGTTTCAGCCCCTCTGTTTCTCGACCTCTGTTTCAGTCCCTCTGTTTCTCGCCATATGTTTCAGCCCCTCTGTTTCGCGCTCTCTGTTTCAGCCCCTCTGTTTCAGCTCCTCTGTTTCTCACCCTCTGTTTCTGCCCCTCTGTTTCAGCCCCACTGATTAAGCCCCTCTGTTTCAGCCCCTCTGAATCAGCCCCTCTGATTCAACCCCTCTGTTTCAGCCCCTCTGTTTCAGCCCCTCTGTTTCTCGCCCTCTGTTTCAGCCCCTCTGTTTCTCACCCTCTGTTTCAGAGCCTCTGTTTCAGCCCCTCTGTTTCTCGCTCTCTGTTTCAGCCCTTCTGTTTCTCTCCCTCTGTTTCAGCCCCTCTGATTCAGCCCCTCTGTTTCTCGCCCTCTGTTTCAGCCCCTCTGTTTCTCGCCCCCGTTTCAGCCCCTCTGTTTCTCGCCCTCTGTTTCAGCCCCTCTGTTTCAGCCCCTCTGTTTCTCGCCTTCTGTTTCAGCCCCTCTGTTTCTCGCCCTCTGTTTCAGCCCCTCTGTTTCTCGCCCTCTGTTTCAGCCCCTCTATTTCTCGCCCTCTGTTTCAGCCCCTCTGTTTTAGACCCACTGTTTCAGCACCTTTGTTTCAGCCCCTCTGTTTTTCGCCCTCTGTTTCAGCCGCTCTGTTTCTCGCCCTCTGTATCAGCCCCTCTGTTTCAGCCCCACTGTTTCAGTCCCTCTGTTTCTCGCCCTCTGTTTCTGGCCCTCTGTTTCAGCCCCTCTGTTTCTCGCTCTCTGTTTCAGCCCCTCTGTTTCAGCCCCTCTGTTTCAGCCCCTCTGTTTCTCGCCCTCTGTTTCAGCCCCTCTGTTTCTTGCCCTCTGTTTCAGCCACTCTGTTTCTCGCCCTCTGTTTCAGCCTCTCTGTTTCAGCCCCTCTGTTTCAGCCCCTCTGTTTCAGCCCCTCTGTTTCTCGCCCTCTGTTTCAGCCCCTCTGATTCAGCCCCTCTGTTTCTCGCCCTCTGTTTCAGCCCCTCTGTTTCTCGCCCTCTGTTTCAGCCCCTCTGTTTCTCGCCCTCTGTTTCAGCCCCTCTGTTTCTCGCCCTCTGTTTCAGCCCCTCTGTTTCAGCCCCTCTGTTTCAGCCCCTCTGTTTCTCGCCCTCTGTTTCAGCCCCTCTGTTTCTCGCCCTCTGTTTCAGCCCCTCGGTTTCTCGCCCTCTGTTTCAGCCCCTCTATTTCTCGCCCTCTGTTTCAGCCCCTCTATTTTAGCACCACTGTTTCAGCCCCTTTGTTTCAGCCACTATGTTTCTTGCCCTCTGTTTCAGCCCCTCTGTTTCTCGCTCTCTGTTTCAGCCCCTCTGTTTCCGCCCCTCTGTTTCAGCCCCACTGTTTCAGCCCCTCTGTTTCTCGCCCTCTGTTTCAGCCCCTCTGTTTCTTGCCCTCTGTTTCAGCCCCTCTGTTTCTCGCCCTCTGTTTCAGCCACTCTGTTTCTGGCCCTCTGTTTCAGCCCCTCTGTTTCTCGCTCTCTGTTTCAGCCCCTCTGTTTCCGCCCCTCTGTTTCAGCCCCTCTGTTTCAACCCCTCTGTTTCTCGCCCTCTGTTTCAGCCACTCTGTTTCTCGTCCTCTGTTTCAGCCCCTCTGTTTCAGTCCCACTGATTCAGCCCCTCTGATTCAGCCCCTCTGTTTCTCGCCCTCTGTTTCAGCCCCTCTGTTTCAGCCCCTCTGTTTCTGCCCCTCTGTTTCAGCCGCTCTGTTTCTCGCCCTCTGTTTCAGCCCCTCTGTTTTTCGCCCTCTGTTTCAGCCCCTCTGCTTCAGCCCCTCTGATTCAGCCCCTCTGTTTCAGCCCCTCTGTTTCAGCCCCTCTGTTTCTCGCCCTCAGTTTCTGCCCCTCTGTTTCTCGCCCTCTGTTTCAGCCCCTCTGTTTCTCGCCCTCTGTTTCAGCCCCTCTGTTTCAGCCCCTCTGTTTCTCGCACTCTGTTTCTGCCCCTCAGTTTCTCGCCCTCTGTTTCAGCCCCTCTGTTTCTCGCCTTCTGTTTCAGCCCCTCTGATTCAGCCCCTCTGTTTCAGCCCTTCTGATTCAGCCCCTCTGATTCAGCCCCTCTGTTTCTCGCCCTCTGTTTCAGCCCCTCTGTTTCAGCCCTTCTGTTTCAGCCACTCTGTTTCAGCCCCTCTGTTTCTTGCCCTCTGTTTCAGCCCCTCTGTTTCTCGACCTCTGTTTCAGTCCCTCTGTTTCTCGCCATATGTTTCAGCCCCTCTGTTTCGCGCTCTCTGTTTCAGCCCCTCTGTTTCAGCTCCTCTGTTTCTCGCCCTCTGTTTCTGCCCCTCTGTTTCTCGCCCTCTGTTTCAGCCCCACTGATTAAGCCCCTCTGTTTCAGCCCCTCTGAATCAGCCCCTCTGATTCAGCCCCTCTGTTTCAGCCCCTCTGTTTCAGCCCCTCTGTTTCTCGCCCTCTGTTTCAGCCCCTCTGTTTCTCACGCTCTGTTTCAGAGCCTCTGTTTCAGCCCCTCTGTTTCTCGCACTCTGTTTCAGCCCCTCTGTTTCTCGCCCCCGTTTCAGCCCCTCTGTTTCTCGCCCTCTGTTTCAGCCCCTCTGTTTCAGCCCCTCTGTTTCTCGCCTTCTGTTTCAGCCCCTCTGTTTCTCGCCCTCTGTTTCAGCCCCTCTGTTTCTCGCCCTCTGTTTCAGCCCCTTTATTTCTCGCCCTCTGTTTCAGCCCCTCTGTTTTAGCCCCACTGTTTCAGCACCTTTGTTTCAGCCCCTCTGTTTCTCGCCCTCTGTTTCAGCCGCTCTGTTTCTCGCCCTCTGTATCAGCCCCTCTGTTTCAGCCCCACTGTTTCAGTCCCTCTGTTTCTCGCCCTCTGTTGCTGGCCCTCTGTTTCAGCCCCTCTGTTTCTCGCTCTCTGTTTCAGCCCCTCTGTTTCAGCCCCTCTGTTTCTCGCCCTCTGTTTCAGCCCCTCTGTTTCTTGCCCTCTGTTTCAGCCACTCTGTTTCTCGCCCTCTGTTTCAGCCCCTCTGTTTCTCGCCCTCTGTTTCAGCCCCTCTGTTTCAGCCCCTCTGTTTCAGCCCCTCTGTTTCAGCCCCTCTGTTTCTCGCCCTCTGTTTCAGCCCCTCTGATTCAGCCCCTCTGTTTCTCGCCCTCTGTTTCAGCCCCTCTGTTTCTCGCCCTCTGTTTCAGCCCCTCTGTTTCAGCCCCTCTGTTTCAGCCCCTCTGTTTCTCGCCCTCTGTTTCAGCCCCTCTGTTTCTCGCCCTCTGTTTCAGCCCCTCTGTTTCAGTCCCTCTGTTTCTCGCCCTCTGTTTCAGCCCCTCTGTTTCTTGCCCTCTGTTTCAGCCACTCTGTTTCTCGCCCTCTGTTTCAGCCTCTCTGTTTCTCGCCCTCTGTTTCAGCCCCTCTGTTTCAGCCCCTCTGTTTCAGCCCCTCTGTTTCAGCCCCTCTGTTTCTCGCCCTCTGTTTCAGCCCCTCTGATTCAGCCCCTCTGTTTCTCGCCCTCTGTTTCAGCCCCTCTGTTTCTCGCCCTCTGTATCAGCCGCTTTGTTTCAGCCCCTCTGTTTCAGCCCCTCTTTTTCAGCCCCTCTGTTTCTCGCCCTCTGTTTCTCGCCCTCTGTTTCAGCCCCTCTGTTTCAGCCCCTCTGTTTCAGCCCCTCTGTTTCAGCCCCTCTGTTTCTCGCCCTCTGTTTCAGCCCCTCTGTTTCTTGCCCTCTGTTTCAGCCCCTCTGGTTCTCGCCCTCTGTTTCAGCCTCTCTGTTTCTTGCCCTCGGATTCAGCCCCTCTGTTTCAGCCCCTCTGTTTCAGCCCCTCTGTTTCAGCCCCTCTGTTTCTCGCCCTCTGTTTCAGCCCCTCTGTTTCTCGCCCTCTGTTTCAGCCCCTCTGATTCAGCCCCTCTGTTTCAGCCCCTCTATTTCAGCCCCTTTGTTTCAGCCCCTCTGTTTCATCCACTCTGTTTCTCGCCCTCTGTTTCTCACCCTCTGTTTCTCGCCCTCTGTTTCAGCCCCTCTGTTTTTCGCCCTCTGTTTCAGCCCCTCTGTTTCTCGCCCTCTGTTTCAGGCTCTCTGTTTCAGCCCGTCTGTTTCAGACCCTCTGTTTCAGCCCCTCTGTTTCTCGCCCTCTGTTTCTCGCCCGCTGTTTCAGCCCCTTTGTTTCTCGCCCTCTGTTTCAGCCCCTCTGTTTCAGTCCCACTGATTCAGCCCCTCTGATTCAGCCCCTCTGTTTCTCGCCCTCTGTTTCAGCCCCTCTGTTTCAGCCCCTCTGTTTCTGCCCCTCTGTTTCAGCCGCTCTGTTTCTCGCCCTCTGTTTCAGCCCCTCTGTTTTTCGCCCTCTGTTTCAGCCCCTCTGCTTCAGCCCCTCTGATTCAGCCCCTCTGTTTCAGCCCCTCTGTTTCAGCCCCTCTGTTTCTCGCCCTCAGTTTCTGCCCCTCTGTTTCTCGCCCTCTGTTTCAGCCCCTCTGTTTCTCGCCCTCTGTTTCAGCCCCTCTGTTTCAGCCCCTCTGTTTCTCGCACTCTGTTTCTGCCCCTCAGTTTCTCGCCCTCTGTTTCAGCCCCTCTGTTTCTCGCCTTCTGTTTCAGCCCCTCTGATTCAGCCCCTCTGTTTCAGCCCTTCTGATTCAGCCCCTCTGATTCAGCCCCTCTGTTTCTCGCCCTCTGTTTCAGCCCCTCTGTTTCAGCCCTTCTGTTTCAGCCACTCTGTTTCAGCCCCTCTGTTTCTTGCCCTCTGTTTTAGCCCCTCTGTTTCTCGACCTCTGTTTCAGTCCCTCTGTTTCTCGCCATATGTTTCAGCCCCTCTGTTTCGCGCTCTCTGTTTCAGCCCCTCTGTTTCAGCTCCTCTGTTTCTCACCCTTTGTTTCTGCCCCTCTGTTTCTCGCCCTCTTTTTCAGCCCCACTGATTAAGCCCCTCTGTTTCAGCCCCTCTGAATCAGCCCCTCTGATTCAGCCCCTCTGTTTCAGCCCCTCTGTTTCAGCCCCTCTGTTTCTCGCCCTCTGTTTCAGCCCCTCTGTTTCTCACCCTCTGTTTCAGAGCCTCTGTTTCAGCCCCTCTGTTTCTCGCTCTCTGTTTCAGCCCCTCTGTTTCTCTCCCTCTGTTTCAGCCCCTCTGATTCAGCCCCTCTGTTTCTCGCCCTCTGTTTCAGCCCCTCTGTTTCTCGCCCCCGTTTCAGCCCCTCTGTTTCTCGCCCTCTGTTTCAGCCCCTCTGTTTCAGCCCCTCTGTTTCTCGCCTTCTGTTTCAGCCCCTCTGTTTCTCGCCCTCTGTTTCAGCCCCTCTGTTTCTCGCCCTCTGTTTCAGCCCCTCTATTTCTCGCCCTCTGTTTCAGCCCCTCTGTTTTAGCCCCACTGTTTCAGCACCTTTGTTTCAGCCCCTCTGTTTCTCGCCCTCTGTTTCAGCCGCTCTGTTTCTCGCCCTCTGTATCAGCCCCTCTGTTTCAGCCCCACTGTTTCAGTCCCTCTGTTTCTCGCCCTCTGTTTCTGGCCCTCTGTTTCAGCCCCTCTGTTTCTCGCTCTCTGTTTCAGCCCCTCTGTTTCAGCCCCTCTGTTTCAGCCCCTCTGTTTCTCGCCCTCTGTTTCAGCCCCTCTGTTTCTTGCCTTCTGTTTCAGCCACTCTGTTTCTCGCCCTCTGTTTCAGCCTCTCTGTTTCTCGCCCTCTGTTTCAGCCCCTCTGTTTCAGCCCCTCTGTTTCAGCCCCTCTGTTTCAAACCCTCTGTATCAGCCCCTCTGTTTCTCGCCCTCTGTTTCAGCCCCTCTGTTTCAGCCCCTCTGTTTCAGCCCCTCTGTTTCTCGCCCTCTGTTTCAGCTCCTCTGTTTCTCGCCCTCTGTTTCAGCTCCTCTGTTTCTCGCCCTCTGTTTCAGCCCCTCTGTTTCAGCCCTTCTGTTTCAGCCACTCTGTTTCAGCCCCTCTGTTTCTTGCCCTCTGTTTCAGCCCCTCTGTTTCTCGACCTCTGTTTCAGTCCCTCTGTTTCTCGCCATATGTTTCAGCCCCTCTGTTTCGCGCTCTCTGTTTCAGCCCCTCTGTTTCAGCTCCTCTGTTTCTCGCCCTCTGTTTCTGCCCCTCTGTTTCTCGCCCTCTGTTTCAGCCCCACTGATTAAGCCCCTCTGTTTCAGCCCCTCTGAATCAGCCCCTCTGATTCAGCCCCTCTGTTTCAGCCCCTCTGTTTCAGCCCCTCTGTTTCTCGCCCTCTGTTTCAGCCCCTCTGTTTCTCACGCTCTGTTTCAGAGCCTCTGTTTCAGCCCCTCTGTTTCTCGCACTCTGTTTCAGCCCCTCTGTTTCTCGCCCCCGTTTCAGCCCCTCTGTTTCTCGCCCTCTGTTTCAGCCCCTCTGTTTCAGCCCCTCTGTTTCTCGCCTTCTGTTTCAGCCCCTCTGTTTCTCGCCCTCTGTTTCAGCCCCTCTGTTTCTCGCCCTCTGTTTCAGCCCCTTTATTTCTCGCCCTCTGTTTCAGCCCCTCTGTTTTAGCCCCACTGTTTCAGCACCTTTGTTTCAGCCCCTCTGTTTCTCGCCCTCTGTTTCAGCCGCTCTGTTTCTCGCCCTCTGTATCAGCCCCTCTGTTTCAGCCCCACTGTTTCAGTCCCTCTGTTTCTCGCCCTCTGTTGCTGGCACTCTGTTTCAGCCCCTCTGTTTCTCGCTCTCTGTTTCAGCCCCTCTGTTTCAGCCCCTCTGTTTCTCGCCCTCTGTTTCAGCCCCTCTGTTTCTTGCCCTCTGTTTCAGCCACTCTGTTTCTCGCCCTCTGTTTCAGCCTCTCTGTTTCTCGCCCTCTGTTTCAGCCCCTCTGTTTCAGCCCCTCTGTTTCAGCCCCTCTGTTTCAGCCCCTCTGTTTCTCGCCCTCTGTTTCAGCCCCTCTGATTCAGCCCCTCTGTTTCTCGCCCTCTGTTTCAGCCCCTCTGTTTCTCGCCCTCTGTTTCAGCCCCTCTGTTTCAGCCCCTCTGTTTCAGCCCCTCTGTTTCTCGCCCTCTGTTTCAGCCCCTCTGTTTCTCGCCCTCTGTTTCAGCCCCTCTGTTTCAGTCCCTCTGTTTCTCGCCCTCTGTTTCAGCCCCTCTGTTTCTTGCCCTCTGTTTCAGCCACTCTGTTTCTCGCCCTCTGTTTCAGCCTCTCTGTTTCTCGCCCTCTGTTTCAGCCCCTCTGTTTCAGCCCCTCTGTTTCAGCCCCTCTGTTTCAGCCCCTCTGTTTCTCGCCCTCTGTTTCAGCCCCTCTGATTCAGCCCCTCTGTTTCTCGCCCTCTGTTTCAGCCCCTCTGTTTCTCGCCCTCTGTATCAGCCGCTTTGTTTCAGCCCCTCTGTTTCAGCCCCTCTTTTTCAGCCCCTCTGTTTCTCGCCCTCTGTTTCTCGCCCTCTGTTTCAGCCCCTCTGTTTCAGCCCCTCTGTTTCAGCCCCTCTGTTTCAGCCCCTCTGTTTCTCGCCCTCTGTTTCAGCCCCTCTGTTTCTTGCCCTCTGTTTCAGCCCCTCTGGTTCTCGCCCTCTGTTTCAGCCTCTCTGTTTCTTGCCCTCGGATTCAGCCCCTCTGTTTCAGCCCCTCTGTTTCAGCCCCTCTGTTTCAGCCCCTCTGTTTCTCGCCCTCTGTTTCAGCCCCTCTGTTTCTCGCCCTCTGTTTCAGCCCCTCTGATTCAGCCCCTCTGTTTCAGCCCCTCTATTTCAGCCCCTTTGTTTCAGCCCCTCTGTTTCATCCACTCTGTTTCTCGCCCTCTGTTTCTCACCCTCTGTTTCTCGCCCTCTGTTTCAGCCCCTCTGTTTTTCGCCCTCTGTTTCAGCCCCTCTGTTTCTCGCCCTCTGTTTCAGGCTCTCTGTTTCAGCCCGTCTGTTTCAGACCCTCTGTTTCAGCCCCTCTGTTTCTCGCCCTCTGTTTCTCGCCCGCTGTTTCAGCCCCTTTGTTTCTCGCCCTCTGTTTCAGCCCCTCTGTTTCAGTCCCACTGATTCAGCCCCTCTGATTCAGCCCCTCTGTTTCTCGCCCTCTGTTTCAGCCCCTCTGTTTCAGCCCCTCTGTTTCTGCCCCTCTGTTTCAGCCGCTCTGTTTCTCGCCCTCTGTTTCAGCCCCTATGTTTTTCGCCCTCTGTTTCAGCCCCTCTGCTTCAGCCCCTCTGATTCAGCCCCTCTGTTTCAGCCCCTCTGTTTCAGCCCCTCTGTTTCTCGCCCTCAGTTTCTGCCCCTCTGTTTCTCGCCCTCTGTTTCAGCCCCTCTGTTTCTCGCCCTCTGTTTCAGCCCCTCTGTTTCAGCCCCTCTGTTTCTCGCACTCTGTTTCTGCCCCTCAGTTTCTCGCCCTCTGTTTCAGCCCCTCTGTTTCTCGCCTTCTGTTTCAGCCCCTCTGATTCAGCCCCTCTGTTTCAGCCCTTCTGATTCAGCCCCTCTGATTCAGCCCCTCTGTTTCTCGCCCTCTGTTTCAGCCCCTCTGTTTCAGCCCTTCTGTTTCAGCCACTCTGTTTCAGCCCCTCTGTTTCTTGCCCTCTGTTTTAGCCCCTCTGTTTCTCGACCTCTGTTTCAGTCCCTCTGTTTCTCGCCATATGTTTCAGCCCCTCTGTTTCGCGCTCTCTGTTTCTGCCCCTCTGTTTCAGCTCCTCTGTTTCTCACCCTTTGTTTCTGCCCCTCTGTTTCTCGCCCTCTTTTTCAGCCCCACTGATTAAGCCCCTCTGTTTCAGCCCCTCTGAATCAGCCCCTCTGATTCAGCCCCTCTGTTTCAGCCCCTCTGTTTCAGCCCCTCTGTTTCTCGCCCTCTGTTTCAGCCCCTCTGTTTCTCACCCTCTGTTTCAGAGCCTCTGTTTCAGCCCCTCTGTTTCTCGCTCTCTGTTTCAGCCCCTCTGTTTCTCTCCCTCTGTTTCAGCCCCTCTGATTCAGCCCCTCTGTTTCTCGCCCTCTGTTTCAGCCCCTCTGTTTCTCGCCCCCGTTTCAGCCCCTCTGTTTCTCGCCCTCTGTTTCAGCCCCTCTGTTTCAGCCCCTCTGTTTCTCGCCTTCTGTTTCAGCCCCTCTGTTTCTCGCCCTCTGTTTCAGCCCCTCTGTTTCTCGCCCTCTGTTTCAGCCCCTCTATTTCTCGCCCTCTGTTTCAGCCCCTCTGTTTTAGCCCCACTGTTTCAGCACCTTTGTTTCAGCCCCTCTGTTTCTCGCCCTCTGTTTCAGCCGCTCTGTTTCTCGCCCTCTGTATCAGCCCCTCTGTTTCAGCCCCACTGTTTCAGTCCCTCTGTTTCTCGCCCTCTGTTTCTGGCCCTCTGTTTCAGCCCCTCTGTTTCTCGCTCTCTGTTTCAGCCCCTCTGTTTCAGCCCCTCTGTTTCAGCCCCTCTGTTTCTCGCCCTCTGTTTCAGCCCCTCTGTTTCTTGCCTTCTGTTTCAGCCACTCTGTTTCTCGCCCTCTGTTTCAGCCTCTCTGTTTCTCGCCCTCTGTTTCAGCCCCTCTGTTTCAGCCCCTCTGTTTCAGCCCCTCTGTTTCAAACCCTCTGTATCAGCCCCTCTGTTTCTCGCCCTCTGTTTCAGCCCCTCTGTTTCAGCCCCTCTGTTTCAGCCCCTCTGTTTCTCGCCCTCTGTTTCAGCCCCTCTGTTTCTCGCCCTCTGTTTCAGCCCCTCTATTTCTCGCCCTCTGTTTCAGCCCCTCTATTTTAGCCCCACTGTTTCAGCACCTTTGTTTCAGCCACTATGTTTCTCGCCCTCTGTTTCAGCCCCTCTGTTTCTCGCTCTGTTTCAGCCCCTCTGTTTCCGCCCCTCTGTTTCAGCCCCACTGTTTCAGCCCCTCTGTTTCTCGACCTCTGTTTCAGCCCCTCTGTTTCTTGCCCTCTGTTTCTCGCCCTCTGTTTCAGCCACTCTGTTTCTGGCCCTCTGTTTCAGCCCCTCTGTTTCTCGCTCTCTGTTTCAGCCCCTCTGTTTCCGCCACTCTGTTTCAGCCCCTCTGTTTCAGCCCCTCTGTTTCTCGCCCTCTGTTTCAGCCACTCTGTTTCTCGCCCTCTGTTTCAGCCCCTCTGTTTCAGTCCCACTGATTCAGCCCCTCTGATTCAGCCCCTCTGTTTCTCGCCCTCTGTTTCAGCCCCTCTGTTTCAGCCCCTCTGTTTCTGCCCCTCTGTTTCAGCCGCACTGTTTCTCGCCGTCTGTTTCAGCCCCTCTGTTTTTCGCCCTCTGTTTCAGCCCCTCTGCTTCAGCCCCTCTGATTCAGCCCCTCTGTTTCAGCCCCTCTGTTTCAGCCCCTCTGTTTCTCGCCCTCAGTTTCTGCCCCTCTGTTTCTCGCCCTCTGTTTCAGCCCCTCTGTTTCTCGCCCTCTGTTTCAGCCCCTCTGTTTCAGCCCCTCTGTTTCTCGCACTCTGTTTCTGCCCCTCAGTTTCTCGCCCTCTGTTTCAGCCCCTCTGTTTCTCGCCTTCTGTTTCAGCCCCTCTGATTCAGCCCCTCTGTTTCAGCCCTTCTGATTCAGCCCCTCTGATTCAGCCCCTCTGTTTCTCGCCCTCTGTTTCAGCCCCTCTGTTTCAGCCCTTCTGTTTCAGCCACTCTGTTTCAGCCCCTCTGTTTCTTGCCCTCTGTTTCAGCCCCTCTGTTTCTCGACCTCTGTTTCAGTCCCTCTGTTTCTCGCCATATGTTTCAGCCCCTCTGTTTCGCGCTCTCTGTTTCCGCCCCTCTGTTTAAGCTCCTCTGTTTCTCGCCCTCTGTTTCTGCCCCTCTGTTTCTCGCCCTCTGTTTCAGCCCCACTGATTAAGCCCCTCTGTTTCAGCCCCTCTGAATCAGCCCCTCTGATTCAGCCCCTCTGTTTCAGCCCCTCTGTTTCAGCCCCTCTGTTTCTCGCCCTCTGTTTCAGCCCCTCTGTTTCTCACCCGCTGTTTCAGAGCCTCTGTTTCAGCCCCTCTGTTTCTCGCTCTCTGTTTCAGCCCCTCTGTTTCTCTCCCTCTGTTTCAGCCCCTCTGATTCAGCCCCTCTGTTTCTCGCCCTCTGTTTCAGCCCCTCTGTTTCTCGCCCCCGTTTCAGCCCCTCTGTTTCTCGCCCTCTGTTTCAGCCCCTCTGTTTCAGCCCCTCTGTTTCTCGCCTTCTGTTTCAGCCCCTCTGTTTCTCGCCCTCTGTTTCAGCCCGTCTGTTTCTCGCCCTCTGTTTCAGCTCCTCTATTTCTCGCCGTCTGTTTCAGCCCCTCTGTTTTAGACCCACTGTTTCAGCACCTTTGTTTCAGCCCCTCTGTTTCTCGCCCTCTGTTTCAGCCGCTCTGTTTCTCGCCCTCTGTATCAGCCCCTCTGTTTCAGCCCCACTGTTTCAGTCCCTCTGTTTCTCGCCCTCTGTTTCTGGCCCTCTGTTTCAGCCCCTCTGTTTCTCGCTCTCTGTTTCAGCCCCTCTGTTTCAGCCCCTCTGTTTCAGCCCCTCTGTTTCTCGCCGTCTGTTTCAGCCCCTCTGTTTCTTGCCCTCTGTTTCAGCCACTCTGTTTCTCGCCCTCTGTTTCAGCCTCTCTGTTTCTCGCCCTCTGTTTCAGCCCCTCTGTTTCAGCCCCTCTGTTTCAGCCCCTCTGTTTCAGCCCCTCTGTTTCTCGCCCTCTGTTTCAGCCCCTCTGATTCAGCCCCTCTGTTTCTCGCCCTCTGTTTCAGCCCCTCTGTTTCTCGCCCTCTGTTTCAGCCCCTCTGTTTCAGCCCCTCTGTTTCAGCCCCTCTGTTTCTCGCCCTCTGTTTCAGCCCCTCTGTTTATCGCCCTCTGTTTCAGCCCCTCTGTTTCTCGCCCTCTGTTTCAGCCCCTCTGTTTCAGCCCCTCTGTTTCAGCCCCTCTGTTTCTCGCCCTCTGTTTCAGCCCCTCTGTTTCTCGCCCTCTGTTTCAGCCCCTCGGTTTCTCGCCCTCTGTTTCAGCCCCTCTATTTCTCGCCCTCTGTTTCAGCCCCTCTATTTTAGCCCCACTGTTTCAGCCCGTTTGTTTCAGCCACTATGTTTCTCGCCCTCTGTTTCAGCCCCTCTGTTTCCGCCCCTCTGTTTCAGCCCCTCTGTTTCTCGCTCTCTGTTTCAGCCCCTCTGTTTCCGCCCCTCTGTTTCAGCCCCTCTGTTTCAGCCCCTCTGTTTCTCGCCCTCTGTTTCAGCCCCTCTGTTTCTTGCCCTCTGTTTCAGCCCCTCTGTTTCTCGCCCTCTGTTTCAGCCACTCTGTTTCTGGCCCTCTGTTTCAGCCCCTCTGTTTCTCGCTCTCTGTTTCAGCCCCTCTGTTTCCGCCCCTCTGTTTCAGCCCCTCTGTTTCAGCCCCTCTGTTTCTCGCCCTCTGTTTCAGCCACTCTGTTTCTCGCCCTCTGTTTCAGCCCCTCTGTTTCTCGCCCTCTGTTTCAGTCCCTCTGTTTCAGCCCCTCTGTTTCAGTCCCTCTGTTTCAGCCCCTCTGTTTCTCGCCCTCTGTTTCAGCCCCTCTGTTTCTCGCCCTGTGTTTCAGCCTCTCTGTTTCTCGCCCTCTGTTTCAGCCCCACTGTTTCAGACCGTCTGTTTCAGCCCCTCTGTTTCAGCCCCTCTGTTTCTCGCCCTCTGTTTCAGCCCCTCTGTTTCTCGCCCTCTGTATCAGGCGCTTTGTTTCAGCCCCTTTGTTTCAGCCCCACTTTTTCAGCCCCTCTGTTTCTCGCCCTCTGTTTCTCGCCCTCTGTTTCAGCCACTCTGTTTCTCGCCCTCAGTTTCTGCCCCTCTGTTTCAGCCGATCTGATTCAGCCTGTCTGATTCAGCCCCTCTGTTTCTCGCCCTCTGTTTCAGCCACTCTGTTTCAGCCCCTCTGTTTCTTGCCCTCTGTTTCAGCCCCTCTGTTTCTCGCCCTCTGTTTCAGCCCCTCTGTTTCTCGCCCTCTGTTTCAGCCCCTCTGTTTCTCGCCCTCTGTTTCAGCCCCTCTGTTTCGCGCTCTCTGTTTCAGCCCCTCTGTTTCAGTCCCTCTGTTTCTTGCCCTCTGTTTCTGCCCCTCTGTTTCTCGCCCTCTTTTTCCGCCCCTCTGATTCAGCCCCTCTGTTTCAGACCCTCTGAATCAGCCACTCTGATTCAGCCCCTCTGTTTCAGCCCCTCTGTTTCAGCCCCTCTGTTTCTCGCCCTCTGTTTCAGCCCCTCTGTTTCTCTCCCTCTGTTTCAGCCCCTCTGTTTCAGCCCCTCTGTTTCAGCCCCTCTGTTTCTCGCCCTCTGTTTCAGCCCCTCTGATTCAGCCCCTCTGTTTCTCGCCCTCTGTTTCAGCCCCTCTGTTTCTCGCCCTCTGTTTCAGCCCCTCTGTTTCAGCCCCTCTGTTTCAGCCCCTCTGTTTCTCGCCCTCTGTTTCAGCCCCTCTGTTTATCGCCCTCTGTTTCAGCCCCTCTGTTTCTCGCCCTCTGTTTCAGCCCCTCTGTTTCAGCCCCTCTGTTTCAGCCCCTCTGTTTCTCGCCCTCTGTTTCAGCCCCTCTGTTTCTCGCCCTCTGTTTCAGCCCCTCGGTTTCTCGCCCTCTGTTTCAGCCCCTCTATTTCTCGCCCTCTGTTTCAGCCCCTCTATTTTAGCCCCACTGTTTCAGCCCGTTTGTTTCAGCCACTATGTTTCTCGCCCTCTGTTTCAGCCCCTCTGTTTCCGCCCCTCTGTTTCAGCCCCTCTGTTTCTCGCTCTCTGTTTCAGCCCCTCTGTTTCCGCCCCTCTGTTTCAGCCCCTCTGTTTCAGCCCCTCTGTTTCTCGCCCTCTGTTTCAGCCCCTCTGTTTCTTGCCCTCTGTTTCAGCCCCTCTGTTTCTCGCCCTCTGTTTCAGCCACTCTGTTTCTGGCCCTCTGTTTCAGCCCCTCTGTTTCTCGCTCTCTGTTTCAGCCCCTCTGTTTCCGCCCCTCTGTTTCAGCCCCTCTGTTTCAGCCCCTCTGTTTCTCGCCCTCTGTTTCAGCCACTCTGTTTCTCGCCCTCTGTTTCAGCCCCTCTGTTTCTCGCCCTCTGTTTCAGTCCCTCTGTTTCAGCCCCTCTGTTTCAGTCCCTCTGTTTCAGCCCCTCTGTTTCTCGCCCTCTGTTTCAGCCCCTCTGTTTCTCGCCCTGTGTTTCAGCCTCTCTGTTTCTCGCCCTCTGTTTCAGCCCCACTGTTTCAGACCGTCTGTTTCAGCCCCTCTGTTTCAGCCCCTCTGTTTCTCGCCCTCTGTTTCAGCCCCTCTGTTTCTCGCCCTCTGTATCAGGCGCTTTGTTTCAGCCCCTTTGTTTCAGCCCCACTTTTTCAGCCCCTCTGTTTCTCGCCCTCTGTTTCTCGCCCTCTGTTTCAGCCACTCTGTTTCTCGCCCTCAGTTTCTGCCCCTCTGTTTCAGCCGATCTGATTCAGCCTGTCTGATTCAGCCCCTCTGTTTCTCGCCCTCTGTTTCAGCCACTCTGTTTCAGCCCCTCTGTTTCTTGCCCTCTGTTTCAGCCCCTCTGTTTCTCGCCCTCTGTTTCAGCCCCTCTGTTTCTCGCCCTCTGTTTCAGCCCCTCTGTTTCTCGCCCTCTGTTTCAGCCCCTCTGTTTCGCGCTCTCTGTTTCAGCCCCTCTGTTTCAGTCCCTCTGTTTCTTGCCCTCTGTTTCTGCCCCTCTGTTTCTCGCCCTCTTTTTCCGCCCCTCTGATTCAGCCCCTCTGTTTCAGACCCTCTGAATCAGCCACTCTGATTCAGCCCCTCTGTTTCAGCCCCTCTGTTTCAGCCCCTCTGTTTCTCGCCCTCTGTTTCAGCCCCTCTGTTTCTCTCCCTCTGTTTCAGCCCCTCTGTTTCAACCCCTCTGTTTCTCGCCCTCTGTTTCTAACCCCTCTGTTTCTCGGCATCTGTTTCAGCCCCTCTGATTCAGCCCCTCTGTTTCTCACCCTCTGTTTCAGCCCCTCTGTTTCTCGCCCTCTTTTTCAGCCCCTCTATTTCTTGCCCTCTGTTTCAGCCCCTCTGTTTCAGCCCCTCTGTTTCAGCCCCTCTGTTTCTCGTCCTCTGTTTCAGCCCCTCTGATTCTCGCCCTCTGTTTCATCCCCTCTGTTTCCCACCCTCTGTTTCAGCCCCTTTATTTCTCGCCCTCTGTTTCAGCCCCTCTGTTTCAGCCCCACTGTTTCTCGCCCTCTGTTTCAGCCCCTCTGTTTCAGCCCCTCTGTTTCTCGCCCTCTGTTTCAGCCCCTCTGTTTCTCACCCTCTGTTTCAGCCCCTCTGTTTCAACCCCTCTGTTTCTCGCCCTCTGTTTCTCGGCATCTGTGTCAGCCCCTCTGATTCAGCCCCTCTGTTTCAGCCCCTCTGTTTCGCGCTCTCTGTTTCCGCCCCTCTGTTTCAGCTCCTCTGTTTCTCGCCCTCTGTTTCTGCCCCTCTGTTTCTCGCCCTCTGTTTCAGCCCCACTGATTAAGCCCCTCTGTTTCAGCCCCTCTGAATCAGCCCCTCTGATTCAGCCCCTCTGTTTCAGCCCCTCTGTTTCAGCCCCTCTGTTTCTCGCCCTCTGTTTCAGCCCCTCTGTTTCTCACCCGCTGTTTCAGAGCCTCTGTTTCAGCCCCTCTGTTTCTCGCTCTCTGTTTCAGCCCCTCTGTTTCTCTCCCTCTGTTTCAGCCCCTCTGATTCAGCCCCTCTGTTTCTCACCCTCTGTTTCAGCCCCTCTGTTTCTCGCCCCCGTTTCAGCTCCTCTGTTTCTCGCCCTCTGTTTCAGCCCCTCTGTTTCAGCCCCTCTGTTTCTCGCCTTCTGTTTCAGCCCCTCTGTTTCTCGCCCTCTGTTTCAGCCCCTCTGTTTCTCGCCCTCTGTTTCAGCTCCTCTATTTCTCGCCGTCTGTTTCAGCCCCTCTGTTTTAGCCCCACTGTTTCAGCACCTTTGTTTCAGCCCCTCTGTTTCTCGCCCTCTGTTTCAGCCGCTCTGTTTCTCGCCCTCTGTATCAGCCCCTCTGTTTCAGCCCCACTGTTTCAGTCCCTCTGTTTCTCGCCCTCTGTTTCTGGCCCTCTGTTTCAGCCCCTCTGTTTCTCGCTCTCTGTTTCAGCCCCTCTGTTTCAGCCCCTCTGTTTCAGCCCCTCTGTTTCTCGCCCTCTGTTTCAGCCCCTCTGTTTCTTGCCCTCTGTTTCAGCCACTCTGTTTCTCGCCCTCTGTTTCAGCCTCTCTGTTTCTCGCCCTCTGTTTCAGCCCCTCTGTTTCAGCCCCTCTGTTTCAGCCCCTCTGTTTCAGCCCCTCTGTTTCTCGCCCTCTGTTTCAGCCCCTCTGATTCAGCCCCTCTGGTTCTCGCCCTCTGTTTCAGCCCCTCTGTTTCTCGCCCTCTGTTTCAGCCCCTCTGTTTCAGCCCCTCTGTTTCAGCCCCTCTGTTTCTCGCCCTCTGTTTCAGCCCCTCTGTTTCTCGCCCTCTGTTTCAGCCCCTCTGTTTCTCGCCCTCTGTTTCAGCCCCTCTGTTTCAGCCCCTCTGTTTCAGCCCCTCTGTTTCTCGCCCTCTCTTTCAGCCCCTCTGTTTCTCGCCCTCTGTTTCAGCCCCTCGGTTTCTCGCCCTCTGTTTCAGCCCCTCTATTTCTCGCCCTCTGTTTCAGCCCCTCTATTTTAGCCCCACTGTTTCAGCCCCTTTGTTTCAGCCACTATGTTTCTCGCCCTCTGTTTCAGCCCCTCTGTTTCCGCCCCTCTGTTTCAGCCCCTCTGTTTCTCGCTCTCTGTTTCAGCCCCTCTGTTTCCGCCCCTCTGTTTCAGCCCCTCTGTTTCAGCCCCTCTGTTTCTCGCCCTCTGTTTCAGCCCCTCTGTTTCTTGCCCTCTGTTTCAGCCCCTCTGTTTCTCGCCCTCTGTTTCAGCCACTCTGTTTCTGGCCCTCTGTTTCAGCCCCTCTGTTTCTCGCTCTCTGTTTCAGCCCCTCTGTTTCCGCCCCTCTGTTTCAGCCCCTCTGTTTCAGCCCCTCTGTTTCTCGCCCTCTGTTTCAGCCACTCTGTTTCTCGCCCTCTGTTTCAGCCACTCTGTTTCTCGCCCTCTGTTTCAGTCCCTCTGTTTCAGCCCCTCTGTTTCAGTCCCTCTGTTTCAGCCCCTCTGTTTCTCGCCCTCTGTTTCAGCCCCTCTGTTTCTCGCCCTGTGTTTCAGCCTCTCTGTTTCTCGCCCTCTGTTTCAGCCCCACTGTTTCAGACCGTCTGTTTCAGCCCCTCTGTTTCAGCCCCTCTGTTTCTCGCCCTCTGTTTCAGCCCCTCTGTTTCTCGCCCTCTGTATCAGGCGCTTTGTTTCAGCCCCTTTGTTTCAGCCCCACTTTTTCAGCCCCTCTGTTTCTCGCCCTCTGTTTCTCGCCCTCTGTTTCAGCCACTCTGTTTCTCGCCCTCAGTTTCTGCCCCTCTGTTTCAGCCGATCTGATTCAGCCTGTCTGATTCAGCCCCTCTGTTTCTCGCCCTCTGTTTCAGCCACTCTGTTTCAGCCCCTCTGTTTCTTGCCCTCTGTTTCAGCCCCTCTGTTTCTCGCCCGCTGTTTCAGCCCCTCTGTTTCTCGCCCTCTGTTTCAGCCCCTCTGTTTCAGCCCCTCTGTTTCTCGCCCTCTGTTACAGCCCCTCTGATTCAGCCCCTCTGTTTCTCGCCCTCTGTTTCAGCCCCTCTGTTTCTCGCCCTCTGTTTCAGCCCCTCTGTTTCAGCCCCTCTGTTTCAGCCCCTCTGTTTCTCGCCCTCTGTTTCAGCCCCTCTGTTTCTCGCCCTCTGTTTCAGCCCCTCTGTTTCTCGCCCTCTGTTTCAGCCCCTCTGTTTCAGCCCCTCTGTTTCAGCCCCTCTGTTTCTCGCCCTCTGTTTCAGCCCCTGTGTTTCTCGCCCTCTGTTTCAGCCCCTCGGTTTCTCGCCCTCTGTTTCAGCCCCTCTATTTCTCGCCCTCTGTTTCAGCCCCTCTATTTTAGCCCCACTGTTTCAGCCCCTTTGTTTCAGCCACTATGTTTCTCGCCCTCTGTTTCAGCCCCTCTGTTTCCGCCCCTCTGTTTCAGCCCCTCTGTTTCTCGCTCTCTGTTTCAGCCCCTCTGTTTCCGCCCCTCTGTTTCAGCCCCTCTGTATCAGCCCCTCTGTTTCTCGCCCTCTGTTTCAGCCCCTCTGTTTCTTGCCCTCTGTTTCAGCCCCTCTGTTTCTCGCCCTCTGTTTCAGCCACTCTGTTTCTGGCCCTCTGTTTCAGCCCCTCTGTTTCTCGCTCTCTGTTTCAGCCCCTCTGTTTCCGCCCCTCTGTTTCAGCCCCTCTGTTTCAGCCCCTCTGTTTCTCGCCCTCTGTTTCAGCCACTCTGTTTCTCGCCCTCTGTTTCAGCCACTCTGTTTCTCGCCCTCTGTTTCAGTCCCTCTGTTTCAGCCCCTCTGTTTCAGTCCCTCTGTTTCAGCCCCTCTGTTTCTCGCCCTCTGTTTCAGCCCCTCTGTTTCTCGCCCTGTGTTTCAGCCTCTCTGTTTCTCGCCCTCTGTTTCAGCCCCACTGTTTCAGACCGTCTGTTTCAGCCCCTCTGTTTCAGCCCCTCTGTTTCTCGCCCTCTGTTTCAGCCCCTCTGTTTCTCGCCCTCTTTATCAGGCGCTTTGTTTCAGCCCCTTTGTTTCAGCCCCACTTTTTCAGCCCCTCTGTTTCTCGCCCTCTGTTTCTCGCCCTCTGTTTCAGCCACTCTGTTTCTCGCCCTCAGTTTCTGCCCCTCTGTTTCAGCCGATCTGATTCAGCCTGTCTGATTCAGCCCCTCTGTTTCTCGCCCTCTGTTTCAGCCACTCTGTTTCAGCCCCTCTGTTTCTTGCCCTCTGTTTCAGCCCCTCTGTTTCTCGCCCTCTGTTTCAGCCCCTCTGTTTCTCGCCCTCTGTTTCAGCCCCTCTGTTTCTCGCCCTCTGTTTCAGCCCCTCTGTTTCGCGCTCTCTGTTTCAGCCCCTCTGTTTCAGTCCCTCTGTTTCTTGCCCTCTGTTTCTGCCCCTCTGTTTCTCGCCCTCTTTTTCCGCCCCTCTGATTCAGCCCCTCTGTTTCAGACCCTCTGAATCAGCCACTCTGATTCAGCCCCTCTGTTTCAGCCCCTCTGTTTCAGCCCCTCTGTTTCTCGCCCTCTGTTTCAGCCCCTCTGTTTCTCTCCCTCTGTTTCAGCCCCTCTGTTTCAACCCCTCTGTTTCTCGCCCTCTGTTTCTAACCCCTCCGTTTCTCGGCATCTGTTTCAGCCCCTCTGATTCAGCCCCTCTGTTTCTCACCCTCTGTTTCAGCCCCTCTGTTTCTCGCCCTCTTTTTCAGCCCCTCTATTTCTTGCCCTCTGTTTCAGCCCCTCTGTTTCAGCCCCTCTGTTTCTCGTCCTCTGTTTCAGCCCCTCTGATTCTCGCCCTCTGTTTCATCCCCTCTGTTTCCCGCCCTCTGTTTCAGCCCCTTTATTTCTCGCCCTCTGTTTCAGCCCCTCTGTTTCAGCCCCACTGTTTCTCGCCCTCTGTTTCAGCCCCTCTGTTTCAGCCCCTCTGTTTCTCGCCCTCTGTTTCAGCCCCTCTGTTTCTCACCCTCTGTTTCAGCCCCTCTGTTTCAACCCCTCTGTTTCTCGCCCTCTGTTTCAGCCCCTCTGTTTCTCGGCATCTGTTTCAGCCCCTCTGATTCAGCCCCTCTGTTTCTCGCCCTCTGTTTCAGCCACTCTGTTTCAGCCCCTCTGTTTCTTGCATTCTGTTTCAGCCCCTCTGTTTCTCGCCCTCTGTTTCAGCCCCTCTGTTTCTCGCCCTCTGTTTCAGCCCCTCTGTTTCAGCCCCTCTGTTTCTCGCCCTCTGTTACAGCCCCTCTGATTCAGCCCCTCTGTTTCTCGCCCTCTGTTTCAGCCCCTCTGTTTCTCGCCCTCTGTTTCAGCCCCTCTGTTTCAGCCCCTCTGTTTCAGCCCCTCTGTTTCTCGCCCTCTGTTTCAGCCCCTCTGTTTCTCGCCCTCTGTTTCAGCCCCTCTGTTTCTCGCCCTCTGTTTCAGCCCCTCTGTTTCAGCCCCTCTGTTTCAGCCCCTCTGTTTCTCGCCCTCTGTTTCAGCCCCTCTGTTTCTCGCCCTCTGTTTCAGCCCCTCGGTTTCTCGCCCTCTGTTTCAGCCCCTCTATTTCTCGCCCTCTGTTTCAGCCCCTCTATTTTAGCCCCACTGTTTCAGCCCCTTTGTTTCAGCCACTATGTTTCTCGCCCTCTGTTTCAGCCCCTCTGTTTCCGCCCCTCTGTTTCAGCCCCTCTGTTTCTCGCTCTCTGTTTCAGCCCCTCTGTTTCCGCCCCTCTGTTTCAGCCCCTCTGTATCAGCCCCTCTGTTTCTCGCCCTCTGTTTCAGCCCCTCTGTTTCTTGCCCTCTGTTTCAGCCCCTCTGTTTCTCGCCCTCTGTTTCAGCCACTCTGTTTCTGGCCCTCTGTTTCAGCCCCTCTGTTTCTCGCTCTCTGTTTCAGCCCCTCTGTTTCCGCCCCTCTGTTTCAGCCCCTCTGTTTCAGCCCCTCTGTTTCTCGCCCTCTGTTTCAGCCACTCTGTTTCTCGCCCTCTGTTTCAGCCACTCTGTTTCTCGCCCTCTGTTTCAGTCCCTCTGTTTCAGCCCCTCTGTTTCAGTCCCTCTGTTTCAGCCCCTCTGTTTCTCGCCCTCTGTTTCAGCCCCTCTGTTTCTCGCCCTGTGTTTCAGCCTCTCTGTTTCTCGCCCTCTGTTTCAGCCCCACTGTTTCAGACCGTCTGTTTCAGCCCCTCTGTTTCAGCCCCTCTGTTTCTCGCCCTCTGTTTCAGCCCCTCTGTTTCTCGCCCTCTTTATCAGGCGCTTTGTTTCAGCCCCTTTGTTTCAGCCCCACTTTTTCAGCCCCTCTGTTTCTCGCCCTCTGTTTCTCGCCCTCTGTTTCAGCCACTCTGTTTCTCGCCCTCAGTTTCTGCCCCTCTGTTTCAGCCGATCTGATTCAGCCTGTCTGATTCAGCCCCTCTGTTTCTCGCCCTCTGTTTCAGCCACTCTGTTTCAGCCCCTCTGTTTCTTGCCCTCTGTTTCAGCCCCTCTGTTTCTCGCCCTCTGTTTCAGCCCCTCTGTTTCTCGCCCTCTGTTTCAGCCCCTCTGTTTCTCGCCCTCTGTTTCAGCCCCTCTGTTTCGCGCTCTCTGTTTCAGCCCCTCTGTTTCAGTCCCTCTGTTTCTTGCCCTCTGTTTCTGCCCCTCTGTTTCTCGCCCTCTTTTTCCGCCCCTCTGATTCAGCCCCTCTGTTTCAGACCCTCTGAATCAGCCACTCTGATTCAGCCCCTCTGTTTCAGCCCCTCTGTTTCAGCCCCTCTGTTTCTCGCCCTCTGTTTCAGCCCCTCTGTTTCTCTCCCTCTGTTTCAGCCCCTCTGTTTCAACCCCTCTGTTTCTCGCCCTCTGTTTCTAACCCCTCCGTTTCTCGGCATCTGTTTCAGCCCCTCTGATTCAGCCCCTCTGTTTCTCACCCTCTGTTTCAGCCCCTCTGTTTCTCGCCCTCTTTTTCAGCCCCTCTATTTCTTGCCCTCTGTTTCAGCCCCTCTGTTTCAGCCCCTCTGTTTCAGCCCCTCTGTTTCTCGTCCTCTGTTTCAGCCCCTCTGATTCTCGCCCTCTGTTTCATCCCCTCTGTTTCCCGCCCTCTGTTTCAGCCCCTTTATTTCTCGCCCTCTGTTTCAGCCCCTCTGTTTCAGCCCCACTGTTTCTCGCCCTCTGTTTCAGCCCCTCTGTTTCAGCCCCTCTGTTTCTCGCCCTCTGTTTCAGCCCCTCTGTTTCTCACCCTCTGTTTCAGCCCCTCTGTTTCAACCCCTCTGTTTCTCGCCCTCTGTTTCAGCCCCTCTGTTTCTCGGCATCTGTTTCAGCCCCTCTGATTCAGCCCCTCTGTTTCAGCCCCTCTGTTTCAGTCCCTCTGTTTCTCGCCCTCTGTTTCTCGCCCTCTGTTTCAGCCCCTCTGTTTCTCGCCCTCTGTTTCAGCCCCTCTGTTTCTCGCCCTCTGTTTCAGCCCCTCAGTTTCAGCCCCTCTGTTTCAGCCGCTCTGTTTCAGCCCCTCTGTTTCTCGCCCTCTGTTTCAGCCCCTCTGTTTCTTGCCCTCTGTTTCAGCCCCTCTGTTTCTCGCCCTCTGTTTCAGTCTCTCTGTTTCTCGCCCTCTGTTTCAGCCCCTCTGTTTCAGCCCCTCTGATTCAGCCCCTCTGTTTCAGCCCCTCTGTTTCTCGCCCTCTGTTTCAGCCCCTCTGATTCAGCCCCTCTGTTTCAGCCCCTCTGATTCAGCCCCTCTGTTTCAGCCCCTCTATTTCAGCCCCTCTGTTTCAGCCCCTCTGTTTCAGGCTCTCTGTTTCAGCCCGTCTGTTTCAGCCCCTCTGTTTCAGCCCCTCTGATTCAGTCCCTTCGTTTCTCGCCCTCTGTTTCAGCCCCTCTGTTTCAGCTCCTCTGATTCAGCCCCTCTGATTCAGCCCCTCTGTTTCTCGCCCTCTGTTTATCGCCCTCTGTTTCAGCCCCTCTGTTTCTCGCCCTCTGTTTCTGCCCCTCTGTTTCAGCCCCTCTGTTTCAGCCCCTCTGTTTCTTGCCCTCTGTTTCAGCCCCTCTGTTTCAGCCCCTCTGTTTCAGCCCCTCCGATTCAGCCCCTCTGTTTCAGCCCCTCTGTTTCTGCCCCTCTGTTTCAGCCCCTCTGTTTCTCGCCCTTTGTTTCAGCCCCTCTGTTTCTCGCCCTCTGTTTCAGCCCCTCTGTTTCAGCCCCTCTGTTTCAGCCCCTCTGTTTCTCGCCCTCTGTTTCAGCCCCTCTGTTTCAGCCCTTCTGTTTCAGCCACGCGGTTTCAGCCCCTCTGTTTCTTGCCCTCTGTTTCAGCCCCTCTGTTTCTCGCCCTCTGTTTCAGCCCCTCTGTTTCTCGCCCTCTGTTTCAGCCCCTCTGTTTCGCACTCTCTGTTTCAGCCCCTCTGTTTCAGCCCCTCTGTTTCTCGCCCTCTGTTTCTGCTCCTCTGTTTCTCGCCCTCTGTTTCAGCCCCTCTGTTTCTCGCCCTCTGTTTCAGCCCCACTGATTCAGCGCCTCTGTTTCAGCCCCTCTGAATCAGCCCCTCTGTTTCAGCCCCTCTGTTTCAGCCCCTCTGTTTCTCGTCCTCTGTTTCAGCCCCTCTGTTTCTCACCCTCTGTTTCAGCACGTCTGTTTCAGCCCCTCTGTTTCTCGCCCTCTGTTTCAGCCCCTCTGTTTCTCGCCCTCTGTTTCAGCCCCTCTGATTCAGCCCCTCTGTTTCTCGCCCTCTGTTTCAGCCCCTCTGTTTCTCGCCATCTGTTTCAGCCCCTCTGTTTCTCGCCCTCTGTTTCAGCCCCTCTGTTTCAGCCCCTCTGTTTCTCGCCCTCTGTTTCAGCCCCTCTGTTTCTCGCCCTCTGTTTCAGCCTCTCTGTTTCTCGCCCTCTGTTTCAGCCCCTCTGTTTCAGCCCCTCTGTTTCAGCCCCTCTGATTCAGTCCCTCTGTTTCAGACCCTCTATTTCAGCCCCTCTGTTTCAGCCACTCTGTTTCAGGCTCTCTGTTTCAGCCCGTCTATTTCAGCCCCTCTGTTTCAGCCCCTCTGTTTCAGCCCCTCTGTTTCAGCCCCACTGTTTCAGCTCCTCTGTTTCTCGCCCTCTGTTTCAGCCCCTCTGTTTCAGCCCTTCTGTTTCAGCCACGCGGTTTCAGCCCCTCTGTTTCTTGCCCTCTGTTTCAGCCCCTCTGTTTCTCGCCCTCTGTTTCAGCCCCTCTGTTTCTCGCCCTCTGTTTCAGCCCCTCTGTTTCGTACTCTCTGTTTCAGCCCCTCTGTTTCAGCCCCTCTGTTTCTCGCCCTCTGTTTCTGCTCCTCTGTTTCTCGCCCTCTGTTTCAGCCCCTCTGTTTCTCGCCCTCTGTTTCAGCCCCACTGATTCAGCCCCTCTGTTTCAGCCCCTCTGAATCAGCCCCTCTGTTTCAGCCCCTCTGTTTCAGCCCCTCTGTTTCTCGCCCTCTGTTTCAGCCCCTCTGTTTCTCACCCTCTGTTTCAGCACCTCTGTTTCAGCCCCTCTGTTTCTCGCCCTCTGTTTCAGCCCCTCTGTTTCTCGCCCTCTGTTTCAGCCCCTCTGATTCAGCCCCTCTGTTTATCGCCCTCTGTTTCAGCCCCTCTGTTTCTCGCCATCTGTTTCAGCCCCTCTGTTTCTCGCCCTCTGTTTCAGCCACTCTGTTTCTCGCCCTCTGTTTCAGCCACTCTGTTTCTCGCCCTCTGTTTCAGTCCCTCTGTTTCAGCCCCTCTGTTTCAGTCCCTCTGTTTCAGCCCCTCTGTTTCTCGCCCTCTGTTTCAGCCCCTCTGTTTCTCGCCCTGTGTTTCAGCCTCTCTGTTTCTCGCCCTCTGTTTCAGCCCCACTGTTTCAGACCGTCTGTTTCAGCCCCTCTGTTTCAGCCCCTCTGTTTCTCGCCCTCTGTTTCAGCCCCTCTGTTTCTCGCCCTCTGTATCAGGCGCTTTGTTTCAGCCCCTTTGTTTCAGCCCCACTTTTTCAGCCCCTCTGTTTCTCGCCCTCTGTTTCTCGCCCTCTGTTTCAGCCACTCTGTTTCTCGCCCTCAGTTTCTGCCCCACTGTTTCAGCCGATCTGATTCAGCCTGTCTGATTCAGCCCCTCTGTTTCTCGCCCTCTGTTTCAGCCACTCTGTTTCAGCCCCTCTGTTTCTTGCCCTCTGTTTCAGCCCCTCTGTTTCTCGCCCTCTGTTTCAGCCCCTCTGTTTCTCGCCCACTGTTTCAGCCCCTCTGTTTCTCGCCCTCTGTTTCAGCCCCTCTGTTTCGCGCTCTCTGTTTCAGCCCCTCTGTTTCAGTCCCTCTGTTTCTTGCCCTCTGTTTCTGCCCCTCTGTTTCTCGCCCTCTTTTTCCGCCCCTCTGATTCAGCCCCTCTGTTTCAGACCCTCTGAATCAGCCACTCTGATTCAGCCCCTCTGTTTCAGCCCCTCTGTTTCAGCCCCTCTGTTTCTCGCCCTCTGTTTCAGCCCCTCTGTTTCTCTCCCTCTGTTTCAGCCCCTCTGTTTCAACCCCTCTGATTCTCGCCCTCTGTTTCTAACCCCTCTGATTCAGCCCCTCTGTTTCAGCCCCTCTGTTTCTCGCCCTCTGTTTCTCACCCTCTGTTTCAGCCCCTCTGTTTCAGCCCCTCTGTTTCTCGTCCTCTGTTTCAGCCCCTCTGATTCTCGCCCTCTGTTTCATCCCCTCTGTTTCCCGCCCTCTGTTTCAGCCCCTTTATTTCTCGCCCTCTGTTTCTCACCCTCTGTTTCAGCCCCTCTGTTTCAGACCCTCTGAATCAGCCACTCTGATTCAGCCCCTCTGTTTCAGCCCCTCTGTTTCAGCCCCTCTGTTTCTCGCCCTCTGTTTCAGCCCCTCTGTTTCTCTCCCTCTGTTTCAGCCCCTCTGTTTCAACCCCTCTGATTCTCGCCCTCTGTTTCTAACCCCTCTGTTTCTCGGCATCTGTTTCAGCCCCTCTGATTCAGCCCCTCTGTTTCTCACCCTCTGTTTCAGCCCCTCTGTTTCTCGCCCTCTTTTTCAGCCCCTCTATTTCTTGCCCTCTGTTTCAGCCCCTCTGTTTCAGCCCCTCTGTTTCAGCCCCTCTGTTTCTCGTCCTCTGTTTCAGCCCCTCTGATTCTCGCCCTCTGTTTCATCCCCTCTGTTTCCCGCCCTCTGTTTCAGCCCCTTTATTTCTCGCCCTCTGTTTCAGCCCCTCTGTTTCAGCCCCACTGTTTCACGCCCTCTGATTCAGCCCCTCTGTTTCAGCCCCTCTGTTTCTCGCCCTCTGTTTCTCACCCTCTGTTTCAGCCCCTCTGTTTCAGTCCCTCTGTTTATCGCCCTCTGTTTCTCGCCCTCTGTTTCAGCCCCTCTGTTTCTCGCCCTCTGTTTCAGCCCCTCTGTTTCTCGCCCTCTGTTTCAGCCCCTCTGTTTCAGCCCCTCTGTTTCAGCCCCTCTGTTTCAGCCCCTCTGTTTCTCGCCCTCTGTTTCAGCCCCTCTGTTTCTTGCCCTCTGTTTCAGCCCCTCTGTTTCTCGCCCTCTGTTTCAGCCTCTCTGTTTCTCGCCCTCTGTTTCAGCCCCTCTGTTTCAGCCCCTCTGATTCAGCCCCTCTGTTTCAGCCCCTCTGTTTCTCGCCCTCTGTTTCAGCCCCTCTGATTCAGCCCCTCTGTTTCAGCCCCTCTGATTCAGCCCCTCTGTTTCAGCCCCTCTGTTTCAGTCCCTCTGTTTCTCGCCCTCTGTTTCTCGCCCTCTGTTTCAGCCCTTCTGTTTCTCGCCCTCTGTTTCAGCCCCTCTGTTTCTCGCCCTCTGTTTCAGCCCCTCTGTTTCAGCCCCTCTGTTTCAGCCCCTCTGTTTCAGCCCCTCTGTTTCTCGCCCTCTGTTTCAGCCCCTCTGTTTCTTGCCCTCTGTTTCAGCCCCTCTGTTTCTCGCCCTCTGTTTCAGCCTCTCTGTTTCTCGCCCTCTGTTTCAGCCCCTCTGTTTCAGCCCCTCTGATTCAGCCCCTCTGTTTCAGCCCCTCTGTTTCTCGCCCTCTGTTTCAGCCCCTCTGATTCAGCCCCTCTGTTTCAGCCCCTCTGATTCAGCCCCTCTGTTTCAGCCCCTCTATTTCAGCCCCTCTGTTTCAGCCCCTCTGTTTCAGGCTCTCTGTTTCAGCCCGTCTGTTTCAGCCCCTCTGTTTCAGCCCCTCTGATTCAGTCCCTTCGTTTCTCGCCCTCTGTTTCAGCCCCTCTGTTTCAGCTCCTCTGATTCAGCCCCTCTGATTCAGCCCCTCTGTTTCTCGCCCTCTGTTTCTCGCCCTCTGTTTCAGCCCCTCTGTTTCTCGCCCTCTGTTTCTGCCCCTCTGTTTCAGCCCCTCTGTTTCAGCCCCTCTGTTTCTTGCCCTCTGTTTCAGCCCCTCTGTTTCAGCCCCTCTGTTTCAGCCCCTCCGATTCAGCCCCTCTGTTTCAGCCCCTCTGTTTCTGCCCCTCTGTTTCAGCCCCTCTGTTTCTTGCCCTTTGTTTCAGCCCCTCTGTTTCTCGCCCTCTGTTTCAGCCCCTCTGTTTCAGCCCCTCTGTTTCAGCCCCTCTGTTTCTCGCCCTCTGTTTCAGCCCCTCTGTTTCAGCCCTTCTGTTTCAGCCACGCGGTTTCAGCCCCTCTGTTTCTTGCCCTCTGTTTCAGCCCCTCTGTTTCTCGCCCTCTGTTTCAGCCCCTCTGTTTCTCGCCCTCTGTTTCAGCCCCTCTGTTTCGCACTCTCTGTTTCAGCCCCTCTGTTTCAGCCCCTCTGTTTCTCGCCCTCTGTTTCAGCCCCTCTGTTTCTCGCCCTCTGTTTCAGCCCCACTGATTCAGCGCCTCTGTTTCAGCCCCTCTGAATCAGCCCCTCTGTTTCAGCCCCTCTGTTTCAGCCCCTCTGTTTCTCGTCCTCTGTTTCAGCCCCTCTGTTTCTCACCCTCTGTTTCAGCACCTCTGTTTCAGCCCCTCTGTTTCTCGCCCTCTGTTTCAGCCCCTCTGTTTCTCGCCCTCTGTTTCAGCCCCTCTGATTCAGCCCCTCTGTTTCTAGCCCTCTGTTTCAGCCCCTCTGTTTCTCGCCATCTGTTTCAGCCCCTCTGTTTCTCGCCCTCTGTTTCAGCCCCTCTGTTTCAGCCCCTCTGTTTCTCGCCCTCTGTTTCAGCCCCTCTGTTTCTCGCCCTCTGTTTCAGCCTCTCTGTTTCTCGCCCTCTGTTTCAGCCCCTCTGTTTCAGCCCCTCTGATTCAGCCCCTCTGTTTCAGCCCCTCTGATTCAGTCCCTCTGTTTCAGACCCTCTATTTCAGCCCCTCTGTTTCAGCCACTCTGTTTCAGGCTCTCTGTTTCAGCCCGTCTATTTCAGCCCCTCTGTTTCAGCCCCTCTGTTTCAGCCCCTCTGTTTCAGCCCCACTGTTTCAGCTCCTCTGTTTCTCGCCCTCTGTTTCAGCCCCTCTGTTTCAGCCCTTCTGTTTCAGCCACGCGGTTTCAGCCCCTCTGTTTCTTGCCCTCTGTTTCAGCCCCTCTGTTTCTCGCCCTCTGTTTCAGCCCCTCTGTTTCTCGCCCTCTGTTTCAGCCCCTCTGTTTCGTACTCTCTGTTTCAGCCCCTCTGTTTCAGCCCCTCTGTTTCTCGCCCTCTGTTTCTGCTCCTCTGTTTCTCGCCCTCTGTTTCAGCCCCTCTGTTTCTCGCCCTCTGTTTCAGCCCCACTGATTCAGCCCCTCTGTTTCAGCCCCTCTGAATCAGCCCCTCTGTTTCAGCCCCTCTGTTTCAGCCCCTCTGTTTCTCGCCCTCTGTTTCAGCCCCTCTGTTTCTCACCCTCTGTTTCAGCACCTCTGTTTCAGCCCCTCTGTTTCTCGCCCTCTGTTTCAGCCCCTCTGTTTCTCGCCCTCTGTTTCAGCCCCTCTGATTCAGCCCCTCTGTTTATCGCCCTCTGTTTCAGCCCCTCTGTTTCTCGCCATCTGTTTCAGCCCCTCTGTTTCTCGCCCTCTGTTTCAGCCACTCTGTTTCTCGCCCTCTGTTTCAGCCACTCTGTTTCTCGCCCTCTGTTTCAGTCCCTCTGTTTCAGCCCCTCTGTTTCAGTCCCTCTGTTTCAGCCCCTCTGTTTCTCGCCCTCTGTTTCAGCCCCTCTGTTTCTCGCCCTCTGTTTCAGCCCCTCTGTTTCGCACTCTCTGTTTCAGCCCCTCTGTTTCAGCCCCTCTGTTTCTCGCCCTCTGTTTCAGCCCCTCTGTTTCTCGCCCTCTGTTTCAGCCCCACTGATTCAGCGCCTCTGTTTCAGCCCCTCTGAATCAGCCCCTCTGTTTCAGCCCCTCTGTTTCAGCCCCTCTGTTTCTCGTCCTCTGTTTCAGCCCCTCTGTTTCTCACCCTCTGTTTCAGCACCTCTGTTTCAGCCCCTCTGTTTCTCGCCCTCTGTTTCAGCCCCTCTGTTTCTCGCCCTCTGTTTCAGCCCCTCTGATTCAGCCCCTCTGTTTCTAGCCCTCTGTTTCAGCCCCTCTGTTTCTCGCCATCTGTTTCAGCCCCTCTGTTTCTCGCCCTCTGTTTCAGCCCCTCTGTTTCAGCCCCTCTGTTTCTCGCCCTCTGTTTCAGCCCCTCTGTTTCTCGCCCTCTGTTTCAGCCTCTCTGTTTCTCGCCCTCTGTTTCAGCCCCTCTGTTTAAGCCCCTCTGATTCAGCCCCTCTGTTTCAGCCCCTCTGATTCAGTCCCTCTGTTTCAGACCCTCTATTTCAGCCCCTCTGTTTCAGCCACTCTGTTTCAGGCTCTCTGTTTCAGCCCGTCTATTTCAGCCCCTCTGTTTCAGCCCCTCTGTTTCAGCCCCTCTGTTTCAGCCCCACTGTTTCAGCTCCTCTGTTTCTCGCCCTCTGTTTCAGCCCCTCTGTTTCAGCCCTTCTGTTTCAGCCACGCGGTTTCAGCCCCTCTGTTTCTTGCCCTCTGTTTCAGCCCCTCTGTTTCTCGCCCTCTGTTTCAGCCCCTCTGTTTCTCGCCCTCTGTTTCAGCCCCTCTGTTTCGTACTCTCTGTTTCAGCCCCTCTGTTTCAGCCCCTCTGTTTCTCGCCCTCTGTTTCTGCTCCTCTGTTTCTCGCCCTCTGTTTCAGCCCCTCTGTTTCTCGCCCTCTGTTTCAGCCCCACTGATTCAGCCCCTCTGTTTCAGCCCCTCTGAATCAGCCCCTCTGTTTCAGCCCCTCTGTTTCAGCCCCTCTGTTTCTCGCCCTCTGTTTCAGCCCCTCTGTTTCTCACCCTCTGTTTCAGCACCTCTGTTTCAGCCCCTCTGTTTCTCGCCCTCTGTTTCAGCCCCTCTGTTTCTCGCCCTCTGTTTCAGCCCCTCTGATTCAGCCCCTCTGTTTATCGCCCTCTGTTTCAGCCCCTCTGTTTCTCGCCATCTGTTTCAGCCCCTCTGTTTCTCGCCCTCTGTTTCAGCCACTCTGTTTCTCGCCCTCTGTTTCAGCCACTCTGTTTCTCGCCCTCTGTTTCAGTCCCTCTGTTTCAGCCCCTCTGTTTCAGTCCCTCTGTTTCAGCCCCTCTGTTTCTCGCCCTCTGTTTCAGCCCCTCTGTTTCTCGCCCTGTGTTTCAGCCTCTCTGTTTCTCGCCCTCTGTTTCAGCCCCACTGTTTCAGACCGTCTGTTTCAGCCCCTCTGTTTCAGCCCCTCTGTTTCTCGCCCTCTGTTTCAGCCCCTCTGTTTCTCGCCCTCTGTATCAGGCGCTTTGTTTCAGCCCCTTTGTTTCAGCCCCACTTTTTCAGCCCCTCTGTTTCTCGCCCTCTGTTTCTCGCCCTCTGTTTCAGCCACTCTGTTTCTCGCCCTCAGTTTCTGCCCCTCTGTTTCAGCCGATCTGATTCAGCCTGTCTGATTCAGCCCCTCTGTTTCTCGCCCTCTGTTTCAGCCACTCTGTTTCAGCCCCTCTGTTTCTTGCCCTCTGTTTCAGCCCCTCTGTTTCTCGCCCTCTGTTTCAGCCCCTCTGTTTCTCGCCCTCTGTTTCAGCCCCTCTGTTTCTCGCCCTCTGTTTCAGCCCCTCTGTTTCGCGCTCTCTGTTTCAGCCCCTCTGTTTCAGTCCCTCTGTTTCTTGCCCTCTGTTTCTGCCCCTCTGTTTCTCGCCCTCTTTTTCCGCCCCTCTGATTCAGCCCCTCTGTTTCAGACCCTCTGAATCAGCCACTCTGATTCAGCCCCTCTGTTTCAGCCCCTCTGTTTCAGCCCCTCTGTTTCTCGCCCTCTGTTTCAGCCCCTCTGTTTCTCTCCCTCTGTTTCAGCCCCTCTGTTTCAACCCCTCTGTTTCTCGCCCTCTGTTTCTAACCCCTCTGTTTCTCGGCATCTGTTTCAGCCCCTCTGATTCAGCCCCTCTGTTTCTCACCCTCTGTTTCAGCCCCTCTGTTTCTCGCCCTCTTTTTCAGCCCCTCTATTTCTTGCCCTCTGTTTCAGCCCCTCTGTTTCAGCCCCTCTGTTTCAGCCCCTCTGTTTCTCGTCCTCTGTTTCAGCCCCTCTGATTCTCGCCCTCTGTTTCATCCCCTCTGTTTCCCGCCCTCTGTTTCAGCCCCTTTATTTCTCGCCCTCTGTTTCAGCCCCTCTGTTTCAGCCCCACTGTTTCTCGCCCTCTGTTTCAGCCCCTCTGTTTCAGCCCCTCTGTTTCTCGCCCTCTGTTTCAGCCCCTCTGTTTCTCACCCTCTGTTTCAGCCCCTCTGTTTCAACCCCTCTGTTTCTCGCCCTCTGTTTCAGCCCCTCTGTTTCTCGGCATCTGTTTCAGCCCCTCTGATTCAGCCCCTCTGTTTCAGCCCCTCTGTTTCAGTCCCTCTGTTTCTCGCCCTCTGTTTCTCGCCCTCTGTTTCAGCCCCTCTGTTTCTCGCCCTCTGTTTCAGCCCCTCTGTTTCTCGCCCTCTGTTTCAGCCCCTCTGTTTCAGCCCCTCTGTTTCAGCCCCTCTGTTTCAGCCCCTCTGTTTCTCGCCCTCTGTTTCAGCCCCTCTGTTTCTTGCCCTCTGTTTCAGCCCCTCTGTTTCTCGCCCTCTGTTTCAGCCTCTCTGTTTCTCGCCCTCTGTTTCAGCCCCTCTGTTTCAGCCCCTCTGATTCAGCCCCTCTGTTTCAGCCCCTCTGTTTCTCGCCCTCTGTTTCGGCCCCTCTGATTCAGCCCCTCTGTTTCAGCCCCTCTGATTCAGCCCCTCTGTTTCAGCCCCTCTATTTCAGCCCCTCTGTTTCAGCCCCTCTGTTTCAGGCTCTCTGTTTCAGCCCGTCTGTTTCAGCCCCTCTGTTTCAGCCCCTCTGATTCAGTCCCTTCGTTTCTCGCCCTCTGTTTCAGCCCCTCTGTTTCAGCTCCTCTGATTCAGCCCCTCTGATTCAGCCCCTCTGTTTCTCGCCCTCTGTTTCTCGCCCTCTGTTTCAGCCCCTCTGTTTCTCGCCCTCTGTTTCTGCCCCTCTGTTTCAGCCCCTCTGTTTCAGCCCCTCTGTTTCTTGCCCTCTGTTTCAGCCCCTCTGTTTCAGCCCCTCTGTTTCAGCCCCTCCGATTCAGCCCCTCTGTTTCAGCCCCTCTGTTTCTGCCCCTCTGTTTCAGCCCCTCTGTTTCTCGCCCTTTGTTTCAGCCCCTCTGTTTCTCGCCCTCTGTTTCAGCCCCTCTGTTTCAGCCCCTCTGTTTCTCGCCCTCTGTTTCAGCCCCTCTGTTTCAGCCCTTCTGTTTCAGCCACGCGGTTTCAGCCCCTCTGTTTCTTGCCCTCTGTTTCAGCCCCTCTGTTTCTCGCCCTCTGTTTCAGCCCCTCTGTTTCTCGCCCTCTGTTTCAGCCCCTCTGTTTCGCACTCTCTGTTTCAGCCCCTCTGTTTCAGCCCCTCAGTTTCTCGGCCTCTGTTTCTGCTCCTCTGTTTCTCGCCCTCTGTTTCAGCCCCTCTGTTTCTCGCCGTCTGTTTCAGCCCCACTGATTCAGCGCCTCTGTTTCAGCCCCTCTGAATCAGCCCCTCTGTTTCAGCCCCTCTGTTTCAGCCCCTCTGTTTCTCGTCCTCTGTTTCAGCCCCTCTGTTTCTCACCCTCTGTTTCAGCACCTCTGTTTCAGCCCCTCTGTTTCTCGCCCTCTGTTTCAGCCCCTCTGTTTCTTGCCCTCTGTTTCAGCCCCTCTGATTCAGCCCCTCTGTTTCTCGCCCTCTGTTTCAGCCCCTCTGTTTCTCGCCATCTGTTTCAGCCCCTCTGTTTCTCGCCCTCTGTTTCAGCCCCTCTGTTTCAGCCCCTCTGTTTCTCGCCCTCTGTTTCAGCCCCTCTGTTTCTCGCCCTCTGTTTCAGCCTCTCTGTTTCTCGCCCTCTGTTTCAGCCCCTCTGTTTCAGCCCCTCTGATTCAGCCCCTCTGTTTCAGCCCCTCTGATTCAGTCCCTCTGTTTCAGACCCTCTATTTCAGCCCCTCTGTTTCAGCCACTCTGTTTCAGGCTCTCTGTTTCAGCCCGTCTATTTCAGCCCCTCTGTTTCAGCCCCTCTGTTTCAGCCCCTCTGTTTCAGCCCCACTGTTTCAGCTCCTCTGTTTCTCGCCCTCTGTTTCAGCCCCTCTGTTTCAGCCCTTCTGTTTCAGCCACGCGGTTTCAGCCCCTCTGTTTCTTGCCCTCTGTTTCAGCCCCTCTGTTTCTCGCCCTCTGTTTCAGCCCCTCTGTTTCTCGCCCTCTGTTTCAGCCCCTCTGTTTCGTACTCTCTGTTTCAGCCCCTCTGTTTCAGCCCCTCTGTTTCTCGCCCTCTGTTTCTGCTCCTCTGTTTCTCGCCCTCTGTTTCAGCCCCTCTGTTTCTCGCCCTCTGTTTCAGCCCCACTGATTCAGCCCCTCTGTTTCAGCCCCTCTGAATCAGCCCCTCTGTTTCAACCCCTCTGTTTCAGCCCCTCTGTTTCTCGCCCTCTGTTTCAGCCCCTCTGTTTCTCACCCTCTGTTTCAGCACCTCTGTTTCAGCCCCTCTGTTTCTCGCCCTCTGTTTCAGCCCCTCTGTTTCTCGCCCTCTGTTTCAGCCCCTCTGATTCAGCCCCTCTGTTTCTCGCCATCTGTTTCAGCCCCTCTGTTTCTCGCCCTCTGTTTCAGCCCCTCTGTTTCAGCCCCTCTGTTTCAGCCCCTCTGTTTCTCGCCCTCTGTTTCAGCCCCTCTGTTTCAATCCCTCTGTTTCAGCCTCTCTGTTTCTCGCCCTCTGTTTCAGCCCCTCTGTTTCAGCCCCTCTGATTCAGCCCCTCTGTTTCAGCCCGTCTGATTCAGCCCCTCTGTTTCAGACCCTCTATTTCAGACCCTCTGTTTCAGCCACTCTGTTTCAGGCTCTCTGTTTCAGCCCCTCTGTTTCAGCCACTCTGTTTCTCGCCCTCAGTTTCTGCCCCTCTGTTTCAGCCGATCTGATTCAGCCTGTCTGATTCAGCCCCTCTGTTTCTCGCCCTCTGTTTCAGCCACTCTGTTTCAGCCCCTCTGTTTCTTGCCCTCTGTTTCAGCCCCTCTGTTTCTCGCCCGCTGTTTCAGCCCCTCTGTTTCTCGCCCTCTGTTTCAGCCCCTCTGTTTCAGCCCCTCTGTTTCTCGCCCTCTGTTACAGCCCCTCTGATTCAGCCCCTCTGTTTCTCGCCCTCTGTTTCAGCCCCTCTGTTTCTCGCCCTCTGTTTCAGCCCCTCTGTTTCAGCCCCTCTGTTTCAGCCCCTCTGTTTCTCGCCCTCTGTTTCAGCCCCTCTGTTTCTCGCCCTCTGTTTCAGCCCCTCTGTTTCTCGCCCTCTGTTTCAGCCCCTCTGTTTCAGCCCCTCTGTTTCAGCCCCTCTGTTTCTCGCCCTCTGTTTCAGCCCCTGTGTTTCTCGCCCTCTGTTTCAGCCCCTCGGTTTCTCGCCCTCTGTTTCAGCCCCTCTATTTCTCGCCCTCTGTTTCAGCCCCTCTATTTTAGCCCCACTGTTTCAGCCCCTTTGTTTCAGCCACTATGTTTCTCGCCCTCTGTTTCAGCCCCTCTGTTTCCGCCCCTCTGTTTCAGCCCCTCTGTTTCTCGCTCTCTGTTTCAGCCCCTCTGTTTCCGCCCCTCTGTTTCAGCCCCTCTGTATCAGCCCCTCTGTTTCTCGCCCTCTGTTTCAGCCCCTCTGTTTCTAGCCCTCTGTTTCAGCCCCTCTGTTTCTCGCCCTCTGTTTCAGCCACTCTGTTTCTGGCCCTCTGTTTCAGCCCCTCTGTTTCTCGCTCTCTGTTTCAGCCCCTCTGTTTCCGCCCCTCTGTTTCAGCCCCTCTGTTTCAGCCCCTCTGTTTCTCGCCCTCTGTTTCAGCCACTCTGTTTCTCGCCCTCTGTTTCAGCCACTCTGTTTCTCGCCCTCTGTTTCAGTCCCTCTGTTTCAGCCCCTCTGTTTCAGTCCCTCTGTTTCAGCCCCTCTGTTTCTCGCCCTCTGTTTCAGCCCCTCTGTTTCTCGCCCTGTGTTTCAGCCTCTCTGTTTCTCGCCCTCTGTTTCAGCCCCACTGTTTCAGACCGTCTGTTTCAGCCCCTCTGTTTCAGCCCCTCTGTTTCTCGCCCTCTGTTTCAGCCCCTCTGTTTCTCGCCCTCTTTATCAGGCGCTTTGTTTCAGCCCCTTTGTTTCAGCCCCACTTTTTCAGCCCCTCTGTTTCTCGCCCTCTGTTTCTCGCCCTCTGTTTCAGCCACTCTGTTTCTCGCCCTCAGTTTCTGCCCCTCTGTTTCAGCCGATCTGATTCAGCCTGTCTGATTCAGCCCCTCTGTTTCTCGCCCTCTGTTTCAGCCACTCTGTTTCAGCCCCTCTGTTTCTTGCCCTCTGTTTCAGCCCCTCTGTTTCTCGCCCTCTGTTTCAGCCCCTCTGTTTCTCGCCCTCTGTTTCAGCCCCTCTGTTTCTCGCCCTCTGTTTCAGCCCCTCTGTTTCGCGCTCTCTGTTTCAGCCCCTCTGTTTCAGTCCCTCTGTTTCTTGCCCTCTGTTTCTGCCCCTCTGTTTCTCGCCCTCTTTTTCCGCCCCTCTGATTCAGCCCCTCTGTTTCAGACCCTCTGAATCAGCCACTCTGATTCAGCCCCTCTGTTTCAGCCCCTCTGTTTCAGCCCCTCTGTTTCTCGCCCTCTGTTTCAGCCCCTCTGTTTCTCTCCCTCTGTTTCAGCCCCTCTGTTTCAACCCCTCTGTTTCTCGCCCTCTGTTTCTAACCCCTCCGTTTCTCGGCATCTGTTTCAGCCCCTCTGATTCAGCCCCTCTGTTTCTCACCCTCTGTTTCAGCCCCTCTGTTTCTCGCCCTCTTTTTCAGCCCCTCTATTTCTTGCCCTCTGTTTCAGCCCCTCTGTTTCAGCCCCTCTGTTTCTCGTCCTCTGTTTCAGCCCCTCTGATTCTCGCCCTCTGTTTCATCCCCTCTGTTTCCCGCCCTCTGTTTCAGCCCCTTTATTTCTCGCCCTCTGTTTCAGCCCCTCTGTTTCAGCCCCACTGTTTCTCGCCCTCTGTTTCAGCCCCTCTGTTTCAGCCCCTCTGTTTCTCGCCCTCTGTTTCAGCCCCTCTGTTTCTCACCCTCTGTTTCAGCCCCTCTGTTTCAACCCCTCTGTTTCTCGCCCTCTGTTTCAGCCCCTCTGTTTCTCGGCATCTGTTTCAGCCCCTCTGATTCAGCCCCTCTGTTTCTCGCCCTCTGTTTCAGCCACTCTGTTTCAGCCCCTCTGTTTCTTGCATTCTGTTTCAGCCCCTCTGTTTCTCGCCCTCTGTTTCAGCCCCTCTGTTTCTCGCCCTCTGTTTCAGCCCCTCTGTTTCAGCCCCTCTGTTTCTCGCCCTCTGTTACAGCCCCTCTGATTCAGCCCCTCTGTTTCTCGCCCTCTGTTTCAGCCCCTCTGTTTCTCGCCCTCTGTTTCAGCCCCTCTGTTTCAGCCCCTCTGTTTCAGCCCCTCTGTTTCTCGCCCTCTGTTTCAGCCCCTCTGTTTCTCGCCCTCTGTTTCAGCCCCTCTGTTTCTCGCCCTCTGTTTCAGCCCCTCTGTTTCAGCCCCTCTGTTTCAGCCCCTCTGTTTCTCGCCCTCTGTTTCAGCCCCTCTGTTTCTCGCCCTCTGTTTCAGCCCCTCGGTTTCTCGCCCTCTGTTTCAGCCCCTCTATTTCTCGCCCTCTGTTTCAGCCCCTCTATTTTAGCCCCACTGTTTCAGCCCCTTTGTTTCAGCCACTATGTTTCTCGCCCTCTGTTTCAGCCCCTCTGTTTCCGCCCCTCTGTTTCAGCCCCTCTGTTTCTCGCTCTCTGTTTCAGCCCCTCTGTTTCCGCCCCTCTGTTTCAGCCCCTCTGTATCAGCCCCTCTGTTTCTCGCCCTCTGTTTCAGCCCCTCTGTTTCTTGCCCTCTGTTTCAGCCCCTCTGTTTCTCGCCCTCTGTTTCAGCCACTCTGTTTCTGGCCCTCTGTTTCAGCCCCTCTGTTTCTCGCTCTCTGTTTCAGCCCCTCTGTTTCCGCCCCTCTGTTTCAGCCCCTCTGTTTCAGCCCCTCTGTTTCTCGCCCTCTGTTTCAGCCACTCTGTTTCTCGCCCTCTGTTTCAGTCCCTCTGTTTCAGCCCCTCTGTTTCAGTCCCTCTGTTTCAGCCCCTCTGTTTCTCGCCCTCTGTTTCAGCCCCTCTGTTTCTCGCCCTGTGTTTCAGCCTCTCTGTTTCTCGCCCTCTGTTTCAGCCCCACTGTTTCAGACCGTCTGTTTCAGCCCCTCTGTTTCAGCCCCTCTGTTTCTCGCCCTCTGTTTCAGCCCCTCTGTTTCTCGCCCTCTTTATCAGGCGCTTTGTTTCAGCCCCTTTGTTTCAGCCCCACTTTTTCAGCCCCTCTGTTTCTCGCCCTCTGTTTCTCGCCCTCTGTTTCAGCCACTCTGTTTCTCGCCCTCAGTTTCTGCCCCTCTGTTTCAGCCGATCTGATTCAGCCTGTCTGATTCAGCCCCTCTGTTTCTCGCCCTCTGTTTCAGCCACTCTGTTTCAGCCCCTCTGTTTCTTGCCCTCTGTTTCAGCCCCTCTGTTTCTCGCCCTCTGTTTCAGCCCCTCTGTTTCTCGCCCTCTGTTTCAGCCCCTCTGTTTCTCGCCCTCTGTTTCAGCCCCTCTGTTTCGCGCTCTCTGTTTCAGCCCCTCTGTTTCAGTCCCTCTGTTTCTTGCCCTCTGTTTCTGCCCCTCTGTTTCTCGCCCTCTTTTTCCGCCCCTCTGATTCAGCCCCTCTGTTTCAGACCCTCTGAATCAGCCACTCTGATTCAGCCCCTCTGTTTCAGCCCCTCTGTTTCAGCCCCTCTGTTTCTCGCCCTCTGTTTCAGCCCCTCTGTTTCTCTCCCTCTGTTTCAGCCCCTCTGTTTCAACCCCTCTGTTTCTCGCCCTCTGTTTCTAACCCCTCCGTTTCTCGGCATCTGTTTCAGCCCCTCTGATTCAGCCCCTCTGTTTCTCACCCTCTGTTTCAGCCCCTCTGTTTCTCGCCCTCTTTTTCAGCCCCTCTATTTCTTGCCCTCTGTTTCAGCCCCTCTGTTTCAGCCCCTCTGTTTCAGCCCCTCTGTTTCTCGTCCTCTGTTTCAGCCCCTCTGATTCTCGCCCTCTGTTTCATCCCCTCTGTTTCCCGCCCTCTGTTTCAGCCCCTTTATTTCTCGCCCTCTGTTTCAGCCCCTCTGTTTCAGCCCCACTGTTTCTCGCCCTCTGTTTCAGCCCCTCTGTTTCAGCCCCTCTGTTTCTCGCCCTCTGTTTCAGCCCCTCTGTTTCTCACCCTCTGTTTCAGCCCCTCTGTTTCAACCCCTCTGTTTCTCGCCCTCTGTTTCAGCCCCTCTGTTTCTCGGCATCTGTTTCAGCCCCTCTGATTCAGCCCCTCTGTTTCAGCCCCTCTGTTTCAGTCCCTCTGTTTCTCGCCCTCTGTTTCTCGCCCTCTGTTTCAGCCCCTCTGTTTCTCGCCCTCTGTTTCAGCCCCTCTGTTTCTCGCCCTCTGTTTCAGCCCCTCAGTTTCAGCCCCTCTGTTTCAGCCGCTCTGTTTCAGCCCCTCTGTTTCTCGCCCTCTGTTTCAGCCCCTCTGTTTCTTGCCCTCTGTTTCAGCCCCTCTGTTTCTCGCCCTCTGTTTCAGTCTCTCTGTTTCTCGCCCTCTGTTTCAGCCCCTCTGTTTCAGCCCCTCTGATTCAGCCCCTCTGTTTCAGCCCCTCTGTTTCTCGCCCTCTGTTTCAGCCCCTCTGATTCAGCCCCTCTGTTTCAGCCCCTCTGATTCAGCCCCTCTGTTTCAGCCCCTCTATTTCAGCCCCTCTGTTTCAGCCCCTCTGTTTCAGGCTCTCTGTTTCAGCCCGTCTGTTTCAGCCCCTCTGTTTCAGCCCCTCTGATTCAGTCCCTTCGTTTCTCGCCCTCTGTTTCAGCCCCTCTGTTTCAGCTCCTCTGATTCAGCCCCTCTGATTCAGCCCCTCTGTTTCTCGCCCTCTGTTTCTCGCCCTCTGTTTCAGCCCCTCTGTTTCTCGCCCTCTGTTTCTGCCCCTCTGTTTCAGCCCCTCTGTTTCAGCCCCTCTGTTTCTTGCCCTCTGTTTCAGCCCCTCTGTTTCAGCCCCTCTGTTTCAGCCCCTCCGATTCAGCCCCTCTGTTTCAGCCCCTCTGTTTCTGCCCCTCTGTTTCAGCCCCTCTGTTTCTCGCCCTTTGTTTCAGCCCCTCTGTTTCTCGCCCTCTGTTTCAGCCCCTCTGTTTCAGCCCCTCTGTTTCAGCCCCTCTGTTTCTCGCCCTCTGTTTCAGCCCCTCTGTTTCAGCCCTTCTGTTTCAGCCACGCGGTTTCAGCCCCTCTGTTTCTTGCCCTCTGTTTCAGCCCCTCTGTTTCTCGCCCTCTGTTTCAGCCCCTCTGTTTCTCGCCCTCTGTTTCAGCCCCTCTGTTTCGCACTCTCTGTTTCAGCCCCTCTGTTTCAGCCCCTCTGTTTCTCGCCCTCTGTTTCTGCTCCTCTGTTTCTCGCCCTCTGTTTCAGCCCCTCTGTTTCTCGCCCTCTGTTTCAGCCCCACTGATTCAGCGCCTCTGTTTCAGCCCCTCTGAATCAGCCCCTCTGTTTCAGCCCCTCTGTTTCAGCCCCTCTGTTTCTCGTCCTCTGTTTCAGCCCCTCTGTTTCTCACCCTCTGTTTCAGCACGTCTGTTTCAGCCCCTCTGTTTCTCGCCCTCTGTTTCAGCCCCTCTGTTTCTCGCCCTCTGTTTCAGCCCCTCTGATTCAGCCCCTCTGTTTCTCGCCCTCTGTTTCAGCCCCTCTGTTTCTCGCCATCTGTTTCAGCCCCTCTGTTTCTCGCCCTCTGTTTCAGCCCCTCTGTTTCAGCCCCTCTGTTTCTCGCCCTCTGTTTCAGCCCCTCTGTTTCTCGCCCTCTGTTTCAGCCTCTCTGTTTCTCGCCCTCTGTTTCAGCCCCTCTGTTTCAGCCCCTCTGTTTCAGCCCCTCTGATTCAGTCCCTCTGTTTCAGACCCTCTATTTCAGCCCCTCTGTTTCAGCCACTCTGTTTCAGGCTCTCTGTTTCAGCCCGTCTATTTCAGCCCCTCTGTTTCAGCCCCTCTGTTTCAGCCCCTCTGTTTCAGCCCCACTGTTTCAGCTCCTCTGTTTCTCGCCCTCTGTTTCAGCCCCTCTGTTTCAGCCCTTCTGTTTCAGCCACGCGGTTTCAGCCCCTCTGTTTCTTGCCCTCTGTTTCAGCCCCTCTGTTTCTCGCCCTCTGTTTCAGCCCCTCTGTTTCTCGCCCTCTGTTTCAGCCCCTCTGTTTCGTACTCTCTGTTTCAGCCCCTCTGTTTCAGCCCCTCTGTTTCTCGCCCTCTGTTTCTGCTCCTCTGTTTCTCGCCCTCTGTTTCAGCCCCTCTGTTTCTCGCCCTCTGTTTCAGCCCCACTGATTCAGCCCCTCTGTTTCAGCCCCTCTGAATCAGCCCCTCTGTTTCAGCCCCTCTGTTTCAGCCCCTCTGTTTCTCGCCCTCTGTTTCAGCCCCTCTGTTTCTCACCCTCTGTTTCAGCACCTCTGTTTCAGCCCCTCTGTTTCTCGCCCTCTGTTTCAGCCCCTCTGTTTCTCGCCCTCTGTTTCAGCCCCTCTGATTCAGCCCCTCTGTTTATCGCCCTCTGTTTCAGCCCCTCTGTTTCTCGCCATCTGTTTCAGCCCCTCTGTTTCTCGCCCTCTGTTTCAGCCACTCTGTTTCTCGCCCTCTGTTTCAGCCACTCTGTTTCTCGCCCTCTGTTTCAGTCCCTCTGTTTCAGCCCCTCTGTTTCAGTCCCTCTGTTTCAGCCCCTCTGTTTCTCGCCCTCTGTTTCAGCCCCTCTGTTTCTCGCCCTGTGTTTCAGCCTCTCTGTTTCTCGCCCTCTGTTTCAGCCCCACTGTTTCAGACCGTCTGTTTCAGCCCCTCTGTTTCAGCCCCTCTGTTTCTCGCCCTCTGTTTCAGCCCCTCTGTTTCTCGCCCTCTGTATCAGGCGCTTTGTTTCAGCCCCTTTGTTTCAGCCCCACTTTTTCAGCCCCTCTGTTTCTCGCCCTCTGTTTCTCGCCCTCTGTTTCAGCCACTCTGTTTCTCGCCCTCAGTTTCTGCCCCACTGTTTCAGCCGATCTGATTCAGCCTGTCTGATTCAGCCCCTCTGTTTCTCGCCCTCTGTTTCAGCCACTCTGTTTCAGCCCCTCTGTTTCTTGCCCTCTGTTTCAGCCCCTCTGTTTCTCGCCCTCTGTTTCAGCCCCTCTGTTTCTCGCCCACTGTTTCAGCCCCTCTGTTTCTCGCCCTCTGTTTCAGCCCCTCTGTTTCGCGCTCTCTGTTTCAGCCCCTCTGTTTCAGTCCCTCTGTTTCTTGCCCTCTGTTTCTGCCCCTCTGTTTCTCGCCCTCTTTTTCCGCCCCTCTGATTCAGCCCCTCTGTTTCAGACCCTCTGAATCAGCCACTCTGATTCAGCCCCTCTGTTTCAGCCCCTCTGTTTCAGCCCCTCTGTTTCTCGCCCTCTGTTTCAGCCCCTCTGTTTCTCTCCCTCTGTTTCAGCCCCTCTGTTTCAACCCCTCTGATTCTCGCCCTCTGTTTCTAACCCCTCTGATTCAGCCCCTCTGTTTCAGCCCCTCTGTTTCTCGCCCTCTGTTTCTCACCCTCTGTTTCAGCCCCTCTGTTTCAGCCCCTCTGTTTCTCGTCCTCTGTTTCAGCCCCTCTGATTCTCGCCCTCTGTTTCATCCCCTCTGTTTCCCGCCCTCTGTTTCAGCCCCTTTATTTCTCGCCCTCTGTTTCTCACCCTCTGTTTCAGCCCCTCTGTTTCAGACCCTCTGAATCAGCCACTCTGATTCAGCCCCTCTGTTTCAGCCCCTCTGTTTCAGCCCATCCGTTTCTCGCCCTCTGTTTCAGCCCCTCTGTTTCTCTCCCTCTGTTTCAGCCCCTCTGTTTCAACCCCTCTGATTCTCGCCCTCTGTTTCTAACCCCTCTGTTTCTCGGCATCTGTTTCAGCCCCTCTGATTCAGCCCCTCTGTTTCTCACCCTCTGTTTCAGCCCCTCTGTTTCTCGCCCTCTTTTTCAGCCCCTCTATTTCTTGCCCTCTGTTTCAGCCCCTCTGTTTCAGCCCCTCTGTTTCAGCCCCTCTGTTTCTCGTCCTCTGTTTCAGCCCCTCTGATTCTCGCCCTCTGTTTCATCCCCTCTGTTTCCCGCCCTCTGTTTCAGCCCCTTTATTTCTCGCCCTCTGTTTCAGCCCCTCTGTTTCAGCCCCACTGTTTCACGCCCTCTGATTCAGCCCCTCTGTTTCAGCCCCTCTGTTTCTCGCCCTGTTTCTCACCCTCTGTTTCAGCCCCTCTGTTTCAGTCCCTCTGTTTATCGCCCTCTGTTTCTCGCCCTCTGTTTCAGCCCCTCTGTTTCTCGCCCTCTGTTTCAGCCCCTCTGTTTCTCGCCCTCTGTTTCAGCCCCTCTGTTTCAGCCCCTCTGTTTCAGCCCCTCTGTTTCAGCCCCTCTGTTTCTCGCCCTCTGTTTCAGCCCCTCTGTTTCTTGCCCTCTGTTTCAGCCCCTCTGTTTCTCGCCCTCTGTTTCAGCCTCTCTGTTTCTCGCCCTCTGTTTCAGCCCCTCTGTTTCAGCCCCTCTGATTCAGCCCCTCTGTTTCAGCCCCTCTGTTTCTCGCCCTCTGTTTCAGCCCCTCTGATTCAGCCCCTCTGTTTCAGCCCCTCTGATTCAGCCCCTCTGTTTCAGCCCCTCTGTTTCAGTCCCTCTGTTTCTCGCCCTCTGTTTCTCGCCCTCTGTTTCAGCCCTTCTGTTTCTCGCCCTCTGTTTCAGCCCCTCTGTTTCTCGCCCTCTGTTTCAGCCCCTCTGTTTCAGCCCCTCTGTTTCAGCCCCTCTGTTTCAGCCCCTCTGTTTCTCGCCCTCTGTTTCAGCCCCTCTGTTTCTTGCCCTCTGTTTCATCCCCTCTGTTTCTCGCCCTCTGTTTCAGCCTCTCTGTTTCTCGCCCTCTGTTTCAGCCCCTCTGTTTCAGCCCCTCTGATTCAGCCCCTCTGTTTCAGCCCCTCTGTTTCTCGCCCTCTGTTTCAGCCCCTCTGATTCAGCCCCTCTGTTTCAGCCCCTCTGATTCAGCCCCTCTGTTTCAGCCCCTCTATTTCAGCCCCTCTGTTTCAGCCCCTCTGTTTCAGGCTCTCTGTTTCAGCCCGTCTGTTTCAGCCCCTCTGTTTCAGCCCCTCTGATTCAGTCCCTTCGTTTCTCGCCCTCTGTTTCAGCCCCTCTGTTTCAGCTCCTCTGATTCAGCCCCTCTGATTCAGCCCCTCTGTTTCTCGCCCTCTGTTTCTCGCCCTCTGTTTCAGCCCCTCTGTTTCTCGCCCTCTGTTTCTGCCCCTCTGTTTCAGCCCCTCTGTTTCAGCCCCTCTGTTTCTTGCCCTCTGTTTCAGCCCCTCTGTTTCAGCCCCTCTGTTTCAGCCCCTCCGATTCAGCCCCTCTGTTTCAGCCCCTCTGTTTCTGCCCCTCTGTTTCAGCCCCTCTGTTTCTTGCCCTTTGTTTCAGCCCCTCTGTTTCTCGCCCTCTGTTTCAGCCCCTCTGTTTCAGCCCCTCTGTTTCAGCCCCTCTGTTTCTCGCCCTCTGTTTCAGCCCCTCTGTTTCAGCCCTTCTGTTTCAGCCACGCGGTTTCAGCCCCTCTGTTTCTTGCCCTCTGTTTCAGCCCCTCTGTTTCTCGCCCTCTGTTTCAGCCCCTCTGTTTCTCGCCCTCTGTTTCAGCCCCTCTGTTTCGCACTCTCTGTTTCAGCCCCTCTGTTTCAGCCCCTCTGTTTCTCGCCCTCTGTTTCAGCCCCTCTGTTTCTCGCCCTCTGTTTCAGCCCCACTGATTCAGCGCCTCTGTTTCAGCCCCTCTGAATCAGCCCCTCTGTTTCAGCCCCTCTGTTTCAGCCCCTCTGTTTCTCGTCCTCTGTTTCAGCCCCTCTGTTTCTCACCCTCTGTTTCAGCACCTCTGTTTCAGCCCCTCTGTTTCTCGCCCTCTGTTTCAGCCCCTCTGTTTCTCGCCCTCTGTTTCAGCCCCTCTGATTCAGCCCCTCTGTTTCTAGCCCTCTGTTTCAGCCCCTCTGTTTCTCGCCATCTGTTTCAGCCCCTCTGTTTCTCGCCCTCTGTTTCAGCCCCTCTGTTTCAGCCCCTCTGTTTCTCGCCCTCTGTTTCAGCCCCTCTGTTTCTCGCCCTCTGTTTCAGCCTCTCTGTTTCTCGCCCTCTGTTTCAGCCCCTCTGTTTCAGCCCCTCTGATTCAGCCCCTCTGTTTCAGCCCCTCTGATTCAGTCCCTCTGTTTCAGACCCTCTATTTCAGCCCCTCTGTTTCAGCCACTCTGTTTCAGGCTCTCTGTTTCAGCCCGTCTATTTCAGCCCCTCTGTTTCAGCCCCTCTGTTTCAGCCCCTCTGTTTCAGCCCCACTGTTTCAGCTCCTCTGTTTCTCGCCCTCTGTTTCAGCCCCTCTGTTTCAGCCCTTCTGTTTCAGCCACGCGGTTTCAGCCCCTCTGTTTCTTGCCCTCTGTTTCAGCCCCTCTGTTTCTCGCCCTCTGTTTCAGCCCCTCTGTTTCTCGCCCTCTGTTTCAGCCCCTCTGTTTCGTACTCTCTGTTTCAGCCCCTCTGTTTCAGCCCCTCTGTTTCTCGCCCTCTGTTTCTGCTCCTCTGTTTCTCGCCCTCTGTTTCAGCCCCTCTGTTTCTCGCCCTCTGTTTCAGCCCCACTGATTCAGCCCCTCTGTTTCAGCCCCTCTGAATCAGCCCCTCTGTTTCAGCCCCTCTGTTTCAGCCCCTCTGTTTCTCGCCCTCTGTTTCAGCCCCTCTGTTTCTCACCCTCTGTTTCAGCACCTCTGTTTCAGCCCCTCTGTTTCTCGCCCTCTGTTTCAGCCCCTCTGTTTCTCGCCCTCTGTTTCAGCCCCTCTGATTCAGCCCCTCTGTTTATCGCCCTCTGTTTCAGCCCCTCTGTTTCTCGCCATCTGTTTCAGCCCCTCTGTTTCTCGCCCTCTGTTTCAGCCACTCTGTTTCTCGCCCTCTGTTTCAGCCACTCTGTTTCTCGCCCTCTGTTTCAGTCCCTCTGTTTCAGCCCCTCTGTTTCAGTCCCTCTGTTTCAGCCCCTCTGTTTCTCGCCCTCTGTTTCAGCCCCTCTGTTTCTCGCCCTCTGTTTCAGCCCCTCTGTTTCGCACTCTCTGTTTCAGCCCCTCTGTTTCAGCCCCTCTGTTTCTCGCCCTCTGTTTCAGCCCCTCTGTTTCTCGCCCTCTGTTTCAGCCCCACTGATTCAGCGCCTCTGTTTCAGCCCCTCTGAATCAGCCCCTCTGTTTCAGCCCCTCTGTTTCAGCCCCTCTGTTTCTCGTCCTCTGTTTCAGCCCCTCTGTTTCTCACCCTCTGTTTCAGCACCTCTGTTTCAGCCCCTCTGTTTCTCGCCCTCTGTTTCAGCCCCTCTGTTTCTCGCCCTCTGTTTCAGCCCCTCTGATTCAGCCCCTCTGTTTCTAGCCCTCTGTTTCAGCCCCTCTGTTTCTCGCCATCTGTTTCAGCCCCTCTGTTTCTCGCCCTCTGTTTCAGCCCCTCTGTTTCAGCCCCTCTGTTTCTCGCCCTCTGTTTCAGCCCCTCTGTTTCTCGCCCTCTGTTTCAGCCTCTCTGTTTCTCGCCCTCTGTTTCAGCCCCTCTGTTTAAGCCCCTCTGATTCAGCCCCTCTGTTTCAGCCCCTCTGATTCAGTCCCTCTGTTTCAGACCCTCTATTTCAGCCCCTCTGTTTCAGCCACTCTGTTTCAGGCTCTCTGTTTCAGCCCGTCTATTTCAGCCCCTCTGTTTCAGCCCCTCTGTTTCAGCCCCTCTGTTTCAGCCCCACTGTTTCAGCTCCTCTGTTTCTCGCCCTCTGTTTCAGCCCCTCTGTTTCAGCCCTTCTGTTTCAGCCACGCGGTTTCAGCCCCTCTGTTTCTTGCCCTCTGTTTCAGCCCCTCTGTTTCTCGCCCTCTGTTTCAGCCCCTCTGTTTCTCGCCCTCTGTTTCAGCCCCTCTGTTTCGTACTCTCTGTTTCAGCCCCTCTGTTTCAGCCCCTCTGTTTCTCGCCCTCTGTTTCTGCTCCTCTGTTTCTCGCCCTCTGTTTCAGCCCCTCTGTTTCTCGCCCTCTGTTTCAGCCCCACTGATTCAGCCCCTCTGTTTCAGCCCCTCTGAATCAGCCCCTCTGTTTCAGCCCCTCTGTTTCAGCCCCTCTGTTTCTCGCCCTCTGTTTCAGCCCCTCTGTTTCTCACCCTCTGTTTCAGCACCTCTGTTTCAGCCCCTCTGTTTCTCGCCCTCTGTTTCAGCCCCTCTGTTTCTCGCCCTCTGTTTCAGCCCCTCTGATTCAGCCCCTCTGTTTATCGCCCTCTGTTTCAGCCCCTCTGTTTCTCGCCATCTGTTTCAGCCCCTCTGTTTCTCGCCCTCTGTTTCAGCCACTCTGTTTCTCGCCCTCTGTTTCAGCCACTCTGTTTCTCGCCCTCTGTTTCAGTCCCTCTGTTTCAGCCCCTCTGTTTCAGTCCCTCTGTTTCAGCCCCTCTGTTTCTCGCCCTCTGTTTCAGCCCCTCTGTTTCTCGCCCTGTGTTTCAGCCTCTCTGTTTCTCGCCCTCTGTTTCAGCCCCACTGTTTCAGACCGTCTGTTTCAGCCCCTCTGTTTCAGCCCCTCTGTTTCTCGCCCTCTGTTTCAGCCCCTCTGTTTCTCGCCCTCTGTATCAGGCGCTTTGTTTCAGCCCCTTTGTTTCAGCCCCACTTTTTCAGCCCCTCTGTTTCTCGCCCTCTGTTTCTCGCCCTCTGTTTCAGCCACTCTGTTTCTCGCCCTCAGTTTCTGCCCCTCTGTTTCAGCCGATCTGATTCAGCCTGTCTGATTCAGCCCCTCTGTTTCTCGCCCTCTGTTTCAGCCACTCTGTTTCAGCCCCTCTGTTTCTTGCCCTCTGTTTCAGCCCCTCTGTTTCTCGCCCTCTGTTTCAGCCCCTCTGTTTCTCGCCCTCTGTTTCAGCCCCTCTGTTTCTCGCCCTCTGTTTCAGCCCCTCTGTTTCGCGCTCTCTGTTTCAGCCCCTCTGTTTCAGTCCCTCTGTTTCTTGCCCTCTGTTTCTGCCCCTCTGTTTCTCGCCCTCTTTTTCCGCCCCTCTGATTCAGCCCCTCTGTTTCAGACCCTCTGAATCAGCCACTCTGATTCAGCCCCTCTGTTTCAGCCCCTCTGTTTCAGCCCCTCTGTTTCTCGCCCTCTGTTTCAGCCCCTCTGTTTCTCTCCCTCTGTTTCAGCCCCTCTGTTTCAACCCCTCTGTTTCTCGCCCTCTGTTTCTAACCCCTCTGTTTCTCGGCATCTGTTTCAGCCCCTCTGATTCAGCCCCTCTGTTTCTCACCCTCTGTTTCAGCCCCTCTGTTTCTCGCCCTCTTTTTCAGCCCCTCTATTTCTTGCCCTCTGTTTCAGCCCCTCTGTTTCAGCCCCTCTGTTTCAGCCCCTCTGTTTCTCGTCCTCTGTTTCAGCCCCTCTGATTCTCGCCCTCTGTTTCATCCCCTCTGTTTCCCGCCCTCTGTTTCAGCCCCTTTATTTCTCGCCCTCTGTTTCAGCCCCTCTGTTTCAGCCCCACTGTTTCTCGCCCTCTGTTTCAGCCCCTCTGTTTCAGCCCCTCTGTTTCTCGCCCTCTGTTTCAGCCCCTCTGTTTCTCACCCTCTGTTTCAGCCCCTCTGTTTCAACCCCTCTGTTTCTCGCCCTCTGTTTCAGCCCCTCTGTTTCTCGGCATCTGTTTCAGCCCCTCTGATTCAGCCCCTCTGTTTCAGCCCCTCTGTTTCAGTCCCTCTGTTTCTCGCCCTCTGTTTCTCGCCCTCTGTTTCAGCCCCTCTGTTTCTCGCCCTCTGTTTCAGCCCCTCTGTTTCTCGCCCTCTGTTTCAGCCCCTCTGTTTCAGCCCCTCTGTTTCAGCCCCTCTGTTTCAGCCCCTCTGTTTCTCGCCCTCTGTTTCAGCCCCTCTGTTTCTTGCCCTCTGTTTCAGCCCCTCTGTTTCTCGCCCTCTGTTTCAGCCTCTCTGTTTCTCGCCCTCTGTTTCAGCCCCTCTGTTTCAGCCCCTCTGATTCAGCCCCTCTGTTTCAGCCCCTCTGTTTCTCGCCCTCTGTTTCGGCCCCTCTGATTCAGCCCCTCTGTTTCAGCCCCTCTGATTCAGCCCCTCTGTTTCAGCCCCTCTATTTCAGCCCCTCTGTTTCAGCCCCTCTGTTTCAGGCTCTCTGTTTCAGCCCGTCTGTTTCAGCCCCTCTGTTTCAGCCCCTCTGATTCAGTCCCTTCGTTTCTCGCCCTCTGTTTCAGCCCCTCTGTTTCAGCTCCTCTGATTCAGCCCCTCTGATTCAGCCCCTCTGTTTCTCGCCCTCTGTTTCTCGCCCTCTGTTTCAGCCCCTCTGTTTCTCGCCCTCTGTTTCTGCCCCTCTGTTTCAGCCCCTCTGTTTCAGCCCCTCTGTTTCTTGCCCTCTGTTTCAGCCCCTCTGTTTCAGCCCCTCTGTTTCAGCCCCTCCGATTCAGCCCCTCTGTTTCAGCCCCTCTGTTTCTGCCCCTCTGTTTCAGCCCCTCTGTTTCTCGCCCTTTGTTTCAGCCCCTCTGTTTCTCGCCCTCTGTTTCAGCCCCTCTGTTTCAGCCCCTCTGTTTCTCGCCCTCTGTTTCAGCCCCTCTGTTTCAGCCCTTCTGTTTCAGCCACGCGGTTTCAGCCCCTCTGTTTCTTGCCCTCTGTTTCAGCCCCTCTGTTTCTCACCCTCTGTTTCAGCCCCTCTGTTTCTCGCCCTCTGTTTCAGCCCCTCTGTTTCGCACTCTCTGTTTCAGCCCCTCTGTTTCAGCCCCTCAGTTTCTCGGCCTCTGTTTCTGCTCCTCTGTTTCTCGCCCTCTGTTTCAGCCCCTCTGTTTCTCGCCGTCTGTTTCAGCCCCACTGATTCAGCGCCTCTGTTTCAGCCCCTCTGAATCAGCCCCTCTGTTTCAGCCCCTCTGTTTCAGCCCCTCTGTTTCTCGTCCTCTGTTTCAGCCCCTCTGTTTCTCACCCTCTGTTTCAGCACCTCTGTTTCAGCCCCTCTGTTTCTCGCCCTCTGTTTCAGCCCCTCTGTTTCTCGCCCTCTGTTTCAGCCCCTCTGATTCAGCCCCTCTGTTTCTCGCCCTCTGTTTCAGCCCCTCTGTTTCTCGCCATCTGTTTCAGCCCCTCTGTTTCTCGCCCTCTGTTTCAGCCCCTCTGTTTCAGCCCCTCTGTTTCTCGCCCTCTGTTTCAGCCCCTCTGTTTCTCGCCCTCTGTTTCAGCCTCTCTGTTTCTCGCCCTCTGTTTCAGCCCCTCTGTTTCAGCCCCTCTGATTCAGCCCCTCTGTTTCAGCCCCTCTGATTCAGTCCCTCTGTTTCAGACCCTCTATTTCAGCCCCTCTGTTTCAGCCACTCTGTTTCAGGCTCTCTGTTTCAGCCCGTCTATTTCAGCCCCTCTGTTTCAGCCCCTCTGTTTCAGCCCCTCTGTTTCAGCCCCACTGTTTCAGCTCCTCTGTTTCTCGCTCTCTGTTTCAGCCCCTCTGTTTCAGCCCTTCTGTTTCAGCCACGCGGTTTCAGCCCCTCTGTTTCTTGCCCTCTGTTTCAGCCCCTCTGTTTCTCGCCCTCTGTTTCAGCCCCTCTGTTTCTCGCCCTCTGTTTCAGCCCCTCTGTTTCGTACTCTCTGTTTCAGCCCCTCTGTTTCAGCCCCTCTGTTTCTCGCCCTCTGTTTCTGCTCCTCTGTTTCTCGCCCTCTGTTTCAGCCCCTCTGTTTCTCGCCCTCTGTTTCAGCCCCACTGATTCAGCCCCTCTGTTTCAGCCCCTCTGAATCAGCCCCTCTGTTTCAACCCCTCTGTTTCAGCCCCTCTGTTTCTCGCCCTCTGTTTCAGCCCCTCTGTTTCTCACCCTCTGTTTCAGCACCTCTGTTTCAGCCCCTCTGTTTCTCGCCCTCTGTTTCAGCCCCTCTGTTTCTCGCCCTCTGTTTCAGCCCCTCTGATTCAGCCCCTCTGTTTCTCGCCATCTGTTTCAGCCCCTCTGTTTCTCGCCCTCTGTTTCAGCCCCTCTGTTTCAGCCCCTCTGTTTCAGCCCCTCTGTTTCTCGCCCTCTGTTTCAGCCCCTCTGTTTCAATCCCTCTGTTTCAGCCTCTCTGTTTCTCGCCCTCTGTTTCAGCCCCTCTGTTTCAGCCCCTCTGATTCAGCCCCTCTGTTTCAGCCCGTCTGATTCAGCCCCTCTGTTTCAGACCCTCTATTTCAGACCCTCTGTTTCAGCCACTCTGTTTCAGGCTCTCTGTTTCAGCCCCTCTGTTTCAGCCCCTCTGATTCAGTACCTTAGTTTCTCGCCCTCTGTTTCAGCCCCTCTGTTTCAGCCCCTCTATTTCAGCCCCTCTGTTTCAGCCCCTCTGTTTCTCGCCCTCTGTTTCAGCCCCTCTGTTTCTCGCCCTCTGTTTCAGCCCCTCTGTTTCAGCCCCTCTGTTTCTCGCCCTCTCTTTCAGCCCCTCTGTTTCTCGCCCTCTGTTTCAGCCCCTCTGTTTCTCGCCCTCTGTTTCAGCCCCTCTATTTCTCGCCCTCTGTTTCAGCCCCTCTATTTTAGCCCCACTGTTTCAGCCCCTTTGTTTCAGCCACTATGTTTCTCGCCCTCTGTTTCAGCCCCTCTGTTTCCGCCCCTCTGTTTCAGCCCCTCTGTTTCTCGCTCTCTGTTTCAGCCCCTCTGTTTCCGCCCCTCTGTTTCAGCCCCTCTGTTTCAGCCCCTCTGTTTCTCGCCCTCTGTTTCAGCCCCTCCATTTCTTGCCCTCTGTTTCAGCCCCTCTGTTTCTCGCCCTCTGTTTCAGCCACTCTGTTTCTGGCCCTCTGTTTCAGTCCCTCTGTTTCTCGCTCTCTGTTTCAGCCCCTCTGTTTCCGCCCCTCTGTTTCAGCCCCTCTGTTTCAGCCCCTCTGTTTCTCGCCCTCTGTTTCAGCCACTCTGTTTCTCGCCCTCTGTTTCAGCCACTCTGTTTCTCGCCTTCTGTTTCAGTCCCTCTGTTTCAGCCCCTCTGTTTCAGTCCCTCTGTTTCAGCCCCTCTGTTTCTCGCCCTCTGTTTCAGCCCCTCTGTTTCTCGCCCTGTGTTGCAGCCTCTCTGTTTCTCGCCCTCTGTTTCAGCCCCACTGTTTCAGACCGTCTGTTTCAGCCCCTCTGTTTCAGCCCCTCTGTTTCTCGCCCTCTGTTTCAGCCCCTCTGTTTCTCGCCCTCTGTATCAGGCGCTTTGTTTCAGCCCCTTTGTTTCAGCCCCACTTTTTCAGCCCCTCTGTTTCTCGCCCTCTGTTTCTCGCCCTCTGTTTCAGCCACTCTGTTTCTCGCCCTCAGTTTCTGCCCCTCTGTTTCAGCCGATCTGATTCAGCCTGTCTGATTCAGCCCCTCTGTTTCTCGCCCTCTGTTTCAGCCACTCTGTTTCAGCCCCTCTGTTTCTTGCCCTCTGTTTCAGCCCCTCTGTTTCTCGCCCTCTGTTTCAGCCCCTCTGTTTCTCGCCCTCTGTTTCAGCCCCTCTTTTTCTCGCCCTCTGTTTCAGCCCCTCTGTTTCGCGCTCTCTGTTTCAGCCCCTCTGTTTCAGTCCCTCTGTTTCTTGCCCTCTGTTTCTGCCCCTCTGTTTCTCGCCCTCTTTTTCCGCCCCTCTGATTCAGCCCCTCTGTTTCAGACCCTCTGAATCAGCCACTCTGATTCAGCCCCTCTGTTTCAGCCCCTCTGTTTCAGCCCCTCTGTTTCTCGCCCTCTGTTTCAGCCCCTCTGTTTCTCTCCCTCTGTTTCAGCCCCTCTGTTTCAACCCCTCTGTTTCTCGCCCTCTGTTTCAGCCCCTCTGTTTCTCGGCATCTGTTTCAGCCCCTCTGATTCAGCCCCTCTGTTTCTCACCCTCTGTTTCAGCCCCTCTGTTTCTCGCCCTCTTTTTCAGCCCCTCTATTTCTTGCCCTCTGTTTCAGCCCCTCTGTTTCAGCCCCTCTGTTTCAGCCCCTCTGTTTCTCGTCCTCTGTTTCAGCCCCTCTGATTCTCGCCCTCTGTTTCATCCCCTCTGTTTCCCGCCCTCTGTTTCAGCCCCTTTATTTCTCGCCCTCTGTTTCAGCCCCTCTGTTTCAGCCCCACTGTTTCTCGCCCTCTGTTTCAGCCCCTCTGTTTCAGTCCCTCTGTTTCTCGCCCTCTGTTTCAGCCCCTCTGTTTCTCACCCTCTGTTTCAGCCCCTCTGTTTCAACCCCTCTGTTTCTCGCCCTCTGTTTCAGCCCCTCTGTTTCTCGGCATCTGTTTCAGCCCCTCTGATTCAGCCCCTCTGTTTCAGCCCCTCTGTTTCAGTCCCTCTGTTTCTCGCCCTCTGTTTCTCGCCCTCTGTTTCAGCCCCTCTGTTTCTCGCCCTCTGTTTCAGCCCCTCTGTTTCTCGCCCTCTGTTTCAGCCCCTCTGTTTCAGCCCCTCTGTTTCAGCCCCTCTGTTTCAGCCCCTCTGTTTCTCGCCCTCTGTTTCAGCCCCTCTGTTTCTTGCCCTCTGTTTCAGCCCCTCTGTTTCTCGCCCTCTGTTTCAGCCTCTCTGTTTCTCGCCCTCTGTTTCAGCCCCTCTGTTTCAGCCCCTCTGATTCAGCCCCTCTGTTTCAGCCCCTCTGTTTCTCGCCCTCTGTTTCAGCCCCTCTGATTCAGCCCCTCTGTTTCAGCCCCTCTGATTCAGCCCCTCTGTTTCAGCCCCTCTATTTCAGCCCCTCTGTTTCAGCCCCTCTGTTTCAGGCTCTCTGTTTCAGCCCGTCTGTTTCAGCCCCTCTGTTTCAGCCCCTCTGATTCAGTCCCTTCGTTTCTCGCCCTCTGTTTCAGCCCCTCTGTTTCAGCTCCTCTGATTCAGCCCCTCTGATTCAGCCCCTCTGTTTCTCGCCCTCTGTTTCTCGCCCTCTGTTTCAGCCCCTCTGTTTCAGCCCCTCTGTTTCTTGCCCTCTGTTTCAGCCCCTCTGTTTCAGCCCCTCTGTTTCAGCCCCTCCGATTAAGCCCCTCTGTTTCAGCCCCTCTGTTTCCGCCCCTCTGTTTCAGCCCCTCTGTTTCCGCCCCTCTGTTTCTCGCCCTCTGTTTCAGCCACTCTGTTTCTCGCCCTCTGTTTCAGCCACTCTGTTTCTCGCCCTCTGTTTCAGTCCCTCTGTTTCAGCCCCTCTGTTTCAGTCCCTCTGTTTCAGCCCCTCTGTTTCTCGCCCTCTGTTTCAGCCCCTCTGTTTCTCGCCCTGTGTTTCAGCCTCTCTGTTTCTCGCCCTCTGTTTCAGCCCCACTGTTTCAGACCGTCTGTTTCAGCCCCTCTGTTTCAGCCCCTCTGTTTCTCGCCCTCTGTTTCAGCCCCTCTGTTTCTCGCCCTCTGTATCAGGCGCTTTGTTTCAGCCCCTTTGTTTCAGCCCCACTTTTTCAGCCCCTCTGTTTCTCGCCCTCTGTTTCTCGCCCTCTGTTTCAGCCACTCTGTTTCTCGCCCTCAGTTTCTGCCCCTCTGTTTCTCGCCCTCTGTTTCAGCCCCTCTGTTTCTCGCCCTCTGTTTCAGCCAATCTGTTTCAGCCCCTCTGTTTCTTGCCCTCTGTTTCAGCCCCTCTGTTTCTCGCCCTCTGTTTCAGCCCCTCTGTTTCTCGCCCTCTGTTTCAGCCCCTCTGTTTCTCGCCCTCTGTTTCAGCCCCTCTGTTTCGCGCTCTCTGTTTCAGCCCCTCTGTTTCAGTCCCTCTGTTTCTTGCCCTCTGTTTCTTCCCCTCTGTTTCTCGCCCTCTTTTTCCGCACGTCTGATTCAGCCCCTCTGTTTCAGACCCTCTGAATCAGCCACTCTGATTCAGCCCCTCTGATTCAGCCCCTCTGTTTCAGCCCCTCTGTTTCTCGGCCTCTGTTTCAGCCCCTCTGTTTCTCACCCTCTGTTTCAGCCCCTCTGTTTCAACCCCTCTGTTTCTCGCCCTCTGTTTCAGCCCCTCTGTTTCTCGGCATCTGTTTCAGCCCCTCTGATTCAGACCCTCTGTTTCTCACCCTCTGTTTCAGCCCCTCTGTTTCTCGCCCTCTTTTTCAGCCCCTCTATTTCTTGCCCTCTGTTTCAGCCCCTCTGTTTCAGCCCCTCTGTTTCAGCCCCTCTGTTTCTCGTCCTCTGTTTCAGCCCCTCTGATTCTCGCCCTCTGTTTCATCCCCTCTGTTTCTCGCCCTCTGTTTCAGCCCCTTTATTTCTCACCCTCTGTTTCAGCACCTCTGTTTCAGCACCACTGTTTCTCGCCCTCTTTTTCAGCCTCTCTGTTTCAGCCCCTCTGTTTCTCGCCCTCTGTTTCAGCCCCTCTGTTTCTCACCCTCTGTTTCAGCCCCTCTGTTTCTCACCCTCTGTTTCTCGCCCTCTGTTTCAGCCCCTCTGTTTCTCGGCATCTGTTTCAGCCCCTCTGATTCAGCCCCTCTGTTTCAGCCCCTCTGTTTCAGTCCCTCTGTTTCTCGCCCTCTGTTTCTCGCCCTCTGTTTCAGCCCCTCTGTTTCTCGCCCTCTGTTTCAGCCCCTCTGTTTCTCGCCCTCTGTTTCAGCCCCTCTGTTTCAGCCCCTCTGTTTCAGCCCCTCTGTTTCAGCCCCTCTGTTTCTCGCCCTCTGTTTCAGCCCCTCTGTTTCTTGCCCTCTGTTTCAGCCCCTCTGTTTCTCGCCCTCTGTTTCAGCCTCTCTGTTTCTCGCCCTCTGTTTCAGCCCCTCTGTTTCAGCCCCTCTGATTCAGCCCCTCTGTTTCAGCCCCTCTGTTTCTCGCCCTCTGTTTCAGCCCCTCTGATTCAGCCCCTCTGTTTCAGCCCCTCTGATTCAGCCCCTCTGTTTCAGCCCCTCTATTTCAGCCCCTCTGTTTCAGCCCCTCTGTTTCAGGCTCTCTGTTTCAGCCCGTCTGTTTCAGCCCCTCTGTTTCAGCCCTCTGATTCATTCCTTTCGTTTCTCGCCCTCTGTTTCAGCCCCTCTGTTTCAGCCCCTCTGATTCAGCCCCTCTGATTCAGCCCCTCTGTTTCTCGCCCTCTGTTTCTCGCCCTCTGTTTCAGCCCCTCTGTTTCTCGCCCTCTGTTTCTGCCCCTCTGTTTCAGCCCCTCTGTTTCAGCCCCTCTGTTTCAGCCCCTCCGATTCAGCCCCTCTGTTTCAGCCCCTCTCTTTCAGCCCCTCTGTATCTCGCCCTCTGTTTCAGCCCCTCTGTTTCTCGCCCTCTGTATCAGCCGCTTTGTTTCAGCCCCTCTGTTTCAGCCCCTCTTTTTCAGCCCCTCTGTTTCTCGCCCTCTGTTTCTCGCCCTCTGTTTCAGCCCCTCTGTTTCAGCCCCTCTGTTTCAGCCCCTCTGTTTCAGCCCCTCTGTTTCTCGCCCTCTGTTTCAGCCCCTCTGTTTCTTGCCCTCTGTTTCAGCCTCTCTGGTTCTCGCCCTCTGTTTCAGCCTCTCTGTTTCTTGCCCTCGGATTCAGCCCCTCTGTTTCAGCCCCTCTATTTCAGCCCCTCTGTTTCAGCCCCTCTGTTTCTCGCCCTCTGTTTCAGCCCCTCTGTTTCTCGCCCTCTGTTTAAGCCCCTCTGAGTCAGCCACTCTGTTTCAGCCCCTCTGATTCAGCCCCTCTGTTTCAGCCCCTCTATTTCAGCCCCTTTGTTTCAGCCCCTCTGTTTCATCCACTCTGTTTCTCGCCCTCTGTTTCTCACCCTCTGTTTCTCGCCCTCTGTTTCAGCCCCTCTGTTTTTCGCCCTCTGTTTCAGCCCCTCTGTTTCTCGCCCTCTGTTTCAGCCTCTCTGGTTCTCGCCCTCTGTTTCAGCCTCTCTGTTTCTTGCCCTCGGATTCAGCCCCTCTGTTTCAGCCCCTCTATTTCAGCCCCTCTGTTTCAGCCCCTCTGTTTCTCGCCCTCTGTTTCAGCCCCTCTGTTTCTTGCCCCCTGTTTCAGCCTCTCTGGTTCTCGCCCTCTGTTTCAGCCTCTCTGTTTCTTGCCCTCGGATTCAGCCCCTCTGTTTCAGCCCCTCTATTTCAGCCCCTCTGTTTCAGCCCCTCTGTTTCTCGCCCTCTGTTTCAGCCCCTCTGTTTCTCGCCCTCTGTTTCAGCCCCTCTGAGTCAGCCACTCTGTTTCAGCCCCTCTGTTTCAGCCCCTCTGTTTCTGCCCCTCTGTTTCTCGCCCTCTGTTTCAGCCCCTCTGTTTCTCGCCCTCTGTTTCAGCCAATCTGTTTCAGCCCCTCTGTTTCTTGCCCTCTGTTTCAGCCCCTCTGTTTCTCGCCCTCTGTTTCAGCCCCTCTGTTTCTCGCCCTCTGTTTCAGCCCCTCTGTTTCTCGCCCTCTGTTTCAGCCCCTCTGTTTCGCGCTCTCTGTTTCAGCCCCTCTGTTTCAGTCCCTCTGTTTCTTGCCCTCTGTTTCTTCCCCTCTGTTTCTCGCCCTCTTTTTCCGCACGTCTGATTCAGCCCCTCTGTTTCAGACCCTCTGAATCAGCCACTCTGATTCAGCCCCTCTGATTCAGCCCCTCTGTTTCAGCCCCTCTGTTTCTCGGCCTCTGTTTCAGCCCCTCTGTTTCTCACCCTCTGTTTCAGCCCCTCTGTTTCAACCCCTCTGTTTCTCGCCCTCTGTTTCAGCCCCTCTGTTTCTCGGCATCTGTTTCAGCCCCTCTGATTCAGCCCCTCTGTTTCTCACCCTCTGTTTCAGCCCCTCTGTTTCTCGCCCTCTTTTTCAGCCCCTCTATTTCTTGCCCTCTGTTTCAGCCCCTCTGTTTCAGCCCCTCTGTTTCAGCCCCTCTGTTTCTCGTCCTCTGTTTCAGCCCCTCTGATTCTCGCCCTCTGTTTCATCCCCTCTGTTTCTCGCCCTCTGTTTCAGCCCCTTTATTTCTCACCCTCTGTTTCAGCACCTCTGTTTCAGCACCACTGTTTCTCGCCCTCTTTTTCAGCCTCTCTGTTTCAGCCCCTCTGTTTCTCGCCCTCTGTTTCAGCCCCTCTGTTTCTCACCCTCTGTTTCAGCCCCTCTGTTTCTCACCCTCTGTTTCTCGCCCTCTGTTTCAGCCCCTCTGTTTCTCGGCATCTGTTTCAGCCCCTCTGATTCAGCCCCTCTGTTTCAGCCCCTCTGTTTCAGCCCCTCTGTTTCTCGCCCTCTGTTTCTCGCCCTCTGTTTCAGCCCCTCTGTTTCTCGCCCTCTGTTTCAGCCCCTCTGTTTCTCGCCCTCTGTTTCAGCCCCTCTGTTTCAGCCCCTCTGTTTCAGCCCCTCTGTTTCAGCCCCTCTGTTTCTCGCCCTCTGTTTCAGCCCCTCTGTTTCTTGCCCTCTGTTTCAGCCCCTCTGTTTCTCGCCCTCTGTTTCAGCCTCTCTGTTTCTCGACCTCTGTTTCAGCCCCTCTGTTTCAGCCCCTCTGATTCAGCCCCTCTGTTTCAGCCCCTCTGTTTCTCGCCCTCTGTTTCAGCCCCTCTGATTCAGCCCCTCTGTTTCAGCCCCTCTGATTCAGCCCCTCTGTTTCAGCCCCTCTATTTCAGCCCCTCTGTTTCAGCCCCTCTGTTTCAGGCTCTCTGTTTCAGCCCGTCTGTTTCAGCCCCTCTGTTTCAGCCCTCTGATTCATTCCTTTCGTTTCTCGCCCTCTGTTTCAGCCCCTCTGTTTCAGCCCCTCTGATTCAGCCCCTCTGATTCAGCCCCTCTGTTTCTCGCCCTCTGTTTCTCGCCCTCTGTTTCAGCCCCTCTGTTTCTCGCCCTCTGTTTCTGCCCCTCTGTTTCAGCCCCTCTGTTTCAGCCCCTCTGTTTCAGCCCCTCCGATTCAGCCCCTCTGTTTCAGCCCCTCTCTTTCAGCCCCTCTGTATCTCGCCCTCTGTTTCAGCCCCTCTGTTTCTCGCCCTCTGTATCAGCCGCTTTGTTTCAGCCCCTCTGTTTCAGCCCCTCTTTTTCAGCCCCTCTGTTTCTCGCCCTCTGTTTCTCGCCCTCTGTTTCAGCCCCTCTGTTTCAGCCCCTCTGTTTCAGCCCCTCTGTTTCAGCCCCTCTGTTTCTCGCCCTCTGTTTCAGCCCCTCTGTTTCTTGCCCTCTGTTTCAGCCTCTCTGGTTCTCGCCCTCTGTTTCAGCCTCTCTGTTTCTTGCCCTCGGATTCAGCCCCTCTGTTTCAGCCCCTCTATTTCAGCCCCTCTGTTTCAGCCCCTCTGTTTCTCGCCCTCTGTTTCAGCCCCTCTGTTTCTCGCCCTCTGTTTCAGCCCCTCTGAGTCAGCCACTCTGTTTCAGCCCCTCTGATTCAGCCCCTCTGTTTCAGCCCCTCTATTTCAGCCCCTTTGTTTCAGCCCCTCTGTTTCATCCACTCTGTTTCTCGCCCTCTGTTTCTCACCCTCTGTTTCTCGCCCTCTGTTTCAGCCCCTCTGTTTTTCGCCCTCTGTTTCAGCCCCTCTGTTTCTCGCCCTCTGTTTCAGGCTCTCTGTTTCAGCCCGTCTGTTTCAGCCCCTCTGTTTCAGCCCCTCTGTTTCTCGCCCTCTGTTTCTCGCCCGCTGTTTCAGCCCCTCTGTTTCAGTCCCACTGATTCAGCCCCTCTGATTCAGCCCCTCTGTTTCTCGCCCTCTGTTTCAGCCCCTCTGTTTCAGCCCCTTTGTTTCTGCCCCTCTGTTTCAGCCGCTCTGTTTCTCGCCCTCTGTTTCAGCCCCTCTGTTTTTCGCCCTCTGTTTCAGCCCCTCTGCTTCAGCCCCTCTGATTCAGCCCCTCTGTTTCAGCCCCTCTGTTTCAGCCCCTCTGTTTCTCGCCCTCAGTTTCTGCCCCTCTGTTTCTCGCCCTCTGTTTCAGCCCCTCTGTTTCTCGCCCTCTGTTTCAGCCCCTCTGTTTCAGCCCCTCTGTTTCTCGCACTCTGTTTCTGCCCCTCAGTTTCTCGCCCTCTGTTTCAGCCCCTCTGTTTCTCGCCTTCTGTTTCAGCCCCTCTGATTCAGCCCCTCTGTTTCAGCCCTTCTGATTCAGCCCCTCTGATTCAGCCCCTCTGTTTCTCGCCCTCTGTTTCAGCCCCTCTGTTTCAGCCCTTCTGTTTCAGCCACTCTGTTTCAGCCCCTCTGTTTCTTGCTCTCTGTTTCAGCCCCTCTGTTTCTCGACCTCTGTTTCAGTCCCTCTGTTTCTCGCCATATGTTTCAGCCCCTCTGTTTCGCGCTCTCTGTTTCAGCCCCTCTGTTTCAGCTCCTCTGTTTCTCACCCTCTGTTTCTGCCCCTCTGTTTCTCGCCCTCTGTTTCAGCCCCACTGATTAAGCCCCTCTGTTTCAGCCCCTCTAAATCAGCCCCTCTGATTCAGCCCCTCTGTTTCAGCCCCTCTGTTTCAGCCCCTCTGTTTCTCGCCCTCTGTTTCAGCCCCTCTGTTTCTCACCCTCTGTTTCAGAGCCTCTGTTTCAGCCCCTCTGTTTCTCGCTCTCTGTTTCAGCCCCTCTGTTTCTCTCCCTCTGTTTCAGCCCCTCTGATTCAGCCCCTCTGTTTCTCGCCCTCTGTTTCAGCCCCTCTGTTTCTCGCCCCCGTTTCAGCCCCTCTGTTTCTCGCCCTCTGTTTCAGCCCCTCTGTTTCAGCCCCTCTGTTTCTCGCCTTCTGTTTCAGCCCCTCTGTTTCTCGCCCTCTGTTTCAGCCCCTCTGTTTCTCGCCCTCTGTTTCAGCCCCTCTATTTCTCGCCCTCTGTTTCAGCCCCTCTGTTTTAGCCCCACTGTTTCAGCACCTTTGTTTCAGCCCCTCTGTTTCTCGCCCTCTGTTTCAGCCGCTCTGTTTCTCGCCCTCTGTATCAGCCCCTCTGTTTCAGCCCCACTGTTTCAGCCCCTCTGTTTCTCGCTCTCTGTTTCAGCCCCTCTGTTTCAGCCCCTCTGTTTCAGCCCCTCTGTTTCTCGCCCTCTGTTTCAGCCCCTCTGTTTCTTGCCCTCTGTTTCAGCCACTCTGTTTCTCGCCCTCTGTTTCAGCCTCTCTGTTTCTCGCCCTCTGTTTCAGCCCCTCTGTTTCAGCCCCTCTGTTTCAGCCCCTCTGTTTCAGCCCCTCTGTTTCTCGCCCTCTGTTTCAGCCCCTCTGATTCAGCCCCTCTGTTTCTCGCCCTCTGTTTCAGCCCCTCTGTTTCTCGCCCTCTGTTTCAGCCCCTCTGTTTCAGCCCCTCTGTTTCAGCCCCTCTGTTTCTCGCCCTCTGTTTCAGACCCTCTGTTTCTCGCCCTCTGTTTCAGCCCCTCTGTTACTCGCCCTCTGTTTCAGCCCCTCTGTTTCAGCCCCTCTGTTTCAGCCCCTCTGTTTCTCGCCCTCTGTTTCAGCCCCTCTGTTTCTCGCCCTCTGTTTCAGCCCCTCGGTTTCTCGCCCTCTGTTTCAGCCCCTCTATTTCTCGCCCTCTGTTTCAGCCCCTCTATTTTAGCCCCACTGTTTCAGCCCCTTTGTTTCAGCCACTTTGTTTCTCGCCCTCTGTTTCAGCCCCTCTGTTTCTCGCTCTCTGTTTCAGCCCCTCTGTTTCCGCCCCTCTGTTTCAGCCCCACTGTTTCAGCCCCTCTGTTTCTCGCCCTCTGTTTCAGCCCCTCTGTTTCTTGCCCTCTGTTTCAGCCCCTCTGTTTCTCGCCCTCTGTTTCAGCCACTCTGTTTATGGCCCTCTGTTTCAGCCCCTCTGTTTCTCGCTCTCTGTTTCAGCCCCTCTGTTTCCGCCCCTCTGTTTCAGCCCCTCTGTTTCAGCCCCTCTGTTTCTCGCCCTCTGTTTCAGCCACTCTGTTTCTCGCCCTCTGTTTCAGCCCCTCTGTTTCAGTCCCACTGATTCAGCCCCTCTGATTCAGCCCCTCTGTTTCTCGCCCTCTGTTTCAGCTCCTCTGTTTCAGCCCCTCTGTTTCTGCCCCTCTGTTTCAGCCGCTCTGTTTCTCGCCCTCTGTTTCAGCCACTCTGTTTTTCGCCCTCTGTTTCAGCCCCTCTGCTTCAGCCCCTCTGATTCAGCCCCTCTGTTTCAGCCCCTCTGTTTCAGCCCCTCTGTTTCTCGCCCTCAGTTTCTGCCCCTCTGTTTCTCGCCCTCTGTTTCAGCCCCTCTGTTTCTCGCCCTCTGTTTCAGCCCCTCTGTTTCAGCCCCTCTGTTTCTCGCACTCTGTTTCTGCCCCTCAGTTTCTCGCCCTCTGTTTCAGCCCCTCTGTTTCTCGCCTTCTGTTTCAGCCCCTCTGATTCAGCCCCTCTGTTTCAGCCCTTCTGATTCAGCCCCTCTGATTCAGCCCCTCTGTTTCTCGCCCTCTGTTTCAGCCCCTCTGTTTCAGCCCTTCTGTTTCAGCCACTCTGTTTCAGCCCCTCTGTTTCTTGCCCTCTGTTTCAGCCCCTCTGTTTCTCGACCTCTGTTTCAGTCCCTCTGTTTCTCGCCATATGTTTCAGCCCCTCTGTTTCGCGCTCTCTGTTTCAGCCCCTCTGTTTCAGCCCCTCTGTTTCTCGCCTTCTGTTTCAGCCCCTCTGCTTCAGCCCCTCTGTTTCTCGCCCTCTGTTTCAGCCCCTCTATTTCTCGCCCTCTGTTTCAGCCCCTCTGTTTTAGCCCCACTGTTTCAGCACCTTTGTTTCAGCCCCTCTGTTTCTCGCCCTCTGTTTCAGCCGCTCTGTTTCTCGCCCTCTGTATCAGCCCCTCTGTTTCAGCCCCACTGTTTCAGTCCCTCTGTTTCTCGCCCTCTGTTTCTGGCCCTCTGTTTCAGCCCCTCTGTTTCTCGCTCTCTGTTTCAGCCCCTCTGTTTCAGCCCCTCTGTTTCAGCCCCTCTGTTTCTCGCCGTCTGTTTCAGCCCCTCTGTTTCTTGCCCTCTGTTTCAGCCACTCTGTTTCTCGCCCTCTGTTTCAGCCTCTCTGTTTCTCGCCCTCTGTTTCAGCCCCTCTGTTTCAGCCCCTCTGTTTCAGCCCCTCTGTTTCAGCCCCTCTGTTTCTCGCCCTCTGTTTCAGCCCCTCTGATTCAGCCCCTCTGTTTCTCGCCCTCTGTTTCAGCCCCTCTGTTTCTCGCCCTCTGTTTCAGCCCCTCTGTTTCAGCCCCTCTGTTTCAGCCCATCTGTTTCTCGCCCTCTGTTTCAGCCCCTCTGTTTCTCGCCCTCTGTTTCAGCCCCTCTGTTTCTCGCCCTCTGTTTCAGCCCCTCTGTTTCAGCCCCTCTGTTTCTCGCCCTCTGTTTCAGCCCCTCTGTTTCTTGCCCTCTGTTTCAGCCACTCTGTTTCTCGCCCTCTGTTTCAGCCTCTCTGTTTCTCGCTCTCTGTTTCAGCCCCTCTGTTTCAGCCCCTCTGTTTCAGCCCCTCTGTTTCAGCCCCTCTGTTTCTCGCCCTCTGTTTCAGCCCCTCTGATTCAGCCCCTCTGTTTCTCGCCCTCTGTTTCAGCCCCTCTGTTTCTCGCCCTCTGTATCAGCCGCTTTGTTTCAGCCCCTCTGTTTCAGCCCCTCTTTTTCAGCCCCTCTGTTTCTCGCCCTCTGTTTCTCGCCCTCTGTTTCAGCCCCTCTGTTTCAGCCCCTCTGTTTCAGCCCCTCTGTTTCAGCCCCTCTGTTTCTCGCCCTCTGTTTCAGCCCCTCTGTTTCTTGCCCTCTGTTTCAGCCCCTCTGGTTCTCGCCCTCTGTTTCAGCCTCTCTGTTTCTTGCCCTCGGATTCAGCCCCTCTGTTTCAGCCCCTCTATTTCAGCCCCTCTGTTTCAGCCCCTCTGTTTCTCGCCCTCTGTTTCAGCCCCTCTGTTTCTCGCCCTCTGTTTCAGCCCCTCTGATTCAGCCCCTCTGTTTCAGCCCCTCTATTTCAGCCCCTTTGTTTCAGCCCCTCTGTTTCATCCACTCTGTTTCTCGCCCTCTGTTTCTCACCCTCTGTTTCTCGCCCTCTGTTTCAGCCCCTCTGTTTCTCGCCCTCTGTTTCAGGCTCTCTGTTTCAGCCCGTCTGTTTCAGCCGCTCTGTTTCAGCCCCTCTGTTTCTCGCCCTCTGTTTCTCGCCCGCTGTTTCAGCCCCTTTGTTTCTCGCCCTCTGTTTCAGCCCCTCTGTTTCAGTCCCACTGATTCAGCCCCTCTGATTCAGCCCCTCTGTTTCTCGCCCTCTGTTTCAGCCCCTCTGTTTCAGCCCCTCTGTTTCTGCCCCTCTGTTTCAGCCGCTCTGTTTCTCGCCCTCTGTTTCAGCCCCTATGTTTTTCGCCCTCTGTTTCAGCCCCTCTGCATCAGCCCCTCTGATTCAGCCCCTCTGTTTCAGCCCCTCTGTTTCAGCCCCTCTGTTTCTCGCCCTCAGTTTCTGCCCCTCTGTTTCTCGCCCTCTGTTTCAGCCCCTCTGTTTCTCGCCCTCTGTTTCAGCCCCTCTGTTTCAGCCCCTCTGTTTCTCGCACTCTGTTTCTGCCCCTCAGTTTCTCGCCCTCTGTTTCAGCCCCTCTGTTTCTCGCCTTCTGTTTCAGCCCCTCTGATTCAGCCCCTCTGTTTCAGCCCTTCTGATTCAGCCCCTCTGATTCAGCCCCTCTGTTTCTCGCCCTCTGTTTCAGCCCCTCTGTTTCAGCCCTTCTGTTTCAGCCACTCTGTTTCAGCCCCTCTGTTTCTTGCCCTCTGTTTCAGCCCCTCTGTTTCTCGACCTCTGTTTCAGTCCCTCTGTTTCTCGCCATATGTTTCAGCCCCTCTGTTTCGCGCTCTCTGTTTCTGCCCCTCTGTTTCAGCTCCTCTGTTTCTCACCCTCTGTTTCTGCCCCTCTGTTTCTCGCCCTCTGTTTCTCGCCCTCTGTTTCAGCCCCACTGATTAAGCCCCTCTGTTTCAGCCCCTCTGTTTCAGCCCTTCTGTTTCTCGCCCTCTGTTTCAGCCCCTCTGTTTCTCACCCTCTGTTTCAGAGCCTCTGTTTCAGCCCCTCTGTTTCTCGCTCTCTGTTTCAGCGCCTCTGTTTCTCTCCCTCTGTTTCAGCCCCTCTGATTCAGCCCCTCTGTTTCTCGCCCTCTGTTTCAGCCCCTCTGTCTCTCGCCCCCGTTTCAGCCCCTCTGTTTCTCGCCCTCTGTTTCAGCCCCTCTGTTTCAGCCCCTCTGTTTCTCGCCTTCTGTTTCAGCCCCTCTGTTTCTCGCCCTCTGTTTCAGCCCCTCTGTTTCTCGCCCTCTGTTTCAGCCCCTCTATTTCTCGCCCTCTGTTTCAGCCCCTCTGTTTTAGCCCCACTGTTTCAGCACCTTTGTTTCAGCCCCTCTGTTTCTCGCCCTCTGTTTCAGCCGCTCTGTTTCTCGCCCTCTGCATCAGCCCCTCTGTTTCAGCCCCACTGTTTCAGTCCCTCTGTTTCTCGCCCTCTGTTTCTGGCCCTCTGTTTCAGCCCCTCTGTTTCTCGCTCTCTGTTTCAGCCCCTCTGTTTCAGCCCCTCTGTTTCTTGCCCTCTGTTTCAGCCACTCTGTTTCTCGCCCTCTGTTTCAGCCTCTCTGTTTCTCGCCCTCTGTTTCAGCCCCTCTGTTTCAGCCCCTCTGTTTCAGCCCCTCTGTTTCTCGCCCTCTGTTTCAGCCCCTCTGTTTCTCGCCCTCTGTTTCAGCCCCTCTGTTTCAGCCCCTCTGTTTCAGCCCCTCTGTTTCTCGCCCTCTGTTTCAGCCCCTCTGTTTCTCGCCCTCTGTTTCAGCCCCTCTGTTTCTCGCCCTCTGTTTCAGCCCCTCTGTTTCAGCCCCTCTGTTTCAGCCCCTCTGTTTCTCGCCCTCTGTTTCAGCCCCTCTGTTTCTCGCCCTCTGTTTCAGCCCCTCGGTTTCTCGCCCTCTGTTTCAGCCCCTCTATTTCTCGCCCTCTGTTTCAGCCCCTCTATTTTAGCCCCACTGTTTCAGCCCCTTTGTTTCAGCCACTATGTTTCTCGCCCTCTGTTTCAGCCCCTCTGTTTCTCGCTCTCTGTTTCAGCCCCTCTGTTTCCGCCCCTCTGTTTCAGCCCCACTGTTTCAGCCCCTCTGTTTCTCGCCCTCTGTTTCAGCCCCTCTGTTTCTTGCCCTCTGTTTCAGCCCCTCTGTTTCTCGCCCTCTGTTTCAGCCACTCTGTTTCTGGCCCTCTGTTTCAGCCCCTCTGTTTCTCGCTCTCTGTTTCAGCCCCTCTCTTTCCGCCCCTCTGTTTCAGCCCCTCTGTTTCAGCCCCTCTGTTTCTCGCCCTCTGTTTCAGCCACTCTGTTTCTCGCCCTCTGTTTCAGCCCCTCTGTTTCAGTCCAACTGATTCAGCCCCTCTGATTCAGCCCCTCTGTTTCTCGCCCTCTGTTTCAGCCCCTCTGTTTCAGCCCCTCTGTTTCTTGCCCTCGGATTCAGCCCCTCTGTTTCAGCCCCTCTATTTCAGCCCCTCTGTTTCAGCCCCTCTGTTTCTCGCCCTCTGTTTCAGCCCCTCTGTTTCTCGCCCTCTGTTTCAGCCCCTCTGTTTCTTGCCCTCTGTTTCAGTCCAACTGATTCAGCCCCTCTGTTTCAGCCTCTCTGTTTCTTGCCCTCGGATTCAGCCCCTCTGTTTCAGCCCCTCTATTTCAGCCCCTCTGTTTCAGCCCCTCTGTTTCTCGCCCTCTGTTTCAGCCCCTCTGTTTCTCGCCCTCTGTTTCAGCCCCTCTGATTCAGCCCCTCTGTTTCAGCCCCTCTATTTCAGCCCCTTTGTTTCAGCCCCTCTGTTTCATCCACTCTGTTTCTCGCCCTCTGTTTCTCACCCTCTGTTTCTCGCCCTCTGTTTCAGCCCCTCTGTTTCTCGCCCTCTGTTTCAGCCCCTCTGTTTCAGCCCCTCTGTTTCTCGCACTCTGTTTCTGCCCCTCAGTTTCTCGCCCTCTGTTTCAGCCCCTCTGTTTCTCGCCTTCTGTTTCAGCCCCTCTGATTCAGCCCCTCTGTTTCAGCCCTTCTGATTCAGCCCCTCTGATTCAGCCCCTCTGTTTCTCGCCCTCTGTTTCAGCCCCTCTGTTTCAGCCCTTCTGTTTCAGCCACTCTGTTTCAGCCCCTCTGTTTCTTGCCCTCTGTTTCAGCCCCTCTGTTTCTCGACCTCTGTTTCAGTCCCTCTGTTTCTCGCCATATGTTTCAGCCCCTCTGTTTTGCGCTCTCTGTTTCTGCCCCTCTGTTTCAGCTCCTCTGTTTCTCACCCTCTGTTTCTGCCCCTCTGTTTCTCGCCCTCTGTTTCTCGCCCTCTGTTTCAGCCCCACTGATTAAGCCCCTCTGTTTCAGCCCCTCTGTTTCAGCCCTTCTGTTTCTCGCCCTCTGTTTCAGCCCCTCTGTTTCTCACCCTCTGTTTCAGAGCCTCTGTTTCAGCCCCTCTGTTTCTCGCTCTCTGTTTCAGCGCCTCTGTTTCTCTCCCTCTGTTTCAGCCCCTCTGATTCAGCCCCTCTGTTTCTCGCCCTCTGTTTCAGCCCCTCTGTTTCTCGCCCCCGTTTCAGCCCCTCTGTTTCTCGCCCTCTGTTTCAGCCCCTCTGTTTCAGCCCCTCTGTTTCTCGCCTTCTGTTTCAGCCCCTCTGTTTCTCGCCCTCTGTTTCAGCCCCTCTGTTTCTCGCCCTCTGTTTCAGCCCCTCTATTTCTCGCCCTCTGTTTCAGCCCCTCTGTTTTAGCCCCACTGTTTCAGCACCTTTGTTTCAGCCCCTCTGTTTCTCGCCCTCTGTTTCAGCCGCTCTGTTTCTCGCCCTCTGCATCAGCCCCTCTGTTTCAGCCCCACTGTTTCAGTCCCTCTGTTTCTCGCCCTCTGTTTCTGGCCCTCTGTTTCAGCCCCTCTGTTTCTCGCTCTCTGTTTCAGCCCCTCTGTTTCAGCCCCTCTGTTTCTTGCCCTCTGTTTCAGCCACTCTGTTTCTCGCCCTCTGTTTCAGCCTCTCTGTTTCTCGCCCTCTGTTTCAGCCCCTCTGTTTCAGCCCCTCTGTTTCAGCCCCTCTGTTTCTCGCCCTCTGTTTCAGCCCCTCTGTTTCTCGCCCTCTGTTTCAGCCCCTCTGTTTCAGCCCCTCTGTTTCAGCCCCTCTGTTTCTCGCCCTCTGTTTCAGCCCCTCTGTTTCTCGCCCTCTGTTTCAGCCCCTCTGTTTCTCGCCCTCTGTTTCAGCCCCTCTGTTTCAGCCCCTCTGTTTCAGCCCCTCTGTTTCTCGCCCTCTGTTTCAGCCCCTCTGTTTCTCGCCCTCTGTTTCAGCCCCTCGGTTTCTCGCCCTCTGTTTCAGCCCCTCTATTTCTCGCCCTCTGTTTCAGCCCCTCTATTTTAGCCCCACTGTTTCAGCCCCTTTGTTTCAGCCACTATGTTTCTCGCCCTCTGTTTCAGCCCCTCTGTTTCTCGCTCTCTGTTTCAGCCCCTCTGTTTCTCGCCCTCTGTTTCAGCCCCTCTGTTTCAGCCCCTCTGTTTCTGCCCCTCTGTTTCAGCCGCTCTGTTTCTCGCCCTCTGTTTCAGCCCCTCTGTTTTTCGCCCTCTGTTTCAGCCCCTCTGCTTCAGCCCCTCTGATTCAGCCCCTCTGTTTCAGCCCCTCTGTTTCAGCCCCTCTGTTTCTCGTCCTCAGTTTCTGCCCCTCTGTTTCTCGCCCTCTGTTTCAGCCCCTCTGTTTCTCGCCCTCTGTTTCAGCCCCTCTGTTTCAGCCCCTCTGTTTCTCGCACTCTGTTTCTGCCCCTCAGTTTCTCGCCCTCTGTTTCAGCCCCTCTGTTTCTCGCCTTCTGTTTCAGCCCCTCTGATTCAGCCCCTCTGTTTCAGCCCTTCTGATTCAGCCCCTCTGATTCAGCCCCTCTGTTTCTCGCCCTCTGTTTCAGCCCCTCTGTTTCAGCCCTTCTGTTTCAGCCACTCTGTTTCAGCCCCTCTGTTTCTTGCTCTCTGTTTCAGCCCCTCTGTTTCTCGACCTCTGTTTCAGTCCCTCTGTTTCTCGCCATATGTTTCAGCCTCTCTGTTTCGCGCTCTCTGTTTCAGCCCCTCTGTTTCAGCTCCTCTGTTTCTCACCCTCTGTTTCTGCCCCTCTGTTTCTCGCCCTCTGTTTCAGCCCCACTGATTAAGCCCCTCTGTTTCAGCCCCTCTAAATCAGCCCCTCTGATTCAGCCCCTCTGTTTCAGCCCCTCTGTTTCAGCCCCTCTGTTTCTCGCCCTCTGTTTCAGCCCCTCTGTTTCTCACCCTCTGTTTCAGAGCCTCTGTTTCAGCCCCTCTGTTTCTCGCTCTCTGTTTCAGCCCCTCTGTTTCTCTCCCTCTGTTTCAGCCCCTCTGATTCAGCCCCTCTGTTTCTCGCCCACTGTTTCAGCCCCTCTGTTTCTCGCCCCCGTTTCAGCCCCTCTGTTTCTCGCCCTCTGTTTCAGCCCCTCTGTTTCAGCCCCTCTGTTTCTCGCCTTCTGTTTCAGCCCCTCTGTTTCCCGCCCTCTGTTTCAGCCCCTCTGTTTCTCGCCCTCTGTTTCAGCCCCTCTATTTCTCGCCCTCTGTTTCAGCCCCTCTGTTTTAGCCCCACTGTTTCAGCACCTTTGTTTCAGCCCCTCTGTTTCTCGCCCTCTGTTTCAGCCGCTCTGTTTCTCGCCCTCTGTATCAGCCCCTCTGTTTCAGCCCCACTGTTTCAGTCCCTCTGTTTCTCGCCCTCTGTTTCTGGCCCTCTGCTTCAGCCCCTCTGTTTCTCGCTCTCTGTTTCAGCCCCTCTGTTTCAGCCCCTCTGTTTCAGCCCCTCTGTTTCTCGCCCTCTGTTTCAGCCCCTCTGTTTCTTGCCCTCTGTTTCAGCCACTCTGTTTCTCGCCCTCTGTTTCAGCCTCTCTGTTTCTCGCCCTCTGTTTCAGCCCCTCTGTTTCAGCCCCTCTGTTTCAGCCCCTCTGTTTCTCGCCCTCTGTTTCAGCCCCTCTGATTCAGCCCCTCTGTTTCTCGCCCACTGTTTCAGCCCCTCTGTTTCTCGCCCTCTGTTTCAGCCCCTCTGTTTCAGCCCCTCTGTTTCAGCCCCTCTGTTTCTCGCCCTCTGTTTCAGCCCCTCTGTTTCTCGCCCTCTGTTTCAGCCCCTCTGTTACTCGCCCTCTGTTTTAGCCCCTCTGTTTCAGCCCCTCTGTTTCAGCCCCTCTGTTTCTCGCCCTCTGTTTCAGCCCCTCTGTTTCTCGCCCTCTGTTTCAGCCCCTCGGTTTCTCGCCCTCTGTTTCAGCCCCTCTATTTCTCGCCCTCTGTTTCAGCCCCTCTATTTTAGCCCCACTGTTTCAGCCCCTTTGTTTCAGCCACTTTGTTTCTCGCCCTCTGTTTCAGCCCCTCTGTTTCTCGCTCTCTGTTTCAGCCCCTCTGTTTCCGCCCCTCTGTTTCAGCCCCACTGTTTCAGCCCCTCTGTTTCTCGCCCTCTGTTTCAGCCCCTCTGTTTCTTGCCCTCTGTTTCAGCCCCTCTGTTTCTCGCCCTCTGTTTCAGCCACTCTGTTTCTGGCCCTCTGTTTCAGCCCCTCTGTTTCTCGCTCTCTGTTTCAGCCCCTCTGTTTCCGCCCCTCTGTTTCAGCCCCTCTGTTTCAGCCCCTCTGTTTCTCGCCCTCTGTTTCAGCCACTCTGTTTCTCGCCCTCTGTTTCAGCCCCTCTGTTTCAGTCCCACTGATTCAGCCCCTCTGATTCAGCCCCTCTGTTTCTCGCCCTCTGTTTCAGCTCCTCTGTTTCAGCCCCTCTGTTTCTGCCCCTCTGTTTCAGCCGCTCTGTTTCTCGCCCTCTGTTTCAGCCACTCTGTTTTTCGCCCTCTGTTTCAGCCCCTCTGCTTTAGCCCCTCTGATTCAGCCCCTCTGTTTCAGCCCCTCTGTTTCAGCCCCTCTGTTTCTCGCCCTCAGTTTCTGCCCCTCTGTTTCTCGCCCTCTGTTTCAGCCCCTCTGTTTCTCGCCCTCTGTTTCAGCCCCTCTGTTTCAGCCCCTCTGTTTCTCGCACTCTGTTTCTGCCCCTCAGTTTCTCGCCCTCTGTTTCAGCCCCTCTGTTTCTCGCCTTCTGTTTCAGCCCCTCTGATTCAGCCCCTCTGTTTCAGCCCTTCTGATTCAGCCCCTCTGATTCAGCCCCTCTGTTTCTCGCCCTCTGTTTCAGCCCCTCTGTTTCAGCCCTTCTGTTTCAGCCACTCTGTTTCAGCCCCTCTGTTTCTTGCCCTCTGTTTCAGCCCCTCTGTTTCTCGACCTCTGTTTCAGTCCCTCTGTTTCTCGCCATATGTTTCAGCCCCTCTGTTTCGCGCTCTCTGTTTCAGCCCCTCTGTTTCAGCCCCTCTGTTTCTCGCCTTCTGTTTCAGCCCCTCTGCTTCAGCCCCTCTGTTTCTCGCCCTCTGTTTCAGCCCCTCTATTTCTCGCCCTCTGTTTCAGCCCCTCTGTTTTAGCCCCACTGTTTCAGCACCTTTGTTTCAGCCCCTCTGTTTCTCGCCCTCTGTTTCAGCCGCTCTGTTTCTCGCCCTCTGTATCAGCCCCTCTGTTTCAGCCCCACTGTTTCAGTCCCTCTGTTTCTCGCCCTCTGTTTCTGGCCCTCTGTTTCAGCCCCTCTGTTTCTCGCTCTCTGTTTCAGCCCCTCTGTTTCAGCCCCTCTGTTTCAGCCCCTCTGTTTCTCGCCGTCTGTTTCAGCCCCTCTGTTTCTTGCCCTCTGTTTCAGCCACTCTGTTTCTCGCCCTCTGTTTCAGCCTCTCTGTTTCTCGCCCTCTGTTTCAGCCCCTCTGTTTCAGCCCCTCTGTTTCAGCCCCTCTGTTTCAGCCCCTCTGTTTCTCGCCCTCTGTTTCAGCCCCTCTGATTCAGCCCCTCTGTTTCTCGCCCTCTGTTTCAGCCCCTCTGTTTCTCGCCCTCTGTTTCAGCCCCTCTGTTTCAGCCCCTCTGTTTCAGCCCATCTGTTTCTCGCCCTCTGTTTCAGCCCCTCTGTTTCTCGCCCTCTGTTTCAGCCCCTCTGTTTCTCGCCCTCTGTTTCAGCCCCTCTGTTTCAGCCCCTCTGTTTCTCGCCCTCTGTTTCAGCCCCTCTGTTTCTTGCCCTCTGTTTCAGCCACTCTGTTTCTCGCCCTCTGTTTCAGCCTCTCTGTTTCTCGCTCTCTGTTTCAGCCCCTCTGTTTCAGCCCCTCTGTTTCAGCCCCTCTGTTTCTCGCCCTCTGTTTCAGCCCCTCTGATTCAGCCCCTCTGTTTCTCGCCCTCTGTTTCAGCCCCTCTGTTTCTCGCCCTCTGTATCAGCCGCTTTGTTTCAGCCCCTCTGTTTCAGCCCCTCTTTTTCAGCCCCTCTGTTTCTCGCCCTCTGTTTCTCGCCCTCTGTTTCAGCCCCTCTGTTTCAGCCCCTCTGTTTCAGCCCCTCTGTTTCAGCCCCTCTGTTTCTCGCCCTCTGTTTCAGCCCCTCTGTTTCTTGCCCTCTGTTTCAGCCCCTCTGGTTCTCGCCCTCTGTTTCAGCCTCTCTGTTTCTTGCCCTCGGATTCAGCCCCTCTGTTTCAGCCCGTCTATTTCAGCCCCTCTGTTTCAGCCCCTCTGTTTCTCGCCCTCTGTTTCAGCCCCTCTGTTTCTCGCCCTCTGTTTCAGCCCCTCTGATTCAGCTCCTCTGTTTCAGCCCCTCTATTTCAGCCCCTTTGTTTCAGCCCCTCTGTTTCATCCACTCTGTTTCTCGCCCTCTGTTTCTCACCCTCTGTTTCTCGCCCTCTGTTTCAGCCCCTCTGTTTCTCGCCCTCTGTTTCAGGCTCTCTGTTTCAGCCCGTCTGTTTCAGCCGCTCTGTTTCAGCCCCTCTGTTTCTCGCCCTCTGTTTCTCGCCCGCTGTTTCAGCCCCTTTGTTTCTCGCCCTCTGTTTCAGCCCCTCTGTTTCAGTCCCACTGATTCAGCCCCTCTGATTCAGCCCCTCTGTTTCTCGCCCTCTGTTTCAGCCCCTCTGTTTCAGCCCCTCTGTTTCTGCCCCTCTGTTTCAGCCGCTCTGTTTCTCGCCCTCTGTTTCAGCCCCTATGTTTTTCGCCCTCTGTTTCAGCCCCTCTGCATCAGCCCCTCTGATTCAGCCCCTCTGTTTCAGCCCCTCTGTTTCAGCCCCTCTGTTTCTCGCCCTCAGTTTCTGCCCCTCTGTTTCTCGCCCTCTGTTTCAGCCCCTCTGTTTCTCGCCCTCTGTTTCAGCCCCTCTGTTTCAGCCCCTCTGTTTCTCGCACTCTGTTTCTGCCCCTCAGTTTCTCGCCCTCTGTTTCAGCCCCTCTGTTTCTCGCCTTCTGTTTCAGCCCCTCTGATTCAGCCCCTCTGTTTCAGCCCTTCTGATTCAGCCCCTCTGATTCAGCCCCTCTGTTTCTCGCCCTCTGTTTCAGCCCCTCTGTTTCAGCCCTTCTGTTTCAGCCACTCTGTTTCAGCCCCTCTGTTTCTTGCCCTCTGTTTCAGCCCCTCTGTTTCTCGACCTCTGTTTCAGTCCCTCTGTTTCTCGCCATATGTTTCAGCCCCTCTGTTTCGCGCTCTCTGTTTCTGCCCCTCTGTTTCAGCTCCTCTGTTTCTCACCCTCTGTTTCTGCCCCTCTGTTTCTCGCCCTCTGTTTCTCGCCCTCTGTTTCAGCCCCACTGATTAAGCCCCTCTGTTTCAGCCCCTCTGTTTCAGCCCTTCTGTTTCTCGCCCTCTGTTTCAGCCCCTCTGTTTCTCACCCTCTGTTTCAGAGCCTCTGTTTCAGCCCCTCTGTTTCTCGCTCTCTGTTTCAGCGCCTCTGTTTCTCTCCCTCTGTTTCAGCCCCTCTGATTCAGCCCCTCTGTTTCTCGCCCTCTGTTTCAGCCCCTCTGTTTCTCGCCCCCGTTTCAGCCCCTCTGTTTCTCGCCCTCTGTTTCAGCCCCTCTGTTTCAGCCCCTCTGTTTCTCGCCTTCTGTTTCAGCCCCTCTGTTTCTCGCCCTCTGTTTCAGCCCCTCTGTTTCTCGCCCTCTGTTTCAGCCCCTCTATTTCTCGCCCTCTGTTTCAGCCCCTCTGTTTTAGCCCCACTGTTTCAGCACCTTTGTTTCAGCCCCTCTGTTTCTCGCCCTCTGTTTCAGCCGCTCTGTTTCTCGCCCTCTGCATCAGCCCCTCTGTTTCAGCCCCACTGTTTCAGTCCCTCTGTTTCTCGCCCTCTGTTTCTGGCCCTCTGTTTCAGCCCCTCTGTTTCTCGCTCTCTGTTTCAGCCCCTCTGTTTCAGCCCCTCTGTTTCTTGCCCTCTGTTTCAGCCACTCTGTTTCTCGCCCTCTGTTTCAGCCTCTCTGTTTCTCGCCCTCTGTTTCAGCCCCTCTGTTTCAGCCCCTCTGTTTCAGCCCCTCTGTTTCTCGCCCTCTGTTTCAGCCCCTCTGTTTCTCGCCCTCTGTTTCAGCCCCTCTGTTTCAGCCCCTCTGTTTCAGCCCCTCTGTTTCTCGCCCTCTGTTTCAGCCCCTCTGTTTCTCGCCCTCTGTTTCAGCCCCTCTGTTTCTCGCCCTCTGTTTCAGCCCCTCTGTTTCAGCCCCTCTGTTTCAGCCCCTCTGTTTCTCGCCCTCTGTTTCAGCCCCTCTGTTTCTCGCCCTCTGTTTCAGCCCCTCGGTTTCTCGCCCTCTGTTTCAGCCCCTCTATTTCTCGCCCTCTGTTTCAGCCCCTCTATTTTAGCCCCACTGTTTCAGCCCCTTTGTTTCAGCCACTATGTTTCTCGCCCTCTGTTTCAGCACCTCTGTTTCTCGCTCTCTGTTTCAGCCCCTCTGTTTCCGCCCCTCTGTTTCAGCCCCACTGTTTCAGCCCCTCTGTTTCTCGCCCTCTGTTTCAGCCCCTCTGTTTCTTGCCCTCTGTTTCAGCCCCTCTGTTTCTCGCCCTCTGTTTCAGCCACTCTGTTTCTGGCCCTCTGTTTCAGCCCCTCTGTTTCTCGCTCTCTGTTTCAGCCCCTCTCTTTCCGCCCCTCTGTTTCAGCCCCTCTGTTTCAGCCCCTCTGTTTCTCGCCCTCTGTTTCAGCCACTCTGTTTCTCGCCCTCTGTTTCAGCCCCTCTGTTTCAGTCCAACTGATTCAGCCCCTCTGATTCAGCCCCTCTGTTTCTCGCCCTCTGTTTCAGCCCCTCTGTTTCAGCCCCTCTGTTTCTTGCCTTCGGATTCAGCCCCTCTGTTTCAGCCCCTCTATTTCAGCCCCTCTGTTTCAGCCCCTCTGATTCTCGCCCTCTGTTTCAGCCCCTCTGTTTCTCGCCCTCTGTTTCAGCCCCTCTGTTTCTTGCCCTCTGTTTCAGTCCAACTGATTCAGCCCCTCTGTTTCAGCCTCTCTGTTTCTTGCCCTCGGATTCAGCCCCTCTGTTTCAGCCCCTCTATTTCAGCCCCTCTGTTTCAGCCCCTCTGTTTCTCGCCCTCTGTTTCAGCCCCTCTGTTTCTCGCCCTCTGTTTCAGCCCCTCTGATTCAGCCCCTCTGTTTCAGCCCCTCTATTTCAGCCCCTTTGTTTCAGCCCCTCTGTTTCATCCACTCTGTTTCTCGCCCTCTGTTTCTCACCCTCTGTTTCTCGCCCTCTGTTTCATCCCCTCTGTTTCTCGCCCTCTGTTTCAGCCCCTCTGTTTCAGCCCCTCTGTTTCTCGCACTCTGTTTCTGCCCCTCAGTTTCTCGCCCTCTGTTTCAGCCCCTCTGTTTCTCGCCTTCTGTTTCAGCCCCTCTGATTCAGCCCCTCTGTTTCAGCCCTTCTGATTCAGCCCCTCTGATTCAGCCCCTCTGTTTCTCGCCCTCTGTTTCAGCCCCTCTGTTTCAGCCCTTCTGTTTCAGCCACTCTGTTTCAGCCCCTCTGTTTCTTGCCCTCTGTTTCAGCCCCTCTGTTTCTCGACCTCTGTTTCAGTCCCTCTGTTTCTCGCCATATGTTTCAGCCCCTCTGTTTCGCGCTCTCTGTTTCTGCCCCTCTGTTTCAGCTCCTCTGTTTCTCACCCTCTGTTTCTGCCCCTCTGTTTCTCGCCCTCTGTTTCTCGCCCTCTGTTTCAGCCCCACTGATTAAGCCCCTCTGTTTCAGCCCCTCTGTTTCAGCCCTTCTGTTTCTCGCCCTCTGTTTCAGCCCCTCTGTTTCTCACCCTCTGTTTCAGAGCCTCTGTTTCAGCCCCTCTGTTTCTCGCTCTCTGTTTCAGCGCCTCTGTTTCTCTCCCTCTGTTTCAGCCCCTCTGATTCAGCCCCTCTGTTTCTCGCCCTCTGTTTCAGCCCCTCTGTCTCTCGCCCCCGTTTCAGCCCCTCTGTTTCTCGCCCTCTGTTTCAGCCCCTCTGTTTCAGCCCCTCTGTTTCTCGCCTTCTGTTTCAGCCCCTCTGTTTCTCGCCCTCTGTTTCAGCCCCTCTGTTTCTCGCCCTCTGTTTCAGCCCCTCTATTTCTCGCCCTCTGTTTCAGCCCCTCTGTTTTAGCCCCACTGTTTCAGCACCTTTGTTTCAGCCCCTCTGTTTCTCGCCCTCTGTTTCAGCCGCTCTGTTTCTCGCCCTCTGCATCAGCCCCTCTGTTTCAGCCCCACTGTTTCAGTCCCTCTGTTTCTCGCCCTCTGTTTCTGGCCCTCTGTTTCAGCCCCTCTGTTTCTCGCTCTCTGTTTCAGCCCCTCTGTTTCAGCCCCTCTGTTTCTTGCCCTCTGTTTCAGCCACTCTGTTTCTCGCCCTCTGTTTCAGCCTCTCTGTTTCTCGCCCTCTGTTTCAGCCCCTCTGTTTCAGCCCCTCTGTTTCAGCCCCTCTGTTTCTCGCCCTCTGTTTCAGCCCCTCTGTTTCTCGCCCTCTGTTTCAGCCCCTCTGTTTCAGCCCCTCTGTTTCAGCCCCTCTGTTTCTCGCCCTCTGTTTCAGCCCCTCTGTTTCTCGCCCTCTGTTTCAGCCCCTCTGTTTCTCGCCCTCTGTTTCAGCCCCTCTGTTTCAGCCCCTCTGTTTCAGCCCCTCTGTTTCTCGCCCTCTGTTTCAGCCCCTCTGTTTCTCGCCCTCTGTTTCAGCCCCTCGGTTTCTCGCCCTCTGTTTCAGCCCCTCTATTTCTCGCCCTCTGTTTCAGCCCCTCTATTTTAGCCCCACTGTTTCAGCCCCTTTGTTTCAGCCACTATGTTTCTCGCCCTCTGTTTCAGCCCCTCTGTTTCTCGCTCTCTGTTTCAGCCCCTCTGTTTCCGCCCCTCTGTTTCAGCCCCACTGTTTCAGCCCCTCTGTTTCTCGCCCTCTGTTTCAGCCCCTCTGTTTCTTGCCCTCTGTTTCAGCCCCTCTGTTTCTCGCCCTCTGTTTCAGCCACTCTGTTTCTGGCCCTCTGTTTCAGCCCCTCTGTTTCTCGCTCTCTGTTTCAGCCCCTCTCTTTCCGCCCCTCTGTTTCAGCCCCTCTGTTTCAGCCCCTCTGTTTCTCGCCCTCTGTTTCAGCCACTCTGTTTCTCGCCCTCTGTTTCAGCCCCTCTGTTTCAGTCCAACTGATTCAGCCCCTCTGATTCAGCCCCTCTGTTTCTCGCCCTCTGTTTCAGCCCCTCTGTTTCAGCCCCTCTGTTTCTTGCCCTCGGATTCAGCCCCTCTGTTTCAGCCCCTCTATTTCAGCCCCTCTGTTTCAGCCCCTCTGTTTCTCGCCCTCTGTTTCAGCCCCTCTGTTTCTCGCCCTCTGTTTCAGCCCCTCTGTTTCTTGCCCTCTGTTTCAGTCCAACTGATTCAGCCCCTCTGTTTCAGCCTCTCTGTTTCTTGCCCTCGGATTCAGCCCCTCTGTTTCAGCCCCTCTATTTCAGCCCCTCTGTTTCAGCCCCTCTGTTTCTCGCCCTCTGTTTCAGCCCCTCTGTTTCTCGCCCTCTGTTTCAGCCCCTCTGATTCAGCCCCTCTGTTTCAGCCCCTCTATTTCAGCCCCTTTGTTTCAGCCCCTCTGTTTCATCCACTCTGTTTCTCGCCCTCTGTTTCTCACCCTCTGTTTCTCGCCCTCTGTTTCAGCCCCTCTGTTTCTCGCCCTCTGTTTCAGCCCCTCTGTTTCAGCCCCTCTGTTTCTCGCACTCTGTTTCTGCCCCTCAGTTTCTCGCCCTCTGTTTCAGCCCCTCTGTTTCTCGCCTTCTGTTTCAGCCCCTCTGATTCAGCCCCTCTGTTTCAGCCCTTCTGATTCAGCCCCTCTGATTCAGCCCCTCTGTTTCTCGCCCTCTGTTTCAGCCCCTCTGTTTCAGCCCTTCTGTTTCAGCCACTCTGTTTCAGCCCCTCTGTTTCTTGCCCTCTGTTTCAGCCCCTCTGTTTCTCGACCTCTGTTTCAGTCCCTCTGTTTCTCGCCATATGTTTCAGCCCCTCTGTTTCGCGCTCTCTGTTTCTGCCCCTCTGTTTCAGCTCCTCTGTTTCTCACCCTCTGTTTCTGCCCCTCTGTTTCTCGCCCTCTGTTTCTCGCCCTCTGTTTCAGCCCCACTGATTAAGCCCCTCTGTTTCAGCCCCTCTGTTTCAGCCCTTCTGTTTCTCGCCCTCTGTTTCAGCCCCTCTGTTTCTCACCCTCTGTTTCAGAGCCTCTGTTTCAGCCCCTCTGTTTCTCGCTCTCTGTTTCAGCGCCTCTGTTTCTCTCCCTCTGTTTCAGCCCCTCTGATTCAGCCCCTCTGTTTCTCGCCCTCTGTTACAGCCCCTCTGTTTCTCGCCCCCGTTTCAGCCCCTCTGTTTCTCGCCCTCTGTTTCAGCCCCTCTGTTTCAGCCCCTCTGTTTCTCGCCTTCTGTTTCAGCCCCTCTGTTTCTCGCCCTCTGTTTCAGCCCCTCTGTTTCTCGCCCTCTGTTTCAGCCCCTCTATTTCTCGCCCTCTGTTTCAGCCCCTCTGTTTTAGCCCCACTGTTTCAGCACCTTTGTTTCAGCCCCTCTGTTTCTCGCCCTCTGTTTCAGCCGCTCTGTTTCTCGCCCTCTGCATCAGCCCCTCTGTTTCAGCCCCACTGTTTCAGTCCCTCTGTTTCTCGCCCTCTGTTTCTGGCCCTCTGTTTCAGCCCCTCTGTTTCTCGCTCTCTGTTTCAGCCCCTCTGTTTCAGCCCCTCTGTTTCTTGCCCTCTGTTTCAGCCACTCTGTTTCTCGCCCTCTGTTTCAGCCTCTCTGTTTCTCGCCCTCTGTTTCAGCCCCTCTGTTTCAGCCCCTCTGTTTCAGCCCCTCTGTTTCTCGCCCTCTGTTTCAGCCCCTCTGTTTCTCGCCCTCTGTTTCAGCCCCTCTGTTTCAGCCCCTCTGTTTCAGCCCCTCTGTTTCTCGCCCTCTGTTTCAGCCCCTCTGTTTCTCGCCCTCTGTTTCAGCCCCTCTGTTTCTCGCCCTCTGTTTCAGCCCCTCTGTTTCAGCCCCTCTGTTTCAGCCCCTCTGTTTCTCGCCCTCTGTTTCAGCCCCTCTGTTTCTCGCCCTCTGTTTCAGCCCCTCGGTTTCTCGCCCTCTGTTTCAGCCCCTCTATTTCTCGCCCTCTGTTTCAGCCCCTCTATTTTAGCCCCACTGTTTCAGCCCCTTTGTTTCAGCCACTATGTTTCTCGCCCTCTGTTTCAGCCCCTCTGTTTCTCGCTCTCTGTTTCAGCCCCTCTGTTTCTCGCCCTCTGTTTCAGCCCCTCTGTTTCAGCCCCTCTGTTTCTGCCCCTCTGTTTCAGCCGCTCTGTTTCTCGCCCTCTGTTTCAGCCCCTCTGTTTTTCGCCCTCTGTTTCAGCCCCTCTGCTTCAGCCCCTCTGATTCAGCCCCTCTGTTTCAGCCCCTCTGTTTCAGCCCCTCTGTTTCTCGCCCTCAGTTTCTGCCCCTCTGTTTCTCGCCCTCTGTTTCAGCCCCTCTGTTTCTCGCCCTCTGTTTCAGCCCCTCTGTTTCAGCCCCTCTGTTTCTCGCACTCTGTTTCTGCCCCTCAGTTTCTCGCCCTCTGTTTCAGCCCCTCTGTTTCTCGCCTTCTGTTTCAGCCCCTCTGATTCAGCCCCTCTGTTTCAGCCCTTCTGATTCAGCCCCTCTGATTCAGCCCCTCTGTTTCTCGCCCTCTGTTTCAGCCCCTCTGTTTCAGCCCTTCTGTTTCAGCCACTCTGTTTCAGCCCCTCTGTTTCTTGCTCTCTGTTTCAGCCCCTCTGTTTCTCGACCTCTGTTTCAGTCCCTCTGTTTCTCGCCATATGTTTCAGCCTCTCTGTTTCGCGCTCTCTGTTTCAGCCCCTCTGTTTCAGCTCCTCTGTTTCTCACCCTCTGTTTCTGCCCCTCTGTTTCTCGCCCTCTGTTTCAGCCCCACTGATTAAGCCCCTCTGTTTCAGCCCCTCTAAATCAGCCCCTCTGATTCAGCCCCTCTGTTTCAGCCCCTCTGTTTCAGCCCCTCTGTTTCTCGCCCTCTGTTTCAGCCCCTCTGTTTCTCACCCTCTGTTTCAGAGCCTCTGTTTCAGCCCCTCTGTTTCTCGCTCTCTTTTTCAGCCCCTCTGTTTCTCTCCCTCTGTTTCAGCCCCTCTGATTCAGCCCCTCTGTTTCTCGCCCACTGTTTCAGCCCCTCTGTTTCTCGCCCCCGTTTCAGCCCCTCTGTTTCTCGCCCTCTGTTTCAGCCCCTCTGTTTCAGCCCCTCTGTTTCTCGCCTTCTGTTTCAGCCCCTCTGTTTCTCGCCCTCTGTTTCAGCCCCTCTGTTTCTCGCCCTCTGTTTCAGCCCCTCTATTTCTCGCCCTCTGTTTCAGCCCCTCTGTTTTAGCCCCACTGTTTCAGCACCTTTGTTTCAGCCCCTCTGTTTCTCGCCCTCTGTTTCAGCCGCTCTGTTTCTCGCCCTCTGTATCAGCCCCTCTGTTTCAGCCCCACTGTTTCAGTCCCTCTGTTTCTCGCCCTCTGTTTCTGGCCCTCTGCTTCAGCCCCTCTGTTTCTCGCTCTCTGTTTCAGCCCCTCTGTTTCAGCCCCTCTGTTTCAGCCCCTCTGTTTCTCGCCCTCTGTTTCAGCCCCTCTGTTTCTTGCCCTCTGTTTCAGCCACTCTGTTTCTCGCCCTCTGTTTCAGCCTCTCTGTTTCTCGCCCTCTGTTTCAGCCCCTCTGTTTCAGCCCCTCTGTTTCAGCCCCTCTGTTTCTCGCCCTCTGTTTCAGCCCCTCTGATTCAGCCCCTCTGTTTCTCGCCCACTGTTTCAGCCCCTCTGTTTCTCGCCCTCTGTTTCAGCCCCTCTGTTTCAGCCCCTCTGTTTCAGCCCCTCTGTTTCTCGCCCTCTGTTTCAGCCCCTCTGTTTCTCGCCCTCTGTTTCAGCCCCTCTGTTACTCGCCCTCTGTTTTAGCCCCTCTGTTTCAGCCCCTCTGTTTCAGCCCCTCTGTTTCTCGCCCTCTGTTTCAGCCCCTCTGTTTCTCGCCCTCTGTTTCAGCCCCTCTGTTTCTCGCCCTCTGTTTCAGCCCCTCTGTTTCTCGCTCTCTGTTTCAGCCCCTCTGTTTCCGCCCCTCTGTTTCAGCCCCACTGTTTCAGCCCCTCTGTTTCTCGCCCTCTGTTTCAGCCCCTCTGTTTCTTGCCCTCTGTTTCAGCCCCTCTGTTTCTCGCCCTCTGTTTCAGCCACTCTGTTTCTGGCCCTCTGTTTCAGCCCCTCTGTTTCTCGCTCTCTGTTTCAGCCCCTCTGTTTCCGCCCCTCTGTTTCAGCCCCTCTGTTTCAGCCCCTCTGTTTCTCGCCCTCTGTTTCAGCCACTCTGTTTCTCGCCCTCTGTTTCAGCCCCTCTGTTTCAGTCCCACTGATTCAGCCCCTCTGATTCAGCCCCTCTGTTTCTCGCCCTCTGTTTCAGCTCCTCTGTTTCAGCCCCTCTGTTTCTGCCCCTCTGTTTCAGCCGCTCTGTTTCTCGCCCTCTGTTTCAGCCACTCTGTTTTTCGCCCTCTGTTTCAGCCCCTCTGCTTTAGCCCCTCTGATTCAGCCCCTCTGTTTCAGCCCCTCTGTTTCAGCCCCTCTGTTTCTCGCCCTCAGTTTCTGCCCCTCTGTTTCTCGCCCTCTGTTTCAGCCCCTCTGTTTCTCGCCCTCTGTTTCAGCCCCTCTGTTTCAGCCCCTCTGTTTCTCGCACTCTGTTTCTGCCCCTCAGTTTCTCGCCCTCTGTTTCAGCCCCTCTGTTTCTCGCCTTCTGTTTCAGCCCCTCTGATTCAGCCCCTCTGTTTCAGCCCTTCTGATTCAGCCCCTCTGATTCAGCCCCTCTGTTTCTCGCCCTCTGTTTCAGCCCCTCTGTTTCAGCCCTTCTGTTTCAGCCACTCTGTTTCAGCCCCTCTGTTTCTTGCCCTCTGTTTCAGCCCCTCTGTTTCTCGACCTCTGTTTCAGTCCCTCTGTTTCTCGCCATATGTTTCAGCCCCTCTGTTTCGCGCTCTCTGTTTCAGCCCCTCTGTTTCAGCCCCTCTGTTTCTCGCCTTCTGTTTCAGCCCCTCTGCTTCAGCCCCTCTGTTTCTCGCCCTCTGTTTCAGCCCCTCTATTTCTCGCCCTCTGTTTCAGCCCCTCTGTTTTAGCCCCACTGTTTCAGCACCTTTGTTTCAGCCCCTCTGTTTCTCGCCCTCTGTTTCAGCCGCTCTGTTTCTCGCCCTCTGTATCAGCCCCTCTGTTTCAGCCCCACTGTTTCAGTCCCTCTGTTTCTCGCCCTCTGTTTCTGGCCCTCTGTTTCAGCCCCTCTGTTTCTCGCTCTCTGTTTCAGCCCCTCTGTTTCAGCCCCTCTGTTTCAGCCCCTCTGTTTCTCGCCGTCTGTTTCAGCCCCTCTGTTTCTTGCCCTCTGTTTCAGCCACTCTGTTTCTCGCCCTCTGTTTCAGCCTCTCTGTTTCTCGCCCTCTGTTTCAGCCCCTCTGTTTCAGCCCCTCTGTTTCAGCCCCTCTGTTTCAGCCCCTCTGTTTCTCGCCCTCTGTTTCAGCCCCTCTGATTCAGCCCCTCTGTTTCTCGCCCTCTGTTTCAGCCCCTCTGTTTCTCGCCCTCTGTTTCAGCCCCTCTGTTTCAGCCCCTCTGTTTCAGCCCATCTGTTTCTCGCCCTCTGTTTCAGCCCCTCTGTTTCTCGCCCTCTGTTTCAGCCCCTCTGTTTCTCGCCCTCTGTTTCAGCCCCTCTGTTTCAGCCCCTCTGTTTCTCGCCCTCTGTTTCAGCCCCTCTGTTTCTTGCCCTCTGTTTCAGCCACTCTGTTTCTCGCCCTCTGTTTCAGCCTCTCTGTTTCTCGCTCTCTGTTTCAGCCCCTCTGTTTCAGCCCCTCTGTTTCAGCCCCTCTGTTTCTCGCCCTCTGTTTCAGCCCCTCTGATTCAGCCCCTCTGTTTCTCGCCCTCTGTTTCAGCCCCTCTGTTTCTCGCCCTCTGTATCAGCCGCTTTGTTTCAGCCCCTCTGTTTCAGCCCCTCTTTTTCAGCCCCTCTGTTTCTCGCCCTCTGTTTCTCGCCCTCTGTTTCAGCCCCTCTGTTTCAGCCCCTCTGTTTCAGCCCCTCTGTTTCAGCCCCTCTGTTTCTCGCCCTCTGTTTCAGCCCCTCTGTTTCTTGCCCTCTGTTTCAGCCCCTCTGGTTCTCGCCCTCTGTTTCAGCCTCTCTGTTTCTTGCCCTCGGATTCAGCCCCTCTGTTTCAGCCCGTCTATTTCAGCCCCTCTGTTTCAGCCCCTCTGTTTCTCGCCCTCTGTTTCAGCCCCTCTGTTTCTCGCCCTCTGTTTCAGCCCCTCTGATTCAGCTCCTCTGTTTCAGCCCCTCTATTTCAGCCCCTTTGTTTCAGCCCCTCTGTTTCATCCACTCTGTTTCTCGCCCTCTGTTTCTCACCCTCTGTTTCTCGCCCTCTGTTTCAGCCCCTCTGTTTCTCGCCCTCTGTTTCAGGCTCTCTGTTTCAGCCCGTCTGTTTCAGCCGCTCTGTTTCAGCCCCTCTGTTTCTCGCCCTCTGTTTCTCGCCCGCTGTTTCAGCCCCTTTGTTTCTCGCCCTCTGTTTCAGCCCCTCTGTTTCAGTCCCACTGATTCAGCCCCTCTGATTCAGCCCCTCTGTTTCTCGCCCTCTGTTTCAGCCCCTCTGTTTCAGCCCCTCTGTTTCTGCCCCTCTGTTTCAGCCGCTCTGTTTCTCGCCCTCTGTTTCAGCCCCTATGTTTTTCGCCCTCTGTTTCAGCCCCTCTGCATCAGCCCCTCTGATTCAGCCCCTCTGTTTCAGCCCCTCTGTTTCAGCCCCTCTGTTTCTCGCCCTCAGTTTCTGCCCCTCTGTTTCTCGCCCTCTGTTTCAGCCCCTCTGTTTCTCGCCCTCTGTTTCAGCCCCTCTGTTTCAGCCCCTCTGTTTCTCGCACTCTGTTTCTGCCCCTCAGTTTCTCGCCCTCTGTTTCAGCCCCTCTGTTTCTCGCCTTCTGTTTCAGCCCCTCTGATTCAGCCCCTCTGTTTCAGCCCTTCTGATTCAGCCCCTCTGATTCAGCCCCTCTGTTTCTCGCCCTCTGTTTCAGCCCCTCTGTTTCAGCCCTTCTGTTTCAGCCACTCTGTTTCAGCCCCTCTGTTTCTTGCCCTCTGTTTCAGCCCCTCTGTTTCTCGACCTCTGTTTCAGTCCCTCTGTTTCTCGCCATATGTTTCAGCCCCTCTGTTTCGCGCTCTCTGTTTCTGCCCCTCTGTTTCAGCTCCTCTGTTTCTCACCCTCTGTTTCTGCCCCTCTGTTTCTCGCCCTCTGTTTCTCGCCCTCTGTTTCAGCCCCACTGATTAAGCCCCTCTGTTTCAGCCCCTCTGTTTCAGCCCTTCTGTTTCTCGCCCTCTGTTTCAGCCCCTCTGTTTCTCACCCTCTGTTTCAGAGCCTCTGTTTCAGCCCCTCTGTTTCTCGCTCTCTGTTTCAGCGCCTCTGTTTCTCTCCCTCTGTTTCAGCCCCTCTGATTCAGCCCCTCTGTTTCTCGCCCTCTGTTTCAGCCCCTCTGTTTCTCGCCCCCGTTTCAGCCCCTCTGTTTCTCGCCCTCTGTTTCAGCCCCTCTGTTTCAGCCCCTCTGTTTCTCGCCTTCTGTTTCAGCCCCTCTGTTTCTCGCCCTCTGTTTCAGCCCCTCTGTTTCTCGCCCTCTGTTTCAGCCCCTCTATTTCTCGCCCTCTGTTTCAGCCCCTCTGTTTTAGCCCCACTGTTTCAGCACCTTTGTTTCAGCCCCTCTGTTTCTCGCCCTCTGTTTCAGCCGCTCTGTTTCTCGCCCTCTGCATCAGCCCCTCTGTTTCAGCCCCACTGTTTCAGTCCCTCTGTTTCTCGCCCTCTGTTTCTGGCCCTCTGTTTCAGCCCCTCTGTTTCTCGCTCTCTGTTTCAGCCCCTCTGTTTCAGCCCCTCTGTTTCTTGCCCTCTGTTTCAGCCACTCTGTTTCTCGCCCTCTGTTTCAGCCTCTCTGTTTCTCGCCCTCTGTTTCAGCCCCTCTGTTTCAGCCCCTCTGTTTCAGCCCCTCTGTTTCTCGCCCTCTGTTTCAGCCCCTCTGTTTCTCGCCCTCTGTTTCAGCCCCTCTGTTTCAGCCCCTCTGTTTCAGCCCCTCTGTTACTCGCCCTCTGTTTCAGCCCCTCTGTTTCTCGCCCTCTGTTTCAGCCCCTCTGTTTCTCGCCCTCTGTTTCAGCCCCTCTGTTTCAGCCCCTCTGTTTCAGCCCCTCTGTTTCTCGCCCTCTGTTTCAGCCCCTCTGTTTCTCGCCCTCTGTTTCAGCCCCTCGGTTTCTCGCCCTCTGTTTCAGCCCCTCTATTTCTCGCCCTCTGTTTCAGCCCCTCTATTTTAGCCCCACTGTTTCAGCCCCTTTGTTTCAGCCACTATGTTTCTCGCCCTCTGTTTCAGCACCTCTGTTTCTCGCTCTCTGTTTCAGCCCCTCTGTTTCCGCCCCTCTGTTTCAGCCCCACTGTTTCAGCCCCTCTGTTTCTCGCCCTCTGTTTCAGCCCCTCTGTTTCTTGCCCTCTGTTTCAGCCCCTCTGTTTCTCGCCCTCTGTTTCAGCCACTCTGTTTCTGGCCCTCTGTTTCAGCCCCTCTGTTTCTCGCTCTCTGTTTCAGCCCCTCTCTTTCCGCCCCTCTGTTTCAGCCCCTCTGTTTCAGCCCCTCTGTTTCTCGCCCTCTGTTTCAGCCACTCTGTTTCTCGCCCTCTGTTTCAGCCCCTCTGTTTCAGTCCAACTGATTCAGCCCCTCTGATTCAGCCCCTCTGTTTCTCGCCCTCTGTTTCAGCCCCTCTGTTTCAGCCCCTCTGTTTCTTGCCTTCGGATTCAGCCCCTCTGTTTCAGCCCCTCTATTTCAGCCCCTCTGTTTCAGCCCCTCTGTTTCTCGCCCTCTGTTTCAGCCCCTCTGTTTCTCGCCCTCTGTTTCAGCCCCTCTGTTTCTTGCCCTCTGTTTCAGTCCAACTGATTCAGCCCCTCTGTTTCAGCCTCTCTGTTTCTTGCCCTCGGATTCAGCCCCTCTGTTTCAGCCCCTCTATTTCAGCCCCTCTGTTTCAGCCCCTCTGTTTCTCGCCCTCTGTTTCAGCCCCTCTGTTTCTCGCCCTCTGTTTCAGCCCCTCTGATTCAGCCCCTCTGTTTCAGCCCCTCTATTTCAGCCCCTTTGTTTCAGCCCCTCTGTTTCATCCACTCTGTTTCTCGCCCTCTGTTTCTCACCCTCTGTTTCTCGCCCTCTGTTTCATCCCCTCTGTTTCTCGCCCTCTGTTTCAGCCCCTCTGTTTCAGCCCCTCTGTTTCTCGCACTCTGTTTCTGCCCCTCAGTTTCTCGCCCTCTGTTTCAGCCCCTCTGTTTCTCGCCTTCTGTTTCAGCCCCTCTGATTCAGCCCCTCTGTTTCAGCCCTTCTGATTCAGCCCCTCTGATTCAGCCCCTCTGTTTCTCGCCCTCTGTTTCAGCCCCTCTGTTTCAGCCCTTCTGTTTCAGCCACTCTGTTTCAGCCCCTCTGTTTCTTGCCCTCTGTTTCAGCCCCTCTGTTTCTCGACCTCTGTTTCAGTCCCTCTGTTTCTCGCCATATGTTTCAGCCCCTCTGTTTCGCGCTCTCTGTTTCTGCCCCTCTGTTTCAGCTCCTCTGTTTCTCACCCTCTGTTTCTGCCCCTCTGTTTCTCGCCCTCTGTTTCTCGCCCTCTGTTTCAGCCCCACTGATTAAGCCCCTCTGTTTCAGCCCCTCTGTTTCAGCCCTTCTGTTTCTCGCCCTCTGTTTCAGCCCCTCTGTTTCTCACCCTTTGTTTCAGAGCCTCTGTTTCAGCCCCTCTGTTTCTCGCTCTCTGTTTCAGCGCCTCTGTTTCTCTCCCTCTGTTTCAGCCCCTCTGATTCAGCCCCTCTGTTTCTCGCCCTCTGTTTCAGCCCCTCTGTTTCTCGCCCCCGTTTCAGCCCCTCTGTTTCTCGCCCTCTGTTTCAGCCCCTCTGTTTCAGCCCCTCTGTTTCTCGCCTTCTGTTTCAGCCCCTCTGTTTCTCGCCCTCTGTTTCAGCCCCTCTGTTTCTCGCCCTCTGTTTCAGCCCCTCTATTTCTCGCCCTCTGTTTCAGCCCCTCTGTTTTAGCCCCACTGTTTCAGCACCTTTGTTTCAGCCCCTCTGTTTCTCGCCCTCTGTTTCAGCCGCTCTGTTTCTCGCCCTCTGCATCAGCCCCTCTGTTTCAGCCCCACTGTTTCAGTCCCTCTGTTTCTCGCCCTCTGTTTCTGGCCCTCTGTTTCAGCCCCTCTGTTTCTCGCTCTCTGTTTCAGCCCCTCTGTTTCAGCCCCTCTGTTTCTTGCCCTCTGTTTCAGCCACTCTGTTTCTCGCCCTCTGTTTCAGCCTCTCTGTTTCTCGCCCTCTGTTTCAGCCCCTCTGTTTCAGCCCCTCTGTTTCAGCCCCTCTGTTTCTCGCCCTCTGTTTCAGCCCCTCTGTTTCTCGCCCTCTGTTTCAGCCCCTCTGTTTCAGCCCCTCTGTTTCAGCCCCTCTGTTTCTCGCCCTCTGTTTCAGCCCCTCTGTTTCTCGCCCTCTGTTTCAGCCCCTCTGTTTCTCGCCCTCTGTTTCAGCCCCTCTGTTTCAGCCCCTCTGTTTCAGCCCCTCTGTTTCTCGCCCTCTGTTTCAGCCCCTCTGTTTCTCACCCTCTGTTTCAGCCCCTCGGTTTCTCGCCCTCTGTTTCAGCCCCTCTATTTCTCGCCCTCTGTTTCAGCCCCTCTATTTTAGCCCCACTGTTTCAGCCCCTTTGTTTCAGCCACTATGTTTCTCGCCCTCTGTTTCAGCCCCTCTGTTTCTCGCTCTCTGTTTCAGCCCCTCTGTTTCCGCCCCTCTGTTTCAGCCCCACTGTTTCAGCCCCTCTGTTTCTCGCCCTCTGTTTCAGCCCCTCTGTTTCTTGCCCTCTGTTTCAGCCCCTCTGTTTCTCGCCCTCTGTTTCAGCCACTCTGTTTCTGGCCCTCTGTTTCAGCCCCTCTGTTTCTCGCTCTCTGTTTCAGCCCCTCTCTTTCCGCCCCTCTGTTTCAGCCCCTCTGTTTCAGCCCCTCTGTTTCTCGCCCTCTGTTTCAGCCACTCTGTTTCTCGCCCTCTGTTTCAGCCCCTCTGTTTCAGTCCAACTGATTCAGCCCCTCTGATTCAGCCCCTCTGTTTCTCGCCCTCTGTTTCAGCCCCTCTGTTTCAGCCCCTCTGTTTCTGCCCCTCTGTTTCAGCCGCTCTGTTTCTCGCCGTCTGTTTCAGCCCCTCTGTTTTTCGCCCTCTGTTTCAGCCCCTCTGCTTCAGCCCCTCTGATTCAGCCCCTCTGTTTCAGCCCCTCTGTTTCAGCCCCTCTGTTTCTCGCCCTCAGTTTCTGCCCCTCTGTTTCTCGCCCACTGTCTCAGCCCCTCTGTTTCTCGCCCTCTGTTTCAGCCCCTCTGTTTCAGCCCCTCTGTTTCTCGCACTCTGTTTCTGCCCCTCAGTTTCTCGCCCTCTGTTTCAGCCCCTCTGTTTCTCGCCTTCTGTTTCAGCCCCTCTGATTCAGCCCCTCTGTTTCAGCCCTTCTGATTCAGCCCCTCTGATTCAGCCCCTCTGTTTCTCGCCCTCTGTTTCAGCCCCTCTGTTTCAGCCCTTCTATTTCAGCCACTCTGTTTCAGCCCCTCTGTTTCTTGCCCTCTGTTTCAGCCCCTCTGTTTCTCGACCTCTGTTTCAGTCCCTCTGTTTCTCGCCATATGTTTCAGCCCCTCTGTTTCGCGCTCTCTGTTTCCGCCCCTCTGTTTCAGCTCCTCTGTTTCTCGCCCTCTGTTTCTGCCCCTCTGTTTCTCGCCCTCTGTTTCTGCCCCACTGATTAAGCCCCTCTGTTTCAGCCCCTCTGAATCAGCCCCTCTGATTCAGCCCCTCTGTTTCAGCCCCTCTGTTTCAGCCCCTCTGTTTCTCGCCCTCTGTTTCAGCCCCTCTGTTTCTCACCCTCTGTTTCAGAGCCTCTGTTTCGGCACCTCTGTTTCTCGCTCTCTGTTTCAGCCCCTCTGTTTCTCTCCCTCTGTTTCAGCCCCTCTGATTCAGCCCCTCTGTTTCTCGCCCTCTGTTTCAGCCCCTCTGTTTCTCGCCCCCGTTTCAGCCACTCTGTTTCTCGCCCTCTGTTTCAGCCCCTCTGTTTCAGCCCCTCTGTTTCTCGCCTTCTGTTTCAGCCCCTCTGTTTCGCGCCCTCTGTTTCAGCCCCTCTGTTTCTCGCCCTCTGTTTCAGCCCCTCTATTTCTCGCCCTCTGTTTCAGCCCCTCTGTTTTAGCACCACTGTTTCAGCACCTTTGTTTCAGCCCCTCTGTTTCTCGCCCTCTGTTTCAGCCGCTCTGTTTCTCGCCCTCTGTATCAGCCCCTCTGTTTCAGCCCCACTGTTTCAGTCCCTCTGTTTCTCGCCCTCTGTTTCTGGCCCTCTGTTTCAGCCCCTCTGTTTCTCGCTCTCTGTTTCAGCCCCTCTGTTTCAGCCCCTCTGTTTCAGCCCCTCTGTTTCTCGCCCTCTGTTTCAGCCCCTCTGTTTCTTGCCCTCTGTTTCAGCCACTCTGTTTCTCGCCCTCTGTTTCAGCCTCTCTGTTTCTCGCCCTCTGTTTCAGCCCCTCTGTTTCAGCCCCTCTGTTTCTCGCCCTCTGTTTCAGCCCCTCTGTTTCTCGCCCTCTGTTTCAGCCCCTCTGATTCAGCACCTCTGTTTCTCGCCCTCTGTTTCAGCCCCTCTGTTTCTCGCCCTCTGTTTCAGCCCCTCTGTTTCAGCCCCTCTGTTTCAGCCCCTCTGTTTCTCGCCCTCTGTTTCAGCCCCTCTGTTTCTCGCCCTCTGTTTCAGCCCCTCTGTTTCTCGCCCTCTGTTTCAGCCCCTCTGTTTCAGCCCCTCTGTTTCAGCCCCTCTGTTTCTCGCCCTCTGTTTCAGCCCCTCGGTTTCTCGCCCTCTGTTTCAGCCCCTCTATTTCTCGCCCTCTGTTTCAGCCCCTCTATTTTAGCCCCACTGTTTCCGCCCCTTTGTTTCAGCCACTATGTTTCTCGCCCTCTGTTTCAGCCCCTCTGTTTCCGCCCCTCTGTTTCAGCCCCTCTGTTTCTCGCTCTCTGTTTGAGCCCCTCTGTTTCCGCCCCTCTGTTTCAGCCCCTCTGTTTCAGCCCCTCTGTTTCTCGCCCTCTGTTTCAGCCCCTCTGTTTCTTGCCCTCTGTTTCAGCCCCTCTGTTTCTCGCCCTCTGTTTCAGCCACTCTGTTTCTGGCCCTCTGTTTCAGCCCCTCTGTTTCTCGCTCTCTGTTTCAGCCCCTCTGTTTCCGCGCCTCTGTTTCAGCCCCTCTGTTTCAGCCCCTCTGTTTCTCGCCCTCTGTTTCAGCCACTCTGTTTCTCGCCCTCTGTTTCAGCCACTCTGTTTCTCGCCCTCTGTTTCAGTCCCTCTGTTTCAGCCCCTCTGTTTCAGTCCCTCTGTTTCAGCCCCTCTGTTTCTCGCCCTCTGTTTCAGCCCCTCTGTTTCTCGCCCTGTGTTTCAGCCCCTCTGTTTCTCGCCCTCTGTTTCAGCACCTCTGTTTCTCGCCCTCTGTTTCAGCCCCTCTGTTTCTCGCCCTCTGTTTCAGCCCCTCTGTTTCAGCCCCTCTGTTTCAGCCCCTCTGTTTCTCGCCCTCTGTTTCAGCCCCTCTGTTTCTCGCCCTCTGTTTCAGCCCCTCGGTTTCTCGCCCTCTGTTTCAGCCCCTCTATTTCTCGCCCTCTGTTTCAGCCCCTCTATTTTAGCCCCACTGTTTCAGCCCCTTTGTTTCAGCCACTATGTTTCTCGCCCTCTGTTTCAGCCCCTCTGTTTCCGCCCCTCTGTTTCAGCCCCTCTGTTTCTCGCTCTCTGTTTCAGCCCCTCTGTTTCAGCCCCTCTGTTTCTCGCCCTCTGTTTCAGCCCCTCTGTTTCTCGCCCTCTGTTTCAGCCCCTCTGTTTCAGCCCCTCTGTTTCAGCCCCTCTGTTTCTCGCCCTCTGTTTCAGCCACTCTGTTTCTGGCCCTCTGTTTCAGCCCCTCTGTTTCTCGCTCTCTGTTTCAGCCCCTCTGTTTCCGCCCCTCTGTTTCAGCCCCTCTGTTTCAGCCCCTCTGTTTCTCGCCCTCTGTTTCAGCCACTCTGTTTCTCGCCCTCTGTTTCAGCCACTCTGTTTCTCGCCCTCTGTTTCAGTCCCTCTGTTTCAGCCCCTCTGTTTCAGTCCCTCTGTTTCAGCCCCTCTGTTTCTCGCCCTCTGTTTCAGCCCCTCTGTTTCTCGCCCTGTGTTTCAGCCCCTCTGTTTCTCGCCCTCTGTTTCAGCCCCTCTGTTTCTCGCCCTCTGTTTCAGCCCCTCTGTTTCAGCCCCTCTGTTTCAGCCCCTCTGTTTCTCGCCCACTGTTTCAGCCCCTCTGTTTCTCGCCCTCTGTTTCAGCCCCTTCGGTTTCTCGCCTCTGTTTCAGCCCCTCTATTTCTCGCCCTCTGTTTCAGCCCCTCTATTTTAGCCCCACTGTTTCAGCCCCTTTGTTTCAGCCACTATGTTTCTCGCCCTCTGTTTCAGCCCCTCTGTTTCCGCCCCTCTGTTTCAGCCCCTCTGTTTCTCGCTCTCTGTTTCAGCCCCTCTGTTTCCGCCCCTCTGTTTCAGCCCCTCTGTTTCAGCCCCTCTGTTTCTCACCCTCTGTTTCAGCCCCTCTGTTTCTTGCCCTCTGTTTCAGCCCCTCTGTTTCTCGCCCTCTGTTTCAGCCACTCTGTTTCTGGCCCTCTGTTTCAGCCCCTCTGTTTCTCGCTCTCTGTTTCAGCCCCTCTGTTTCCGCCCCTCTGTTTCAGCCCCTCTGTTTCAGCCCCTCTGTTTCTCGCCCTCTGTTTCAGCCACTCTGTTTCTCGCCCTCTGTTTCAGCCACTCTGTTTCTCGCCCTCTGTTTCAGTCCCTCTGTTTCAGCCCCTCTGTTTCAGTCCCTCTGTTTCAGCCCCTCTGTTTCTCGCCCTCTGTTTCAGCCCCTCTGTTTCTCGTTCTGTGTTTCAGCATCTCTGTTTCTCGCCCTCTGTTTCAGCCCCACTGTTTCAGACCGTCTGTTTCAGCCCCTCTGTTTCAGCCCCTCTGTTTCTCGCCCTCTGTTTCAGCCCCTCTGTTTCTCGCCCTCTGTATCAGGCGCTTTGTTTCAGCCCCTTTGTTTCAGCCCCACTTTTTCAGCCCCTCTGTTTCTCGCCCTCTGTTTCTCGCCCTCTGTTTCAGCCACTCTGTTTCTCGCCCTTCAGTTTCTGCCCCTCTGTTTCAGCCGATCTGATTCAGCCTGTCTGATTCAGCCCCTCTGTTTCTCGCCCTCTGTTTCAGCCACTCTGTTTCAGCCCCTCTGTTTCTTGCCCTCTGTTTCAGCCCCTCTGTTTCTCGCCCTCTGTTTCAGCCCCTCTGTTTCTCGCCCTCTGTTTCAGCCCCTCTGTTTCTCGCCCTCTGTTTCAGCCCCTCTGTTTCGCGCTCTCTGTTTCAGCCCCTCTGTTTCAGTCCCTCTGTTTCTTGCCCTCTGTTTCTGCCCCTCTGTTTCTCGCCCTCTTTTTCCGCCCCTCTGATTCAGCCCCTCTGTTTCAGACCCTCTGAATCAGCCACTCTGATTCAGCCCCTCTGTTTCAGCCCCTCTGTTTCAGCCCCTCTGTTTCTCGCCCTCTGTTTCAGCCCCTCTGTTTCTCTCCCTCTGTTTCAGCCCCTCTGTTTCAACCCCTCTGTTTCTCGCCCTCTGTTTCAGCCCCTCTGTTTCTCGGCATCTGTTTCAGCCCCTCTGATTCAGCCCCTCTGTTTCTCACCCTCTGTTTCAGCCCCTCTGTTTCTCGCCCTCTTTTTCAGCCCCTCTATTTCTTGCCCTCTGTTTCAGCCCCTCTGTTTCAGCCCCTCTGTTTCAGCCCCTCTGTTTCTCGTCCTCTGTTTCAGCCCCTCTGTTTCTCGCCCTCTTTTTCAGCCCCTCTGTTTCTCGGCATCTGTTTCAGCCCCTCTGATTCAGCCCCTCTGTTTCTCACCCTCTGTTTCAGCCCCTCTGTTTCTCGCCCTCTTTTTCAGCCCCTCTATTTCTTGCCCTCTGTTTCAGCCCCTCTGTTTCAGCCCCTCTGTTTTAGCCCCTCTGTTTCTCGTCCTCTGTTTCAGCCCCTCTGATTCTCGCCCTCTGTTTCATCCCCTCTGTTTCTCGCCCTCTGTTTCAGCCCCTTTATTTCTCGCCCTCTGTTTCAGCCCCTCTGTTTCAGCCCCACTGTTTCTCGCCCTCTGTTTCAGCCCCTCTGTTTCAGCCCCTCTGTTTCTCGCCCTCTGTTTCAGCCCCTCTGTTTCTCACCCTCTGTTTCAGCCCCTCTGTTTCAACCCCTCTGTTTCTCGCCCTCTGTTTCAGCCCCTCTGTTTCTCGGCATCTGTTTCAGCCCCTCTGATTCAGCCCCTCTGTTTCAGCCCCTCTGTTTCAGTCCCTCCATTTCTCGCCCTCTGTTTCTCGCCCTCTGTTTCAGCCCCTCTGTTTCTCGCCCTCTGTTTCAGCCCCTCTGTTTCTCGCCCTCTGTTTCAGCCCCTCTGTTTCAGCCCCTCTGTTTCAGCCCCTCTGTTTCAGCCCCTCTGTTTCTCGCCCTCTGTTTCAGCCCCTCTGTTTCTTGCCCTCTGTTTCAGCCCCTCTGTTTCTCGCCCTCTGTTTCAGCCTCTCTGTTTCTCGCCCTCTGTTTCAGCCCCTCTGTTTCAGCCCCTCTGATTCAGCCCCTCTGTTTCAGCCCCTCTGTTTCTCGCCCTCTGTTTCAGCCCCTCTGATTCAGCCCCTCTGTTTCAGCCCCTCTGATTCAGCCCCTCTGTTTCAGCCCCTCTATTTCAGCCCCTCTGTTTCAGCCCCTCTGTTTCAGGCTCTCTGTTTCAGCCCGTCTGTTTCAGCCCCTCCGTTTCAGCCCCTCTGATTCAGTCCCTTCGTTTCTCGCCCTCTGTTTCAGCCCCTCTGTTTCAGCTCCTCTGATTCAGCCCCTCTGATTCAGCCCCTCTGTTTCACGCCCTCTGTTTCTCGCCCTCTGTTTCAGCCCCTCTGTTTCTCGCCCTCTGTTTCTGCCCCTCTGTTTCAGCCCCTCTGTTTCAGCCCCTCTGTTTCTTGCCCTCTGTTTCAGCCCCTCTGTTTCAGCCCCTCTGTTTCAGCCCCTCCGATTCAGCCCCTCTGTTTCAGCCCCTCTGTTTCTGCCCCTCTGTTTCAGCCCCTCTGTTTCTCGCCCTTTGTTTCAGCCCCTCTGTTTCTCGCCCTCTGTTTCAGCCCCTCTGTTTCAGCCCCTCTGTTTCAGCCCCTCTGTTTCTCGCCCTCTGTTTCAGCCCCTCTGTTTCAGCCCTTCTGTTTCAGCCACGCGGTTTCAGCCCCTCTGTTTCTTGCCCTCTGTTTCAGCCCCTCTGTTTCTCGCCCTCTGTTTCAGCCCCTCTGTTTCTCGCCCTCTGTTTCAGCCCCTCTGTTTCGCACTCTCTGTTTCAGCCCCTCTGTTTCAGCCCCTCTGTTTCTCGCCCTCTGTTTCTGCTCCTCTGTTTCTCGCCATCTGTTTCAGCCCCTCTGTTTCTCGCCCTCTGTTTCAGCCCCTCTGATTCAGCCCCTCTGTTTCAGCCCCTCTGAATCAGCCCCTCTGTTTCAGCCCCTCTGTTTCAGCCCCTCTGTTTCTCGTCCTCTGTTTCAGCCCCTCTGTTTCTCACCCTCTGTTTCAGCACCTTTGTTTCAGCCCCTCTGTTTCTCGCCCTCTGTTTCAGCCCCTCTGTTTCTCGCCCTCTGTTTCAGCCCCTCTGATTCAGCCCCTCTGTTTCTCGCCCTCTGTTTCAGCCCCTCTGTTTCTCGCCATCTGTTTCAGCCCCTCTGTTTCTCGCCCTCTGTTTCAGCCCCTCTGTTTCAGCCCCTCTGTTTCAGCCCCTCTGTTTCTCGCCCTCTGTTTCAGCCCCTCTGTTTCTCGCCCTCTGTTTCAGCCTCTCTGTTTCTCGCCCTCTGTTTCAGCCCCTCTGTTTCAGCCCCTCTGATTCAGCCCCTCTGTTTCAGCCCCTCTGATTCAGTCCCTCTGTTTCAGACCCTCTATTTCAGCCCCTCTGTTTCAGCCACTCTGTTTCAGGCTCTCTGTTTCAGCCCGTCTGTTTCAGCCCCTATGTTTCAGCCCCTCTGTTTCAGCACCTCTGTTTCAGCCCCTCTGTTTCAGCTCCTCTGTTTCTCGCCCTCTGTTTCAGCCCCTCTGTTTCAGCCCTTCTGTTTCAGCCACGCGGTTTCAGCCCCTCTGTTTCTTGCCCTCTGTTTCAGCCCCTCTGTTTCTCGCCCTCTGTTTCAGCCCCTCTGTTTCTCGCCCTCTGTTTCAGCCCCTCTGTTTCGCACTCTCTGTTTCAGCCCCTCTGTTTCAGCCCCTCTGTTTCTCGCCCTCTGTTTCTGCTCCTCTGTTTCTCGCCCTCTGTTTCAGCCCCTCTGTTTCTCGCCCTCTGTTTCAGCCCCTCTGATTCAGCCCCTCTGTTTCAGCCCCTCTGAATCAGCCCCTCTGTTTCAGCCCCTCTGTTTCAGCCCCTCTGTTTCTCGTCCTCTGTTTCAGCCCCTCTGTTTCTCACCCTCTGTTTCAGCACCTTTGTTTCAGCCCCTCTGTTTCTCGCCCTCTGTTTCAGCCCCTCTGTTTCTCGCCCTCTGTTTCAGCCCCTCTGATTCAGCCCCTCTGTTTCTCGCCCTCTGTTTCAGCCCCTCTGTTTCTCGCCATCTGTTTCAGCCCCTCTGTTTCTCGCCCTCTGTTTCAGCCCCTCTGTTTCAGCCCCTCTGTTTCAGCCCCTCTGTTTCTCGCCCTCTGTTTCAGCCCCTTTGTTTCAATCCCTCTGTTTCAGCCTCTCTGTTTCTCGCCCTCTGTTTCAGCCCCTCTGTTTCAGCCCCTCTGATTCAGCCCCTCTGTTTCAGCCCCTCTGATTCAGCCCCTCTGTTTCAGACCCTCTATTTCAGACCCTCTGTTTCAGCCACTCTGTTTCAGGCTCTCTGTTTCAGCCCGTCTGTTTCAGCCCCTCTGTTTCAGCCCCTCTGTTTCAGCCCCTCTGATTCAGTACCTTAGTTTCTCGCCCTCTGTTTCAGCCCCGCTGTTTCAGCCCCTCTATTTCAGACCCTCTTTTTCAGCCCCTCTGTTTCTCGCCCTCTGTTTCAGCCCCTCTGTTTCTCGCCCTCTGTTTCAGCCCCTCTGTTTCAGCCCCTCTGTTTCAGCCCCTCTGTTTCTCGCCCTCTGTTTCAGCCCCTCTGTTTCTCGCCCTCTGTTTCAGCCCCTCGGTTTCTCGCCCTCTGTGTCAGCCCCTCTATTTCTCGCCCTCTGTTTCAGCCCCTCTATTTTAGCCCCACTGTTTCAGCCCCTTTGTTTCAGCCACTATGTTTCTCGCCCTCTGTTTCAGCCCCTCTGTTTCCGCCCCTCTGTTTCAGCCCCTCTGTTTCTCGCTCTCTGTTTCAGCCCCTCTGTTTCCGCCCCTCTGTTTCAGCCTCTCTATTTCAGCCCCTCTGTTTCTCGCCCTCTGTTTCAGCCCCTCTGTTTCTTGCCCTCTGTTTCAGCCCCTCTGTTTCTCGCCCTCTGTTTCAGCCACTCTGTTTCTGGCCCTCTGTTCCAGCCCCTCTGTTTCTCGCTCTCTGTTTCAGCCCCTCTGTTTCCGCCCCTCTGTTTCAGCCCCTCTGTTTCAGCCCCTCTGTTTCTCGCCCTCTGTTTCAGCCACTCTGTTTCTCGCCCTCTGTTTCAGCCACTCTGTTTCTCGCCCTCTGTTTCAGTCCCTCTGTTTCAGCCCCTCTGTTTCAGTCCCTCTGTTTCAGCCCCTCTGTTTCTCGCCCTCTGTTTCAGCCCCTCTGTTTCTCGCCCTGTGTTTCAGCCTCTCTGTTTCTCGCCCTCTGTTTCAGCCCCACTGTTTCAGACCGTCTGTTTCAGCCCCTCTGTTTCAGCCCCTCTGTTTCTCGCCCTCTGTTTCAGCCCCTCTGTTTCTCGCCCTCTGTATCAGGCGCTTTGTTTCAGCCCCATGTTTCAGCCCCACTTTTTCAGCCCCTCTGTTTCTCGCCCTCTGTTTCTCGCCCTCTGTTTCAGCCACTCTGTTTCTCGCCCTCAGTTTCTGCCCCTCTGTTTCAGCCGATCTGATTCAGCCTGTCTGATTCAGCCCCTCTGTTTCTCGCCCTCTGTTTCAGCCACTCTGTTTCAGCCCCTCTGTTTCTTGCCCTCTGTTTCAGCCCCTCTGTTTCTCGCCCTCTGTTTCAGCTCCTCTGTTTCTCGCCCTCTGTTTCAGCCCCTCTGTTTCTCGCCCTCTGTTTCAGCCCCTCTGTTTCGCGCTCTCTGTTTCAGCCCCTCTGTTTCAGTCCCTCTGTTTCTTGCCCTCTGTTTCTGCCCCTCTGTTTCTCGCCCTCTTTTTCCGCCCCTCTGATTCAGCCCCTCTGTTTCAGACCCTCTGAATCAGACACTCTGATTCAGCCCCTCTGTTTCAGCCCCTCTGTTTCAGCCCCTCTGTTTCTCGCCCTCTGTTTCAGCCCCTCTGTTTCTCTCCCTCTGTTTCAGCCCCTCTGTTTCAACCCCTCTGTTTCTCGCCCTCTGTTTCAGCCCCTCTGTTTCTCGGCATCTGTTTCAGCCCCTCTGATTCAGCCCCTCTGTTTCTCACCCTCTGTTTCAGCCCCTCTGTTTCTCGCCCTCTTTTTCAGCCCCCCTATTTCTTGCCCTCTGTTTCAGCCCCTCTGTTTCAGCCCCTCTGTTTCAGCCCCTCTGTTTCTCGTCCTCTGTTTCAGCCCCTCTGATTCTCGCCCTCTGTTTCATCCCCTCTGTTTCTCGCCCTCTGTTTCAGCCCCTTTATTTCTCGCCCTCTGTTTCAGCCCCTCTGTTTCAGCCCCACTGTTTCTCGCCCTCTGTTTCAGCCCCTCTGTTTCAGCCCCTCTGTTTCTCGCCCTCTGTTTCAGCCCCTCTGTTTCTCACCCTCTGTTTCAGCCCCTCTGTTTCAACCCCTCTGTTTCAGCCCCTCTGTTTCTCGGCATCTGTTTCAGCCCCTCTGATTCAGCCCCTCTGTTTCAGCCCCTCTGTTTCAGTCCCTCCATTTCTCGCCCTCTGTTTCTCGCCCTCTGTTTCAGCCCCTCTGTTTCTCGCCCTCTGTTTCAGCCCCTCTGTTTCTCGCCCTCTGTTTCAGCCCCTCTGTTTCAGCCCCTCTGTTTCAGCCCCTCTGTTTCAGCCCCTCTGTTTCTCGCCCTCTGTTTCAGCCCCTCTGTTTCTTGCCCTCTGTTTCAGCCCCTCTGTTTCTCGCCCTCTGTTTCAGCCTCTCTGTTTCTCGCCCTCTGTTTCAGCCCCTCTGTTTCAGCCCCTCTGATTCAGCCCCTCTGTTTCAGCCCCTCTGTTTCTCGCCCTCTGTTTCAGCCCCTCTGATTCAGCCCCTCTGTTTCAGCCCCTCTGATTCAGCCCCTCTGTTTCAGCCCCTCTATTTCAGCCCCTCTGTTTCAGCCCCTCTGTTTCAGGCTCTCTGTTTCAGCCCGTCTGTTTCAGCCCCTCTGTTTCAGCCCCTCTGATTCAGTCCCTTCGTTTCTCGCCCTCTGTTTCAGCCCCTCTGTTTCAGCTCCTCTGATTCAGCCCCTCTGTTTCAGCCCCTCTGTTTCAGCCCCTCTGTTTCTCGTCCTCTGTTTCAGCCCCTCTGTTTCTCGCCCTCTGTTTCAGCCCCTCTGTTTCTCGGCATCTGTTTCAGCCCCTCTGATTCAGCCCCTCTGTTTCTCACCCTCTGTTTCAGCCCCTCTGTTTCTCGCCCTCTTTTTCAGCCCCCCTATTTCTTGCCCTCTGTTTCAGCCCCTCTGTTTCAGCCCCTCTGTTTCAGCCCCTCTGTTTCTCGTCCTCTGTTTCAGCCCCTCTGATTCTCGCCCTCTGTTTCATCCCCTCTGTTTCTCGCCCTCTGTTTCAGCCCCTTTATTTCTCGCCCTCTGTTTCAGCCCCTCTGTTTCAGCCCCACTGTTTCTCGCCCTCTGTTTCAGCCCCTGTGTTTCAGCCCCTCTGTTTCTCGCCCTCTGTTTCAGCCCCTCTGTTTCTCACCCTCTGTTTCAGCCCCTCTGTTTCAACCCCTCTGTTTCTCGCCCTCTGTTTCAGCCCCTCTGTTTCTCGGCATCTGTTTCAGCCCCTCTGATTCAGCCCCTCTGTTTCAGCCCCTCTGTTTCAGTCCCTCTGTTTCTCGCCCTCTGTTTCTCGCCCTCTGTTTCAGCCCCTCTGTTTCTCGCCCTCTGTTTCAGCCCCTCTGTTTCTCGCCCTCTGTTTCAGCCCCTCTGTTTCAGCCCCTCTGTTTCAGCCCCTCTGTTTCAGCCCCTCTGTTTCTCGCCCTCTGTTTCAGCCCCTCTGATTCTTGCCCTCTGTTTCAGCCCCTCTGTTTCTCGCCCTCTGTTTCAGCCTCTCTGTTTCTCGCCCTCTGTTTCAGCCCCTCTGTTTCAGCCCCTCTGATTCAGCCCCTCTGTTTCAGCCCCTCTGTTTCTCGCCCTCTGTTTCAGCCCCTCTGATTCAGCCCCTCTGTTTCAGCCCCTCTGATTCAGCCCCTCTGTTTCAGCCCCTCTATTTCAGCCCCTCTGTTTCAGCCCCTCTGTTTCAGGCTCTCTGTTTCAGCCCGTCTGTTTCAGCCCCTCCGTTTCAGCCCCTCTGATTCAGTCCCTTCGTTTCTCGCCCTCTGTTTCAGCCCCTCTGTTTCAGCTCCTCTGATTCAGCCCCTCTGATTCAGCCCCTCTGTTTCTCGCCCTCTGTTTCTCGCCCTCTGCTTCAGCCCCTCTGTTTCTCGCCCTCTGTTTCTGCCCCTCTGTTTCAGCCCCTCTGTTTCTGCCCCTCTGTTTCTTGCCCTCTGTTTCAGCCCCTCTGTTTCAGCCCCTCTGTTTCAGCCCCTCCGATTCAGCCCCTCTGTTTCAGCCCATCTGTTTCTGCCCCTCTGTTTCAGCCCCTCTGTTTCTCGCCCTTTGTTTCAGCCCCTCTGTTTCTCGCCCTCTGTTTCAGCCCCTCTGTTTCAGCCCCTCTGTTTCAGCCCCTCTGTTTCTCGCCCTCTGTTTCAGCCCCTCTGTTTCAGCCCTTCTGTTTCAGCCACGCGGTTTCAGCCCCTCTGTTTCTTGCCCTCTGTTTCAGCCCCTCTGTTTCTCGCCCTCTGTTTCAGCCCCTCTGTTTCTCGCCCTCTGTTTCAGCCCCTCTGTTTCGCACTCTCTGTTTCAGCCCCTCTGTTTCAGCCCCTCTGTTTCTCGCCCTCTGTTTCTGCTCCTCTGTTTCTCGCCCTCTGTTTCAGCCCCTCTGTTTCTCGCCCTCTGTTTCAGCCCCACTGATTCAGCCCCTCTGTTTCAGCCCCTCTGAATCAGCCCCTCTGTTTCAGCCCCTCTGTTTCAGCCCCTCTGTTTCTCGTCCTCTGTTTCAGCCCCTCTGTTTCTCACCCTCTGTTTCAGCACCTTTGTTTCAGCCCCTCTGTTTCTCGCCCTCTGTTTCAGCCCCTCTGTTTCTCGCCCTCTGTTTCAGCCCCTCTGATTCAGCCCCTCTGTTTCTCGCCCTCTGTTTCAGCCCCTCTGTTTCTCGCCATCTGTTTCAGCCCCTCTGTTTCTCGCCCTCTGTTTCAGCCCCTCTGTTTCAGCCCCTCTGTTTCAGCCCCTCTGTTTCTCGCCCTCTGTTTCAGCCCCTCTGTTTCTCGCCCTCTGTTTCAGCCTCTCTGTTTCTCGCCCTCTGTTTCAGCCCCTCTGTTTCAGCCCCTCTGATTCAGCCCCTCTGTTTCAGCCCCTCTGATTCAGTCCCTCTGTTTCAGACCCTCTATTTCAGCCCCTCTGTTTCAGCCACTCTGTTTCAGGCTCTCTGTTTCAGCCCGTCTGTTTCAGCCCCTATGTTTCAGCCCCTCTGTTTCAGCCCCTCTGTTTCAGCCCCTCTGTTTCAGCTCCTCTGTTTCTCGCCCTCTGTTTCAGCCCCTCTGTTTCAGCACTTCTGTTTCAGCCACGCGGTTTCAGCCCCTCTGTTTCTTGCCCTCTGTTTCAGCCCCTCTGTTTCCCCCCCTCTGTTTCAGCCCCTCTGTTTCTCGCCCTCTGTTTCAGCCCCTCTGTTTCGCACTCTCTGTTTCAGCCCCTCTGTTTCAGCCCCTCTGTTTCTCGCCCTCTGTTTCTGCTCCTCTGTTTCTCGCCCTCTGTTTCAGCCCCTCTGTTTCTCGCCCTCTGTTTCAGCCCCACTGATTCAGCCCCTCTGAATCAGCCCCTCTGTTTCAGCCCCTCTGTTTCAGCCCCTCTGTTTCTCGTCCTCTGTTTCAGCCCCTCTGTTTCTCACCCTCTGTTTCAGCACCTCTGTTTCAGCCCCTCTGTTTCTCGCCCTCTGTTTCAGCCCCTCTGTTTCTCGCCCTCTGTTTCAGCCCCTCTGATTCAGCCCCTCTGTTTCTCGCCCTCTGTTTCAGCCCCTCTGTTTCTCGCCATCTGTTTCAGCCCCTCTGTTTCTCGCCCTCTGTTTCAGCCCCTCTGTTTCAGCCCCTCTGTTTCAGCCCCTCTGTTTCTCGCCCTCTGTTTCAGCCCCTCTGTTTCAATCCCTCTGTTTCAGCCTCTCTGTTTCTCGCCCTCTGTTTCAGCCCCTCTGTTTCAGCCCCTCTGATTCAGCCCCTCTGTTTCAGCCCCTCTGATTCAGCCCCTCTGTTTCAGACCCTCTATTTCAGACCCTCTGTTTCAGCCACTCTGTTTCAGGCTCTCTGTTTCAGCCCGTCTGTTTCAGCCCCTCTGTTTCAGCCCCTCTGTTTCAGCCCCTCTGATTCAGTACCTTAGTTTCTCGCCCTCTGTTTCAGCCCCGCTGTTTCAGCCCCTCTATTTCAGCCCCTCTTTTTCAGCCCCTCTGTTTCTCGCCCTCTGTTTCAGCCCCTCTGTTTCTCGCCCTCTGTTTCAGCCCCTCTGTTTCAGCCCCTCTGTTTCAGCCCCTCTGTTTCTCGCCCTCTGTTTCAGCCCCTCTGTTTCTCGCCCTCTGTTTCAGCCCCTCGGTTTCGCGCCCACTGTGTCAGCCCCTCTATTTCTCGCCCTCTGTTTCAGCCCCTCTATTTTAGCCCCACTGTTTCAGCCCCTTTGTTTCAGCCACTATGTTTCTCGCCCTCTGTTTCAGCCCCTCTGTTTCCGCCCCTCTGTTTCAGCCCCTCTGTTTCTCGCTCTCTGTTTCAGCCCCTCTGTTTCCGCCCCTCTGTTTCAGCCCCTCTGTTTCAGCCCCTCTGTTTCTCGCCCTCTGATTCAGACCCTCTGTTTCTTGCCCTCTGTTTCAGCCCCTCTGTCTCTCGCCCTCTGTTTCAGCCACTCTGTTTCTGGCCCTCTGTTTCAGCCCCTCTGTTTCTCGCTCTCTGTTTCAGCCCCTCTGTTTCCGCCCCTCTGTTTCAGCCCCTCTGTTTCAGCCCCTCTGTTTCTCGCCCTCTGTTTCAGCCACTCTGTTTCTCGCCCTCTGTTTCAGCCACTCTGTTTCTCGCCCTCTGTTTCAGTCCCTCTGTTTCAGCCCCTCTGTTTCAGTCCCTCTGTTTCAGCCCCTCTGTTTCTCGCCCTCTGTTTCAGCCCCTCTGTTTCTCGCCCTGTGTTTCAGCCTCTCTGTTTCTCGCCCTCTGTTTCAGCCCCACTGTTTCAGACCGTCTGTTTCAGCCCCTCTGTTTCAGCCCCTCTGTTTCTCTCCCTCTGTTTCAGCCCCTCTGTTTCAACCCCTCTGTTTCTCGCCCTCTGTTTCAGCCCCTCTGTTTCTCGGCATCTGTTTCAGCCCCTCTGATTCAGCCCCTCTGTTTCTCACCCTCTGTTTCAGCCCCTCTGTTTCTCGCCCTCTTTTTCAGCCCCTCTATTTCTTGCCCTCTGTTTCAGCCCCTCTGTTTCAGCCCCTCTGTTTCAGCCCCTCTGTTTCTCGTCCTCTGTTTCAGCCCCTCTGATTCTCGCCCTCTGTTTCAGCCCCTCTGTTTCTCGCCCTCTGTTTCAGCCCCTTTATTTCTCGCCCTCTGTTTCAGCCCCTCTGTTTCAGCCCCACTGTTTCTCGCCCTCTGTTTCAGCCCCTCTGTTTCAGCCCCTCTGTTTCTCGCCCTCTGTTTCAGCCCCTCTGTTTCTCACCCTCTGTTTCAGCCCCTCTGTTTCAACCCCTCTGTTTCTCGCCCTCTGTTTCAGCCACTATGTTTCTCGCCCTCTGTTTCAGCCCCTCTGTTTCCGCCCCTCAGTTTCAGCCACTCTGTTTCTCGCTCTCTGTTTCAGCCCCTCTGTTTCCGCCCCTCTGTTTCAGCCCCTCTGTTTCAGCCCCTCTGTTTCTCGCCCTCTGTTTCAGACCCTCTGTTTCTTGCCCTCTGTTTCAGCCCCTCTGTCTCTCGCCCTCTGTTTCAGCCACTCTGTTTCTGGCCCTCTGTTTCAGCCCCTCTGTTTCTCGCTCTCTGTTTCAGCCCTTCTGTTTCCGCCCCTCTGTTTCAGCCCCTCTGTTTCAGCCCCTCTGTTTCTCGCCCTCTGTTTCAGCCACTCTGTTTCTCGCCCTCTGTTTCAGCCACTCTGTTTCTCGCCCTCTGTTTCAGTCCCTCTGTTTCAGCCCCTCTGTTTCAGTCCCTCTGTTTCAGCCCCTCTGTTTCTCGCCCTCTGTTTCAGCCCCTCTGTTTCTCGCCCTGTGTTTCAGCCTCTCTGTTTCTCGCCCACTGTTTCAGCCCCACTGTTTCAGACCGTCTGTTTCAGCCCCTCTGTTTCAGCCCCTCTGTTTCTCTCCCTCTGTTTCAGCCCCTCTGTTTCAACCCCTCTGTTTCTCGCCCTCTGTTTCAGCCCCTCTGTTTCTCGGCATCTGTTTCAGCCCCTCTGATTCAGCCCCTCTGTTTCTCACCCTCTGTTTCAGCCCCTCTGTTTCTCGCCCTCTTTTTCAGCCCCTCTATTTCTTGCCCTCTGTTTCAGCCCCTCTGTTTCAGCCCCTCTGTTTCAGCCCCTCTGTTTCTCGTCCTCTGTTTCAGCCCCTCTGATTCTCGCCCTCTGTTTCATCCCCTCTGTTTCTCGCCCTCTGTTTCAGCCCCTTTATTTCTCGCCCTCTGTTTCAGCCCCTCTGTTTCAGCCCCTCTGTTTCTCGCCCTCTGTTTCAGCCCCTCTGTTTCAGCCCCTCTGTTTCTCGCCCTCTGTTTCAGCCCCTCTGTTTCTCACCCTCTGTTTCAGCCCCTCTGTTTCAACCCCTCTGTTTCTTGCCCTCTGTTTCAGCCCCTCTGTTTCTCGACCTCTGTTTCAGTCCCTCTGTTTCTCGCCATCTGTTTCAGCCCCTCTGTTTCACGCTCTCTGTTTCAGCCCCTCTGTTTCAGCTCCTCTGTTTCTCGCCCTCTTTTTCTGCCCCTCTGTTTCTCGCCCTCTGTTTCAGCCACTCTGTTTCTCGCCCTCTTTTTCAGCCCCTCTGATTAATCCCCTCTGTTTCAGCCCCTCTGAATCAGCCCCTCTGATTCAGCCCCTCTGTTTCAGCCCCTCTGTTTCAGCCCCTCTGTTTCTCGCCCTCTGTTTCAGCCCCTCTGTTTCTCACCCTCAGTTTCAGACCCTCTGTTTCAGCCCATCTGTTTCTCGCTCTCTGTTTCAGCCCCTCTGATTTAGCCCCTCTGTTTCTCGCCCTCTGTTTCAGCCCCTCTGTTTCTCGCCCTCTGTTTCAGCCCCTCTGTTTCTCGCCCTCTGTTTCAGACCCTCTGTTTCTTGCGCTCTGTTTCAGCCCCTCTGTTTCTCGCCCTCTGTTTCAGCCCCTCTATTTCTCGCCCTCTGTTTCTGCCCCTCTGTTTTAGCCCCACTGTTTCAGCCCCTCTGTTTCTCGCCCTCTGTTTCAGCCCCTCTGTTTCTTGCCCTCTGTTTCAGCCACTCTGTTTCTCGCCCTCTGTTTCAGCCTCTCTGTTTCTCGCCCTCTGTTTCAGCCCCTCTGTTTCAGCCCCTCTGTTTCAGCCCCTCTGTTTCAGCCCCTCTGTTTCTCGCCCTCTGTTTCAGCCCCTCTGTTTCTCGCCCTCTGTTTCAGCCTCTCTGTTTCTCGCCCTCTGTTTCAGCCCCTCTGTTTCAGCCCCTCTATTTCTCGCCCTCTGCATCAGCCGCTTTGTTTCAGCCGCTCTGTTTCTTGCCCTCTGTTTCAGCCCCTCTGTTTCTCGACCTCTGTTTCAGTCCCTCTGTTTCTCGCCATCTGTTTCAGCCCCTCTGTTTCGCGCTCTCTGTTTCAGCCCCTCTGTTTCTGCTCCTCTGTTTCTCGCCCTCTGTTTCTGCCCCTCTGTTTCAGTCCCTCTGTTTCAGCCCCTCTGTTTCTCGCCCTCTGTTTCAGCCCCTCTGATTAAGCCCCTCTGTTTCAGCCCCTCTGATTAAGCCCCTCTGATTCAGCCCCTCTGAATCAGCCCCTCTGATTCAGCCCCTCTGTTTCAGCCCCTCTGTTTCAGCACCTCTGTTTCTCGACCTCTGTTTCAGCCCCTCTGTTTCTCGCCCTCTGTTTCAGCCCCTCTGTTTCTCGCCCTCTGTTTCAGCCCCTCTATTTCTCGCCCTCTGTTTCAGCCCCTCTGTTTTAGCCCCACTGTTTCAGCCCCTTTGTTTCAGCCCCTCTGTTTCTCGCCCTCTGTTTCAGCCGCTCTGTTTCTCGTCTTCTGTATCAGCCCCTCTGTTTCAGCCCCTCTGTTTCAGTCCCTCTGTTTCTCGCCCTCTGTTTCAGCCCCTCTGTTTCCGCCCCTCTGTTTCTCGCCCTCTGTTTCAGCCCCTCTGTTTCTTGCCCTCTGTTTCAGCCCCTCTGTTTCAGCCCCTCTGTTTCTCGCCCTCTGTTTCAGCCCCTCTGTTTCTCGCCCTCTGTTTCAGCCCCTCTATTTCTCGCCCTCTGTTTCAGCCCCTCTGTTTTAGCCCCACTGTTTCTGCCCCTTTGTTTCAGCCCCTCTATTTCTCGCCCTCTGTTTCAGCCCCTCTGTTTTAGCCCCACTGTTTCAGCCCCTTTGTTTCAGCCCCTCTGTTTCTCGCCCTCTGTTTCAGCCGCTCTGTTTCTCGTCTTCTGTATCAGCCCCTCTGTTTCAGTCCCTCTGTTTCTCGCCCTCTGTTTCAGCCCCTCTGTTTCAGCCCCTCTGTTTCTCGCCCTCTGTTTCAGCCCCTCTGTTTCTTGCCCTCTGTTTCAGCCCCTCTGTTTCAGCCCCTCTGTTTCTCGCCCTCTGTTTCAGCCCCTCTGTTTCTCGCCCTCTGTTTCAGCCCGTCTATTTCTCGCCCTCTGTTTCAGCCCCTCTGTTTTAGCCCCACTGTTTCAGCCCCTTTGTTTCAGCCCCTCTGTTTCTCGCCCTCTGTTTCAGCCGCTCTGTTTCTCGTCTTCTGTATCAGCCCCTCTGTTTCAGCCCCTCTGTTTCAGTCCCTCTGTTTCTCGCCCTCTGTTTCAGCCCCTCTGTTTCAGCCCCTCTGTTTCTCGCCCTCTGTTTCAGCCCCTCTGTTTCTTGCCCTCTGTTTCAGCCACTCTGTTTCTCGCCCTCTGTTTCAGCCTCTCTGTATCTCGCCCTCTGTTTCAGCCCCTCTTTTTCAGCCCCTCTGTTTCAGCCCCTCTGTTTCAGTCCTCTGTTTCTCGCCCTCAGTTTCAGCCTCTCTGTTTCTCGCCCTCTGTTTCATCCCCTCTCTTTCAGCCCCTCTGTATCTCGCCCTCTGTTTCAGCCCCTCTGTTTCTCGCCCTCTGTATCAGCCGCTTTGTTTCAGCCCCTCTGTTTCAGCCCCTCTTTTTCAGCCCCTCTGTTTCTCGCCCTCTGTTTCTCGCCCTCTGTTTCAGCCCCTCTGTTACTACCCCTCTGTTTCAGCCCCTCTGTTTCAGCCCCTCTGATTCAGCCCGTCTGATTCAGCCCCTCTGTTTATCGCCCTCTGTTTCAGCCACTCTGTTTCAGCCCCTCTGTTTCTTGCCCTCTGTTTCAGCCCCTCTGTTTCTCGCCCTCTGTTTCAGCCCCTCTGTTTCTCGCCCTCTGTTTCAGCCCCTCTGTTTCTCGCCCTCTGTTTCAGTCCCTCTGTTTCGCGCTCTCTGTTCCAGCCCCTCTGTTTCAGTCCCTCTATTTCTCGCCCTCTGTTTCTGCACGTCTGTTTCTCGCCCTCTGTTTCAGCCCCTCTGTTTCTCACCCTCTGTTTCAGCCCCTCTGTTTCTCGCCCTCTGTTTCAGCCCCTCTGATTCAGCCCCTCTGTTTCAGCCCCTCTGAATCAGCCCATCAGATTCAGCCCCTCTGTTTCAGCCCCTGTGTTTCAGCCCCTCTATTTCATCCCCTCTGTTTCTCGCCCTCTGTTTCTCACCCTCTGCTTCTCGCCCTCTGTTTCAGCCCCTCCCTTTTTCGCCCTCTGTTTCAGCCCCTCTGTTTCTCGCCCTCTGTTTCAGCCCCTCTGTTTCTCGCCCTCTGTTTCAGCCCCTCTTTTTCAGCCCCTCTGATTCAGCCCGTCTGATTCAGCCCCTCTGTTTCTCGCCCTTTGTTTCAGCCACTCTGTTTCAGCCCCTCTGTTTCTTGCCCTCTGTTTCAGCCCCTCTGTTTCTCGCCCTCTGTTTAAGCCCCTCTGTTTCTCGCCCTCTGATTCAGCCCCTCTGTTTCTCGCCCTCTATTTCATTCCCTCTGTTTCGCGCTCTCTGTTTCAGCCCCTCTGTTTCAGTCCCTCTGTTTCTCGCCCTCTGTTTCTGCCCGTCTGTTTCTCGCCCTCTGTTTCAGCCCCTCTGTTTCTCGCCCTCTGTTTCAGCCCCTCTGTTTCTCGCCCTCTGTTTCAGCCCCTCTGATTCAGCCCCTCTGTTTCAGCACCTCTGAATCAGCCCCTCTGATTCAGCCCCTCTGTTTCAGCCCCTCTGTTTCTCACCCTCTGTTTCAGCCCCTCAGTTTCAGCCCCTCTGTTTCTCGCCCTCTGTTTCAGCCCCTCTGTTTCTCGCCCTCTGTTTCAGATCCTCTGATTCAGCCCCTCTGTTTCTCGCCCTCTGTTTCAGCCCCTCTGTTTCTCGCCCGCTTTTTCAGCCACTCTGTTTCTTGCCCTCTGTTTCAGCCCCTCTGTTTCAGCCCCTCTGTTTCAGCCCCTCTGTTTCAGCCCCTCTGTTTCTCGCCCTCTGTTTCAGCCCCTCTGTTTCTCACCGTCTGTTTCAGCCCCTCTGTTTCTCCCCCTCTGTTTCAGCCCCTCTATTTCTCGCCCTCTGTTTCAGCCCCTCTGTTTCAGCCCCACTGTGTCAGCCCCTCTGTTTCAGCCACTCTGTTTCTCGCCCTCTGTTTCAGCCCCTCTGTTTCAGCCCCTCTGTTTCAGTCCCTCTGTTTCTCCCCCTCTGTTTCTCGCCCTCAGTTTCAGCCCCTCTGTTTCTCGCCCTCTGTTTCAGCCCCTCTGTTTCTCGCCCTCTGTTTCAGCCCCTCTGTTTCAGTCCCTCTGATTCTGCCCCTCTGAATCAGCCACTCTGTTTCTCGCCCTCTGTTTCAGCCCCTCTGTTTCAGCCCCTCTGTTTCAGTCCCTCTGTTTCTCGCCCTCTGTTTCTCGCCCTCTGTTTTAGCCCCTCTGTTTCCCGCCCTCTTTTTCAGCCCCTCTGTTTCTTGACCTCTGTTTCAGCCCCTCTGTTACTCGCCCTCTGTGTCAGCCTCTCTGTTTCAGCCCCTCTATTTCTCGCCCTCTGATTCAGCCCCTCTGTTTCAGCCCCTCTGTTTCAGTCACTCTTTTCTCGCCCTCTGTTTCTAACCCTCTGTTTCAGCCCCTCTGTTTCTCGACCTCTGTTTCAGTCCCTCTGTTTCTCGCCCTCTCTTTCAGCCTCTCTATTTCTCGCACTCTGTTTCAGCCCATCTGTTTCAGCCCCACTGTGTCAGCCCCTCTGTTTCAGACCCTCTGTTTCTCGCCCTCTGTTTCAGCCCCTCTGTTTCTCGCCCTCTGTTTCAGCCCCTCTGTTTCAGTCCCTCTGTTTCTCGCCCTCTGTTTCTCGCCCTCTGTTTCAGCCCCTCTGTTTCTCGCCCTCTGTTTCAGCCCCTCTGTTTCTCGCCATCTGTTTCAGCCCCTCTGTTTCACCCCCTATGTTTCAGCCCCTCCGTTTCTCGCCCTCTGTTTCAGACCCTCTGTTTCTCGCCCTCTGTTACAGCCCCTCTGTTTCTCACCCTCTGTTTCAGTCCCTCTGTTTCGCGCTCTCTGTTTCAGCCCCTCTGTTTCAGTCCCTCTGTTTCTCGCCCTCTGTTTCTGCCCGTCTGTTTCTCGCCCTCTGTTTCAGCCCCTCTGTTTCTCGCCCTCTGTTTCAGCCCCTCTGTTTCTCGCCCTCTGTTTCAGACCCTCTGATTCAGCCCCTCTGTTTCAGCCCCTCTGAATCAGCCCCTCAGATTCAGCCCCTCTGTTTCAGCCCCTCTGTTTCAGCCCCTCTGTTTCTCGCCCTCTGTTTCAGCCCCTCTGTTTCAGCCCCACTGTGTCAGCCCCTCTGTTTCAGCCCCTCTATTTCTCGCCCTCTGTTTCAGCCCCTCTGTTTCAGCCCCACTGTGTCAGCCCCTCTGTTTCAGCCCCTCTGTTTCTCGCCCTCTGTTTCAGCCCCTCTGTTTCTCGCCCTCTGTTTCAGTCCCTCTGTTTCGCGCTCCCTGTTCCAGCCCCTCTGTTTCAGTCCCTCTGTTTCTCGCCCTCTGTTTCTGCACGTCTGTTTCTCGCCCTCTGTTTCAGCCCCTCTGTTTCTCGCCCTCTGTTTCAGCCCCTCTGTTTCAGCCCCACTGTGTCAGCCCCTCTGTTTCAGCCCCTCTGTTTCTCGCCCTCTGTTTCAGCCCCTCTGTTTCTCGCCCTCTGTTTCAGCCCCTCTGTTTCTCGCCCTCTGTTTCAGCCCCTCTGTTTCAGCCCCACTGTGTCAGCCCCTCTGTTTCAGCCACTCTGTTTCTCGCCCTCTGTTTCAGCCCCTCTGTTTCTCGCCCTCTGTTTCAGCCCCTCTGTTTCTCGCCCTCTGTTTCAGCCCCTCTGTTTCAGCCTCTCTGTTTCAGTCCCTCTGTTTCTCGCCCTCTGTTTCTCGCTCTCTGTTTCAGCCCCTCTGTTTCTCGCCCTCTGCTTCAGCCCCTCTGTTTCTCGCCCTCTGTTTCAGCCCCTCTGTTTCAGCTCCTCTGTTTCAGCCCCTCTGTTTCAGCCCCTCTGTTTCTCGCCCTCTGTTTCAGCCCCTCTGTTTCATGCCCTCTTTTTCAGCCCCTCTGTTTCTCGCCCTCTGTTTCAGCCTCTCTGTTTCAGGCCCTCTGTTTTAGCCCCTCTGTTTCTCGCCCTCTGTTTCAGCCCCTCTGTTTCTCGCCCTCTGTTTCAGCCCCTCTGTTTCAGCCCCTCTGTTTCAGTCCCTCTGTTTCTCGCCCTCTGTTTCTCGCCCTCTGTTTCAGCCCCTCTGTTTCTCGCCCTCTGTTTCAGCCCCTCTGTTTCTCGCCCTCTGTTTCAGCCCCTCTGTTTCAGCCCCTCTGTTTCTCGCCCTCTGTTTCAGCCCCTCTGTTTCTCACCCTCTGTTTCAGCACCTCTGTTTCAGCCCCTCTGTTTCTCGCCCTCTGTTTCAGCCCCTCTGTTTCTCGCCCTCTGTTTCAGATCCTCTGATTCAGCCCCTCTGTTTCTCGCCCTCTGTTTCAGCCCCTCTGTTTCTCGCCCGCTTTTTCAGCCACTCTGTTTCTTGCCCTCTGTTTCAGCCCCTCTGTTTCAGCCCCTCTGTTTCAGCCCCTCTGTTTCAGCCCCTCTGTTTCTCGCCCTCTGTTTCAGCCCCTCTGTTTCTCACCCTCTGTTTCAGCCCCTCTGTTTCTCCCCCTCTGTTTCAGCCCCTCTATTTCTCGCCCTCTGTTTCAGCCCCTCTGTTTCAGCCCCACTGTGTCAGCCCCTCTGTTTCAGCCACTCTGTTTCTCGCCCTCTGTTTCAGCCCCTCTGTTTCAGCCCCTCTGTTTCAGTCCCTCTGTTTCTCCCCCTCTGTTTCTCGCCCTCTGTTTCAGCCCCTCTGTTTCTCGCCCTCTGTTTCAGCCCCTCTGTTTCTCGCCCTCTGTTTCAGCCCCTCTGTTTCAGTCCCTCTGATTCAGCCCCTCTGATTCAGCCACTCTGTTTCTCGCCCTCTGTTTCAGCCCCTCTGTTTCAGCCCCTCTGTTTCAGTCCCTCTGTTTCTCGCCCTCTGTTTCTCGCCCTCTGTTTTAGCCCCTCTGTTTCCCGCCCTCTGTTTCAGCCCCTCTGTTTCTTGACCTCTGTTTCAGCCCCTCTGTTACTCGCCCTCTGTGTCAGCCTCTCTGTTTCAGCCCCTCTATTTCTCGCCCTCTGATTCAGCCCCTCTGTTTCAGCCCCTCTGTTTCAGTCACTCTTTTCTCGCCCTCTGTTTCTAACCCTCTGTTTCAGCCCCTCTGTTTCTCGCCCTCTGTTTCAGCCCCTCTGTTTCATGCCCTCTTTTTCAGCCCCTCTGTTTCTCGCCCTCTGTTTCAGCCTCTCTGTTTCAGGCCCTCTGTTTTAGCCCCTCTGTTTCTCGCCCTCTGTTTCAGCCCCTCTGTTTCTCGCCCTCTGTTTCATCCCCTCTGTTTCAGCCCCACTGTGTCAGCCCCTCTGTTTCAGACCCTCTGTTTCTCGCCCTCTGTTTCAGCCCCTCTGTTTCTCGCCCTCTGTTTCAGCCCCTCTGTTTCAGTCCCTCTGTTTCTCGCCCTCTGTTTCTCGCCCTCTGTTTCAGCCCCTCTGTTTCTCGCCCTCTGTTTCAGCCCCTCAGTTTCTCGCCATCTGTTTCAGCCCCTCTGTTTCAGCCCCTCTGTTTCAGCCCCTCCGTTTCTCGCCCTCTGTTTCAGACCCTCTGTTTCTCGCCCTCTGTTACAGCCCCTCTGTTTCTCACCCTCTGTTTCAGTCCCTCTGTTTCGCGCTCTCTGTTTCAGCCCCTCTGTTTCAGTCCCTCTGTTTCTCGCCCTCTGTTTCTGCCCGTCTGTTTCTCGCCCTCTGTTTCAGCCCCTCTGTTTCTCGCCCTCTGTTTCAGCCCCTCTGTTTCTCGCCCTCTGTTTCAGACCCTCTGATTCAGCCCCTCTGTTTCAGCCCCTCTGAATCAGCCCCTCAGATTCAGCCCCTCTGTTTCAGCCCCTCTGTTTCAGCCCCTCTGTTTCTCGCCCTCTGTTTCAGCCCCTCTGTTTCAGCCCCACTGTGTCAGCCCCTCTGTTTCAGCCCCTCTATTTCTCGCCCTCTGTTTCAGCCCCTCTGTTTCAGCCCCACTGTGTCAGCCCCTCTGTTTCAGCCCCTCTGTTTCAGCCCCTCTGTTTCTCGCCCTCTGTTTCAGTCCCTCTGTTTCTCGCCCTCTGTTTCAGCCCCTCTGTTTCAGCCCCTCTGTTTCAGTCCCTCTGTTTCTCGCCCTCTGTTTCTCGCCCTCTGTTTCAGCCCCTCTGTTTCTCGCCCTCTGTTTCAGCCCCTCTGTTTCTCGCCCTCTGTTTCAGCCCCTTTGTTTCAGCCCCTCTGTTTCAGTCCCTCTGTTTCTCGCCCTGTGTTTCTCGCACTCTGTTTCAGCCCCTCTGTTTCCCGCCCTCTGTTTCAGCCCCTCTGTTTCTCGCCCTCTGTTTCAGCCCCTCTGTTTCAGCCCCTCTGTTTCAGCCCCTCTGTTTCTCGCCCTCTGTTTCAGCCCCTCTGTTTCTTGCCCTCTGTTTCAGCCCCTCTGTTTCTCGCCCTCTGTTTCAGCCTCTCTGTTTCTCGCCCTCGGATTCAGCCCCTCTGTTTCGGCCCCTCTGTTTCAGCCCCTCTGATTCAGCCACTCTGTTTCAGCCCCTCTGATTCAGCCCCTCTGTTTCAGCCCCTCTATTTCAGCCCCTTTGTTTCAGCCTCTCTGTTTCATCCACTCTGTTTCTCGCCCTCTGTTTCTCACCCTCTGTTTCTCGCCCTCTGTTTCAGCCCCTCTGTTTTTCGCCCTCTGTTTCAGCCCCTCTGTTTCTCGCCCTCTGTTTCAGGCTCTCTGTTTCAGCCCGTGTGTTTCAGCCCCTCTGTTTCAGCCCCTTTGTTTCTCGCCCTCTGTTTCAGCCCCTCTGTTTCAGTCCCTCTGATTCAGCCCCTCTGATTCAGCCCCTCTGTTTCTCGCCCTCTGTTTCAGCCCCTCTGTTTCAGCCCCTCTGTTTCAGCCCCTCTGTTTCAGCCCCTCTGTTTCTCGCCCTCTGTTTCAGTCCCTCTGTTTTTCGCCCTCTGTTTCAGCCCCTCTGTTTCTCGCCCTCTGTTTCAGGCTCTCTGTTTCAGCCCGTCTGTTTCAGCCCGTCTGATTCAGCCCCTCTGTTTCAGCCCCTCTGTTTCAGCCCATCTGATTCAGACCCTCTGTTTCAGCCCCTCTGTTTCAGCCCCTCTGTTTCAAGCCCTCAGTTTCTGCCCCTCTGTTTCTCGCCCTCTGTTTCAGACCCTCTGTTTCAGCCCCTCTGTTTCTCGCCTTCTGTTTCAGCCCCTCTGATTCAGCCCCTCTGTTTCAGCCCTTCTGATTCAGCCCCTCTGATTCAGCCCCTCTGTTTCTCGCCATCTGTTTCAGCCCCTCTGTTTCAGCCCTTCTGTTTCAGCCACTCTGTTTCAGCCCCTCTGTTTCTTGCCCTCTGTTTCAGCCCCTCTGTTTCTCGACCTCTGTTTCAGTCCCTCTGTTTCTCGCCATCTGTTTCAGCCCCTCTGTTTCGCGCTCTCTGTTTCAGCCCCTCTGTTTCAGCTCCTCTGTTTCTCGCCCTCTTTTTCTGCCCCTCTGTTTCTCGCCCTCTGTTTCAGCCACTCTGTTTCTCGCCCTCTTTTTCAGCCCCTCTGATTAATCCCCTCTGTTTCAGCCCCTCTGAATCAGCCCCTCAGATTCAGCCCCTCTGTTTCAGCCCCTCTGTTTCAGCCCCTCTGTTTCTCGCCCTCTGTTTCAGCCCCTCTGTTTCTCACCCTCAGTTTCAGACCCTCTGTTTCAGCCCATCTGTTTCTCGCTCTCTGTTTCAGCCCCTCTGATTTAGCCCCTCTGTTTCTCGCCCTCTGTTTCAGCCCCTCTGTTTCTCGCCCTCTGTTTCAGCCCCTCTGTTTCTCGCCCTCTGTTTCAGACCCTCTGTTTCTTGCGCTCTGTTTCAGCCCCTCTGTTTCTCGCCCTCTGTTTCAGCCCCTCTATTTCTCGCCCTCTGTTTCTGCCCCTCTGTTTCTCGCCCTCTGTTTCAGCCCCTTTGTTTCAGCCCCTCTGTTTCAGTCCCTCTGTTTCTCGCCCTCTGTTTCTCGCCCTCTGTTTCAGCCCCTCTGTTTCTCGCCCTCTGTTTCAGCCCCTCTGTTTCTCGTCCTCTGTTTCAGCCCCTTTGTTTCAGCCCCTCTGTTTCAGTCCCTCTGTTTCTCGCCCTGTGTTTCTCGCACTCTGTTTCAGCCCCTCTGTTTCCCGCCCTCTGTTTCAGCCCCTCTGTTTCTCGCCCTCTGTTTCTCGCCCTCTGTTTCAGCCCCTCTGTTTCTTGCCCTCTGTTTCAGCCCCTCTGTTTCTCGCCCTCTGTTTCAGCCTCTCTGTTTCTCGCCCTCGGATTCAGCCCCTCTGTTTCGGCCCCTCTGTTTCAGCCCCTCTGATTCAGCCACTCTGTTTCAGCCCCTCTGATTCAGCCCCTCTGTTTCAGCCCCTCTATTTCAGCCCCTTTGTTTCAGCCCCTCTGTTTCATCCACTCTGTTTCTCGCCCTCTGTTTCTCACCCTCTGTTTCTCGCCCTCTGTTTCAGCCCCTCTGTTTTTCGCCCTCTGTTTCAGCCCCTCTGTTTCTCGCCCTCTGTTTCAGGCTCTCTGTTTCAGCCCGTGTGTTTCAGCCCCTCTGTTTCAGCCCCTTTGTTTCTCGCCCTCTGTTTCAGCCCCTCTGTTTCAGTCCCTCTGATTCAGCCCCTCTGATTCAGCCCCTCTGTTTCTCGCCCTCTGTTTCAGCCCCTCTGTTTCAGCCCCTCTGTTTCTGCCCCTCTGTTTCAGCCCCTCTGTTTCTCGCCCTCTGTTTCAGTCCCTCTGTTTTTCGCCCTCTGTTTCAGCCCCTCTGTTTCTCGCCCTCTGTTTCAGGCTCTCTGTTTCAGCCCGTCTGTTTCAGCCCGTCTGTTTCAGCCCCTCTGTTTCAGCCCCTCTGTTTCAGCCCATCTGATTCAGATGCTCTTTTTCAGCCCCTCTGTTTCAGCCCCTCTGTTTCAAGCCCTCAGTTTCTGCCCCTCTGTTTCTCGCCCTCTGTTTCAGACCCTCTGTTTCAGCCCCTCTGTTTCTCGCCTTCTGTTTCAGCCCCTCTGATTCAGCCCCTCTGTTTCAGCCCTTCTGATTCAGCCCCTCTGATTCAGCCCCTCTGTTTCTCGCCATCTGTTTCAGCCCCTCTGTTTCAGCCCTTCTGTTTCAGCCACTCTGTTTCAGCCCCTCTGTTTCTTGCCCTCTGTTTCAGCCCCTCTGTTTCTCGACCTCTGTTTCAGTCCCTCTGTTTCTCGCCATCTGTTTCAGCCCCTCTGTTTCGCGCTCTCTGTTTCAGCCCCTCTGTTTCAGCTCCTCTGTTTCTCGCCCTCTTTTTCTGCCCCTCTGTTTCTCGCCCTCTGTTTCAGCCACTCTGTTTCTCGCCCTCTTTTTCAGCCCCTCTGATTAATCCCCTCTGTTTCAGCCCCTCTGAATCAGCCCCTCTGATTCAGCCCCTCTGTTTCAGCCCCTCTGTTTCAGCCCCTCTGTTTCTCGCCCTCTGTTTCAGCCCCTCTGTTTCTCACCCTCAGTTTCAGACCCTCTGTTTCAGCCCATCTGTTTCTCGCTCTCTGTTTCAGCCCCTCTGATTTAGCCCCTCTGTTTCTCGCCCTCTGTTTCAGCCCCTCTGTTTCTCGCCCTCTGTTTCAGCCCCTCTGTTTCTCGCCCTCTGTTTCAGACCCTCTGTTTCTTGCGCTCTGTTTCAGCCCCTCTGTTTCTCGCCCTCTGTTTCAGCCCCTCTATTTCTCGCCCTCTGTTTCTGCCCCTCTGTTTTAGCCCCACTGTTTCAGCCCCTCTGTTTCTCGCCCTCTGTTTCAGCCCCTCTGTTTCTTGCCCTCTGTTTCAGCCACTCTGTTTCTCGCCCTCTGTTTCAGCCTCTCTGTTTCTCGCCCTCTGTTTCAGCCCCTCTGTTTCAGCCCCTCTGTTTCAGCCCCTCTGTTTCAGCCCCTCTGTTTCTCGCCCTCTGTTTCAGCCCCTCTGTTTCTCGCCCTCTGTTTCAGCCTCTCTGTTTCTCGCCCTCTGTTTCAGCCCCTCTGTTTCAGCCCCTCTGTTTCAGCCCCTCTATTTCTCGCCCTCTGCATCAGCCGCTTTGTTTCAGCCGCTCTGTTTCTTGCCCTCTGTTTCAGCCCCTCTGTTTCTCGACCTCTGTTTCAGTCCCTCTGTTTCTCGCCATCTGTTTCAGCCCCTCTGTTTCGCGCTCTCTGTTTCAGCCCCTCTGTTTCTGCTCCTCTGTTTCTCGCCCTCTGTTTCTGCCCCTCTGTTTCAGTCCCTCTGTTTCAGCCCCTCTGTTTCTCGCCCTCTGTTTCAGCCCCTCTGATTAAGCCCCTCTGTTTCAGCCCCTCTGATTAAGCCCCTCTGATTCAGCCCCTCTGAATCAGCCCCTCTGATTCAGCCCCTCTGTTTCAGCCCCTCTGTTTCAGCACCTCTGTTTCTCGACCTCTGTTTCAGCCCCTCTGTTTCTCGCCCTCTGTTTCAGCCCCTCTGTTTCAGCCCCTCTGTTTCTCGCCCTCTGTTTCAGCCCCTCTGTTTCTCGCCCTCTGTTTCAGCCCCTCTATTTCTCGCCCTTTGTTTCAGCCCCTCTGTTTTAGCCCCACTGTTTCAGCCCCTTTGTTTCAGCCCCTCTGTTTCTCGCCCTCTGTTTCAGCCGCTCTGTTTCTCGTCTTCTGTATCAGCCCCTCTGTTTCAGCCCCTCTGTTTCAGTCCCTCTGTTTCTCGCCCTCTGTTTCAGCCCCTCTGTTTCAGCCCCTCTGTTTCTCGCCCTCTGTTTCAGCCCCTCTGTTTCTTGCCCTCTGTTTCAGCCCCTCTGTTTCAGCCCCTCTGTTTCTCGCCGTCTGTTTCAGCCCCTCTGTTTCTCGCCCTCTGTTTCAGCCCCTCTATTTCTCGCCCTCTGTTTCAGCCCCTCTGTTTTAGCCCCACTGTTTCAGCCCCTTTGTTTCAGCCCCTCTGTTTCTCGCCCTCTGTTTCAGCCCCTCTATTTCTCGCACTCTGTTTCAGCCCCTCTGTTTTAGCCCCACTGTTTCAGCCCCTTTGTTTCAGCCCCTCTGTTTCTCGCCCTCTGTTTCAGCCGCTCTGTTTCTCGTCTTCTGTATCAGCCCCTCTGTTTCAGTCCCTCTGTTTCTCGCCCTCTGTTTCAGCCCCTCTGTTTCAGCCCCTCTGTTTCTCGCCCTCTGTTTCAGCCCCTCTGTTTCTTGCCCTCTGTTTCAGCCCCTCTATTTCTCACCCTCTGTTTCAGGCCCTCTGTTTTAGCCCCACTGTTTCAGCCCCTTTGTTTCAGCCCCTCTGTTTCTCGCCCTCTGTTTCAGCCGCTCTGTTTCTCGTCTTCTGTATCAGCCCCTCTGTTTCAGCCCCTCTGTTTCAGTCCCTCTGTTTCTCGCCCTCTGTTTCAGCCCCTCTGTTTCAGCCCCTCTGTTTCTCGCCCTCTGTTTCAGCCCCTCTGTTTCTTGCCCTCTGTTTCAGCCACTCTGTTTCTCGCCCTCTGTTTCAGCCTCTCTGTATCTCGCCCTCTGTTTCAGCCCCTCTTTTTCAGCCCCTCTGTTTCAGCCCCTCTGTTTCAGTCCTCTGTTTCTCGCCCTCAGTTTCAGCCTCTCTGTTTCTCGCCCTCTGTTTCATCCCCTCTCTTTCAGCCCCTCTGTATCTCGCCCTCTGTTTCAGCCCCTCTGTTTCTCGCCCTCTGTATCAGCCGCTTTGTTTCAGCCCCTCTGTTTCAGCCCCTCTTTTTCAGCCCCTCTGTTTCTCGCCCTCTGTTTCTCGCCCTCTGTTTCAGCCCCTCTGTTACTAGCCTTCTGTTTCAGCCCCTCTGTTTCAGCCCCTCTGATTCAGCCCGTCTGATTCAGCCCCTCTGTTTCTCGCCCTCTGTTTCAGCCACTCTGTTTCAGCCCCTCTGTTTCTTGCCCTCTGTTTCAGCCCCTCTGTTTCTCGCCCTCTGTTTCAGCCTCTCTGTTTCTCGCCCTCTGTTTCAGCCCCTCTGTTTCTCGCCCTCTGTTTCAGTCCCTCTGTTTCGCGCTCTCTGTTCCAGCCCCTCTGTTTCAGTCCCTCTATTTCTCGCCCTCTGTTTCTGCACGTCTGTTTCTCGCCCTCTGTTTCAGCCCCTCTGTTTCTCACCCTCTGTTTCAGCCCCTCTGTTTCTCGCCCTCTGTTTCAGCCCCTCTGATTCAGCCCCTCTGTTTCAGCCCCTCTGAATCAGCCCATCTGATTCAGCCCCTCTGTTTCAGCCCCTGTGTTTCAGCCCCTCTATTTCATCCCCTCTGTTTCTCGCCCTCTGTTTCTCACCCTCTGCTTCTCGCCCTCTGTTTCAGCCCCTCCCTTTTTCGCCCTCTGTTTCAGCCCCTCTGTTTCTCGCCCTCTGTTTCAGCCCCTCTGTTTCTCGCCCTCTGTTTCAGCCCCTCTGTTTCAGCCCCTCTGATTCAGCCCGTCTGATTCAGCCCCTCTGTTTCTCGCCCTTTGTTTCAGCCACTCTGTTTCAGCCCCTCTGTTTCTTGCCCTCTGTTTCAGCCCCTCTGTTTCTCGCCCTCTGATTCAGCCCCTCTGTTTCTCGCCCTCTATTTCATTCCCTCTGTTTCGCGCTCTCTGTTTCAGCCCCTCTGTTTCAGTCCCTCTGTTTCTCGCCCTCTGTTTCTGCCCGTCTGTTTCTCGCCCTCTGTTTCAGCCCCTCTGTTTCTCGCCCTCTGTTTCAGCCCATCTGTTTCTCGCCCTCTGTTTCAGCCCCTCTGATTCAGCCCCTCTGTTTCAGCACCTCTGAATCAGCCCCTCTGATTCAGCCCCTCTGTTTCAGCCCCTCTGTTTCTCACCCTCTGTTTCAGCCCCTCAGTTTCAGCCCCTCTGTTTCTCGCCCTCTGTTTCAGCCCCTCTGTTTCTCGCCCTCTGTTTCAGATCCTCTGATTCAGCCCCTCTGTTTCTCGCCCTCTGTTTCAGCCCCTCTGTTTCTCGCCCGCTTTTTCAGCCACTCTGTTTCTTGCCCTCTGTTTCAGCCCCTCTGTTTCAGCCCCTCTGTTTCAGCCCCTCTGTTTCAGCCCCTCTGTTTCTCGCCCTCTGTTTCAGCCCCTCTGTTTCTCACCCTCTGTTTCAGCCCCTCTGTTTCTCCCCCTCTGTTTCAGCCCCTCTATTTCTCGCCCTCTGTTTCAGCCCCTCTGTTTCAGCCCCACTGTGTCAGCCCCTCTGTTTCAGCCACTCTGTTTCTCGCCCTCTGTTTCAGCCCCTCTGTTTCAGCCCCTCTGTTTCAGTCCCTCTGTTTCTCCCCCTCTGTTTCTCGCCCTCTGTTTCAGCCCCTCTGTTTCTCGCCCTCTGTTTCAGCCCCTCTGTTTCAGTCCCTCTGATTCAGCCCCTCTGATTCAGCCACTCTGTTTCTCGCCCTCTGTTTCAGCCCCTCTGTTTCAGCCCCTCTGTTTCAGTCCCTCTGTTTCTCGCCCTCTGTTTCTCGCCCTCTGTTTTAGCCCCTCTGTTTCCCGCCCTCTGTTTCAGCCCCTCTGTTTCTTGACCTCTGTTTCAGCCCCTCTGTTACTCGCCCTATGTGTCAGCCTCTCTGTTTCAGCCCCTCTATTTCTCGCCCTCTGATTCAGCCCCTCTGTTTCAGCCCCTCTGTTTCAGTCACTCTTTTCTCGCCCTCTGTTTCTAACCCTCTGTTTCAGCCCCTCTGTTTCTCGACCTCTGTTTCAGTCCCTCTGTTTCTCGCCCTCTCTTTCAGCCTCTCTATTTCTCGCACTCTGTTTCAGCCCATCTGTTTCAGCCCCACTGTGTCAGCCCCTCTGTTTCAGACCCTCTGTTTCTCGCCCTCTGTTTCAGCCCCTCTGTTTCTCGCCCTCTGTTTCAGCCCCTCTGTTTCAGTCCCTCTGTTTCTCGCCCTCTGTTTCTCGCCCTCTGTTTCAGCCCCTCTGTTTCTCGCCCTCTGTTTCAGCCCCTCTGTTTCTCGCCCTCTGTTTCAGCCCCTCTGTTTCAGCCCCTCTGTTTCAGCCCCTCCGTTTCTCGCCCTCTGTTTCAGCCCCTCTGTTTCTCGCCCTCTGTTACAGCCCCTCTGTTTCTCACCCTCTGTTTCAGTCCCTCTGTTTCGCGCTCTCTGTTTCAGCCCCTCTGTTTCAGTCCCTCTGTTTCTCGCCCTCTGTTTCTGCCCGTCTGTTTCTCGCCCTCTGTTTCAGCCCCTCTGTTTCTCGCCCTCTGTTTCAGCCCCTCTGTTTCTCGCCCTCTGTTTCAGACCCTCTGATTCAGCCCCTCTGTTTCAGCCCCTCTGAATCAGCCCCTCAGATTCAGCCCCTCTGTTTCAGCCCCTCTGTTTCAGCCCCTCTGTTTCTCGCCCTCTGTTTCAGCCCCTCTGTTTCAGCCCCACTGTGTCAGCCCCTCTGTTTCAGCCCCTCTGTTTCTCGCCCTCTGTTTCAGTCCCTCTGTTTCGCGCTCCCTGTTCCAGCCCCTCTGTTTCAGTCCCTCTGTTTCTCGCCCTCTGTTTCTGCACGTCTGTTTCTCGCCCTCTGTTTCAGCCCCTCTGTTTCTCCCCTTCTGTTTCAGCCCCTCTGTTTCAGCCCCACTGTGTCAGCCCCTCTGTTTCAGCCCCTCTGTTTCTCGCCCTCTGTTTCAGCCCCTCTGTTTCTCGCCCTCTGTTTCAGCCCCTCTGTTTCTCGCCCTCTGTTTCAGCCCCTCTGTTTCAGCCCCACTGTGTCAGCCCCTCTGTTTCAGCCCCTCTGTTTCTCGCCCTCTGTTTCAGCCCCTCTGTTTCTCGCCCTCTGTTTCAGCCCCTCTGTTTCTCGCCCTCTGTTTCAGCCCCTCTGTTTCAGCCCCTCTGTTTCAGTCCCTCTGTTTCTCGCCCTCTGTTTCTCGCTCTCTGTTTCAGCCCCTCTGTTTCTCGCCCTCTGCTTCAGCCCCTCTGTTTCTCGCCCTCTGTTTCAGCCCCTCTGTTTCAGCTCCTCTGTTTCAGCCCCTCTGTTTCAGCCCCTCTGTTTCTCGCCCTCTGTTTCAGCCCCTCTGTTTCATGCCCTCTTTTTCAGCCCCTCTGTTTCTCGCCCTCTGTTTCAGCCTCTCTGTTTCAGGCCCTCTGTTTCAGCCCCTCTGTTTCTCGCCCTCTGTTTCAGCCCCTCTGTTTCTCGCCCTCTGTTTCAGCCCCTCTGTTTCAGCCCCTCTGTTTCAGTCCCTCTGTTTCTCGCCCTCTGTTTCAGCCCCTCTGTTTCTCGCCCTCTGTTTCAGCCCCTCTGTTTCTCGCCCTCTGTTTCAGCCCCTCTGTTTCAGCCCCTCTGTTTCAGTCCCTCTGTTTCTCGCCCTGTGTTTCTCGCACTCTGTTTCAGCCCCTCTGTTTCCCGCCCTCTGTTTCAGCCCCTCTGTTTCTCGCCCTCTGTTTCAGCCCCTCTGTTTCAGCCCCTCTGTTTCAGCCCCTCTGTTTCAGCCCCTCTGTTTCTCACCCTCTGTTTCAGCCCCGCTGTTTCTTGCCCTCTGTTTCAGCCCCTCTGTTTCTCGCCCTCTGTTTCAGCCTCTCTGTTTCTCGCCCTCGGATTCAGCCCCTCTGTTTCGGCCCCTCTGTTTCAGCCCCTCTGATTCAGCCACTCTGTTTCAGCCCCTCTATTTCAGCCCCTTTGTTTCAGCCCCTCTGTTTCATCCACTCTGTTTCTCGCCCTCTGTTTCTCACCCTCTGTTTCTCGCCCTCTGTTTCAGCCCCTCTGTTTATCACCCTCTGTTTCAGCCCCTCTGTTTCTCGCCCTCTGTTTCAGGCTCTCTGTTTCAGCCCGTGTGTTTCAGCCCCTCTGTTTCTCATCCTCTGTTTCTCGCCCGCTGTTTCAGCCCCTTTGTTTCTCGCCCTCTGTTTCAGCCCCTCTGTTTCAGTCCCTCTGATTCAGCCCCTCTGATTCAGCCCCTCTGTTTCTCGCCCTCTGTTTCAGCCCCTCTGTTTCAGCCCCTCTGTTTCTGCCCCTCTGTTTCAGCCCCTCTGTTTCTCGCCCTCTGTTTCAGTCCCTCTGTTTTTCGCCCTCTGTTTCAGCCCCTCTGTTTCTCGCCCTCTGTTTCAGGCTCTCTGTTTCAGCCACTCTGTTTCATCCCCTCTGTTTCAGCCCCTCTGTTTCAGCCCCTCTGATTCAGAACCTCTGTTTCAGCCCCTCTGTTTCAGCCCCTCTGTTTCAAGCCCTCAGTTTCTGCCCCTCTGTTTCTCGCCCTCTGTTTCAGCCCCTCTGTTTCAGCCCCTCTGTTTCAGCCCCTCTGTTTCTCGCCCTCTGTTTCAGCCCCTCTGTTTCTCGCCCTCTGTTTCAGACCCTCTGTTTCAGCCCCTCTGTTTCTCGCCCTCTGTTTCTGCCCCTCAGTTTCTCGCCCTCTGTTTCAGCCCCTCTGTTTCTCGCCTTCTGTTTCAGCCCCTCTGATTCAGCCCCTCTGTTTCAGCCCTTCTGATTCAGCCCCTCTGATTCAGCCCCTCTGTTTCTCGCCATCTCTTTCAGCCCCTCTGTTTCAGCCCTTCTGTTTCAGCCACTCTGTTTCAGCCCCTCTGTTTCTTGCCCTCTGTTTCAGCCCCTCTGTTTCTCGACCTCTGTTTCAGTCCCTCTGTTTCTCGCCATCTGTTTCAGCCCCTCTGTTTCGCGCTCTCTGTTTCAGCCCCTCTGTTTCAGCTCCTCTGTTTCTCGCCCTCTTTTTCTGCCCCTCTGTTTCTCGCCCTCTGTTTCAGCCCCTCTGTTTCTCGCCCTCTTTTTCAGCCCCTCTGATTAATCCCCTCTGTTTCAGCCCCTCTGAATCAGCCCCTCTGATTCAGCCCCTCTGTTTCAGCCCCTCTGTTTCAGCCCCTCTGTTTCTCGCCCTCTGTTTCAGCCCCTCTGTTTCTCACCCTCTGTTTCAGCCCCTCTGTTTCAGCCCATCTGTTTCTCGCTCTCTGTTTCAGCCCCTCTGATTTAGCCCCTCTGTTTCTCGCCCTCTGTTTCTCGCCCTCTGTTTCAGACCCTCTGTTTCAGCCCCTCTGTTTCAGCCCCTCTGTTTCTCGCCCTCTGTTTCAGCCCCTCTATTTCTCGCCCTCTGTTTCTGCCCCTCTGTTTCTTGCCCTCTGTTTCAGCCACTCTGTTTCTCGCCCTCTGTTTCAGCCTCTCTGTTTCTCGCCCTCTGTTTCAGCCCCTCTGTTTCAGCCCCTCTGTTTCAGCCCCTCTGTTTCAGCCCCTCTGTTTCTCGCCCTTTGTTTCATCCCCTCTGTTTCTCGCCCTCTGTTTCAGCCTCTCTGTTCCTCGCCCTCTGTTTCAGCCCCTCTGTTTCAGCCCCTCTGTTTCAGCCCCTCTATTTCTCGCCCTCTGCATCAGCCGCTTTGTTTCAGCCCCTCTGTTTCTTGCCCTCTGTTTCAGCCCCTCTGTTTCTCGACCTCTGTTTCAGTCCCTCTGTTTCTCGCCATCTGTTTCAGCCCCTCTGTTTCGCGCTCTCTGTTTCAGCCCCTCTGTTTCTGCTCCTCTGTTTCTCGCCCTCTGTTTCTGCCCCTCTGTTTCAGCCCCTCTGATTAAGCCCCTCAGATTCAGCCCCTCTGAATCAGCCCCTCTGATTCAGCCCCTCTGTTTCAGCCCCTCTGTTTCAGCCCCTCTGTTTCTCGACCTCTGTTTCAGCCCCTCTGTTTCTCACCCTCTGTTTCAGCCCCTCTGTTTCAGCCCCTCTGTTTCTCGCTCTCTGTTTCAGCCCATCTGTTTCTCGCCCTCTGTTTCAGCCCCTCTGATTCAGCCCCTCTGTTTCTCGCCCTCTGTTTCAGACCCTCTGATTCAGCCCCTCTGTTTCTGGCCATCTGTTTCAGCCCCTCTGTTTCTCGCCCTCTGTTTCAGCCCCTCTGTTTCTCGCCCTCTGTTTCAGCCCCTCTGTTTCTCGCCCTCTGTTTCAGCCCCTCTGTTTCTCGCCCTCTGTTTCAGCCCCTCTATTTCTCGCCCTCTGTTTCAGCCCCTCTGTTTTAGCCCCACTGTTTCAGCCCCTTTGTTTCAGCCCCTCTGTTTCTCGCCCTCTTTTTCAGCCGCTCTGTTTCTCGTCTTCCGAATCAGCCCCTCTGTTTCAGCCCCTCTGTTTCAGTCCCTCTGTTTCTCGCCCTCTGTTTCAGCCCCTCTGTTTCAGCCCCTCTGTTTCTCGCCCTCTGTTTCAGCCCCTCTGTTTCTTGCCCTCTGTTTCAGCCACTCTGTTTCTCGCCCTCTGTTTCAGCCTCTCTGTATCTCGCCCTCTGTTTCAGCCCCTCTGTTTCAGCCCCTCTGTTTCAGTCCTCTGTTTCTCGCCCTCAGTTTCAGCCTCTCTGTTTCTCGCCCTCTGTTTCATCCCCTCTCTTTCAGCCCCTCTGTATCTCGCCCTCTGTTTCAGCCACTCTGATTCAGCCCGTCTGATTCAGCCCCTCTGTTTCTCGCCCTCTGTTTCAGCCACTCTGTTTCAGCCCCTCTGTTTCTTGCCCTCTGTTTCAGCACCTCTGTTTCTCGCCCTCTGTTTCAGCCCCTCTGTTTCTCGCCCTCTGTTTCAGCCCCTCTGTTTCTCGCCCTCTGTTTCAGTCCCTCTGTTTCGCGCTCTCTGTTCCAGCCCCTCTGTTTCAGTCCCTCTGTTTCTCGCCCTCTGTTTCTGCACGTCTGTTTCTCGCCCTCTGTTTCAGCCCCTCTGTTTCTCACCCTCTGTTTCAGCCCCTCTGTTTCTCGCCCTCTGTTTCAGCCCATCTGATTCAGCCCCTCTGTTTCAGCCCCTCTGAATCAGCCCATCTGATTCAGCCCCTCTGTTTCAGCCCCTGTGTTTCAGCCCCTCTATTTCATCCCCTCTGTTTCTCGCCCTCTGTTTCTCACCCTCTGCTTCTCGCCCTCTGTTTCAGCCCCTCCCTTTTTCGCCCTCTGTTTCAGCCCCTCTGTTTCTCGCCCTCTGTTTCAGCCCCTCTGTTTCTCGCCCTCTGTTTCAGCCCCTCTGTTTCAGCCCCTCTGATTCAGCCCGTCTGATTCAGCACCTCTGTTTCTCGCCCTTTGTTTCAGCCACTCTGTTTCAGCCCCTCTGTTTCTTGCCCTCTGTTTCAGCTCCTCTGTTTCTCGCCCTCTGTTTAAGCCCCTCTGTTTCTCGCCCTCTGTTTCAGCCCCTCTGTTTCTCGCCCTCTATTTCAGTCCCTCTGTTTCGCGCTCTCTGTTTCAGCCCCTCTGTTTCAGTCCCTCTGTTTCTCGCCCTCTGTTTCTGCCCGTCTGTTTCTCGCCCTCTGTTTCAGCCCCTCTGTTTCTCGCCCTCTGTTTCAGCCCCTCTGTTTCTCGCCCTCTGTTTCAGCCCCTCTGATTCAGCCCCTCTGTTTCAGCACCTCTGAATCAGCCCCTCTGATTCAGCCCCTCTGTTTCAGCCCCTCTGTTTCTCACCCTCTGTTTCAGCCCCTCTGTTTCAGCCCCTCTGTTTTGCGCTCTCTGTTTCAGCCCCTCTGTTTCAGTCCCTCTGTTTCTCGCCCTCTGTTTCTGCCCGTCTGTTTCTCGCCCTCTGTTTCAGCCCCTCTGTTTCTCGCCCTCTGTTTCAGCCCCTCTGTTTCTCGCCCTCTGTTTCAGCCCCTCTGATTCAGCCCCTCTGTTTCAGCACCTCTGAATCAGCCCCTCTGATTCAGCCCCTCTGTTTCAGCCCCTCTGTTTCTCACCCTCTGTTTCAGCCCCTCTGTTTCAGCCCCTCTGTTTCTCGCCCTCTGTTTCAGCCCCTCTGTTTCTCGCCCTCTGTTTCAGATCCTCTGATTCAGCCCTTCTGTTTCTCGCCCTCTGTTTCAGCCCCTCTGTTTCTCGCCCTCTTTTTCAGCCCCTCTGTTTCTTGCCCTCTGTTTCAGCCCCTCTGTTTCAGCCCCTCTGTTTCAGCCCCTCTGTTTCTCGCCCTCTGTTTCAGCCCCTCTGTTTCTCACCCTCTGTTTCAGCCCCTCTGTTTCTCCCCCTCTGTTTCAGCCCCTCTATTTCTCGCCCTCTGTTTCAGCCCCTCTGTTTCAGCCCCACTGTGTCAGCCCCTCTGTTTCAGCCACTCTGTTTCTCGCCCTCTGTTTCAGCCCCTCTGTTTCAGCCCCTCTGTTTCAGTCCCTCTGTTTCTCGCCCTCTGTTTCTCGCCCTCTGTTTCAGCCCCTCTGTTTCTCGCCCTCTGTTTCAGCCCCTCTGTTTCTCGCCCTCTGTTTCAGCCCCTCTGTTTCAGTCCCTCTGATTCAGCCCCTCTGATTCAGCCACTCTGTTTCTCGCCCTCTGTTTCAGCCCCTCTGTTTCAGCCCCTCTGTTTCAGTCCCTCTGTTTCTCGCCCTCTGTTTCAGCCCCTCTATTTCTCGCCCTCTGTTTCTGCCCCTCTGTTTCTTGCCCTCTGTTTCAGCCACTCTGTTTCTCGCCCTCTGTTTCAGCCTCTCTGTTTCTCGCCCTCTGGTTCAGCCCCTCTGTTTCAGCCCCTCTGTTTCAGCCCCTCTGTTTCAGCCCCTCTGTTTCTCGCCCTCTGTTTCATCCCCTCTGTTTCTCGCCCTCTGTTTCAGCCTCTCTGTTCCTCGCCCTCTGTTTCAGCCCCTCTGTTTCAGCCCCTCTGTTTCAGCCCCTCTATTTCTTGCCCTCTGCATCAGCCGCTTTGTTTCAGCCCCTCTGTTTCTTGCCCTCTGTTTCAGCCCCTCTGTTTCTCGACCTCTGTTTCAGTCCCTCTGTTTCTCGCCATCTGTTTCAGCCCCTCTGTTTCGCGCTCTCTGTTTCAGCCCCTCTGTTTCTGCTCCTCTGTTTCTCGCCCTCTGTTTCTGCCCCTCTGTTTCAGCCCCTCTGATTAAGCCCCTCAGATTCAGCCCCTCTGAATCAGCCCCTCTGATTCAGCCCCTCTGTTTCAGCCCCTCTGTTTCAGCCCCTCTGTTTCTCGACCTCTGTTTCAGCCCCTCTGTTTCTCACCCTCTGTTTCAGCCCCTCTGTTTCAGCCCCTCTGTTTCTCGCTCTCTGTTTCAGCCCATCTGTTTCTCGCCCTCTGTTTCAGCCCCTCTGATTCAGCCCCTCTGTTTCTCGCCCTCTGTTTCAGACCCTCTGATTCAGCCCCTCTGTTTCTGGCCATCTGTTTCAGCCCCTCTGTTTCTCGCCCTCTCTTTCAGCCCCTCTGTTTCTCGCCCTCTGTTTCAGCCCCTCTGTTTCTCGCCCTCTGTTTCAGCCCCTCTGTTTCTCGCCCTCTGTTTCAGCCCCTCTATTTCTCGCCCTCTGTTTCAGCCCCTCTGTTTTAGCCCCACTGTTTCAGCCCCTTTGTTTCAGCCCCTCTGTTTCTCGCCCTCTTTTTCAGCCGCTCTGTTTCTCGTCTTCTGTATCAGCCCCTCTGTTTCAGCCCCTCTGTTTCAGTCCCTCTGTTTCTCGCCCTCTGTTTCAGCCCCTCTGTTTCAGCCCCTCTGTTTCTCGCCCTCTGTTTCAGCCCCTCTGTTTCTTGCCCTCTGTTTCAGCCACTCTGTTTCTCGCCCTCTGTTTCAGCCTCTCTGTATCTCGCCCTCTGTTTCAGCCCCTCTGTTTCAGCCCCTCTGTTTCAGTCCTCTGTTTCTCGCCCTCAGTTTCAGCCTCTCTGTTTCTCGCCCTCTGTTTCATCCCCTCTCTTTCAGCCCCTCTGTATCTCGCCCTCTGTTTCAGCCACTCTGATTCAGCCCGTCTGATTCAGCCCCTCTGTTTCTCGCCCTCTGTTTCAGCCACTCTGTTTCAGCCCCTCTGTTTCTTGCCCTCTGTTTCAGCACCTCTGTTTCTCGCCCTCTGTTTCAGCCCCTCTGTTTCTCGCCCTCTGTTTCAGCCCCTCTGTTTCTCGCCCTCTGTTTCAGTCCCTCTGTTTCGCGCTCTCTGTTCCAGCCCCTCTGTTTCAGTCCCTCTGTTTCTCGCCCTCTGTTTCTGCACGTCTGTTTCTCGCCCTCTGTTTCAGCCCCTCTGTTTCTCGCCCTCTGTTTCAGCCCCTCTGTTTCTCGCCCTCTGTTTCAGCCCCTCTGTTTCTCGCCCTCTGTTTCAGCCCCTCTATTTCTCGCCCTCTGTTTCAGCCCCTCTGTTTTAGCCCCACTGTTTCAGCCCCTTTGTTTCAGCCCCTCTGTTTCTCGCCCTCTTTTTCAGCCGCTCTGTTTCTCGTCTTCCGAATCAGCCCCTCTGTTTCAGCCCCTCTGTTTCAGTCCCTCTGTTTCTCGCCCTCTGTTTCAGCCCCTCTGTTTCAGCCCCTCTGTTTCTCGCCCTCTGTTTCAGCCCCTCTGTTTCTTGCCCTCTGTTTCAGCCACTCTGTTTCTCGCCCTCTGTTTCAGCCTCTCTGTATCTCGCCCTCTGTTTCAGCCCCTCTGTTTCAGCCCCTCTGTTTCAGTCCTCTGTTTCTCGCCCTCAGTTTCAGCCTCTCTGTTTCTCGCCCTCTGTTTCATCCCCTCTCTTTCAGCCCCTCTGTATCTCGCCCTCTGTTTCAGCCACTCTGATTCAGCCCGTCTGATTCAGCCCCTCTGTTTCTCGCCCTCTGTTTCAGCCACTCTGTTTCAGCCCCTCTGTTTCTTGCCCTCTGTTTCAGCACCTCTGTTTCTCGCCCTCTGTTTCAGCCCCTCTGTTTCTCGCCCTCTGTTTCAGCCCCTCTGTTTCTCGCCCTCTGTTTCAGTCCCTCTGTTTCGCGCTCTCTGTTCCAGCCCCTCTGTTTCAGTCCCTCTGTTTCTCGCCCTCTGTTTCTGCACGTCTGTTTCTCGCCCTCTGTTTCAGCCCCTCTGTTTCTCACCCTCTGTTTCAGCCCCTCTGTTTCTCGCCCTCTGTTTCAGCCCATCTGATTCAGCCCCTCTGTTTCAGCCCCTCTGAATCAGCCCATCTGATTCAGCCCCTCTGTTTCAGCCCCTGTGTTTCAGCCCCTCTATTTCATCCCCTCTGTTTCTCGCCCTCTGTTTCTCACCCTCTGCTTCTCGCCCTCTGTTTCAGCCCCTCCCTTTTTCGCCCTCTGTTTCAGCCCCTCTGTTTCTCGCCCTCTGTTTCAGCCCCTCTGTTTCTCGCCCTCTGTTTCAGCCCCTCTGTTTCAGCCCCTCTGATTCAGCCCGTCTGATTCAGCCCCTCTGTTTCTCGCCCTTTGTTTCAGCCACTCTGTTTCAGCCCCTCTGTTTCTTGCCCTCTGTTTCAGCTCCTCTGTTTCTCGCCCTCTGTTTAAGCCCCTCTGTTTCTCGCCCTCTGTTTCAGCCCCTCTGTTTCTCGCCCTCTATTTCAGTCCCTCTGTTTCGCGCTCTCTGTTTCAGCCCCTCTGTTTCAGTCCCTCTGTTTCTCGCCCTCTGTTTCTGCCCGTCTGTTTCTCGCCCTCTGTTTCAGCCCCTCTGTTTCTCGCCCTCTGTTTCAGCCCCTCTGTTTCTCGCCCTCTGTTTCAGCCCCTCTGATTCAGCCCCTCTGTTTCAGCACCTCTGAATCAGCCCCTCTGATTCAGCCCCTCTGTTTCAGCCCCTCTGTTTCTCACCCTCTGTTTCAGCCCCTCTGTTTCAGCCCCTCTGTTTTGCGCTCTCTGTTTCAGCCCCTCTGTTTCAGTCCCTCTGTTTCTCGCCCTCTGTTTCTGCCCGTCTGTTTCTCGCCCTCTGTTTCAGCCCCTCTGTTTCTCGCCCTCTGTTTCAGCCCCTCTGTTTCTCGCCCTCTGTTTCAGCCCCTCTGATTCAGCCCCTCTGTTTCAGCACCTCTGAATCAGCCCCTCTGATTCAGCCCCTCTGTTTCAGCCCCTCTGTTTCTCACCCTCTGTTTCAGCCCCTCTGTTTCAGCCCCTCTGTTTCTCGCCCTCTGTTTCAGCCCCTCTGTTTCTCGCCCTCTGTTTCAGATCCTCTGATTCAGCCCTTCTGTTTCTCGCCCTCTGTTTCAGCCCCTCTGTTTCTCGCCCTCTTTTTCAGCCCCTCTGTTTCTTGCCCTCTGTTTCAGCCCCTCTGTTTCAGCCCCTCTGTTTCAGCCCCTCTGTTTCTCGCCCTCTGTTTCAGCCCCTCTGTTTCTCACCCTCTGTTTCAGCCCCTCTGTTTCTCCCCCTCTGTTTCAGCCCCTCTATTTCTCGCCCTCTGTTTCAGCCCCTCTGTTTCAGCCCCACTGTGTCAGCCCCTCTGTTTCAGCCACTCTGTTTCTCGCCCTCTGTTTCAGCCCCTCTGTTTCAGCCCCTCTGTTTCAGTCCCTCTGTTTCTCGCCCTCTGTTTCTCGCCCTCTGTTTCAGCCCCTCTGTTTCTCGCCCTCTGTTTCAGCCCCTCTGTTTCTCGCCCTCTGTTTCAGCCCCTCTGTTTCAGTCCCTCTGATTCAGCCCCTCTGATTCAGCCACTCTGTTTCTCGCCCTCTGTTTCAGCCCCTCTGTTTCAGCCCCTCTGTTTCAGTCCCTCTGTTTCTCGCCCTCTGTTTCAGCCCCTCTATTTCTCGCCCTCTGTTTCTGCCCCTCTGTTTCTTGCCCTCTGTTTCAGCCACTCTGTTTCTCGCCCTCTGTTTCAGCCTCTCTGTTTCTCGCCCTCTGGTTCAGCCCCTCTGTTTCAGCCCCTCTGTTTCAGCCCCTCTGTTTCAGCCCCTCTGTTTCTCGCCCTCTGTTTCATCCCCTCTGTTTCTCGCCCTCTGTTTCAGCCTCTCTGTTCCTCGCCCTCTGTTTCAGCCCCTCTGTTTCAGCCCCTCTGTTTCAGCCCCTCTATTTCTTGCCCTCTGCATCAGCCGCTTTGTTTCAGCCCCTCTGTTTCTTGCCCTCTGTTTCAGCCCCTCTGTTTCTCGACCTCTGTTTCAGTCCCTCTGTTTCTCGCCATCTGTTTCAGCCCCTCTGTTTCGCGCTCTCTGTTTCAGCCCCTCTGTTTCTGCTCCTCTGTTTCTCGCCCTCTGTTTCTGCCCCTCTGTTTCAGCCCCTCTGATTAAGCCCCTCAGATTCAGCCCCTCTGAATCAGCCCCTCTGATTCAGCCCCTCTGTTTCAGCCCCTCTGTTTCAGCCCCTCTGTTTCTCGACCTCTGTTTCAGCCCCTCTGTTTCTCACCCTCTGTTTCAGCCCCTCTGTTTCAGCCCCTCTGTTTCTCGCTCTCTGTTTCAGCCCATCTGTTTCTCGCCCTCTGTTTCAGCCCCTCTGATTCAGCCCCTCTGTTTCTCGCCCTCTGTTTCAGACCCTCTGATTCAGCCCCTCTGTTTCTGGCCATCTGTTTCAGCCCCTCTGTTTCTCGCCCTCTGTTTCAGCCCCTCTGTTTCTCGCCCTCTGTTTCAGCCCCTCTGTTTCTCGCCCTCTGTTTCAGCCCCTCTGTTTCTCGCCCTCTGTTTCAGCCCCTCTATTTCTCGCCCTCTGTTTCAGCCCCTCTGTTTTAGCCCCACTGTTTCAGCCCCTTTGTTTCAGCCCCTCTGTTTCTCGCCCTCTTTTTCAGCCGCTCTGTTTCTCGTCTTCCGAATCAGCCCCTCTGTTTCAGCCCCTCTGTTTCAGTCCCTCTGTTTCTCGCCCTCTGTTTCAGCCCCTCTGTTTCAGCCCCTCTGTTTCTCGCCCTCTGTTTCAGCCCCTCTGTTTCTTGCCCTCTGTTTCAGCCACTCTGTTTCTCGCCCTCTGTTTCAGCCTCTCTGTATCTCGCCCTCTGTTTCAGCCCCTCTGTTTCAGCCCCTCTGTTTCAGTCCTCTGTTTCTCGCCCTCAGTTTCAGCCTCTCTGTTTCTCGCCCTCTGTTTCATCCCCTCTCTTTCAGCCCCTCTGTATCTCGCCCTCTGTTTCAGCCACTCTGATTCAGCCCGTCTGATTCAGCCCCTCTGTTTCTCGCCCTCTGTTTCAGCCACTCTGTTTCAGCCCCTCTGTTTCTTGCCCTCTGTTTCAGCACCTCTGTTTCTCGCCCTCTGTTTCAGCCCCTCTGTTTCTCGCCCTCTGTTTCAGCCCCTCTGTTTCTCGCCCTCTGTTTCAGTCCCTCTGTTTCGCGCTCTCTGTTCCAGCCCCTCTGTTTCAGTCCCTCAGTTTCTCGCCCTCTGTTTCTGCACGTCTGTTTCTCGCCCTCTGTTTCAGCCCCTCTGTTTCTCACCCTCTGTTTCAGCCCCTCTGTTTCTCGCCCTCTGTTTCAGCCCATCTGATTCAGCCCCTCTGTTTCAGCCCCTCTGAATCAGCCCATCTGATTCAGCCCCTCTGTTTCAGCCCCTGTGTTTCAGCCCCTCTATTTCATCCCCTCTGTTTCTCGCCCTCTGTTTCTCACCCTCTGCTTCTCGCCCTCTGTTTCAGCCCCTCCCTTTTTCGCCCTCTGTTTCAGCCCCTCTGTTTCTCGCCCTCTGTTTCAGCCCCTCTGTTTCTCGCCCTCTGTTTCAGCCCCTCTGTTTCAGCCCCTCTGATTCAGCCCGTCTGATTCAGCCCCTCTGTTTCTCGCCCTTTGTTTCAGCCACTCTGTTTCAGCCCCTCTGTTTCTTGCCCTCTGTTTCAGCTCCTCTGTTTCTCGCCCTCTGTTTAAGCCCCTCTGTTTCTCGCCCTCTGTTTCAGCCCCTCTGTTTCTCGCCCTCTATTTCAGTCCCTCTGTTTCGCGCTCTCTGTTTCAGCCCCTCTGTTTCAGTCCCTCTGTTTCTCGCCCTCTGTTTCTGCCCGTCTGTTTCTCGCCCTCTGTTTCAGCCCCTCTGTTTCTCGCCCTCTGTTTCAGCCCCTCTGTTTCTCGCCCTCTGTTTCAGCCCCTCTGATTCAGCCCCTCTGTTTCAGCACCTCTGAATCAGCCCCTCTGATTCAGCCCCTCTGTTTCAGCCCCTCTGTTTCTCACCCTCTGTTTCAGCCCCTCTGTTTCAGCCCCTCTGTTTCGCGCTCTCTGTTTCAGCCCCTCTGTTTCAGTCCCTCTGTTTCTCGCCCTCTGTTTCTGCCCGTCTGTTTCTCGCCCTCTGTTTCAGCCCCTCTGTTTCTCGCCCTCTGTTTCAGCCCCTCTGTTTCTCGCCCTCTGTTTCAGCCCCTCTGATTCAGCCCCTCTGTTTCAGCACCTCTGAATCAGCCCCTCTGATTCAGCCCCTCTGTTTCAGCCCCTCTGTTTCTCACCCTCTGTTTCAGCCCCTCTGTTTCAGCCCCTCTGTTTCTCGCCCTCTGTTTCAGCCCCTCTGTTTCTCGCCCTCTGTTTCAGATCCTCTGATTCAGCCCTTCTGTTTCTCGCCCTCTGTTTCAGCCCCTCTGTTTCTCGCCCTCTTTTTCAGCCCCTCTGTTTCTTGCCCTCTGTTTCAGCCCCTCTGTTTCAGCCCCTCTGTTTCAGCCCCTCTGTTTCTCGCCCTCTGTTTCAGCCCCTCTGTTTCTCACCCTCTGTTTCAGCCCCTCTGTTTCTCCCCCTCTGTTTCAGCCCCTCTATTTCTCGCCCTCTGTTTCAGCCCCTCTGTTTCAGCCCCACTGTGTCAGCCCCTCTGTTTCAGCCACTCTGTTTCTCGCCCTCTGTTTCAGCCCCTCTGTTTCAGCCCCTCTGTTTCAGTCCCTCTGTTTCTCGCCCTCTGTTTCTCGCCCTCTGTTTCAGCCCCTCTGTTTCTCGCCCTCTGTTTCAGCCCCTCTGTTTCTCGCCCTCTGTTTCAGCCCCTCTGTTTCAGTCCCTCTGATTCAGCCCCTCTGATTCAGCCACTCTGTTTCTCGCCCTCTGTTTCAGCCCCTCTGTTTCAGCCCCTCTGTTTCAGTCCCTCTGTTTCTCGCCCTCTGTTTCTCGCCCTCTGTTTTAGCCCCTCTGTTTCCCGCCCTCTGTTTCAGCCCCTCTGTTTCTTGACCTCTGTTTCAGCCCCTCTGTTTCTCGCCCTCTGTTTCAGCCTCTCTGTTTCAGCCCCTCTGTTTCTCGCCCTCTGATTCAGCCCCTCTGTTTCAGCCCCTCTGTTTCAGTCACTCTGTTTCTCGCCCTCTGTTTCTAACCCTCTGTTTCAGCCCCTCTGTTTCTCGACCTCTGTTTCAGTCCCTCTGTTTCTCGCCCTCTCTTTCAGCCTCTCTATTTCTCGCACTCTGTTTCAGCCCATCTGTTTCAGACCCACTGTGTCAGCCCCTCTGTTTCAGACCCTCTGTTTCTCGCCCTCTGTTTCAGCCCCTCTGTTTCTCGTCCTCTGTTTCAGCCCCTCTGTTTCAGCCCCTCTGTTTCAGTCCCTCTGTTTCTCGCCCTCTGTTTCTCGCCCTCTGTTTCAGCCCCTCTGTTTCTCGCCCTCTGTTTCAGCCCCTCTGTTTCTCGCCCTCTGTTTCAGCCCCTCTGTTTCAGCCCCTCTGTTTCAGCCCCTCTGTTTCTCGCCCTCTGTTTCAGCCCCTCTGTTTCAGCCCCTCTGTTACAGCCCCTCTGTTTCTCACCCTCTGTTTCAGTCCCTCTGTTTCGCGCTCTCTGTTTCAGCCCCTCTGTTTCAGTACCTCTGTTTCTCGCCCTCTGTTTCTGCCCGTCTGTTTCTCGCCCTCTGTTTCAGCCCCTCTGTTTCTCGCCCTCTGTTTCAGCCCCTCTGTTTCTCGCCCACTGTTTCAGAGCCTCTGATTCAGCCCCTCTGTTTCAGCCCCTCTGAATCAGCCCCTCAGATTCAGCCCCTCTGTTTCAGCCCCTCTGTTTCAGCCCCTCTGTTTCTCGCCCTCTGTTTCAGCCCCTCTGTTTCAGCCCCACTGTGTCAGCCCCTCTGTTTCAGCCCCTCTATTTCTCGCACTCTGTTTCAGCCCCTCTGTTTCAGCCCCACTGTGTCAGCCCCTCTGTTTCAGCCCCTCTGTTTCTCGCCCTCTGTTTCAGCCCCTCTGTTTCTCGCCCTCTGTTTCAGTCCCTCTGTTTCGCGCTCCCTGTTCCAGCCCCTCTGTTTCAGTCCCTCTGTTTCTCGCCATCTGTTTCTGCACGTCTGTTTCTCGCCCTCTGTTTCAGCCCCTCTGCTTCTCCCCTTCTGTTTCAGCCCCTCTGTTTCAGCCCCACTGTGTCAGCCCCTCTGTTTCAGCCCCTCTGTTTCTCGCCCTCTGTTTCAGCCCCTCTGTTTCTCGCCCTCTGTTTCAGCCCCTCTGTTTCTCGCCCTCTGTTTCAGCCCCTCTGTTTCAGCCCCACTGTTTCAGTCCCTCTGTTTCTCGCCCTCTGTTTCTCGCCCTCTGTTTCAGCCCCTCTGTTTCTCGCCCTCTGTTTCAGCCCCTCTGTTTCTCGTCCTCTGTTTCAGCCGCTCTGTTTCAGCCCCTCTGTTTCAGCCCCTCTGTTTCAGCCCCCCTGTTTCTCGACCTCTGTTTCAGTCCCTCTGTTTCTCGCCCTCTGTTTCAGCCTCTCTATTTCTCGCACTCTGTTTCAGCCCATCTGTTTCAGCCCCACTGTGTCAGCCCCTCTGTTTCAGACCCTCTGTTTCTCGCCCTCTGTTTCAGCCCCTCTGTTTCTCGCCCTCTGTTTCAGCCCCTCTGTTTCTCGTCCTCTGTTTCAGCCCCTCTGTTTCAGCCCCTCTGTTTCTCGCCCTCTGTTTCTCGCCCTCTGTTTCAGCCCCTCTGTTTCTCACCCTCTGTTTCACCCCCTCTGTTTCTCGCCCTCTGTTTCAGCCCCTCTGTTTCAGTCCCTCTGTTTCGTGCTCTCTGTTTCAGCCCCTCTGTTTCAGTCCCTCTGTTTCTCGCCCTCTGTTTCTGCCCGTCTGTTTCTCGCCCTCTTTTTCAGCCCCTCTGTCTCTCGCCCTCTGTTTCAGCCCCTCTGTTTCTCGCCCTCTGTTTCAGCCCCTCTGATTCAGCCCCTCTGTTTCAGCACCTCTGAATCAGCCCCTCTGATTCAGCCCCTCTGTTTCAGCCCCTCTGTTTCAGCCCCTCTGTTTCTCACCCTCTGTTTCAGCCCCTCTGTTTCTCACCCTCTCTTTCAGCCCCACTGTTTCAGCCCCTCCGTTTCTCGCCCTCTGTTTCAGCCCCTCTGTTTCTCGCCCTCTGTTTCAGACCCTCTGATTCAGCCCCTCTGTTTCTCGCCCTCTGTTTCAGCCCCTCTGTTTCTCGCCCTCTGTTTCAGACCCTCTGATTCAGCCCCTCTGTTTCAGCCCCTCTGAATCAGCCCCTCAGATTCAGCCCCTCTGTTTCAGCCCCTCTGTTTCAGCCCCTCTGTTTCTCACCCTCTGTTTCAGCCCCTCTGTTTCTCCCCCTCTGTTTCAGCCCCTCTATTTCTCGCCCTCTGTTTCAGCCCCTCTGTTTCAGCCCCACTGTGTCAGCCCCTCTGTTTCAGCCACTCTGTTTCTCGCCCTCTGTTTCCGACCCTCTGTTTCAGCCCCTCTGTTTCAGCCCCTCTATTTCTCGCCCTCTGTTTCAGCCCCTCTGTTTCAGCCCCACTGTGTCAGCCCCTCTGTTTCAGCCACTCTGTTTCTCGCCCTCTGTTTCTCGCCCTCTGTTTCTCGCCCTCTGTTTCAGCCCCTCTGTTTCTCGCCCTCTGTTTCAGCCCCTGTGTTTCTCGCCCTCTGTTTTAGCCCCTCTGTTTCAGCCCCTCTGTTTCAGCCCCTCTGTTTCAGCCCCTCTGTTTCCCGCCCTCTGTTTCAGCCCCTCTGTTTCTTGACCTCTGTATCAGCCCCTCTGTTTCTCGCCCTCTGTTTCAGCCTCTCTGTTTCAGCCCCTCTGTTTCTCGCCCTCTGATTCAGCCCCTCTGTTTCAGCCCCTCTGTTTCAGTCACTCCGTTTCTCGCCCTCTGTTTCTAACCCTCTGTTTCAGCCCCTCTGTTTCTCGACCTCTGTTTCAGTCCCTCTGTTTCTCGCCCTCTGTTTCAGCCTCTCCATTTCTCGCACTCTGTTTCAGCCCATCTGTTTCAGCACCACTGTGTCAGCCCCTCTGTTTCAGACCCTCTGTTTCTCGCCCTCTGTTTCAGCCCCACTGTTTCTCGCCCTCTGTTTCAGCCCCTCTGTTTCTCGTCCTCTGTTTCAGCCCCTCTGTTTCAGTCCCTCTGTTTCTCGCCCTCTGTTTCTCGCCCTCTGTTTCAGCCCCTCTGTTTCTCGCCCTCTGTTTCAGCCCCTCTGTTTCTCGCCCTCTGTTTCAGCCCCTCTGTTTCAGCCCCTCCGTTTCGCGCCCTCTGTTTCAGCCCCTCTGTTTCTCGCCCTCTGTTACAGCCCCTCTGTTTCTCACCCTCTGTTTCAGTCCCTCTGTTTCGCGCTCTCTGTTACAGCCCCTCTGTTTCTCACCCTCTGTTTCAGTCCCTCTGTTTCTCGCCCTCTGTTTCTGCCCGTCTGTTTCTCGCCCTCTGTTTCAGCCCCTCTGTTTCTCGCCCTCTGTTTCAGCCCCTCTGTTTCTCGCCCTCTGTTTCAGACCCTCTGATTCAGCCCCTCTGTTTCAGCCCCTCTGAATCAGCCCCTCTGATTCAGCCCCTCTGTTTCAGCCCCTCTGTTTCAGCCCCTCTGTTTCTCGCCCTCTGTTTCAGCCCCTCTGTTTCAGACCCACTGTGTCAGCCCCTCTGTTTCAGCCCCTCTATTTCTCGCCCTCTGTTTCAGCCCCTCTGTTTCAGCCCCACTGTGTCAGCCCCTCTGTTTCAGCCCCTCTGTTTCTCGCCCTCTGTTTCAGCCCCTCTGTTTCTCGTCCTCTGTTTCAGCCCCTCTGTTTCAGCCCCTCTGTTTCAGTCCCTCTGTTTCTCGCCCTGTGTTTCTCGCCCTCTGTTTCAGCCCCTCTGGTTCTCGCCCTCTGTTTCAGCCCCTCTGTTTCTCGCCCTCTGTTTCAGCCCCTCTGTTTCAGCCCCTCCGTTTCGCGCCCTCTGTTTCAGCCCCTCTGTTTCTCGCCCTCTGTTACAGCCCCTCTGTTTCTCACCCTCTGTTTCAGTCCCTCTGTTTCGCGTTCTCTGTTACAGCCCCTCTGTTTCTCACCCTCTGTTTCAGTCCCTCTGTTTCGCGCTCTCTGTTTCAGCCCCTCTGTTTCAGTCCCTCTGTTTCTCGCCCTCTGTTTCTGCCCGTCTGTTTCTCGCCCTCTGTTTCAGCCCCTCTGTTTCTCGCCCTCTGTTTCAGCCCCTCTGTTTCTCGCCTCTGTTTCAGACCCTCTGATTCAGCCCCTCTGTTTCAGCCCCTCTGAATCAGCCCCTCTGATTCAGCCCCTCTGTTTCAGCCCCTCTGTTTCAGCCCCTCTGTTTCTCGCCCTCTGTTTCAGCCCCTCTGTTTCAGCCCCACTGTGTCAGCCCCTCTGTTTCAGCCCCTCTATTTCTCGCCCTCTGTTTCAGCCCCTCTGTTTCAGCCCCACTGTGTCAGCCCCTCTGTTTCAGCCCCTCTGTTTCTCGCCCTCTGTTTCAGCCCCTCTGTTTCTCGCCCTCTGTTTCAGTCCCTCTGTTTCGCGCTCTCTGTTCCAGCCCCTCTGTTTCGGTCCCTCTGTTTCTCGCCCTCTGTTTCTGCACGTCTGTTTCTCGCCCTCTGTTTCAGCCCCTCTGTTTCTCCCCTTCTGTTTCAGCCCCTCTGTTTCAGTCCCACTGTGTCAGCCCCTCTGTTTCAGCCCCTCTGTTTCTCGCCCTCTGTTTCAGCCCCACTGTTTCTCGCCCTCTGTTTCAGCCCCTCTGTTTCTCGCCCTCTGTTTCAGCCCCTCTGTTTCAGCCCCACTGTTTCAGTCCCTCTGTTTCTCGCCCTCTGTTTCTCGCCTTCTGTTTCAGCCCCTCTGTTTCTCGCCCTCTGTTTCAGCCCCTCTGTTTCTCCTCCTCTGTTTCAGCCCCTCTGTTTCAGCCCCTCTGTTTCAGCCCCTCTGTTTCTCGACCTCTGTTTCAGTCCCTCTGTTTCTCGCCCTCTGTTTCAGCCTCTCTATTTCACGCACTCTGTTTCAGCCCATCTGTTTCAGCCCCACTGTGTCAGCCCCTCTGTTTCAGACCCTCTGTTTCTCGCCCTCTGTTTCAGCCCCTCTGCTTCTCGCCCTCTGTTTCAGCCCCTCTGTTTCTCGTCCTCTGTTTCAGCTCCTCTGTTTCAGCCCCTCTGTTTCAGTCCCTCTGTTTCTCGCCCTCTGTTTCTCGCCCTCTGTTTCAGCCCCTCTGTTTCTCGCCCTCTGTTTCAGCCTCTCTGTTTCTCGCCCTCTGTTTCAGCCCCTCTGTTTCAGCCCCTCTGTTTCAGCCCCTCCGTTTCTCGCCCTCTGTTTCAGCCCCTCTGTTTCTCGCCCTCTGTTACAGCCCCTCTGTTTCTCACCCTCTGTTTCAGTTCCTCTGTTTCGCGCTCTCTGTTTCAGCCCCTCTGTTTCAGTCCCTGTGTTTCTCGCCCTCTGTTTCTGCCCGTCTGTTTCTCGCCCTCTGTTTCAGCCCCTCTGTTTCTCGCCCTCTGTTTCAGCCCCTCTGTCTCTCGCCCTCTGTTTCAGACCCTCTGATTCAGCCCCTCTGTTTCAGCCCCTCTGAATCAGCCCCTCAGATTCAGCCCCTCTGTTTCAGCCCCTCTGTTTCAGCCCCTCTGTTTCTCGCCCTCTGTTTCAGCCCCTCTGTTTCAGCCCCACTGTGTCAGCCCCTCTGTTTCAGCCCCTCTATTTCTCGCACTCTGTTTCAGCCCCTCTGTTTCAGCCCCACTGTGTCAGCCCCTCTGTTTCAGCCCCTCTGTTTCTCGCCCTCAGTTTCAGCCCCTCTGTTTCTCGCCCTCTGTTTCAGCCCCTGTTTCTCGCCTTCTGTTTCAGCCTCTCTGTTTCAGCCCCTCTGTTTCTCGCCCTCTGTTTCAGCCCCTCTGTTTCAGCCCCTCTGTTTCTTGCCCTCTGTTTCAGCCCCTCTGTTTCTCGCCCTCTGTTTCAGCCCCTCTATTTCTCGCCCTCTGTTTCAGCCTCTCTGTTTCTCGCCCTCTGTTTCAGTCCCTCTGTTTCGCGCTCTCTGTTCCAGCCCCTCTGTTTCTCGCCCTCTGTTTCTGCACGTCTGTTTCTCGCCCTCTGTTTCAGCCCCACTGTTTCTCGCCCTCTGTTTCAGCCCCTCTGTTTCTCGCCCTCTGTTTCAGCCCCTCTGATTCAGCCCCTCTGTTTCAGCGCCTCTGAATCAGCCCATCTGATTCAGCCGCTCTGTTTCAGCCCCTGTGTTTCAGCCCCTCTATTTCATCCCCTCTGTTTCTCGCCCTCTGTTTCTCACCCTCTGCTTCTCGCCCTCTGTTTCAGCCCCTCCCTTTTTCGCCCTCTGTTTCAGCCCCTCTGTTTCTCGCTCTCTGTTTCAGCCCCTCTGTTTCTCGCCCTCTGTTTCAGCCCCTCTGTTTCAGCCCCACTGATCCAGCCCGTCTGATTCAGCCCCTCTGTTTCTCGCCCTTTGTTTCAGCCACTCTGTTTCAGCCCCTCTGTTTCTTACCCTCTGTTTCAGCCCCTCTGTTTCTCGCCCTCTGTTTAAGCCCCTCTGTTTCTCGCCCTCTGTTTCAGCCCCTCTGTTTCTCGCCCTCTATTTCAGTCCCTCTGTTTCGCGCTCTCTGTTTCAGCCCCTCTGTTTCAGCCCCTCTGTTTCTCACCCTCTGTTTCAGCCCCTCTGTTTCTCACCCTCTCTTTCAGCCCCACTGTTTCAGCCCCTCCGTTTCTCGCCCTCTGTTTCAGCCCCTCTGTTTCTCGCCCTCTGTTTCAGACCCTCTGATTCAGCCCCTCTGTTTCTCGCCCTCTGTTTCAGCCCCTCTGTTTCTCGCCCTCTGTTTCAGACCCTCTGATTCAGCCCCTCTGTTTCAGCCCCTCTGAATCAGCCCCTCAGATTCAGCCCCTCTGTTTCAGCCCCTCTGTTTCAGCCCCTCTGTTTCTCACCCTCTGTTTCAGCCCCTCTGTTTCTCCCCCTCTGTTTCAGCCCCTCTATTTCTCGCCCTCTGTTTCAGCCCCTCTGTTTCAGCCCCACTGTGTCAGCCCCTCTGTTTCAGCCACTCTGTTTCTCGCCCTCTGTTTCCGACCCTCTGTTTCAGCCCCTCTGTTTCAGTCCCTCTGTTTCTCGCCCTCTGTTTCTCGCCCTCTGTTTCAGCCCCTCTGTTTCTCGCCCTCTGTTTCAGCCCCTCTGTTTCTCGCCCTCTGTTTTAGCCCCTCTGTTTCAGCCCCTCTGTTTCAGCCCCTCTGTTTCAGCCCCTCTGTTTCCCGCCCTCTGTTTCAGCCCCTCTGTTTCTTGACCTCTGTATCAGCCCCTCTGTTTCTCGCCCTCTGTTTCAGCCTCTCTGTTTCAGCCCCTCTGTTTCTCGCCCTCTGATTCAGCCCCTCTGTTTCAGCCCCTCTGTTTCAGTCACTCCGTTTCTCGCCCTCTGTTTCTAACCCTCTGTTTCAGCCCCTCTGTTTCTCGACCTCTGTTTCAGTCCCTCTGTTTCTCGCCCTCTGTTTCAGCCTCTCCATTTCTCGCACTCTGTTTCAGCCCATCTGTTTCAGCACCACTGTGTCAGCCCCTCTGTTTCAGACCCTCTGTTTCTCGCCCTCTGTTTCAGCCCCACTGTTTCTCGCCCTCTGTTTCAGCCCCTCTGTTTCTCGTCCTCTGTTTCAGCCCCTCTGTTTCAGTCCCTCTGTTTCTCGCCCTCTGTTTCTCGCCCTCTGTTTCAGCCCCTCTGTTTCTCGCCCTCTGTTTCAGCCCCTCTGTTTCTCGCCCTCTGTTTCAGCCCCTCTGTTTCAGCCCCTCCGTTTCGCGCCCTCTGTTTCAGCCCCTCTGTTTCTCGCCCTCTGTTACAGCCCCTCTGTTTCTCACCCTCTGTTTCAGTCCCTCTGTTTCGCGCTCTCTGTTACAGCCCCTCTGTTTCTCACCCTCTGTTTCAGTCCCTCTGTTTCGCGCTCTCTGTTTCAGCCCCTCTGTTTCAGTCCCTCTGTTTCTCGCCCTCTGTTTCTGCCCGTCTGTTTCTCGCCCTCTGTTTCAGACCCTCTGATTCAGCCCCTCTGTTTCAGCCCCTCTGAATCAGCCCCTCTGATTCAGCCCCTCTGTTTCAGCCCCTCTGTTTCAGCCCCTCTGTTTCTCGCCCTCTGTTTCAGCCCCTCTGTTTCAGACCCACTGTGTCAGCCCCTCTGTTTCAGCCCCTCTATTTCTCGCCCTCTGTTTCAGCCCCTCTGTTTCAGCCCCACTGTGTCAGCCCCTCTGTTTCAGCCCCTCTGTTTCTCGCCCTCTGTTTCAGCCCCTCTGTTTCTCGTCCTCTGTTTCAGCCCCTCTGTTTCAGCCCCTCTGTTTCAGTCCCTCTGTTTCTCGCCCTCTGTTTCTCGCCCTCTGTTTCAGCCCCTCTGTTTCTCGCCCTCTGTTTCAGCCCCTCTGTTTCTCGCCCTCTGTTTCAGCCCCTCTGTTTCAGCCCCTCCGTTTCGCGCCCTCTGTTTCAGCCCCTCTGTTTCTCGCCCTCTGTTACAGCCCCTCTGTTTCTCACCCTCTGTTTCAGTCCCTCTGTTTCGCGCTCTCTGTTACAGCCCCTCTGTTTCTCACCCTCTGTTTCAGTCCCTCTGTTTCGCGCTCTCTGTTTCAGCCCCTCTGTTTCAGTCCCTCTGTTTCTCGCCCTCTGTTTCTGCCCGTCTGTCTCTCGCCCTCTGTTTCAGCCCCTCTGTTTCTCGCCCTCTGTTTCAGCCCCTCTGTTTCTCGCCTCTGTTTCAGACCCTCTGATTCAGCCCCTCTGTTTCAGCCCCTCTGAATCAGCCCCTCAGATTCAGCCCCTCTGTTTCAGCCCCTCTGTTTCAGCCCCTCTGTTTCTCGCCCTCTGTTTCAGCCCCTCTGTTTCAGCCCCACTGTGTCAGCCCCTCTGTTTCAGTCCCTCTATTTCTCGCCCTCTGTTTCAGCCCCTCTGTTTCAGCCCCACTGTGTCAGCCCCTCTGTTTCAGCCCCTCTGTTTCTCGCCCTCTGTTTCAGCCCCTCTGTTTCTCGCCCTCTGTTTCAGTCCCTCTGTTTCGCGCTCTCTGTTCCAGCCCCTCTGTTTCGGTCCCTCTGTTTCTCGCCCTCTGTTTCTGCACGTCTGTTTCTCGCCCTCTGTTTCAGCCCCTCTGTTTCTCCCCTTCTGTTTCAGCCCCTCTGTTTCAGTCCCACTGTGTCAGCCCCTCTGTTTCAGCCCCTCTGTTTCTCGCCCTCTGTTTCAGCCCCACTGTTTCTCGCCCTCTGTTTCAGCCCCTCTGTTTCTCGCCCTCTGTTTCAGCCCCTCTGTTTCAGCCCCACTGTTTCAGTCCCTCTGTTTCTCGCCCTCTGTTTCTCGCCTTCTGTTTCAGCCCCTCTGTTTCTCGCCCTCTGTTTCAGCCCCTCTGTTTCTCCTCCTCTGTTTCAGCCCCTCTGTTTCAGCCCCTCTGTTTCAGCCCCTCTGTTTCTCGACCTCTGTTTCAGTCCCTCTGTTTCTCGCCCTCTGTTTCAGCCTCTCTATTTCACGCACTCTGTTTCAGCCCATCTGTTTCAGCCCCACTGTGTCAGCCCCTCTGTTTCAGACCCTCTGTTTCTCGCCCTCTGTTTCAGCCCCTCTGCTTCTCGCCCTCTGTTTCAGCCCCTCTGTTTCTCGTCCTCTGTTTCAGCTCCTCTGTTTCAGCCCCTCTGTTTCATTCCCTCTGTTTCTCGCCCTCTGTTTCTCGCCCTCTGTTTCAGCCCCTCTGTTTCTCGCCCTCTGTTTCAGCCTCTCTGTTTCTCGCCCTCTGTTTCAGCCCCTCTGTTTCAGCCCCTCTGTTTCAGCCCCTCCGTTTCTCGCCCTCTGTTTCAGCCCCTCTGTTTCTCGCCCTCTGTTACAGCCCCTCTGTTTCTCACCCTCTGTTTCAGTTCCTCTGTTTCGCGCTCTCTGTTTCAGCCCCTCTGTTTCAGTCCCTCTGTTTCTCGCCCTCTGTTTCTGCCCGTCTGTTTCTCGCCCTCTGTTTCAGCCCCTCTGTTTCTCGCCCTCTGTTTCAGCCCCTCTGTCTCTCGCCCTCTGTTTCAGACCCTCTGATTCAGCCCCTCTGTTTCAGCCCCTCTGAATCAGCCCCTCAGATTCAGCCCCTCTGTTTCAGCCCCTCTGTTTCAGCCCCTCTGTTTCTCGCCCTCTGTTTCAGCCCCTCTGTTTCAGCCCCACTGTGTCAGCCCCTCTGTTTCAGCCCCTCTATTTCTCGCACTCTGTTTCAGCCCCTCTGTTTCAGCCCCACTGTGTCAGCCCCTCTGTTTCAGCCCCTCTGTTTCTCGCCCTCAGTTTCAGCCCCTCTGTTTCTCGCCCTCTGTTTCAGCCCCTGTTTCTCGCCTTCTGTTTCAGCCTCTCTGTTTCAGCCCCTCTGTTTCTCGCCCTCTGTTTCAGCCCCTCTGTTTCAGCCCCTCTGTTTCTTGCCCTCTGTTTCAGCCCCTCTGTTTCTCGCCCTCTGTTTCAGCCCCTCTATTTCTCGCCCTCTGTTTCAGCCTCTCTGTTTCTCGCCCTCTGTTTCAGTCCCTCTGTTTCGCGCTCTCTGTTCCAGCCCCTCTGTTTCTCGCCCTCTGTTTCTGCACGTCTGTTTCTCGCCCTCTGTTTCAGCCCCACTGCTTCTCGCCCTCTGTTTCAGCCCCTCTGTTTCTCGCCCTCTGTTTCAGCCCCTCTGATTCAGCCCCTCTGTTTCAGCGCCTCTGAATCAGCCCATCTGATTCAGCCGCTCTGTTTCAGCCCCTGTGTTTCAGCCCCTCTATTTCATCCCCTCTGTTTCTCGCCCTCTGTTTCTCACCCTCTGCTTCTCGCCCTCTGTTTCAGCCCCTCCCTTTTTCGCCCTCTGTTTCAGCCCCTCTGTTTCTCGCTCTCTGTTTCAGCCCCTCTGTTTCTCGCCCTCTGTTTCAGCCCCTCTGTTTCAGCCCCACTGATTCAGCCCGTCTGATTCAGCCCCTCTGTTTCTCGCCCTTTGTTTCAGCCACTCTGTTTCAGCCCCTCTGTTTCTTACCCTCTGTTTCAGCCCCTCTGTTTCTCGCCCTCTGTTTAAGCCCCTCTGTTTCTCGCCCTCTGTTTCAGCCCCTCTGTTTCTCGCCCTCTATTTCAGTCCCTCTGTTTCGCGCTCTCTGTTTCAGCCCCTCTGTTTCAGTCCCTCTGCTCTCGCCCTCTGTTTCTGCCCGTCTGTTTCTCGCCCTCTGTTTCAGCCCCTCTGTTTCTCGCCCTCTGTTTCAGCCCCTCTGTTTCTCGCCCTCTGTTTCAGCCCCACTGATTCAGCCCCTCTGTTTCAGCACCTCTGAATCAGCCCCTCTGATTCAGCCCCTCTGTTTCAGCCCCTCTGTTTCTCACTCTCTGTTTCAGCCCCTCTGTTTCAGCCCCTCTGTTTCTCGCCCTCTGTTTCAGCCCCTCTGTTTCTCGCCCTCTGTTTCAGACCCTCTGATTCACCCCCTCTGTTTCTCGCCCTCTGTTTCAGCCCCTCTGTTTCTCGCCCTCTTTTTCAGCCCCTCTGTTTCTTGCCCTCTGTTTCAGCCCCTCTGTTTCAGCCCCTCTGTTTCAGCCTCTCTGTTTCTCGCCCTCTGTTTCAGCCCCTCTGTTTCTCACCCTCTGTTTCAGCCCCTCTGTTTCTCCCCCTCTGTTTCAGCCCCTCTATTTCTCGCCCTCTGTTTCAGCCCCTCTGTTTCAGCCCCACTGTGTCAGCCCCTCTGTTTCAGCCACTCTGTTTCTCGCCCTCTGTTTCAGCCCCTCTGATTCAGCCCCTCTGTTTCAGTCCCTCTGTTTCTCGCCCTCTGTTTCTCGCCCACTGTTTCAGCCCCTCTGTTTCTCGCCCTCTGTTTCAGCCCCTCTGCTTCTCGCCCTCTGTTTTAGCCCCTCTGTTTCAGCCCCTCTGTTTCAGCCCCTCTGTTTCAGCCCCTCTGTTTCCCGCCCTCTGTTTCAGCCCCTCTGTTTCTTGACCTCTGTTTCAGCCCCTCTGTTTCTCGCCCTCTGTTTCAGTCTCTCTGTTTCAGCCCCTCTGTTTCTCGCCCTCTGATTCAGCCCCTCTGTTTCAGCCCCTCTGTTTCAGTCACTCTGTTTCTCGCCCTCTGTTTCTAACCCACTGTTTCAGCCCCTCTGTTTCTCGACCTCTGTTTCAGTCCCCCTGTTTCTCGCCCTCTGTTTCAGCCTCTCTATTTCTCGCACTCTGTTTCAGCCCATCTGTTTCAGCCCCACTGTGTCAGCCCCTCTGTTTCAGACCCTCTGTTTCTCGCCCTCTGTTTCAGCCCCTCTGTTTCTCGCCCTCTGTTTCAGACCCTCTGATTCAGCCCCTCTGTTTCAGTCCCTCTGTTTCTCACCCTCTGTTTCAGCCCCTCTGTTTCAGCCCCTCTGTTTCAGCCCCTCCGTTTCTCGCCCTCTGTTTCAGCCCCTCTGTTTCTCGCCCTCTGTTACAGCCCCATTGTTTCTCACCCTCTGTTTCAGTCCCTCTGTTTCGCGCTCTCTGTTTCAGCCCCTCTGTTTCAGTCCCTCTGTTTCTCGCCCTCTGTTTCTGCCCATCTGTTTCTCGCCCTCTGTTTCAGCCCCTCTGTTTCTCGCCCTCTGTTTCAGCCCCTCTGTTTCTCGCCCTCTGTTTCAGACCCTCTGATTCAGCCCCTCTGTTTCAGCCCCTCTGAATCAGCCCCTCTGATTCAGCCCCTCTGTTTCAGCCCCTCTGTTTCAGCCCCTCTGTTTCTCGCCCTCTGTTTCAGCCCCTCTGTTTCAGCCCCACAGTGTCAGCCCCTCTGTTTCAGCCCCTCTATTTGTCGCCCTCTGTTTCAGCCCCTCTGTTTCAGCCCCACTGTGTCAGCCCCATTGTTTCAGCCCCTCTGTTTCTCGCCCTCTGTTTCAGCCCCTCTGTTTCTCGCCCTCTGTTTCAGCCCCTCTATTTCTCGCCCTCTGTTTCAGCCCCTCTGTTTCAGCCCCACTGTGTCAGCCCCTCTGTTTCAGCCCCTCTATTTGTCGCCCTCTGTTTCAGCCCCTCTGTTTCAGCCCCACTGTGTCAGCCCCATTGTTTCAGCCCCTCTGTTTCTCGCCCTCTGTTTCAGCCCCTCTGTTTCTCCCCCTCTGTTTCAGCCCCTCTATTTCTCGCCCTCTGTTTCAGCCCCTCTGTTTCAGCCCCACTGTGTCAGCCCCTCTGTTTCAGCCACTCTGTTTCTCGCCCTCTGTTTCAGCCCCTCTGATTCAGCCCCTCTGTTTCAGTCCCTCTGTTTCTCGCCCTCTGTTTCTCGCCCTCTGTTTCAGCCCCTCTGTTTCTCGCCCTCTGTTTCAGCCCCTCTGCTTCTCGCCCTCTGTTTTAGCCCCTCTGTTTCAGCCCCTCTGTTTCAGCCCCTCTGTTTCAGCCCCTCTGTTTCTTGACCTCTGTTTCAGCCCCTCTGTTTCTCGCCCTCTGTTTCAGTCTCTCTGTTTCAGCCCCTCTGTTTCTCGCCCTCTGATTCAGCCCCTCTGTTTCAGCCCCTCTGTTTCAGTCACTCTGTTTCTCGCCCTCTGTTTCTAACCCACTGTTTCAGCCCCTCTGTTTCTCGACCTCTGTTTCAGTCCCCCTGTTTCTCGCCCTCTGTTTCAGCCTCTCTATTTCTCGCACTCTGTTTCAGCCCATCTGTTTCAGCCCCACTGTGTCAGCCCCTCTGTTTCAGACCCTCTGTTTCTCGCCCTCTGTTTCAGCCCCTCTGTTTCTCGCCCTCTGTTTCAGACCCTCTGATTCAGCCCCTCTGTTTCAGTCCCTCTGTTTCTCACCCTCTGTTTCAGCCCCTCTGTTTCAGCCCCTCTGTTTCAGCCCCTCCGTTTCTCGCCCTCTGTTTCAGCCCCTCTGTTTCTCGCCCTCTGTTACAGCCCCATTGTTTCTCACCCTCTGTTTCAGTCCCTCTGTTTCGCGCTCTCTGTTTCAGCCCCTCTGTTTCAGTCCCTCTGTTTCTCGCCCTCTGTTTCTGCCCGTCTGTTTCTCGCCCTCTGTTTCAGCCCCTCTGTTTCTCGCCCTCTGTTTCAGCCCCTCTGTTTCTCGCCCTCTGTTTCAGACCCTCTGATTCAGCCCCTCTGTTTCAGCCCCTCTGAATCAGCCCCTCTGATTCAGCCCCTCTGTTTCAGCCCCTCTGTTTCAGCCCCTCTGTTTCAGCCTCTCTGTTTCTCGCCCTCTGTTTCAGCCCCTCTGTTTCTCACCCTCTGTTTCAGCCCCTCTGTTTCTCCCCCTCTGTTTCAGCCCCTCTATTTCTCGCCCTCTGTTTCAGCCCCTCTGTTTCAGCCCCACTGTGTCAGCCCCTCTGTTTCAGCCACTCTGTTTCTCGCCCTCTGTTTCAGCCCCTCTGATTCAGCCCCTCTGTTTCAGTCCCTCTGTTTCTCGCCCTCTGTTTCTCGCCCACTGTTTCAGCCCCTCTGTTTCTCGCCCTCTGTTTCAGCCCCTCTGCTTCTCGCCCTCTGTTTTAGCCCCTCTGTTTCAGCCCCTCTGTTTCAGCCCCTCTGTTTCAGCCCCTCTGTTTCCCGCCCTCTGTTTCAGCCCCTCTGTTTCTTGACCTCTGTTTCAGCCCCTCTGTTTCTCGCCCTCTGTTTCAGTCTCTCTGTTTCAGCCCCTCTGTTTCTCGCCCTCTGATTCAGCCCCTCTGTTTCAGCCCCTCTGTTTCAGTCACTCTGTTTCTCGCCCTCTGTTTCTAACCCACTGTTTCAGCCCCTCTGTTTCTCGACCTCTGTTTCAGTCCCCCTGTTTCTCGCCCTCTGTTTCAGCCTCTCTATTTCTCGCACTCTGTTTCAGCCCATCTGTTTCAGCCCCACTGTGTCAGCCCCTCTGTTTCAGACCCTCTGTTTCTCGCCCTCTGTTTCAGCCCCTCTGTTTCTCGCCCTCTGTTTCAGACCCTCTGATTCAGCCCCTCTGTTTCAGTCCCTCTGTTTCTCACCCTCTGTTTCAGCCCCTCTGTTTCAGCCCCTCTGTTTCAGCCCCTCCGTTTCTCGCCCTCTGTTTCAGCCCCTCTGTTTCTCGCCCTCTGTTACAGCCCCATTGTTTCTCACCCTCTGTTTCAGTCCCTCTGTTTCGCGCTCTCTGTTTCAGCCCCTCTGTTTCAGTCCCTCTGTTTCTCGCCCTCTGTTTCTGCCCATCTGTTTCTCGCCCTCTGTTTCAGCCCCTCTGTTTCTCGCCCTCTGTTTCAGCCCCTCTGTTTCTCGCCCTCTGTTTCAGACCCTCTGATTCAGCCCCTCTGTTTCAGCCCCTCTGAATCAGCCCCTCTGATTCAGCCCCTCTGTTTCAGCCCCTCTGTTTCAGCCCCTCTGTTTCTCGCCCTCTGTTTCAGCCCCTCTGTTTCAGCCCCACAGTGTCAGCCCCTCTGTTTCAGCCCCTCTATTTGTCGCCCTCTGTTTCAGCCCCTCTGTTTCAGCCCCACTGTGTCAGCCCCATTGTTTCAGCCCCTCTGTTTCTCGCCCTCTGTTTCAGCCCCTCTGTTTCTCGCCCTCTGTTTCAGCCCCTCTATTTCTCGCCCTCTGTTTCAGCCCCTCTGTTTCAGCCCCACTGTGTCAGCCCCTCTGTTTCAGCCCCTCTATTTGTCGCCCTCTGTTTCAGCCCCTCTGTTTCAGCCCCACTGTGTCAGCCCCATTGTTTCAGCCCCTCTGTTTCTCGCCCTCTGTTTCAGCCCCTCTGTTTCTCCCCCTCTGTTTCAGCCCCTCTATTTCTCGCCCTCTGTTTCAGCCCCTCTGTTTCAGCCCCACTGTGTCAGCCCCTCTGTTTCAGCCACTCTGTTTCTCGCCCTCTGTTTCAGCCCCTCTGATTCAGCCCCTCTGTTTCAGTCCCTCTGTTTCTCGCCCTCTGTTTCTCGCCCTCTGTTTCAGCCCCTCTGTTTCTCGCCCTCTGTTTCAGCCCCTCTGCTTCTCGCCCTCTGTTTTAGCCCCTCTGTTTCAGCCCCTCTGTTTCAGCCCCTCTGTTTCAGCCCCTCTGTTTCTTGACCTCTGTTTCAGCCCCTCTGTTTCTCGCCCTCTGTTTCAGTCTCTCTGTTTCAGCCCCTCTGTTTCTCGCCCTCTGATTCAGCCCCTCTGTTTCAGCCCCTCTGTTTCAGTCACTCTGTTTCTCGCCCTCTGTTTCTAACCCACTGTTTCAGCCCCTCTGTTTCTCGACCTCTGTTTCAGTCCCCCTGTTTCTCGCCCTCTGTTTCAGCCTCTCTATTTCTCGCACTCTGTTTCAGCCCATCTGTTTCAGCCCCACTGTGTCAGCCCCTCTGTTTCAGACCCTCTGTTTCTCGCCCTCTGTTTCAGCCCCTCTGTTTCTCGCCCTCTGTTTCAGCCCCTCTGATTCAGCCCCTCTGTTTCAGTCCCTCTGTTTCTCACCCTCTGTTTCAGCCCCTCTGTTTCAGCCCCTCTGTTTCAGCCCCTCCGTTTCTCGCCCTCTGTTTCAGCCCCTCTGTTTCTCGCCCTCTGTTACAGCCCCATTGTTTCTCACCCTCTGTTTCAGTCCCTCTGTTTCGCGCTCTCTGTTTCAGCCCCTCTGTTTCAGTCCCTCTGTTTCTCGCCCTCTGTTTCTGCCCATCTGTTTCTCGCCCTCTGTTTCAGCCCCTCTGTTTCTCGCCCTCTGTTTCAGCCCCTCTGTTTCTCGCCCTCTGTTTCAGACCCTCTGATTCAGCCCCTCTGTTTCAGCCCCTCTGAATCAGCCCCTCTGATTCAGCCCCTCTGTTTCAGCCCCTCTGTTTCAGCCCCTCTGTTTCTCGCCCTCTGTTTCAGCCCCTCTGTTTCAGCCCCACAGTGTCAGCCCCTCTGTTTCAGCCCCTCTATTTGTCGCCCTCTGTTTCAGCCCCTCTGTTTCAGCCCCACTGTGTCAGCCCCATTGTTTCAGCCCCTCTGTTTCTCGCCCTCTGTTTCAGCCCCTCTGTTTCTCGCCCTCTGTTTCAGCCCCTCTGTTTCTCGCCCTCTGTTTCAGCCCCTCTGTTTCAGCTCCTCTGTTTCAGTCCCTCTGTTTCTCGCCCTCTGTTTCTCGCCCTCTGTTTCAGCCCCTCTGTTTCTCGCCCTCTGTTTCAGCCCCTCTGTTTCTCGCCCTCTGTTTCAGCCCCTCTGTTTCAGCTCCTCTCTTTCAGCCCCTCTGTTTCAGCCCCTCTGTTTCTCGCCCTCTGTTTCAGCCCCTCTGTTTCTTGCCCTCTGTTTCAGCCCCTCTGTTTCTCGCCCTCTGTTTCAGCCTCTCTGTTTCAGCCCCTCTGTTTCAGCCCCTCTGTTTCTCGCCCTCTGTTTCAGCCCCTCTGTTTCTCGCCCTCTGCTTCAGCCCCTCTGTTTCAGCCCCTCTGTTTCAGTCCCTCTGTTTCTCGCCCTCTGTTTCTCGCCCTCTGTTTCAGCCCCTCTGTTTCTCGCCCTCTGTTTCAGTCCCTCTGTTTCTCGCCCTCTGTTTCAGCCCCTCTAATTCTCGCCCTCTGTTTCAGCCCATCTGTTTCAGCCCCACTGTGTCAGCCCCTCTGTTTCAGACCCTCTGTTTCTCGCCCTCTGTTTCAGACCCTCTGATTCAGCCCCTCTGTTTCAGTCCCTCTGATTCTCACCCTCTGTTTCAGCCCCTCTGTTTCAGCCCCTCTGTTTCAGCCCCTCCGTTTCTCGCCCTCTGTTTCAGCCCCTCTGTTTCTCGCCCTCTGTTACAGCCCCTCTGTTTCTCACCCTCTGTTTCAGTCCCTCTGTTTCGCGCTCTCTGTTTCAGCCCCTCTGTTTCAGTCCCTCTGTTTCTCGCCCTCTGTTTCTGCCCGTCTGTTTCTCGCCCTCTGTTTCAGCCCCTCTGTTTCTCGCCCTCTGTTTCAGCCCCTCTGTTTCTCGCCCTCTGTTTCAGACCCTCTGATTCAGCCCCTCTGTTTCAGCCCCTCTGAATCAGCCCCTCTGATTCAGCCCCTCTGTTTCAGCCCCTCTGTTTCAGCCCCTCTGTTTCTCGCCCTCTGTTTCAGCCCCTCTGTTTCAGCCCCACAGTGTCAGCCCCTCTGTTTCAGCCCCTCTATTTGTCGCCCTCTGTTTCAGCCCCTCTGTTTCAGCCCCACTGTGTCAGCCCCATTGTTTCAGCCCCTCTGTTTCTCGCCCTCTGCTTCAGCACCTCTGTTTCTCGCCCTCTGTTTCAGCCCCTCTGTTTCTCGCCCTCTGTTTCAGCCCCTCTGTTTCAGCTCCTCTGTTTCAGTCCCTCTGTTTCTCGCCCTCTGTTTCTCGCCCTCTGTTTCAGCCCCTCTGTTTCTCGCCCTCTGTTTCAGCCCCTCTGTTTCTCGCCCTCTGTTTCAGCCCCTCTGTTTCAGCTCCTCTCTTTCAGCCCCTCTGTTTCAGCCCCTCTGTTTCTAGCCCTCTGTTTCAGCCCCTCTGTTTCTTGCCCTCTGTTTCAGCCCCTCTGTTTCTCGCCCTCTGTTTCAGCCTCTCTGTTTCAGCCCCTCTGTTTCAGCCCCTATGTTTCTCGCCCTCTGATTCAGCCCCTCTGTTTCTCGCCCTCTGTTTCAGCCCCTCTGTTTCAGCCCCTCTGTTTCAGTCCCTCTGTTTCTCGCCCTCTGTTTCTCGCCCTCTGTTTCAGTCCCTCTGTTTCTCGCCCTCTGTTTCAGCCCCTCTAATTCTCGCCCTCTGTTTCAGCCCCTCTGTTTCAGCCCCACTGTGTCAGCCCCTCTGTTTCAGACCCTCTGTTTCTCGCGCTCTGTTTCAGCCCCTCTGTTTTTCGCCCTCTGTTTCAGCCCCTCTGTTTCTCGCCCTCTGTTTCAGCCCCTCTGATTCAGCCCCTCTGTTTCAGCCCCTCTGAATCAGCCCCTCTGATTCAGCCCCTCTGTTTCAGCTCCTCTGTTTCTCACCCTCTGTTTCAGCCCCTCTGTTTCTCACCCTCTGTTTCAGCCCCTCTGTTTCAGCCCCTCTGTTTCTCGCCCTCTGTTTCAGCCCCTCTGTTTCTCGCCCTCTGTTTCAGCCCCTCTGATTCAGCCCCTCTGTTTCTCGCCCTCTGTTTCAGCCCCTCTGTTTCAGTCCCTCTGTTTCTCGCCTTCTGTTTCTCGCCCTCTGTTTCAGCCCCTCTGTTTCTCGCCCTCTGTTTCAGCCCCTCTGTTTCTCGCCCTCTGTTTTAGCCCCTCTGTTTCAGCCCCTCTGTTTCAGCCCCTCTGTTTCAGCCCCTCTGTTTCCCGCCCTCTGTTTCAGCCCCTCTGTTTCTTGACCTCTGTTTCAGCCCCTCTGTTTCTCGTCCTCTGTTTCAGCCCCTCTGTTTCAGCCCCTCTGTTTCAGCCCCTCTGTTTCTCGACCTCTGTTTCAGTCCCTCTGTTTCTCGCCCTGTTTCAGCCTCTCTATTTCTCGCACTCTGTTTCAGCCCATCTGTTTCAGCCCCACTGTGTCAGCCCCTCTGTTTCAGACCCTCTGTTTCTCGCCCTCTGTTTCAGCCCCTCTGTTTCTCGCCCTCTGTTTCAGCCCCTCCGTTTCTCGCCCTCTGTTTCAGCCCCTCCGTTTCTCGCCCTCTGTTTCAGCCCCTCTGTTTCTCGCCCTCTGTTTCAGCCCCTCTGTTTCAGCTCCTCTGTTTCAGTCCCTCTGTTTCTCGCCCTCTGTTTCTCGCCCTCTGTTTCAGCCCCTCTGTTTCTCGCCCTCTGTTTCAGCCCCTCTGTTTCTCGCCCTCTGTTTCAGCCCCTCTGTTTCAGCTCCTCTCTTTCAGCCCCTCTGTTTCAGCCCCTCTGTTTCTCGCCCTCTGTTTCAGCCCCTCTGTTTCTTGCCCTCTGTTTCAGCCCCTCTGTTTCTCGCCCTCTGTTTCAGCCTCTCTGTTTCAGCCCCTCTGTTTCAGCCCCTCTGTTTCTCGCCCTCTGTTTCAGCCCCTCTGTTTCTCGCCCTCTGTTTCAGCCCCTCTGTTTCAGCCCCTCTGTTTCAGTCCCTCTGTTTCTCGCCCTCTGTTTCTCGCCCTCTGTTTCAGCCCCTCTAATTCTCGCCCTCTGTTTCAGCCCCTCTGTTTCAGCCCCACTGTGTCAGCCCCTCTGTTTCAGACCCTCTGTTTCTCGCGCTCTGTTTCAGCCCCTCTGTTTTTCGCCCTCTGTTTCAGCCCCTCTGTTTCTCGCCCTCTGTTTCAGCCCCTCTGATTCAGCCCCTCTGTTTCAGCCCCTCTGAATCAGCCCCTCTGATTCAGCCCCTCTGTTTCAGCTCCTCTGTTTCTCACGCTCTGTTTCAGCCCCTCTGTTTCTCACCCTCTGTTTCAGCCCCTCTGTTTCAGCCCCTCTGTTTCTCGCCCTCTGTTTCAGCCCCTCTGTTTCTCGCCCTCTGTTTCAGCCCCTCTGATTCAGCCCCTCTGTTTCTCGCCCTCTGTTTCAGCCCCACTGTTTCAGTCCCTCTGTTTCTCGCCCTCTGTTTCTCGCCCTCTGTTTCAGCCCCTCTGTTTCTCGCCCTCTGTTTCAGCCCCTCTGTTTCTCGCCCTCTGTTTCAGCCCCTCTGTTTCAGCCCCTCTGTTTCAGCCCCTCCGTTTCTCGCCCTCTGTTTCAGCCCCTCTGTTTCTCGCCCTCTGTTACAGCCCCTCTGTTTCTCACCCTCTGTTTCAGTCCCTCTGTTTCGCGCTCTCTGTTTCAGCCCCTCTGTTTCAGTCCCTCTGTTTCTCGCCCTCTGTTTCAGCCCCTCTGTTTCTCGCCCTCTGTTTCAGCCCCTCTGTTTCAGCCCCTCTGTTTCTCCCCCTCTGTTTCAGCCCCTCTATTTCTCGCCCTCTGTTTCAGCCCCTCTGTTTCAGCCCCACTGTGTCAGCCCGACTGTGTCAGCCCCTCTGTTTCAGCCACTCTGTTTCTCGCCCTCTGTTTCAGCCCCTCTCATTCAGCCCCTCTGTTTCAGTCCCTCTGTTTCTCGCCTTCTGTTTCTCGCCCTCTGTTTCAGCCCCTCTGTTTCTCGCCCTCTGTTTCAGCCCCTCTGTTTCTCGCCCTCTGTTTTAGCCCCTCTGTTTCAGCCCCTCTGTTTCAGCCCCTCTGTTTCAGCCCCTCTGTTTCCCGCCCTCTGTTTCAGCCCCTCTGTTTCTTGACCTCTGTTTCAGCCCCTCTGTTTCTCGTCCTCTGTTTCAGCCCCTCTGTTTCAGCCCCTCTGTTTCAGCCCCTCTGTTTCTCGACCTCTGTTTCAGTCCCTCTGTTTCTCGCCCTGTTTCAGCCTCTCTATTTCTCGCACTCTGTTTCAGCCCATCTGTTTCAGCCCCACTGTGTCAGCCCCTCTGTTTCAGACCCTCTGTTTCTCGCCCTCTGTTTCAGCCCCTCTGTTTCTCGCCCTCTGTTTCAGCCCCTCCGTTTCTCGCCCTCTGTTTCAGCCCCTCTGTTTCTTGCCCTCTGTTTCAGCCCCTCTGTTTCAGTCCCTCTGTTTCTCGCCCTGTTTCAGCCTCTCTATTTCTCGCACTCTGTTTCAGCCCATCTGTTTCAGCCCCACTGTGTCAGCCCCTCTGTTTCAGACCCTCTGTTTCTCGCCCTCTGTTTCAGCCCCTCCCTTTTTCGCCCTCTGTTTCAGCCCCGCTGTATCTCGCCCTCTGTTTCAGCCCCTCTGTTTCTTGCCCTCTGTTTCAGCCCCTCTGTTTCAGCCCCTCTGATTCAGCCCGTCTGATTCAGCCCCTCTGTTTCTCGCCCTTTGTTTCAGCCACTCTGTTTCAGCCCCTCTGTTTCTTGCCCTCTGTTTCAGCCCCTCTGTTTCTCGCCCTCTGTTTAAGCCCCTCTGTTTCTCGCCCTCTGTTTCAGCCTCTCTGTTTCTCGCCCTCTATTTCAGTCCCTCTATTTCGCGCTCTCTGTTTCAGCCCCTCTGTTTCAGTCCCTCTGTTTCTCGCCCTCTGTTTCTGCCCGTCTGTTTCTCGCCCTCTGTTTCAGCCCCTCTGTTTCTCGCCCTCTGTTTCAGCCCCTCTGTTTCTCGCCCTCTGTTTCAGCCCCTCTGATTCAGCCCCTCTGTTTCAGCACCTCTGAATCAGCCCCTCTGATTCAGCCCCTCTGTTTCAGCCCCTCTGTTTCTCACCCTCTGTTTCAGCCCCTCTGTTTCAGTCCCTCTGTTTCTCGCCCTCTCTTTCAGCTCCTCTGTTTCTCGCCCTCTGTTTCAGACCCTCTGATTCAGCCCCTCTGTTTCTCGCCCTCTGTTTCTGCCCCTCTGTTTCTCGCCCTCTTTTTCAGCCCCTCTGTTTCTTGCCCTCTGTTTCAGCCCCTCTGTTTCAGCCCCTCTGTTTCAGCCCCTCTGTTTCTCACCCTCTGTTTCAGCCCCTCTGTTTCTCCCCCTCTGTTTCAGCCCCTCTATTTCTCGCCCTCTGTTTCAGCCCCTCTGTTTCAGCCCCACTGTGTCAGCCCCTCTGTTTCAGCCACTCTGTTTCTCGCCCTCTGTTTCAGCCCCTCTGATTCAGCCCCTGTGTTTCAGTCCCTCTGTTTCTCGCCCTCTGTTTATCGCCCTCTGTTTCAGCCCCTCTGTTTCTCGCCCTCTGTTTCAGCCCCTCTGTTTCTCGCCCTCTGTTTTAGCCCCTCTGTTTCAGCCCCTCTGATTCAGCCTCTCTGTTTCAGCCCCTCTGTTTCCCGCCCTCTGTTTCAGCCCCTCTGTTTCTTGACCTCTGTTTCAGCCCCTCTGTTTCTCGCCCTCTGTTTCAGTCTCTCTGTTTCAGCCCCTCTGTTTCTCGCCCTCTGATTCAGCCCCTCTGTTTCAGCCCCTCTGTTTCAGTCACTCTGTTTCTCGCCTTCTGTTTCTAACCCACTGTTTCAGCCCCTCTGTTTCTCGACCTCTGTTTCAGTCCCCCTGTTTCTCGCCCTCTGTTTCAGCCTCTCTATTTCTCGCACTCTGTTTCAGCCCATCTGTTTCAGCCCCACTGTGTCAGCCCCTCTGTTTCAGACCCTCTGTTTTTCGCCCTCTGTTTCAGCCCCTCTGTTTCTCGCCCTCTGTTTCAGACCCTCTGATTCAGCCCCTCTGTTTCAGTCCCTCTGTTTCTCACCCTCCGTTTCTCGCCCTCTGTTTCAGCCCCTCTGTTTCTCGCCCTCTGTTACAGCCCCTCTGTTTCTCACCCTCTGTTTCAGTCCCTCTGTTTCGCGCTCTCTGCTTCAGCCCCTCTGTTTCAGTCCCTCTGTTTCTCGCCCTCTGTTTCTGCCCGTCTGTTTCTCGCCCTCTGTTTCAGCCCCTCTGTTTCTCGCCCTCTGTTTCAGCCCCTCTGTTTCTCGCCCTCTGTTTCAGACCCTCTGATTCAGCCCCTCTGTTTCAGCCCCTCTGAATCAGCCCCTCTGATTCAGCCCCTCTGTTTCAGCCCCTCTGTTTCAGCCCCTCTGAATCAGCCCCTCTGATTCAGCCCCTCTGTTTCAGCCCCTCTGTTTCAGCCCCTCTGTTTCTCGCCCTCTGTTTCAGCCCCTCTGTTTCAGCCCCACAGTGTCAGCCCCTCTGTTTCAGCCCCTCTATTTGTCGCCCTCTGTTTCAGCCCCTCTGTTTCAGCCCCACTGTGTCAGCCCCATTGTTTCAGCCCCTCTGTTTCTCGCCCTCTGTTTCAGCCCCTCTGTTTCTCGCCCTCTGTTTCAGCCCCTCTGTTTCTCGCCCTCTGTTTCAGCCCCTCTGTTTCAGCTCCTCTGTTTCAGTCCCTCTGTTTCTCGCCCTCTGTTTCTCGCCCTCTGTTTCAGCCCCTCTGTTTCTCGCCCTCTGTTTCAGCCCCTCTGTTTCTCGCCCTCTCTTTCAGCTCCTCTGTTTCTCGCCCTCTGTTTCAGACCCTCTGATTCAGCCCCTCTGTTTCTCGCCCTCTGTTTCTGCCCCTCTGTTTCTCGCCCTCTTTTTCAGCCCCTCTGTTTCTTGCCCTCTGTTTCAGCCCCTCTGTTTCAGCCCCTCTGTTTCAGCCCCTCTGTTTCTCGCCCTCTGTTTCAGCCCCTCTGTTTCTCACCCTCTGTTTCAGCCCCTCTGTTTCTCCCCCTCTGTTTCAGCCCCTCTATTTCTCGCCCTCTGTTTCAGCCCCTCTGTTTCAGCCCCACTGTGTCAGCCCCTCTGTTTCAGCCACTCTGTTTCTCGCCCTCTGTTTCAGCCCCTCTGATTCAGCCCCTCTGTTTCAGTCCCTCTGTTTCTCGCCCTCTGTTTATCGCCCTCTGTTTCAGCCCCTCTGTTTCTCGACCTCTGTTTCAGCCCCTCTGTTTCTCGCCCTCTGTTTTAGCCCCTCTGTTTCAGCCCCTCTGTTTCAGCCTCTCTGTTTCAGCCCCTCTGTTTCCCGCCCTCTGTTTCAGCCCCTCTGTTTCTTGACCTCTGTTTCAGCCCCTCTGTTTCTCGCCCTCTGTTTCAGTCTCTCTGTTTCAGCCCCTCTGTTTCTCGCCCTCTGATTCAGCCCCTCTGTTTCAGCCCCTCTGTTTCAGTCACTCTGTTTCTCGCCTTCTGTTTCTAACCCACTGTTTCAGCCCCTCTGTTTCTCGACCTCTGTTTCAGTCCCCCTGTTTCTCGCCCTCTGTTTCAGCCTCTCTATTTCTCGCACTCTGTTTCAGCCCATCTGTTTCAGCCCCACTGTGTCAGCCCCTCTGTTTCAGACCCTCTGTTTTTCGCCCTCTGTTTCAGCCCCTCTGTTTCTCGCCCTCTGTTTCAAACCCTCTGATTCAGCCCCTCTGTTTCAGTCCCTCTGTTTCTCACCCTCTGATTCAGCCCCTCTGTTTCAGTCCCTCTGTTTCTCGCCCTCTGTTTATCGCCCTCTGTTTCAGCCCCTCTGTTTCTCGCCCTCTGTTTCAGCCCCTCTGTTTCTCGCCCTCTGTTTTAGCCCCTCTGTTTCAGCCCCTCTGATTCAGCCTCTCTGTTTCAGCCCCTCTGTTTCCCGCCCTCTGTTTCAGCCCCTCTGTTTCTTGACCTCTGTTTCAGCCCCTCTGTTTCTCGCCCTCTGTTTCAGTCTCTCTGTTTCAGCCCCTCTGTTTCTCGCCCTCTGATTCAGCCCCTCTGTTTCAGCCCCTCTGTTTCAGTCACTCTGTTTCTCGCCCTCTGTTTCTAACCCACTGTTTCAGCCCCTCTGTTTCTCGACCTCTGTTTCAGTCCCCCTGTTTCTCGCCCTCTGTTTCAGCCTCTCTATTTCTCGCACTCTGTTTCAGCCCATCTGTTTCAGCCCCACTGTGTCAGCCCCTCTGTTTCAGACCCTCTGTTTTTCGCCCTCTGTTTCAGCCCCTCTGTTTCTCGCCCTCTGTTTCAGACCCTCTGATTCAGCCCCTCTGTTTCAGTCCCTCTGTTTCTCACCCTCCGTTTCTCGCCCTCTGTTTCAGCCCCTCTGTTTCTCGCCCTCTGTTACAGCCCCTCTGTTTCTCACCCTCTGTTTCAGTCCCTCTGTTTCGCGCTCTCTGCTTCAGCCCCTCTGTTTCAGTCCCTCTGTTTCTCGCCCTCTGTTTCTGCCCGTCTGTTTCTCGCCCTCTGTTTCAGCCCCTCTGTTTCTCGCCCTCTGTTTCAGCCCCTCTGTTTCTCGCCCTCTGTTTCAGACCCTCTGATTCAGCCCCTCTGTTTCAGCCCCTCTGAATCAGCCCCTCTGATTCAGCCCCTCTGTTTCAGCCCCTCTGTTTCAGCCCCTCTGTTTCTCGCCCTCTGTTTCAGCCCCTCTGTTTCAGCCCCACAGTGTCAGCCCCTCTGTTTCAGCCCCTCTATTTGTCGCCCTCTGTTTCAGCCCCTCTGTTTCAGCCCCACTGTGTCAGCCCCATTGTTTCAGCCCCTCTGTTTCTCGCCCTCTGTTTCAGCCCCTCTGTTTCTCGCCCTCTGTTTCAGCCCCTCTGTTTCTCGCCCTCTGTTTCAGCCCCTCTGTTTCAGCTCCTCTGTTTCAGTCCCTCTGTTTCTCGCCCTCTGTTTCTCGCCCTCTGTTTCAGCCCCTCTGTTTCTCGCCCTCTGTTTCAGCCCCTCTGTTTCTCGCCCTCTCTTTCAGCTCCTCTGTTTCTCGCCCTCTGTTTCAGACCCTCTGATTCAGCCCCTCTGTTTCTCGCCCTCTGTTTCTGCCCCTCTGTTTCTCGCCCTCTTTTTCAGCCCCTCTGTTTCTTGCCCTCTGTTTCAGCACCTCTGTTTCAGCCCCTCTGTTTCAGCCCCTCTGTTTCTCGCCCTCTGTTTCAGCCCCTCTGTTTCTCACCCTCTGTTTCAGCCCCTCTGTTTCTCCCCCTCTGTTTCAGCCCCTCTATTTCTCGCCCTCTGTTTCAGCCCCTCTGTTTCAGCCCCACTGTGTCAGCCCCTCTGTTTCAGCCACTCTGTTTCTCGCCCTCTGTTTCAGCCCCTCTGATTCAGCCCCTCTGTTTCAGTCCCTCTGTTTCTCGCCCTCTGTTTATCGCCCTCTGTTTCAGCCCCTCTGTTTCTCGCCCTCTGTTTCAGCCCCTCTGTTTCTCGCCCTCTGTTTTAGCCCCTCTGTTTCAGCCCCTCTGTTTCAGCCTCTCTGTTTCAGCCCCTCTGTTTCCCGCCCTCTGTTTCAGCCCCTCTGTTTCTTGACCTCTGTTTCAGCCCCTCTGTTTCTCGCCCTCTGTTTCAGTCTCTCTGTTTCAGCCCCTCTGTTTCTCGCCCTCTGATTCAGCCCCTCTGTTTCAGCCCCTCTGTTTCAGTCACTCTGTTTCTCGCCTTCTGTTTCTAACCCACTGTTTCAGCCCCTCTGTTTCTCGACCTCTGTTTCAGTCCCCCTGTTTCTCGCCCTCTGTTTCAGCCTCTCTATTTCTCGCACTCTGTTTCAGCCCATCTGTTTCAGCCCCACTGTGTCAGCCCCTCTGTTTCAGACCCTCTGTTTTTCGCCCTCTGTTTCAGCCCCTCTGTTTCTCGCCCTCTGTTTCAAACCCTCTGATTCAGCCCCTCTGTTTCAGTCCCTCTGTTTCTCACCCTCTGTTTCAGCCCCTCTGTTTCAGCCCCTCTGTTTCAGCCCCTCCGTTTCTCGCCCTCTGTTTCAGCCCCTCTGTTTCTCGCCCTCTGTTACAGCCCCTCTGTTTCTCACCCTCTGTTTCAGTCCCTCTGTTTCGCGCTCTCTGCTTCAGCCCCTCTGTTTCAGTCCCTCTGTTTCTCGCCCTCTGTTTCTGCCCGTCTGTTTCTCGCCCTCTGTTTCAGCCCCTCTGTTTCTCGCCCTCTGTTTCAGCCCCTCTGTTTCTCGCCCTCTGTTTCAGACCCTCTGATTCAGCCCCTCTGTTTCAGCCCCTCTGAATCAGCCCCTCTGATTCAGCCCCTCTGTTTCAGCCCCTCTGTTTCAGCCCCTCTGTTTCTCGCCCTCTGTTTCAGCCCCCCTGTTTCAGCCCCACAGTGTCAGCCCCTCTGTTTCAGCCCCTCTATTTGTCGCCCTCTGTTTCAGCCCCTCTGTTTCAGCCCCACTGTGTCAGCCCCATTGTTTCAGCCCCTTTGTTTCTCGCCCTCTGTTTCAGCCCCTCTGTTTCTCGCCCTCTGTTTCAGCCCCTCTGTTTCTCGCCCTCTGTTTCAGCCCCTCTGTTTCAGCTCCTCTGTTTCAGTCCCTCTGTTTCTCGCCCTCTGTTTCTCGCCCTCTGTTTCAGCCCCTCTGTTTCTCGCCCTCTGTTTCAGCCCCTCTGTTTCTCGCCCTCTGTTTCAGCCCCTCTGTTTCAGCTCCTCTATTTCAGCCCCTCTGTTTCAGCCCCTCTGTTTCTCGCCCTCTGTTTCAGCCCCTCTGTTTCTTGCCCTCTGTTTCAGCCCCTCTGTTTCTCGCCCTCTGTTTCAGCCTCTCTGTTTCAGCCCCTCTGTTTCAGCCCCTCTGTTTCTCGCCCTCTGTTTCAGCCCCTCTGTTTCTCGCCCTCTGTTTCAGCCCCTCTGTTTCAGCCCCTCTGTTTCAGTCCCTCTGTTTCTCGCCCTCTGTTTCTCGCCCTCTGTTTCAGCCCCTCTGTTTCTCGCCCTCTGTTTCAGTCCCTCTGTTTCAGGCCCTCTGTTTCAGCCCCTCTAATTCTCGCCCTCTGTTTCAGCCCCTCTGTTTCAGCCCCACTGTGTCAGCCCCTCTGTTTCAGACCCTCTGTTTCTCGCGCTCTGTTTCAGCCCCTCTGTTTTTCGCCCTCTGTTTCAGCCCCTCTGTTTCTCGCCCTCTGTTTCAGCCCCTCTGATTCAGCCCCTCTGTTTCAGCCCCTCTGAATCAGCCCCTCTGATTCAGCCCCTCTGTTTCAGCTCCTCTGTTTCTCACCCTCTGTTTCAGCCCCTCTGTTTCTCACCCTCTGTTTCAGCCCCTCTGTTTCAGCCCCTCAGTTTCTCGCCCTCTGTTTCAGCCCCTCTGTTTCTCGCCCTCTGTTTCAGCCCCTCTGATTCAGCCCCTCTGTTTCTCGCCCTCTGTTTCAGCCCCTCTGTTTCAGTCCCTCTGTTTCTCGCCCTCTGTTTCTCGCCCTCTGTTTCAGCCCCTCTGTTTCTCGCCCTCTGTTTCAGCCCCTCTGTTTCTCGCCCTCTGTTTCAGCCCCTCTGTTTCAGCCCCTCTGTTTCAGCCCCTCCGTTTCTCGCCCTCTGTTTCAGTCCCTCTGTTTCGCGCTCTCTGTTTCAGCCCCTCTGTTTCAGTCCCTCTGTTTCTCGCCCTCTGTTTCTGCCCATCTGTTTATCGCCCTCTGTTTCAGCCCCTCTGTTTCTCGCCCTCTGTTTCAGCCCCTCTGTTTCTCACCCTCTGTTTCAGCCCCTCTGTTTCTCCCCCTCTGTTTCAGCCCCTCTATTTCTCGCCCTCTGTTTCAGCCCCTCTGTTTCAGCCCCACTGTGTCAGCCCCTCTGTTTCAGCCACTCTGTTTCTCGCCCTCTGTTTCAGCCCCTCTGATTCAGCCCCTCTGTTTCAGTCCCTCTGTTTCTCGCCTTCTGTTTCTCGCCCTCTGTTTCAGCCCCTCTGTTTCTCGCCCTCTGTTTTAGCCCCTCTGTTTCAGCCCCTCTGTTTCAGCCCCTCTGTTTCAGCCCCTCTGTTTCCCGCCCTCTGTTTCAGCCCATCTGTTTCTTGACCTCTGTTTCAGCCCCTCTGTTTCTCGTCCTCTGTTTCAGCCCCTCTGTTTCAGCCCCTCTGTTTCAGCCCCTTTTGTTTCTCGACCTCTGTTTCAGTCCCTCTGTTTCTCGCCCTGTTTCAGCCTCTCTATTTCTCACACTCTGTTTCAGCCCATCTGTTTCAGCCCCACTGTGTCAGCCCCTCTGTTTCAGACCCTCTGTTTCTCGCCCTCTGTTTCAGCCCCTCTGTTTCTCGCCCTCTGTTTCAGCCCCTCTGTTTCTCGTCCTCTGTTTCAGCCCCTCTGTTTCTTGCCCTCTGTTTCAGCCCCTCTGTTTCTCGACCTCTGTTTCTCGCCCTGTTTCAGCCTCTCTATTTCTCGCACTCTGTTTCAGCCCATCTGTTTCAGCCCCACTGTGTCAGCCCCTCTGTTTCAGACCCTCTGTTTCTCGCCCTCTGTTTCAGCCCCTCCCTTTTTCGCCCTCTGTTTCAGCCCCTCTGTATCTCGCCCTCTGTTTCAGCACCTCTGTTTCTTGCCCTCTGTTTCAGCCCCTCTGTTTCAGCCCCTCTGATTGAGCCCGTCTGATTCAGCCCCTCTGTTTCTCGCCCTTTGTTTCAGCCACTCTGTTTCAGCCCCTCTGTTTCTTGCCCTCTGTTTCAGCCCCTCTGTTTCTCGCCCTCTGTTTAAGCCCCTCTGTTTCTCGCCCTCTGTTTCAGCCCCTCTGTTTCTCGCCCTCTATTTCAGTCCCTCTGTTTCGCGCTCTCTGTTTCAGCCCCTCTGTTTCAGTCCCTCTGTTTCTCGCCCTCTGTTTCTGCCCGTCTGTTTCTCGCCCTCTGTTTCAGCCCCTCTGTTTCTCGCCCTCTGTTTCAGCCCCTCTGTTTCTCGCCCTCTGTTTCAGCCCCTCTGATTCAGCCCCTCTGTTTCAGCACCTCTGAATCAGCCCCTCTGATTCAGCCCCTCTGTTTCAGCCCCTCTGTTTCTCACCCTCTGTTTCAGCCCCTCTGTTTCAGCCCCTCTGTTTCTCGCCCTCTCTTTCAGCTCCTCTGTTTCTCGCCCTCTGTTTCAGACCCTCTTTTTCAGCCCCTCTGTTTCTTGCCCTCTGTTTCAGCCCCTCTGTTTCAGCCCCTCTGTTTCAGCCCCTCTGTTTCTCGCCCTCTGTTTCAGCCCCTCTGTTTCTCACCCTCTGTTTCAGCCCCTCTGTTTCTCCCCCTCTGTTTCAGCCCCTCTGTTTCTCGCCCTCTGTTTCAGCCCCTCTGTTTCAGCCCCACTGTGTCAGCCCCTCTGTTTCAGCCACTCTGTTTCTCGCCCTCTGTTTCTCGCCCTCTGTTTCAGCCCCTCTGTTTCTCGCCCTCTGTTTCAGCCCCTCTGTTTCTCGCCCTCTGTTTTAGCCCCTCTGTTTCAGCCCCTCTGTTTCAGCCCCTCTGTTTCAGCCCCTCTGTTTCCCGCCCTCTGTTTCAGCCCCTCTGTTTCTTGACCTCTGTTTCAGCCCCTCTGTTTCTCGCCCTCTGTTTCAGTCTCTCTGTTTCAGCCCCTCTGTTTCTCGCCCTCTGATTCAGCCCCTCTGTTTCAGCCCCTCTGTTTCAGGCACTCTGTTTCTCGCCCTCTGTTTCTAACCCACTGTTTCAGCCCCTCTGTTTCTCGACCTCTGTTTCAGTCCCTCTGTTTCTCGCCCTCTGTTTCAGCCTCTCTATTTCTCGCACTCTGTTTCAGCCCATCTGTTTCAGCCCCACTGTGTCAGCCCCTCTGTTTCAGACCCTCTGTTTCTCGCCCTCTGTTTCAGCCCCTCTGTTTCTCGCCCTCTGTTTCAGCCCCTCTGTTTCTCGTCCTCTGTTTCAGCCCCTCTGTTTCAGCCCCTCTGTTTCAGTCCCTCTGTTTCTCGCCCTCTGTTTCCCGCCCTCTGTTTCAGCCCCTCTGTTTCTCGCCCTCTCTTTCAGCCCCTCTGTTTCAGCCCCTCTGTTTCAGCCCCTCCGTTTCTCGCCCTCTGTTTCAGCCCCTCTGTTTCTCGCCCTCTGTTACAGCCCCTCTGTTTCTCACCCTCTGTTTCAGTCCCTCTGTTTCGCGCTCTCTGTTTCAGCCCCTCTGTTTCAGTCCCTCTGTTTCTCGCCCTCTGTTTCTGCCCGTCTGTTTCTCGCCCTCTGTTTCAGCCCCTCTGTTTCTCGCCCTCTGTTTCAGCCCCTCTGTTTCTCGCCCTCTGTTTCAGACCCTCTGATTCAGCCCCTCTGTTTCAGCCCCTCTGAATCAGCCCCTCTGATTCAGCCCCTCTGTTTCAGCCCCTCTGTTTCAGCCCCTCTGTTTCTCGCCCTCTGTTTCAGCCCCTCTGTTTCAGCCCCACAGTGTCAGCCCCTCTGTTTCAGCCCCTCTATTTGTCGCCCTCTGTTTCAGCCCCTCTGTTTCAGCCCCACTGTGTCAGCCCCATTGTTTCAGCCCCTCTGTTTCTCGCCCTCTGTTTCAGACCCTCTGTTTCTCGCCCTCTGTTTCAGCCCCTCTGTTTCTCCCCCTCTGTTTCAGCCCCTCTGTTTCAGCCCCTCTGTTTCAGTCCCTCTGTTTCTCGCCCTCTGTTTCTCGCCCTCTGTTTCAGCCCCTCTGTTTCTCGCCCTCTGTTTCAGCCCCTCTGTTTCTCGCCCTCTGTTTCAGCTCCTCTGTTTCAGCTCCTCTCTTTCAGCCCCTCTGTTTCAGCCCCTCTGTTTCTCGCTCTCTGTTTCAGCCCCTCTGTTTCTTGCCCTCTGTTTCAGCCCCTCTGTTTCTCGCCCTCTGTTTCAGCCTCTCTGTTTCAGCCCCTCTGTTTCAGCCCCTCTGTTTCTCGCCCTCTGTTTCAGCCCCTCTGTTTCTCGCCCTCTGTTTCAGCCCCTCTGTTTCAGCCCCTCTGTTTCAGTCCCTCTGTTTCTCGCCCTCTGTTTCAGCCCCTCTGTTTCTCGCCCTCTGTTTCAGTCCCTCTGTTTCTCGCCCTCTGTTTCAGCCCCTCTAATTCTCGCCCTCTGTTTCAGCCCCTCTGTTTCAGCCCCACTGTGTCAGCCCCTCTGTTTCAGACCCTCTGTTTCTCGCGCTCTGTTTCTCGCCCTCGGTTTCTCGCCCTCTGTTTCAGCCCCTCTGTTTCTCGCCCTCTGTTTCAGTCCCTCTGTTTCTCGCCCTCTGTTTCAGCCCCTCTAATTCTCGCCCACTGTTTCAGCCCCTCTGTTTCAGCCCAACTGTGTCAGCCCCTCTGTTTCAGACCCTCTGTTTCTCGCGCTTTGTTTCTCGTCCTCTGTTTCAGCCCCTCTGTTTCAGCCCCTCTGTTTCAGTCCCTCTGTTTCTCGCCCTCTGTTTCTCGCCCTCTGTTTCAGCCCCTCTGTTTCTCGCCCTCTGTTTCAGCCCCTCTGTTTCTCGCCCTCTGTTTCAGCCCCTCTGTTTCAGCCCCTCTGTTTCAGCCCCTCCGTTTCTCGCCCTCTGTTTCAGCCCCTCTGTTTCTCGCCCTCTGTTACAGCCCCTCTGTTTCTCACCCTCTGTTTCAGTCCCTCTGTTTTGCGCTCTCTGTTTCAGCCCCTCTGTTTCAGTCCCTCTATTTCTCGCCCTCTGTTTCTGCCCGTCTGTTTCTCGCCCTCTGTTTCAGCCCCTCTGTTTCTCGCCCTCTGTTTCAGCCCCTCTGTTTCTCGCCCTCTGTTTCAGACCCTCTGATTCAGCCCCTCTGTTTCAGCCCCTCTGAATTAGCCCCCCAGATTCAGCCCCTCTGTTTCAGCCCCTCTGTTTCAGCCCCTCTGTTTCTCGCCCTCTGTTTCAGCCCCTCTGTTTCAGCCCCACTGTGTCAGCCCCTCTGTTTCAGCCCCTCTATTTCTCGCCCTCTGTTTCAGCCCCTCTGTTTCAGCCCCACTGTGTCAGCCCCTCTGTTTCAGCCCCTCTGTTTCTCGCCCTCTGTTTCAGCCCCTCTGTTTCTCGCCCTCTGTTTCAGCCCCTGTTTCTCGCCTTCTGTTTCAGCCTCTCTGTTTCAGCCCCTCTGTTTCTCGCCCTCTGTTTCAGCCCCTCTGTTTCAGCCCCTCTGTTTCTTGCCCTCTGTTTCAGCCCCTCTGTTTCTCGCCCTCTGTTTCAGCCCCTCTATTTCTCGCCCTCTGTTTCAGCCTCTCTGTTTCTCGCCCTCTGTTTCAGTCACTCTGTTTCGCGCTCTCTGTTCCAGCCCCTCTGTTTCTCGCCCTCTGTTTCTGCACGTCTGTTTCTCGCCCTCTGTTTCAGCCATTCTGTTTCTCGCCCTCTGTTTCAGCCCCTCTGTTTCTCGCCTTCTGTTTCAGCCCCTCTGATTCAGCCCCTCTGTTTCAGCGCCTCTGAATCAGCCCATCTGATTCAGCCGCTCTGTTTCAGCCCCTGTGTTTCAGCCCCTCTATTTCATCCCCTCTGTTTCTCGCCCTCTGTTTCTCACCCTCTGCTTCTCGCCCTCTGTTTCAGCCCCTCCCTTTTTCGCCCTCTGTTTCAGCCCCTCTGTTTCTCGCTCTCTGTTTCAGCCCCTCTGTTTCTCGCCCTCTGTTTCAGCTCCTCTGTTTCAGCCCCACTGATTCAGCCCGTCTGATTCAGCCCCTCTGTTTCTCACCGTTTGTTTCAGCCACTCTGTTTCAGCCCCTCTGTTTCTTACCCTCTGTTTCAGCCCCTCTGTTTCTCGCCCTCTGTTTAAGCCCCTCTGTTTCTCGCCCTCTGTTTCAGCCCCTCTGTTTCTCGCCCTCTATTTCAGTCCCTCTGTTTCGCGCCCTCTGTTTCAGCCCCTCTGTTTCTCGCCCTCTGTTTCAGCCCCACTGATTCAGCCCCTCTGTTTCAGCACCTCTGAATCAGCCCCTCTGATTCAGCCCCTCTGTTTCAGCCCCTCTGTTTCTCACCCTCTGTTTCAGCCCCTCTGTTTCAGCCCCTCTGTTTCTCGCCCTCTGTTTCAGCCCCTCTGTTTCTCGCCCTCTGTTTCAGACCCTCTGATTCAGCCCCTCTGTTTCTCGCCCTCTGTTTCAGCCCCTCTGTTTCTCGCCCTCTTTTTCAGCCCCTCTGTTTCTTGCCCTCTGTTTCAGCCCCTCTGTTTCAGCCCCTCTGTTTCAGCCCCTCTGTTTCTCGCCCTCTGTTTCAGCCCCTCTGTTTCTCACCCTCTGTTTCAGCCCCTCTGTTTCTCCCCCTCTGTTTCAGCCCCTCTATTTCTCGCCCTCTGTTTCAGCCCCTCTGTTTCAGCCCCACTGTGTCAGCCCCTCTGTTTCAGCCACTCTGTTTCTCGCCCTCTGTTTCAGCCCCTCTGATTCAGCCCCTCTGTTTCAGTCCCTCTGCTTCTCGCCCTCTGTTTCTCGCCCTCTGTTTCAGCCCCTCTGTTTCTCGCCCTCTGTTTCAGCCCCTCTGTTTCTCGCCCTCTGTTTTAGCCCCTCTGTTTCAGCCCCTCTGTTTCAGCCCCTCTGTTTCATCCCCTCTGTTTCCCGCCCTCTGATTCAGCCCCTCTGTTTCTTGACCTCCGTTTCAGCCCCTCTGTTTCTCGCCCTCTGTTTCAGTCTCTCTGTTTCAGCCCCTCTGTTTCTCGCCCTCTGATTCAGCCCCTCTGTTTCAGCCCCTCTGTTTCAGTCACTCTGTTTCTCGCCCTCTGTTTCTAACCCACTGTTTCAGCCCCTCTGTTTCTCGACCTCTGTTTCAGTCCCCCTGTTTCTCGCCCTCTGTTTCAGCCTCTCTATTTCTCGCACTCTGTTTCAGCCCATCTGTTTCAGCCCCACTTTGTCAGCCCCTCTGTTTCAGACCCTCTGTTTCTCGCCCTCTGTTTCAGCCCCTCTGTTTCTCGCCCTCTGTTTCAGACCCTCTGATTCAGCCCCTCTGTTTCAGTCCCTCTGTTTCTCACCCTCTGTTTCAGCCCCTCTGTTTCAGCCCCTCTGTTTCAGCCCCTCCGTTTCTCGCCCTCTGTTTCAGCCCCTCTGTTTCAGCCCCACAGTGTCAGCCCCTCTGTTTCAGCCCCTCTATTTGTCGCCCTCTGTTTCAGCCCCTCTGTTTCAGCCCCACTGTGTCAGCCCCATTGTTTCAGCCCCTCTGTTTCTCGCCCTCTGTTTCAGCCCCTCTGTTTCTCGCCCTCTGTTTCAGCCCCTCTGTTTCTCGCCCTCTGTTTCAGCCCCTCTGTTTCAGCTCCTCTGTTTCAGTCCCTCTGTTTCTCGCCCTCTGTTTCTCGCCCTCTGTTTCAGCCCCTCTGTTTCTCGCCCTCTGTTTCAGCCCCTCTGTTTCTCGCCCTCTGTTTCAGCCCCTCTGTTTCAGCTCCTCTCTTTCAGCCCCTCTGTTTCAGCCCCTCTGTTTCTCGCCCTCTGTTTCAGCCCCTCTGTTTCTTGCCCTCTATTTCAGCCCCTCTGTTTCTCGCCCTCTGTTTCAGCCTCTCTGTTTCAGACCCTCTGTTTCAGCCCCTCTGTTTCTCGCCCTCTGTTTCAGCCCCTCTGTTTCTCGCCCTCTGTTTCAGCCCCTCTGTTTCAGCCCCTCTGTTTCAGTCCCTCTGTTTCTCGCCCTCTGTTTCTCGCCCTCTGTTTCAGCCCCTCTGTTTCTCGCCCTCTGTTTCAGTCCCTCTGTTTCTCGCCCTCTGTTTCAGCCCCTCTAATTCTCGCCCTCTGTTTCAGCCCCTCTGTTTCAGCCCCACTGTGTCAGCCCCTCTGTTTCAGACCCTCTGTTTCTCGCGCTCTGTTTCAGCCCCTCTGTTTTTCGCCCTCTGTTTCAGCCCCTCTGTTTCTCGCCCTCTGTTTCAGCCCCTCTGATTCAGCCCCTCTGTTTCAGCCCCTCTGAATCAGCCCCTCTGATTCAGCCCCTCTGTTTCAGCTCCTCTGTTTCTCACCCTCTGTTTCAGCCCCTCTGTTTCTCACCCTCTGTTTCAGCCCCTCTGTTTCAGCCCCTCTGTTTCTCGCCCTCTGTTTCAGCCCCTCTGTTTCTCGCCCTCTATTTCAGCCCCTCTGATTCAGCCCCTCTGTTTCTCGCCCTCTGTTTCAGCCCCTCTGTTTCTCGCCCTCTGTTTCAGTCCCTCTGTTTCGCGCTCTCTGTTCCAGCCCCTCTGTTTCAGTCCCTCTGTTTCTCGCCCTCTGTTTCTGCACGTCTGTTTCTCGCCCTCTGTTTCAGCCCCTCTGTTTCTCCCCTTCTGTTTCAGCCCCTATGTTTCAGCCCCACTGTGTCAGCCCCTCTGTTTCAGCCCCTCTGTTTCTCGCCCTCTGTTTCAGCCCCTCTGTTTCTCGCCCTCTGTTTCAGCCCCTCTGTTTCTCGCCCTCTGTTTCAGCCCCTCTGTTTCAGCCCCACTGTTTCAGTCCCTCATTTTCTCGCCCTCTGTTTCTCGCCCTCTGTTTCAGCCCCTCTGTTTCTCGCCCTCTGTTTCAGCCCCTCTGTTTCTCGTCCTCTGTTTCAGCCCCTCTGTTTCAGCCCCTCTGTTTCAGCCCCTCTGTTTCTCGACCTCTGTTTCAGTCCCTCTGTTTCTCGCCCTGTTTCAGCCTCTCTATTTCTCGCACTCTGTTTCAGCCCATCTGTTTCAGCCCCACTGTGTCAGCCCCTCTGTTTCAGACCCTCTGTTTCTCGCCCTCTGTTTCAGCCCCTCTGTTTCTCGCCCTCTGGTTCAGCCCCTCTATTTCTCGTCCTCTGTTTCAGCCCCTCTGTTTCAGCCACTCTGTTTCAGTCCCTCTGTTTCTCGCCCTCTGTTTCTCGCCCTCTGTTTCAGCCCCTCTGTTTCTCGCCCTCTGTTTCAGCCCCTCTGTTTCTCGCCCTCTGTTTCAGCCCCTCTGTTTCAGCCCCTCTGTTTCAGCCCCTCCGTTTCTCGCCCTCTGTTTCAGCCCCTCTGTTTCTCGCCCTCTGTTACAGCCCCTCTGTTTCTCACCCTCTGTTTCAGTCCCTCTGTTTCGGGCTCTCTGTTTCAGCCCCTCTGTTTCAGTCCCTCTGTTTCTCGCCCTCTGTTTCTGCCCATCTGTTTCTCGCCCTCTGTTTCAGCCCCTCTGTTTCTCGCCCTCTGTTTCAGCCCCTCTGTTTCTCAACCTCTGTTTCAGCCCCTCTGTTTCTCCCCCTCTGTTTCAGCCCCTCTATTTCTCGCCCTCTGTTTCAGCCCCTCTGTTTCAGCCCCACTGTGTCAGCCCCTCTGTTTCAGCCACTCTGTTTCTCGCCCTCTGTTTCAGCCCCTCTGATTCAGCCCCTCTGTTTCAGTCCCTCATTTTCTCGCCCTCTGTTTCTTGCCCTCTGTTTCAGCCCCTCTGTTTCTCGCCCTCTGTTTCAGCCCCTCTGTTTCTCGTCCTCTGTTTCAGCCCCTCTGTTTCAGCCCCTCTGTTTCAGCCCCTCTGTTTCTCGACCTCTGTTTCAGTCCCTCTGTTTCTCGCCCTGTTTCAGCCTCTCTATTTCTCGCACTCTGTTTCAGCCCATCTGTTTCAGCCCCACTGTGTCAGCCCCTCTGTTTCAGACCCTCTGTTTCTCGCCCTCTGTTTCAGCCCCTCTGTTTCTCGCCCTCTGTTTCAGCCCCTCTGTTTCTCGTCCTCTGTTTCAGCCCCTCTGTTTCAGCCCCTCTGTTTCAGTCCCTCTGTTTCTCGCCCTCTGTTTCTCGCCCTCTGTTTCAGCCCCTCTGTTTCTCGCCCTCTGTTTCAGCCCCTCTGTTTCTCGCCCTCTGTTTCAGCCCCTCTGTTTCAGCCACTCTGTTTCAGCCCCTCCGTTTCTCGCCCTCTGTTTCAGCCCCTCTGTTTCTCGCCCTCTGTTACAGCCCCCCTGTTTCTCACCCTCTGTTTCAGTCCCTCTGTTTCGCGCTCTCTGTTTCAGCCCCTCTGTTTCAGTCCCTCTGTTTCTCGCCCTCTGTTTCTGCCCATCTGTTTCTCGCCCTCTGTTTCAGCCCCTCTGTTTCTCCCCCTCTGTTTCAGCCCCTCTGTTTCAGCCCCTCTGTTTCAGTCCCTCTGTTTCTCGCCCTCTGTTTCTCGCCCTCTGTTTCAGCCCCTCTGTTTCTCGCCCTCTGTTTCAGCCCCTCTGTTTCTCGCCCTCTGTTTCAGCTCCTCTGTTTCAGCTCCTCTCTTTCAGCCCCTCTGTTTCAGCCCCTCTGTTTCTCGCTCTCTGTTTCAGCCCCTCTGTTTCTTGCCCTCTGTGTCAGCCCCTCTGTTTCTCGCCCTCTGTTTCAGCCTCTCTGTTTCAGCCCCTCTGTTTCAGCCCCTCTGTTTCTCGCCCTCTGTTTCAGCCCCTCTGTTTCTCGCCCTCTGTTTCAGCCCCTCTGTTTCAGCCCCTCTGTTTCAGTCCCTCTGTTTCTCGCCCTCTGTTTCAGCCCCTCTGTTTCTCGCCCTCTGTTTCAGTCCCTCTGTTTCTCGCCCTCTGTTTCAGCCCCTCTAATTCTCGCCCTCTGTTTCAGCCCCTCTGTTTCAGCCCCACTGTGTCAGCCCCTCTGTTTCAGACCCTCTGTTTCTCGCGCTCTGTTTCTCGCCCTCGGTTTCTCGCCCTCTGTTTCAGCCCCTCTGTTTCTCGCCCTCTGTTTCAGTCCCTCTGTTTCTCGCCCTCTGTTTCAGCCCCTCTAATTCTCGCCCACTGTTTCAGCCCCTCTGTTTCAGCCCCACTGTGTCAGCCCCTCTGTTTCAGACCCTCTGTTTCTCGCGCTTTGTTTCTCGTCCTCTGTTTCAGCCCCTCTGTTTCAGCCCCTCTGTTTCAGTCCCTCCGTTTCTCGCCCTCTGTTTCTCGCCCTCTGTTTCAGCCCCTCTGTTTCTCGCCCTCTGTTTCAGCCCCTCTGTTTCTCGCCCTCTGTTTCAGCCCCTCTGTTTCAGCCCCTCTGTTTCAGCCCCTCCGTTTCTCGCCCTCTGTTTCAGCCCCTCTGTTTCTCGCCCTCTGTTACAGCCCCTCTGTTTCTCACCCTCTGTTTCAGTTCCTCTGTTTTGCGCTCTCTGTTTCAGCCCCTCTGTTTCAGTCCCTCTATTTCTCGCCCTCTGTTTCTGCCCATCTGTTTCTCGCCCTCTGTTTCAGCCCCTCTGTTTCTCGCCCTCTGTTTCAGCCCCTCTGTTTCTCGCCCTCTGTTTCAGACCCTCTGATTCAGCCCCTCTGTTTCAGCCCCTCTGAATTAGCCCCCCAGATTCAGCCCCTCTGTTTCAGCCCCTCTGTTTCAGCCCCTCTATTTCTCGCCCTCTGTTTCAGCCCCTCTGTTTCAGCCCCACTGTGTCAGCCCCTCTGTTTCAGCCCCTCTGTTTCTCGCCCTCTGTTTCAGCCCCTCTGTTTCTCGCCCTCTGTTTCAGCCCCTGTTTCTCGCCTTCTGTTTCAGCCTCTCTGTTTCAGCCCCTCTGTTTCTCGCCCTCTGTTTCAGCCCCTCTGTTTCAGCCCCTCTGTTTCTTGCCCTCTGTTTCAGCCCCTCTGTTTCTCGCCCTCTGTTTCAGCCCCTCTATTTCTCGCCCTCTGTTTCAGCCTCTCTGTTTCTCGCCCTCTGTTTCAGTCACTCTGTTTCGCGCTCTCTGTTCCAGCCCCTCTGTTTCTCGCCCTCTGTTTCTGCACGTCTGTTTCTCGCCCTCTGTTTCAGCCATTCTGTTTCTCGCCCTCTGTTTCAGCCCCTCTGTTTCTCGCCTTCTGTTTCAGCCCCTCTGATTCAGCCCCTCTGTTTCAGCGCCTCTGAATCAGCCCATCTGATTCAGCCGCTCTGTTTCAGCCCCTGTGTTTCAGCCCCTCTATTTCATCCCCTCTGTTTCTCGCCCTCTGTTTCTCACCCTCTGCTTCTCGCCCTCTGTTTCAGCCCCTCCCTTTTTCGCCCTCTGTTTCAGCCCCTCTGTTTCTCGCTCTCTGTTTCAGCCCCTCTGTTTCTCGCCCTCTGTTTCAGCTCCTCTGTTTCAGCCCCACTGATTCAGCCCGTCTGATTCAGCCCCTCTGTTTCTCACCGTTTGTTTCAGCCACTCTGTTTCAGCCCCTCTGTTTCTTACCCTCTGTTTCAGCCCCTCTGTTTCTCGCCCTCTGTTTAAGCCCCTCTGTTTCTCGCTCTCTGTTTCAGCCCCTCTGTTTCTCGCCCTCTGTTTCAGCTCCTCTGTTTCAGCCCCACTGATTCAGCCCGTCTGATTCAGCCCCTCTGTTTCTCACCGTTTGTTTCAGCCACTCTGTTTCAGCCCCTCTGTTTCTTACCCTCTGTTTCAGCCCCTCCCTTTTTCGCCCTCTGTTTCAGCCCCTCTGTTTCTCGCTCTCTGTTTCAGCCCCTCTGTTTCTCGCCCTCTGTTTCAGCTCCTCTGTTTCAGCCCCACTGATTCAGCCCGTCTGATTCAGCCCCTCTGTTTCTCACCCTTTGTTTCAGCCACTCTGTTTCAGCCCCTCTGTTTCTTACCCTCTGTTTCAGCCCCTCTGTTTCTCGCCCTCTGTTTAAGCCCCTCTGTTTCTCGCCCTCTGTTTCAGCCCCTCTGTTTCTCGCCCTCTATTTCAGTCCCTCTGTTTCGCGCCCTCTGTTTCAGCCCCTCTGTTTCTCGCCCTCTGTTTCAGCCCCACTGATTCAGCCCCTCTGTTTCAGCACCTCTGAATCAGCCCCTCTGATTCAGCCCGTCTGTTTCAGCCCCTCTGTTTCTCACCCTCTGTTTCAGCCCCTCTGTTTCAGCCCCTCTGTTTCTCGCCCTCTGTTTCAGCCCCTCTGTTTCTCGCCCTCTGTTTCAGACCCTCTGATTCAGCCCCTCTGTTTCTCGCCCTCTGTTTCAGCCCCTCTGTTTCTCGCCCTCTTTTTCAGCCCCTCTGTTTCTTGCCCTCTGTTTCAGCCCCTCTGTTTCAGCCCCTCTGTTTCAGCCCCTCTGTTTCTCGCCCTCTGTTTCAGCCCCTCTGTTTCTCACCCTCTGTTTCAGCCCCTCTGTTTCTCCCCCTCTGTTTCAGCCCCTCTATTTCTCGCCCTCTGTTTCAGCCCCTCTGTTTCAGCCCCACTGTGTCAGCCCCTCTGTTTCAGCCACTCTGTTTCTCGCCCTCTGTTTCAGCCCCTCTGATTCAGCCCCTCTGTTTCAGTCCCTCTGTTTCTCGCCCTCTGTTTCTCGCCCTCTGTTTCAGCCCCTCTGTTTCTCGCCCTCTGTTTCAGCCCCTCTGTTTCTCGCCCTCTGTTTTAGCCCCTCTGTTTCAGCCCCTCTGTTTCAGCCCCTCTGTTTCATCCCCTCTGTTTCCCGCCCTCTGTTTCAGCCCCTCTGTTTCTTGACCTCCGTTTCAGCCCCTCTGTTTCTCGCCCTCTGTTTCAGTCTCTCTGTTTCAGCCCCTCTGTTTCTCGCCCTCTGATTCAGCCCCTCTGTTTCAGCCCCTCTGTTTCAGTCACTCTGTTTCTCGCCCTCTGTTTCTAACCCACTGTTTCAGCCCCTCTGTTTCTCGACCTCTGTTTCAGTCCCCCTGTTTCTCGCCCTCTGTTTCAGCCTCTCTATTTCTCGCACTCTGTTTCAGCCCATCTGTTTCAGCCCCACTTTGTCAGCCCCTCTGTTTCAGACCCTCTGTTTCTAGCCCTCTGTATCAGCCCCTCTGTTTCTCGCCCTCTGTTTCAGACCCTCTGATTCAGCCCCTCTGTTTCAGTCCCTCTGTTTCTCACCCTCTGTTTCAGCCCCTCTGTTTCAGCCCCTCTGTTTCAGCCCCTCCGTTTCTCGCCCTCTGTTTCAGCCCCTCTGTTTCTCGCCCTCTGTTACAGCCCCTCTGTTTCTCACCCTCTGTTTCAGTCCCTCTGTTTCGCGTTCTCTGTTTCAGCCCCTCTGTTTCAGTCCCTCTGTTTCTCGCCCTCTGTTTCTGCCCGTCTGTTTCTCGCCCTCTGTTTCAGCCCCTCTGTTTCTCGCCCTCTGTTTCAGCCCCTCTGTTTCTCGCCCTCTGTTTCAGACCCTCTGATTCAGCCCCTCTGTTTCAGCCCCTCTGAATCAGCCCCTCTGATTCAGCCCCTCTGTTTCAGCCCCTCTGTTTCAGCCCCTCTGTTTCTCGCCCACTGTTTCAGCCCCTCTGTTTCAGCCCCACAGTGTCAGCCCCTCTGTTTCAGCCCCTCTATTTGTCGCCCTCTGTTTCAGCCCCTCTGTTTCAGCCCCACTGTGTCAGCCCCATTGTTTCAGCCCCTCTGTTTCTCGCCCTCTGTTTCAGCCCCTCTGTTTCTCGCCCTCTGTTTCAGCCCCTCTGTTTCTCGCCCTCTGTTTCAGCCCCTCTGTTTCAGCTCCTCTGTTTCAGTCCCTCTGTTTCTCGCCCTCTGTTTCTCGCCCTCTGTTTCAGCCCCTCTGTTTCTCGCCCTCTGTTTCAGCCCCTCTGTTTCTCGCCCTCTGTTTCAGCCCCTCTGTTTCAGCTCCTCTCTTTCAGCCCCTCTGTTTCAGCCCCTCTGTTTCTCGCCCTCTGTTTCAGCCCCTCTGTTTCTTGCCCTCTATTTCAGCCCCTCTGTTTCTCGCCCTCTGTTTCAGCCTCTCTGGTTCAGCCCCTCTGTTTCAGCCCCTCTGTTTCTCGCCCTCTGTTTCAGCCCCTCTGTTTCTCGCCCTCTGTTTCAGCCCCTCTGTTTCAGCCCCTCTGTTTCAGTCCCTCTGTTTCTCGCCCTCTGTTTCTCGCCCTCTGTTTCAGCCCCTCTGTTTCTCGCCCTCTGTTTCAGTCCCTCTGTTTCTCGCCCTCTGTTTCAGCCCCTCTAATTCTCCCCCTCTGTTTCAGCCCCTCTGTTTCAGCCCCACTGTGTCAGCCCCTCTGTTTCAGACCCTCTGTTTCTCGCGCTCTGTTTCAGCCCCTCTGTTTTTCGCCCTCTGTTTCAGCCCCTCTGTTTCTCGCCCTCTGTTTCAGCCCCTCTGATTCAGCCCCTCTGTTTCAGCCCCTCTGAATCAGCCCCTCTGATTCAGCCCCTCTGTTTCAGCTCCTCTGTTTCTCACCCTCTGTTTCAGCCCCTCTGTTTCTCACCCTCTGTTTCAGCCCCTCTGTTTCAGCCCCTCTGTTTCTCGCCCTCTGTTTCAGCCCCTCTGTTTCTCGCCCTCTATTTCAGCCCCTCTGATTCAGCCCCTCTGTTTCTCGCCCTCTGTTTCAGCCCCTCTGTTTCTCGCCCTCTGTTTCAGTCCCTCTGTTTCGCGCTCTCTGTTCCAGCCCCTCTGTTTCAGTCCCTCTGTTTCTCGCCCTCTGTTTCTGCACGTCTGTTTCTCGCCCTCTGTTTCAGCCCCTCTGTTTCTCCCCTTCTGTTTCAGCCCCTATGTTTCAGCCCCACTGTGTCAGCCCCTCTGTTTCAGCCCCTCTGTTTCTCGCCCTCTGTTTCAGCCCCTCTGTTTCTCGCCCTCTGTTTCAGCCCCTCTGTTTCTCGCCCTCTGTTTCAGCCCCTCTGTTTCAGCCCCACTGTTTCAGTCCCTCATTTTCTCGCCCTCTGTTTCTCGCCCTCTGTTTCAGCCCCTCTGTTTCTCGCCCTCTGTTTCAGCCCCTCTGTTTCTCGTCCTCTGTTTCAGCCCCTCTGTTTCAGCCCCTCTGTTTCAGCCCCTCTGTTTCTCGACCTCTGTTTCAGTCCCTCTGTTTCTCGCCCTGTTTCAGCCTCTCTATTTCTCGCACTCTGTTTCAGCCCATCTGTTTCAGCCCCACTGTGTCAGCCCCTCTGTTTCAGACCCTCTGTTTCTCGCCCTCTGTTTCAGCCCCTCTGTTTCTCGCCCTCTGGTTCAGCCCCTCTGTTTCTCGTCCTCTGTTTCAGCCCCTCTGTTTCAGCCACTCTGTTTCAGTCCCTCTGTTTCTCGCCCTCTGTTTCTCGCCCTCTGTTTCAGCCCCTCTGTTTCTCGCCCTCTGTTTCAGCCCCTCTGTTTCTCGCCCTCTGTTTCAGCCCCTCTGTTTCAGCCCCTCTGTTTCAGCCCCTCCGTTTCTCGCCCTCTGTTTCAGCCCCTCTGTTTCTCGCCCTCTGTTACAGCCCCTCTGTTTCTCACCCTCTGTTTCAGTCCCTCTGTTTCGCGCTCTCTGTTTCAGCCCCTCTGTTTCAGTCCCTCTGTTTCTCGCCCTCTGTTTCTGCCCATCTGTTTCTCGCCCTCTGTTTCAGCCCCTCTGTTTCTCGCCCTCTGTTTCAGCCCCTCTGTTTCTCACCCTCTGTTTCAGCCCCTCTGTTTCTCCCCCTCTGTTTCAGCCCCTCTATTTCTCGCCCTCTGTTTCAGCCCCTCTGTTTCAGCCCCACTGTGTCAGCCCCTCTGTTTCAGCCACTCTGTTTCTCGCCCTCTGTTTCAGCCCCTCTGATTCAGCCCCTCTGTTTCAGTCCCTCATTTTCTCGCCCTCTGTTTCTTGCCCTCTGTTTCAGCCCCTCTGTTTCTCGCCCTCTGTTTCAGCCCCTCTGTTTCTCGTCCTCTGTTTCAGCCCCTCTGTTTCAGCCCCTCTGTTTCAGCCCCTCTGTTTCTCGACCTCTGTTTCAGTCCCTCTGTTTCTCGCCCTGTTTCAGCCTCTCTATTTCTCGCACTCTGTTTCAGCCCATCTGTTTCAGCCCCACTGTGTCAGCCCCTCTGTTTCAGACCCTCTGTTTCTCGCCCTCTGTTTCAGCCCCTCTGTTTCTCGCCCTCTGTTTCAGCCCCTCTGTTTCTCGTCCTCTGTTTCAGCCCCTCTGTTTCAGCCCCTCTGTTTCAGTCCCTCTGTTTCTCGCCCTCTGTTTCTCGCCCTCTGTTTCAGCCCCTCTGTTTCTCGCCCTCTGTTTCAGCCCCTCTGTTTCTCGCCCTCTGTTTCAGCCCCTCTGTTTCAGCCACTCTGTTTCAGCCCCTCTGTTTCTCGCCCTCTGTTTCAGCCCCTCTGTTTCTCGCCCTCTGTTACAGCCCCCCTGTTTCTCACCCTCTGTTTCAGTCCCTCTGTTTCGCGCTCTCTGTTTCAGCCCCTCTGTTTCAGTCCCTCTGTTTCTCGCCCTCTGTTTCTGCCCATCTGTTTCTCGCCCTCTGTTTCAGCCCCTCTGTTTCTCGCCCTCTCTTTCAGCCCCTCTGTTTCTCACCCTCTGTTTCAGCCCCTCTGTTTCTCGCCCTCTGTTTCAGCCCCTCTATTTCTCGCCCTCTGTTTCAGCCCCTCTATTTCATCCCCTCTGTTTCTCGCCCTCTGTTTCTCACCCTCTGCTTCTCGCCCTCTGTTTCAGCCCCTCCCTTTTTCGCCCTCTGTTTCAGCCCCTCTGTTTCTCGCTCTCTGTTTCAGCCCCTCTGTTTCTCGCCCTCTGTTTCAGCTCCTCTGTTTCAGCCCCACTGATTCAGCCCGTCTGATTCAGCCCCTCTGTTTCTCACCCTTTGTTTCAGCCACTCTGTTTCAGCCCCTCTGTTTCTTACCCTCTGTTTCAGCCCCTCTGTTTCTCGCCCTCTGTTTAAGCCCCTCTGTTTCTCGCCCTCTGTTTCAGCCCCTCTGTTTCTCGCCCTCTATTTCAGTCCCTCTGTTTCGCGCCCTCTGTTTCAGCCCCTCTGTTTCTCGCCCTCTGTTTCAGCCCCACTGATTCAGCCCCTCTGTTTCAGCACCTCTGAATCAGCCCCTCTGATTCAGCCCCTCTGTTTCAGCCCCTCTGTTTCTCACCCTCTGTTTCAGCCCCTCTGTTTCAGCCCCTCTGTTTCTCGCCCTCTGTTTCAGCCCCTCTGTTTCTCGCCCTCTGTTTCAGACCCTCTGATTCAGCCCCTCTGTTTCTCGCCCTCTGTTTCAGCCCCTCTGTTTCTCGCCCTCTTTTTCAGCCCCTCTGTTTCTTGCCCTCTGTTTCAGCCCCTCTGTTTCAGCCCCTCTGTTTCAGCCCCTCTGTTTCTCGCCCTCTGTTTCAGCCCCTCTGTTTCTCACCCTCTGTTTCAGCCCCTCTGTTTCTCCCCCTCTGTTTCAGCCCCTCTATTTCTCGCCCTCTGTTTCAGCCCCTCTGTTTCAGCCCCACTGTGTAAGCCCCTCTGTTTCAGCCACTCTGTTTCTCGCCCTCTGTTTCAGCCCCTCTGATTCAGCCCCTCTGTTTCAGTCCCTCTGTTTCTCGCCCTCTGTTTCTCGCCCTCTGTTTCAGCCCCTCTGTTTCTCGCCCTCTGTTTCAGCCCCTCTGTTTCTCGCCCTCTGTTTTAGCCCCTCTGTTTCAGCCCCTCTGTTTCAGCCCCTCTGTTTCATCCCCTCTGTTTCCCGCCCTCTGTTTCAGCCCCTCTGTTTCTTGACCTCCGTTTCAGCCCCTCTGTTTCTCGCCCTCTGTTTCAGTCTCTCTGTTTCAGCCCCTCTGTTTCTCGCCCTCTGATTCAGCCCCTCTGTTTCAGCCCCTCTGTTTCAGTCACTCTGTTTCTCGCCCTCTGTTTCTAACCCACTGTTTCAGCCCCTCTGTTTCTCGACCTCTGTTTCAGTCCCCCTGTTTCTCGCCCTCTGTTTCAGCCTCTCTATTTCTCGCACTCTGTTTCAGCCCATCTGTTTCAGCCCCACTTTGTCAGCCCCTCTGTTTCAGACCCTCTGTTTCTCGCCCTCTGTTTCAGCCCCTCTGTTTCTCGCCCTCTGTTTCAGACCCTCTGATTCAGCCCCTCTGTTTCAGTCCCTCTGTTTCTCACCCTCTGTTTCAGCCCCTCTGTTTCAGCCCCTCTGTTTCAGCCCCTCCGTTTCTCGCCCTCTGTTTCAGCCCCTCTGTTTCTCGCCCTCTGTTACAGCCCCTCTGTTTCTCACCCTCTGTTTCAGTCCCTCTGTTTCGCGTTCTCTGTTTCAGCCCCTCTGTTTCAGTCCCTCTGTTTCTCGCCCTCTGTTTCTGCCCGTCTGTTTCTCGCCCTCTGTTTCAGCCCCTCTGTTTCTCGCCCTCTGTTTCAGCCCCTCTGTTTCTCGCCCTCTGTTTCAGACCCTCTGATTCAGCCCCTCTGTTTCAGCCCCTCTGAATCAGCCCCTCTGATTCAGCCCCTCTGTTTCAGCCCCTCTGTTTCAGCCCCTCTGTTTCTCGCCCACTGTTTCAGCCCCTCTGTTTCAGCCCCACAGTGTCAGCCCCTCTGTTTCAGCCCCTCTATTTGTCGCCCTCTGTTTCAGCCCCTCTGTTTCAGCCCCACTGTGTCAGCCCCATTGTTTCAGCCCCTCTGTTTCTCGCCCTCTGTTTCAGCCCCTCTGTTTCTCGCCCTCTGTTTCAGCCCCTCTGTTTCTCGCCCTCTGTTTCAGCCCCTCTGTTTCAGCTCCTCTGTTTCAGTCCCTCTGTTTCTCGCCCTCTGTTTCTCGCCCTCTGTTTCAGCCCCTCTGTTTCTCGCCCTCTGTTTCAGCCCCTCTGTTTCTCGCCCTCTGTTTCAGCCCCTCTGTTTCAGCTCCTCTCTTTCAGCCCCTCTGTTTCAGCCCCTCTGTTTCTCGCCCTCTGTTTCAGCCCCTCTGTTTCTTGCCCTCTATTTCAGCCCCTCTGTTTCTCGCCCTCTGTTTCAGCCTCTCTGTTTCAGCCCCTCTGTTTCAGCCCCTCTGTTTCAGCCCCTCTGTTTCAGTCCCTCTGTTTCTCGCCCTCTGTTTCTCGCCCTCTGTTTCAGCCCCTCTGTTTCTCGCCCTCTGTTTCAGTCCCTCTGTTTCTCGCCCTCTGTTTCAGCCCCTCTAATTCTCGCCCTCTGTTTCAGCCCCTCTGTTTCAGCCCCCCTGTTTCTCGCCCTCTGTTTCAGCCCCTCTGTTTCAGCCCCTCTGTTTCAGTCCCTCTGTTTCAGCCCCTCTGTTTCAGTCCCTCTGTTTCTCGCCCTCTGTTTCTCGCCCTCTGTTTCAGCCCCTCTGTTTCTCGCCCTCTGTTTCAGTCCCTCTGTTTCTCGCCCTCTGTTTCAGCCCCTCTAATTCTCGCCCTCTGTTTCAGCCCCTCTGTTTCAGCCCCACTGTGTCAGCCCCTCTGTTTCAGACCCTCTGTTTCTCGCGCTCTGTTTCAGCCCCTCTGTTTTTCGCCCTCTGTTTCAGCCCCTCTGTTTCTCGCCCTCTGTTTCAGCCCCTCTGATTCAGCCCCTCTGTTTCAGCCCCTCTGAATCAGCCCCTCTGATTCAGCCCCTCTGTTTCAGCTCCTCTGTTTCTCACCCTCTGTTTCAGCCCCTCTGTTTCTCACCCTCTGTTTCAGCCCCTCTGTTTCAGCCCCTCTGTTTCTCGCCCTCTGTTTCAGCCCCTCTGTTTCTCGCCCTCTATTTCAGCCCCTCTGATTCAGCCCCTCTGTTTCTCGCCCTCTGTTTCAGCCCCTCTGTTTCTCGCCCTCTGTTTCAGTCCCTCTGTTTCGCGCTCTCTGTTCCAGCCCCTCTGTTTCAGTCCCTCTGTTTCTCGCCCTCTGTTTCTGCACGTCTGTTTCTCGCCCTCTGTTTCAGCCCCTCTGTTTCTCCCCTTCTGTTTCAGCCCCTATGTTTCAGCCCCACTGTGTCAGCCCCTCTGTTTCAGCCCCTCTGTTTCTCGCCCTCTGTTTCAGCCCCTCTGTTTCTCGCCCTCTGTTTCAGCCCCTCTGTTTCTCGCCCTCTGTTTCAGCCCCTCTGTTTCAGCCCCACTGTTTCAGTCCCTCATTTTCTCGCCCTCTGTTTCTCGCCCTCTGTTTCAGCCCCTCTGTTTCTCGCCCTCTGTTTCAGCCCCTCTGTTTCTCGTCCTCTGTTTCAGCCCCTCTGTTTCAGCCCCTCTGTTTCAGCCCCTCTGTTTCTCGACCTCTGTTTCAGTCCCTCTGTTTCTCGCCCTGTTTCAGCCTCTCTATTTCTCGCACTCTGTTTCAGCCCATCTGTTTCAGCCCCACTGTGTCAGCCCCTCTGTTTCAGACCCTCTGTTTCTCGCCCTCTGTTTCAGCCCCTCTGTTTCTCGCCCTCTGGTTCAGCCCCTCTGTTTCTCGTCCTCTGTTTCAGCCCCTCTGTTTCAGCCACTCTGTTTCAGTCCCTCTGTTTCTCGCCCTCTGTTTCTCGCCCTCTGTTTTAGCCCCTCTGTTTCTCGCCCTCTGTTTCAGCCCCTCTGTTTCTCGCCCTCTGTTTCAGCCCCTCTGTTTCAGCCCCTCTGTTTCAGCCCCTCCGTTTCTCGCCCTCTGTTTCAGCCCCTCTGTTTCTCGCCCTCTGTTACAGCCCCTCTGTTTCTCACCCTCTGTTTCAGTCCCTCTGTTTCGCGCTCTCTGTTTCAGCCCCTCTGTTTCAGTCCCTCTGTTTCTCGCCCTCTGTTTCTGCCCATCTGTTTCTCGCCCTCTGTTTCAGCCCCTCTGTTTCTCGCCCTCTGTTTCAGCCCCTCTGTTTCTCACCCTCTGTTTCAGCCCCTCTGTTTCTCCCCCTCTGTTTCAGCCCCTCTATTTCTCGCCCTCTGTTTCAGCCCCTCTGTTTCAGCCCCACTGTGTCAGCCCCTCTGTTTCAGCCACTCTGCTTCTCGCCCTCTGTTTCAGCCCCTCTGATTCAGCCCCTCTGTTTCAGTCCCTCATTTTCTCGCCCTCTGTTTCTTGCCCTCTGTTTCAGCCCCTCTGTTTCTCGCCCTCTGTTTCAGCCCCTCTGTTTCTCGTCCTCTGTTTCAGCCCCTCTGTTTCAGCCCCTCTGTTTCAGCCCCTCTGTTTCTCGACCTCTGTTTCAGTCCCTCTGTTTCTCGCCCTGTTTCAGCCTCTCTATTTCTCGCACTCTGTTTCAGCCCATCTGTTCCAGCCCCACTGTGTCAGCCCCTCTGTTTCAGACCCTCTGTTTCTCGCCCTCTGTTTCAGCCCCTCTGTTTCTCGCCCTCTGTTTCAGCCCCTCTGTTTCTCGTCCTCTGTTTCAGCCCCTCTGTTTCAGCCCCTCTGTTTCAGTCCCTCTGTTTCTCGCCCTCTGTTTCTCGCCCTCTGTTTCAGCCCCTCTGTTTCTCGCCCTTTGTTTCAGCCCCTCTGTTTCTCGCCCTCTGTTTCAGCCCCTCTGTTTCAGCCACTCTGTTTCAGCCCCTCCGTTTCTCGCCCTCTGTTTCAGCCCCTCTGTTTCTCGCCCTCTGTTACAGCCCCCCTGTTTCTCACCCTCTGTTTCAGTCCCTCTGTTTCGCGCTCTCTGTTTCAGCCCCTCTGTTTCAGTCCCTCTGTTTCTCGCCCTCTGTTTCTGCCCATCTGTTTCTCGCCCTCTGTTTCAGCCCCTCTGTTTCTCGCCCTCTGTTTCAGCCCCTCTGTTTCTCACCCTCTGTTTCAGCCCCTCTGTTTCTCCCCCTCTGTTTCAGCCCCTCTATTTCTCGCCCTCTGTTTCAGCCCCTCTGTTTCAGCCCCACTGTGTCAGCCCCTCTGTTTCAGCCACTCTGTTTCTCGCCCTCTGTTTCAGCCCCTCTGATTCAGCCCCTCTGTTTCAGTCCCTCTGTTTCTCGCCTTCTGTTTCTCGCCCTCTGTTTCAGCCCCTCTGTTTCAGCCCCACTGTGTCAGCCCCATTGTTTCAGCCCCTCTGTTTCTCGCCCTCTGTTTCAGCCCCTCTGTTTCTCGCCCTCTGTTTCAGCCCCTCTGTTTCTCGCCCTCTGTTTCAGCCCCTCTGTTTCAGCCCCTCTGTTTCAGTCCCTCTGTTTCTCGCCCTCTGTTTCTCGCCCTCTGTTTCAGCCCCTCTGTTTCTCGCCCTCTGTTTCAGCCCCTCTGTTTCTCGCCCTCTGTTTCAGCCCCTCTGTTTCAGCTCCTCTCTTTCAGCCCCTCTGTTTCAGCCCCTCTGTTTCTCGCCCTCTGTTTCAGCCCCTCTGTTTCTTGCCCTCTGTTTCAGCCCCTCTGTTTCTCGCCCTCTGTTTCAGCCTCTCTGTTTCAGCCCCTCTGTTTCAGCCCCTCTGTTTCTCGCCCTCTGTTTCAGCCCCTCTGTTTCTCGCCCTCTGTTTCAGCCCCTCTGTTTCAGTCCCTCTGTTTCTCGCCCTCTGTTTCTCGCCCTCTGTTTCAGCCCCTCTGTTTCTCGCCCTCTGTTTCAGTCCCTCTGTTTCTCGCCCTCTGTTTCAGCCCCTCTAATTCTCGCCCTCTGTTTCAGCCCCTCTGTTTCAGCCCCACTGTGTCAGCCCCTCTGTTTCAGACCCTCTGTTTCTCGCGCTCTGTTTCAGCCCCTCTGTTTCTCGCCCTCTGTTTCAGCCCCTCTGTTTCTCGCCCTCTGTTTCAGCCCCTCTGATTCAGCCCCTCTGTTTCAGCCCCTCTGAATCAGCCCCTCTGATTCAGCCCCTCTGTTTCAGCCCCTCTGTTTCAGCTCCTCTGTTTCTCACCCTCTGTTTCAGCCCCTCTGTTTCTCACCCTCTGTTTCAGCCCCTCTGTTTCAGCCCCTCTGTTTCTCGCCCTCTGTTTCAGCCCCTCTGTTTCTCGCCCTCTGTTTCAGCCCCTCTGATTCAGCCCCTCTGTTTCTCGCCCTCTGTTTCAGCCCCTCTGTTTCTCGCCCTCTGTTTCAGTCCCTCTGTTTCGCGCTCTCTGTTCCAGCCCCTCTGTTTCAGTCCCTCTGTTTCTCGCCCTCTGATTCTGCACGTCTGTTTCTCGCCCTCTGTTTCAGCCCCTCTGTTTCTCCCCTTCTGTTTCAGCCCCTATGTTTCAGCCCCACTGTGTCAGCCCCTCTGTTTCAGCCCCTCTGTTTCTCGCCCTCTGTTTCAGCCCCTCTGTTTCTCGCCCTCTGTTTCAGCCCCTCTGTTTCAGCCCCACTGTTTCAGTCCCTCTGTTTCTCGCCCTCTGTTTCTCGCCCTCTGTTTCAGCCCCTCTGTTTCTCCCCCTTTGTTTCAGCCCCTCTGTTTCTCGTCCTCTGTTTCAGCCCCTCTGTTTCAGCCCCTCTGTTTCAGCCCCTCTGTTTCTCGACCTCTGTTTCAGTCCCTCTGTTTCTCGCCCTGTTACAGCCGCTCTATTTCTCGCACTCTGTTTCAGCCCATCTGTTTCAGCCCCACTGTGTCAGCCCCTCTGTTTCAGACCCTCTGTTTCTCGCCCTCTGTTTCAGCCCCTCTGTTTCTGGCCCTCTGTTTCAGCCCCTCTGTTTCTCGTCCTCTGTTTCAGCCCCTCTGTTTCAGCCCCTCTGTTTCAGTACCTCTGTTTCTCGCCCTCTGTTTCTCGCCCTCTGTTTCAGCCCCTCTGTTTCTCGCCCTCTGTTTCAGCCCCTCTGTTTCTCGCCCTCTGTTTCAGCCCCTCTGTTTCAGCCCCTCTGTTTCAGCCCCTCCGTTTCTCGCCCTCTGTTTCAGCCCCTCTGTTTCTCGCCCTCTGTTACAGCCCCTCTGTTTCTCACCCTCTGTTTCAGTCCCTCTGTTTCGCGCTCTCTGTTTCAGCCCCTCTGTTTCAGTCCCTCTGTTTCTCGCCCTCTGTTTCTGCCCATCTGTTTCTCGCCCTCTGTTTCAGCCCCTCTGTTTCTCGCCCTCTGTTTCAGCCCCTCTGTTTCTCGCCCTCTGTTTCAGACCCTCTGATTCAGCCCCTCTGTTTCAGCCCCTCTGAATCAGACCCTCTGATTCAGCCCCTCTGTTTCAGCCCCTCTGTTTCAGCCCCTCTGTTTCTCGCCCTCTGTTTCAGCCCCTCTGTTTCAGCCCCACTGTGTCAGCCCCTCTGTTTCAGCCCCTCTATTTCTCGCCCTCTGTTTCAGCCCCTCTGTTTCAGCCCCACTGTGTCAGCCCCTCTGTTTCAGCCCCTCTGTTTCTCGCCCTCTGTTTCAGCCCCTCTGTTTCTCGCCCTCTGTTTCAGCCCCTCAGTTTCTCGCCCTCTGTTTCAGCCCCTCTGTTTCAGCCCCTCTGTTTCTCGCCCTCTGTTTCAGCCCCTCTGTTTCAGCCCCTCTGTTTCTTGCCCTCTGTTTCAGCCCCTCTGTTTCTCGCCCTCTGTTTCTCGCCCTCTGTTTCAGCCCCTCTGTTTCTCGCACTCTGTTTCAGTCCCTCTGTTTCGCGCTCTCTGTTCCAGCCCCTCTGTTTCAGTCCCTCTGTTTCTCGCCCTCTGTTTCTGCACGTCTGTTTCTCGCCCACTGTTTCAGCCCCTCTGTTTCTCGCCCTCTGTTTCAGCCCCTCTGTTTCTCGCCCTCTGTTTCAGCCCCTCTGATTCAGCCCCTCTGTTTCAGCCCCTCTGAATCAGCCCATCTGATTCAGCCCCTCTGTTTCAGCCCCTGTGTTTCAGCCCCTCTATTTCATCCCCTCTGTTTCTCGCCCTCTGTTTCTCACCCTCTGCTTCTCGCCCTCTGTTACAGCACCTCCCTTTTTCGCCCTCTGTTTCAGCCCCTCTGTTTCTCGCCCTCTGTTTCATCCCCTCTGTTTCTCGCCCTCTGTTTCAGCCCCTCTGTTTCAGCCCCTCTGATTCAGCCCGTCTGATTCAGCCCCTCTGTTTCTCGCCCTTTGTTTCAGCCACTCTGTTTCAGCCCCTCTGTTTATTGCCCTCTGTTTCAGCCCCTCTGTTTCTCGCCCTCTGTTTAAGCCCCTCTGTTTCTCGCCCTCTGTTTCAGCCCCTGTTTCTCGCCCTCTGTTTCAGCCCCTCTGTTTCAGCCCCACTGTGTCAGCCCCTCTGTTTCAGTCCCTCTGTTTCTCGCCCTCTGTTTCTGCGCATCTGTTTCTCGCCCTCTGTTTCAGCCCCTCCGTTTCTCGCCCTCTGTTTCAGCCCCTCTGTTTCTCGCCCTCTGTTTCAGCCCCTCTGATTCAGCCCCTCTGTTTCAGCACCTCTGAATCAGTCCCTCTGATTCAGCACCTCTGTTTCAGCCCCTCTGTTTCTCACCCTCTGTTTCAGCCCCTCTGTTTCAGCCCCTCTGTTTCTCGCCCTCTGTTTCAGCCCCTCTGTTTCTCGCCCTCTGTTTCAGCCTCTCTGATTCTCGCCCTCTTTTTCAGCCCCTCTGTTTCTTGCCCTCTGTTTCAGCCCCTCTGTTTCAGCCCCTCTGTTTCAGCCCCTCTGTTTCTCGCCCTCTGTTTCAGCCCCTCTGTTTCTCGCACTCTGTTTCAGCCCCTCTGTTTCAGCCCCACTGTGTCAGCCCCTCTGTTTCAGCCACTCTGTTTCTCGCCCTCTGTTTCAGCCCCTCTGTTTCAGCCCCTCTGTTTCAGTCCCTCTGTTTCTCTTCCTCTGTTTCTCGCCCTCTGTTTCAGCCCCTCTGTTTCTCGCCCTCTGTTTCAGCCCCTCTGTTTCACGCCCTCTGTTTTAGCCCCTCTGTTTCAGCCCCTCTGTTTCAGCCCCTCTGTTTCAGCCCCTCTGTTTCCCGCCCTCTGTTTCAGCCCCTCTGTTTCTTGACCTCTGTTTCAGCCCCTCTGTTTCTCGCCCTCTGTTTCAGCCCCTCTGTTTCAGCCCCTCTGTTTCAGCCCCTCTGTTTCAGCCCCTCTGTTTCAGTCACTCTGTTTCTCACCCTCTGTTTCTGCCCGTCTGATTCTCGCCCTCTGTTTCAGCCCCTCTGTTTCTCGCCCTCTGTTTCAGCCCCTCTGTTTCTCGCCCTCTGTTTCAGACCCTCTGATTCAGCCCCTCTGTTTCAGCCCCTCTGAATCAGCCCCTCTGATTCAGCCCCTCTGTTTCAGCCCCTCTGTTTCAGCCCCTCTGTTTCTCGCCCTCTGTTTCAGCCCCTCTGTTTCAGCCCCACAGTGTCAGCCCCTCTGTTTCAGCCCCTCTATTTGTCGCCCTCTGTTTCAGCCCCTCTGTTTCAGCCCCACTGTGTCAGCCCCATTGTTTCAGCCCCTCTGTTTCTCGCCCTCTGTTTCACCCTCTCTGTTTCTCGCCCTCTGTTTCAGCCCCTCTGTTTCTCGCCCTCTGTTTCAGCCCCTCTGTTTCAGCCCCTCTGTTTCAGTCGCTCTGTTTCTCGCCCTCTGTTTCTCGCCCTCTGTTTCAGCCCCTCTGTTTCTCGCCCTCTGTTTCAGCCCCTCTGTTTCTCGCCCTCTGTTTCAGCCCCTCTGTTTCAGCTCCTCTCTTTCAGCCCCTCTGTTTCAGCCCCTCTGTTTCTCGCCCTCTGTTTCAGCCCCTCTGTTTCTTGCCCTCTGTTTCAGCCCCTCTGTTTCTCGCCCTCTGTTTCAGCCTCTCTGTTTCAGCCCCTCTGTTTCAGCCCCTCTGTTTCTCGCCCTCTGTTTCAGCCCCTCTGTTTCTCGCCCTCTGTTTCAGCCCCTCTGTTTCAGCCCCTCTGTTTCAGTCCCTCTGTTTCTCGCCCTCTGTTTCTCGCCCTCTGTTTCAGCCCCTCTGTTTCTCGCCCTCTGTTTCAGTCCCTCTGTTTCTCGCCCTCTGTTTCAGCCCCTCTAATTCTCGCCCTCTGTTTCAGCCCCTCTGTTTCAGCCCCACTGAGTCAGCCCCTCTGTTTCAGACCCTCTGTTTCTCGCGCTCTGTTTCAGCCCCTCTGTTTCTCGCCCTCTGTTTCAGCCCCTCTGTTTCTCGCCCTCTGTTTCAGCCCCTCTGATTCAGCCCCTCTGTTTCAGCCCCTCTGAATCAGCCCCTCTGATTCAGCCCCTCTGTTTCAGCCCCTCTGTTTCAGCTCCTCTGTTTCTCACCCTCTGTTTCAGCCCCTCTGTTTCTCACCCTCTGTTTCAGCCCCTCTGTTTCAGCCCCTCTGTTTCTCGCCCTCTGTTTCTGCCCCTCTGTTTCTCGCCCTCTGTTTCAGCCCCTCTGATTCAGCCCCTCTGTTTCTCGCCCTCTGTTTCAGCCCCTCTGTTTCTCGCCCTCTGTTTCAGTCCCTCTGTTTCGCGCTCTCTGTTCCAGCCCCTCTGTTTCAGTCCCTCTGTTTCTCGCCCTCTGTTTCTGCACGTCTGTTTCTCGCCCTCTGTTTCAGCCCCTCTGTTTCTCCCCTTCTGTTTCAGCCCCTCTGTTTCAGTCCCTCTGTTTCTCGCCCTCTGTTTCTGCACGATTGTTTCTCGCCCTCTGTTTCAGCCCCTCTGTTTCTCGCCCTCTGTTTCAGCCCCTCTGTTTCTCGCCCTCTGTTTCAGCCCCTCTGTTTCTCGCCCTCTGTTTCATCCCCTCTGTTTCTCGCCCTCTGTTTCAGCCCCTCTGTTTCAGCCCCTCTGATTCAGCCCGTCTGATTCAGCCCCTCTGTTTCTCGCCCTTTGTTTCAGCCACTCTGTTTCAGCCCCTCTGTTTATTGCCCTCTGTTTCAGCCCCTCTGTTTCTCGCCCTCTGTTTAAGCCCCTCTGTTTCTCGCCCTCTGTTTCAGCCCCTGTTTCTCGCCCTCTGTTTCAGCCCCTCTGTTTCAGCCCCACTGTGTCAGCCCCTCTGTTTCAGTCCCTCTGTTTCTCGCCCTCTGTTTCTGCGCATCTGTTTCTCGCCCTCTGTTTCAGCCCCTCCGTTTCTCGCCCTCTGTTTCAGCCCCTCTGTTTCTCGCCCTCTGTTTCAGCCCCTCTGATTCAGCCCCTCTGTTTCAGCACCTCTGAATCAGTCCCTCTGATTCAGCACCTCTGTTTCAGCCCCTCTGTTTCTCACCCTCTGTTTCAGCCCCTCTGTTTCAGCCCCTCTGTTTCTCGCCCTCTGTTTCAGCCCCTCTGTTTCTCGCCCTCTGTTTCAGACCCTCTGATTCAGCCCCTCTGTTTCTCGCCCTCTGTTTCAGCCCCTCTGATTCTCGCCCTCTTTTTCAGCCCCTCTGTTTCTTGCCCTCTGTTTCAGCCCCTTTGTTTCAGCCCCTCTGTTTCAGCCCCTCTGTTTCTCGCCCTCTGTTTCAGCCCCACTGTTTCTCACCCTGTTTCAGCCCCTCTTTTTCTCCCCCTCTGTTTCAGCCCCTCTATTTCTCGCACTCTGTTTCAGCCCCTCTGTTTCAGCCCCACTGTGTCAGCCCCTCTGTTTCAGCCACTCTGATTCTCGCCCTCTGTTTCAGCCCCTCTGTTTCAGCCCCTCTGTTTCAGTCCCTCTGTTTCTCTTCCTCTGTTTCTCGCCCTCTGTTTCAGCCCCTCTGTTTCTCGCCCTCTGTTTCAGCCCCTCTGTTTCACGCCCTCTGTTTTAGCCCCTCTGTTTCAGCCCCTCTGTTTCAGCCCCTCTGTTTCAGCCCCTCTGTTTCCCGCCCTCTGTTTCAGCCCCTCTGTTTCTTGACCTCTGTTTCAGCCCCTCTGTTTCTCGCCCTCTGTTTCAGCCCCTCTGTTTCAGCCCCTCTGTTTCAGCCCCTCTGTTTCAGCCCCTCTGTTTCAGTCACTCTGTTTCTCACCCTCTGTTTCTGCCCGTCTGTTTCTCGCCCTCTGTTTCAGCCCCTCTGTTTCTCGCCCTCTGTTTCAGCCCCTCTGTTTCTCGCCCTCTGTTTCAGACCCTCTGATTCAGCCCCTCTGTTTCAGCCTCTCTGAATCAGCCCCTCTGATTCAGCCCCTCTGTTTCAGCCCCTCTGTTTCAGCCCCTCTGTTTCTCGCCCTCTGTTTCAGCCCCTCTGTTTCAGCCCCACAGTGTCAGCCCCTCTGTTTCAGCCCCTCTATTTGTCGCCCTCTGTTTCAGCCCCTCTGTTTCAGCCCCACTGTGTCAGCCCCATTGTTTCAGCCCCTCTGTTTCTCGCCTTCTGTTTCAGCCTCTCTGTTTCTCGCCCGCTGTTTCAGCCCCTCTGTTTCTCGCCCTCTGTTTCAGCCCCTCTGTTTCAGCCCCTTTGTTTCAGTCGCTCTGTTTCTCGCCCTCTGTTTCTCGCCCTCTGTTTCAGCCCCTCTGTTTCTCGCCCTCTGTTTCAGCCCCTCTGTTTCTCGCCCTCTGTTTCAGCCCCTCTGTTTCAGCTCCTCTCTTTCAGCCACTCTGTTTCAGCCCCTCTGTTTCTCGCCCTCTGTTTCAGCCCCTCTGTTTCTTGCCCTCTGTTTCAGCCCCTCTGTTTCTCGCCCTCTGTTTCAGCCTCTCTGTTTCAGCCCCTCTGTTTCAGCCCCTCTGTTTCTCGCCCTCTGTTTCAGCCCCTCTGTTTCTCGCCCTCTGTTTCAGCCCCTCTGTTTCAGCCCCTCTGTTTCAGTCCCTCTGTTTCTCGCCCTCTGTTTCTCGCCCTCTGTTTCAGCCCCTCTGTTTCTCGCCCTCTGTTTCAGTCCCTCTGTTTCTCGCCCTCTGTTTCAGCCCCTCTAATACTCGCCCTCTGTTTCAGCCCCTCTGTTTCAGCCCCACTGTGTCAGCCCCTCTGTTTCAGACCCTCTGTTTCTCGCGCTCTGTTTCAGCCCCTCTGTTTCTCGCCCTCTGTTTCAGCCCCTCTGTTTCTCGCACTCTGTTTCAGCCCCTCTGATTCAGCCCCTCTGATTCAGCCCCTCTGTTTCAGCCCCTCGGTTTCAGCCCCTCTGTTTCAGCTCCTCTGTTTCTCACCCTCTGTTTCAGCCCCTCTGTTTCTCACCCTCTGTTTCAGCCCCTCTGTTTCAGCCCCTCTGTTTCTCGCCCTCTGTTTCAGCCCCTCTGTTTCTCGCCCTCTGTTTCAGCCCCTCTGATTCAGCCCCTCTGTTTCTCGCCCTCTGTTTCAGCCCCTCTGTTTCTCGCCCTCTGTTTCAGTCCCTCTGTTTCGCGCTCTCTGTTCCAGCCCCTCTGTTTCAGTCCCTCTGTTTCTCGCCCTCTGTTTCTGCACGTCTGTTTCTCGCCCTCTGTTTCAGCCCCTCTGTTTCTCCCCTTCTGTTTCAGCCCCTCTGTTTCAGTCCCTCTGTTTCTCGCCCTCTGTTTCTGCACGTCTGTTTCTCGCCCTCTGTTTCAGCCCCTCTGTTTCTCGCCCTCTGTTTCAGCCCCTCTGTTTCTCGCCCTCTGTTTCAGCCACTCTGATTCAGCCCCTCTGTTTCAGCCCCTCTGAATCAGCCCATCTCATTCAGCCCCTCTGTTTCAGCCCCTGTGTTTCAGCCCCTCTATTTCATCCTCTCTGTTTCTCGCCCTCTGTTTCTCACCCTCTGCTTCACGCCCTCTGTTACAGCCCCTCCCTTTTTCGCCCTCTGTTTCAGCCCCTCTGTTTCTCGCCCTCTGTTTCATCCCCTCTGTTTCTCGCCCTCTGTTTCAGCCCCTCTGTTGCAGCCCCTCTGTTTCAGCCCCTCTGTTTCCCGCCCTCTGTTTCAGCCCCTCTGTTTCTTGACCTCTGTTTCAGCCCCTCTGTTTCTCGCCCTCTGTTTCAGCCCCTCTGTTTCAGCCCCTCTGTTTCAGCCCCTCTGTTTCAGTCACTCTGTTTCTCACCCTCTGTTTCTGCCCGTCTGTTTCTCGCCCTCTGTTTCAGCCCCTCTGTTTCTCGCCCTCTGTTTCAGCCCCTCTGTTTCTCGCCCTCTGTTTCAGACCCTCTGATTCAGCCCCTCTGTTTCAGCCCCTCTGAATCAGCCCCTCTGATTCAGCCCCTCTGTTTCAGCCCCTCTGTTTCAGCCCCTCTGTTTCTCGCCCACTGTTTCAGCCCCTCTGTTTCAGCCCCACAGTGTCAGCCCCTCTGTTTCAGCCCCTCTATTTGTCGCCCTCTGTTTCAGCCCCTCTGTTTCAGCCCCACTGTGTCAGCCCCATTGTTTCAGCCCCTCTGTTTCTCGCCCTCTGTTTCAGCCCCTCTGTTTCTCGCCCTCTGTTTCAGCCCCTCTGTTTCTCGCCCTCTGTTTCAGTCGCTCTGTTTCTCGCCCTCTGTTTCTCGCCCTCTGTTTCAGCCCCTCTGTTTCTCGCCCTCTGTTTCAGCCCCTCTGTTTCTCGCCCTCTGTTTCAGCCCCTCTGTTTCAGCTCCTCTCTTTCAGCCACTCTGTTTCAGCCCCTCTGTTTCTCGCCCTCTGTTTCAGTCCCTCTGTTTCTTGCCCTCTGTTTCAGCCCCTCTGATTCAGCCCCTCTGTTTCAGCCCCTCTGAATCAGTCCCTCTGATTCAGCCCCTCTGTTTCAGCCCCTCTGTTTCAGCTCCTCTGTTTCTCACCCTCTGTTTCAGCCCCTCTGTTTCTCACCCTCTGTTTCAGCCCCTCTGTTTCAGCCCCTCTGTTTCTCGCACTCTGTTTCAGCCCCTCTGATTCAGCCCCTCTGTTTCAGCCCCTCTGAATCAGCCCCTCTGATTCAGCCCCTCTGTTTCAGCCCCTCTGTTTCAGCTCCTCTGTTTCTCACCCTCTGTTTCAGCCCCTCTGTTTCTCACCCTCTGTTTCAGCCCCTCTGTTTCTCGCCCTCTGTTTCAGCCCCTCTGTTTCTCGCCCTCTGTTTCAGGCCCTCTGATTCAGCCCCTCTGTTTCTCGCCCTCTGTTTCAGCCCCTCTGTTTCTCGCCCTCTGTTTCAGTCCCTCTGTTTCGCGCTCTCTGTTCCAGCCCCTCTGTTTCAGTCCCTCTGTTTCTCGCCCTCTGTTTCTGCACGTCTGTTTCTCGCCCTCTGTTTCAGCCCCTCTGTTTCTCCCCTTCTGTTTCAGCCCCTCTGTTTCAGTCCCTCTGTTTCTCGCCCTCTGTTTCTGCACGTCTGTTTCTCGCCCTCTGTTTCAGCCCCTCTGTTTCTCGCGCTCTGTTTCAGCCCCTCTGTTTCTCGCCCTCTGTTTCAGCCCCTCTGATTCAGCCCCTCTGTTTCAGCCCCTCTGAATCAGCCCATCTCATTCAGCCCCTCTGTTTCAGCCCCTGTGTTTCAGCCCCTCTATTTCATCCCCTCTGTTTCTCGCCCTCTGTTTCTCGCCCTCTGCTTCACGCCCTCTGTTACAGCACCTCCCTTTTTCGCCCTCTGTTTCAGCCCCTCTGTTTCTCGCCCTCTGTTTCATCACCTCTGTTTCTCGCCCTCTGTTTCAGCCCCTCTGTTTCAGCCCCTCTGATTCAGCCCGTCTGATTCAGCCCCTCTGTTTCTCGCCCTTTGTTTCAGCCACTCTGTTTCAGCCCCTCTGTTTATTGCCCTCTGTTTCAGCCCCTCTGTTTCTCGCCCTCTGTTTAAGCCCCTCTGTTTCTCGCCCTCTGTTTCAGCCCCTGTTTCTCGCCCTCTGTTTCAGCCCCTCTGTTTCAGCCCCACTGTGTCAGCCCCTCTGTTTCAGTCCCTCTGTTTCTCGCCCTCTGTTTCTGCGCATCTGTTTCTCGCCCTCTGTTTCAGCCCCTCCGTTTCTCGCCCTCTGTTTCAGCCCCTCTGTTTCTCGCCCTCTGTTTCAGCCCCTCTGATTCAGCCCCTCTGTTTCAGCACCTCTCAATCAGTCCCTCTGATTCAGCACCTCTGTTTCAGCCCCTCTGTTTCTCACCCTCTGTTTCAGCCCCTCTGTTTCAGCCCCTCTGTTTCTCGCCCTCTGTTTCAGCCCCTCTGTTTCTCGCCCTCTTTTTCAGACCCTCTGATTCAGCCCCTCTGTTTCTCGCCCTCTGTTTCAGCCCCTCTGATTCTCGCCCTCTTTTTCAGCCCCTCTGTTTCTTGCCCTCTGTTTCAGCCCCTCTGTTTCAGCCCCTCTGTTTCAGCCCCTCTGTTTCTCGCCCTCTGTTTCAGCCCCTCTGTTTCTCACCCTCTGTTTCAGCCCCTCTTTTTCTCCCCCTCTGTTTCAGCCCCTCTATTTCTCGCACTCTGTTTCAGCCCCTCTGTTTCAGCCCCACTGTGTCAGCCCCTCTGTTTCAGCCACTCTGTTTCTCGCCCTCTGTTTCTCTTCCTCTGTTTCTCGCCCTCTGTTTCAGCCCCTCTGTTTCTCGCCCTCTGTTTCAGCCCCTCTGTTTCACACCCTCTGTTTTAGCCCCTCTGTTTCAGCCCCTCTGTTTCAGCCCCTCTGTTTCAGCCCCTCTGTTTCCCGCCCTCTGTTTCAGCCCCTCTGTTTCTTGACCTCTGTTTCAGCCCCTCTGTTTCACGCCCTCTGTTTCAGCCCCTCTGTTTCAGCCCCTCTGTTTCAGCCCCTCTGTTTCAGCCCCTCTGTTTCAGTCACTCTGTTTCTCACCCTCTGTTTCTGCCCGTCTGTTTCTCGCCCTCTGTTTCAGCCCCTCTGTTTCTCGCCCTCTGTTTCAGCCCCTCTGTTTCTCGCCCTCTGTTTCAGACCCTCTGATTCAGCCCCTCTGTTTCAGCCCCTCTGAATCAGCCCCTCTGATTCAGCCCCTCTGTTTCAGCCCCTCTGTTTCAGCCCCTCTGTTTCTCGCCCTCTGTTTCAGCCCCTCTGTTTCAGCCCCACTGTGTCAGCCCCTCTGTTTCAGCCCCTCTATTTGTCGCCCTCTGTTTCAGCCCCTCTGTTTCAGCCCCACTGTGTCAGCCCCATTGTTTCAGCCCCTCTGTTTCTCGCCCTCTGTTTCAGCCTCTCTGTTTCTCGCCCTCTGTTTCAGCCCCTCTGTTTCTCGCCCTCTGTATCAGCCCCTCTGTTTCAGCCCCTCTGTTTCAGTCGCTCTGTTTCTCGCCCTCTGTTTCTCGCCCTCTGTTTCAGCCCCTCTGTTTCTCGCCCTCTGTTTCAGCCCCTCTGTTTCTCGCCCTCTGTTTCAGCCCCTCTGTTTCAGCTCCTCTCTTTCAGCCACTCTGTTTCAGCACCTCTGTTTCTCGCCCTCTGTTTCAGCCCCTCTGTTTCTTGCCCTCTGTTTCAGCCCCTCTGTTTCTCGCCCTCTGTTTCAGCCTCTCTGTTTCAGCCCCTCTGTTTCAGCCCCTCTGTTTCTCGCCCTCTGTTTCAGCCCCTCTGTTTCTCGCCCTCTGTTTCAGCCCCTCTGTTTCAGCCCCTCTGTTTCAGTCCCTCTGTTTCTCGCCCTCTGTTTCTCGCCCTCTGTTTCAGCCCCTCTGTTTCTCGCCCTCTGTTTCAGTCCCTCTGTTTCTCGCCCTCTGTTTCAGCCCCTCTAATTCTCGCCCTCTGTTTCAGCCCCTCTGTTTCAGCCCCACTGTGTCAGCCCCTCTGTTTCAGACCCTCTGTTTCTCGCGCTCTGTTTCAGCCCCTCTGTTTCTCGCCCTCTGTTTCAGCCCCTCTGTTTCTCGCCCTCTGTTTCAGCCCCTCTGATTCAGCCCCTCTGTTTCAGCCCCTCTGAATCAGCCCCTCTGATTCAGCCCCTCTGTTCCAGCCCCTCTGTTTCAGCTCCTCTGTTTCTCACCCTCTGTTTCAGCCCCTCTGTTTCTCACCCTCTGTTTCAGCCCCTCTGTTTCAGCCCCTCTGTTTCTCGCCCTCTGTTTCAGCCCCTCTGTTTCTCGCCCTCTGTTTCAGCCCCTCTGATTCAGCCCCTCTGTTTCTCGCCCTCGGTTTCAGCCCCTCTGTTTCTCGCCCTCTGTTTCAGTCCCTCTGTTTCGCGCTCTCTGTTCCAGCCCCTCTGTTTCAGTCCCTCTGTTTCTCGCCCTCTGTTTCTGCACGTCTGTTTCTCGCCCTCTGTTTCAGCCCCTCTGTTTCTCCCCTTCTGTTTCAGCCCCTATGTTTCAGCCCCACTGTGTCAGCCCCTCTGTTTCAGCCCCTCTGTTTCTCGCCCTCTGTTTCAGCCCCTCTGTTTCTCGCCCTCTGATCCGGCCCCTCTGTTTCTCGCCCTCTGTTTCAGCCCCTCTGTTTCAGCCCCACTGTTTCAGTCCCTCTGTTTCTCGCCCTCTGTTTCTCGCCCTCTGTTTCAGCCCCTCTGTTTCTCGCCCTCTGTTTCAGCCCCTCTGTTTCTCGTCCTCTGTTTCAGCCCCTCTGTTTCAGCCCCTCTGTTTCAGCCCCTCTGTTTCTCGACCTCTGTTTCAGTCCCTCTGTTTCTCGCCCTGTTTCAGCCTCTCTATTTCTCGCACTCTGTTTCAGCCCATCTGTTTCAGCCCCACTGTGTCAGCCCCTCTGTTTCAGACCCTCTGTTTCTCGCCCTCTGTTTCAGCCCCTCTGTTTCTCGCCCTCTGGTTCAGCCCCTCTGTTTCTCGTGCTCTGTTTCAGCCCCTCTGTTTCAGCCCCTCTGTTTCAGTCCCTCTGTTTCTCGCCCTCTGTTTCTCGCCCTCTGTTTCAGCCCCTCTGTTTCTCGCCCTCTGTTTCAGCCCCTCTGTTTCTCGCCCTCTGTTTCAGCCCCTCTGTTTCAGCCCCTCTGTTTCAGCCCCTCCGTTTCTCGCCCTCTGTTTCAGCCCCTCTGTTTCTCGCCCTCTGTTACAGCCCCTCTGTTTCTCACCCTCTGTTTCAGTCCCTCTGTTTCGCGCTCTCTGTTTCAGCCCCTCTGTTTCAGTCCCTCTGTTTCTCGCCCTCTGTTTCTGCCCATCTGTTTCTCGCCCTCTGTTTCAGCCGCTCTATTTCTCGCCCTCTGTTTCAGCCCCTCTGTTTCTCCCTCTCTGTTTCAGCCCCTCTATTTCTCGCCCTCTGTTTCAGCCCCTCTGTTTCAGCCCCACTGTGTCAGCCCCTCTGTTTCAGCCACTCTGTTTCTCGCCCTCTGTTTCAGCCCCTCTGATTCAGCCCCTCTGTTTCAGTCCCTCTGTTTCTCGCCCTCTGTTTCTCGCCCTCTGTTTCAGCCCCTCTGTTTCTCGCCCTCTGTTTCAGCCCCTCTGTTTCTCGCCCTCTGTTTTAGCCCCTCTGTTTCAGCCCCTCTGTTTCAGCCCCTCTGTTTCAGCCCCTCTGTTTCCCGCCCTCTGTTTCAGCCCCTCTGTTTCTTGACCTCTGTTTCAGCCCCTCTGTTTCTCGCCCTCTGTTTCAGTCTCTCTGTTTCAGCCCCTCTGTTTCTCGCCCTCTGATTCAGCCCCTCTGTTTCAGCACCTCTGTTTCAGTCACTCTGTTTCTCGCCCTCTGTTTCTAACCCACTGTTTCAGCCCCTCTGTTTCTCGACCTCTGTTTCAGTCACTCTGTTTCTCGCCCTCTGTTTCTAACCCACTGTTTCAGCCCCTCTGTTTCTTGACCTCTGTTTCAGCCCCTCTGTTTCTCGCCCTCTGTTTCAGTCTCTCTGTTTCAGCCCCTCTGTTTCTCGCCCTCTGATTCAGCCCCTCTGTTTTAGCCCCTCTGTTTCAGCCCCTCTGTTTCAGCCCCTCTGTTTCAGCCCCTCTGTTTCCCGCCCTCTGTTTCAGCCCCTCTGTTTCTTGACCTCTGTTTCAGCCCCTCTGTTTCTCGCCCTCTGTTTCAGTCTCTCTGTTTCAGCCCCTCTGTTTCTCGCCCTCTGATTCAGCCCCTCTGTTTCAGCACCTCTGTTTCAGTCACTCTGTTTCTCGCCCTCTGTTTCAGCCCCTCTGTTTCTCGCCCTCTGTTTCAGCCCCTCTGTTTCTCGTCCTCTGTTTCAGCCCCTCTGTTTCAGCCCCTCTGTTTCAGTCCCTCTGTTTCTCGCCCTCTGTTTCAGCCCCTCTGTTTCAGCCCCTCTGTTTCAGCCCCTCCGTTTCTCGCCCTCTGTTTCAGCCCCTCTGTTTCTCGCCCTCTGTTACAGCCCCTCTGTTTCTCACCCTCTGTTTCAGTCCCTCTGTTTCGCGCTCTCTGTTTCAGCCCCTCTGTTTCAGTCCCTCTGTTTCTCGCCCTCTGTTTCTGCCCGTCCGTTTCTCGCCCTCTGTTTCAGCCCCTCTGTTTCTCGCCCTCTGTTTCAGCCCCTCTGTTTCTCGCCCTCTGTTTCAGACCCTCTGATTCAGCCCCTCTGTTTCAGCCCCTCTGAATCAGCCCCTCTGATTCAGCCCCTCTGTTTCAGCCCCTCTGTTTCAGCCCCTCTGTTTCTCGCCCTCTGTTTCAGCCCCTCTGTTTCAGCCCCACAGTGTCAGCCCCTCTGTTTCAGCCCCTTTATTTGTCGCCCTCTGTTTCAGCCCCTCTGTTTCAGCCCCACTGTGTCAGCCCCATTGTTTCAGCCCCTCTGTTTCTCGCCCTCTGTTTCAGCCCCTCCGTTTCTCGCCCTCTGTTTCAGCCCCTCTGTTTCTCGCCCTCTGTTTCAGCCCCTCTGTTTCAGCCCCTCTGTTTCAGTCCCTCTGTTTCTCGCCCTCTGTTTCTCGCCCTCTGTTTCAGCCCCTCTGTTTCTCGCCCTCTGTTTCAGCCCCTCTGTTTCTCGCCCTCTGTTTCAGCCCCTCTGTTTCAGCTCCTCTCTTTCAGCCCCTCTGTTTCAGCCCCTCTATTTCTCGCCCTCTGTTTCAGCCCCTCTGTTTCTTGCCCTCTGTTTCAGCCCCTCTGTTTCTCGCCCTCTGTTTCAGCCTCTCTGTTTCAGCCCCTCTGTTTCAGCCACTCTGTTTCTCGCCCTCTGTTTCAGCCCCTCTGTTTCTCGCCCTCTGTTTCAGCCCCTCTGTTTCAGCCCCTCTGTTTCAGTCACTCTGTTTCTCACCCTCTGTTTCTGCCCGTCTGTTTCTCGCCCTCTGTTTCAGCCCCTCTGTTTCTCGCCCTCTGTTTCAGCCCCTCTGTTTCTCGCCCTCTGTTTCAGACCCTCTGATTCAGCCCCTCTGTTTCAGCCCCTCTGAATCAGCCCCTCTGATTCAGCCCCTCTGTTTCAGCCCCTCTGTTTCAGCCCCTCTGTTTCTCGCCCTCTGTTTCAGCCCCTCTGTTTCAGCCCCACAGTGTCAGCCCCTCTGTTTCAGCCCCTCTATTTGTAGCCCTCTGTTTCAGCCCCTCTGTTTCAGCCCCACTGTGTCAGCCCCATTGTTTCAGCCCCTCTGTTTCTCGCCCTCTGTTTCAGCCTCTCTGTTTCTCGCCCTCTGTTTCAGCCCCTCTGTTTCTCGCCCTCTGTTTCAGCCCCTCTGTTTCAGCCCCTCTGTTTCAGTCGCTCTGTTTCTCGCCCTCTGTTTCTCGCCCTCTGTTTCAGCCCCTCTGTTTCTCGCCCTCTGTTTCAGCCCCTCTGTTTCTCGCCCTCTGTTTCAGCCCCTCTGTTTCAGCTCCTCTCTTTCAGCCCCTCTGTTTCAGACCCTCTGTTTCTCGCCCTCTGTTTCAGCACCTCTGTTTCTTGCCCTCTGTTTCAGCCCCTCTGTTTCTCGCCCTCTGTTTCAGCCTCTCTGTTTCAGCCCCTCTATTTCAGCCCCTCTGTTTCTCGCCCTCTGTTTCAGCCCCTCTGTTTCTCGCCCTCTGTTTCAGCCCCTCTGTTTCAGCCCCTCTGTTTCAGTCCCTCTGTTTCTCGCCCTCTGTTTCTCGCCCTCTGTTTCAGCCCCTCTGTTTCTCGCCCTCTGTTTCAGTCCCTCTGTTTCTCGCCCTCTGTTTCAGCCCCTCTAATTCTCGCCCTCTGTTTCAGCCCCTCTGTTTCAGCCCCACTGTGTCAGCCCCTCTGTTTCAGACCCTCTGTTTCTCGCGCTCTGTTTCAGCCCCTCTGTTTCTCGCCCTCTGTTTCAGCCCCTCTGTTTCTCGCCCTCTGTTTCAGCCCCTCTGATTCAGCCCCTCTGTTTCAGCCCCTCTGAATCAGCCCCTCTGATTCAGTCCCTCTGTTTCTCGCCCTCTGTTTCAGCCCCTCTAATTCTCGCCCTCTGTTTCAGCCCCTCTGTTTCAGCCCCACTGTGTCAGCCCCTCTGTTTCAGACCCTCTGTTTCTCGCGCTCTGTTTCAGCCCCTCTGTTTCTCGCCCTCTGTTTCAGCCCCTCTGTTTCTCGCCCTCTGTTTCAGCCCCTCTGTTTCAGCCCCTCTGTTTCAGTCGCTCTGTTTCTCGCCCTCTGTTTCTCGCCCTCTGTTTCAGCCCCTCTGTTTCTCGCCCTCTGTTTCAGCCCCTCTGTTTCTCGCCCTCTGTTTCAGCCCCTCTGTTTCAGCTCCTCTCTTTCAGCCACTCTGTTTCAGCCCCTCTGTTTCTCGCCCTCTGTTTCAGCCCCTCTGTTTCTTGCCCTCTGTTTCAGCCCCTCTGTTTCTCGCCCTCTGTTTCAGCCTCTCTGTTTCAGCCCCTCTGTTTCAGCCCTTCTGTTTCTCGCCCTCTGTTTCAGCCCCTCTGTTTCTCGCCCTCTGTTTCAGCCCCTCTGTTTCAGCCCCTCTGTTTCAGTCCCTCTGTTTCTCGCCCTCTGTTTCTCGCCCTCTGTTTCAGCCCCTCTGTTTCTCGCCCTCTGTTTCAGTCCCTCTGTTTCTCGCCCTCTGTTTCAGCCCCTCTAATTCTCGCCCTCTGTTTCAGCCCCTCTGTTTCAGCCCCACTGTGTCAGCCCCTCTGTTTCAGACCCTCTGTTTCTCGCGCTCTGTTTCAGCCCCTCTGTTTCTCGCCCTCTGTTTCAGCCCCTCTGTTTCTCGCCCTCTGTTTCAGCCCCTCTGATTCAGCCCCTCTGTTTCAGCCCCTCTGAATCAGCCCCTCTGATTCAGCCCCTCGGTTTCAGCCCCTCTGTTTCAGCTCCTCTGTTTCTCACCCTCTGTTTCAGCCCCTCTGTTTCTCACCCTCTGTTTCAGCCCCTCTGTTTCAGCCCCTCTGTTTCTCGCCCTCTGTTTCAGCCCCTCTGTTTCTCGCCCTCTGTTTCAGCCCCTCTGATTCAGCCCCTCTGTTTCGCGCTCTCTGTTCCAGCCCCTCTGTTTCAGTCCCTCTGTTTCTCGCCCTCTGTTTCTGCACGTCTGTTTCTCGCCCTCTGTTTCAGCCCCTCTGTTTCTCCCCTTCTGTTTCAGCCCCTATGTTTCAGCCCCACTGTGTCAGCCCCTCTGTTTCAGCCCCTCTGTTTCTCGCCCTCTGTTTCAGCCCCTCTGTTTCTCGCCCTCTGATCCGGCCCCTCTGTTTCTCGCCCTCTGTTTCAGCCCCTCTGTTTCAGCCCCACTGTTTCAGTCCCTCTGTTTCTCGCCCTCTGTTTCTCGCCCTCTGTTTCAGCCCCTCTGTTTCTCGCCCTCTGTTTCAGCCCCTCTGTTTCTCGTCCTCTGTTTCAGCCCCTCTGTTTCAGCCCCTCTGTTTCAGCCCCTCTGTTTCTCGACCTCTGTTTCAGTCCCTCTGTTTCTCGCCCTGTTTCAGCCTCTCTATTTCTCGCACTCTGTTTCAGCCCATCTGTTTCAGCCCCACTGTGTCAGCCCCTCTGTTTCAGACCCTCTGTTTCTCGCCCTCTGTTTCAGCCCCTCTGTTTCTCGCCCTCTGTTTCAGCCCCTCTGTTTCTCGTCCTCTGTTTCAGCCCCTCTGTTTCAGCCCCTCTGTTTCAGTCCCTCTGTTTCTCGCCCTCTGTTTCTCGCCCTCTGTTTCAGCCCCTCTGTTTCTCGCCCTCTGTTTCAGCCCCTCTGTTTCTCGCCCTCTGTTTCAGCCCCTCTGTTTCAGCCCCTCTGTTTCAGCCCCTCCGTTTCTCGCCCTCTGTTTCAGCCCCTCTGTTTCTCGCCCTCTGTTACAGCCCCTCTGTTTCTCACCCTCTGTTTCAGTCCCTCTGTTTCGCGCTCTCTGTTTCAGCCCCTCTGTTTAAGTCCCTCTGTTTCTCGCCCTCTGTTTCTGCCCATCTGTTTCTCGCCCTCTGTTTCAGCCGCTCTATTTCTCGCCCTCTGTTTCAGCCCCTCTGTTTCTCACCCTCTGTTTCAGCCCCTCTGTTTCTCCCCCTCTGTTTCAGCCCCTCTATTTCTCGCCCTCTGTTTCAGCCCCTCTGTTTCAGCCCCACTGTGTCAGCCCCTCTGTTTCAGCCACTCTGTTTCTCGCCCTCTGTTTCAGCCCCTCTGATTCAGCCCCTCTGTTTCAGTCCCTCTGTTTCTCGCCCTCTGTTTCTCGCCCTCTGTTTCAGCCCCTCTGTTTCTCGCCCTCTGTTTCAGCCCCTCTGTTTCTCGCCCTCTGTTTTAGCCCCTCTGTTTCAGCCCCTCTGTTTCAGCCCCTCTGTTTCAGCCCCTCTGTTTCCCGCCCTCTGTTTCAGCCCCTCTGTTTCTTGACCTCTGTTTCAGCCCCTCTGTTTCTCGCCCTCTGTTTCAGTCTCTCTGTTTCAGCCCCTCTGTTTCTCGCCCTCTGATTCAGCCCCTCTGTTTCAGCACCTCTGTTTCAGTCACTCTGTTTCTCGCCCTCTGTTTCTAACCCACTGTTTCAGCCCCTCTGTTTCTCGACCTCTGTTTCAGTCCCTCTGTTTCTCGCCCTCTGTTTCAGCCTCTCTATTTCTCGCACTCTGTTTCAGCCCATCTGTTTCAGCCCCACTGTGTCAGCCCCTCTGTTTCAGACCCTCTGTTTCTCGCCCTCTGTTTCAGCCCCTCTGTTTCTCGCCCTCTGTTTCAGCCCCTCTGTTTCTCGTCCTCTGTTTCAGCCCCTCTGTTTCAGCCCCTCTGTTTCAGTCCCTCTGTTTCTCGCCCTCTGTTTCAGCCCCTCTGTTTCAGCCCCTCTGTTTCAGCCCCTCCGTTTCTCGCCCTCTGTTTCAGCCCCTCTGTTTCTCGCCCTCTGTTACAGCCCCTCTGTTTCTCACCCTCTGTTTCAGTCCCTCTGTTTCGCGCTCTCTGTTTCAGCCCCTCTGTTTCAGTCCCTCTGTTTCTCGCCCTCTGTTTCTGCCCGTCCGTTTCTCGCCCTCTGTTTCAGCCCCTCTGTTTCTCGCCCTCTGTTTCAGCCCCTCTGTTTCTCGCCCTCTGTTTCAGACCCTCTGATTCAGCCCCTCTGTTTCAGCCCCTCTGAATCAGCCCCTCTGATTCAGCCCCTCTGTTTCAGCCCCTCTGTTTCAGCCCCTCTGTTTCTCGCCCTCTGATTCAGCCCCTCTGTTTCAGCCCCACAGTGTCAGCCCCTCTGTTTCAGCCCCTCTATTTGTCGCCCTCTGTTTCAGCCCCTCTGTTTCAGCCCCACTGTGTCAGCCCCATTGTTTCAGCCCCTCTGTTTCTCGCCCTCTGTTTCAGCCCCTCTGTTTCTCGCCCTCTGTTTCAGCCCCTCTGTTTCTCGCCCTCTGTTTCAGCCCCTCTGTTTCAGCCCCTCTGTTTCAGTCCCTCTGTTTCTCGCCCTCTGTTTCTCGCCCTCTGTTTCAGCCCCTCTGTTTCTCGCCCTCTGTTTCAGCCCCTCTGTTTCTCGCCCTCTGTTTCAGCCCCTCTGTTTCAGCTCCTCTCTTTCAGCCCCTCTGTTTCAGCCCCTCTATTTCTCGCCCTCTGTTTCAGCCCCTCTGTTTCTTGCCCTCTGTTTCAGCCCCTCTGTTTCTCGCCCTCTGTTTCAGCCTCTCTGTTTCAGCCCCTCTGTTTCAGCCACTCTGTTTCTCGCCCTCTGTTTCAGCCCCTCTGTTTCTCGCCCTCTGTTTCAGCCCCTCTGTTTCAGCCCCTCTGTTTCAGTCACTCTGTTTCTCACCCTCTGTTTCTGCCCGTCAGTTTCTCGCCCTCTGTTTCAGCCCCTCTGTTTCTCGCCCTCTGTTTCAGCCCCTCTGTTTCTCGCCCTCTGTTTCAGACCCTCTGATTCAGCCCCTCTGTTTCAGCCCCTCTGAATCAGCCCCTCTGATTCAGCCCCTCTGTTTCAGCCCCTCTGTTTCTCGCCCTCTGTTTCAGCCCCTCTGTTTCAGCGCCACAGTGTCAGCCCCTCTGTTTCAGCCCCTCTATTTGTCGCCCTCTGTTTCAGCCCCTCTGTTTCAGCCCCACTGTGTCAGCCCCATTGTTTCAGCCCCTCTGTTTCTCGCCCTCTGTTTCAGCCTCTCTGTTTCTCGCCCTCTGTTTCAGCCCCTCTGTTTCTCGCCCTCTGTTTCAGCCCCTCTGTTTCAGCCCCTCTGTTTCAGTCACTCTGTTTCTCGCCCTCTGTTTCTCGCCCTCTGTTTCAGCCCCTCTGTTTCTCGCCCTCTGTTTCAGCCCCTCTGTTTCTCGCCCTCTGTTTCAGCCCCTCTGTTTCAGCTCCTCTCTTTCAGCCCCTCTGTTTCAGCCCCTCTGTTTCTCGCCCTCTGTTTCAGCCCCTCTGTTTCTTGCCCTCTGTTTCAGCCCCTCTGTTTCTCGCCCTCTGTTTCAGCCTCTCTGTTTCAGCCCCTCTATTTCAGCCCCTCTGTTTCTCGCCCTCTGTTTCAGCCCCTCTGTTTCTCGCTCTCTGTTTCAGCCCCTCTGTTTCAGCCCCTCTGTTTCAGTCCCTCTGTTTCTCGCCCTCTGTTTCTCGCCCTCTGTTTCAGCCCCTCTGTTTCTCGCCCTCTGTTTCAGTCCCTCTGTTTCTCGCCCTCTGTTTCAGCCCCTCTAATTCTCGCCCTCTGTTTCAGCCCCTCTGTTTCAGCCCCACTGTGTCAGCCCCTCTGTTTCAGACCCTCTGTTTCTCGCGCTCTGTTTCAGCCCCTCTGTTTCTCGCCCTCTCTTTCAGCCCCTCTGTTTCTCGCCCTCTGTTTCAGCCCCTCTGATTCAGCCCCTCTGTTTCAGCCCCTCTGAATCAGCCCCTCTGATTCAGCCCCTCTGTTTCGGCCCCTCTGTTTCAGCTCCTCTGTTTCTCACCCTCTGTTTCAGCCCCTCTGTTTCTCACCCTCTGTTTCAGCCCCTCTGTTTCAGCCCCTCTGTTTCTCGCCCTCTGTTTCAGCCCCTCTGTTTCTCGCCCTCTGTTTCAGCCCCTCTGATTCAGCCCCTCTGTTTCTCGCCCTCTGTTTCAGCCCCTCTGTTTCTCGCCCTCTGTTTCAGTCCCTCTGTTTCGCGCTCTCTGTTCCAGCCCCTCTGTTTCAGTCCCTCTGTTTCTCGCCCTCTGTTTCTGCACGTCTGTTTCTCGCCCTCTGTTTCAGCCCCTCTGTTTCTCCCCTTCTGTTTCAGCCCCTCTGTTTCAGTCCCTCTGTTTCTCGCCCTCTGTTTCTGCACGTCTGTTTCTCGCCCTCTGTTTCAGCCCCTCTGTTTCTCGCCCTCTGTTTCAGCCCCTCTGTTTCTCGCCCTCTGTTTCAGCCCCTCTGTTTCTCGCCCTCTGTTTCATCCCCTCTGTTTCTCGCCCTCTGTTTCAGCCCCTCTGTTTCAGCCCCTCTGATTCAGCCCGTCTGATTCAGCCCCTCTGTTTCTCGCCCTTTGTTTCAGCCACTCTGTTTCAGCCCCACTGTTTATTGCCCTCTGTTTCAGCCCCTCTGTTTCTCGCCCTCTGTTTAAGCCCCTCTGTTTCTCGCCCTCTGTTTCAGCCCCTGTTTCTCGCCCTCTGTTTCAGCCCCTCTGTTTCAGCCCCACTGTGTCAGCCGCTCTATTTCAGTCCCTCTGTTTCTCGCCCTCTGTTTCTGCGCATCTGTTTCTCGCCCTCTGTTTCAGCCCCTCCGTTTCTCGCCCTCTGTTTCAGCCCCTCTGTTTCTCGCCCTCTGTTTCAGCCCCTCTGATTCAGCCCCTCTGTTTCAGCACCTCTGAATCAGTCCCTCTGATTCAGCACCTCTGTTTCAGCCCCTCTGTTTCTCACCCTCTGTTTCAGCCCCTCTGTTTCAGCCCCTCTGTTTCTCGCCCTCTGTTTCAGCCCCTCTGTTTCTCGCCCTCTGTTTCAGACCCTCTGATTCAGCCCCTCTGTTTCTCGCCCTCTGTTTCAGCCCCTCTGATTCTCGCCCTCTTTTTCAGCCCCTCTGTTTCTTGCCCTCTGTTTCAGCCCCTCTGTTTCAGCCCCTCTGTTTCAGCCCCTCTGTTTCTCGCCCTCTGTTTCAGCCCCTCTGTTTCTCACCCTCTGTTTCAGCCCCTCTTTTTCTCCCCCTCTGTTTCAGCCCCTCTATTTCTCGCACTCTGTTTCAGCCCCTCTGTTTCAGCCCCACTGTGTCAGCCCCTCTGTTTCAGCCACTCTGTTTCTCGCCCTCTGTTTCAGCCCCTCTGTTTCAACCCCTCTGTTTCAGTCCCTCTGTTTCTCTTCCTCTGTTTCTCGCCCTCTGTTTCAGCCCCTCTGTTTCTCGCCCTCTGTTTCAGCCCCTCTGTTTCACGCCCTCTGTTTTAGCCCCTCTGTTTCAGCCCCTCTGTTTCTGCCCCTCTGTTTCAGCCCCTCTGTTTCCCGCCCTCTGTATCAGCCCCTCTGTTTCTTGACCTCTGTTTCAGCCCCTCTGTTTCTCGCCCTCTGTTTCAGCCCCTCTGTTTCAGCCCCTCTGTTTCAGCCCCTCTGTTTCAGCCCCTCTGTTTCAGTCACTCTGTTTCTCACCCTCTGTTTCTGCCCGTCTGTTTCTCGCCCTCTGTTTCAGCCCCTCTGTTTCTCGCCCTCTGTTTCAGCCCCTCTGTTTCTCGCCCTCTGTTTCAGACCCTCTGATTCAGCCCCTCTGTTTCAGCCCCTCTGAATCAGCCCCTCTGATTCAGCCCCTCTGTTTCAGCCCCGCTGTTTCAGCCCCTCTGTTTCTCGCCCTCTGTTTCAGCCCCTCTGATTCAGCCCCACAGTGTCAGCCCCTCTGTTTCAGCCCCTCTATTTGTCGCCCTCTGTTTCAGCCCCTCTGTTTCAGCCCCACTGTGTCAGCCCCATTGTTTCAGCCCCTCTGTTTCTCGCCCTCTGTTTCAGCCTCTCTGTTTCTCGCCCTCTGTTTCAGCCCCTCTGTTTCTCGCCCTCTGTTTCAGCCCCTCTGTTTCAGTCGCTCTGTTTCTCGCCCTCTGTTTCTCGCTCTCTGTTTCAGCCCCTCTGTTTCTCGCCCTCTGTTTCAGCCCCTCTGTTTCTCGCCCTCTGTTTCAGCCCCTCTGTTTCAGCTCCTCTCTTTCAGCCACTCTGTTTCAGCCCCTCTGTTTCTCGCCCTCTGTTTCAGCCCCTCTGTTTCTTGCCCTCTGTTTCAGCCCCTCTGTTTCTCGCCCTCTGTTTCAGCCTCTCTGTTTCAGCCCCTCTGTTTCAGCCCCTCTGTTTCTCGCCCTCTGTTTCAGCCCCTCTGTTTCAGCCCCTCTGTTTCAGTCCCTCTGTTTCTCGCCCTCTGTTTCTCGCCCTCTGTTTCAGCCCCTCTGTTTCTCGCCCTGTGTTTCAGTCCCTCTGTTTCTCGCCCTCTGTTTCAGCCCCTCTAATTCTCGCCCTCTGTTTCAGCCCCTCTGTTTCAACCCCACTGTGTCAGCCCCTCTGTTTCAGACCCTCTGTTTCTCGCGCTCTGTTTCAGCCCCTCTGTTTCTCGCCCTCTGTTTCAGCCCCTCTGTTTCTCGCCCTCTGTTTCAGCCCCTCTGATTCAGCCCCTCTGTTTCAGCCCCTCTGAATCAGCCCCTCTGATTCAGCCCCTCTGTTTCAGCCCCTCTGTTTCAGCTCCTCTGTTTCTCACCCTCAGTTTCAGCCCCTCTGTTTTTCACCCTCTGTTTCAGCCCCTCTGTTTCAGCCGCTCTGTTTCTCGCCCTCTGTTTCAGCCCCTCTGTTTCTCGCCCTCTGTTTCAGCCCCTCTGATTCAGCCCCTCTGTTTCTCGCCCTCTGTTTCAGCCCCTCTGTTTCTCGCCCTCTGTTTCAGTCCCTCTGTTTCACGCTCTCTGTTCCAGCCCCTCTGTTTCAGTCCCTCTGTTTCTCGCCCTCTGTTTCTGCAAGTCTGTTTCTCGCCCTCTGTTTCAGCCCCTCTGTTTCTCCCCTTCTGTTTCAGCCCCTCTGTTTCAGTCCCTCTGTTTCTCGCCCTCTGTTTCTGCACGTCTGTTTCTCGCCCTCTGTTTCAGACCCTCTGTTTCTCGCCCTCTGTTTCAGCCCCTCTGTTTCTCGCCCTCTGTTTCAGCCCCTCTGATTCAGCCCCTCTGTTTCAGCCCCTCTGAATCAGCCCATCTCATTCAGCCCCTCTGTTCCAGCCCCTGTGTTTCAGCCCCTCTATTTCATCCCCTCTGTTTCTCGCCCTCTGTTTCTCACCCTCTGCTTCACGCCCTCTGTTACAGCCCCTCCCTTTTTCGCCCTCTGTTTCAGCCCCTCTGTTTCTTGCCCTCTGTTTCAGCCCCTCTGTTTCTCGCCCTCTGTTTCAGCCTCTCTGTTTCAGCCCCTCTGTTTCAGCCCCTCTGTTTCTCGCCCTCTGTTTCAGCCCCTCTGTTTCAGCCCCTCTGTTTCAGTCCCTCTGTTTCTCGCCCTCTGTTTCTCGCCCTCTGTTTCAGCCCCTCTGTTTCTCGCCCTGTGTTTCAGTCCCTCTGTTTCTCGCCCTCTGTTTCAGCCCCTCTAATTCTCGCCCTCTGTTTCAGCCCCTCTGTTTCAACCCCACTGTGTCAGCCCCTCTGTTTCAGACCCTCTGTTTCTCGCGCTCTGTTTCAGCCCCTCTGTTTCTCGCCCTCTGTTTCAGCCCCTCTGTTTCTCGCCCTCTGTTTCAGCCCCTCTGATTCAGCCCCTCTGTTTCAGCCCCTCTGAATCAGCCCCTCTGATTCAGCCCCTCTGTTTCAGCCCCTCTGTTTCAGCTCCTCTGTTTCTCACCCTCTGTTTCAGCCCCTCTGTTTTTCACCCTCTGTTTCAGCCCCTCTGTTTCAGCCGCTCTGTTTCTCGCCCTCTGTTTCAGCCCCTCTGTTTCTCGCCCTCTGTTTCAGCCCCTCTGATTCAGCCCCTCTGTTTCTCGCCCTCTGTTTCAGCCCCTCTGTTTCTCGCCCTCTGTTTCAATCCCTCTTTTTCACGCTCTCTGTTCCAGCCCCTCTGTTTCAGTCCCTCTGTTTCTCGCCCTCTGTTTCTGCACGTCTGTTTCTCGCCCTCTGTTTCAGCCCCTCTGTTTCTCCCCTTCTGTTTCAGCCCCTCTGTTTCAGTCCCTCTGTTTCTCGCCCTCTGTTTCTGCACGTCTGTTTCTCGCCCTCTGTTTCAGACCCTCTGTTTCTCGCCCTCTGTTTCAGCCCCTCTGTTTCTCGCCCTCTGTTTCAGCCCCTCTGATTCAGCCCCTCTGTTTCAGCCCCTCTGAATCAGCCCATCTCATTCAGCCCCTCTGTTTCAGCCCCTGTGTTTCAGCCCCTCTATTTCATCCCCTCTGTTTCTCGCCCTCTGTTTCTCACCCTCTGCTTCACGCCCTCTGTTACAGCCCCTCCCTTTTTCGCCCTCTGTTTCAGCCCCTCTGTTTCTCGCCCTCTGTTTCATCCCCTCTGTTTCTCGCCCTCTGTTTCAGCCCCTCTGTTTCAGCCCCTCTGATTCAGCCCGTCTGATTCAGCCCCTCTGTTTCTCGCCCTTTGTTTCAGCCACTCTGTTTCAGCCCCTCTGTTTCTCGCCCTCTGTTTAAGCCCCTCTGTTTCTCGCCCTCTGTTTCAGCCCCTGTTTCTCGCCCTCTGTTTCAGCCCCTCTGTTTCAGCCCCACTGTGTCAGCCCCTCTGTTTCAGTCCCTCTGTTTCTCGCCCTCTGTTTCTGCGCATCTGTTTCTCGCCCTCTGTTTCAGCCCCTCCGTTTCTCGCCCTCTGTTTCAGCCCCTCTGTTTCTCGCCCTCTGTTTCAGCCCCTCTGATTCAGCCCCTCTGTTTCAGTACCTCTGAATCAGTCCCTCTGATTCAGCACCTCTGTTTCAGTCCCTCTGTTTCTCACCCTCTGTTTCAGCCCCTCTGTTTCAGCCCCTCTGTTTCTCGCCCTCTGTTTCAGCCCCTCTGTTTCTCGCCCTCTGTTTCAGACCCTCTGATTCAGCCCCTCTGTTTCTCGCCCTCTGTTTCAGCCCCTCTGATTCTCGCCCTCTTTTTCAGCCCCTCTGTTTCTTGCCCTCTGTTTCAGCCCCTCTGTTTCAGCCCCTCTGTTTCAGCCCCTCTGTTTCTCGCCCTCTGTTTCAGCCCCTCTGTTTCTCACCCTCTGTTTCAGCCCCTCTTTTTCTCCCCCTCTGTTTCAGCCCCTCTATTTCTCGCACTCTGTTTCAGCCCCTCTGTTTCAGCCCCACTGTGTCAGCCCCTCTGTTTCAGCCACTCTGTTTCTCGCCCTCTGTTTCAGCCCCTCTGTTTCAGCCCCTCTGTTTCAGTCCCTCTGTTTCTCTTCCTCTGTTTCTCGCCCTCTGTTTCAGCCCCTCTGTTTCTCGCCCTCTGTTTCAGCCCCTCTGTTTCACGCCCTCTGTTTTAGCCCCTCTGTTTCAGCCCCTCTGTTTCAGCCCCTCTGTTTCAGCCCCTCTGTTTCCCGCCCTCTGTTTCAGCCCATCTGTTTCTTGACCTCTGTTTCAGCCCCTCTGTTTCTCGCCCTCTGTTTCAGCCCCTCTGTTTCAGCCCCTCTGTTTCAGCCCCTCTGTTTCAGTCACTCTGTTTCTCACCCTCTGTTTCTGCCCGTCTGTTTCTCGCCCTCTGTTTCAGCCCCTCTGTTTCTCGCCCTCTGTTTCAGCCCCTCTGTTTCTCGCCCTCTGTTTCAGACCCTCTGATTCAGCCCCTCTGTTTCAGCCCCTCTGAATCAGCCCCTCTGATTCAGCCCCTCTGTTTCAGCCCCGCTGTTTCAGCCCCTCTGTTTCTCGCCCTCTGTTTCAGCCCCTCTGTTTCAGCCCCACAGTGTCAGCCCCTCTGTTTCAGCCCCTCTATTTGTCGCCCTCTGTTTCAGCCCCTCTGTTTCAGCCCCACTGTGTCAGCCCCATTGTTTCAGCCCCTCTGTTTCTCGCCCTCTGTTTCAGCCTCTCTGTTTCTCGCCCTCTGTTTCAGCCCCTCTGTTTCTCGCCCTCTGTTTCAGCCCCTCTGTTTCAGCCCCTCTGTTTCAGTCGCTCTGTTTCTCGCCCTCTGTTTCTCGCCCTCTGTTTCAGCCCCTCTGTTTCTCGCCCTCTGTTTCAGCCCCTCTGTTTCTCGCCCTCTGTTTCAGCCCCTCTGTTTCAGCTCCTCTCTTTCAGCCACTCTGTTTCAGCCCCTCTGTTTCTCGCCCTCTGTTTCAGCCCCTCTGTTTCTTGCCCTCTGTTTCAGCCCCTCTGTTTCTCGCCCTCTGTTTCAGCCTCTCTGTTTCAGCCCCTCTGTTTCAGCCCCTCTGTTTCTCGCCCTCTGTTTCAGCCCCTCTGTTTCTCGCCCTCTGTTTCAGCCCCTCTGTTTCAGCCCCTCTGTTTCAGTCCCTCTGTTTCTCGCCCTCTGTTTCTCGCCCTCTGTTTCAGCCCCTCTGTTTCTCGCCCTCTGTTTCAGTCCCTCTGTTTCTCGCCCTCTGTTTCAGCCCCTCTAATTCTCGCCCTCTGTTTCAGCCCCTCTGTTTCAGCCCCACTGTGTCAGCCCCTCTGTTTCAGACCCTCTGTTTCTCGCGCTCTGTTTCAGCCCCTCTGTTTCTCGCCCTCTGTTTCAGCCCCTCTGTTTCTCGCCCTCTGTTTCAGCCCCTCTGATTCAGCCCCTCTGTTTCAGCCCCTCTGAATCAGCCCCTCTGATTCAGCCCCTCTGTTTCAGCCCCTCTGTTTCAGCTCCTCTGTTTCTCACCCTCTGTTTCAGCCCCTCTGTTTCTCACCCTCTGTTTCAGCCCCTCTGTTTCAGCCCCTCTGTTTCTCGCTCTCTGTTTCAGCCCCTCTGTTTCTCGCCCTCTGTTTCAGCCCCTCTGATTCAGCCCCTCTGTTTCTCGCCCTCTGTTTCAGCCCCTCTGTTTCTCGCCCTCTGTTTCAGTCCCTCTGTTTCGCGCTCTCAGTTCCAGCCCCTCTGTTTCAGTCCCTCTGTTTCTCGCCCTCTGTTTCTGCACGTCTGTTTCTCGCCCTCTGTTTCAGCCCCTCTGTTTCTCCCCTTCTGTTTCAGCCCCTATGTTTCAGCCCCACTGTGTCAGCCCCTCTGTTTCAGCCCCTCTGTTTCTCGCCCTCTGTTTCAGCCCCTCTGTTTCTCGCCCTCTGATCCGGCCCCTCTGTTTCTCGCCCTCTGTTTCAGCCCCTCTGTTTCAGCCCCACTGTTTCAGTCCCTCTGTTTCTCGCCCTCTGTTTCTCGCCCTCTGTTTCAGCCCCTCTGTTTCTCGCCCTCTGTTTCAGCCCCTCTGTTTCTCGTCCTCTGTTTCAGCCCCTCTGTTTCAGCCCCTCTGTTTCAGCCCCTCTGTTTCTCGACCTCTGTTTCAGTCCCTCTGTTTCTCTCCCTGTTTCAGCCTCTCTATTTCTCGCACTCTGTTTCAGCCCATCTGTTTCAGCCCCACTGTGTCAGCCCCTCTGTTTCAGACCCTCTGTTTCTCGCCCTCTGTTTCAGCCCCTCTGTTTCTCACCCTCTGTTTCAGCCCCTCTGTTTCAGCCCCTCTGTTTCTCGCTCTCTGTTTCAGCCCCTCTGTTTCTCGCCCTCTGTTTCAGCCCCTCTGATTCAGCCCCTCTGTTTCTCGCCCTCTGTTTCAGCCCCTCTGTTTCTCGCCCTCTGTTTCAGTCCCTCTGTTTCGCGCTCTCAGTTCCAGCCCCTCTGTTTCAGTCCCTCTGTTTCTCGCCCTCTGTTTCTGCACGTCTGTTTCTCGCCCTCTGTTTCAGCCCCTCTGTTTCTCCCCTTCTGTTTCAGCCCCTATGTTTCAGCCCCACTGTGTCAGCCCCTCTGTTTCAGCCCCTCTGTTTCTCGCCCTCTGTTTCAGCCCCTCTGTTTCTCGCCCTCTGATCCGGCCCCTCTGTTTCTCGCCCTCTGTTTCAGCCCCTCTGTTTCAGCCCCACTGTTTCAGTCCCTCTGTTTCTCGCCCTCTGTTTCTCGCCCTCTGTTTCAGCCCCTCTGTTTCTCGCCCTCTGTTTCAGCCCCTCTGTTTCTCGTCCTCTGTTTCAGCCCCTCTGTTTCAGCCCCTCTGTTTCAGCCCCTCTGTTTCTCGACCTCTGTTTCAGTCCCTCTGTTTCTCTCCCTGTTTCAGCCTCTCTATTTCTCGCACTCTGTTTCAGCCCATCTGTTTCAGCCCCACTGTGTCAGCCCCTCTGTTTCAGACCCTCTGTTTCTCGCCCTCTGTTTCAGCCCCTCTGTTTCTCGCCCTCTGTTTCAGCCCCTCTGTTTCTCGTCCTCTGTTTCAGCCCCTCTGTTTCAGCCCCTCTGTTTCAGCCCCTCTGTTTCTCGCCCTCTGTTTCAGCCCCTCTGTTTCTCGCCCTCTGTTTCAGACCCTCTGATTCAGCCCCTCTGTTTCTCGCCCTCTGTTTCAGCCCCTCTGATTCTCGCCCTCTTTTTCAGCCCCTCTGTTTCTTGCCCTCTGTTTCAGCCCCTCTGTTTCAGCCCCTCTGTTTCAGCCCCTCTGTTTCTCGCCCTCTGTTTCAGCCCCTCTGTTTCTCACCCTCTGTTTCAGCCCCTCTTTTTCTCCCCCTCTGTTTCAGCCCCTCTATTTCTCGCACTCTGTTTCAGCCCCTCTGTTTCAGCCCCACTGTGTCAGCCCCTCTGTTTCAGCCACTCTGTTTCTCGCCCTCTGTTTCAGCCCCTCTGTTTCAGCCCCTCTGTTTCAGTCCCTCTGTTTCTCTTCCTCTGTTTCTCGCCCTCTGTTTCAGCCCCTCTGTTTCTCGCCCTCTGTTTCAGCCCCTCTGTTTCACGCCCTCTGTTTTAGCCCCTCTGTTTCAGCCCCTCTGTTTCAGCCCCTCTGTTTCAGCCCCTCTGTTTCCCGCCCTCTGTTTCAGCCCATCTGTTTCTTGACCTCTGTTTCAGCCCCTCTGTTTCTCGCCCTCTGTTTCAGCCCCTCTGTTTCAGCCCCTCTGATTCAGCCCCTCTGTTTCAGCCCCGCTGTTTCAGCCCCTCTGTTTCTCGCCCTCTGTTTCAGCCCCTCTGTTTCAGCCCCACAGTGTCAGCCCCTCTGTTTCAGCCCCTCTATTTGTCGCCCTCTGTTTCAGCCCCTCTGTTTCAGCCCCACTGTGTCAGCCCCATTGTTTCAGCCCCTCTGTTTCTCGCCCTCTGTTTCAGCCTCTCTGTTTCTCGCCCTCTGTTTCAGCCCCTCTGTTTCTCGCCCTCTGTTTCAGCCCCTCTGTTTCAACCCCTCTGTTTCAGTCGCTCTGTTTCTCGCCCTCTGTTTCTCACCCTCTGTTTCAGCCCCTCTGTTTCTCGCCCTCTGTTTCAGCCCCTCTGTTTCTCGCCCTCTGTTTCAGCCCCTCTGTTTCAGCTCCTCTCTTTCAGCCACTCTGTTTCAGCCCCTCTGTTTCAGCCCCTCTGTTTCTCGCCCTCTGTTTCAGCCCCTCTGTTTCTCGCCCTCTGTTTCAGCCCCTCTGTTTCAGCCCCTCTGTTTCAGTCCCTCTGTTTCTCGCCCTCTGTTTCTCGCCCTCTGTTTCAGCCCCTCTGTTTCTCGCCCTCTGTTTCAGTCCCTCTGTTTCTCGCCCTCTGTTTCAGCCCCTCTGTTTCAGCCCCACTGTGTCAGCCCCTCTGTTTCAGACCCTCTGTTTCTCGCGCTCTGTTTCAGCCCCTCTGTTTCTCGCCCTCTGTTTCAGCCCCTCTGTTTCTCGCCCTCTGTTTCAGCCCCTCTGATTCAGCCCCTCTGTTTCAGCCCCTCTGAATCAGCCCCTCTGATTCAGCCCCTCTGTTTCAGCCCCTCTGTTTCAGCTCCTCTGTTTCTCACCCTCTGTTTCAGCCCCTCTGTTTCTCACCCTCTGTTTCAGCCCCTCTGTTTCAGCCCCTCTGTTTCTCGCCCTCTGTTTCAGCCCCTCTGTTTCTCGCCCTCTGTTTCAGCCCCTCTGATTCAGCCCCTCTGTTTCTCGCCCTCTGTTTCAGCCCCTCTGTTTCTCGCCCTCTGTTTCAGTCCCTCTGTTTCGCGCTCTCTGTTCCAGCCCCTCTGTTTCAGTCCCTCTGTTTCTCGCCCTCTGTTTCTGCACGTCTGTTTCTCGCCCTCTGTTTCAGCCCCTCTGTTTCTCCCCTTCTGTTTCAGCCCCTATGTTTCAGCCCCACTGTATCAGCCCCTCTGTTTCAGCCCCTCTGTTTCTCGCCCTCTGTTTCAGCCCCTCTGTTTCTCGCCCTCTGATCCGGCCCCTCTGTTTCTCGCCCTCTGTTTCAGCCCCTCTGTTTCAGCCCCACTGTTTCAGTCCCTCTGTTTCTCGCCCTCTGTTTCAGCCCCTCTGTTTCTCGCCCTCTGTTTCAGCCCCTCTGTTTCTCGTCCTCTGTTTCAGCCCCTCTGTTTCAGCCCCTCTGTTTCAGCCCCTCTGTTTCTCGACCTCTGTTTCAGTCCCTCTGTTTCTCTCCCTGTTTCAGCCTCTCTATTTCTCGCACTCTGTTTCAGCCCATCTGTTTCAGCCCCACTGTGTCAGCCCCTCTGTTTCAGACCCTCTGTTTCTCGCCCTCTGTTTCAGCCCCTCTGTTTCTCGCCCTCTGTTTCAGCCCCTCTGTTTCTCGTCCTCTGTTTCAGCCCCTCTGTTTCAGCCCCTCTGTTTCAGCCCCTCTGTTTCTCGCCCTCTGTTTCAGCCCCTCTGTTTCTCGCCCTCTGTTTCAGACCCTCTGATTCAGCCCCTCTGTTTCTCGCCCTCTGTTTCAGCCCCTCTGATTCTCGCCCTCTTTTTCAGCCCCTCTGTTTCTTGCCCTCTGTTTCAGCCCCTCTGTTTCAGCCCCTCTGTTTCAGCCCCTCTGTTTCTCGCCCTCTGTTTCAGCCCCTCTGTTTCTCACCCTCTGTTTCAGCCCCTCTTTTTCTCCCCCTCTGTTTCAGCCCCTCTATTTCTCGCACTCTGTTTCAGCCCCTCTGTTTCAGCCCCACTGTGTCAGCCCCTCTGTTTCAGCCACTCTGTTTCTCGCCCTCTGTTTCAGCCCCTCTGTTTCAGCCCCTCTGTTTCAGTCCCTCTGTTTCTCTTCCTCTGTTTCTCGCCCTCTGTTTCAGCCCCTCTGTTTCTCGCCCTCTGTTTCAGCCCCTCTGTTTCACGCCCTCTGTTTTAGCCCCTCTGTTTCAGCCCCTCTGTTTCAGCCCCTCTGTTTCAGCCCCTCTGTTTCCCGCCCTCTGTTTCAGCCCATCTGTTTCTTGACCTCTGTTTCAGCCCCTCTGTTTCTCGCCCTCTGTTTCAGCCCCTCTGTTTTAGCCCCTCTGTTTCAGCCCCTCTGTTTCAGCCCCTCTGTTGCAGTCACTCTGTTTCTCACCCTCTGTTTCTGCCCGTCTGTTTCTCGCCCTCTGTTTCAGCCCCTCTGTTTCACGCCCTCTGTTTTAGCCCCTCTGTTTCAGCCCCTCTGTTTCAGCCCCTCTGTTTCAGCCCCTCTGTTTCCCGCCCTCTGTTTCAGCCCATCTGTTTCTTGACCTCTGTTTCAGCCCCTCTGTTTCTCGCCCTCTGTTTCAGCCCCTCTGTTTCAGCCCCTCTGTTTCAGCCCCTCTGTTTGAGCCCCTCTGTTTCAGTCACTCTGTTTCTCACCCTCTGTTTCAGCCCCTCTGTTTCTCGCCCTCTGTTTCAGCCTCTCTGTTTCAGCCCCTCTATTTCAGCCCCTCTGTTTCTCGCCCTCTGTTTCAGCCCCTCTGTTTCTCGCCCTCTGTTTCAGCCCCTCTGTTTCAGCCCCTCTGTTTCAGTCCCTCTGTTTCTCGCCCTCTGTTTCTCGCCCTCTGTTTCAGCCCCTCTGTTTCTCGCCCTCTGTTTCAGTCCCTCTGTTTCTCGCCCTCTGTTTCAGCCCCTCTAATTCTCGCCCTCTGTTTCAGCCCCTCTGTTTCAGCCCCACTGTGTCAGCCCCTCTGTTTCAGACCCTCTGTTTCTCGCGCTCTGTTTCAGCCCCTCTGTTTCTCGCCCTCTGTTTCAGCCCCTCTGTTTCTCGCCCTCTGTTTCAGCCCCTCTGATTCAGCCCCTCTGTTTCAGCCCCTCTGAATCAGCCCCTCTGATTCAGCCCCTCTGTTTCAGCCCCTCTGTTTCAGCTCCTCTGTTTCTCACCCTCTGTTTCAGCCCCTCTGTTTCTCACCCTCTGTTTCAGCCCCTCTGTTTCAGCCCCTCTGTTTCTCGCCCTCTGTTTCAGCCCCTCTGTTTCTCGCCCTCTGTTTCAGCCCCTCTGATTCAGCCCCTCTGTTTCTCGCCCTCTGTTTCAGCCCCTCTGTTTCTCGCCCTCTGTTTCAGTCCCTCTGTTTCGCGCTCTCTGTTCCAGCCCCTCTGTTTCAGTCCCTCTGTTTCTCGCCCTCTGTTTCTGCACGTCTGTTTCTCGCCCTCTGTTTCAGCCCCTCTGTTTCTCCCCTTCTGTTTCAGCCCCTCTGTTTCAGTCCCTCTGTTTCTCGCCCTCTGTTTCTGCACGTCTGTTTCTCGCCCTCTGTTTCAGCCCCTCTGTTTCTCGCCCTCTGTTTCAGCCCCTCTGTTTCTCGCCCTCTGTTTCAGCCCCTCTGTTTCAGCCCCTCTGTTTCAGCCCCTCTGTTTCAGTCACTCTGTTTCTCACCCTCTGTTTCAGCCCCTCTGTTTCTCGCCCTCTGTTTCAGCCTCTCTGTTTCAGCCCCTCTATTTCAGCCCCTCTGTTTCTCGCCCTCTGTTTCAGCCCCTCTGTTTCTCGCCCTCTGTTTCAGCCCCTCTGTTTCAGCCCCTCTGTTTCAGTCCCTCTGTTTCTCGCCCTCTGTTTCTCGCCCTCTGTTTCAGCCCCTCTGTTTCTCGCCCTCTGTTTCAGTCCCTCTGTTTCTCGCCCTCTGTTTCAGCCCCTCTAATTCTCGCCCTCTGTTTCAGCCCCTCTGTTTCAGCCCCACTGTGTCAGCCCCTCTGTTTCAGACCCTCTGTTTCTCGCGCTCTGTTTCAGCCCCTCTGTTTCTCGCCCTCTGTTTCAGCCCCTCTGTTTCTAGCCCTCTGTTTCAGCCCCTCTGATTCAGCCCCTCTGTTTCAGACCCTCTGAATCAGCCCCTCTGATTCAGCCCCTCTGTTTCAGCCCCTCTGTTTCAGCTCCTCTGTTTCTCACCCTCTGTTTCAGCCCCTCTGTTTCTCACCCTCTGTTTCAGCCCCTCTGTTTCAGCCCCTCTGTTTCTCGCCCTCTGTTTCAGCCCCTCTGTTTCTCGCCCTCTGTTTCAGCCCCTCTGATTCAGCCCCTCTGTTTCTCGCCCTCTGTTTCAGCCCCTCTGTTTCTCGCCCTCTGTTTCAGTCCCTCTGTTTCGCGCTCTCTGTTCCAGCCCCTCTGTTTCAGTCCCTCTGTTTCTCGCCCTCTGTTTCTGCACGTCTGTTTCTCGCCCTCTGTTTCAGCCCCTCTGTTTCTCGCCCTCTGTTTCAGCCCCTCTGTTTCACGCCCTCTGTTTTAGCCCCTCTGTTTCAGCCCCTCTGTTTCAGCCCCTCTGTTTCAGCCCCTCTGTTTCCCGCCCTCTGTTTCAGCCCATCTGTTTCTTGACCTCTGTTTCAGCCCCTCTGTTTCTCGCCCTCTGTTTCAGCCCCTCTGTTTCAGCCCCTCTGATTCAGCCCCTCTGTTTCAGCCCCGCTGTTTCAGCCCCTCTGTTTCTCGCCCTCTGTTTCAGCCCCTCTGTTTCAGCCCCACAGTGTCAGCCCCTCTGTTTCAGCCCCTCTATTTGTCGCCCTCTGTTTCAGCCCCTCTGTTTCAGCCCCACTGTGTCAGCCCCATTGTTTCAGCCCCTCTGTTTCTCGCCCTCTGTTTCAGCCTCTCTGTTTCTCGCCCTCTGTTTCAGCCCCTCTGTTTCTCGCCCTCTGTTTCAGCCCCTCTGTTTCAACCCCTCTGTTTCAGTCGCTTTGTTTCTCGCCCTCTGTTTCTCACCCTCTGTTTCAGCCCCTCTGTTTCTCGCCCTCTGTTTCAGCCCCTCTGTTTCTCGCCCTCTGTTTCAGCCCCTCTGTTTCAGCTCCTCTCTTTCAGCCACTCTGTTTCAGCCCCTCTGTTTCTCGCCCTCTGTTTCAGCCCCTCTGTTTCTTGCCCTCTGTTTCAGCCCCTCTGTTTCTCGCCCTCTGTTTCAGCCTCTCTGTTTCAGCCCCTCTGTTTCAGCCCCTCTGTTTCTCGCCCTCTGTTTCAGCCCCTCTGTTTCTCGCCCTCTGTTTCAGCCCCTCTGTTTCAGTCCCTCTGTTTCTCGCCCTCTGTTTCAGCCCCTCTGTTTCACGCCCTCTGTTTTAGCCCCTCTGTTTCAGCCCCTCTGTTTCAGCCCCTCTGTTTCAGCCCCTCTGTTTCCCGCCCTCTGTTTCAGCCCATCTGTTTCTTGACCTCTGTTTCAGCCCCTCTGTTTCTCGCCCTCTGTTTCAGCCCCTCTGTTTCAGCCCCTCTGTTTCAGCCCCTCTGTTTCAGCCCCTCTGTTGCAGTCACTCTGTTTCTCACCCTCTGTTTCTGCCCGTCTGTTTCTCGCCCTCTGTTTCAGCCCCTCTGTTTCACGCCCTCTGTTTTAGCCCCTCTGTTTCAGCCCCTCTGTTTCAGCCCCTCTGTTTCAGCCCCTCTGTTTCCCGCCCTCTGTTTCAGCCCATCTGTTTCTTGACCTCTGTTTCAGCCCCTCTGTTTCTCGCCCTCTGTTTCAGCCCCTCTGTTTCAGCCCCTCTGTTTCAGCCCCTCTGTTTGAGCCCCTCTGTTTCAGTCACTCTGTTTCTCACCCTCTGTTTCAGCCCCTCTGTTTCTCGCCCTCTGTTTCAGCCTCTCTGTTTCAGCCCCTCTATTTCAGCCCCTCTGTTTCTCGCCCTCTGTTTCAGCCCCTCTGTTTCTCGCCCTCTGTTTCAGCCCCTCTGTTTCAGCCCCTCTGTTTCAGTCCCTCTGTTTCTCGCCCTCTGTTTCTCGCCCTCTGTTTCAGCCCCTCTGTTTCTCGCCCTCTGTTTCAGTCCCTCTGTTTCTCGCCCTCTGTTTCAGCCCCTCTAATTCTCGCCCTCTGTTTCAGCCCCTCTGTTTCAGCCCCACTGTGTCAGCCCCTCTGTTTCAGACCCTCTGTTTCTCGCGCTCTGTTTCAGCCCCTCTGTTTCTCGCCCTCTGTTTCAGCCCCTCTGTTTCTCGCCCTCTGTTTCAGCCCCTCAGATTCAGCCCCTCTGTTTCAGCCCCTCTGAATCAGCCCCTCTGATTCAGCCCCTCTGTTTCAGCCCCTCTGTTTCAGCTCCTCTGTTTCTCACCCTCTGTTTCAGCCCCTCTGTTTCTCACCCTCTGTTTCAGCCCCTCTGTTTCAGCCCCTCTGTTTCTCGCCCTCTGTTTCAGCCCCTCTGTTTCTCGCCCTCTGTTTCAGCCCCTCTGATTCAGCCCCTCTGTTTCTCGCCCTCTGTTTCAGCCCCTCTGTTTCTCGCCCTCTGTTTCAGTCCCTCTGTTTCGCGCTCTCTGTTCCAGCCCCTCTGTTTCAGTCCCTCTGTTTCTCGCCCTCTGTTTCTGCATGTCTGTTTCTCGCCCTCTGTTTCAGCCCCTCTGTTTCTCCCCTTCTGTTTCAGCCCCTCTGTTTCAGTCCCTCTGTTTCTCGCCCTCTGTTTCTGCACGTCTGTTTCTCGCCCTCTGTTTCAGCCCCTCTGTTTCTCGCCCTCTGTTTCAGCCCCTCTGTTTCTCGCCCTCTGTTTCAGCCCCTCTGTTTCAGCCCCTCTGTTTCAGCCCCTCTGTTTCAGTCACTCTGTTTCTCACCCTCTGTTTCAGCCCCTCTGTTTCTCGCCCTCTGTTTCAGCCTCTCTGTTTCAGCCCCTCTATTTCAGCCCCTCTGTTTCTCGCCCTCTGTTTCAGCCCCTCTGTTTCTCGCCCTCTGTTTCAGCCCCTCTGTTTCAGCCCCTCTGTTTCAGTCCCTCTGTTTCTCGCCCTCTGTTTCTCGCCCTCTGTTTCAGCCCCTCTGTTTCTCGCCCTCTGTTTCAGTCCCTCTGTTTCTCGCCCTCTGTTTCAGCCCCTCTAATTCTCGCCCTCTGTTTCAGCCCCTCTGTTTCAGCCCCACTGTGTCAGCCCCTCTGTTTCAGACCCTCTGTTTCTCGCGCTCTGTTTCAGCCCCTCTGTTTCTCGCCCTCTGTTTCAGCCCCTCTGTTTCTAGCCCTCTGTTTCAGCCCCTCTGATTCAGCCCCTCTGTTTCAGCCCCTCTGAATCAGCCCCTCTGATTCAGCCCCTCTGTTTCAGCCCCTCTGTTTCAGCTCCTCTGTTTCTCACCCTCTGTTTCAGCCCCTCTGTTTCTCACCCTCTGTTTCAGCCCCTCTGTTTCAGCCCCTCTGTTTCTCGCCCTCTGTTTCAGCCCCTCTGTTTCTCGCCCTCTGTTTCAGCCCCTCTGATTCAGCCCCTCTGTTTCTCGCCCTCTGTTTCAGCCCCTCTGTTTCTCGCCCTCTGTTTCAGTCCCTCTGTTTCGCGCTCTCTGTTCCAGCCCCTCTGTTTCAGTCCCTCTGTTTCTCGCCCTCTGTTTCTGCACGTCTGTTTCTCGCCCTCTGTTTCAGCCCCTCTGTTTCTCGCCCTCTGTTTCAGCCCCTCTGTTTCACGCCCTCTGTTTTAGCCCCTCTGTTTCAGCCCCTCTGTTTCAGCCCCTCTGTTTCAGCCCCTCTGTTTCCTGCCCTCTGTTTCAGCCCATCTGTTTCTTGACCTCTGTTTCAGCCCCTCTGTTTCTCGCCCTCTGTTTCAGCCCCTCTGTTTCAGCCCCTCTGATTCAGCCCCTCTGTTTCAGCCCCGCTGTTTCAGCCCCTCTGTTTCTCGCCCTCTGTTTCAGCCCCTCTGTTTCAGCCCCACAGTGTCAGCCCCTCTGTTTCAGCCCCTCTATTTGTCGCCCTCTGTTTCAGCCCCTCTGTTTCAGCCCCACTGTGTCAGCCCCATTGTTTCAGCCCCTCTGTTTCTCGCCCTCTGTTTCAGCCTCTCTGTTTCTCGCCCTCTGTTTCAGCCCCTCTGTTTCTCGCCCTCTGTTTCAGCCCCTCTGTTTCAACCCCTCTGTTTCAGTCGCTTTGTTTCTCGCCCTCTGTTTCTCACCCTCTGTTTCAGCCCCTCTGTTTCTCGCCCTCTGTTTCAGCCCCTCTGTTTCTCGCCCTCTGTTTCAGCCCCTCTGTTTCAGCTCCTCTCTTTCAGCCACTCTGTTTCAGCCCCTCTGTTTCTCGCCCTCTGTTTCAGCCCCTCTGTTTCTTGCCCTCTGTTTCAGCCCCTCTGTTTCTCGCCCTCTGTTTCAGCCTCTCTGTTTCAGCCCCTCTGTTTCAGCCCCTCTGTTTCTCGCCCTCTGTTTCAGCCCCTCTGTTTCTCGCCCTCTGTTTCAGCCCCTCTGTTTCAGTCCCTCTGTTTCTCGCCCTCTGTTTCTCGCCCTCTGTTTCAGCCCCTCTGTTTCTCGCCCTCTGTTTCAGTCCCTCTGTTTCTCGCCCTCTGTTTCAGCCCCTCTAATTCTCGCCCTCTGTTTCAGCCCCTCTGTTTCAGCCCCACTGTGTCAGCCCCTCTGTTTCAGACCCTCTGTTTCTCGCGCTCTGTTTCAGCCCCTCTGTTTCTCGCCCTCTGTTTCAGCCCCTCTGTTTCTCGCCCTCTGTTTCAGCCCCTCTGATTCAGCCCCTCTGTTTCAGCCCCTCTGAATCAGCCCCTCTGATTCAGCCCCTCTGTTTCAGCCCCTCTGTTTCAGCTCCTCTGTTTCTCACCCTCTGTTTCAGCCCCTCTGTTTCACACCCTCTGTTTCAGCCCCTCTGTTTCAGCCCCTCTGTTTCTCGCCCTCTGTTTCAGCCCCTCTGTTTCTCGCCCTCTGTTTCAGCCCCTCTGATTCAGCCCCTCTGTTTCTCGCCCTCTGTTTCAGCCCCTCTGTTTCTCGCCCTCTGTTTCAGTCCCTCTGTTTCGCGCTCTCTGTTCCAGCCCCTCTGTTTCAGTCCCTCTGTTTCTCGCCCTCTGTTTCTGCACGTCTGTTTCTCGCCCTCTGTTTCAGCCCCTCTGTTTCTCCCCTTCTGTTTCAGCCCCTATGTTTCAGCCCCACTGTATCAGCCCCTCTGTTTCAGCCCCTCTGTTTCTCGCCCTCTGTTTCAGCCCCTCTGTTTCTCGCCCTCTGATCCGGCCCCTCTGTTTCTCGCCCTCTGTTTCAGCCCCTCTGTTTCAGCCCCACTGTTTCAGTCCCTCTGTTTCTCGCCCTCTGTTTCAGCCCCTCTGTTTCTCGCCCTCTGTTTCAGCCCCTCTGTTTCTCGTCCTCTGTTTCAGCCCCTCTGTTTCAGCCCCTCTGTTTCAGCCCCTCTGTTTCTCGACCTCTGTTTCAGTCCCTCTGTTTCTCTCCCTGTTTCAGCCTCTCTATTTCTCGCACTCTGTTTCAGCCCATCTGTTTCAGCCCCACTGTGTCAGCCCCTCTGTTTCAGACCCTCTGTTTCTCGCCCTCTGTTTCAGCCCCTCTGTTTCTCGCCCTCTGTTTCAGCCCCTCTGTTTCTCGTCCTCTGTTTCAGCCCCTCTGTTTCAGCCCCTCTGTTTCAGCCCCTCTGTTTCTCGCCCTCTGTTTCAGCCCCTCTGTTTCTCGCCCTCTGTTTCAGACCCTCTGATTCAGCCCCTCTGTTTCTCGCCCTCTGTTTCAGCCCCTCTGATTCTCGCCCTCTTTTTCAGCCCCTCTGTTTCTTGCCCTCTGTTTCAGCCCCTCTGTTTCAGCCCCTCTGTTTCAGCCCCTCTGTTTCTCGCCCTCTGTTTCAGCCCCTCTGTTTCTCACCCTCTGTTTCAGCCCCTCTTTTTCTCCCCCTCTGTTTCAGCCCCTCTATTTCTCGCACTCTGTTTCAGCCCCTCTGTTTCAGCCCCACTGTGTCAGCCCCTCTGTTTCAGCCACTCTGTTTCTCGCCCTCTGTTTCAGCCCCTCTGTTTCAGCCCCTCTGTTTCAGTCCCTCTGTTTCTCTTCCTCTGTTTCTCGCCCTCTGTTTCAGCCCCTCTGTTTCTCGCCCTCTGTTTCAGCCCCTCTGTTTCACGCCCTCTGTTTTAGCCCCTCTGTTTCAGCCCCTCTGTTTCAGCCCCTCTGTTTCAGCCCCTCTGTTTCCCGCCCTCTGTTTCAGCCCATCTGTTTCTTGACCTCTGTTTCAGCCCCTCTGTTTCTCGCCCTCTGTTTCAGCCCCTCTGTTTCAGCCCCTCTGTTTCAGCCCCTCTGTTTCAGCCCCTCTGTTGCAGTCACTCTGTTTCTCACCCTCTGTTTCTGCCCGTCTGTTTCTCGCCCTCTGTTTCAGCCCCTCTGTTTCACGCCCTCTGTTTTAGCCCCTCTGTTTCAGCCCCTCTGTTTCAGCCCCTCTGTTTCAGCCCCTCTGTTTCCCGCCCTCTGTTTCAGCCCATCTGTTTCTTGACCTCTGTTTCAGCCCCTCTGTTTCTCGCCCTCTGTTTCAGCCCCTCTGTTTCAGCCCCTCTGTTTCAGCCCCTCTGTTTCAGCACCTCTGTTTCAGTCACTCTGTTTCTCACCCTCTGTTTCAGCCCCTCTGTTTCTCGCCCTCTGTTTCAGCCTCTCTGTTTCAGCCCCTCTATTTCAGCCCCTCTGTTTCTCGCCCTCTGTTTCAGCCCCTCTGTTTCTCGCCCTCTGTTTCAGCCCCTCTGTTTCAGCCCCTCTGTTTCAGTCCCTCTGTTTCTCGCCCTCTGTTTCTCGCCCTCTGTTTCAGCCCCTCTGTTTCTCGCCCTCTGTTTCAGTCCCTCTGTTTCTCGCCCTCTGTTTCAGCCCCTCTAATTCTCGCCCTCTGTTTCAGCCCCTCTGTTTCAGCCCCACTGTGTCAGCCCCTCTGTTTCAGACCCTCTGTTTCTCGCGCTCTGTTTCAGCCCCTCTGTTTCTCGCCCTCTGTTTCAGCCCCTCTGTTTCTCGCCCTCTGTTTCAGCCCCTCTGATTCAGCCCCTCTGTTTCAGCCCCTCTGAATCAGCCCCTCTGTTTCAGCTCCTCTGTTTCTCACCCTCTGTTTCAGCCCCTCTGTTTCTCACCCTCTGTTTCAGCCCCTCTGTTTCAGCCCCTCTGTTTCTCGCCCTCTGTTTCAGCCCCTCTGTTTCTCGCCCTCTGTTTCAGCCCCTCTGATTCAGCCCCTCTGTTTCTCGCCCTCTGTTTCAGCCCCTCTGTTTCTCGCCCTCTGTTTCAGTCCCTCTGTTTCGCGCTCTCTGTTCCAGCCCCTCTGTTTCAGTCCCTCTGTTTCTCGCCCTCTGTTTCTGCACGTCTGTTTCTCGCCCTCTGTTTCAGCCCCTCTGTTTCTCCCCTTCTGTTTCAGCCCCTCTGTTTCAGTCCCTCTGTTTCTCGCCCTCTGTTTCTGCACGTCTGTTTCTCGCCCTCTGTTTCAGCCCCTCTGTTTCTCGCCCTCTGTTTCAGCCCCTCTGTTTCTCGCCCTCTGTTTCAGCCCCTCTGTTTCTCGCCCTCTGTTTCATCCCCTCTGTTTCTCGCCCTCTGTTTCAGCCCCTCTGTTTCAGCCCCTCTGATTCAGCCCGTCTGATTCAGCCCCTCTGTTTCTCGCCCTCTGTTTCAGCCCCTCTGTTTCAGCCCCTCTGATTCAGCCCGTCTGATTCAGTCCCTCTGTTTCTCGCCCTCTGTTTCTGCACGTCTGTTTCTCGCCCTCTGTTTCAGCCCCTCTGTTTCTCGCCCTCTGTTTCAGCTACTCTGTTTCTCGCCCTCTGTTTCAGCCCCTCTGTTTCTCGCCCTCTGTTTCATCCCCTCTGTTTCTCGCCCTCTGTTTCAGCCCCTCTGAATCAGCCCCTCTGATTCAGCCCCTCTGTTTCAGCCCCTCTGTTTCAGCTCCTCTGTTTCTCACCCTCTGTTTCAGCCCCTCTGTTTCTCGCCCTCTGTTTAAGCCCCTCTGTTTCTCGCCCTCTGTTTCAGCCCCTGTTTCTCGCCCTCTGTTTCAGCCCCTCTGTTTCAGCCCCACTGTGTCAGCCCCTCTGTTTCAGTCCCTCTGTTTCTCGCCCTCTGTTTCTGCGCATCTGTTTCTCGCCCTCTGTTTCAGCCCCTCCGTTTCTCGCCCTCTGTTTCAGCCCCTCTGTTTCTCGCCCTCTGTTTCAGCCCCTCTGATTCAGCCCCTCTGTTTCAGCACATCTGAATCAGTCCCTCTGATTCAGCACCTCTGTTTCAGCCCCTCTGTTTCTCACCCTCTGTTTCAGCCCCTCTGTTTCAGCCCCTCTGTTTCTCGCCCTCTGTTTCAGCCCCTCTGTTTCTCGCCCTCTGTTTCAGACCCTCTGATTCAGCCCCTCTGTTTCTCGCCCTCTGTTTCAGCCCCTCTGATTCTCGCCCTCTTTTTCAGCCCCTCTGTTTCTTGCCCTCTGTTTCAGCCCCTCTGTTTCAGCCCCTCTGTTTCAGCCCCTCTGTTTCTCGCCCACTGTTTCAGCCCCTCTGTTTCTCACCCTCTGTTTCAGCCCCTCTTTTTCTCCCCCTCTGTTTCAGCCCCTCTATTTCTCGCACTCTGTTTCAGCCCCTCTGTTTCAGCCCCACTGTGTCAGCCCCTCTGTTTCAGCCACTCTGTTTCTCGCCCTCTGTTTCAGCCCCTCTGTTTCAACCCCTCTGTTTCAGTCCCTCTGTTTCTATTCCTCTGTTTCTCGCCCTCTGTTTCAGCCCCTCTGTTTCACGCCCTCTGTTTTAGCCCCTCTGTTTCAGCCCCTCTGTTTCAGCCCCTCTGTTTCAGCCCCTCTGTTTCCCGCCCTCTGTTTCAGCCCCTCTGTTTCTTGACCTCTGTTTCAGCCCTTCTGTTTCTCGCCCTCTGTTTCAGCCCCTCTGTTTCAGCCCCTCTGTTTCAGCCCCTCTGTTTCAGCCCCTCTGTTTCAGCCACTCTGTTTCTCGCCCTCTGTTTCAGCCCCTCTGTTTCAACCCCTCTGTTTCAGTCCCTCTGTTTCTATTCCTCTGTTTCTCGCCCTCTGTTTCAGCCCCTCTGTTTCACGCCCTCTGTTTTAGCCCCTCTGTTTCAGCCCCTCTGTTTCAGCCCCTCTGTTTCAGCCCCTCTGTTTCCCGCCCTCTGTTTCAGCCCCTCTGTTTCTTGACCTCTGTTTCAGCCCTTCTGTTTCTCGCCCTCTGTTTCAGCCCCTCTGTTTCAGCCCCTCTGTTTCAGCCCCTCTGTTTCAGCCCCTCTGTTTCAGTCACTCTGTTTCTCACCCTCTGTTTCTGCCCGTCTGTTTCTCGCCCTCTGTTTCAGCCCCTCTGTTTCTCGCCCTCTGTTTCAGCCCCTCTGTTTCTCGCCCTCTGTTTCAGACCCTCTGATTCAGCCCCTCTGTTTCAGCCCCTCTGAATCAGCCCCTCTGATTCAGCCCCTCTGTTTCAGCCCCGCTGTTTCAGCCCCTCTGTTTCTCGCCCTCTGTTTCAGCCCCTCTGTTTCAGCCCCACAGTGTCAGCCCCTCTGTTTCAGCCCCTCTATTTGTCGCCCTCTGTTTCAGCCCCTCTGTTTCAGCCCCACTGTGTCAGCCCCGTTGTTTCAGCCCCTCTGTTTCTCGCCCTCTGTTTCAGCCTCTCTGTTTCTCGCCCTCTGTTTCAGCCCCTCTGTTTCTCGCCCTCTGTTTCAGCCCCTCTGTTTCAGCCCCTCTGTTTCAGTCGCTCTGTTTCTCGCCCTCTGTTTCTCGCTCTCTGTTTCAGCCCCTCTGTTTCTCGCCCTCTGTTTCAGCCCCTCTGTTTCTCGCCCTCTGTTTCAGCCCCTCTGTTTCAGCTCCTCTCTTTCAGCCACTCTGTTTCAGCCCCTCTGTTTCTCGCCCTCTGTTTCAGCCCCTCTGTTTCTTGCCCTCTGTTTCAGCCCCTCTGTTTCTCGCCCTCTGTTTCAGCCTCTCTGTTTCAGCCCCTCTGTTTCAGCCCCTCTGTTTCTCGCCCTCTGTTTCAGCCCCTCTGTTTCAGCCCCTCTGTTTCAGTCCCTCTGTTTCTCGCCCTCTGTTTCTCGCCCTCTGTTTCAGCCCCTCTGTTTCTCGCCCTGTGTTTCAGTCCCTCTGTTTCTCGCCCTCTGTTTCAGCCCCTCTAATTCTCGCCCTCTGTTTCAGCCCCTCTGTTTCAGCCCCACTGTGTCAGCCCCTCTGTTTCAGACCCTCTGTTTCTCGCGCTCTGTTTCAGCCCCTCTGTTTCTCGCCCTCTGTTTCAGCCCCTCTGTTTCTCGCACTCTGTTTCAGCCCCTCTGATTCAGCCCCTCTGTTTCAGCCCCTCTGAATCAGCCCCTCTGATTCAGCCCCTCTGTTTCAGCCCCTCTGTTTCAGCTCCTCTGTTTCTCACCCTCTGTTTCAGCCCCTCTGTTTCTCACCCTCTGTTTCAGCCCCTCTGTTTCAGCCGCTCTGTTTCTAGCCCTCTGTTTCAGCCCCTCTGTTTCTCGCCCTCTGTTTCAGCCCCTCTGATTCAGCCCCTCTGTTTCTCGCCCTCTGTTTCAGCCCCTCTGTTTCTCGCCCTCTGTTTCAGTCCCTCTGTTTCACGCTCTCTGTTCCAGCCCCTCTGTTTCAGTCCCTCTGTTTCTCGCCCTCTGTTTCTGCACGTCTGTTTCTCGCCCTCTGTTTCAGCCCCTCTGTTTCTCCCCTTCTGTTTCAGCCCCTCTGTTTCAGTCCCTCTGTTTCTCGCCCTCTGTTTCTGCACGTCTGTTTCTCGCCCTCTGTTTCAGCCCCTCTGTTTCTCGCCCTCTGTTTCAGCCCCTCTGTTTCTCGCCCTCTGTTTCAGCCCCTCTGATTCAGCCCCTCTGTTTCAGCCCCTCTGAATCAGCCCATCTCATTCAGCCCCTCTGTTTCAGCCCCTGTGTTTCAGCCCCTCTATTTCATCCCCTCTGTTTCTCGCCCTCTGTTTCTCACCCTCTGCTTCACGCCCTCTGTTACAGCCCCTCCCTTTTTCGCCCTCTGTTTCTCGCCCTCTGTTTCATCCCCTCTGTTTCTCGCCCTCTGTTTCAGCCCCTCTGTTTCAGCCCCTCTGATTCAGCCCGTCTGATTCAGCCCCTCTGTTTCTCGCCCTTTGTTTCAGCCACTCTGTTTCAGCCCCTCTGTTTATTGTTCTCTGTTTCAGCCCCTCTGTTTCTCGCCCTCTGTTTAAGCCCCTCTGTTTCTCGCCCTCTGTTTCAGCCCCTGTTTCTCGCCCTCTGTTTCAGCCCCTCTGTTTCAGCCCCACTGTGTCAGCCCCTCTGTTTCAGTCCCTCTGTTTCTCGCCCTCTGTTTCTGCGCATCTGTTTCTCGCCCTCTGTATCAGCCCCTCCGTTTCTCGCCCTCTGTTTCAGCCCCTCTGTTTCTCGCCCTCTGTTTCAGCCCCTCTGATTCAGCCCCTCTGTTTCAGCACCTCTGAATCAGTCCCTCTGATTCAGCACCTCTGTTTCAGCCCCTCTGTTTCTCACCCTCTGTTTCAGCCCCTCTGTTTCAGCCCCTCTGATTCAGCCCGTCTGATTCAGCCCCTCTGTTTCTTGCCCTCTGTTTCAGCCCCTCTGTTTCAGCCCCTCTGTTTCAGCCCCTCTGTTTCTCGCCCTCTGTTTCAGCCCCTCTGTTTCTCACCCTCTGTTTCAGCCCCTCTTTTTCTCCCCCTCTGTTTCAGCCCCTCTATTTCTCGCACTCTGTTTCTCACCCTCTGTTTCAGCCCCTCTTTTTCTCCCCCTCTGTTTCAGCCCCTCTATTTCTCGCACTCTGTTTCAGCCCCTCTGTTTCAGCCCCACTGTGTCAGCCCCTCTGTTTCAGCCACTCTGTTTCTCGCCCTCTGTTTCAGCCCCTCTGTTTCAGCCCCTCTGTTTCAGTCCCTCTGTTTCTCTTCCTCTGTTTCTCGCCCTCTGTTTCAGCCCCTCTGTTTCTCGCCCTCTGTTTCAGCCCCTCTGTTTCACGCCCTCTGTTTTAGCCCCTCTGTTTCAGCCCCTCTGTTTCTCGCCCTCTGTTTCAGCCCCTCTGTTTCCGGCCCTCTGTTTCAGCCCATCTGTTTCTTGACCTCTGTTTCAGCCCCTCTGTTTCTCGCCCTCTGTTTCAGCCCCTCTGTTTCAGCCCCTCTGTTTCAGCCCCTCTGTTTCAGTCACGCTGTTTCTCACCCTCTGTTTCTGCCCGTCTGTTTCTCGCCCTCTGTTTCAGCCCCTCTGTTTCTCGCCCTCTGTTTCAGCCCCTCTGTTTCTCGCCCTTTGTTTCAGACCCTCTGATTCAGCCCCTCTGTTTCAGCCCCTCTGAATCAGCCCCTCTGATTCAGCCCCTCTGTTTCAGCCCCGCTGTTTCAGCCCCTCTGTTTCTCGCCCTCTGTTTCAGCCCCTCTGTTTCAGCCCCACAGTGTCAGCCCCTCTGTTTCAGCCCCTCTATTTGTCGCCCTCTGTTTCAGCCCCTCTGTTTCAGCCCCACTGTGTCAGCCCCATTGTTTCAGCCCCTCTGTTTCTCGCCCTCTGTTTCAGCCTCTCTGTTTCTCGCCCTCTGTTTCAGCCCCTCTGTTTCTCGCCCTCTGTTTCAGCCCCTCTGTTTCAGCCCCTCTGTTTCAGTCGCTCTGTTTCTCGCCCTCTGTTTCTCGCCCTCTGTTTCAGCCCTTCTGTTTCTCGCCCTCTGTTTCAGCCCCTCTGTTTCTCGCCCTCTGTTTCAGCCCCTCTGTTTCAGCTCCTCTCTTTCAGCCACTCTGTTTCAGCCCCTCTGTTTCTCGCCCTCTGTTTCAGCCCCTCTGTTTCTTGCCCTCTGTTTCAGCCCCTCTGTTTCTCGCCCTCTGTTTCAGCCTCTCTGTTTCAGCCCCTCTGTTTCAGCCCCTCTGTTTCTCGCCCTCTGTTTCAGCCACTATGTTTCTCGCCCTCTGTTTCAGCCCCTCTGTTTCAGCCCCTCTGTTTCAGTCCCTCTGTTTCTCGCCCTCTGTTTCTCGCCCTCTGTTTCAGCCCCTCTGTTTCTCGCCCTCTGTTTCAGTCCCTCTGTTTCTCGCCCTCTGTTTCAGCCCCTCTAATTCTCGCCCTCTGTTTCAGCCCCTCTGTTTCAGCCCCACTGTGTCAGCCCCTCTGTTTCAGACCCTCTGTTTCTCGCGCTCTGTTTCAGCCCCTCTGTTTCTCGCCCTCTGTTTCAGCCCCTCTGTTTCTCGCCCTCTGTTTCAGCCCCTCTGATTCAGCTCCTCTGTTTCAGCCCCTCTCAATCAGCCCCTCTGATTCAGCCCCTCTGTTTCAGCCCCTCTGTTTCAGCTCCTCTGATTCTCACCCTCTGTTTCAGCCCCTCTGTTTCTCACCCTCTGTTTCAGCCCCTCTGTTTCAGCCCCTCTGTTTCTCGCCCTCTGTTTCAGCCCCTCTGCTTCTCGCCCTCTGTTTCAGCCCCTCTGATTCAGCCCCTCTGTTTCTCGCCCTCTGTTTCAGCCCCTCTGTTTCTCGCCCTCTGTTTCAGTCCCTCTGTTTCGCGCTCTCAGTTCCAGCCCCTCTGTTTCAGTCCCTCTGTTTCTCGCCCTCTGTTTCTGCACGTCTGTTTCTCGCCCTCTGTTTCAGCCCCTCTGTTTCTCCCCTTCTGTTTCAGCCCCTATGTTTCAGCCCCACTGTGTCAGCCCCTCTGTTTCAGCCCCTCTGTTTCTCGCCCTCTGTTTCAGCCCCTCTGTTTCTCGCCTTCTGATCCGGCCCCTCTGTTTCTCGCCCTCTGTTTCAGCCCCTCTGTTTCAGCCCCACTGTTTCAGTCCCTCTGTTTCTCGCCCTCTGTTTCTCGCCCTCTGTTTCAGCCCCTCTGTTTCTCGCCCTCTGTTTCAGCCCCTCTGTTTCTCGTCCTCTGTTTCAGCCCCTCTGTTTCAGCCCCTCTGTTTCAGCCCCTCTGTTTCTCGACCTCTGTTTCAGTCCCTCTGTTTCTCTCCCTGTTTCAGCATCTCTATTTCTCGCACTCTGTTTCAGCCCATCTGTTTCAGCCCCACTGTGTCAGCCCCTCTGTTTCAGACCCTCTGTTTCTCGCCCTCTGTTTCAGCCCCTCTGGTTCTCGCCCTCTGTTTCAGCCCCTCTGTTTCTCGTCCTCTGTTTCAGCCCCTCTGTTTCAGCCCCTCTGTTTCAGCCCCTCTGTTTCTCGCCCTCTGTTTCAGCCCCTCTGTTTCTCGCCCTCTGTTTCAGACCCTCTGATTCAGCCCCTCTGTTTCTCGCCCTCTGTTTCAGCCCCTCTGATTCTCGCCCTCTTTTTCAGCCCCTCTGTTTCTTGCCCTCTGTTTCAGCCCCTCTGTTTCAGCCCCTCTGTTTCAGCCCCTCTGTTTCTCGCCCTCTGTTTCAGCCCCTCTGTTTCTCGCCCTCTGTTTCAGCCCCGCTGATTCAGCCCCTCTGTTTCAGCACCGCTGAATCAGCCCCTCTGATTCAGCACCTCTGTTTCAGCCCCTCTGTTTCAGCCCCTCTGTTTCAGCCCCTCTGTTTCTCGCCCTCTGTTTCAGCCCCTCTGTTTCTCGCCCTATGTTTCAGCCCCTCTGGTTCTCGCCCTCTGTTTCAGCCCCTCTGTTTCAGCCCCTCTGTTTCAGTCCCTCTGTTTCAGCCCCTCTGTTTCTCGCCCTCTGTTTCAGACCCTCTGTTTCTCACCCTCTGTTTCAGCCCCTCTGTTTCTCGCCCTCTGTTTCAGCCTCTCTGTTTCAGCCCCTCTGTTTCAGCCCCTCTGTGTCAGCCCCTCTGTTTCTCGCCCTCTATTTCAGCCCCTCTTTTTCAGCCCCTCTGTTTCAGCCCCGTTGATTCAGCCCCTCTGTTTCAGCCCCTCTGAATCAGCCCCTCAGATTCAGCCCCTCTGTATCAGCCCCTCTGTTTCAGCCCCACTGTTTCAGCCCCTCTGTTTCTCGCCCTCTGTTTCAGCCCCTCTGCTTCAGCCCCTCTGTTTCAGCCACTCTGTTTCTCGCCCTCTGTTTCAGCCGCTCTTTTTCAGCCCTTCTGTTTCAGCCCCTCTGTTTCAGCCCCTCTGTTCCTCGCCCTCTGTTTCAGCCCCTCTGTTTCTCGCCCTCTGCTTCTCGCCCTCTGTTTCAGCCCCTCTGTTTCTCGCACTCTGTTTCTGCCCCCCTGTTTCTCGTCCTCTGATTCAGCCCCTCTGTTTCTCGCCCTCTGCTTCAGCCCCGCTTATTCAGCCCCTCTGTTTCAGCCCCTGTGTATCAGCCCCTCTGATTCAGCCCCTCTGTTTCAGCCCCTCTGTTTCAGCCCCTCTGTTTCAGCCCCTCTGTTTCTCGCCCTCTGTTTCAGCCCCTCTGTTTCTTGCCCTCTGTTTCAGCCCCTCTGTTTCTCGCCCTCTGTTTCAGCCCCTCTGATTCAGCCCCTCTATTTCAGCCACTCTGTTTCAGCCCCTCTGATTCAGCCCCTCTGATTCAGCCCCTCTGTTTCTCGCCCTCTGTTTAAGCCCCTCTGTTTCTCACCCTCTGTTTCAGCCCCTCTGATTCAGCTCCTCTGTTTCTCACCCTCTGTTTCAGCCCCTCTGATTCAGCCCCTCTGATTCAGCGCCTCTGTTTCTCGCCCTCTGTTTCAGCCCCTCTGTTTCTCAACCTCTGTTTCAGCCCCTCTGTTTCAGCCCCTCTGTTTCAACCCCTCTGTTTCTCGCCCTCTGATTCAGCCCTCTGATTCAGCCCCTCTGTTTCAGTCCCTCTGATTCAGCCCCTCTGTTTCCCGCCCCTCTGTTTCCCGCCCCTCTGTTTCAGCCCCTCTGTTTCTCGCCCCCTGTTTCAGCCCCTCTGTTTCTCGCCCTCAGTTTCAGCCCCTCTGCTTCTCGCCCTCTGTTTCAGCCCCTCCGTTTCAGCCCCTCTGTTTCAGCCCCTCTATTTCAGCCCCTCTGTATCTCGCCCACTGTTTCAGCCCCTCTGTTTCAGCCCCTCTTTTTCAGCCCCTCTGTTTCAGCCCCTCTGTTACAGCCCCTCTGTTTCTCGCCCTCTGTTTCAGCCACTCTGTTTCTCGCCCTCTGTTTCAGCCCCTCTGTTTCAGCCCCTCTGTTTCAGCCCCTCTGTTTCTCGCCCTCTGTTTCAGCCCCTCTTTTTCAGCCCCTCTGTTTCAGCCCCTCTGTTTCAGCCCCTCTGTTTCTCGCCCTCTGTTTCAGCCCCTCTTTTTCAACCTCTCTTGTTCAGCCCCTCTGTTTCAGCCCCTCTGTTCCTCGCCCTCTGTTTCAGCCCCTCTGTTTTTCGCCCTCTGTTTCAGCCCCCCTGTTTCAGCCTCTCTGTTTCTCGCACTCTGTTTCAGCCCCTCTGTTTCTCGCCCTCTGTTTCAGCCCCGCTGTTTCTCGCCCTCTGTTTCAGCCCCGCTGATTCAGCCCATCTGTTTCAGCACCTCTGAATCAGCCACTCTGATTCAGCCCCTCTATTTCAGCCCCTCTGTTTCAGCCCCTCTGTTTCAGCCCCTCTGTTCCTCGCCCTCTGTTTCAGCCCCTCTGTTTCTCGCCCTGTTTCAGCCCCTCTGTTTCAGCCTCTCTGTTTCTCGCCCTCAGTTTCAGCCCCTCTGATTCAGCCCCTCTGATTCAGCCCCTCTGTTTCTTGCCCTCTGTTTCAGCCCCGCTGATTCAGCCCCTCTGTTTCAGCTCCTCTGAATCAGCCCCTCTGATTCAGCCCCTCGGTTTCAGCCCCTCTGTTTCAGCCCCTCTGTTCCTCGCCCTCTGTTTCAGCCCCTCTGTTTCTCGCCCTCTGTTTCAGCCCCTCTGTTCCAGCCTCTCTGTTTCTCGCCCTCTGTTTCAGCCCCTCTGTTTCTCGCCCTCTGTTTCAGCCCCTCTGTTTCTCGCCCTCTGTTTCAGCTGCTGATTCAGCCCCTCTGTTTCAGCACCTCTGAATCAGCCCCTCTGATTCAGCCCCTCTATTTCAGCCCCTCTGTTTCAGCCCCTCTGTTTCTCGCCCTCTGTTTCAGCCCCTCTGTTTCTCGCCCTCTTTTTCAGCCCCTCTGTTTCAGCCCCTCTGTTTCTCGCCCTCTGTTTCAGCCCCTCTTTTTCAGCCCCTCTGTTTCAGCCCCTCTGTTTCAGCCCCTCTGTTCCTCGCCCTCTGTTTCAGCCCCTCTGTTTCTCGCCGTCTGTTTCAGCCCCTCTGTTTCAGCCTCTCTGTTTCTCGCCCTCTGTTTCAGCCCCTCTGTTTCTCGCCCTTTGTTTCAGCCCCTCTGTTTCTGCACCTCTGAATCAGCCCCTCTGATTCAGCCCCTCTGTTTCAGCCCCTCTGTTTCTCGCCCTCTGTTTCAGCCCCTCTGTTTCTCGCCCTCTGTTTCAGCCCCTCTGGTTCTCGCGCTCTGTTTCAGACCCTCTGTTTCAGCCCCTCTGTTTCAGTCCCTCTGTTTCAGCCCCTCTGTTTCTTGCCCTCTGTTTCAGCCCCTCTGTTTCTCGCCCTCTGTTTCAGCCCCTCTGTTTATCGCCCTCTTTTTCAGCCCTTCTGTTTCAGCCCCTCTGTTTCAGCCCCTCTGTGTCAGACCCTCTGTTTCTCGCACTCTGTTTCAGCCCCTCTTTTTCAGCCCCTCTGTTTCTCGCCCTCTGTTTCAGCCCCTCTGTTTCTCGCCCTCTGTTTCAGCCCCGCTGATTCAGCCCCTCTGTTTCAGCCCCTCTGAATCAGCCCCTCTGATTCAGCCCCTCTGTTTCAGCCCCTCTGTTTCAGCCCCTCTGTTTCAGCCCCTCTGTTTCTCGCCCTCTGTTTCAGCCCCTCTGTTTCCCGCCCTTTGTTTCAGCCCCTCTGTTTCTCGCCCTCTGTTTCAGCCCCTCTGATTCAGCCCCTCTGTTTCAGCCCCTCTGATACAGCCCCTCTGATTCAGCCCCTCTGATTCAGCCCCTCTGTTTCTCGCCCTCTGTTTCAGCCCCTCTGTTTCTCACCCTCTGTTTCAGCCCCTCTCTTTCAGCCCCTCTGTTTCTCACCCTCTGTTTCAGCACCTCTGATTCAGCCCATCTGTTTCAGCCACTCTGTTTCAGCCCCTCTGATTCAGCCCCTCTGATTCAGCCCCTCTGTTTCTCGCCCTCTGTTTCAGCCCCTCTGTTTCTCACCCTCTGTTTCAGCCCCTCTCTTTCAGCCCCTCTGTTTCAGAACCTCTGTTTCTCGCCCTCTGATTCAGCCCCTCTGATTCAGCCCCTCTGTTTCAGCCCCTCTGATTCAGCCCCTCTGTTTCCCGCCCCTCTGTTTCCCTCCCGTCTGTTTCCCGCCTCTCTGTTTCAGCCCCTCTGTTTCTCGCCACCTGTTTCAGCCCCTCTGTTTCTCGCCCTCTGTTTCAGCCCGTCTGTTTCTCGCCCTCTGTTTCAGCCCCTCCGTTTCAGCCCCTCTGTTTCAGCCGCTCTGTTTCAGCCCCTCTGTTACAGCCCCTCTGTTTCTCGCCCTCTGTTTCAGCCCCTCTGTCTCAGCCCCTCTTTTTCAGCCCCTCTTTTTCAGCCCCTCTGTTTCAGCGCCTCTGTTTCAGCCCTCTCTGTTTCAGCCCCTCTGATTCAGCCATTCTGTTTCAGCCCCTCTGTTTCAACCCTCTTTTTCAGCCCCTCTGTTTCAGCGCCTCTGTTTCAGCCCCTCTGTTCCTCGCCCTCTGTTTCAGCCTCTCTGTTTCTCGCCCTCTGTTTCAGAACCTCTGTTTCAGCCTCTCTGTTTCTCGCCCTCTGTTTCAGCCCCTCTGTTTCTCGCCCTCTGTTTCAGCCCCGCTGATTCAGCCCTTCTGTTTCAGCACCTCTGAATCACCCCCTCTGATTCAGCCCCTCTGTTTCAGCCCCTCTGTTTCAGCCCCTCTGTTTCAGCCCCTCTGTTTCTCGCCCTCTGTTTCAGCCCCTCTTTTTCTCGCCCTCTGTTTCAGCCCCTCTGGTTCTCGCCCTCTTTTTCAGCCCCTCTGTTTCAGCCCCTCTTTTTCAGCCCCTCTGTTTCTCGCCCTCTGTTTCAGCCCCTCTTTTCAGCCCCTCTGTTTCAGCCCCTCTGTTTCAGCCCCTCTGTTCCTCGCCCTCTGTTTCAGCCCCTCTGTTTCTCGCCCTCTGTTTCAGCCCCTCTGTTTCAGCCTCTCTGTTTCTCGCCCTCTGTTTCAGCCCCTCTGTTTCTCGCCCTCTGTTTCAGCCCCGCTGATTCAGCCCTTCTGTTTCAGCACCTCTGAATCAGCCCCTCTGATTCAGCCCCTCTGTTTCAGCCCCTCTGTTTCATCCCCTGTGTTTCAGCCCCTCTGTTTCTCGCCCTCTGTTTCAGCCCCTCTGTTTCTCGCCCTCTGTTTCAGCCCCTCTGGTTCTCGCCCTCTGTTTCAGCCCCTCTGTTTCAGTCCCTCTGTTTCAGCCCCTCTGTTTCTCGCCCTCTGTTTCAGCCCCTCTGTTTCTCACCCTCTGTTTCAGCTCCTCTGTTTCTCGCCCTCTGTTTCAGCCCCTCTGTTTCTCGCCCTCTGTTTCAGCCTCTCTGTTTCTCGCCCTCTGTTTCAGCCCCTCTGTTTCTCGCCCACTGTTTCAGCCCGCCTGTTTCAGCCACTCTGTTTCTCGCCATCTGTTTCAGCCCCTCTGTTTCTCATCCTCTGTTTCAGCCCCTCTGTTTCAGCCCCTCTGTTTCTCAACCTCTGTTTCAGCCCCTCTGTTTCAGCCCCTCTGTTTCAACCCCTCTGTTTCTCGCCCTCTGATTCAGCCCTCTGATTCAGCCCCTCTGTTTCAGTCCCTCTGATTCAGCCCCTCTGTTTCCCGCCCCTCTGTTTCCCGCCCCTCTGTTTCCCGCCCCTCTGTTTCAGCCCCTCTGTTTCTCGCCCCCTGTTTCAGCCCCTCTGTTTCTCGCCCTCAGTTTCAGCCCCTCTGCTTCTCGCCCTCTGTTTCAGCCCCTCCGTTTCAGCCCCTCTGTTTCAGCCCCTCTATTTCAGCCCCTCTGTATCTCGCCCACTGTTTCAGCCCCTCTGTTTCAGCACCTCTTTTTCAGCCCCTCTGTTTCAGCCCCTCTGTTACAGCCCCTCTGTTTCTCGCCCTCTGTTTCAGCCACTCTGTTTCTCGCCCTCTGTTTCAGCCCCTCTGTTTCAGCCCCTCTGTTTCAGCCCCTCTGTTTCTCGCACTCTGTTTCAGCCCCTCTTTTTCAGCCCCTCTGTTTCAGCCCCTCTGTTTCAGCCCCTCTGTTTCTCACCCTCTGTTTCAGCCCCTCTTTTTCAACCCCTCTTGTTCAGCCCCTCTGTTTCAGCCCCTCTGTTCCTCGCCCTCTGTTTCAGCCCCTCTGTTTTTCGCCCTCTGTTTCAGCCCCCCTGTTTCAGCCTCTCTGTTTCTCGCACTCTGTTTCAGCCCCTCTGTTTCTCGCCCTCTGTTTCAGCCCCGCTGTTTCTCGCCCTCTGTTTCAGCCCCGCTGATTCAGCCCATCTGTTTCAGCACCTCTGAATCAGCCACTCTGATTCAGCCCCTCTATTTCAGCCCCTCTGTTTCAGCCCCTCTGTTTCAGCCCCTCTGTTCCTCGCCCTCTGTTTCAGCCCCTCTGTTTCTCGCCCTGTTTCAGCGCCTCTGTTTCAGCCTCTCTGTTTCTCGCCCTCAGTTTCAGCCCCTCTGATTCAGCCCCTCTGATTCAGCCCCTCTGTTTCTCGCCCTCAGTTTCAGCCCCTCTGATTCAGCCCCTCTGATTCAGCCCCTCTGTTTCTTGCCCTCTGTTTCAGCCCCGCTGATTCAGCCCCTCTGTTTCAGCTCCTCTGAATCAGCCCCTCTGATTCAGCCCCTCGGTTTCAGCCCCTCTGTTTCAGCCCCTCTGTTCCTCGCCCTCTGTTTCAGCCCCTCTGTTTCTCGCCCTCTGTTTCAGCCCCTCTGTTCCAGCCTCTCTGTTTCTCGCCCTCTGTTTCAGCCCCTCTGTTTCTCGCCCTCTGTTTCAGCCCCTCTGTTTCTCGCCCTCTGTTTCAGCTGCTGATTCAGCCCCTCTGTTTCAGCACCTCTGAATCAGCCCCTCTGATTCAGCCCCTCTGTTTCAGCCCCTCTGTTTCAGCCCCTCTGTTTCTCGCCCTCTGTTTCAGCCCCTCTGTTTCTCACCCTCTTTTTCAGCCCCTCTGTTTCAGCCCCTCTGTTTCTCGCCCTCTGTTTCAGCCCCTCTTTTTCAGCCCCTCTGTTTCAGCCCCTCTGTTTCAGCCCCTCTGTTCCTCGCCCTCTGTTTCAGCCCCTCTGTTTCTCGCCGTCTGTTTCAGCCCCTCTGTTTCAGCCTCTCTGTTTCTCGCCCTCTGTTTCAGCCCCTCTGTTTCTCGCCCTCTGTTTCAGCCCCTCTGTTTCAGCACCTCTGAATCAGCCCCTCTGATTCAGCCCCTCTGTTTCAGCCCCTCTGTTTCAGCCCCTCTGTTTCAGCCCCTCTGTTTCTCGCCCTCTGTTTCAGCCCCTCTGTTTCTCGCCCTCTGTTTCAGCCCCTCTGGTTCTCGCGCTCTGTTTCAGCCCCTCTGTTTCAGCCCCTCTGTTTCAGTCCCTCTGTTTCAGCCCCTCTGTTTCTTGCCCTCTGTTTCAGCCCCTCTGTTTCTCGCCCTCTGTTTCAGCCCCTCTGTTTATCGCCCTCTTTTTCAGCCCCTCTGTTTCAGCCCCTCTTTTTCAGCCCCTCTGTTTCTCGCCCTCTGTTTCTGCGCCTCTGTTTCTCGCCCTCTGTTTCAGCCCTCTGTTTCTCGCCCTCTGTTTCAGCCCCGCTGATTCAGCCCCTCTGTTTCAGCCCCTCTGAATCAGCCCCTCTGATTCAGCCCCTCTGGTTCAGCCCCTCTGTTTCAGCCCCACTGTTTCAGCCCCTCTGTTTCTCGCCCTCTGTTTCAGCCCCTCTGTTTCCCGCCCTTTGTTTCAGCCCCTCTGTTTCTCGCCCTCTGTTTCAGCCCCTCTGATTCAGCCCCTCTGTTTCAGCCCCTCTGATACAGCCCCTCTGATTCAGCCCCTCTGATTCAGCCCCTCTGTTTCAGCCCCTCTATTTCAGCCCCTCTGTATCTCGCCCACTGTTTCAGCCCCTCTGTTTCAGCCCCTCTTTTTCAGCCCCTCTGTTTCAGCCCCTCTGTTACAGCCCCTCTGTTTCTCGCCCTCTGTTTCAGCCACTCTGTTTCTCGCCCTCTGTTTCAGCCCCTCTGTTTCAGCCCCTCTGTTTCAGCCCCTCTGTTTCTCGCCCTCTGTTTCAGCCCCTCTTTTTCAGCCCCTCTGTTTCAGCCCCTCTGTTTCAGCCCCTCTGTTTCTCACCCTCTGTTTCAGCCCCTCTTTTTCAACCCCTCTTGTTCAGCCCCTCTGTTTCAGCCCCTCTGTTCCTCGCCCTCTGTTTCAGCCCCTCTGTTTTTCGCCCTCTGTTTCAGCCCCCCTGTTTCAGCCTCTCTGTTTCTCGCACTCTGTTTCAGCCCCTCTGTTTCTCGCCCTCTGTTTCAGCCCCGCTGTTTCTCGCCCTCTGTTTCAGCCCCGCTGATTCAGCCCATCTGTTTCAGCACCTCTGAATCAGCCACTCTGATTCAGCCCCTCTATTTCAGCCCCTCTGTTTCAGCCCCTCTGTTTCAGCCCCTCTGTTCCTCGCCCTCTGTTTCAGCCCCTCTGTTTTTCGCCCTGTTTCAGCGCCTCTGTTTCAGCCTCTCTGTTTCTCGCCCTCAGTTTCAGCCCCTCTGATTCAGCCCCTCTGATTCAGCCCCTCTGTTTCTCGCCCTCAGTTTCAGCCCCTCTGATTCAGCCCCTCTGATTCAGCCCCTCTGTTTCTTGCCCTCTGTTTCAGCCCCGCTGATTCAGCCCCTCTGTTTCAGCTCCTCTGAATCAGCCCCTCTGATTCAGCCCCTCGGTTTCAGCCCCTCTGTTTCAGCCCCTCTGTTCCTCGCCCTCTGTTTCAGCCCCTCTGTTTCTCGCCCTCTGTTTCAGCCCCTCTGTTCCAGCCTCTCTGTTTCTCGCCCTCTGTTTCAGCCCCTCTGTTTCTCGCCCTCTGTTTCAGCCCCTCTGTTTCTCGCCCTCTGTTTCAGCTGCTGATTCAGCCCCTCTGTTTCAGCACCTCTGAATCAGCCCCTCTGATTCAGCCCCTCTGTTTCAGCCCCTCTGTTTCAGCCCCTCTGTTTCTCGCCCTCTGTTTCAGCCCCTCTGTTTCTCACCCTCTTTTTCAGCCCCTCTGTTTCAGCCCCTCTGTTTCTCGCCCTCTGTTTCAGCCCCTCTTTTTCAGCCCCTCTGTTTCAGCCCCTCTGTTTCAGCCCCTCTGTTCCTCGCCCTCTGTTTCAGCCCCTCTGTTTCTCGCCGTCTGTTTCAGCCCCTCTGTTTCAGCCTCTCTGTTTCTCGCCCTCTGTTTCAGCCCCTCTGTTTCTCGCCCTCTGTTTCAGCCCCTCTGTTTCAGCACCTCTGAATCAGCCCCTCTGATTCAGCCCCTCTGTTTCAGCCCCTCTGTTTCAGCCCCTCTGTTTCAGCCCCTCTGTTTCTCGCCCTCTGTTTCAGCCCCTCTGTTTCTCGCCCTCTGTTTCAGCCCCTCTGGTTCTCGCGCTCTGTTTCAGCCCCTCTGTTTCAGCCCCTCTGTTTCAGTCCCTCTGTTTCAGCCCCTCTGTTTCTTGCCCTCTGTTTCAGCCCCTCTGTTTCTCGCCCTCTGTTTCAGCCCCTCTGTTTATCGCCCTCTTTTTCAGCCCCTCTGTTTCAGCCCCTCTTTTTCAGCCCCTCTGTTTCTCGCCCTCTGTTTCTGCGCCTCTGTTTCTCGCCCTCTGTTTCAGCCCTCTGTTTCTCGCCCTCTGTTTCAGCCCCGCTGATTCAGCCCCTCTGTTTCAGCCCCTCTGAATCAGCCCCTCTGATTCAGCCCCTCTGGTTCAGCCCCTCTGTTTCAGCCCCACTGTTTCAGCCCCTCTGTTTCTCGCCCTCTGTTTCAGCCCCTCTGTTTCCCGCCCTTTGTTTCAGCCCCTCTGTTTCTCGCCCTCTGTTTCAGCCCCTCTGATTCAGCCCCTCTGTTTCAGCCCCTCTGATACAGCCCCTCTGATTCAGCCCCTCTGATTCAGCCCCTCTGTTTCTCGCCCTCTGTTTCAGCCCCTCTGTTTCTCACCCTCTGTTTCAGCCCCTCTCTTTCAGCCCCTCTGTTTCTCACCCTCTGTTTCAGCCCCTCTCTTTCAGCCCCTCTGTTTCTCACCCTCTGTTTCAGTCCCTCTGATTCAGCCCCTCTGTTTCCCGCCCCTCTGTTTCCCGCCCCTCTGTTTCAGCCCCTCTGTTTCTCGCCCCCTGTTTCAGCCCCTCTGTTTCTCGCCCTCAGTTTCAGCCCCTCTGCTTCTCGCCCTCTGTTTCAGCCCCTCCGTTTCAGCCCCTCTGTTTCAGCCCCTCTATTTCAGCCCCTCTGTATCTCGCCCACTGTTTCAGCCCCTCTGTTTCAGCCCCTCTTTTTCAGCCCCTCTGTTTCAGCCCCTCTGTTACAGCCCCTCTGTTTCTCGCCCTCTGTTTCAGCCACTCTGTTTCTCGCCCTCTGTTTCAGCCCCTCTGTTTCAGCCCCTCTGTTTCAGCCCCTCTGTTTCTCGCCCTCTGTTTCAGCCCCTCTTTTTCAGCCCCTCTGTTTCAGCCCCTCTGTTTCAGCCCCTCTGTTTCTCGCCCTCTGTTTCAGCCCCTCTTTTTCAACCTCTCTTGTTCAGCCCCTCTGTTTCAGCCCCTCTGTTCCTCGCCCTCTGTTTCAGCCCCTCTGTTTTTCGCCCTCTGTTTCAGCCCCCCTGTTTCAGCCTCTCTGTTTCTCGCACTCTGTTTCAGCCCCTCTGTTTCTCGCCCTCTGTTTCAGCCCCGCTGTTTCTCGCCCTCTGTTTCAGCCCCGCTGATTCAGCCCATCTGTTTCAGCACCTCTGAATCAGCCACTCTGATTCAGCCCCTCTATTTCAGCCCCTCTGTTTCAGCCCCTCTGTTTCAGCCCCTCTGTTCCTCGCCCGCTGTTTCAGCCCCTCTGTTTCTCGCCCTGTTTCAGCCCCTCTGTTTCAGCCTCTCTGTTTCTCGCCCTCAGTTTCAGCCCCTCTGATTCAGCCCCTCTGATTCAGCCCCTCTGTTTCTTGCCCTCTGTTTCAGCCCCGCTGATTCAGCCCCTCTGTTTCAGCTCCTCTGAATCAGCCCCTCTGATTCAGCCCCTCGGTTTCAGCCCCTCTGTTTCAGCCCCTCTGTTCCTCGCCCTCTGTTTCAGCCCCTCTGTTTCTCGCCCTCTGTTTCAGCCCCTCTGTTCCAGCCTCTCTGTTTCTCGCCCTCTGTTTCAGCCCCTCTGTTTCTCGCCCTCTGTTTCAGCCCCTCTGTTTCTCGCCCTCTGTTTCAGCTGCTGATTCAGCCCCTCTGTTTCAGCACCTCTGAATCAGCCCCTCTGATTCAGCCCCTCTGTTTCAGCCCCTCTGTTTCAGCCCCTCTGTTTCTCGCCCTCTGTTTCAGCCCCTCTGTTTCTCGCCCTCTTTTTCAGCCCCTCTGTTTCAGCCCCTCTGTTTCTCGCCCTCTGTTTCAGCCCCTCTTTTTCAGCCCCTCTGTTTCAGCCCCTCTGTTTCAGCCCCTCTGTTCCTCGCCCTCTGTTTCAGCCCCTCTGTTTCTCGCCCTCTGTTTCAGCCCCTCTGTTCCAGCCTCTCTGTTTCTCGCCCTCTGTTTCAGCCCCTCTGTTTCTCGCCCTCTGTTTCAGCCCCTCTGTTTCTCGCCCTCTGTTTCAGCTGCTGATTCAGCCCCTCTGTTTCAGCACCTCTGAATCAGCCCCTCTGATTCAGCCCCTCTGTTTCAGCCCCTCTGTTTCAGCCCCTCTGTTTCTCGCCCTCTGTTTCAGCCCCTCTGTTTCTCACCCTCTTTTTCAGCCCCTCTGTTTCAGCCCCTCTGTTTCTCGCCCTCTGTTTCAGCCCCTCTTTTTCAGCCCCTCTGTTTCAGCCCCTCTGTTTCAGCCCCTCTGTTCCTCGCCCTCTGTTTCAGCCCCTCTGTTTCTCGCCGTCTGTTTCAGCCCCTCTGTTTCAGCCTCTCTGTTTCTCGCCCTCTGTTTCAGCCCCTCTGTTTCTCGCCCTCTGTTTCAGCCCCTCTGTTTCAGCACCTCTGAATCAGCCCCTCTGATTCAGCCCCTCTGTTTCAGCCCCTCTGTTTCACCCCCTCTGTTTCAGCCCCTCTGTTTCTCGCCCTCTGTTTCAGCCCCTCTGTTTCTCGCCCTCTGTTTCAGCCCCTCTGGTTCTCGCGCTCTGTTTCAGCCCCTCTGTTTCAGCCCCTCTGTTTCAGTCCCTCTGTTTCAGCCCCTCTGTTTCTTGCCCTCTGTTTCAGCCCCTCTGTTTCTCGCCCTCTGTTTCAGCCCCTCTGTTTATCGCCCTCTTTTTCAGCCCTTCTGTTTCAGCCCCTCTGTTTCAGCCCCTCTGTGTCAGACCCTCTGTTTCTCGCACTCTGTTTCAGCCCCTCTTTTTCAGCCCCTCTGTTTCTCGCCCTCTGTTTCTGCGCCTCTGTTTCTCGCCCTCTGTTTCAGCCCTCTGTTTCTCGCCCTCTGTTTCAGCCCCGCTGATTCAGCCCCTCTGTTTCAGCCCCTCTGAATCAGCCCCTCTGATTCAGCCCCTCTGGTTCAGCCCCTCTGTTTCAGCCCCACTGTTTCAGCCCCTCTGTTTCTCGCCCTCTGTTTCAGCCCCTCTGTTTCCCGCCCTTTGTTTCAGCCCCTCTGTTTCTCGCCCTCTGTTTCAGCCCCTCTGATTCAGCCCCTCTGTTTCAGCCCCTCTGATACAGCCCCTCTGATTCAGCCCCTCTGATTCAGCCCCTCTGTTTCTCGCCCTCTGTTTCAGCCCCTCTGTTTCTCACCCTCTGTTTCAGCCCCTCTCTTTCAGCCCCTCTGTTTCTCACCCTCTGTTTCAGCCCCTCTCTTTCAGCCCCTCTGTTTCTCACCCTCTGTTTCAGTCCCTCTGATTCAGCCCCTCTGTTTCCCGCCCCTCTGTTTCCCGCCCCTCTGTTTCAGCCCCTCTGTTTCTCGCCCCCTGTTTCAGCCCCTCTGTTTCTCGCCCTCAGTTTCAGCCCCTCTGCTTCTCGCCCTCTGTTTCAGCCCCTCCGTTTCAGCCCCTCTGTTTCAGCCCCTCTATTTCAGCCCCTCTGTATCTCGCCCACTGTTTCAGCCCCTCTGTTTCAGCCCCTCTTTTTCAGCCCCTCTGTTTCAGCCCCTCTGTTACAGCCCCTCTGTTTCTCGCCCTCTGTTTCAGCCACTCTGTTTCTCGCCCTCTGTTTCAGCCCCTCTGTTTCAGCCCCTCTGTTTCAGCCCCTCTGTTTCTCGCCCTCTGTTTCAGCCCCTCTTTTTCAGCCCCTCTGTTTCAGCCCCTCTGTTTCAGCCCCTCTGTTTCTCGCCCTCTGTTTCAGCCCCTCTTTTTCAACCTCTCTTGTTCAGCCCCTCTGTTTCAGCCCCTCTGTTCCTCGCCCTCTGTTTCAGCCCCTCTGTTTTTCGCCCTCTGTTTCAGCCCCCCTGTTTCAGCCTCTCTGTTTCTCGCACTCTGTTTCAGCCCCTCTGTTTCTCGCCCTCTGTTTCAGCCCCGCTGTTTCTCGCCCTCTGTTTCAGCCCCGCTGATTCAGCCCATCTGTTTCAGCACCTCTGAATCAGCCACTCTGATTCAGCCCCTCTGTTTCAGCCCCTCTGTTTCAGCCCCTCTGTTTCAGCCCCTCTGTTCCTCGCCCTCTGTTTCAGCCCCTCTGTTTCTCGCCCTGTTTCAGCCCCTCTGTTTCAGCCTCTCTGTTTCTCGCCCTCAGTTTCAGCCCCTCTGATTCAGCCCCTCTGATTCAGCCCCTCTGTTTCTTGCCCTCTGTTTCAGCCCCGCTGATTCAGCCCCTCTGTTTCAGCTCCTCTGAATCAGCCCCTCTGATTCAGCCCCTCGGTTTCAGCCCCTCTGTTTCAGCCCCTCTGTTCCTCGCCCTCTGTTTCAGCCCCTCTGTTTCTCGCCCTCTGTTTCAGCCCCTCTGTTCCAGCCTCTCTGTTTCTCGCCCTCTGTTTCAGCCCCTCTGTTTCTCGCCCTCTGTTTCAGCCCCTCTGTTTCTCGCCCTCTGTTTCAGCTGCTGATTCAGCCCCTCTGTTTCAGCACCTCTGAATCAGCCCCTCTGATTCAGCCCCTCTGTTTCAGCCCCTCTGTTTCAGCCCCTCTGTTTCTCGCCCTCTGTTTCAGCCCCTCTGTTTCTCGCCCTCTTTTTCAGCCCCTCTGTTTCAGCCCCTCTGTTTCTCGCCCTCTGTTTCAGCCCCTCTTTTTCAGCCCCTCTGTTTCAGCCCCTCTGTTTCAGCCCCTCTGTTCCTCGCCCTCTGTTTCAGCCCCTCTGTTTCTCGCCGTCTGTTTCAGCCCCTCTGTTTCAGCCTCTCTGTTTCTCGCCCTCTGTTTCAGCCCCTCTGTTTCTCGCCCTTTGTTTCAGCCCCTCTGTTTCAGCACCTCTGAATCAGCCCCTCTGATTCAGCCCCTCTGTTTCAGCCCCTCTGTTTCAGCCCCTCTGTTTCAGCCCCTCTGTTTCTCGCCCTCTGTTTCAGCCCCTCTGTTTCTCGCCCTCTGTTTCAGCCCCTCTGGTTCTCGCGCTCTGTTTCAGACCCTCTGTTTCAGCCCCTCTGTTTCAGTCCCTCTGTTTCAGCCCCTCTGTTTCTTGCCCTCTGTTTCAGCCCCTCTGTTTCTCGCCCTCTGTTTCAGCCCCTCTGTTTATCGCCCTCTTTTTCAGCCCTTCTGTTTCAGCCCCTCTGTTTCAGCCCCTCTGTGTCAGACCCTCTGTTTCTCGCACTCTGTTTCAGTCCCTCTTTTTCAGCCCCTCTGTTTCTCGCCCTCTGTTTCAGCCCCTCTGTTTCTCGCCCTCTGTTTCAGCCCCGCTGATTCAGCCCCTCTATTTCAGCCCCTCTGAATCAGCCCCTCTGATTCAGCCCCTCTGTTTCAGCCCCTCTGTTTCAGCCCCTCTGTTTCAGCCCCTCTGTTTCTCGCCCTCTGTTTCAGCCCCTCTGTTTCCCGCCCTTTGTTTCAGCCCCTCTGTTTCTCGCCCTCTGTTTCAGCCCCTCTGATTCAGCCCCTCTGTTTCAGCCCCTCTGATACAGCCCCTCTGATTCAGCCCCTCTGATTCAGCCCCTCTGTTTCTCGCCCTCTGTTTCAGCCCCTCTGTTTCTCACCCTCTGTTTCAGCCCCTCTCTTTCAGCCCCTCTGTTTCTCACCCTCTGTTTCAGCACCTCTGATTCAGCCCATCTGTTTCAGCCACTCTGTTTCAGCCCCTCTGATTCAGCCCCTCTGATTCAGCCCCTCTGTTTCTCGCCCTCTGTTTCAGCCCCTCTGTTTCTCACCCTCTGTTTCAGCCCCTCTCTTTCAGCCCCTCTGTTTCAGAACCTCTGTTTCTCGCCCTCTGATTCAGCCCCTCTGATTCAGCCCCTCTGTTTCAGCCCCTCTGATTCAGCCCCTCTGTTTCCCGCCCCTCTGTTTCCCTCCCGTCTGTTTCCCGCCTCTCTGTTTCAGCCCCTCTGTTTCTCGCCACCTGTTTCAGCCCCTCTGTTTCTCGCCCTCTGTTTCAGCCCGTCTGTTTCTCGCCCTCTGTTTCAGCCCCTCCGTTTCAGCCCCTCTGTTTCAGCCGCTCTGTTTCAGCCCCTCTGTTACAGCCCCTCTGTTTCTCGCCCTCTGTTTCAGCCCCTCTGTCTCAGCCCCTCTTTTTCAGCCCCTCTTTTTCAGCCCCTCTGTTTCAGCGCCTCTGTTTCAGCCCCTCTGTTTCAGCCCCTCTGATTCAGCCATTCTGTTTCAGCCCCTCTGTTTCAACCCTCTTTTTCAGCCCCTCTGTTTCAGCGCCTCTGTTTCAGCCCCTCTGTTCCTCGCCCTCTGTTTCAGCCTCTCTGTTTCTCGCCCTCTGTTTCAGAACCTCTGTTTCAGCCTCTCTGTTTCTCGCCCTCTGTTTCAGCCCCTCTGTTTCTCGCCCTCTGTTTCAGCCCCGCTGATTCAGCCCTTCTGTTTCAGCACCTCTGAATCACCCCCTCTGATTCAGCCCCTCTGTTTCAGCCCCTCTGTTTCAGCCCCTCTGTTTCAGCCCCTCTGTTTCTCGCCCTCTGTTTCAGCCCCTCTTTTTCTCGCCCTCTGTTTCAGCCCCTCTAGTTCTCGCCCTCTTTTTCAGCCCCTCTGTTTCAGCCCCTCTTTTTCAGCCCCTCTGTTTCTCGCCCTCTGTTTCAGCCCCTCTTTTCAGCCCCTCTGTTTCAGCCCCTCTGTTTCAGCCCCTCTGTTCCTCGCCCTCTGTTTCAGCCCCTCTGTTTCTCGCCCTCTGTTTCAGCCCCTCTGTTTCAGCCTCTCTGTTTCTCGCCCTCTGTTTCAGCCCCTCTGTTTCTCGCCCTCTGTTTCAGCCCCGCTGATTCAGCCCTTCTGTTTCAGCACCTCTGAATCAGCCCCTCTGATTCAGCCACTCTGTTTCAGCCCCTCTGTTTCAGCCCCTGTGTTTCAGCCCCTCTGTTTCTCGCCCTCTGTTTCAGCCCCTCTGTTTCTCGCCCTCTGTTTCAGCCCCTCTGGTTCTCGCCCTCTGTTTCAGCCCCTCTGTTTCAGTCCCTCTGTTTCAGCCCCTCTGTTTCTCGCCCTCTGTTTCAGCCCCTCTGTTTCTCACCCTCTGTTTCAGCTCCTCTGTTTCTCGCCCTCTGTTTCAGCCCCTCTGTTTCTCGCCCTCTGTTTCAGCCTCTCTGTTTCTCGCCCTCTGTTTCAGCCCCTCTGTTTCTCGCCCACTGTTTCAGCCCGCCTGTTTCAGCCACTCTGTTTCTCGCCATCTGTTTCAGCCCCTCTGTTTCTCATCCTCTGTTTCAGCCCCTCTGTTTCAGCCCCTCTGTTTCTCAACCTCTGTTTCAGCCCCTCTGTTTCAGCCCCTCTGTTTCAACCCCTCTGTTTCTCGCCCTCTGATTCAGCCCTCTGATTCAGCCCCTCTGTTTCAGTCCCTCTGATTCAGCCCCTCTGTTTCCCGCCCCTCTGTTTCCCGCCCCTCTGTTTCCCGCCCCTCTGTTTCAGCCCCTCTGTTTCTCGCCCCCTGTTTCAGCCCCTCTGTTTCTCGCCCTCAGTTTCAGCCCCTCTGCTTCTCGCCCTCTGTTTCAGCCCCTCCGTTTCAGCCCCTCTGTTTCAGCCCCTCTATTTCAGCCCCTCTGTATCTCGCCCACTGTTTCAGCCCCTCTGTTTCAGCACCTCTTTTTCAGCCCCTCTGTTTCAGCCCCTCTGTTACAGCCCCTCTGTTTCTCGCCCTCTGTTTCAGCCACTCTGTTTCTCGCCCTCTGTTTCAGCCCCTCTGTTTCAGCCCCTCTGTTTCAGCCCCTCTGTTTCTCGCCCTCTGTTTCAGCCCCTCTTTTTCAGCCCCTCTGTTTCAGCCCCTCTGTTTCAGCCCCTCTGTTTCTCACCCTCTGTTTCAGCCCCTCTTTTTCAACCCCTCTTGTTCAGCCCCTCTGTTTCAGCCCCTCTGTTCCTCGCCCTCTGTTTCAGCCCCTCTGTTTTTCGCCCTCTGTTTCAGCCCCCCTGTTTCAGCCTCTCTGTTTCTCGCACTCTGTTTCAGCCCCTCTGTTTCTCGCCCTCTGTTTCAGCCCCGCTGTTTCTCGCCCTCTGTTTCAGCCCCGCTGATTCAGCCCATCTGTTTCAGCACCTCTGAATCAGCCACTCTGATTCAGCCCCTCTATTTCAGCCCCTCTGTTTCAGCCCCTCTGTTTCAGCCCCTCTGTTCCTCGCCCTCTGTTTCAGCCCCTCTGTTTCTCGCCCTGTTTCAGCCCCTCTGTTTCAGCCTCTCTGTTTCTCGCCCTCAGTTTCAGCCCCTCTGATTCAGCCCCTCTGATTCAGCCCCTCTGTTTCTCGCCCTCAGTTTCAGCCCCTCTGATTCAGCCCCTCTGATTCAGCCCCTCTGTTTCTTGCCCTCTGTTTCAGCCCCGCTGATTCAGCCCCTCTGTTTCAGCTCCTCTGAATCAGCCCCTCTGATTCAGCCCCTCGGTTTCAGCCCCTCTGTTTCAGCCCCCCTGTTCCTCGCCCTCTGTTTCAGCCCCTCTGTTTCTCGCCCTCTGTTTCAGCCCCTCTGTTCCAGCCTCTCTGTTTCACGCCCTCTGTTTCAGCCCCTCTGTTTCTCGCCCTCTGTTTCAGCCCCTCTGTTTCTCACCCTCTTTTTCAGCCCCTCTGTTTCAGCCCCTCTGTTTCTCGCCCCCTGTTTCAGCCCTCTTTTTCAGCCCCTCTGTTTCAGCCCCTCTGTTTCAGCCCCTCTGTTCCTCGCCCTCTGTTTCAGCCCCTCTGTTTCTCGCCGTCTGTTTCAGCCCCTCTGTTTCAGCCTCTCTGTTTCTCGCCCTCTGTTTCAGCCCCTCTGTTTCTCGCCCTCTGTTTCAGCCCCTCTGTTTCAGCACCTCTGAATCAGCCCCTCTGATTCAGCCCCTCTGTTTCAGCCCCTCTGTTTCAGCCCCTCTGTTTCTCGCCCTCTGTTTCAGCCCCTCTGTTTCTCGCCCTCTGTTTCAGCCCCTCTGGTTCTCGCGCTCTGTTTCAGCCCCTCTGTTTCAGCCCCTCTGTTTCAGTCCCTCTGTTTCAGCCCCTCTGTTTCTTGCCCTCTGTTTCAGCCCCTCTGTTTCTCGCCCTCTGTTTCAGCCCCTCTGTTTATCGCCCTCTTTTTCAGCCCTTCTGTTTCAGCCCCTCTGTTTCAGCCCCTCTGTGTCAGACCCTCTGTTTCTCGCACTCTGTTTCAGCCCCTCTTTTTCAGCCCCTCTGTTTCTCGCCCTCTGTTTCTGCGCCTCTGTTTCTCGCCCTCTGTTTCAGCCCTCTGTTTCTCGCCCTCTGTTTCAGCCCCGCTGATTCAGCCCCTCTGTTTCAGCCCCTCTGAATCAGCCCCTCTGATTCAGCCCCTCTGGTTCAGCCCCTCTGTTTCAGCCCCACTGTTTCAGCCCCTCTGTTTCTCGCCCTCTGTTTCAGCCCCTCTGTTTCCCGCCCTTTGTTTCAGCCCCTCTGTTTCTCGCCCTCTGTTTCAGCCCCTCTGATTCAGCCCCTCTGTTTCAGCCCCTCTGATACAGCCCCTCTGATTCAGCCCCTCTGATTCAGCCCCTCTGTTTCTCGCCCTCTGTTTCAGCCCCTCTGTTTCTCACCCTCTGTTTCAGCCCCTCTCTTTCAGCCCCTCTGTTTCTCGCCCTCTGTTTCAGCCACTCTGTTTCAGCCCCTCTGATTCAGCCCCTCTGATTCAGCCCCTCTGTTTCTCGCCCTCTGTTTCAGCCCCTCTGTTTCTCACCCTCTGTTTCAGCCCCTCTGTTTCAGCCCCTCTGATTCAGCCCCTCTGGTTCCCGCCCCTCTGTTTCCCTCCCGTCTGTTTCCCGCCTCTCTGTTTCAGCCCCTCTGTTTCTCGCCACCTGTTTCAGCCCCTCTGTTTCTCGCCCTCTGTTTCAGCCCGTCTGTTTCTCGCCCTCTGTTTCAGCCCCTCCGTTTCAGCCCCTCTGTTTCAGCCCCTCTGTTTCAGCCCCTCTGTTACAGCCCCTCTGTTTCTCGCCCTCTGTTTCAGCCCCTCTGTCTCAGCCCCTCTTTTTCAGCCCCTCTTTTTCAGCCCCTCTGTTTCAGCGCCTCTGTTTCAGCGCCTCTGTTTCAGCCCCTCTGTTCCTCGCCCTCTGTTTCCGCCTCTCTGTTTCTCGCCCTCTGTTTCAGAACCTCTGTTTCAGCCTCTCTGTTTCTCGCCCTCTGTTTCAGCCCCTCTGTTTCTCGCCCTCTGTTTCAGCCCCGCTGATTCAGCCCCTCTGTTTCAGCACCTCTGAATCACCCCCTCTGATTCAGCCCCTCTGTTTCAGCCCCTCTGTTTCAGCCCCTCTGTTTCAGCCCCTCTGTTTCTCGCCCTCTGTTTCAGCCCCTCTTTTTCTCGCCCTCTGTTTCAGCCCCTCTGGTTCTCGCCCTCTTTTTCAGCCCCTCTGTTTCAGCCCCTCTTTTTCAGCCCCTCTGTTTCTCGCCCTCTGTTTCAGCCCCTCTTTTCAGCCCCTCTGTTTCAGCCCCTCTGTTTCAGCCCCTCTGTTCCTCGCCCTCTGTTTCAGCGCCTCTGTTTCTCGCCCTCTGTTTCAGCCCCTCTGTTCAGCCTCTCTGTTTCTCGCCCTCTGTTTCAGCCCCTCTGTTTCTCGCCCTCTGTTTCAGCCCCGCTGATTCAGCCCTTCTGTTTCAGCACCTCTGAATCAGCCCCTCTGATTCAGCCCCTCTGTTTCAGCCCCTCTGTTTGAGCCCCTGTGTTTCAGCCCCTCTGTTTCTCGCCCTCTGTTTCAGCCCCTCTGTTTCTCGCCCTCTGTTTCAGCCCCTCTGGTTCTCGCCCTCTGTTTCAGCCCCTCTGTTTCAGTCCCTCTGTTTCAGCCCCTCTGTTTCTCGCCCTCTGTTTCAGCCCCTCTGTTTCTCACCCTCTGTTTCAGCCCCTCTGTTTCTCGCTCTCTGTTTCAGCCCCTCTGTTTCTCGCCCTCTGTTTCAGCCTCTCTGTTTCTCGCCCTCTGTTTCAGCCCCTCTGTTTCTCGCCCACTGTTTCAGCCCGCCTGTTTCAGCCACTCTGTTTCTCGCCATCTGTTTCAGCCCCTCTGTTTCTCATCCTCTGTTTCAGCCCCTCTGTTTCAGCCCCTCTGTTTCTCGCCCTCTGTTTCAGCCCCTCTGTTTCTCGCCCTCTGTTTCAGGCCCTCTGATTCAGCCGCGCTGTTTCTCGCCCTCTGTTTCAGCCCCTCTGTTTCTCGCCCTCTGTTTCAGCCCCTCTGTATCTCGCCCTCTGTTTCAGCCCCACTGTTTCAGCCCCTCTGTTTTAGCCCCTCTGTTTCATCCCCTTTGTTTCTCGCCCTCTGTATCAGCCCCTCTGTTTCTCGCCCTCTGTTTCAGCCTCTCTGTTTCTCGCCCTTTGTTTCAGCCCCTTTGTTTCTCGCCCTCTGTTTCAGCCCCTCTGTTTCAGCCGCTCTGTTTCAGACCCCCTGTTTCTCGCCCTCTGTTTCTCGCCCTCTGTTTCAGCCCCTCTGTTTCTCGCCCTCTGTTTCAGCCCGTCTGTTTCTCGCCCTCTGTTTCAGCCCCTCCGTTTCAGCCCCTCTGTTTCAGCCGCTCTGTTTCAGCCCCTCTGTTACAGCCCCTCTGTTTCTCGCCCTCTGTTTCAGCCCCTCTGTCTCAGCCCCTCTTTTTCAGCCCCTCTTTTTCAGCCCCTCTGTTTCAGCGCCTCTGTTTCAGCCCCTCTGTTTCAGCCCCTCTGATTCAGCCATTCTGTTTCAGCCCCTCTGTTTCAACCCTCTTTTTCAGCCCCTCTGTTTCAGCGCCTCTGTTTCAGCCCCTCTGTTCCTCGCCCTCTGTTTCAGCCTCTCTGTTTCTCGCCCTCTGTTTCAGAACCTCTGTTTCAGCCTCTCTGTTTCTCGCCCTCTGTTTCAGCCCCTCTGTTTCTCGCCCTCTGTTTCAGCCCCGCTGATTCAGCCCTTCTGTTTCAGCACCTCTGAATCACCCCCTCTGATTCAGCCCCTCTGTTTCAGCCCCTCTGTTTCAGCCCCTCTGTTTCAGCCCCTCTGTTTCTCGCCCTCTGTTTCAGCCCCTCTTTTTCTCGCCCTCTGTTTCAGCCCCTCTAGTTCTCGCCCTCTTTTTCAGCCCCTCTGTTTCAGCCCCTCTTTTTCAGCCCCTCTGTTTCTCGCCCTCTGTTTCAGCCCCTCTTTTCAGCCCCTCTGTTTCAGCCCCTCTGTTTCAGCCCCTCTGTTCCTCGCCCTCTGTTTCAGCCCCTCTGTTTCTCGCCCTCTGTTTCAGCCCCTCTGTTTCAGCCTCTCTGTTTCTCGCCCTCTGTTTCAGCCCCTCTGTTTCTCGCCCTCTGTTTCAGCCCCGCTGATTCAGCCCTTCTGTTTCAGCACCTCTGAATCAGCCCCTCTGATTCAGCCACTCTGTTTCAGCCCCTCTGTTTCAGCCCCTGTGTTTCAGCCCCTCTGTTTCTCGCCCTCTGTTTCAGCCCCTCTGTTTCTCGCCCTCTGTTTCAGCCCCTCTGGTTCTCGCCCTCTGTTTCAGCCCCTCTGTTTCAGTCCCTCTGTTTCAGCCCCTCTGTTTCTCGCCCTCTGTTTCAGCCCCTCTGTTTCTCACCCTCTGTTTCATCTCCTCTGTTTCTCGCCCTCTGTTTCAGCCCCTCTGTTTCTCGCCCTCTGTTTCAGCCTCTCTGTTTCTCGCCCTCTGTTTCAGCCCCTCTGTTTCTCGCCCACTGTTTCAGCCCGCCTGTTTCAGCCACTCTGTTTCTCGCCATCTGTTTCAGCCCCTCTGTTTCTCATCCTCTGTTTCAGCCCCTCTGTTTCAGCCCCTCTGTTTCTCAACCTCTGTTTCAGCCCCTCTGTTTCAGCCCCTCTGTTTCAACCCCTCTGTTTCTCGCCCTCTGATTCAGCCCTCTGATTCAGCCCCTCTGTTTCAGTCCCTCTGATTCAGCCCCTCTGTTTCCCGCCCCTCTGTTTCCCGCCCCTCTGTTTCAGCCCCTCTGTTTCTCGCCCCCTGTTTCAGCCCCTCTGTTTCTCGCCCTCAGTTTCAGCCCCTCTGCTTCTCGCCCTCTGTTTCAGCCCCTCCGTTTCAGCCCCTCTGTTTCAGCCCCTCTATTTCAGCCCCTCTGTATCTCGCCCACTGTTTCAGCCCCTCTGTTTCAGCCCCTCTTTTTCAGCCCCTCTGTTTCAGCCCCTCTGTTACAGCCCCTCTGTTTCTCGCCCTCTGTTTCAGCCACTCTGTTTCTCGCCCTCTGTTTCAGCCCCTCTGTTTCAGCCCCTCTGTTTCAGCCCCTCTGTTTCTCGCCCTCTGTTTCAGCCCCTCTTTTTCAGCCCCTCTGTTTCAGCCCCTCTGTTTCAGCCCCTCTGTTTCTCACCCTCTGTTTCAGCCCCTCTTTTTCAACCCCTCTTGTTCAGCCCCTCTGTTTCAGCCCCTCTGTTCCTCGCCCTCTGTTTCAGCCCCTCTGTTTTTCGCCCTCTGTTTCAGCCCCCCTGTTTCAGCCTCTCTGTTTCTCGCACTCTGTTTCAGCCCCTCTGTTTCTCGCCCTCTGTTTCAGCCCCGCTGTTTCTCGCCCTCTGTTTCAGCCCCGCTGATTCAGCCCATCTGTTTCAGCACCTCTGAATCAGCCACTCTGATTCAGCCCCTCTATTTCAGCCCCTCTGTTTCAGCCCCTCTGTTTCAGCCCCTCTGTTCCTCGCCCTCTGTTTCAGCCCCTCTGTTTCTCGCCCTGTTTCAGCCCCTCTGTTTCAGCCTCTCTGTTTCTCGCCCTCAGTTTCAGCCCCTCTGATTCAGCCCCTCTGATTCAGCCCCTCTGTTTCTCGCCCTCAGTTTCAGCCCCTCTGATTCAGCCCCTCTGATTCAGCCCCTCTGTTTCTTGCCCTCTGTTTCAGCCCCGCTGATTCAGCCCCTCTGTTTCAGCTCCTCTGAATCAGCCCCTCTGATTCAGCCCCTCGGTTTCAGCCCCTCTGTTTCAGCCCCTCTGTTCCTCGCCCTCTGTTTCAGCCCCTCTGTTTCTCGCCCTCTGTTTCAGCCCCTCTGTTCCAGCCTCTCTGTTTCACGCCCTCTGTTTCAGCCCCTCTGTTTCTCGCCCTCTGTTTCAGCCCCTCTGTTTCTCACCCTCTTTTTCAGCCCCTCTGTTTCAGCCCCTCTGTTTCTCGCCCCCTGTTTCAGCCCTCTTTTTCAGCCCCTCTGTTTCAGCCCCTCTGTTTCAGCCCCTCTGTTCCTCGCCCTCTGTTTCAGCCCCTCTGTTTCTCGCCGTCTGTTTCAGCCCCTCTGTTTCAGCCTCTCTGTTTCTCGCCCTCTGTTTCAGCCCCTCTGTTTCTCGCCCTCTGTTTCAGCCCCTCTGTTTCAGCACCTCTGAATCAGCCCCTCTGATTCAGCCCCTCTGTTTCAGCCCCTCTGTTTCAGCCCCTCTGTTTCTCGCCCTCTGTTTCAGCCCCTCTGTTTCTCGCCCTCTGTTTCAGCCCCTCTGGTTCTCGCGCTCTGTTTCAGCCCCTCTGTTTCAGCCCCTCTGTTTCAGTCCCTCTGTTTCAGCCCCTCTGTTTCTTGCCCTCTGTTTCAGCCCCTCTGTTTCTCGCCCTCTGTTTCAGCCCCTCTGTTTATCGCCCTCTTTTTCAGCCCTTCTGTTTCAGCCCCTCTGTTTCAGCCCCTCTGTGTCAGACCCTCTGTTTCTCGCACTCTGTTTCAGCCCCTCTTTTTCAGCCCCTCTGTTTCTCGCCCTCTGTTTCTGCGCCTCTGTTTCTCGCCCTCTGTTTCAGCCCTCTGTTTCTCGCCCTCTGTTTCAGCCCCGCTGATTCAGCCCCTCTGTTTCAGCCCCTCTGAATCAGCCCCTCTGATTCAGCCCCTCTGGTTCAGCCCCTCTGTTTCAGCCCCACTGTTTCAGCCCCTCTGTTTCTCGCCCTCTGTTTCAGCCCCTCTGTTTCCCGCCCTTTGTTTCAGCCCCTCTGTTTCTCGCCCTCTGTTTCAGCCCCTCTGATTCAGCCCCTCTGTTTCAGCCCCTCTGATACAGCCCCTCTGATTCAGCCCCTCTGATTCAGCCCCTCTGTTTCTCGCCCTCTGTTTCAGCCCCTCTGTTTCTCACCCTCTGTTTCAGCCCCTCTCTTTCAGCCCCTCTGTTTCTCACCCTCTGTTTCAGCACCTCTGATTCAGCCCATCTGTTTCAGCCACTCTGTTTCAGCCCCTCTGATTCAGCCCCTCTGATTCAGCCCCTCTGTTTCTCGCCCTCTGTTTCAGCCCCTCTGTTTCTCACCCTCTGTTTCAGCCCCTCTGTTTCAGCCCCTCTGATTCAGCCCCTCTGGTTCCCGCCCCTCTGTTTCCCTCCCGTCTGTTTCCCGCCTCTCTGTTTCAGCCCCTCTGTTTCTCGCCACCTGTTTCAGCCCCTCTGTTTCTCGCCCTCTGTTTCAGCCCGTCTGTTTCTCGCCCTCTGTTTCAGCCCCTCCGTTTCAGCCCCTCTGTTTCAGCCCCTCTGTTTCAGCCCCTCTGTTACAGCCCCTCTGTTTCTCGCCCTCTGTTTCAGCCCCTCTGTCTCAGCCCCTCTTTTTCAGCCCCTCTTTTTCAGCCCCTCTGTTTCAGCGCCTCTGTTTCAGCGCCTCTGTTTCAGCCCCTCTGTTCCTCGCCCTCTGTTTCCGCCTCTCTGTTTCTCGCCCTCTGTTTCAGAACCTCTGTTTCAGCCTCTCTGTTTCTCGCCCTCTGTTTCAGCCCCTCTGTTTCTCGCCCTCTGTTTCAGCCCCGCTGATTCAGCCCCTCTGTTTCAGCACCTCTGAATCACCCCCTCTGATTCAGCCCCTCTGTTTCAGCCCCTCTGTTTCAGCCCCTCTGTTTCTCGCCCTCTGTTTCAGCCCCTCTTTTTCTCGCCCTCTGTTTCAGCCCCTCTGGTTCTCGCCCTCTTTTTCAGCCCCTCTGTTTCAGCCCCTCTTTTTCAGCCCCTCTGTTTCTCGCCCTCTGTTTCAGCCCCTCTTTTCAGCCCCTCTGTTTCAGCCCCTCTGTTTCAGCCCCTCTGTTCCTCGCCCTCTGTTTCAGCGCCTCTGTTTCTCGCCCTCTGTTTCAGCCCCTCTGTTCAGCCTCTCTGTTTCTCGCCCTCTGTTTCAGCCCCTCTGTTTCTCGCCCTCTGTTTCAGCCCCGCTGATTCAGCCCTTCTGTTTCAGCACCTCTGAATCAGCCCCTCTGATTCAGCCCCTCTGTTTCAGCCCCTCTGTTTGAGCCCCTGTGTTTCAGCCCCTCTGTTTCTCGCCCTCTGTTTCAGCCCCTCTGTTTCTCGCCCTCTGTTTCAGCCCCTCTGGTTCTCGCCCTCTGTTTCAGCCCCTCTGTTTCAGTCCCTCTGTTTCAGCCCCTCTGTTTCTCGCCCTCTGTTTCAGCCCCTCTGTTTCTCACCCTCTGTTTCAGCCCCTCTGTTTCTCGCTCTCTGGTTCAGCCCCTCTGTTTCTCGCCCTCTGTTTCAGCCTCTCTGTTTCTCGCCCTCTGTTTCAGCCCCTCTGTTTCTCGCCCACTGTTTCAGCCCGCCTGTTTCAGCCACTCTGTTTCTCGCCATCTGTTTCAGCCCCTCTGTTTCTCATCCTCTGTTTCAGCCCCTCTGTTTCAGCCCCTCTGTTTCTCGCCCTCTGTTTCAGCCCCTCTGTTTCTCGCCCTCTGTTTCAGGCCCTCTGATTCAGCCGCGCTGTTTCTCGCCCTCTGTTTCAGCCCCTCTGTTTCTCGCCCTCTGTTTCAGCCCCTCTGTATCTCGCCCTCTGTTTCAGCCCCACTGTTTCAGCCCCTCTGTTTTAGCCCCTCTGTTTCATCCCCTTTGTTTCTCGCCCTCTGTATCAGCCCCTCTGTTTCTCGCCCTCTGTTTCAGCCTCTCTGTTTCTCGCCCTTTGTTTCAGCCCCTTTGTTTCTCGCCCTCTGTTTCAGCCCCTCTGTTTCAGCCGCTCTGTTTCAGACCCCCTGTTTCTCGCCCTCTGTTTCTCGCCCTCTGTTTCAGCCCCTGTGTTTCTCGCCCTCTGTTTCAGCCCCTCTGATTCAGCCCCTCTGTTTCAGCCCCTCTGTTTCTCGCCCTCTGTTTCAGCCCCTCTGGTTCTCGCCCTCTTTTTCAGCCCCTCTGTTTCAGCCCCTCTGTTTCAGCCCCTCTGTTTCTCGCCCTCTGTTTCAGCCCCTCTTTTTCAGCCCCTCTGTTTCAGCCCCGCTGATTCAGCCCTTCTGTTTCAGCACCTCTGAATCAGCCCCTCTGATTCAGCCCCTCTGTTTCAGCCCCTCTGTTTCAGCCCCTGTGTTTCAGCCCCTCTGTTTCTCGCCCTCTGTTTCAGCCCCTCTGTTTCTCGCCCTCTGTTTCAGCCCCTCTGGTTCTCGCCCTCTGTTTCAGCCCCTCTGTTTCAGTCCCTCTGTTTCAGCCCCTCTGTTTCTCGCCCTCTGTTTCAGCCCCTCTGTTTCTCACCCTCTGTTTCAGCCCCTCTGTCTCTCGCCCTCTGTTTCAGCCCCTCTGTTTCTCGCCCTCTGTTTCAGCCTCTCTGTTTCTCACCCTCTGTTTCAGCCCCTCTGTTTCTCGCCCACTGTTTCAGCCCGCCTGTTTCAGCCACTCTATTTCTCGCCATCTGTTTCAGCCCCTCTGTTTCTCATCCTCTGTTTCAGCCCCTCTGTTTCAGCCCCTCTGTTTCTCGCCCTGTGTTTCAGCCCCTCTGTTTCTCGCCCTCTGTTTCAGGCCCTCTGATTCAGCCGCGCTGTTTCTCGCCCTCTGTTTCAGCCTCTCTGTTTCTCGCCCTCTGTTTCAGCCCCTCTGTATCTCGCCCTCTGTTTCAGCCCCACTGTTTCAGACCCTCTGGTTCAGCCCCTCTGTTTCATCCACTCTGTTTCTCGCCCTCTGTATCGCCCCTCTGTTTCTCGCCCTCTGTTTCAGCCTCTCTGTTTCTCGCCCTTTGTTTCAGCCCCTCTGTTTCTCGCCCTCTGTTTCAGCCCCTCTGTTTCAGCCGCTCTGTTTCAGACCCCCTGTTTCTCGCCCTCTGTTTCTCGCCCTCTTTTTCAGCCCCTGTGTTTCTCGCCCTCTGTTTCAGCCCCTCTGATTCAGCCCCTCTGATTCAGCCCCTCTGTTTCTCACCCTCTGTTTCAGCCCCTCTGTTTCTCGCCCACTGTTTCAGCCCGCCTGTTTCAGCCACTCTGTTTCTCGCCATCTGTTTCAGCCCCTCTGTTTCTCATCCTCTGTTTCAGCCCCTCTGTTTCAGCCCCTCTGTTTCTCGCCCTCTGTTTCAGCCCCTCTGTTTCTCGCCCTCTGTTTCAGGCCCTCTGATTCAGCCGCGCTGTTTCTCGCCCTCTGTTTCAGCCCCTCTGTTTCTCGCCCTCTGTTTCAGCCCCTCTGTATCTCGCCCTCTGTTTCAGCCCCACTGTTTCAGCCCCTCTGTTTTAGCCCCTCTGTTTCATCCCCTTTGTTTCTCGCCCTCTGTATCAGCCCCTCTGTTTCTCGCCCTCTGTTTCAGCCTCTCTGTTTCTCGCCCTTTGTTTCAGCCCCTTTGTTTCTCGCCCTCTGTTTCAGCCCCTCTGTTTCAGCCGCTCTGTTTCAGACCCCCTGTTTCTCGCCCTCTGTTTCTCGCCCTCTGTTTCAGCCCCTGTGTTTCTCGCCCTCTGTTTCAGCCCCTCTGATTCAGCCCCTCTGTTTCAGCCCCTCTGTTTCTCGCCCTCTGTTTCAGCCCCTCTGGTTCTCGCCCTCTTTTTCAGCCCCTCTGTTTCAGCCCCTCTGTTTCAGCCCCTCTGTTTCTCGCCCTCTGTTTCAGCCCCTCTTTTTCAGCCCCTCTGTTTCAGCCCCGCTGATTCAGCCCTTCTGTTTCAGCACCTCTGAATCAGCCCCTCTGATTCAGCCCCTCTGTTTCAGCCCCTCTGTTTCAGCCCCTGTGTTTCAGCCCCTCTGTTTCTCGCCCTCTGTTTCAGCCCCTCTGTTTCTCGCCCTCTGTTTCAGCCCCTCTGGTTCTCGCCCTCTGTTTCAGCCCCTCTGTTTCAGTCCCTCTGTTTCAGCCCCTCTGTTTCTCGCCCTCTGTTTCAGCCCCTCTGTTTCTCACCCTCTGTTTCAGCCCCTCTGTCTCTCGCCCTCTGTTTCAGCCCCTCTGTTTCTCGCCCTCTGTTTCAGCCTCTCTGTTTCTCACCCTCTGTTTCAGCCCCTCTGTTTCTCGCCCACTGTTTCAGCCCGCCTGTTTCAGCCACTCTGTTTCTCGCCATCTGTTTCAGCCCCTCTGTTTCTCATCCTCTGTTTCAGCCCCTCTGTTTCAGCCCCTCTGTTTCTCGCCCTGTGTTTCAGCCCCTCTGTTTCTCGCCCTCTGTTTCAGGCCCTCTGATTCAGCCGCGCTGTTTCTCGCCCTCTGTTTCAGCCTCTCTGTTTCTCGCCCTCTGTTTCAGCCCCTCTGTATCTCGCCCTCTGTTTCAGCCCCACTGTTTCAGCCCCTCTGTTTCAGCCCCTCTGTTTCATCCACTCTGTTTCTCGCCCTCTGTATCGCCCCTCTGTTTCTCGCCCTCTGTTTCAGCCTCTCTGTTTCTCGCCCTTTGTTTCAGGCCCTCTGTTTCTCGCCCTCTGTTTCAGCCCCTCTGTTTCAGCCGCTCTGTTTCAGACCCCCTGTTTCTCGCCCTCTGTTTCTCGCCCTCTTTTTCAGCCCCTGTGTTTCTCGCCCTCTGTTTCAGCCCCTCTGATTCAGCCCCTCTGATTCAGCCCCTCTGTTTCTCACCCTCTGTTTCAGCCCCTCTGTTTCTCGCCCTCTGTTTCAACCCCTCTGTTTCTCGCCCTCTGTTTCAGCCCCTCTGTTTCAGCCTCTCTGTGTCAGCCCCTGTGTTTCAGCCCCTCTGTTTCTCGCCCTCTGTTTCAGCCCCTCTGTTTCTCGCCCTCTGTTTCAACCCCTCTGTTTCAGCCCCACTGTTTCAGCCCCTCTGATTCTCGCCTTCTGTTTCTCGCCCTCTGTTTCTCGCCCTCTGTTTCAGCCCCTCTGTTTCTCGCCCTCTGTTTCAGGCCTTCTGTTTCTCACCCTCTGTTTCAGCCCCGCTGATTCAGCCCATCTGTTTCAGCCCCTCTGTATCAGCCTCTCTGATTCAGCCCCTCTGTTTCAGCCCCTCTGTTTCAGCCCCTCTGTTTCTCGCCCTCTGTTTCAGCCCCTCTGTTTCTTGCCCTCTGTTTCAGCCCCACTGTTTCTCGTCCTCTGTTGCAGCCCCACTGATTCAGCCCCTCTGTATCAGCCCCTCTGTTTCAGCCCCTCTGATTCAGCCCCTCTGATTCAGCCCCTCTGTTTCTCGCCCTCTGTTTCAGCCCCTCTGTTTCAGCCCCTCTGTTTCAGCCCCTCTGTTTCTCGCCCTCTGATTCAGCCCCACTGATTCAGCCCCTCTGTTTCAGCCCCTCTGATTCAGCCACTCTGTTTCCCGCCCCTCTGTTTCCCGCCCCTGTTTCCCGCCCCTCTGTTTCAGCCCCTCTGTTTCTCGCCCCCTGTTTCAGCCCCTCTGTTTCTCGCCCTCTGTTTCAGCCCCTCTGTTTCTCGCCCTCTGTTTCAGCCCCTCTGTTTCAGCCCCTCTGTATCTCGCCCACTGTTTCAGCCGCTCTGTTTCAGCCCCTCTGTTTCAGCCCCTCTGTTACAGCCCCTCTGTTTCAGCCCCTCTGTTTCTCGCCCTCTGTTTCAGCCCCTCTGTTTCAGCCCCTCTGTTTCAGCCCCTCTGTTTCAGCCCCTCTGTTTCTCGCCCTCTGTTTCAGCCCCTCTGTTTCTCGCCCTCTGTTTCAGCTCCTCTGATTCAGCCCCTCTGTTTCTCGCCCTCTGTTTGAGCCCCTCTGTTTCTCGCCCTCTGTTTCAGCCCCTCTGTATCTCGCCCTCTGTTTCAGCCCCTCTGTTTCAGCCCCTCTGTTTCAGCCCCTCTGTTTCAGCGCCTATGTTTCTCGCCCTCTGTTTCAGCCCCTCTGTTTCTCGCCCTCTGTTTCAGCCGCTCTGTTTCTCGCCCTTTGTTTCAGCCCCTCTGTTTCTCGCCGTCTGTTTCTGCCCCTCTGTTTCAGCCCCTCTGTTTCAGCCCCTCCGTTTCAGCCCCTCTGTTTCAGTCCCTCTGTTTCTCGCCCTCTGTTTCAGCCCCAGTTCTTCTCGCCCTCTGTTTCAGCCGCTCTGATTCAGCCCCTCTGATTCAGCCCCTCTGTTTTTCACCCTCTGTTTCAGCCCCTCTGTTTCTCGCCCTCTGTTTCAGCCCCTGTGTTTCAGCCCCTCTGTTTCAGTCCCTCTGTTTCAGCCCCTCTGTTTCTCGCCCTCTGTTTCAGCCACTCTGTTTCTCGCCCTCTGTTTTAGCCCCTCTTTTTCTCGCCCTCTGTTTCAGCCCCTCTGTTTCAGCCCCTCTGTTTCAGCCCCTCTGTTTCAGCCCCTCTGTTTCTCGCCCTCTTTTTCAGCCACTCTGATTCTCGCCTTCTGTTTCTCGCCCTCTGTTTCTCGCCCTCTGTTTCAGCCCCTCTGTTTCTCGCCCTCTGTTTCAGGCCTTCTGTTTCTCACCCTCTGTTTCAGCCCCGCTGATTCAGCCCATCTGTTTCAGCCCCTCTGTATCAGCCTCTCTGATTCAGCCCCTCTGTTTCAGCCCCTCTGTTTCAGCCCCTCTGTTTCTCGCCCTCTGTTTCAGCCCCTCTGTTTCTTGCCCTCTGTTTCAGCCCCACTGTTTCTCGTCCTCTGTTGCAGCCCCACTGATTCAGCCCCTCTGTATCAGCCCCTCTGTTTCAGCCCCTCTGATTCAGCCCCTCTGATTCAGCCCCTCTGTTTCTCGCCCTCTGTTTCAGCCCCTCTGTTTCAGCCCCTCTGTTTCAGCCCCTCTGTTTCTCGCCCTCTGATTCAGCCCCACTGATTCAGCCCCTCTGTTTCAGCCCCTCTGATTCAGCCACTCTGTTTCCCGCCCCTCTGTTTCCCGCCCCTGTTTCCCGCCCCTCTGTTTCAGCCCCTCTGTTTCTCGCCCCCTGTTTCAGCCCCTCTGTTTCTCGCCCTCTGTTTCAGCCCCTCTGTTTCTCGCCCTCTGTTTCAGCCCCTCTGTTTCAGCCCCTCTGTATCTCGCCCACTGTTTCAGCCGCTCTGTTTCAGCCCCTCTGTTTCAGCCCCTCTGTTACAGCCCCTCTGTTTCAGCCCCTCTGTTTCTCGCCCTCTGTTTCAGCCCCTCTGTTTCAGCCCCTCTGTTTCAGCCCCTCTGTTTCAGCCCCTCTGTTTCTCGCCCTCTGTTTCAGCCCCTCTGTTTCTCGCCCTCTGTTTCAGCCCCTCTGTTTCTCGCCCTCTGTTTGAGCCCCTCTGTTTCTCGCCCTCTGTTTCAGCCCCTCTGTATCTCGCCCTCTGTTTCAGCCCCTCTGTTTCAGCCCCTCTGTTTCAGCCCCTCTGTTTCAGCGCCTATGTTTCTCGCCCTCTGTTTCAGCCCCTCTGTTTCTCGCCCTCTGTTTCAGCCGCTCTGTTTCTCGCCCTTTGTTTCAGCCCCTCTGTTTCTCGCCGTCTGTTTCTGCCCCTCTGTTTCAGCCCCTCTGTTTCAGCCCCTCCGTTTCAGCCCCTCTGTTTCAGTCCCTCTGTTTCTCGCCCTCTGTTTCAGCCCCAGTTCTTCTCGCCCTCTGTTTCAGCCGCTCTGATTCAGCCCCTCTGATTCAGCCCCTCTGTTTTTCACCCTCTGTTTCAGCCCCTCTGTTTCTCGCCCTCTGTTTCAGCCCCTGTGTTTCAGCCCCTCTGTTTCAGTCCCTCTGTTTCAGCCCCTCTGTTTCTCGCCCTCTGTTTCAGCCACTCTGTTTCTCGCCCTCTGTTTTAGCCCCTCTTTTTCTCGCCCTCTGTTTCAGCCCCTCTGTTTCAGCCCCTCTGTTTCAGCCCCTCTGTTTCAGCCCCTCTGTTTCTCGCCCTCTTTTTCAGCCACTCTGTTTCTCGCCCTCTGTTTCTCGCCCTCTGTTTCAGCCCCTCTGTTTCTCGCCCTCTGTTTCTGTCCCTCTGTTCCTCGCCCTCTGTTTCAGCACCTCTGTTTCTCGCCCTCTGTTTCAGCCCCGCTGATTCAGCCCCTCTGTTTCAGCCCCTCTGTATCAGGCCCTCTGATTCAGCCCCTCTGTTTCAGCCCCTCTGTTTCAGCCCCGCTGTTTCTCGCCCTCTGTTTCAGCCCCTCTGTTTCTTGCCCTTGTTTCAGCCCCACTGTTTCTCCCCCTCTGTTTCAGCCCCTCTGATTCAGGCCCTCTGTTTCTCACCCTCTGTTTCAGCACCTCTGATTCAGCCCATCTGTTTCAGCCACTCTGTTTCAGCCCCTCTGATTCAGCCCCTCTGATTCAGCCCCTCTGTTTCTCGCCCTCTGTTTCAGCCCCTCTGTTTCTCACCCTCTGTTTCAGCCCCTCTGTTTCAGCCCCTCTGTTTCAGCCCCTCTGTTTCTCGCCCTCTGATTCAACCCCTCTGATTAAGCCCCTCTGTTTCAGCCCCTCTGATTCAGCCCCTCTGTTTCCCGCCCCTCTGTTTCCCTCCCCTCTGTTTCCCGCCTCTCTGTTTCAGCCCCTCTGTTCCTCGCCACCTGTTTCAGCCCCTCTGTTTCTCGCCCTCTGTTTCAGCCCGTCTGTTTCTCGCCCTCTGTTTCAGCCCCTCCATTTCAGCCCCTCTGTTTCAGCCCATCTGTTTCAGCCCCTCTGTATCTCACCCACTGTTTCAGCCCATCTGTGTCAGCCCCTCTGTTTCAGCCCCTCTGTTTCAGCCCCTCTGTTACAGCCCCTCTGTTTCTCGCCCTCTGTTTCAGCCCCTCTGTCTCAGCCCCTCTTTTTCAGCCCCTCTTTTTCAGCCCCTCTGTTTCAGTGCCTCTGATTCAGCCATGCTGTTTTAGCCCCTCTGTTTCAGCCCCTCTTTTTCAGCCCCTCTGTTTCAGCACCTCTGTTTCAGCCCCTCTGTTCCTCGCCCTCTGTTTCAGCCCCTCTGTTTCTCGCCCTCTGTTTCAGCACCTCTGTTTCAGCCTCTCTGTTTCTCGCCCTCTGTTTCAGCCCCTCTGTTTCTCGCCCTCTGTTTCAGCCCCTCTGTTTCTCGCCCTGTGTTTCAGCCCCGCTGATTCAGCCCCTCTGTTTCAGCACCTCTGAATCAGCCCCTCTGATTCAGCCCCTCTGATTCAGCCCCTCTGTTTCAGCCCCTCTGTTTCAGCCCCTCTGTTTCTCGCCCTCTGTTTCAGCCCCTCTGTTTCTCGCCCTCTGTTTCAGCCCCTCTGGTTCTCGCCCTCTTTTTCAGCCCCTCTGTTTCAGCCCCTCTGTTTCAGCCCCTCTGTTTCTCGCCCTCTGTTTCAGCCCCTCTTTTTCAGCCCCTCTGTTTCAGCCCCTCTGTTTCAGCCCCTCTGTTCCTCGCCCTCTGTTTCAGCCCCTCTGTTTCTCGCCGTCTGTTTCAGCCCCTCTGTTTCAGCCTCTCTGTTTCTCGCCCTCTGTTTCAGCCCCTCTGTTTCTCGGCCTCTGTTTCAGCCCCTTTGTTTCTCGCCCTCTGTTTCGGCCCCGCTGATTCAGCCCCTCTGTTTCAGCCCCTCTGTTTCAGCCCCTCTGTTTCAGTCCCTCTGTTTCAGCCCCTCTGTTTCTCGCCCTCTGTTTCAGCCCCTCTGTTTCTCATCCTCTGTTTCAGCCCCTCTGTTTCTCGCCCTCTGTTTCAGCCCCTCTGTTTCAGCCCCTCTGTGTCAGCCCGTCTTTTTCTCGCCCTCTGTTTCAGCCCCTCTTTTTCAGCCCCTCTGTATCAGCCCCGCTGATTCAGCCCCTCTGTTTCAGCCCCTCTGAATCAGCCCCTCAGATTCAGCCCCTCTGTATCAGCCCCTCTGTTTCAGCCCCACTGTTTCAGCCCCTCTGTTTCTCGCCCTCTGTTTCAGCCCCTCTGTTTCAGCCCCTCTGTTTCAGCCACTCTGTTTCTCGCCCTCTGTTTCAGCCGCTCTTTTTCAGCCATTCTGTTTCAGCCCCTCTGTTTCAGCCCCTCTGTTCCTCGCCCTCTGTTTCAGCCCCTCTGTTTCTCGCCCTCTGCTTCTCGCCCTCTGTTTCAGCCCCTCTGTTTCAGCCCCTCTGATTCAGCCCCTCTGTTTCCCGCCCCTCTGTTTCCCTCCCCTCTGTTTCCCGCCTCTCTGTTTCAGCCCCTCTGTTTCTCGCCACCTGTTTCAGCCCCTCTGTTTCTCGCCCTCTGTTTCAGCCCGTCTGTTTCTCGCCCTCTGTTTCAGCCCCTCCGTTTCAGCCCCTCTGTTTCAGCCCATCTGTTTCAGCCCCTCTGTATCTCACCCACTGTTTCAGCCCATCTGTTTCAGCCCCTCTGTTTCAGCCCCTCTGTTTCAGCCCCTCTGTTACAGCCCCTCTGTTTCTCGCCCTCTGTTTCAGCCCCTCTGTCTCAGCCCCTCTTTTTCAGCCCCTCTTTTTCAGCCCCTCTGTTTCAGCGCCTCTGTTTCAGCGCCTCTGTTTCAGCCCCTCTGATTCAGCCGTTCTGTTTCAGCCCCTCTGTTTCAACCCTCTTTTTCAGCCCCTCTGTTTCAGCGCCTCTGTTTCAGCCCCTCTGTTCCTCGCCCTCTGTTTCAGCTTCTCTGTTTCTCGCCCTCTGTTTCAGCACCTCTGTTTCAGCCCCTCTGTTTCTCGCCCTCTGTTTCAGCCCCTCTGTTTCTCGCCCTCTGTTTCAGCCCCGCTGATTCAGCCCCTCTGTTTCAGCACCTCTGAATCACCCCCTCTGATTCAGCCCCTCTGTTTCAGCCCCTCTGTTTCAGCCCCTCTGTTTCAGCCCCTCTGTTTCTCGCCCTCTGTTTCAGCCCCTCTGTTTCTCGCCCTCTGTTTCAGCCCCTCTGGTTCTCGCCCTCTTTTTCAGCCCCTCTGTTTCAGCCCCTCTGTTTCAGCCCCTCTGTTTCTCGCCCTCTGTTTCAGCCCCTCTTTTTCAGCCCCTCTGTTTCAGCCCCTCTGTTTCAGCCCCTCTGTTCCTCGCCCTCTGTTTCAGCCCCTGTGTTTCTCGCCGTCTGTTTCAGCCCCTCTGTTTCAGCCTCTCTGTTTCTCGCCCTCTGTTTCAGCCCCTCTGTTTCTCGCCCTCTGTTTCAGCCCCGCTGATTCAGCCCCTCTGTTTCAGCACCTCTGAATCAGCCCCTCTGATTCAGCCCCTCTGTTTCAGCCCCTCTGTTTCAGCCCCTGTGTTTCAGCCCCTCTGCTTCTCGCCCTCTGTTTCAGCCCCTCTGTTTCTCGCCCTCTGTTTCAGCCCCTCTGGTTCTCGCCCTCTGTTTCAGCCCCTCTGTTTCAGCCCCTCTGTTTCAGTCCCTCTGTTTCAGCCCCTCTGTTTTTCGCCCTCTGTTTCAGCCCCTCTGTTTCTCACCCTCTGTTTCAGCCCCTCTGTTTCTCGCCCTCTGTTTCAGCCCCTCTGTTTCTCGCCCTCTGTTTCAGCCTCTCTATTTCTCGCCCTCTGTTTCAGCCCCTCTGTTTCTCGCCCACTGTTTCAGCCCACCTGTTTCAGCCACTCTGTTTCTCGCCATCTGTTTCAGCCCCTCTGTTTCTCATCCTCTGTTTCAGCCCCTCTGTTTCAGCCCCTCTGTTTCTCGCCCTCTGTTTCAGCCCCTCTGTCTCTCGCCCTCTGTTTCAGCCCCTCTGTATCTCGCCCTCTGTTTCAGCCCCACTGTTTCAGCCCCTCTGTTTCAGCCCCTCTGTTTCTCGCCCTTTGTTTCTGCCCCTCTGTTTCTCGCCCTCTGTTTCAGCCCCTCTGTTTCAGCTGCTGTTTCAGACCCCCTGTTTCTCGCCCTCTGTTTCTCGCCCTCTGTTTCAGCCCCTGTGTTTCTCGCCGTCTGTTTCAGCCCCTCTGATTCAGCCCCTCTGATTCAGCCCCTCTGTTTCTCACCCTCTGTTTCAGCCCCTTTGTTTCTCGCCCTCTGTTTCAGCCCCTCTGTTTTTCGCCCTCTGTTTCAGCCCCTCTGTTTCAGCCTCTCTGTGTCAGCCCCTGTGTTTCAGCCCCTATGTTTCTCGCCCTCTGTTTCAGCCCCTCTGTTTCTCGCCCTCTGTTTCAACCCCTCTGTTTCAGCCCCACTGTTTCACCCCTCTGATTCTCGCCCTGTGTTTCTCGCCCTCTGTTTCTCGCCCTCTGTTTCAGCCCCTCTGTTTCTCGCCCTCTGTTTCAGGCCTTCTGTTTCTCGCCCTCTGTTTCAGCCCCGCTGATTCAGCCCCTCTGTTTCAGCCCCTCTGTATCAGCCTCTCAGATTCAGCCCCTCTGTTTCAGCCCCTCTGTTTCAGCCCCTCTGTTTCTCGCCCTCTGTTTCAGCCCCTCTGTTTCTTGCCCTCTGTTTCAGCCCCACTGTTTCTCGTCCTCTGTTGCAGCCCCACTGATTCAGCCCCTCTGTATCAGCCCCTCTGTTTCAGCCCCTCTGATTCAGCCCCTCTGATTCAGCCCCACTGTTTCTCGCCCTCTGTTTCAGCCCCTCTGTTTCAGCCCCTCTGTTTCAGCCCCTCTGTTTCTCGCCCTCTGATTCAGCCCCACTGATTCAGCCACTCTGTTTCAGCCCCTCTGATTCAGCCCCTCTGTTTCCCGCCCCTCTGTTTCCCGCCCCTGTTTCCCGCCCCTCCGTTTCAGCCCCTCTGTTTCTCGCCCCCTGTTTCAGCCCCTCTGTTTCTCGCCCTCTGTTTCAGCCCCTCTGTTTCTCGCCCTCAGTTTCAGCCCCGTCGTTTCAGCCCCTCTGTTTCAGCCCCTCTGTTTCAGCCCCTCTGTATCTCGCCCACTGTTTCAGCCGCTCTGTTTCAGCCCCTGTGTTTCAGCCCCTCTATTACAGCCCCTCTGTTTCTCGCCCTCTGTTTCAGAGCCTCTGTTTCTCGCCCTCTGTTTCAGCCCCTCTGTTTCAGCCCCTCTGTTTCTCGCCCACTGTTTGAGCCCCTCTGTTTCTCGCCCTCTGTTTCAGCTCCTCTGATTCAGCCCCTCTGTTTCTCGCCCTCTGTTTGAGCCCCTCTGTTTCTCGCCCTCTGTTTCAGCCCCTCTGTATCTCGCCCTCTGTTTCAGCCCCTCTGTTTCAGCCTCTCTGTTTCAGCCCCTCTGTTTCAGCGCCTATGTTTCTCGCCCTCTGTTTCAGCCCCTCTGTTTCTCGCCCTCTGTTTCAGCCCCTCTTTGTTTCTCGCCCTTTGTTTCAGCCCCTCTGTTTCTCGCCGTCTGTTTCTGCCCCTCTGTTTCAGCCCCTCTGTTTCAGCCCCTCCGTTTCAGCCCCTCTGTTTCAGTCCCTCTGTTTCTCGCCCTCTGTTTCTGCCCCAGTGCTTCTCGCCCTCTGTTTCAGCCCCTCTGATTCAGCCCCGCTGATTCAGCCACTCTGTTTTTCACCCTCTGTTTCAGCCCCTCTGTTTCTCGCCCTCTGTTTCAGCTCCTCTGTTTCTCGCCCTCTGTTTCAGCCCCACTGTTTCAGCCCCTCTGTTTCAGCCCCTGTGTTTCAGCCCCTCTGTTTCAGCCCCTGTGTTTCAGCCCCTCTGTTTCTCGCCCTCTGTTTCAGCCACTCTGTTTCTCGCCTTCTGTTTTAGCCCCTCTTTTTCTCGCCCTCTGTTTCAGCCCCTCTGTTTCAGCCCCTCTGTTTCAGCCCCTCTGTTTCAGCCCCTCTGTTTCTCGCCCTCTGTTTCAGCCACTCTGTTTCTCGCCCTCTGTTTCTCGCCCTCTGATTCAGCCCCTCTGTTTCTCGCCCTCTGTTTCTGTCCCTCTGTTCCTCGCCCTCTGTTTCAGCACCTCTGTTTCTCGCCCTCTGTTTCAGCCCCGCTGATTCAGCCCCTCTGTTTCAGCCCCTCTGTATCAGGCCCTCTGATTCAGCCCCTCTGATTCAGCCCCTCTGTTTCAGCCCCGTCGTTTCAGCCCCTCTGTTTCAGCCCCTCTGTTTCAGCCCCTCTGTATCTCGCCCACTGTTTCAGCCGCTCTGTTTCAGCCCCTGTGTTTCAGCCCCTCTATTACAGCCCCTCTGTTTCTCGCCCTCTGTTTCAGAGCCTCTGTTTCTCGCCCTCTGTTTCAGCCCCTCTGTTTCAGCCCCTCTGTTTCTCGCCCACTGTTTGAGCCCCTCTGTTTCTCGCCCTCTGTTTCAGCTCCTCTGATTCAGCCCCTCTGTTTCTCGCCCTCTGTTTGAGCCCCTCTGTTTCTCGCCCTCTGTTTCAGCCCCTCTGTATCTCGCCCTCTGTTTCAGCCCCTCTGTTTCAGCCTCTCTGTTTCAGCCCCTCTGTTTCAGCGCCTATGTTTCTCGCCCTCTGTTTCAGCCCCTCTGTTTCTCGCCCTCTGTTTCAGCCCCTCTTTGTTTCTCGCCCTTTGTTTCAGCCCCTCTGTTTCTCGCCGTCTGTTTCTGCCCCTCTGTTTCAGCCCCTCTGTTTCAGCCCCTCCGTTTCAGCCCCTCTGTTTCAGTCCCTCTGTTTCTCGCCCTCTGTTTCTGCCCCAGTGCTTCTCGCCCTCTGTTTCAGCCCCTCTGATTCAGCCCCTCTGATTCAGCCACTCTGTTTTTCACCCTCTGTTTCAGCCCCTCTGTTTCTCGCCCTCTGTTTCAGCTCCTCTGTTTCTCGCCCTCTGTTTCAGCCCCACTGTTTCAGCCCCTCTGTTTCAGCCCCTGTGTTTCAGCCCCTCTGTTTCAGCCCCTGTGTTTCAGCCCCTCTGTTTCTCGCCCTCTGTTTCAGCCACTCTGTTTCTCGCCTTCTGTTTTAGCCCCTCTTTTTCTCGCCCTCTGTTTCAGCCCCTCTGTTTCAGCCCCTCTGTTTCAGCCCCTCTGTTTCAGCCCCTCTGTTTCTCGCCCTCTGTTTCTCGCCCTCTGATTCAGCCCCTCTGTTTCTCGCCCTCTGTTTCTGTCCCTCTGTTCCTCGCCCTCTGTTTCAGCACCTCTGTTTCTCGCCCTCTGTTTCAGCCCCGCTGATTCAGCCCCTCTGTTTCAGCCCCTCTGTATCAGGCCCTCTGATTCAGCCCCTCTGATTCAGCCCCTCTGTTTCAGCCCCGCTGTTTCTCGCCCTCTGTTTCAGCCCCTCTGTTTCTTGCACTTGTTTCAGCCCCACTGTTTCTCCCCCACTGTTTCAGCCCCTCTGATTCAGCCCCTCTGTTTCTCACCCTCTGTTTCAGCACCTCTGATTCAGCCCATCTGTTTCAGCCACTCTGTTTCAGCCCCTCTGATTCAGCCCCTCTGATTCAGCCCCTCTGTTTCTCGCCCTCTGTTTCAGCCCCTCTGTTTCTCACCCTCTGTTTCAGCCCCTCTCTTTCAGCCCCTCTGTTTCAGCCCCTCTGTTTCTCGCCCTCTGATTCAGCCCCTCTGATTCAGCCCCTCTGTTTCAGCCCCTCTGATTCAGCCCCTCTGTTTCCCGCCCCTCTATTTCCCTCCCCTCTGTTTCCCGCCTCTCTGTTTCAGCCCCTCTGTTTCTCGCCACCTGTTTCAGCCCCTCTGTTTCTCGCCCTCTGTTTCAGCCCGTCTGTTTCTCGCCCTCTGTTTCAGCCACTCCGTTTCAGCCCCTCTGTTTCAGCCCATCTGTTTCAGCCCCTCTGTATCTCACCCATTGTTTCAGCCCATCTGTGTCAGCCCCTCTGTTTCAGCCCCTCTGTTTCAGCCCCTCTGTTACAGCCCCTCTGTTTCTCGCCCTCTGTTTCAGCCCCTCTGTCTCAGCCCCTCTTTTTCAGCCCCTCTTTTTCAGCCCCTCTGTTTCAGCGCCTCTGTTTCAGCCCCTCTGTTTCAGCCCCTCTCATTCAGCCATTCTGTTTCAGCCCCTCTGTTTCAGCCCCTCTTTTTCAGCCCCTCTGTTTCAGCGCCTCTGTTTCAGCCCCTCTGTTCCTCGCCCTCTGTTTCAGCCCCTCTGTTTCTCGCCCTCTGTTTCAGCACCTCTGTTTCAGCCTCTCTGTTTCTCGCCCTCTGTTTCAGCCCCTCTGTTTCTCGCCCTCTGTTTCAGCCCCTCTGTTTCTCGCCCTGTGTTTCAGCCCCGCTGATTCAGCCCCTCTGTTTCAGCACCTCTGAATCAGCCCCTCTGATTCAGCCCCTCTGTTTCAGCCCCTCTGTTTCAGCCCCTCTGTTTCAGCCCCTCTGTTTCTCGCCCTCTGTTTCAGCCCCTCTGTTTCTCGCCCTCTGTTTCAGCCCCTCTGGTTCTCGCCCTCTTTTTCAGCCCCTCTGTTTCAGCCCCTCTGTTTCAGCCCCTCTGTTTCTCGCCCTCTGTTTCAGCCCCTCTTTTTCAGCCCCTCTGTTTCAGCCCCTCTGTTTCAGCCCCTCTGTTCCTCGCCCTCTGTTTCAGCCCCTCTGCTTCTCGCCGTCTGTTTCAGCCCCTCTGTTTCAGCCTCTCTGTTTCTCGCCCTCTGTTTCAGCCCCTCTGTTTCTCGTCCTCTGTTTCAGCCCCTCTGTTTCTCGCCCTCTGTTTCAGCCCCCCTGATTCAGCCCCTCTGTTTCAGCACCTCTGAATCAGCCCCTCTGATTCAGCCCCTCTGTTTCAGCCCCTCTGTTTCTCGCCCTCTGTTTCAGCCCCTCTGTTTCTCGCCCTCTGTTTCAGCCCCTCTGGTTCTCGCCCTCTGTTTCAGCCCCTCTGTTTCAGCCCCTCTGTTTCAGCCCCTCTGTTTCAGTCCCTCTGTTTCAGCCCCTCTGTTTCTCGCCCTCTGTTTCAGCCCCTCTGTTTCTCATCCTCTGTTTCAGCCCCTCTGTTTCTCGCCCTCTGTTTCAGCCCCTCTGTTTCAGCCCCTCTGTGTCAGCCCCTCTTTTTCAGCCCCTCTGTTTCAGCCCCTCTTTTTCAGCCCCTCTGTATCAGCCCCGCTGATTCAGCCCCTCTGTTTCAGCCCCTCTGAATCAGCCCCTCAGATTCGGCCCCTCTGTATCAGCCCCTCTGTTTCAGCCCCACTGTTTCAGCCCCTCTGTTTCTCGCCCTCTGTTTCAGCCCCTCTGTTTCAGCCCCTCTGTTTCAGCCACTCTGTTTCTCGCCCTCTGTTTCAGCCGCTCTTTTTCAGCCATTCTGTTTCAGCCCCTCTGTTTCAGCCCCTCTGTTCCTCGCCCTCTGTTTCAGCCCCTCTGTTTCTCGCCCTCTGCTTCTCGCCCTCTGTTTCAGCCCCTCTGTTTCAGCCCCTCTGATTCAGCCCCTCTGTTTCCCGCCCCTCTGTTTCCCTCCCCTCTGTTTCCCGCCTCTCTGTTTCAGCCCCTCTGTTTCTCGCCACCTGTTTCAGCCCCTCTGTTTCTCGCCCTCTGTTTCAGCCCGTCTGTTTCTCGCCCTCTGTTTCAGCCCCTCCGTTTCAGCCCCTCTGTTTCAGCCCATCTGTTTCAGCCCCTCTGTATCTCACCCACTGTTTCAGCCCATCTGTTTCAGCCCCTCTGTTTCAGCCCCTCTGTTTCAGCCCCTCTGTTACAGCCCCTCTGTTTCTCGCCCTCTGTTTCAGCCCCTCTGTCTCAGCCCCTCTTTTTCAGCCCCTCTTTTTCAGCCCCTCTGTTTCAGCGCCTCTGTTTCAGCGCCTCTGTTTCAGCCCCTCTGATTCAGCCGTTCTGTTTCAGCCCCTCTGTTTCAACCCTCTTTTTCAGCCCCTCTGTTTCAGCGCCTCTGTTTCAGCCCCTCTGTTCCTCGCCCTCTGTTTCAGCTTCTCTGTTTCTCGCCCTCTGTTTCAGCACCTCTGTTTCAGCCCCTCTGTTTCTCGCCCTCTGTTTCAGCCCCTCTGTTTCTCGCCCTCTGTTTCAGCCCCGCTGATTCAGCCCCTCTGTTTCAGCACCTCTGAATCACCCCCTCTGATTCAGCCCCTCTGTTTCAGCCCCTCTGTTTCAGCCCCTCTGTTTCAGCCCCTCTGTTTCTCGCCCTCTGTTTCAGCCCCTCTGTTTCTCGCCCTCTGTTTCAGCCCCTCTGGTTCTCGCCCTCTTTTTCAGCCCCTCTGTTTCAGCCCCTCTGTTTCAGCCCCTCTGTTTCTCGCCCTCTGTTTCAGCCCCTCTTTTTCAGCCCCTCTGTTTCAGCCCCTCTGTTTCAGCCCCTCTGTTCCTCGCCCTCTGTTTCAGCCCCTGTGTTTCTCGCCGTCTGTTTCAGCCCCTCTGTTTCAGCCTCTCTGTTTCTCGCCCTCTGTTTCAGCCCCTCTGTTTCTCGCCCTCTGTTTCAGCCCCGCTGATTCAGCCCCTCTGTTTCAGCACCTCTGAATCAGCCCCTCTGATTCAGCCCCTCTGTTTCAGCCCCTCTGTTTCAGCCCCTGTGTTTCAGCCCCTCTGCTTCTCGCCCTCTGTTTCAGCCCCTCTGTTTCTCGCCCTCTGTTTCAGCCCCTCTGGTTCTCGCCCTCTGTTTCAGCCCCTCTGTTTCAGCCCCTCTGTTTCAGTCCCTCTGTTTCAGCCCCTCTGTTTTTCGCCCTCTGTTTCAGCCCCTCTGTTTCTCACCCTCTGTTTCAGCCCCTCTGTTTCTCGCCCTCTGTTTCAGCCCCTCTGTTTCTCGCCCTCTGTTTCAGCCTCTCTATTTCTCGCCCTCTGTTTCAGCCCCTCTGTTTCTCGCCCACTGTTTCAGCCCACCTGTTTCAGCCACTCTGTTTCTCGCCATCTGTTTCAGCCCCTCTGTTTCTCATCCTCTGTTTCAGCCCCTCTGTTTCAGCCCCTCTGTTTCTCGCCCTCTGTTTCAGCCCCTCTGTCTCTCGCCCTCTGTTTCAGCCCCTCTGTATCTCGCCCTCTGTTTCAGCCCCACTGTTTCAGCCCCTCTGTTTCAGCCCCTCTGTTTCTCGCCCTTTGTTTCTGCCCCTCTGTTTCTCGCCCTCTGTTTCAGCCCCTCTGTTTCAGCTGCTGTTTCAGACCCCCTGTTTCTCGCCCTCTGTTTCTCGCCCTCTGTTTCAGCCCCTGTGTTTCTCGCCGTCTGTTTCAGCCCCTCTGATTCAGCCCCTCTGATTCAGCCCCTCTGTTTCTCACCCTCTGTTTCAGCCCCTTTGTTTCTCGCCCTCTGTTTCAGCCCCTCTGTTTTTCGCCCTCTGTTTCAGCCCCTCTGTTTCAGCCTCTCTGTGTCAGCCCCTGTGTTTCAGCCCCTATGTTTCTCGCCCTCTGTTTCAGCCCCTCTGTTTCTCGCCCTCTGTTTCAACCCCTCTGTTTCAGCCCCACTGTTTCACCCCTCTGATTCTCGCCCTGTGTTTCTCGCCCTCTGTTTCTCGCCCTCTGTTTCAGCCCCTCTGTTTCTCGCCCTCTGTTTCAGGCCTTCTGTTTCTCGCCCTCTGTTTCAGCCCCGCTGATTCAGCCCCTCTGTTTCAGCCCCTCTGTATCAGCCTCTCAGATTCAGCCCCTCTGTTTCAGCCCCTCTGTTTCAGCCCCTCTGTTTCTCGCCCTCTGTTTCAGCCCCTCTGTTTCTTGCCCTCTGTTTCAGCCCCACTGTTTCTCGTCCTCTGTTGCAGCCCCACTGATTCAGCCCCTCTGTATCAGCCCCTCTGTTTCAGCCCCTCTGATTCAGCCCCTCTGATTCAGCCCCACTGTTTCTCGCCCTCTGTTTCAGCCCCTCTGTTTCAGCCCCTCTGTTTCAGCCCCTCTGTTTCTCGCCCTCTGATTCAGCCCCACTGATTCAGCCACTCTGTTTCAGCCCCTCTGATTCAGCCCCTCTGTTTCCCGCCCCTCTGTTTCCCGCCCCTGTTTCCCGCCCCTCCGTTTCAGCCCCTCTGTTTCTCGCCCCCTGTTTCAGCCCCTCTGTTTCTCGCCCTCTGTTTCAGCCCCTCTGTTTCTCGCCCTCAGTTTCAGCCCCGTCGTTTCAGCCCCTCTGTTTCAGCCCCTCTGTTTCAGCCCCTCTGTATCTCGCCCACTGTTTCAGCCGCTCTGTTTCAGCCCCTGTGTTTCAGCCCCTCTATTACAGCCCCTCTGTTTCTCGCCCTCTGTTTCAGAGCCTCTGTTTCTCGCCCTCTGTTTCAGCCCCTCTGTTTCAGCCCCTCTGTTTCTCGCCCACTGTTTGAGCCCCTCTGTTTCTCGCCCTCTGTTTCAGCTCCTCTGATTCAGCCCCTCTGTTTCTCGCCCTCTGTTTGAGCCCCTCTGTTTCTCGCCCTCTGTTTCAGCCCCTCTGTATCTCGCCCTCTGTTTCAGCCCCTCTGTTTCAGCCTCTCTGTTTCAGCCCCTCTGTTTCAGCGCCTATGTTTCTCGCCCTCTGTTTCAGCCCCTCTGTTTCTCGCCCTCTGTTTCAGCCCCTCTTTGTTTCTCGCCCTTTGTTTCAGCCCCTCTGTTTCTCGCCGTCTGTTTCTGCCCCTCTGTTTCAGCCCCTCTGTTTCAGCCCCTCCGTTTCAGCCCCTCTGTTTCAGTCCCTCTGTTTCTCGCCCTCTGTTTCTGCCCCAGTGCTTCTCGCCCTCTGTTTCAGCCCCTCTGATTCAGCCCCGCTGATTCAGCCACTCTGTTTTTCACCCTCTGTTTCAGCCCCTCTGTTTCTCGCCCTCTGTTTCAGCTCCTCTGTTTCTCGCCCTCTGTTTCAGCCCCACTGTTTCAGCCCCTCTGTTTCAGCCCCTGTGTTTCAGCCCCTCTGTTTCAGCCCCTGTGTTTCAGCCCCTCTGTTTCTCGCCCTCTGTTTCAGCCACTCTGTTTCTCGCCTTCTGTTTTAGCCCCTCTTTTTCTCGCCCTCTGTTTCAGCCCCTCTGTTTCAGCCCCTCTGTTTCAGCCCCTCTGTTTCAGCCCCTCTGTTTCTCGCCCTCTGTTTCAGCCACTCTGTTTCTCGCCCTCTGTTTCTCGCCCTCTGATTCAGCCCCTCTGTTTCTCGCCCTCTGTTTCTGTCCCTCTGTTCCTCGCCCTCTGTTTCAGCACCTCTGTTTCTCGCCCTCTGTTTCAGCCCCGCTGATTCAGCCCCTCTGTTTCAGCCCCTCTGTATCAGGCCCTCTGATTCAGCCCCTCTGATTCAGCCCCTCTGTTTCAGCCCCGTCGTTTCAGCCCCTCTGTTTCAGCCCCTCTGTTTCAGCCCCTCTGTATCTCGCCCACTGTTTCAGCCGCTCTGTTTCAGCCCCTGTGTTTCAGCCCCTCTATTACAGCCCCTCTGTTTCTCGCCCTCTGTTTCAGAGCCTCTGTTTCTCGCCCTCTGTTTCAGCCCCTCTGTTTCAGCCCCTCTGTTTCTCGCCCACTGTTTGAGCCCCTCTGTTTCTCGCCCTCTGTTTCAGCTCCTCTGATTCAGCCCCTCTGTTTCTCGCCCTCTGTTTGAGCCCCTCTGTTTCTCGCCCTCTGTTTCAGCCCCTCTGTATCTCGCCCTCTGTTTCAGCCCCTCTGTTTCAGCCTCTCTGTTTCAGCCCCTCTGTTTCAGCGCCTATGTTTCTCGCCCTCTGTTTCAGCCCCTCTGTTTCTCGCCCTCTGTTTCAGCCCCTCTTTGTTTCTCGCCCTTTGTTTCAGCCCCTCTGTTTCTCGCCCTCTGATTCAGCCCCTCTGTTTCTCGCCCTCTGTTTCTGTCCCTCTGTTCCTCGCCCTCTGTTTCAGCACCTCTGTTTCTCGCCCTCTGTTTCAGCCCCGCTGATTCAGCCCCTCTGTTTCAGCCCCTCTGTATCAGGCCCTCTGATTCAGCCCCTCTGATTCAGCCCCTCTGTTTCAGCTCCTCTGATTCAGCCCCTCTGTTTCTCGCCCTCTGTTTGAGCCCCTCTGTTTCTCGCCCTCTGTTTCAGCCCCTCTGTATCTCGCCCTCTGTTTCAGCCCCTCTGTTTCAGCCTCTCTGTTTCAGCCCCTCTGTTTCAGCGCCTATTTTTCTCGCCCTCTGTTTCAGCCCCTCTGTTTCTCGCCCTCTGTTTCAGCCCCTCTTTGTTTCTCGCCCTTTGTTTCAGCCCCTCTGTTTCTCGCCCTCTGATTCAGCCCCTCTGTTTCTCGCCCTCTGTTTCTGTCCCTCTGTTCCTCGCCCTCTGTTTCAGCACCTCTGTTTCTCGCCCTCTGTTTCAGCCCCGCTGATTCAGCCCCTCTGTTTCAGCCCCTCTGTATCAGGCCCTCTGATTCAGCCCCTCTGATTCAGCCCCTCTGTTTCAGCCCCGCTGTTTCTCGCCCTCTGTTTCAGCCCCTCTGTTTCTTGCACTTGTTTCAGCCCCACTGTTTCTCCCCCACTGTTTCAGCCCCTCTGATTCAGCCCCTCTGTTTCTCACCCTCTGTTTCAGCACCTCTGATTCAGCCCATCTGTTTCAGCCACTCTGTTTCAGCCCCTCTGATTCAGCCCCTCTGATTCAGCCCCTCTGTTTCTCGCCCTCTGTTTCAGCCCCTCTGTTTCTCACCCTCTGTTTCAGCCCCTCTCTTTCAGCCCCTCTGTTTCAGCCCCTCTGTTTCTCGCCCTCTGATTCAGCCCCTCTGATTCAGCCCCTCTGTTTCAGCCCCTCTGATTCAGCCCCTCTGTTTCCCGCCCCTCTATTTCCCTCCCCTCTGTTTCCCGCCTCTCTGTTTCAGCCCCTCTGTTTCTCGCCACCTGTTTCAGCCCCTCTGTTTCTCGCCCTCTGTTTCAGCCCGTCTGTTTCTCGCCCTCTGTTTCAGCCACTCCGTTTCAGCCCCTCTGTTTCAGCCCATCTGTTTCAGCCCCTCTGTATCTCACCCATTGTTTCAGCCCATCTGTGTCAGCCCCTCTGTTTCAGCCCCTCTGTTTCAGCCCCTCTGTTACAGCCCCTCTGTTTCTCGCCCTCTGTTTCAGCCCCTCTGTCTCAGCCCCTCTTTTTCAGCCCCTCTTTTTCAGCCCCTCTGTTTCAGCGCCTCTGTTTCAGCCCCTCTGTTTCAGCCCCTCTCATTCAGCCATTCTGTTTCAGCCCCTCTGTTTCAGCCCCTCTTTTTCAGCCCCTCTGTTTCAGCGCCTCTGTTTCAGCCCCTCTGTTCCTCGCCCTCTGTTTCAGCCCCTCTGTTTCTCGCCCTCTGTTTCAGCACCTCTGTTTCAGCCTCTCTGTTTCTCGCCCTCTGTTTCAGCCCCTCTGTTTCTCGCCCTCTGTTTCAGCCCCTCTGTTTCTCGCCCTGTGTTTCAGCCCCGCTGATTCAGCCCCTCTGTTTCAGCACCTCTGAATCAGCCCCTCTGATTCAGCCCCTCTGTTTCAGCCCCTCTGTTTCAGCCCCTCTGTTTCAGCCCCTCTGTTTCTCGCCCTCTGTTTCAGCCCCTCTGTTTCTCGCCCTCTGTTTCAGCCCCTCTGGTTCTCGCCCTCTTTTTCAGCCCCTCTGTTTCAGCCCCTCTGTTTCAGCCCCTCTGTTTCTCGCCCTCTGTTTCAGCCCCTCTTTTTCAGCCCCTCTGTTTCAGCCCCTCTGTTTCAGCCCCTCTGTTCCTCGCCCTCTGTTTCAGCCCCTCTGCTTCTCGCCGTCTGTTTCAGCCCCTCTGTTTCAGCCTCTCTGTTTCTCGCCCTCTGTTTCAGCCCCTCTGTTTCTCGTCCTCTGTTTCAGCCCCTCTGTTTCTCGCCCTCTGTTTCAGCCCCCCTGATTCAGCCCCTCTGTTTCAGCACCTCTGAATCAGCCCCTCTGATTCAGCCCCTCTGTTTCAGCCCCTCTGTTTCAGCCCCTCTGTTTCAGCCCCTCTGTTTCTCGCCCTCTGTTTCAGCCCCTCTGTTTCTCGCCCTCTGTTTCAGCCCCTCTGGTTCTCGCCCTCTGTTTCAGCCCCTCTGTTTCAGCCCCTCTGTTTCAGTCCCTCTGTTTCAGCCCCTCTGTTTCTCGCCCACTGTTTCAGCCCCTCTGTTTCTCACCCTCTGTTTCAGCCCCTCTGTTTCTCGCCCTCTGTTTCAGCCCCTCTGTTTCAGCCCCTCTGTTTCAGCCCCTCTGTGTCAGCCCCTCTGTTTCTCGCCCTCTGTTTCAGCCCCTCTTTTTCAGCCCCTCTGTTTCAGCCCCGCTGATTCAGCCCCTCTGTTTCAGCCCCTCTGAATCAGCCCCTCAGATTCAGCCCCTCTGTATCAGCCCCTCTGTTTCAGCCCCACTGTTTCAGCCCCTCTGTTTCTCGCCCTATGTTTCAGCCCCTCTGTTTCAGCCCCTCTGTTTCAGCCACTCTGTTTCTCGCCCTCTGTTTCAGCCGCTCTTTTTCAGCCCTTCTGTTTCAGCCCCTCTGTTTCAGCCCCTCTGTTCCTCGCCCTCTGTTTCAGCCCCTCTCTTTCTCGCCCTCTGCTTCTCGCCCTCTGTTTCAGCCCCTCTGTTTCTCGCACTCTGTTTCTGCCCCCCTGTTTCTCGCCCTCTGTTTCAGCCCCTCTGTTTCTCGCCCTCTGCTTCAGCCCCGCTTATTCAGCCCCTCTGTTTCAGCCCCTGTGTATCAGCCCCTCTGATTCAGCCCCTCTGTTTCAGCCCCTCTGTTTCAGCCCCTCTGTTTCAGCCCCTCTGTTTCTTGCCCTCTGTTTCAGCCCCTCTGTTTCTCGCCCTCTGTTTCAGCCCCTCTGATTCAGCCCCTCTATTTCAGCCACTCTGTTTCAGCCCCTCTGATTCAGCCCCTCTGATTCAGCCCCTCTGTTTCTCGCCCTCTGTTTCAGCCCCTCTGTTTCTCACCCTCTGTTTCAGCCCCTCTGATTCAGCCCCTCTGTTTCTCACCCTCTGTTTCAGCCCCTCTGTTTCTCGCCCTCTGATTCAGCCCCTCTGTTTCTCGCCCTCTGTTTCAGCCCCTCTGTTTCTCAACCTCTGTTTCAGCCCCTCTGTTTCAGCCCCTCTGTTTCAACCCCTCTGTTTCTCGCCCTCTGATTAAGCCCTCTGATTCAGCCCCTCTGTTTCAGCACCTCTGATTCAGCCCCTATGTGTCCGGCCCCTCTGTTTCCCGCCCCTCTGTTTCCCGCCCTTCTGTTTCAGCCCCTCTGTTTCTAGCCCTCTGTTTCAGCCCCTCTGTTTCTCGCCCTGTGTTTCAGCCCCGCTGATTCAGCCCCTCTGTTTCAGCACCTCTGAATCAGCCCCTCTGATTCAGCCCCTCTGTTTCAGCCCCTCTGTTTCAGCCCCTCTGTTTCAGCCCCTCTGTTTCTCGCCCTCTGTTTCAGCCCCTCTGTTTCTCGCCCTCTGTTTCAGCCCCTCTGGTTCTCACCCTCTTTTTCAGCCCCTCTGTTTCAGCCCCTCTGTTTCAGCCCCTCTGTTTCTCACCCTCTGTTTCAGCCCCTCTTTTTCAGCCCCTATGTTTCAGCCCCTCTGTTTCAGCCCCTCTGTTCCTCGCCCTCTGTTTCAGCCCCTCTGTTTCTCGCCCTCTGTTTCAGCCCCTCTGTTTCAGCCTCTCTCTTTCTCGCCCTCTGTTTCAGCCCCTCTGTTTCTCGTCCACTGTTTCAGCCCCTCTGTTTCTCGCCCTCTGTTTCAGCCCCCCTGATTCATCCCCTCTGTTTCAGCACCTCTGAATCAGCCCCTCTGATTCAGCCCCTCTGTTTCAGCCCCTCTGTTTCAGCCCCTCTGTTTCTCGCCCTCTGTTTCAGCCCGTCTGTTTCTCGCCCTCTGTTTCAGCCCCTCTGGTTCTCGCCCTCTGTTTCAGCCCCTCTGTTTCAGCCCCTCTGTTTCAGTCCCTCTGTTTCAGCCCCTCTGTTTCTCGCCCTCTGTTTCAGCCCCTCTGTTTCTCACCCTCTGTTTCAGCCCCTCTGTTTCTCGCCCTCTGTTTCAGCCCCTCTGTTTCAGCCCCTCTGTTTCTCGCCCTCTGTTTCAGCCCCTCTGTTTCTCGCCCTCTGTTTCAGCCCCTCTTTTTCAGCCCCTCTGTTTCAGCCCCGCTGATTCAGCCCCTCTGTTTCAGCACCTCTGAATCACCCCCTCTGATTCAGCCCCTCTGTTTCAGCCCCTCTGTTTCAGCCCCTCTGTTTCAGCCCCTCTGTTTCTCGCCCTCTGTTTCAGCCCCTCTGTTTCTCGCCCTCTGTTTCAGCCCCTCTGGTTCTCGCCCTCTTTTTCAGCCCCTCAGTTTCAGCCCCTCTGTTTCAGCCCCTCTGTTTCTCGCCCTCTGTTTCAGCCCCTCTTTTTCAGCCCCTCTGTTTCAGCCCCTCTGTTTCAGCCTCTCTGTTTCTCGCCCTCTGTTTCAGCCCCTCTGTTTCTCGCCCTCTGTTTCAGCCCCGCTGATTCAGCCCCTCTGTTTCAGCACCTCTGAATCAGCCCCTCTGATTCAGCCCCTCTGTTTCAGCCCCTCTGTTTCAGCCCCTGTGTTTCAGCCCCTCTGTTTCTCGCCCTCTGTTTCAGCCCCTCTGTTTCTCGCCCTCTGTTTCAGCACCTCTGGTTCTCGCCCTCTGTTTCAGCCCCTCTGTTTCAGCCCCTCAGTTTCAGTCCCTCTGTTTCAGCCCCTCTGTTTCTCGCCCTCTGTTTCAGCCCCTCTGTTTCTCACCCTCTGTTTCAGCCCCTCTGTTTCTCGCCCTCTGTTTGAGCCCCTCTGTTTCTCGCCCTCTGTTTCAGCCTCTCTGTTTCTCGCCCTCTGTTTCAGCCCCTCTGTTTCTCGCCCACTGTTTCAGCCCGCCTGTTTCAGCCACTCTGTTTCTCGCCATCTGTTTCAGCCCCTCTGTTTCTCATCCTCTGTTTCAGCCCCTCTGTTTCAGCCCCTCTGTTTCTCGCCCTCTGTTTCAGCCCCTCTGTTTCTCGTATTCTGTTTCAGGCCCTCTGATTCAGCCGCGCTGTTTCTCGCCCTCTGTTTCAGCCGCTCTGTCTCTCGCCCTCTGTTTCAGCCCCTCTGTATCTCGCCCTCTGTTTCAGCCCCACTGTTTCAGCCCCTCTGTTTCAGCCCCTCTGTTTCAGCCCCTCTGTTTCTCGCCCTCTGTATCAGCCCCTCTGTTTCTCGCCCTCTGTTTCTGCCGCTCTGTTTCTCGCCCTTTGTTTCAGCCCCTCTGTTTCTCGCCCTCTGTTTTAGCCCCTCTGTTTCAGCCGCTCTGTTTCAGACCCCCTGTTTCTCGCCCTCTGTTTCTCGCCCTCTGTTTCAGCCCCTGTGTTTCTCGCCCTCTGTTTCAGCCCCTCTGATTCAGCCCCTCTGATTCAGCCCCTCTGTTTCTCACCCTCTGTTTCAGCCCCTCTGTTTCTCGCCCTCTGTTTCAGCCCCTCTGTTTCTCGCCCTCTGTTTCAGCCCCTCTGTTTCAGCCTCTCTGTGTCAGCCCCTGTGTTTCAGCCCCTCTGTTTCTCGCCCTCTGTTTCAGCCCCTCTGTTTCTCGCCCTCTGTTTCAACCCCTCTGTTTCAGCCCCACTGTTTCAGCCCCTCTGATTCTCGCCCTCTGTTTCTCGCCCTCTGTTTCAGCCCCTCTGTTTCTCGCCCTCTGTTTCAGCCCCGCTGATTCAGCCCCTCTGTTTCAGCCCCTCTGTATCAGCCTCTCTGATTCAGCCCCTCTGTTTCAGCCCCTCTGTTTCAGCCCCTCTGTTTCTCGCCCTCTGTTTCAGCCCCTCTGTTTCTTGCCCTCTGTTTCAGCCCCACTGTTTCTCGTCCTCTGTTGCAGCCCCACTGATTCAGCCCCTCTGTATCAGCCCCTCTGTTTCAGCCCCTCTGATTCAGCCCCTCTGATTCAGCCCCACTGTTTCTCGCCCTCTGTTTCAGCCCCTCTGTTTCAGCCCCTCTGTTTCAGCCCCTCTGTTTCTCGCCCTCTGATTCAGCCCCACTGATTCAGCCCCTCTGTTTCAGCCCCTCTGATTCAGCCCCTCTGTTTCCCGCCCCTCTGTTTCCCGCCCCTGTTTCCCGCCCCTCTGTTTCAGCCCCTCTGTTTCTCGCCCCCTGTTTCAGCCCCTCTGTTTCTCGCCCTCTGTTTCAGCCCCTCTGTTTCTCGCCCTCTGTTTCAGCCCCGTCGTTTCAGCCCCTCTGTTTCAGCCCCTCTGTTTCACCCCCTCTGTATCTCGCCCACTGTTTCAGCCGCTCTGTTTCAGCCCCTCTGTTTCAGCCCCTCTGTTACAGCCCCTCTGTTTCTCGCCCTCTGTTTCAGCCCCTCTGTTTCTCGCCCTCTGTTTCTCGCCCTCTGTTTCAGCCCCTCTGTTTCAGCCCCTCTGTTTCTCGCCCTCTGTTTCAGCCCCTCTGTTTCTCGCCCTCTGTTTCAGCTCCTCTGATTCAGCCCCTCTGTTTCTCGCCCTCTGTTTGAGCCCCTCTGTTTCTCGCCCTCTGTTTCAGCCTCTCTGTATCTCGCCCTCTGTTTCAGCCCCTCTGTTTCAGCCTCTCTGTTTCAGCCCCTCTGTTTCAGCGCCTATGTTTCTCGCCCTCTGTTTCAGCCCCTCTGTTTCTCGCCCTCTGTTTCAGCCCCTCTGTTTCTCGCCCTTTGTTTCAGCCCCTCTGTTTCTCGCCGTCTGTTTCTGCCCCTCTGTTTCAGCCCCTCTGTTTCAGCCCCTCCGTTTCAGCCCCTCTGTTTCAGTTCCTCTGTTTCTCGCCCTCTGTTTAAGCCCCAGTGCTTCTCGCCCTCTGTTTCAGCCCCTCTGATTCAGCCCCTCTGATTCAGCCCCTCTGTTTTTCACCCTCTGTTTCAGCCCCTCTGTTTCTCGCCCTCTGTTTCAGCTCCTCTGTTTCTCGCCCTCTGTTTCAGCCCCACTGTTTCAGCCCCTCTGTTTCAGCCCCTGTGTTTCAGCCCCTCTGTTTCAGCCCCTGTGTTTCAGCCCCTCTGTTTCTCGCCCTCTGTTTCAGCCACTCTGTTTCTCGCCCTCTGTTTTAGCCCCTCTTTTTCTCGCCCTCTGTTTCAGCCCCTCTGTTTCAGCCCCTCTGTTTCAGCCCCTCTGTTTCAGCCCCTCTGTTTCTCGCCCTCTGTTTCAGCCACTCTGTTTCTCGCCCTCTGTTTCTCGCCCTCTGTTTCAGCCCCTCTGTTTCTCGCCCTCTGTTTCTGTCCCTCTGTTCCTCGCCCTCTGTTTCAGCACCTCTGTTTCTCGCCCTCTGTTTCAGCCCCACTGATTCAGCCCCTCTGTTTCAGCCCCTCTGTATCAGGCCCTCTGATTCAGCCCCTCTGTTTCAGCCCCTCTGTTTCAGCCCCACTGTTTCTCGCCCTCTGTTTCAGCCCCTCTGTTTCTTGCCCTTGTTTCGCCCCACTGTTTCTCCCCCTCTGTTTCAGCCCCTCTGATTCAGCCCCTCTGTTTCTCACCCTCTGTTTCAGCACCTCTGATTCAGCCCATCTGTTTCAGCCACTCTGTTTCAGCCCCTCTGATTCAGCCCCTCTGATTCAGCCCCTCTCTTTCAGCCCCTCTGTTTCAGCCCCTCTGTTTCTCGCCCTCTGATTCATCCCCTCTGATTCAGCCCCTCTGTTTCAGCCCCTCTGTTTCTCGCCCTCTGTTTCAGCCACTCTGTTTCTCGCCCTCTGTTTTAGCCCCTCTTTTTCTCGCCCTCTGTTTCAGCCCCTCTGTTTCAGCCCCTCTGTTTCAGCCCCTCTGTTTCAGCCCCTCTGTTTCTCGCCCTCTGTTTCAGCCACTCTGTTTCTCGCCCTCTGTTTCTCGCCCTCTGTTTCAGCCCCTCTGTTTCTCGCCCTCTGTTTCTGTCCCTCTGTTCCTCGCCCTCTGTTTCAGCACCTCTGTTTCTCGCCCTCTGTTTCAGCCCCGCTGATTCAGCCCCTCTGTTTCAGCCCCTCTGTATCAGGCCCTCTGATTCAGCCCCTCTGTTTCAGCCCCTCTGTTTCAGCCCCGCTGTTTCTCGCCCTCTGTTTCAGCCCCTCTGTTTCTTGCCCTTGTTTCAGCCCCACTGTTTCTCCCCCACTGTTTCAGCCCCTCTGATTCAGCCCCTCTGTTTCTCACCCTCTGTTTCAGCACCTCTGATTCAGCCCATCTGTTTCAGCCACTCTGTTTCAGCCCCTCTGATTCAGCCCCTCTGATTCAGCCCCTCTGTTTCTCGCCCTCTGTTTCAGCCCCTCTGTTTCTCACCCTCTGTTTCAGCCCCTCTGATTCAGCCCCTCTGTTTCAGCCCCTCTGTTTCAGCCCCTCTGTTTCTCACCCTCTGTTTCAGCCCCTCTCTTTCAGCCCCTCTGTTTCAGCCCCTCTGTTTCTCGCCCTCTGATTCAGCCCCTCTGATTCAGCCCCTCTGTTTCAGCCCCTCTGATTCAGCCCCTCTGTTTCCCGCCCCTCTGTTTCCCTCCCCTCTGTTTCCCGCCTCTCTGTTTCAGCCCCTCTGTTTCTCGCCACCTGTTTCAGCCCCTCTGTTTCTCGCCCTCTGTTTCAGCCCGTCTGTTTCTCGCCCTCTGTTTCAGCCACTCCGTTTCAGCCCCTCTGTTTCAGCCCATCTGTTTCAGCCCCTCTGTATCTCACCCATTGTTTCAGCCCATCTGTGTCAGCCACTCTGTTTCAGCCCCTCTGTTTCAGCCCCTCTGTTACAGCCCCTCTGTTTCTCGCCCTCTGTTTCAGCCCCTCTGTCTCAGCCCCTCTTTTTCAGCCCCTCTTTTTCAGCCCCTCTGTTTCAGCGCCTCTGTTTCAGCCCCTCTGTTTCAGCCCCTCTCATTCAGCCATTCTGTTTCAGCCCCTCTGTTTCAGCCCCTCTTTTTCAGCCCCTCTGTTTCAGCGCCTCTGTTTCAGCCCCTCTGTTCCTCGCCCTCTGTTTCAGCCCCTCTGTTTCTCGCCCTCTGTTTCAGCACCTCTGTTTCAGCCTCTCTGTTTCTCGCCCTCTGTTTCAGCCCCTCTGTTTCTCGCCCTCTGTTTCAGCCCCTCTGTTTCTCGCCCTGTGTTTCAGCCCCGCTGATTCAGCCCCTCTGTTTCAGCACCTCTGAATCAGCCCCTCTGATTCAGCCCCTCTGTTTCAGCCCCTCTGTTTCAGCCCCTCTGTTTCAGCCCCTCTGTTTCTCGCCCTCTGTTTCAGCCCCTCTGTTTCTCGCCCTCTGTTTCAGCCCCTCTGGTTCTCGCCCTCTTTTTCAGCCCCTCTGTTTCAGCCCCTCTGTTTCAGCCCCTCTGTTTCTCGCCCTCTGTTTCAGCCCCTCTTTTTCAGCCTCTCTGTTTCAGCCCCTCTGTTTCAGCCCCTCTGTTCCTCGCCCTCTGTTTCAGCCCCTCTGCTTCTCGCCGTCTGTTTCAGCCCCTCTGTTTCAGCCTCTCTGTTTCTCGCCCTCTGTTTCAGCCCCTCTGTTTCTCGTCCTCTGTTTCAGCCCCTCTGTTTCTCGCCCTCTGTTTCAGCCCCCCTGATTCAGCCCCTCTGTTTCAGCACCTCTGAATCAGCCCCTCTGATTCAGCCCCTCTGTTTCAGCCCCTCTGTTTCAGCCCCTCTGTTTCAGCCCCTCTGTTTCTCGCCCTCTGTTTCAGCCCCTCTGTTTCTCGCCCTCTGTTTCAGCCCCTCTGGTTCTCGCCCTCTGTTTCAGCCCCTCTGTTTCAGCCCCTCTGTTTCAGTCCCTCTGTTTCAGCCCCTCTGTTTCTCGCCCACTGTTTCAGCCCCTCTGTTTCTCACCCTCTGTTTCAGCCCCTCTGTTTCTCGCCCTCTGTTTCAGCCCCTCTGTTTCAGCCCCTCTGTTTCAGCCCCTCTGTGTCAGCCCCTCTGTTTCTCGCCCTCTGTTTCAGCCCCTCTTTTTCAGCCCCTCTGTTTCAGCCCCGCTGATTCAGCCCCTCTGTTTCAGCCCCTCTGAATCAGCCCCTCAGATTCAGCCCCTCTGTATCAGCCCCTCTGTTTCAGCCCCACTGTTTCAGCCCCTCTGTTTCTCGCCCTATGTTTCAGCCCCTCTGTTTCAGCCCCTCTGTTTCAGCCACTCTGTTTCTCGCCCTCTGTTTCAGCCGCTCTTTTTCAGCCCTTCTGTTTCAGCCCCTCTGTTTCAGCCCCTCTGTTCCTCGCCCTCTGTTTCAGCCCCTCTCTTTCTCGCCCTCTGCTTCTCGCCCTCTGTTTCAGCCCCTCTGTTTCTCGCACTCTGTTTCTGCCCCCCTGTTTCTCGCCCTCTGTTTCAGCCCCTCTGTTTCTCGCCCTCTGCTTCAGCCCCGCTTATTCAGCCCCTCTGTTTCAGCCCCTGTGTATCAGCCCCTCTGATTCAGCCCCTCTGTTTCAGCCCCTCTGTTTCAGCCCCTCTGTTTCAGCCCCTCTGTTTCTTGCCCTCTGTTTCAGCCCCTCTGTTTCTCGCCCTCTGTTTCAGCCCCTCTGATTCAGCCCCTCTATTTCAGCCACTCTGTTTCAGCCCCTCTGATTCAGCCCCTCTGATTCAGCCCCTCTGTTTCTCGCCCTCTGTTTCAGCCCCTCTGTTTCTCACCCTCTGTTTCAGCCCCTCTGATTCAGCCCCTCTGTTTCTCACCCTCTGTTTCAGCCCCTCTGTTTCTCGCCCTCTGATTCAGCCCCTCTGTTTCTCGCCCTCTGTTTCAGCCCCTCTGTTTCTCAACCTCTGTTTCAGCCCCTCTGTTTCAGCCCCTCTGTTTCAACCCCTCTGTTTCTCGCCCTCTGATTCAGCCCTCTGATTCAGCCCCTCTGTTTCAGCACCTCTGATTCAACCCCTATGTTTCCCGCCCCTCTGTTTCCCGCCCCTCTGTTTCCCGCCCTTCTGTTTCAGCCCCTCTGTTTCTAGCCCTCTGTTTCAGCCCCTCTGTTTCTCGCCCTGTGTTTCAGCCCCGCTGATTCAGCCCCTCTGTTTCAGCACCTCTGAATCAGCCCCTCTGATTCAGCCCCTCTGTTTCAGCCCCTCTGTTTCAGCCCCTCTGTTTCAGCCCCTCTGTTTCTCGCCTCTCTGTTTCAGCCCCTCTGTTTCTCGCCCTCTGTTTCAGCCCCTCTGGTTCTCGCCCTCTTTTTCAGCCCCTCTGTTTCAGCCCCTCTGTTTCAGCCCCTCTGTTTCTCACCCTCTGTTTCAGCCCCTCTTTTTCAGCCCCTATGTTTCAGCCCCTCTGTTTCAGCCCCTCTGTTCCTCGCCCTCTGTTTCAGCCCCTCTGTTTCTCGCCCTCTGTTTCAGCCCCTCTGTTTCAGCCTCTCTCTTTCTCGCCCTCTGTTTCAGCCCCTCTGTTTCTCGTCCACTGTTTCAGCCCCTCTGTTTCTCGCCCTCTGTTTCAGCCCCCCTGATTCAGCCCCTCTGTTTCAGCACCTCTGAATCAGCCCCTCTGATTCAGCCCCTCTGTTTCAGCCCCTCTGTTTCAGCCCCTCTGTTTCTCGCCCTCTGTTTCAGCCCGTCTGTTTCTCGCCCTCTGTTTCAGCCCCTCTGGTTCTCGCCCTCTGTTTCAGCCCCTCTGTTTCAGCCCCTCTGTTTCAGTCCCTCTGTTTCAGCCCCTCTGTTTCTCGCCCTCTGTTTCAGCCCCTCTGTTTCTCACCCTCTGTTTCAGCCCCTCTGTTTCTCGCCCTCTGTTTCAGCCCCTCTGTTTCAGCCCCTCTGTTTCTCGCCCTCTGTTTCAGCCCCTCTGTTTCTCGCCCTCTGTTTCAGCCCCTCTTTTTCAGCCCCTCTGTTTCAGCCCCGCTGATTCAGCCCCTCTGTTTCAGCACCTCTGAATCACCCCCTCTGATTCAGCCCCTCTGTTTCAGCCCCTCTGTTTCAGCCCCTCTGTTTCAGCCCCTCTGTTTCTCGCCCTCTGTTTCAGCCGCTCTGTTTCTCGCCCTCTGTTTCAGCCCCTCTGGTTCTCGCCCTCTTTTTCAGCCCCTCAGTTTCACCCCCTCTGTTTCAGCCCCTCTGTTTCTCGCCCTCTGTTTCAGCCCCTCTTTTTCAGCCCCTCTGTTTCAGCCCCTCTGTTTCAGCCTCTCTGTTTCTCGCCCTCTGTTTCAGCCCCTCTGTTTCTCGCCCTCTGTTTCAGCCCCGCTGATTCAGCCCCTCTGTTTCAGCACCTCTGAATCAGCCCCTCTGATTCAGCCCCTCTGTTTCAGCCCCTCTGTTTCAGCCCCTGTGTTTCAGCCCCTCTGTTTCTCGCCCTCTGTTTCAGCCCCTCTGTTTCTCGCCCTCTGTTTCAGCCCCTCTGGTTCTCGCCCTCTGTTTCAGCCCCTCTGTTTCAGCCCCTCAGTTTCAGTCCCTCTGTTTCAGCCCCTCTGTTTCTCGCCCTCTGTTTCAGCCCCTCTGTTTCTCACCCTCTGTTTCAGCCCCTCTGTTTCTCGCCCTCTGTTTGAGCCCCTCTGTTTCTCGCCCTCTGTTTCAGCCTCTCTGTTTCTCGCCCTCTGTTTCAGCCCCTCTGTTTCTCGCCCACTGTTTCAGCCCGCCTGTTTCAGCCACTCTGTTTCTCGCCATCTGTTTCAGCCCCTCTGTTTCTCATCCTCTGTTTCAGCCCCTCTGTTTCAGCCCCTCTGTTTCTCGCCCTCTGTTTCAGCCCCTCTGTTTCTCGTATTCTGTTTCAGGCCCTCTGATTCAGCCGCGCTGTTTCTCGCCCTCTGTTTCAGCCGCTCTGTCTCTCGCCCTCTGTTTCAGCCCCTCTGTATCTCGCCCTCTGTTTCAGCCCCACTGTTTCAGCCCCTCTGTTTCAGCCCCTCTGTTTCAGCCCCTCTGTTTCTCGCCCTCTGTATCAGCCCCTCTGTTTCTCGCCCTCTGTTTCTGCCGCTCTGTTTCTCGCCCTTTGTTTCAGCCCCTCTGTTTCTCGCCCTCTGTTTTAGCCCCTCTGTTTCAGCCGCTCTGTTTCAGACCCCCTGTTACTCGCCCTCTGTTTCTCGCCCTCTGTTTCAGCCCCTGTGTTTCTCGCCCTCTGTTTCAGCCCCTCTGATTCAGCCCCTCTGATTCAGCCCCTCTGTTTCTCACCCTCTGTTTCAGCCCCTCTGTTTCTCGCCCTCTGTTTCAGCCCCTCTGTTTCTCGCCCTCTGTTTCAGCCCCTCTGTTTCAGCCTCTCTGTGTCAGCCCCTGTGTTTCAGCCCCTCTGTTTCTCGCCCTCTGTTTCAGCCCCTCTGTTTCTCGCCCTCTGTTTCAACCCCTCTGTTTCAGCCCCACTGTTTCAGCCCCTCTGATTCTCGCCCTCTGTTTCTCGCCCTCTGTTTCAGCCCCTCTGTTTCTCGCCCTCTGTTTCAGCCCCGCTGATTCAGCCCCTCTGTTTCAGCCCCTCTGTATCAGCCTCTCTGATTCAGCCCCTCTGTTTCAGCCCCTCTGTTTCAGCCCCTCTGTTTCTCGCCCTCTGTTTCAGCCCCTCTGTTTCTTGCCCTCTGTTTCAGCCCCACTGTTTCTCGTCCTCTGTTGCAGCCCCACTGATTCAGCCCCTCTGTATCAGCCCCTCTGTTTCAGCCCCTCTGATTCAGCCCCTCTGATTCAGCCCCACTGTTTCTCGCCCTCTGTTTCAGCCGCTCTGTTTCAGCCCCTCTGTTTCTCGCCCTCTGATTCAGCCCCACTGATTCAGCCCCTCTGTTTCAGCCCCTCTGATTCAGCCCCTCTGTTTCCCGCCCCTCTGTTTCCCGCCCCTGTTTCCCGCCCCTCTGTTTCAGCCCCTCTGTTTCTCGCCCCCTGTTTCAGCCCCTCTGTTTCTCGCCCTCTGTTTCAGCCCCTCTGTTTCTCGCCCTCTGTTTCAGCCCCGTCGTTTCAGCCCCTCTGTTTCAGCCCCTCTGTTTCACCCCCTCTGCATCTCGCCCACTGTTTCAGCCGCTCTGTTTCAGCCCCTCTGTTTCAGCCCCTCTGTTACAGCCCCTCTGTTTCTCGCCCTCTGTTTCAGCCCCTCTGTTTCTCGCCCTCTGTTTCTCGCCCTCTGTTTCAGCCCCTCTGTTTCAGCCCCTCTGTTTCTCGCCCTCTGTTTCAGCCCCTCTGTTTCTCGCCCTCTGTTTCAGCTCCTCTGATTCAGCCCCTCTGTTTCTCGCCCTCTGTTTGAGCCCCTCTGTTTCTCGCCCTCTGTTTCAGCCTCTCTGTATCTCGCCCTCTGTTTCAGCCCCTCTGTTTCAGCCTCTCTGTTTCAGCCCCTCTGTTTCAGCGCCTATGTTTCTCGCCCTCTGTTTCAGCCCCTCTGTTTCTCGCCCTCTGTTTCAGCCCCTCTGTTTCTCGCCCTTTGTTTCAGCCCCTCTGTTTCTCGCCGTCTGTTTCTGCCCCTCTGTTTCAGCCCCTCTGTTTCAGCCCCTCCGTTTCAGCCCCTCTGTTTCAGTTCCTCTGTTTCTCGCCCTCTGTTTAAGCCCCAGTGCTTCTCGCCCTCTGTTTCAGCCCCTCTGATTCACCCCTCTGATTCAGCCCCTCTGTTTTTCACCCTCTGTTTCAGCCCCTCTGTTTCTCGCCCTCTGTTTCAGCTCCTCTGTTTCTCGCCCTCTGTTTCAGCCCCACTGTTTCAGCCCCTCTGTTTCAGCCCCTGTGTTTCAGCCCCTCTGTTTCAGCCCCTGTGTTTCAGCCCCTCTGTTTCTCGCCCTCTGTTTCAGCCACTCTGTTTCTCGCCCTCTGTTTTAGCCCCTCTTTTTCTCGCCCTCTGTTTCAGCCCCTCTGTTTCAGCCCCTCTGTTTCAGCCCCTCTGTTTCAGCCCCTCTGTTTCTCGCCCTCTGTTTCAGCCACTCTGTTTCTCGCCCTCTGTTTCTCGCCCTCTGTTTCAGCCCCTCTGTTTCTCGCCCTCTGTTTCTGTCCCTCTGTTCCTCGCCCTCTGTTTCAGCACCTCTGTTTCTCGCCCTCTGTTTCAGCCCCGCTGATTCAGCCCCTCTGTTTCAGCCCCTCTGTATCAGGCCCTCTGATTCAGCCCCTCTGTTTCAGCCCCTCTGTTTCAGCCCCGCTGTTTCTCGCCCTCTGTTTCAGCCCCTCTGTTTCTTGCCCTTGTTTCGCCCCACTGTTTCTCCCCCTCTGTTTCAGCCCCTCTGATTCAGCCCCTCTGTTTCTCACCCTCTGTTTCAGCACCTCTGATTCAGCCCATCTGTTTCAGCCACTCTGTTTCAGCCCCTCTGATTCAGCCCCTCTGATTCAGCCCCTCTCTTTCAGCCCCTCTGTTTCAGCCCCTCTGTTTCTCGCCCTCTGATTCATCCCCTCTGATTCAGCCCCTCTGTTTCAGCCCCTCTGATTCAGCCCCTCTGTTTCCCGCCCCTCTGTTTCCCTCCCCTCTGTTTCCCGCCTCTCTGTTTCAGCCCCTCTGTTTCTCGCCACCTGTTTCAGCCCCTCTGTTTCTCGCCCTCTGTTTCAGCCCGTCTGTTTCTCGCCCTCTGTTTCAGCCCCTCCGTTTCAGCCCCTCTGTTTCAGCCCATCTGTTTCAGCCCCTCTGTATCTCACCCACTGTTTCAGCCCATCTGTGTCAGCCCCTCTGTTTCAGCCCCTCTGTTTCAGCCCCTCTGTTACAGCCCCTCTGTTTCTCGCCCTCTGTTTCAGCCCCTCTGTCTCAGCCCCTCTTTTTCAGCCCCTGTTTTTCAGCCCCTCTGTTTCAGCGCCTCTGTTTCAGCCCCTCTGTTTCAGCCCCTCTGATTCAGCCATTCTGTTTCAGCCCCTCTGTTTCAGCCCCTCTTTTTCAGCCCCTCTGTTTCAGCGCCTCTGTTTCAGCCCCTCTGTTCCTCGCCCTCTGTTTCAGCCCCTCTGTTTCTCGCCCTCTGTTTCAGCACCTCTGTTTCAGCCTCTCTGTTTCTCGCCCTCTGTTTCAGCCCCTCTGTTTCTCGCCCTCTGTTTCAGCCCCTCTGTTTCTCGCCCTGTGTTTCAGCCCCGCTGATTCAGCCCCTCTGTTTGAGCCCCTCTGTTTCTCGCTCTCTGTTTCAGCCTCTCTGTTTCTCGCCCTCTGTTTCAGCCCCTCTGTTTCTCGCCCACTGTTTCAACCCGCCTGTTTCAGCCACTCTGTTTCTCGCCATCTGTTTCAGCCCCTCTGTTTCTCATCCTCTGTTTCAGCCCCTCTGTTTCAGCCCCTCTGTTTCTCGCCCTCTGTTTCAGCCCCTCTGTTTCTCGTATTCTGTTTCAGGCCCTCTGATTCAGCCGCGCTGTTTCTCGCCCTCTGTTTCAGCCGCTCTGTCTCTCGCCCTCTGTTTCAGCCCCTCTGTATCTCGCCCTCTGTTTCAGCCCCACTGTTTCAGCCCCTCTGTTTCAGCCCCTCTGTTTCAGCCCCTCTGTTTCTCGCCCTCTGTATCAGCCCCTCTGTTTCTCGCCCTCTGTTTCTGCCGCTCTGTTTCTCGCCCTTTGTTTCAGCCCCTCTGTTTCTCGCCCTCTGTTTTAGCCCCTCTGTTTCAGCCGCTCTGTTTCAGACCCCCTGTTACTCGCCCTCTGTTTCTCGCCCTCTGTTTCAGCCCCTGTGTTTCTCGCCCTCTGTTTCAGCCCCTCTGATTCAGCCCCTCTGATTCAGCCCCTCTGTTTCTCACCCTCTGTTTCAGCCCCTCTGTTTCTCGCCCTCTGTTTCAGCCCCTCTGTTTCTCGCCCTCTGTTTCAGCCCCTCTGTTTCAGCCTCTCTGTGTCAGCCCCTGTGTTTCAGCCCCTCTGTTTCTCGCCCTCTGTTTCAGCCCCTCTGTTTCTCGCCCTCTGTTTCAACCCCTCTGTTTCAGCCCCACTGTTTCAGCCCCTCTGATTCTCGCCCTCTGTTTCTCGCCCTCTGTTTCAGCCCCTCTGTTTCTCGCCCTCTGTTTCAGCCCCGCTGATTCAGCCCCTCTGTTTCAGCCCCTCTGTATCAGCCTCTCTGATTCAGCCCCTCTGTTTCAGCCCCTCTGTTTCAGCCCCTCTGTTTCTCGCCCTCTGTTTCAGCCCCTCTGTTTCTTGCCCTCTGTTTCAGCCCCACTGTTTCTCGTCCTCTGTTGCAGCCCCACTGATTCAGCCCCTCTGTATCAGCCCCTCTGTTTCAGCCCCTCTGATTCAGCCCCTCTGATTCAGCCCCACTGTTTCTCGCCCTCTGTTTCAGCCCCTCTGTTTCAGCCCCTCTGTTTCTCGCCCTCTGATTCAGCCCCACTGATTCAGCCCCTCTGTTTCAGCCCCTCTGATTCAGCCCCTCTGTTTCCCGCCCCTCTGTTTCCCGCCCCTGTTTCCCGCCCCTCTGTTTCAGCCCCTCTGTTTCTCGCCCCCTGTTTCAGCCCCTCTGTTTCTCGCCCTCTGTTTCAGCCCCTCTGTTTCAGCCCCTCTGTTTCACCCCCTCTGCATCTCGCCCACTGTTTCAGCCGCTCTGTTTCAGCCCCTCTGTTTCAGCCCCTCTGTTACAGCCCCTCTGTTTCTCGCCCTCTGTTTCAGCCCCTCTGTTTCTCGCCCTCTGTTTCTCGCCCTCTGTTTCAGCCCCTCTGTTTCAGCCCCTCTGTTTCTCGCCCTCTGTTTCAGCCCCTCTGTTTCTCGCCCTCTGTTTCAGCTCCTCTGATTCAGCCCCTCTGTTTCTCGCCCTCTGTTTGAGCCCCTCTGTTTCTCGCCCTCTGTTTCAGCCTCTCTGTATCTCGCCCTCTGTTTCAGCCCCTCTGTTTCAGCCTCTCTGTTTCAGCCCCTCTGTTTCAGCGCCTATGTTTCTCGCCCTCTGTTTCAGCCCCTCTGTTTCTCGCCCTCTGTTTCAGCCCCTCTGTTTCAGCCCCTCTGTTTCAGCCCCTCTGTTTCTCGCCCTCTGTATCAGCCCCTCTGTTTCTCGCCCTCTGTTTCTGCCGCTCTGTTTCTCGCCCTTTGTTTCAGCCCCTCTGTTTCTCGCCCTCTGTTTTAGCCCCTCTGTTTCAGCCGCTCTGTTTCAGACCCCCTGTTACTCGCCCTCTGTTTCTCGCCCTCTGTTTCAGCCCCTGTGTTTCTCGCCCTCTGTTTCAGCCCCTCTGATTCAGCCCCTCTGATTCAGCCCCTCTGTTTCTCACCCTCTGTTTCAGCCCCTCTGTTTCTCGCCCTCTGTTTTAGCCCCTCTGTTTCTCGCCCTCTGTTTCAGCCCCTCTGTTTCAGCCTCTCTGTGTCAGCCCCTGTGTTTCAGCCCCTCTGTTTCTCGCCCTCTGTTTCAGCCCCTCTGTTTCTCGCCCTCTGTTTCAACCCCTCTGTTTCAGCCCCACTGTTTCAGCCCCTCTGATTCTCGCCCTCTGTTTCTCGCCCTCTGTTTCAGCCCCTCTGTTTCTCGCCCTCTGTTTCAGCCCCGCTGATTCAGCCCCTCTGTTTCAGCCCCTCTGTATCAGCCTCTCTGATTCAGCCCCTCTGTTTCAGCCCCTCTGTTTCAGCCCCTCTGTTTCTCGCCCTCTGTTTCAGCCCCTCTGTTTCTTGCCCTCTGTTTCAGCCCCACTGTTTCTCGTCCTCTGTTGCAGCCCCACTGATTCAGCCCCTCTGTATCAGCCCCTCTGTTTCAGCCCCTCTGATTCAGCCCCTCTGATTCAGCCCCACTGTTTCTCGCCCTCTGTTTCAGCCCCTCTGTTTCAGCCCCTCTGTTTCTCGCCCTCTGATTCAGCCCCACTGATTCAGCCCCTCTGTTTCAGCCCCTCTGATTCAGCCCCTCTGTTTCCCGCCCCTCTGTTTCCCGCCCCTGTTTCCCGCCCCTCTGTTTCAGCCCCTCTGTTTCTCGCCCCCTGTTTCAGCCCCTCTGTTTCTCGCCCTCTGTTTCAGCCCCTCTGTTTCAGCCCCTCTGTTTCACCCCCTCTGCATCTCGCCCACTGTTTCAGCCGCTCTGTTTCAGCCCCTCTGTTTCAGCCCCTCTGTTACAGCCCCTCTGTTTCTCGCCCTCTGTTTCAGCCCCTCTGTTTCTCGCCCTCTGTTTCTCGCCCTCTGTTTCAGCCCCTCTGTTTCAGCCCCTCTGTTTCTCGCCCTCTGTTTCAGCCCCTCTGTTTCTCGCCCTCTGTTTCAGCCCCTCTGTTTCAGCCCCTCTGTTTCTCGCCTCTCTGTTTCAGCCCCTCTGTTTCAGCCCCTCTGTTTCTCACCCTCTGTTTCAGCCCCTCTTTTTCAGCCCCTATGTTTCAGCCCCTCTGTTTCAGCCCCTCTGTTCCTCGCCCTCTGTTTCAGCCCCTCTGTTTCTCGCCCTCTGTTTCAGCCCCTCTGTTTCAGACTCTCTCTTTCTCGCCCTCTGTTTCAGCCCCTCTGTTTCTCGTCCACTGTTTCAGCCCCTCTGTTTCTCGCCCTCTGTTTCAGCCCCCCTGATTCAGCCCCTCTGTTTCAGCACCTCTGAATCAGCCCCTCTGATTCAGCCCCTCTGTTTCAGCCCCTCTGTTTCAGCCCCTCTGTTTCTCGCCCTCTGTTTCAGCCCGTCTGTTTCTCGCCCTCTGTTTCAGCCCCTCTGGTTCTCGCCCTCTGTTTCAGCCCCTCTGTTTCAGCCCCTCTGTTTCAGTCCCTCTGTTTCAGCCCCTCTGTTTCTCGCCCTCTGTTTCAGCCCCTCTGTTTCTCACCCTCTGTTTCAGCCCCTCTGTTTCTCGCCCTCTGTTTCAGCCCCTCTGTTTCAGCCCCTCTGTTTCTCGCCCTCTGTTTCAGCCCCTCTGTTTCTCGCCCTCTGTTTCAGCCCCTCTTTTTCAGCCCCTCTGTTTCAGCCCCGCTGATTCAGCCCCTCTGTTTCAGCACCTCTGAATCACCCCCTCTGATTCAGCCCCTCTGTTTCAGCCCCTCTGTTTCAGCCCCTCTGTTTCAGCCCCTCTGTTTCTCGCCCTCTGTTTCAGCCGCTCTGTTTCTCGCCCTCTGTTTCAGCCCCTCTGGTTCTCGCCCTCTTTTTCAGCCCCTCAGTTTCACCCCCTCTGTTTCAGCCCCTCTGTTTCTCGCCCTCTGTTTCAGCCCCTCTTTTTCAGCCCCTCTGTTTCAGCCCCTCTGTTTCAGCCTCTCTGTTTCTCGCCCTCTGTTTCAGCCCCTCTGTTTCTCGCCCTCTGTTTCAGCCCCGCTGATTCAGCCCCTCTGTTTCAGCACCTCTGAATCAGCCCCTCTGATTCAGCCCCTCTGTTTCAGCCCCTCTGTTTCAGCCCCTGTGTTTCAGCCCCTCTGTTTCTCGCCCTCTGTTTCAGCCCCTCTGTTTCTCGCCCTCTGTTTCAGCCCCTCTGGTTCTCGCCCTCTGTTTCAGCCCCTCTGTTTCAGCCCCTCAGTTTCAGTCCCTCTGTTTCAGCCCCTCTGTTTCTCGCCCTCTGTTTCAGCCCCTCTGTTTCTCACCCTCTGTTTCAGCCCCTCTGTTTCTCGCCCTCTGTTTGAGCCCCTCTGTTTCTCGCCCTCTGTTTCAGCCTCTCTGTTTCTCGCCCTCTGTTTCAGCCCCTCTGTTTCTCGCCCACTGTTTCAGCCCGCCTGTTTCAGCCACTCTGTTTCTCGCCATCTGTTTCAGCCCCTCTGTTTCTCATCCTCTGTTTCAGCCCCTCTGTTTCAGCCCCTCTGTTTCTCGCCCTCTGTTTCAGCCCCTCTGTTTCTCGTATTCTGTTTCAGGCCCTCTGATTCAGCCGCGCTGTTTCTCGCCCTCTGTTTCAGCCGCTCTGTCTCTCGCCCTCTGTTTCAGCCCCTCTGTATCTCGCCCTCTGTTTCAGCCCCACTGTTTCAGCCCCTCTGTTTCAGCCCCTCTGTTTCAGCCCCTCTGTTTCTCGCCCTCTGTATCAGCCCCTCTGTTTCTCGCCCTCTGTTTCTGCCGCTCTGTTTCTCGCCCTTTGTTTCAGCCCCTCTGTTTCTCGCCCTCTGTTTTAGCCCCTCTGTTTCAGCCGCTCTGTTTCAGACCCCCTGTTACTCGCCCTCTGTTTCTCGCCCTCTGTTTCAGCCCCTGTGTTTCTCGCCCTCTGTTTCAGCCCCTCTGATTCAGCCCCTCTGATTCAGCCCCTCTGTTTCTCACCCTCTGTTTCAGCCCCTCTGTTTCTCGCCCTCTGTTTCAGCCCCTCTGTTTCTCGCCCTCTGTTTCAGCCCCTCTGTTTCAGCCTCTCTGTGTCAGCCCCTGTGTTTCAGCCCCTCTGTTTCTCGCCCTCTGTTTCAGCCCCTCTGTTTCTCGCCCTCTGTTTCAACCCCTCTGTTTCAGCCCCACTGTTTCAGCCCCTCTGATTCTCGCCCTCTGTTTCTCGCCCTCTGTTTCAGCCCCTCTGTTTCTCGCCCTCTGTTTCAGCCCCGCTGATTCAGCCCCTCTGTTTCAGCCCCTCTGTATCAGCCTCTCTGATTCAGCCCCTCTGTTTCAGCCCCTCTGTTTCAGCCCCTCTGTTTCTCGCCCTCTGTTTCAGCCCCTCTGTTTCTTGCCCTCTGTTTCAGCCCCACTGTTTCTCGTCCTCTGTTGCAGCCCCACTGATTCAGCCCCTCTGTATCAGCCCCTCTGTTTCAGCCCCTCTGATTCAGCCCCTCTGATTCAGCCCCACTGTTTCTCGCCCTCTGTTTCAGCCCCTCTGTTTCAGCCCCTCTGTTTCTCGCCCTCTGATTCAGCCCCACTGATTCAGCCCCTCTGTTTCAGCCCCTCTGATTCAGCCCCTCTGTTTCCCGCCCCTCTGTTTCCCGCCCCTGTTTCCCGCCCCTCTGTTTCAGCCCCTCTGTTTCTCGCCCCCTGTTTCAGCCCCTCTGTTTCTCGCCCTCTGTTTCAGCCCCTCTGTTTCTCGCCCTCTGTTTCAGCCCCGTCGTTTCAGCCCCTCTGTTTCAGCCCCTCTGTTTCACCCCCTCTGCATCTCGCCCACTGTTTCAGCCGCTCTGTTTCAGCCCCTCTGTTTCAGCCCCTCTGTTACAGCCCCTCTGTTTCTCGCCCTCTGTTTCAGCCCCTCTGTTTCTCGCCCTCTGTTTCTCGCCCTCTGTTTCAGCCCCTCTGTTTCAGCCCCTCTGTTTCTCGCCCTCTGTTTCAGCCCCTCTGTTTCTCGCCCTCTGTTTCAGCTCCTCTGATTCAGCCCCTCTGTTTCTCGCCCTCTGTTTGAGCCCCTCTGTTTCTCGCCCTCTGTTTCAGCCTCTCTGTATCTCGCCCTCTGTTTCAGCCCCTCTGTTTCAGCCTCTCTGTTTCAGCCCCTCTGTTTCAGCGCCTATGTTTCTCGCCCTCTGTTTCAGCCCCTCTGTTTCTCGCCCTCTGTTTCAGCCCCTCTGTTTCTCGCCCTTTGTTTCAGCCCCTCTGTTTCTCGCCGTCTGTTTCTGCCCCTCTGTTTCAGCCCCTCTGTTTCAGCCCCTCCGTTTCAGCCCCTCTGTTTCAGTTCCTCTGTTTCTCGCCCTCTGTTTAAGCCCCAGTGCTTCTCGCCCTCTGTTTCAGCCCCTCTGATTCAGCCCCTCTGATTCAGCCCCTCTGTTTTTCACCCTCTGTTTCAGCCCCTCTGTTTCTCGCCCTCTGTTTCAGCTCCTCTGTTTCTCGCCCTCTGTTTCAGCCCCACTGTTTCAGCCCCTCTGTTTCAGCCCCTGTGTTTCAGCCCCTCTGTTTCAGCCCCTGTGTTTCAGCCCCTCTGTTTCTCGCCCTCTGTTTCAGCCACTCTGTTTCTCGCCCTCTGTTTTAGCCCCTCTTTTTCTCGCCCTCTGTTTCAGCCCCTCTGTTTCAGCCCCTCTGTTTCAGCCCCTCTGTTTCAGCCCCTCTGTTTCTCGCCCTCTGTTTCAGCCACTCTGTTTCTCGCCCTCTGTTTCTCGCCCTCTGTTTCAGCCCCTCTGTTTCTCGCCCTCTGTTTCTGTCCCTCTGTTCCTCGCCCTCTGTTTCAGCACCTCTGTTTCTCGCCCTCTGTTTCAGCCCCGCTGATTCAGCCCCTCTGTTTCAGCCCCTCTGTATCAGGCCCTCTGATTCAGCCCCTCTGTTTCAGCCCCTCTGTTTCAGCCCCGCTGTTTCTCGCCCTCTGTTTCAGCCCCTCTGTTTCTTGCCCTTGTTTCGCCCCACTGTTTCTCCCCCTCTGTTTCAGCCCCTCTGATTCAGCCCCTCTGTTTCTCACCCTCTGTTTCAGCACCTCTGATTCAGCCCATCTGTTTCAGCCACTCTGTTTCAGCCCCTCTGATTCAGCCCCTCTGATTCAGCCCCTCTCTTTCAGCCCCTCTGTTTCAGCCCCTCTGTTTCTCGCCCTCTGATTCATCCCCTCTGATTCAGCCCCTCTGTTTCAGCCCCTCTGATTCAGCCCCTCTGTTTCCCGCCCCTCTGTTTCCCTCCCCTCTGTTTCCCGCCTCTCTGTTTCAGCCCCTCTGTTTCTCGCCACCTGTTTCAGCCCCTCTGTTTCTCGCCCTCTGTTTCAGCCCGTCTGTTTCTCGCCCTCTGTTTCAGCCCCTCCGTTTCAGCCCCTCTGTTTCAGCCCATCTGTTTCAGCCCCTCTGTATCTCACCCACTGTTTCAGCCCATCTGTGTCAGCCCCTCTGTTTCAGCCCCTCTGTTTCAGCCCCTCTGTTACAGCCCCTCTGTTTCTCGCCCTCTGTTTCAGCCCCTCTGTCTCAGCCCCTCTTTTTCAGCCCCTGTTTTTCAGCCCCTCTGTTTCAGCGCCTCTGTTTCAGCCCCTCTGTTTCAGCCCCTCTGATTCAGCCATTCTGTTTCAGCCCCTCTGTTTCAGCCCCTCTTTTTCAGCCCCTCTGTTTCAGCGCCTCTGTTTCAGCCCCTCTGTTCCTCGCCCTCTGTTTCAGCCCCTCTGTTTCTCGCCCTCTGTTTCAGCACCTCTGTTTCAGCCTCTCTGTTTCTCGCCCTCTGTTTCAGCCCCTCTGTTTCTTGCCCTCTGTTTCAGCCCCTCTGTTTCTCGCCCTGTGTTTCAGCCCCGCTGATTCAGCCCCTCTGTTTGAGCCCCTCTGTTTCTCGCTCTCTGTTTCAGCCTCTCTGTTTCTCGCCCTCTGTTTCAGCCCCTCTGTTTCTCGCCCACTGTTTCAACCCGCCTGTTTCAGCCACTCTGTTTCTCGCCATCTGTTTCAGCCCCTCTGTTTCTCATCCTCTGTTTCAGCCCCTCTGTTTCAGCCCCTCTGTTTCTCGCCCTCTGTTTCAGCCCCTCTGTTTCTCGTATTCTGTTTCAGGCCCTCTGATTCAGCCGCGCTGTTTCTCGCCCTCTGTTTCAGCCGCTCTGTCTCTCGCCCTCTGTTTCAGCCCCTCTGTATCTCGCCCTCTGTTTCAGCCCCACTGTTTCAGCCCCTCTGTTTCAGCCCCTCTGTTTCAGCCCCTCTGTTTCTCGCCCTCTGTATCAGCCCCTCTGTTTCTCGCCCTCTGTTTCTGCCGCTCTGTTTCTCGCCCTTTGTTTCAGCCCCTCTGTTTCTCGCCCTCTGTTTTAGCCCCTCTGTTTCAGCCGCTCTGTTTCAGACCCCCTGTTACTCGCCCTCTGTTTCTCGCCCTCTGTTTCAGCCCCTGTGTTTCTCGCCCTCTGTTTCAGCCCCTCTGATTCAGCCCCTCTGATTCAGCCCCTCTGTTTCTCACCCTCTGTTTCAGCCCCTCTGTTTCTCGCCCTCTGTTTCAGCCCCTCTGTTTCTCGCCCTCTGTTTCAGCCCCTCTGTTTCAGCCTCTCTGTGTCAGCCCCTGTGTTTCAGCCCCTCTGTTTCTCGCCCTCTGTTTCAGCCCCTCTGTTTCTCGCCCTCTGTTTCAACCCCTCTGTTTCAGCCCCACTGTTTCAGCCCCTCTGATTCTCGCCCTCTGTTTCTCGCCCTCTGTTTCAGCCCCTCTGTTTCTCGCCCTCTGTTTCAGCCCCGCTGATTCAGCCCCTCTGTTTCAGCCCCTCTGTATCAGCCTCTCTGATTCAGCCCCTCTGTTTCAGCCCCTCTGTTTCAGCCCCTCTGTTTCTCGCCCTCTGTTTCAGCCCCTCTGTTTCTTGCCCTCTGTTTCAGCCCCACTGTTTCTCGTCCTCTGTTGCAGCCCCACTGATTCAGCCCCTCTGTATCAGCCCCTCTGTTTCAGCCCCTCTGATTCAGCCCCTCTGATTCAGCCCCACTGTTTCTCGCCCTCTGTTTCAGCCCCTCTGTTTCAGCCCCTCTGTTTCTCGCCCTCTGATTCAGCCCCACTGATTCAGCCCCTCTGTTTCAGCCCCTCTGATTCAGCCCCTCTGTTTCCCGCCCCTCTGTTTCCCGCCCCTGTTTCCCGCCCCTCTGTTTCAGCCCCTCTGTTTCTCGCCCCCTGTTTCAGCCCCTCTGTTTCTCGCCCTCTGTTTCAGCCCCTCTGTTTCAGCCCCTCTGTTTCACCCCCTCTGCATCTCGCCCACTGTTTCAGCCGCTCTGTTTCAGCCCCTCTGTTTCAGCCCCTCTGTTACAGCCCCTCTGTTTCTCGCCCTCTGTTTCAGCCCCTCTGTTTCTCGCCCTCTGTTTCTCGCCCTCTGTTTCAGCCCCTCTGTTTCAGCCCCTCTGTTTCTCGCCCTCTGTTTCAGCCCCTCTGTTTCTCGCCCTCTGTTTCAGCTCCTCTGATTCAGCCCCTCTGTTTCTCGCCCTCTGTTTGAGCCCCTCTGTTTCTCGCCCTCTGTTTCAGCCTCTCTGTATCTCGCCCTCTGTTTCAGCCCCTCTGTTTCAGCCTCTCTGTTTCAGCCCCTCTGTTTCAGCGCCTATGTTTCTCGCCCTCTGTTTCAGCCCCTCTGTTTCTCGCCCTCTGTTTCAGCCCCTCTGTTTCAGCCCCTCTGTTTCAGCCCCTCTGTTTCTCGCCCTCTGTATCAGCCCCTCTGTTTCTCGCCCTCTGTTTCTGCCGCTCTGTTTCTCGCCCTTTGTTTCAGCCCCTCTGTTTCTCGCCCTCTGTTTTAGCCCCTCTGTTTCAGCCGCTCTGTTTCAGACCCCCTGTTACTCGCCCTCTGTTTCTCGCCCTCTGTTTCAGCCCCTGTGTTTCTCGCCCTCTGTTTCAGCCCCTCTGATTCAGCCCCTCTGATTCAGCCCCTCTGTTTCTCACCCTCTGTTTCAGCCCCTCTGTTTCTCGCCCTCTGTTTCAGCCCCTCTGTTTCTCGCCCTCTGTTTCAGCCCCTCTGTTTCAGCCTCTCTGTGTCAGCCCCTGTGTTTCAGCCCCTCTGTTTCTCGCCCTCTGTTTCAGCCCCTCTGTTTCTCGCCCTCTGTTTCAACCCCTCTGTTTCAGCCCCACTGTTTCAGCCCCTCTGATTCTCGCCCTCTGTTTCTCGCCCTCTGTTTCAGCCCCTCTGTTTCTCGCCCTCTGTTTCAGCCCCGCTGATTCAGCCCCTCTGTTTCAGCCCCTCTGTATCAGCCTCTCTGATTCAGCCCCTCTGTTTCAGCCCCTCTGTTTCAGCCCCTCTGTTTCTCGCCCTCTGTTTCAGCCCCTCTGTTTCTTGCCCTCTGTTTCAGCCCCACTGTTTCTCGTCCTCTGTTGCAGCCCCACTGATTCAGCCCCTCTGTATCAGCCCCTCTGTTTCAGCCCCTCTGATTCAGCCCCTCTGATTCAGCCCCACTGTTTCTCGCCCTCTGTTTCAGCCCCTCTGTTTCAGCCCCTCTGTTTCTCGCCCTCTGATTCAGCCCCACTGATTCAGCCCCTCTGTTTCAGCCCCTCTGATTCAGCCCCTCTGTTTCCCGCCCCTCTGTTTCCCGCCCCTGTTTCCCGCCCCTCTGTTTCAGCCCCTCTGTTTCTCGCCCCCTGTTTCAGCCCCTCTGTTTCTCGCCCTCTGTTTCAGCCCCTCTGTTTCAGCCCCTCTGTTTCACCCCCTCTGCATCTCGCCCACTGTTTCAGCCGCTCTGTTTCAGCCCCTCTGTTTCAGCCCCTCTGTTACAGCCCCTCTGTTTCTCGCCCTCTGTTTCAGCCCCTCTGTTTCTCGCCCTCTGTTTCTCGCCCTCTGTTTCAGCCCCTCTGTTTCAGCCCCTCTGTTTCTCGCCCTCTGTTTCAGCCCCTCTGTTTCTCGCCCTCTGTTTCAGCTCCTCTGATTCAGCCCCTCTGTTTCTCGCCCTCTGTTTGAGCCCCTCTGTTTCTCGCCCTCTGTTTCAGCCTCTCTGTATCTCGCCCTCTGTTTCAGCCCCTCTGTTTCAGCCTCTCTGTTTCAGCCCCTCTGTTTCAGCGCCTATGTTTCTCGCCCTCTGTTTCAGCCCCTCTGTTTCTCGCCCTCTGTTTCAGCCCCTCTGTTTCTCGCCCTTTGTTTCAGCCCCTCTGTTTCTCGCCATCTGTTTCTGCCCCTCTGTTTCAGCCCCTCTGTTTCAGCCCCTCCGTTTCAGCCCCTCTGTTTCAGTTCCTCTGTTTCTCGCCCTCTGTTTAAGCCCCAGTGCTTCTCGCCCTCTGTTTCAGCCCCTCTGATTCAGCCCCTCTGATTCAGCCCCTCTGTTTTTCACCCTCTGTTTCAGCCCCTCTGTTTCTCGCCCTCTGTTTCAGCTCCTCTGTTTCTCGCCCTCTGTTTCAGCCCCACTGTTTCAGCCCCTCTGTTTCAGCCCCTGTGTTTCAGCCCCTCTGTTTCAGCCCCTGTGTTTCAGCCCCTCTGTTTCTCGCCCTCTGTTTCAGCCACTCTGTTTCTCGCCCTCTGTTTTAGCCCCTCTTTTTCTCGCCCTCTGTTTCAGCCCCTCTGTTTCAGCCCCTCTGTTTCAGCCCCTCTGTTTCAGCCCCTCTGTTTCTCGCCCTCTGTTTCAGCCACTCTGTTTCTCGCCCTCTGTTTCTCGCCCTCTGTTTCAGCCCCTCTGTTTCTCGCCCTCTGTTTCTGTCCCTCTGTTCCTCGCCCTCTGTTTCAGCACCTCTGTTTCTCGCCCTCTGTTTCAGCCCCGCTGATTCAGCCCCTCTGTTTCAGCCCCTCTGTATCAGGCCCTCTGATTCAGCCCCTCTGTTTCAGCCCCTCTGTTTCAGCCCCGCTGTTTCTCGCCCTCTGTTTCAGCCCCTCTGTTTCTTGCCCTTGTTTCGCCCCACTGTTTCTCCCCCTCTGTTTCAGCCCCTCTGATTCAGCCCCTCTGTTTCTCACCCTCTGTTTCAGCACCTCTGATTCAGCCCATCTGTTTCAGCCACTCTGTTTCAGCCCCTCTGATTCAGCCCCTCTGATTCAGCCCCTCTCTTTCAGCCCCTCTGTTTCAGCCCCTCTGTTTCTCGCCACCTGTTTCAGCCCCTCTGTTTCTCGCCCTCTGTTTCAGCCCGTCTGTTTCTCGCCCTCTGTTTCAGCCCCTCCGTTTCAGCCCCTCTGTTTCAGCCCATCTGTTTCAGCCCCTCTGTATCTCACCCACTGTTTCAGCCCATCTGTGTCAGCCCCTCTGTTTCAGCCCCTCTGTTTCAGCCCCTCTGTTACAGCCCCTCTGTTTCTCGCCCTCTGTTTCAGCCCCTCTGTCTCAGCCCCTCTTTTTCAGCCCCTGTTTTTCAGCCCCTCTGTTTCAGCGCCTCTGTTTCAGCCCCTCTGTTTCAGCCCCTCTGATTCAGCCATTCTGTTTCAGCCCCTCTGTTTCAGCCCCTCTTTTTCAGCCCCTCTGTTTCAGCGCCTCTGTTTCAGCCCCTCTGTTCCTCGCCCTCTGTTTCAGCCCCTCTGTTTCTCGCCCTCTGTTTCAGCACCTCTGTTTCAGCCTCTCTGTTTCTCGCCCTCTGTTTCAGCCCCTCTGTTTCTCGCCCTCTGTTTCAGCCCCTCTGTTTCTCGCCCTGTGTTTCAGCCCCGCTGATTCAGCCCCTCTGTTTGAGCCCCTCTGTTTCTCGCTCTCTGTTTCAGCCTCTCTGTTTCTCGCCCTCTGTTTCAGCCCCTCTGTTTCTCGCCCACTGTTTCAACCCGCCTGTTTCAGCCACTCTGTTTCTCGCCATCTGTTTCAGCCCCTCTGTTTCTCATCCTCTGTTTCAGCCCCTCTGTTTCAGCCCCTCTGTTTCTCGCCCTCTGTTTCAGCCCCTCTGTTTCTCGTATTCTGTTTCAGGCCCTCTGATTCAGCCGCGCTGTTTCTCGCCCTCTGTTTCAGCCGCTCTGTCTCTCGCCCTCTGTTTCAGCCCCTCTGTATCTCGCCCTCTGTTTCAGCCCCACTGTTTCAGCCCCTCTGTTTCAGCCCCTCTGTTTCAGCCCCTCTGTTTCTCGCCCTCTGTATCAGCCCCTCTGTTTCTCGCCCTCTGTTTCTGCCGCTCTGTTTCTCGCCCTTTGTTTCAGCCCCTCTGTTTCTCGCCCTCTGTTTCAGCCCCTCTGTTTCAGCCGCTCTGTTTCAGACCCCCTGTTTCTCGCCCTCTGTTTCTCGCCCTCTGTTTCAGCCCCTGTGTTTCTCGCCCTCTGTTTCAGCCCCTCTGATTCAGCCCCTCTGATTCAGCCCCTCTGTTTCTCACCCTCTGTTTCAGCCCCTCTGTTTCTCGCCCTCTGTTTCAGCCCCTCTGTTTCTCGCCCTCTGTTTCAGCCCCTCTGTTTCAGCCTCTCTGTGTCAGCCCCTGTGTTTCAGCCCCTCTGTTTCTCGCCCTCTGTTTCAGCCCCTCTGTTTCTCGCCCTCTGTTTCAACCCCTCTGTTTCAGCCCCACTGTTTCAGCCCCTCTGATTCTCGCCCTCTGTTTCTCGCCCTCTGTTTCAGCCCCTCTGTTTCTCGCCCTCTGTTTCAGCCCCGCTGATTCAGCCCCTCTGTTTCAGCCCCTCTGTATCAGCCTCTCTGATTCAGCCCCTCTGTTTCAGCCCCTCTGTTTCAGCCCCTCTGTTTCTCGCCCTCTGTTTCAGCCCCTCTGTTTCTTGCCCTCTGTTTCAGCCCCACTGTTTCTCGTCCTCTGTTGCAGCCCCACTGATTCAGCCCCTCTGTATCAGCCCCTCTGTTTCAGCCCCTCTGATTCAGCCCCTCTGATTCAGCCCCACTGTTTCGCGCCCTCTGTTTCAGCCGCTCTGTTTCAGCCCCTCTGTTTCAGCCCCTCTGTTTCTCGCCCTCTGATTCAGCCCCACTGATTCAGCCCCTCTGTTTCAGCCCCTCTGATTCAGCCCCTCTGTTTCCCGCCCCTCTGTTTCCCGCCCCTGTTTCCCGCCCCTCTGTTTCAGCCCCTCTGTTTCTCGCCCCCTGTTTCAGCCCCTCTGTTTCTCGCCCTCTGTTTCAGCCCCTCTGTTTCTCGCCCTCTGTTTCAGCCCCGTCGTTTCAGCCCCTCTGTTTCAGCCCCTCTGTTTCACCCCCTCTGTATCTCGCCCACTGTTTCAGCCGCTCTGTTTCAGCCCCTCTGTTTCAGCCCCTCTGTTACAGCCCCTCTGTTTCTCGCCCTCTGTTTCAGCCCCTCTGTTTCTCGCCCTCTGTTTCTCGCCCTCTGTTTCAGCCCCTCTGTTTCAGCCCCTCTGTTTCTCGCCCTCTGTTTCAGCCCCTCTGTTTCTCGCCCTCTGTTTCAGCTCCTCTGATTCAGCCCCTCTGTTTCTCGCCCTCTTTTTGAGCCCCTCTGTTTCTCGCCCTCTGTTTCAGCCTCTCTGTATCTCGCCCTCTGTTTCAGCCCCTCTGTTTCAGCCTCTCTGTTTCAGCCCCTCTGTTTCAGCGCCTATGTTTCTCGCCCTCTGTTTCAGCCCCTCTGTTTCTCGCCCTCTGTTTCAGCCCCTCTGTTTCTCGCCCTTTGTTTCAGCCCCTCTGTTTCTCGCCGTCTGTTTCTGCCCCTCTGTTTCAGCCCCTCTGTTTCAGCCCCTCCGTTTCAGCCCCTCTGTTTCAGTTCCTCTGTTTCTCGCCATCTGTTTAAGCCCCAGTGCTTCTCGCCCTCTGTTTCAGCCCCTCTGATTCAGCCCCTCTGATTCAGCCCCTCTGTTTTTCACCCTCTGTTTCAGCCCCTCTGTTTCTCGCCCTCTGTTTCAGCTCCTCTGTTTCTCGCCCTCTGTTTCAGCCCCACTGTTTCAGCCCCTCTGTTTCAGCCCCTGTGTTTCAGCCCCTCTGTTTCAGCCCCTGTGTTTCAGCCCCTCTGTTTCTCGCCCTCTGTTTCAGCCACTCTGTTTCTCGCCCTCTGTTTTAGCCCCTCTTTTTCTCGCCCTCTGTTTCAGCCCCTCTGTTTCAGCCCCTCTGTTTCAGCCCCTCTGTTTCAGCCCCTCTGTTTCTCGCCCTCTGTTTCAGCCACTCTGTTTCTCGCCCTCTGTTTCTCGCCCTCTGTTTCAGCCCCTCTGTTTCTCGCCCTCTGTTTCTGTCCCTCTGTTCCTCGCCCTCTGTTTCAGCACCTCTGTTTCTCGCCCTCTGTTTCAGCCCCGCTGATTCAGCCCCTCTGTTTCAGCCCCTCTGTATCAGGCCCTCTGATTCAGCCCCTCTGTTTCAGCCCCTCTGTTTCAGCCCCGCTGTTTCTCGCCCTCTGTTTCAGCCCCTCTGTTTCTTGCCCTTGTTTCGCCCCACTGTTTCTCCCCCTCTGTTTCAGCCCCTCTGATTCAGCCCCTCTGTTTCTCACCCTCTGTTTCAGCACCTCTGATTCAGCCCATCTGTTTCAGCCACTCTGTTTCAGCCCCTCTGATTCAGCCCCTCTGATTCAGCCCCTCTCTTTCAGCCCCTCTGTTTCAGCCCCTCTGTTTCTCGCCCTCTGATTCATCCCCTCTGATTCAACCCCTCTGTTTCAGCCCCTCTGATTCAGCCCCTCTATTTCCCGCCCCTCTGTTTCCCTCCCCTCTGTTTCCCGCCTCTCTGTTTCAGCCCCTCTGTTTCTCGCCACCTGTTTCAGCCCCTCTGTTTCTCGCCCTCTGTTTCAGCCCGTCTGTTTCTCGCCCTCTGTTTCAGCCCCTCCATTTCAGCCCCTCTGTTTCAGCCCATCTGTTTCAGCCCCTCTGTATCTCACCCACTGTTTCAGCCCATCTGTGTCAGCCCCTCTGTTTCAGCCCCTCTGTTTCAGCCCCTCTGTTACAGCCCCTCTGTTTCTCGCCCTCTGTTTCAGCCCCTCTGTCTCAGCCCCTCTTTTTCAGCCCCTGTTTTTCAGCCCCTCTGTTTCAGCGCCTCTGTTTCAGCCCCTCTGTTTCAGCCCCTCTGATTCAGCCATTCTGTTTCAGCCCCTCTGTTTCAGCCCCTCTTTTTCAGCCCCTCTGTTTCAGCGCCTCTGTTTCAGCCCCTCTGTTCCTCGCCCTCTGTTTCAGCCCCTCTGTTTCTCGCCCTCTGTTTCAGCACCTCTGTTTCAGCCTCTCTGTTTCTCGCCCTCTGTTTCAGCCCCTCTGTTTCTCGCCCTCTGTTTCAGCCCCTCTGTTTCTCGCCCTGTGTTTCAGCCCCGCTGATTCAGCCCCTCTGTTTCAACACCTCTGAATCAGCTCCTCTGATTCAGTCCCTCTGTTTCAGCCCCTCTGTTTCAGCCCCTCTGTGTCAGCCCCTCTGTTTCAGCCCCTCTGTTTCTCGCCCTCTGTTTCAGCCCCTCTGGTTCTCGCCCTCTTTTTCAGCCCCTCTGTTTCAGCCCCTATGTTTCAGCCCCTCTGTTTCTCGCCCTCTGTTTCAGCCCCTCTTTTTCAGCCCCTCTGTTTCAGCCCCTCTGTTTCAGCCCCTCTGTTCCACGCCCTCTGTTTCAGCCCCTCTGTTTCTCGCCGTCTGTTTCAGCCCCTCTGTTTCAGCCTCTCTGTTTCTCGCCCTCTGTTTCTGCCCCTCTGTTTCTCGCCCTCTGTTTCAGCCCCACTGATTCAGCCCCTCTGTTTCAGCACCTCTGAATCAGCCCCTCTGATTCAGCCCCTCTGTTTCAGCCTCTCTGTTTCAGCCCCTCTGTTTCAGCCCCTCTGTTTCTCGCCCTCTGTTTCAGCCCCTCTGGTTCTCGCCCTCTGTTTCAGCCCCTCTGGTTCTCGCCCTCTTTTTCAGCCCCTCTGTTTCAGCCCCTATGTTTCAGCCCCTCTGTTTCTCGCCCTCTGTTTCAGCCCCTCTTTTTCAGCCCCTCTGTTTCAGCCCCTCTGTTTCAGCCGCTCTGTTCCACGCCCTCTGTTTCAGCCCCTCTGTTTCTCGCCGTCTGTTTCAGCCCCTCTGTTTCAGCCTCTCTGTTTCTCGCCCTCTGTTTCTGCCCCTCTGTTTCTCGCCCTCTGTTTCAGCCCCACTGATTCAGCCCCTCTGTTTCAGCACCTCTGAATCAGCCCCTCTGATTCAGCCCCTCTGTTTCAGCCTCTCTGTTTCAGCCCCTCTGTTTCAGCCCCTCTGTTTCTCGCCCTCTGTTTCAGCCCCTCTGGTTCTCGCCCTCTGTTTCAGCCCCTCTGTTTCAGCCCCTCTGTTTCTCGCCCTCTGTTTCAGCCCCTCTGTTTCTCACCCTCTGTTTCAGCCCCTCTGTTTCTCGCCCTCTGTTTCAGCCCCTCTGTTTCAGCCCCTCTGTTTCAGCCCCACTGATTCAGCCCCTCTGTATCAGCCCCTCTGTTTCATCCCCTCTTTTTCAGCCCCTCTGTTTCAGCCCCGCTGATTCAGCCCCTCTGTTTCAGCCCCTCTGAATCAGCCCCTCAGATTCAGCCCCTCTGTATCAGCCCCTCTGTTGCAGCCCCACTGTTTCAGCCCCTCTGTTTCTCGCCCTCTGTTTCAGCCACTCTGTTTCTCGCCCTCTGATTCAGCCGCTCCTTTTCAGCCCTTCTGTTTCAGCCCCTCTGTTTCAGCCCCTCTGTTCCTCGCCCTCTGTTTCAGCCCCTCTGTTTCTCGCCCTCTGCCTCTCGCCCTCTGTTTCAGCCCCTCTGTTTCTCGCACTCTGTTTCTGCCCCCCTGTTTCTCGCCCTCTGTTTCAGCCCCTCTGTTTCTCGCCCTCTGCTTCAGCCCCGCTTATTCAGACCCTCTGTTTCAGCCCCTGTGTATCAGCCCCTCTGATTCAGCCCCTCTGTTTCAGCCCCTCTGTTTCAGCCCCTCTGTTTCAGCCCCTCTGTTTCTCGCCCTCTGTTTCAGCCCCTCTGTTTCTTGCCCTCTGTTTCAGCCCCTCTGTTTCTCGCCCTCTGTTTCAGCCCCTCTGATTCAGCCCCTCTATTTCAGCCACTCTGTTTCAGCCCCTCTGATTCAGCCCCTCTGATTCAGCCCCTCTGTTTCTCGCCCTCTGTTTCAGCCCCTCTGTTTCTCACCCTCTGTTTCAGCCCCTCTGATTCAGCCCCTCTGTTTCTCACCCTCTGTTTCAGCCCCTCTGATTCAGCCCCTCTGATTCAGCCCCTCTGTTTCTTGCCCTCTGTTTCAGCCCCTCTGTTTCTCAACCTCTGTTTCAGCCCCTCTGTTTCAGCCCCTCTTTTTCAACCCCTCTGTTTCTCGCCCTCTGAATCAGCCGCTCTGTTTCTCACCCTCTGTTTCAGCCCCTCTGATTCAGCCCCGCTTATTCAGCCCCTCTGTTTCAGCCCCTGTGTATCAGCCCCTCTGATTCAGCCCCTCTGTTTCAGCCCCTCTGTTTCAGCCCCTCTGTTTCAGCCCCTCTGTTTCAGCCCCTCTGTTTCAGCACCTCTGTTTCTCGCCCTCTGTTTCAGCTCCTCTGATTCAGCCCCTCTATTTCAGCCCCTCTGTTTCAGCCCCTCTGTTTCAGCCCCTCTGTTTCAGCTCCTCTGTTTCTTGCCCTCTGTTTCAGCCCCTCTGTTTCTCGCCCTCTGTTTCAGCCCCTCTGATTCAGCCCCACTGATTCAGCCCCTCTGTTTCTCGCCCTCTGTTTCAGCCCCTCTGTTTCTCAACCTCTGTTTCAGCCCCTCTGTTTCAGCCCCTCTTTTTCAACCCCTCTGTTTCTCGCCCTCTGATTCAGCCCCTCTCTTTCTCACCCTCTGTTTCAGCCCCTCTGATTCAGCCCCTCTGATTCAGCCCCTCTGTTTCTCGCCCTCTGTTTCAGCCCCTCTGTTTCTCAACCTCTGTTTCAGCCCCTCTGTTTCAGCCCCCCTTTTTCAACCCCTCTGTTTCTCGCCCTCTGTTTCAGCCCCTCTGTTTCTTGCCCTCTGTTTCAGCCCCTCTGTTTCTTGCCCTCTGTTTCAGCCCCTCTGATTCAGCCCCTCTATTTCAGCCACTCTGTTTCAGCCCCTCTGATTCAGCCCCTCTGATGCAGCCCCTCTGTTTCTCGCCCTCTGTTTCAGCCCCTCTGTTTCTCACCCTCTGTTTCAGCCCCTCTGATTCAGCCCCTCTGTTTCTCACCCTCTGTTTCAGCCCCTCTGATTCAGCCCCTCTTATTCAGCCCCTCTGTTTCTCGCCCTCTGTTTCAGCCCCTCTGTTTCTCAACCTCTGTTTCAGCCCCTCTGTTTCAGCCCCTCTTTTTCAACCCCTCTGTTTCTCGCCCTCTGATTCAGCCCTCTGATTCAGCCCCTCTGTTTCAGCCCCTCTGATTCAGCCCCTATGTTTCCCGCCCCTCTGTTTCCCGCCCCTCTGTTTCCCGCCCTTCTGTTTCAGCCCCTCTGTTTCTAGCCCTCTGTTTCAGCCCCTCTGTTTCTCGCCCTGTGTTTCAGCCCCGCTGATTCAGCCCCTCAGTTTCAGCACCTCTGAATCAGCCCCTCTGATTCAGCCCCTCTGTTTCAGCCCCTCTGTTTCAGCCCCTCTGTTTCAGCCCTTCTGTTTCTCGCCCTCTGTTTCAGCCCCTCTGTTTCTCGCCCTCTGTTTCAGCCCCTCTGGTTCTCGCCCTCTTTTTCAGCCCCTCTGTTTCAGCCCCTCTGTTTCAGCCCCTCTGTTTCTCACCCTCTGTTTCAGCCCCTCTTTTTCAGCCCCTCTGTTTCAGCCCCTCTGTTTCAGCCCCTCTGTTCCTCGCCCTCTGTTTCTGCCCCTCTGTTTCTCGCCCTCTGTTTCAGCCCCTCTGTTTCAGCCTCTCTGTTTCTCGCCCTCTGTTTCAGCCCCTCTGTTTCTTGTCCTCTGTTTCAGCCCCTCTGTTTCTCGCCCTCTGTTTCAGCCCCCCTGATTCAGCCCCTCTGTTTCAGCACCTCTGAATCAGCCCCTCTGATTCAGCCCCTCTGTTTCAGCCCCTCTGTTTCAGCCCCTCTGTTTCTCGCCCTCTGTTTCAGCCCCTCTTCTTCTCGCCCTCTGTTTCAGCCCCTCTGGTTCTCGCCCTCTGTTTCAGCCCCTCTGTTTCAGCCCCTCTGTTTCAGTCCCTCTGTTTCAGCCCCTCTGTTTCTCGCCCTCTGTTTCAGCCCCTCTGTTTCTCACCCTCTGTTTCAGCCCCTCTGTTTCTCGCCCTCTGTTTCAGCCCCTCTGTTTCAGCCCCTCTGTTTCAGCCCCTCTGTGTCAGCCCCTCTGTTTCTCGCCCTCTGTTTCAGCCCCTCTTTTTCAGCCCCTCTGTTTCAGCCCTGCTGATTCAGCCCCTCTTTTTCAGCCCCTCTGAATCAGCCCCTCAGATTCAGCCCCTCTGTATCAGCCCTTCTGTTTCAGCCCCACTGTTTCAGCCCCTCTGTTTCTCGCCCTCTGTTTCAGCCCCTCTGTTTCAGCCCCTCTGTTTCAGCCACTCTGTTTCTCGCCCTCTGTTTCAGCCGCTCTTTTTCAGCCCTTCTGTTTCAGCCCCTCTGTTTCAGCCCCTCTGTTCCTCGCCCTCTGTTTCAGCCCCTCTGTTTCTTGCCCTCTGCTTCTCGCCCTCTGTTTCAGCCCCTCTGTTTCTCGCACTCTGTTTCTGCCCCCCTGTTTCTCGCCCTCTGTTTCAGCCCCTCTGTTTCTCGCCCTCTGCTTCAGCCCCGCTTATTCAGCCCCTCTGTTTAAGCCCCTGTGTATCAGCCCCTCTGATTCAGCCCCTCTGTTTCAGCCCCTCTGTTTCAGCCCCTCTGTTTCAGCCCCTCTGTTTCTCGCCCTCTGTATCAGCCCCTCTGTTTCTTGCCCTCTGTTTCAGCCCCTCTGTTTCTCGCCCTCTGTTTCAGCCCCTCTGATTCAGCCCCTCTATTTCAGCCACTCTGTTTCAGCTCCTCTGATTCAGCCCCTCTGATTCAGCCCCTCTGTTTCTCGCCCTCTGTTTCAGCCCCTCTGTTTCTCACCCTTTGTTTCAGCCCCTCTGATTCAGCCCCTCTGATTCAGCCCCTCTGTTTCTCGCCCTCTGTTTCAGCCCCTCTGTTTCTCAACCTCTGTTTCAGCCCCTCTGTTTCAACCCCTCTGTTTCTCGCCCTCTGATTCAGCCCTCTGATTCAGCCCCTCTGTTTCAGCCCCTCTGATTCAGCCCCTCTGTTTCCCGCCCCTCTGTTTCCCGCCCCTCTGTTTCCCGCCCTTCTGTTTCAGCCCCTCTGTTTCTCGCCCCCTGTTTCAGCCCCTCTGTTTCTCGCCCTCAGTTTCAGCCCCTCTGCTTCTCGCCCTCTGTTTCAGCCGTCCGTTTCAGCCCCTCTGTTTCAGCCCCTCTGTTTCAGCCCCTCTGCATCAGCCCCTCTGTTTCTCGCCCTCTGTTTCAGCCCCTCTGTTTCTTGCCCTCTGTTTCAGCCCCTCTGTTTCTCGCCCTCTGTTTCAGCCCCTCTGATTCAGCCCCTCTATTTAAGCCACTCTGTTTCAGCCCCTCTGATTCAGCCCCTCTGATTCAGCCCCTCTGTTTCTCGCCCTCTGTTTCAGCCCCTCTGTTTCTCACCCTCTGTTTCAGCCCCTCTGATTCAGCCCCTCTGTTTCTCACCCTCTGTTTCAGCCCCTCTGATTCAGCCCCTCTGATTCAGCCCCTCTGTTTCTCGCCCTCTGTTTCAGCCCCTCTGTTTCTCAACCTCTGTTTCAGCCCCTCTGTTTCAGCCCCTCTTTTTCAACCCCTCGGTTTCTCGCCCTCTGATTCAGCCCTCTGATTCAGCCCCTCTGTTTCAGCCCCTCTGATTCAGCCCCTATGTTTCCCGCCCCTCTGTTTCCCACCCCTCTGTTTCCCGCCCTTCTGTTTCAGCCCCTCTGTTTCTAGCCCACTGTTTCAGCCCCTCTCTTTCTCGCCCTGTGTTTCAGCCCCGCTGATTCAGCCCCTCTGTTTCAGCCCCTCTGTTCCAGCCCCTCTGTTTCAGCCCCTCTGTTTCTCGCCCTCTGTTTCAGCCCCTCTGTTTCTCGCCCTCTGTTTCAGCCCCTCTGGTTCTCGCCCTCTTTTTCAGCCCCTCTGTTTCAGCCCCTCTGTTTCAGCCCCTCTGTTTCTCGCCCTCTGTTTCAGCCCCTCTTTTTCAGCCCCTCTGTTTCAGCCCCTCTGTTTCAGCCCCTCTGTTCCTCGCCCTCTTTTTCAGCCCCTCTGTTTCTCGCCCTCTGTTTCAGCCCCTCTGTTTCAGCCTCTCTGTTTCTCGCCCTCTGTTTCAGCCCCTCTGTTTCTCGTCCTCTGTTTCAGCCCCTCTGTTTCTCGCCCTCTGTTTCAGCCCCCCTGATTCAGCCCCTCTGTTTCAGCACCTCTGAATCAGCCCCTCTGATTCAGCCCCTCTGTTTCAGCCCCTCTGTTTCAGCCACTCTGTTTCTCGCCCTCTGTTTCAGCTCCTCTGTTTCTCGCCCTCTGTTTCTGCCCCTCTGGTTCTCGCCCTCTGTTTCAGCCCCTCTGTTTCAGCCCCTCTGTTTCAGTCCCTCTGTTTCAGCCCCTCTGTTTCTCGCCCTCTGTTTCAGCCCCTCTGTTTCTCACCCTCTGTTTCAGCCCCTCTGTTTCTCGCCCTCTGTTTCAGCCCCTCTGTTTCAGCCCCTCTGTTTCAGCCCCTCTGTGTCAGCCCCTCTGTTTCTCGCCCTCTGTTTCAGCCCCTCTTTTTCAGCCCCTCTGTTTCAGCCCCGCAGATTCAGCCCCTCTGTTTCAGCCCCTCGGAATCAGCGCCTCAGATTCAGCCCCTCTGTATCAGCCCTTCTGTTTCAGCCCCACTGTTTCAGCCCCTCTGTTTCTCGCCCTCTGTTTCAGCCCCTCTGTTTCAGCCCCTCTGTTTCAGCCACTCTGTTTCTCGCCCTCTGTTTCAGCCGCTCTTTTTCAGCCCTTCTGTTTCAGCCCCTCTGTTTCAGCCCCTCTGTTCCTCGCCCTCTGTTCCAGCCCCTCTGGTTCTTGCCCTCTGCTTCTCGCCCTCTGTTTCAGCCCCTCTGTTTCTCGCACTCTGTTTCTGCCCCCCTGTTTCTCGCCCTCTGTTTCAGCCCGTCTGTTTCTCGCCCTCTGCTTCAGCCCCGCTTATTCAGCCCCTCTGTTTCAGCCCCTGTGTATCAGCCCCTCTGATTCAGCCCCTCTGTTTCAGCCCATCTGTTTCAGCCCCTCTGTTTCAGCCCCTCTGTTTCTCGCCCTCTGTTTCAGCCCCTCTGTTTCTTGCCCTCTGTTTCAGCCCCTCTGTTTCTCGCCCTCTGTTTCAGCCCCTCTGATTCAGCCCCTCTATTTCAGCCACTCTGTTTCAGCACCTCTGATTCAGCCCCTCTGATTCAGCCCCTCTGTTTCTCGCCCTCTGTTTCAGCCCCTCTGTTTCTCACCCTTTGTTTCAGCCCCTCTGATTCAGCCCCTCTGATTCAGCCCCTCTGTTTCTCGCCCTCTGTTTCAGCCCCTCTGTTTCTCAACCTCTGTTTCAGCCCCTCTGTTTCAACCCCTCTGTTTCCCGCCCTCTGATTCAGCCCTCTGATTCAGCCCCTCTGTTTCATCCCCTCTGATTCAGCCCCTCTGTTTCCCGCCCCTCTGTTTCCCGCCCCTCTGTTTCCCGCCCTTCTGTTTCAGCCCCTCTGTTTCTCGCCCCCTGTTTCAGCCCCTCTGTTTCTCGCCCTCAGTTTCAGCACCTCTGCTTCTCGCCCTCTGTTTCAGCTCCTCCGTTTCAGCCCGTCTGTTTCAGCCCCTCTGATTCGCCCCTCTGTATCTCGCCCACTGTTTCAGCCCCTCTGTTTCAGCCCCTCTTTTTCAGCCCCTCTGTTTCAGCCCCTCTGTTACAGCCCCTCTGTTTCTCGCCGTCTGTTTCAGCCACTCTGTTTCTCGCCCTCTGTTTCAGCCCCTCTGTTTCAGCCCCTCTGTTTCAGCCCCTCTGTTTCTCGCCCTCTGTTTCAGCCCCTCTTTTTCAGCCCCTCTGTTTCAGGCCCTCTGTTTCAGCCCCTCTGTTTCTCGCCCTCTGTTTCAGCCCCTCTTTTTCAACCCCTCTTTTTCAGCCCCTCTGTTTCAGCCCCTCTGTTCCTCGCCCTCTGTTTCAGCCCCTCTGTTTCTCGCCCTCTGTTTCAGCCCCCCTGTTTCAGCCTCTCTGTTTCTCGCACTCTGTTTCAGCCCCTCTGTTTCTCACCCTCTGTTTCAGCCCCTCTGTTTCTCGCCCTCTGTTTCAGCCCCGCTGATTCAGCCCATCTGTTTCAGCACCTCTGAATCAGCCACTCTGATTCAGCCCCTCTATTTCAGCCCCTCTGTTTCAGCCCCTCTGTTCCTCGCCCTCTGTTTCAGCCGCTCTGTTTCTCGCCCTGTTTCAGCCCCTCTGTTTCAGCCTCTCTGTTTCTCGCCCTCAGTTTCAGCCCCTCTGATTCAGCCCCTCTGATTCAGCCCCTCTGTTTCTCGCCCTCTGTTTCAGCCCCTCTGTTTCTCAACCTCTGTTTCAGCCCCTCTGTTTCAGCCCCTCTTTTTCAACCCCTCGGTTTCTCGCCCTCTGATTCAGCCCTCTGATTCAGCCCCTCTGTTTCAGCCCCTCTGATTCAGCCCCTATGTTTCCCGCCCCTCTGTTTCCCGCCCCTCTGTTTCCCGCCCTTCTGTTTCAGCCCCTCTGTTTCTAGCCCACTGTTTCAGCCCCTCTGTTTCTCGCCCTGTGTTTCAGCCCCGCTGATTCAGCCCCTCTTTTTCAGCACCTCTGAATCAGCCCCTCTGATTCAGCCCCTCTGTTTCAGCCCCTCTGTTTCAGCCCCTCTGTTTCAGCCCCTCTGTTTCTCGCCCTCTGTTTCAGCCCCTCTGTTTCTCGCCCTCTGTTTCAGCCCCTCTGGTTCTCGCCCTCTTTTTCAGCCCCTCTGTTTCAGCCCCTCTGTTTCAGCCCCTCTGTTTCTCGCCCTCTGTTTCAGCCCCTCTTTTTCAGCCCCTCTGTTTCAGCCCCTCTGTTTCAGCCCCTCTGTTCCTCGCCCTCTTTTTCAGCCCCTCTGTTTCTCGCCCTCTGTTTCAGCCCCTCTGTTTCAGCCTCTCAGTTTCTCGCCCTCTGTTTCAGCCCCTCTGTTTCTCGTCCTCTGTTTCAGCCCCTCTGTTTCTCGCCCTCTGTTTCAGCCCCCCTGATTCAGCCCCTCTGTTTCAGCACCTCTGAATCAGCCCCTCTGATTCAGCCCCTCTGTTTCAGCCCCTCTGTTTCAGCCACTCTGTTTCTCGCCCTCTGTTTCAGCTCCTCTGTTTCTCGCCCTCTGTTTCTGCCCCTCTGGTTCTCGCCCTCTGTTTCAGCCCCTCTGTTTCAGCCCCTCTGTTTCAGTCCCTCTGTTTCAGCCCCTCTGTTTCTCGCCCTCTGTTTCAGCCCCTCTGTTTCTCACCCTCTGTTTCAGCCCCTCTGTTTCTCGCCCTCTGTTTCAGCCCCTCTGTTTCAGCCCCTCTGTTTCAGCCCCTCTGTGTCAGCCCCTCTGTTTCTCGCCCTCTGTTTCAGCCCCTCTTTTTCAGCCCCTCTCTTTCAGCCCCACTGATTCAGCCCCTCTGTTTCAGCCCCTCTGAATCAGCCCCTCAGATTCAGCCCCTCTGTATCAGCCCTTCTGTTTCAGCCCCACTGTTTCAGCCCCTCTGTTTCTCGCCCTCTGTTTCAGCCCCTCTGTTTCAGCCCCTCTGTTTCAGCCACTCTGTTTCTCGCCCTCTGTTTCAGCCGCTCTTTTTCAGCCCTTCTGTTTCAGCCCCTCTGTTTCAGCCCCTCTGTTCCTCGCCCTCTGTTTCAGCCCCTCTGTTTCTTGCCCTCTGCTTCTCGCCCTCTGTTTCAGCCCCTCTGTTTCTCGCACTCTGTTTCTGCCCCCCTGTTTCTCGCCCTCTGTTTCAGCCCGTCTGTTTCTCGCCCTCTGCTTCAGCCCCGCTTATTCAGCCCCTCTGTTTCAGCCCCTGTGTATCAGCCCCTCTGATTCAGCCCCTCTGTTTCAGCCCATCTGTTTCAGCCCCTCTGTTTCAGCCCCTCTGTTTCTCGCCCTCTGTTTCAGCCCCGCTGTTTCTTGCCCTCTGTTTCAGCCCCTCTGTTTCTCGCCCTCTGTTTCAGCCCCTCTGATTCAGCCCCTCTATTTCAGCCACTCTGTTTCAGCACCTCTGATTCAGCCCCTCTGATTCAGCCCCTCTGTTTCTCGCCCTCTGTTTCAGCCCCTCTGTTTCTCACCCTTTGTTTCAGCCCCTCTGATTCAGCCCCTCTGATTCAGCCCCTCTGTTTCTCGCCCTCTGTTTCAGCCCCTCTGTTTCTCAACCTCTGTTTCAGCCCCTCTGTTTCAACCCCTCTGTTTCCCGCCCTCTGATTCAGCCCTCTGATTCAGCCCCTCTGTTTCATCCCCTCTGATTCAGCCCCTCTGTTTCCCGCCCCTCTGTTTCCCGCCCCTCTGTTTCCCGCCCTTCTGTTTCAGCCCCTCTGTTTCTCGCCCCCTGTTTCAGCCCCTCTGTTTCTCGCCCTCAGTTTCAGCACCTCTGCTTCTCGCCCTCTGTTTCAGCCCCTCCGTTTCAGCCCGTCTGTTTCAGCCCCTCTGATTCGCCCCTCTGTATCTCGCCCACTGTTTCAGCCCCTCTGTTTCAGCCCCTCTTTTTCAGCCCCTCTGTTTCAGCCCCTCTGTTACAGCCCCTCTGTTTCTCGCCGTCTGTTTCAGCCACTCTGTTTCTCGCCCTCTGTTTCAGCCCCTCTGTTTCAGCCCCTCTGTTTCAGCCCCTCTGTTTCTCGCCCTCTGTTTCAGCCCCTCTTTTTCAGCCCCTCTGTTTCAGGCCCTCTGTTTCAGCCCCTCTGTTTCTCGCCCTCTGTTTCAGCCCCTCTTTTTCAACCCCTCTTTTTCAGCCCCTCTGTTTCAGCCCCTCTGTTCCTCGCCCTCTGTTTCAGCCCCTCTGTTTCTCGCCCTCTGTTTCAGCCCCCCTGTTTCAGCCTCTCTGTTTCTCGCACTCTGTTTCAGCCCCTCTGTTTCTCACCCTCTGTTTCAGCCCCTCTGTTTCTCGCCCTCTGTTTCAGCCCCGCTGATTCAGCCCATCTGTTTCAGCACCTCTGAATCAGCCACTCTGATTCAGCCCCTCTATTTCAGCCCCTCTGTTTCAGCCCCTCTGTTCCTCGCCCTCTGTTTCAGCCGCTCTGTTTCTCGCCCTGTTTCAGCCCCTCTGTTTCAGCCTCTCTGTTTCTCGCCCTCAGTTTCAGCCCCTCTGATTCAGCCCCTCTGATTCAGCCCCTCTGTTTCTCGCCCTCTGTTTCAGCCCCTCTGTTTCTCAACCTCTGTTTCAGCCCCTCTGTTTCAGCCCCTCTTTTTCAACCCCTCGGTTTCTCGCCCTCTGATTCAGCCCTCTGATTCAGCCCCTCTGTTTCAGCCCCTCTGATTCAGCCCCTATGTTTCCCGCCCCTCTGTTTCCCGCCCCTCTGTTTCCCGCCCTTCTGTTTCAGCCCCTCTGTTTCTAGCCCACTGTTTCAGCCCCTCTGTTTCTCGCCCTGTGTTTCAGCCCCGCTGATTCAGCCCCTCTGTTTCAGCACCTCTGAATCAGCCCCTCTGATTCAGCCCCTCTGTTTCAGCCCCTCTGTTTCAGCCCCTCTGTTTCAGCCCCTCTGTTTCTCGCCCTCTGTTTCAGCCCCTCTGTTTTTCGCCCTCTGTTTCAGCCCCTCTGGTTCTCGCCCTCTTTTTCAGCCCCTCTGTTTCAGCCCCTCTGTTTCAGCCCCTCTGTTTCTCGCCCTCTGTTTCAGCCCCTCTTTTTCAGCCCCTCTGTTTCAGCCCCTCTGTTTCAGCCCCTCTGTTCCTCGCCCTCTTTTTCAGCCCCTCTGTTTCTCGCCCTCTGTTTCAGCCCCTCTGTTTCAGCCCCTCTGGTTCTCGCCCTCTTTTTCAGCCCCTCTGTTTCAGCACCTCTGAATCAGCCCCTCTGATTCAGCCCCTCTGTTTCAGCCCCTCTGTTTCAGCCACTCTGTTTCTCGCCCTCTGTTTCAGCTCCTCTGTTTCTCGCCCTCTGTTTCTGCCCCTCTGGTTCTCGCCCTCTGTTTCAGCCCCTCTGTTTCAGCCCCTCTGTTTCAGTCCCTCTGTTTAAGCCCCTCTGTTTCTCGCCCTCTGTTTCAGCCCCTCTGTTTCTCACCCTCTGTTTCAGCCCCTCTGTTTCTCGCCCTCTGTTTCAGCCCCTCTGTTTCAGCCCCTCTGTTTCAGCCCCTCTGTGTCAGCCCCTCTGTTTCTCGCCCTCTGTTTCAGCCCCTCTTTTTCAGCCCCTCTCTTTCAGCCCCACTGATTCAGCCCCTCTGTTTCAGCCCCTCTGAATCAGCCCCTCAGATTCAGCCCCTCTGTATCAGCCCTTCTGTTTCAGCCCCACTGTTTCAGCCCCTCTGTTTCTCGCCCTCTGTTTCAACCCCTCTGTTTCAGCCCCTCTGTTTCAGCCACTCTGTTTCTCGCCCTCTGTTTCAGCCGCTCTTTTTCAGCCCTTCTGTTTCAGCCCCTCTGTTTCAGCCCCTCTGTTCCTCGCCCTCTGTTTCAGCCCCTCTGTTTCTTGCCCTCTGCTTCTCGCCCTCTGTTTCAGCCCCTCTGTTTCTCGCACTCTGTTTCTGCCCCCCTGTTTCTCGCCCTCTGTTTCAGCCCGTCTGTTTCTCGCCCTCTGCTTCAGCCCCGCTTATTCAGCCCCTCTGTTTCAGCCCCTGTGTATCAGCCCCTCTGATTCAGCCCCTCTGTTTCAGCCCCTCTGTTTCAGCCCCTCTGTTTCAGCCCCTCTGTTTCTCGCCCTCTGTTTCAGCCCCTCTGTTTCTTGCCCTCTGTTTCAGCCCCTCTGTTTCTCGCCCTCTGTTTCAGCCCCTATGATTCAGCCCCTCTATTTCAGCCACTCTGTTTCAGCCCCTCTGATTCAGCCCCTCTGATTCAGCCCCTCTGTTTCTCGCCCTCTGTTTCAGCCCCTCTGTTTCTCACCCTTTGTTTCAGTCCCTCTGATTCAGCCCCTCTGATTCAGCCCCTCTGTTTCTCGCCCTCTGTTTCAGCCCCTCTGTTTCTCAACCTCTGTTTCAGCCCGTCTGTTTCAACCCCTCTGTTTCCCGCCCTCTGATTCAGCCCTCTGATTCAGCCCCTCGGTTTCAGCCCCTCTGATTCAGCCCCTCTGTTTCCCGCCCCTCTGTTTCCCGCCCCTCTGTTTCCCGCCCTTCTGTTTCAGCCCCTCTGTTTCTTGCCCCCTGTTTCAGCCCCTCTGTTTCTCGCCCTCAGTTTCAGCCCCTCTGCTTCTCGCCCTCTGTTTCAGCCCCTCCGTTTCAGCCCGTCTGTTTCAGCCCCTCTGATTCGCCCCTCTGTATCTCGCCCACTGTTTCAGCCCCTCTGTTTCAGCCCCTCTTTTTCAGCCCCTCTGTTTCAGCCCATCTGTTACAGCCCCTCTGTTTCTCGCCGTCTGTTTCAGCCACTCTGTTTCTCGCCCTCTGTTTCAGCCCCTCTGTTTCAGCCCCTCTGTTTCAGCCCCTCTGTTTCTCGCCCTCTGTTTCAGCCCCTCTTTTTCAGCCCCTCTGTTTCAGCCCCTCTGTTTCAGCCCCTCTGTTTCTCGCCCTCTGTTTCAGCCCCTCTTTTTCAACCCCTCTTTTTCAGCCCCTCTGTTTCAGCCCCTCTGTTCCTCGCCCTCTGTTTCAGCCCCTCTGTTTCTCGCCCTCTGTTTCAGCCCCCCTGTTTCAGCCTCTCTGTTTCTCGCACTCTGTTTCAGCCCCTCTGTTTCTCACCCTCTGTTTCAGCCCCTCTGTTTCTCGCCCTCTGTTTCAGCCCCGCTGATTCAGCCCATCTGTTTCAGCACCTCTGAATCAGCCACTCTGATTCAGCCCCTCTATTTCAGCCCCTCTGTTTCAGCCCCTCTGTTTCAGCCCCTCTGTTCCTCGCCCTCTGTTTCAGCCGCTCTGTTTCTCGCCCTGTTTCAGCCCCTCTGTTTCAGCCTCTCTGTTTCTCGCCCTCTGTTTCAGCCCCTCTGATTCAGTCCCTCTGATTCAGCCCCTCTGTTTCTTGCCCTCTGTTTCAGCCCTGCTGATTCAGCCCATCTGTTTCAGCTCCTCTGAATCAGCCCCTCTGATTCAGCCCCTCGGTTTCAGCCCCTCTGTTTCAGCCCCTCTCTTTCAGCCCCTCTGTTTCAGCGCCTCTGTTTCAGCCCCTCTGTTCCTTGCCCTCTGTTTCAGACCCTCTGTTTCTCGCCCTCTGTTTCAGCCCCTCTGTTTCAGCCCCTCTGTTTCTCGCCCTCTGTTTCAGCCCGCTGATTCAGCCCCTCTTTTTCAGCACCTCTGAATCAGCCCCTCTGATTCAGCCCCTCTGTTTCAGCCCCTCTGTTTCAGCCCCTCTGTTTCTCGCCCTCTGTTTCAGCCCCTCTGTTTCTCGCCCTCTTTTGCAGCCCCTCTGTTTCAGCCCCTCTGTTTCTCGCCCTCTGTTTCAGCCCCTCTTTTTCAGCCCCTCTGTTTCAGCCCCTCTGTTCCTCGCCCTCTGTTTCAGCCCCTCTGTTTCTCGCCGTCTGTTTCAGCCCCTCTGTTTCAGCCTCTCTGTTTCTCGCCCTCTGTTTCAGCCCCTCTGTTTCTCGCCCTCTGTTTCAGCCCCTCTGTTTCAGCACCTCTGAATCAGCCCCTCTGATTCAGCCCCTCTGTTTCAGCCCCTCTGTTTCAGCCCCTCTGTTTCAGCCCCTCTGTTTCTCGCCCTCTGTTTCAGCCCCTATGTTTCTCGCCCTCTGTTTCAGCCCCTCTGGTTCTCCCGCTCTTTTTCAGCCCCTCTGTTTCAGCCCCTCTGTTTCAGTCCCTCTGTTTCAGCCCCTCTGTTTCTCGCCCTCTGTTTCAGCTCCTCTGTTTTTCGCCGTCTGTTTCAGCCCCTCTGTTTATCGCCCTCTTTTTCAGCCCTTCTGTTTCAGCCCCTCTGTTTCAGCCCCTCTGTGTCAGACCCTCTGTTTCTCACACTCTGTTTCAGCCCCTCTTTTTCAGCCCCTCTGTTTCTCGCCCTCTGTTTCTGCGCCTCTGTTTCTCGCCCTCTGTTTCAGCCCCACTGTTTCAGCCCCTCTGTTTCTCGCCCTCTGTTTCAACCCCTCTGTTTCAGCCCCTCTGTTTCAGCCACTCTGTTTCTCGCCCTCTGTTTCAGCCGCTCTTTTTCAGCCCTTCTGTTTCAGCCCCTCTGTTTCAGCCCCTCTGTTCCTCGCCCTCTGTTTCAGCACCTCTGTTTCTTGCCCTCTGCTTCTCGCCCTCTGTTTCAGCCCCTCTGTTTCTCGCACTCTGTTTCTGCCCCCCTGTTTCTCGCCCTCTGTTTCAGCCCGTCTGTTTCTCGCCCTCTGCTTCAGCCCCGCTTATTCAGCCCCTCTGTTTCAGCCCCTGTGTATCAGCCCCTCTGATTCAGCCCCTCTGTTTCAGCCCCTCTGTTTCAGCCCCTCTGTTTCAGCCCCTCTGTTTCTCGCCCTCTGTTTCAGCCCCTCTGTTTCTTGCCCTCTGTTTCAGCCCCTCTGTTTCTCGCCCTCTGTTTCAGCCCCTATGATTCAGCCCCTCTATTTCAGCCACTCTGTTTCAGCCCCTCTGATTCAGCCCCTCTGATTCAGCCCCTCTGTTTCTCGCCCTCTGTTTCAGCCCCTCTGTTTCTCACCCTTTGTTTCAGTCCCTCTGATTCAGCCCCTCTGATTCAGCCCCTCTGTTTCTCGCCCTCTGTTTCAGCCCCTCTGTTTCTCAACCTCTGTTTCAGCCCGTCTGTTTCAACCCCTCTGTTTCCCGCCCTCTGATTCAGCCCTCTGATTCAGCCCCTCGGTTTCAGCCCCTCTGATTCAGCCCCTCTGTTTCCCGCCCCTCTGTTTCCCGCCCCTCTGTTTCCCGCCCTTCTGTTTCAGCCCCTCTGTTTCTTGCCCCCTGTTTCAGCCCCTCTGTTTCTCGCCCTCAGTTTCAGCCCCTCTGCTTCTCGTCCTCTGTTTCAGCCCCTCCGTTTCAGCCCGTCTGTTTCAGCCCCTCTGATTCGCCCCTCTGTATCTCGCCCACTGTTTCAGCCCCTCTGTTTCAGCCCCTCTTTTTCAGCCCCTCTGTTTCAGCCCCTCTGTTACAGCCCCTCTGTTTCTCGCCGTCTGTTTCAGCCACTCTGTTTCTCGCCCTCTGTTTCAGCCCCTCTGTTTCAGCCCCTCTGTTTCAGCCCCTCTGTTTCTCGCCCTCTGTTTCAGCCCCTCTTTTTCAGCCCCTCTGTTTCAGCCCCTCTGTTTCAGCCCCTCTGTTTCTCGCCCTCTGTTTCAGCCCCTCTTTTTCAACCCCTCTTTTTCAGCCCCTCTGTTTCAGCCCCTCTGTTCCTCGCCCTCTGTTTCAGCCCCTCTGTTTCTCGCCCTCTGTTTCAGCCCCCCTGTTTCAGCCTCTCTGTTTCTCGCACTCTGTTTCAGCCCATCTGTTTCTCACCCTCTGTTTCAGCCCCTCTGTTTCTCGCCCTCTGTTTCAGCCCCGCTGATTCAGCCCATCTGTTTCAGCACCTCTGAATCAGCCACTCTGATTCAGCCCCTCTATTTCAGCCCCTCTGTTTCAGCCCCTCTGTTTCAGCCCCTCTGTTCCTCGCCCTCTGTTTCAGCCGCTCTGTTTCTCGCCCTGTTTCAGCCCCTCTGTTTCAGCCTCTCTGTTTCTCGCCCTCTGTTTCAGCCCCTCTGATTCAGTCCCTCTGATTCAGCCCCTCTGTTTCTTGCCCTCTGTTTCAGCCCTGCTGATTCAGCCCATCTGTTTCAGCTCCTCTGAATCAGCCCCTCTGATTCAGCCCCTCGGTTTCAGCCCCTCTGTTTCAGCCCCTCTCTTTCAGCCCCTCTGTTTCAGCGCCTCTGTTTCAGCCCCTCTGTTCCTTGCCCTCTGTTTCAGACCCTCTGTTTCTCGCCCTCTGTTTCAGCCCCTCTGTTTCAGCCCCTCTGTTTCTCGCCCTCTGTTTCAGCCCGCTGATTCAGCCCCTCTGTTTCAGCACCTCTGAATCAGCCCCTCTGATTCAGCCCCTCTGTTTCAGCCCCTCTGTTTCAGCCCCTCTGTTTCTCGCCCTCTGTTTCAGCCCCTCTGTTTCTCGCCCTCTTTTGCAGCCCCTCTGTTTCAGCCCCTCTGTTTCTCGCCCTCTGTTTCAGCCCCTCTTTTTCAGCCCCTCTGTTTCAGCCCCTCTGTTTCAGCCCCTCTGTTCCTCGCCCTCTGTTTCAGCCCCTCTGTTTCTCGCCGTCTGTTTCAGCCCCTCTGTTTCAGCCTCTCTGTTTCTCGCCCTCTGTTTCAGCCCCTCTGTTTCTCGCCCTCTGTTTCAGCCCCTCTGTTTCAGCACCTCTGAATCAGCCCCTCTGATTCAGCCCCTCTGTTTCAGCCCCTCTGTTTCAGCCCCTCTGTTTCAGCCCCTCTGTTTCTCGCCCTCTGTTTCAGCCCCTATGTTTCTCGCCCTCTGTTTCAGCCCCTCTGGTTCTCCCGCTCTTTTTCAGCCCCTCTGTTTCAGCCCCTCTGTTTCAGTCCCTCTGTTTCAGCCCCTCTGTTTCTCGCCCTCTGTTTCAGCTCCTCTGTTTTTCGCCGTCTGTTTCAGCCCCTCTGTTTATCGCCCTCTTTTTCAGCCCTTCTGTTTCAGCCCCTCTGTTTCAGCCCCTCTGTGTCAGACCCTCTGTTTCTCGCACTCTGTTTCAGCCCCTCTTTTTCAGCCCCTCTATTTCTCGCCCTCTGTTTCTGCGCCTCTGTTTCTCGCCCTCTGTTTCAGCCCCTCTGTTTCTCGCCCTCTGTTTCAGCCCCGCTGATTCAGCCCCTCTGTTTCAGCCCCTCTGAATCAGCCCCTCTGATTCAGCCCCTCTGTTTCAGCCCCTCTGTTTCAGCCCCACTGTTTCAGCCCCTGTGTTTCTCACCCTCTGTTTCAGCCCCTCTGATTCAGCCCCTCTGTTTCTCACCCTCTGTTTCAGCACCTCTGATTCAGCCCATCTGTTTCAGCGACTCTGTTTCAGCCCCTCTGATTCAGCCCCTCTGATTCAGCCCCTCTGTTTCTCGCCCTCTGTTTCAGCCCCTCTGTTTCTCACCCTCTGTTTCAGCCCCTCTCTTTCAGCCCCTCTGTTTCAGCCCCTCTGTTTCTCGCCCTCTGATTCAGCCCCTCTGATTCAGCCCCTCTGTTTCAGCCCCTCTGATTCAGCCGCTCTGTTTCCCGCCCCTCTGTTTCCCTCCCCTCTGTTTCCCGCCTCTCTGTTTCAGCCCCTCTGTTTCTCGCCACCTGTTTCAGCCCCTCTGTTTCTCGCCCTCTGTTTCAGCCCGTCTGTTTCTCGCCCTCTGTTTCAGCCCCTCCGTTTCAGCCCCTCTGTTTCAGCCCATCTGTTTCAGCACCTCTGTATCTCACCCACTGTTTCAGCCCATCTGTTTCAGCCCCTCTGTTTCAACCCCTCTGTTTCAGCCCCTCTGTTACAGCCCCTCTGTTTCTCGCCCTCTGTTTCAGCCCCTCTGTCTCAGCCCCTCTTTTTCAGCCCCTCTTTTTCAGCCCCTCTGTATCAGCCCCTCTGTTTCAGCCCCACTGTTTCAGCCCCTCTGTTTCTCGCCCTCTGTTTCAGCCCCTCTGTTTCAGCCCCTCTGTTTCAGCCCCTCTGTGTCAGCCCCTCTGTTTCTCGCCCTCTGTTTCAGCCCCTCTTTTTCAGCCCCTCTCTTTCAGCCCCACTGATTCAGCCCCTCTGTTTCAGCCCCTCTGAATCAGCCCCTCAGATTCAGCCCCTCTGTATCAGCCCTTCTGTTTCAGCCCCACTGTTTCAGCCCCTCTGTTTCTCGCCCTCTGTTTCAGCCCCTCTGTTTCAGCCCCTCTGTTTCAGCCACTCTGTTTCTCGCCCTCTGTTTCAGCCGCTCTTTTTCAGCCCTTCTGTTTCAGCCCCTCTGTTTCAGCCCCTCTGTTCCTCGCCCTCTGTTTCAGCCCCTCTGTTTCTTGCCCTCTGCTTCTCGCCCTCTGTTTCAGCCCCTCTGTTTCTCGCACTCTGTTTCTGCCCCCCTGTTTCTCGCCCTCTGTTTCAGCCCGTCTGTTTCTCGCCCTCTGCTTCAGCCCCGCTTATTCAGCCCCTCTGTTTCAGCCCCTGTGTATCAGCCCCTCTGATTCAGCCCCTCTGTTTCAGCCCCTCTGTTTCAGCCCCTCTGTTTCAGCCCCTCTGTTTCTCGCCCTCTGTTTCAGCCCCTCTGTTTCTTGCCCTCTGTTTCAGCCCCTCTGTTTCTCGCCCTCTGTTTCAGCCCCTATGATTCAGCCCCTCTATTTCAGCCACTCTGTTTCAGCCCCTCTGTTTCTCGCCCTCTGTTTCAGCCCCTCTGTTTCTCACCCTTTGTTTCAGTCCCTCTGATTCAGCCCCTCTGATTCAGCCCCTCTGTTTCTCGCCCTCTGTTTCAGCCCCTCTGTTTCTCAACCTCTGTTTCAGCCCGTCTGTTTCAACCCCTCTGTTTCCCGCCCTCTGATTCAGCCCTCTGATTCAGCCCCTCTGTTTCAGCCCCTCTGATTCAGCCCCTCTGTTTCCCGCCCCTCTGTTTCCCGCCCCTCTGTTTCCCGCCCTTCTGTTTCAGCCCCTCTGTTTCTTGCCCCCTGTTTCAGCCCCTCTGTTTCTCGCCCTCAGTTTCAGCCCCTCTGCTTCTCGCCCTCTGTTTCAGCCCCTCCGTTTCAGCCCGTCTGTTTCAGCCCCTCTGATTCGCCCCTCTGTATCTCGCCCACTGTTTCAGCCCCTCTGTTTCAGCCCCTCTTTTTCAGCCCCTCTGTTTCAGCCCCTCTGTTACAGCCCCTCTGTTTCTCGCCGTCTGTTTCAGCCACTCTGTTTCTCGCCCTCTGTTTCAGCCCCTCTGTTTCAGCCCCTCTGTTTCAGCCCCTCTGTTTCTCGCCCTCTGTTTCAGCCCCTCTTTTTCAGCCCCTCTGTTTCAGCCCCTCTGTTTCAGCCCCTCTGTTTCTCGCCCTCTGTTTCAGCCCCTCTTTTTCAACCCCTCTTTTTCAGCCCCTCTGTTTCAGCCCCTCTGTTCCTCGCCCTCTGTTTCAGCCCCTCTGTTTCTCGCCCTCTGTTTCAGCCCCCCTGTTTCAGCCCCTCTGTTTCTCGCACTCTGTTTCAGCCCCTCTGTTTCTCACCCTCTGTTTCAGCCCCTCTGTTTCTCGCCCTCTGTTTCAGCCCCGCTGATTCAGCCCATCTGTTTCAGCACCTCTGAATCAGCCACTCTGATTCAGCCCCTCTATTTCAGCCCCTCTGTTTCAGCCCCTCTGTTTCAGCCCCTCTGTTCCTCGCCCTCTGTTTCAGCCGCTCTGTTTCTCGCCCTGTTTCAGCCCCTCTGTTTCAGCCTCTCTGTTTCTCGCCCTCTGTTTCAGCCCCTCTGATTCAGTCCCTCTGATTCAGCCCCTCTGTTTCTTGCCCTCTGTTTCAGCCCTGCTGATTCAGCCCATCTGTTTCAGCTCCTCTGAATCAGCCCCTCTGATTCAGCCCCTCGGTTTCAGCCCCTCTGTTTCAGCCCCTCTCTTTCAGCCCCTCTGTTTCAGCGCCTCTGTTTCAGCCCCTCTGTTCCTTGCCCTCTGTTTCAGACCCTCTGTTTCTCGCCCTCTGTTTCAGCCCCTCTGTTTCAGCCCCTCTGTTTCTCGCCCTCTGTTTCAGCCCGCTGATTCAGCCCCTCTGTTTCAGCACCTCTGAATCAGCCCCTCTGATTCAGCCCCTCTGTTTCAGCCCCTCTGTTTCAGCCCCTCTGTTTCTCGCCCTCTGTTTCAGCCCCTCTGTTTCTCGCCCTCTTTTGCAGCCCCTCTGTTTCAGCCCCTCTGTTTCTCGCCCACTGTTTCAGCCCCTCTTTTTCAGCCCCTCTGTTTCAGCCCTTCTGTTTCAGCCCCTCTGTTCCTCGCCCTCTGTTTCAGCCCCTCTGTTTCTCGCCGTCTGTTTCAGCCCCTCTGTTTCAGCCTCTCTGTTTCTCGCCCTCTGTTTCAGCCCCTCTGTTTCTCGCCCTCTGTTTCAGCCCCTCTGTTTCAGCACCTCTGAATCAGCCCCTCTGATTCAGCCCCTCTGTTTCAGCCCCTCTGTTTCAGCCCCTCTGTTTCAGCCCCTCTGTTTCTCGCCCTCTGTTTCAGCCCCTATGTTTCTCGCCCTCTGTTTCAGCCCCTCTGGTTCTCCCGCTCTTTTTCAGCCCCTCTGTTTCAGCCCCTCTGTTTCAGTCCCTCTGTTTCAGCCCCTCTGTTTCTCGCCCTCTGTTTCAGCTCCTCTGTTTTTCGCCGTCTGTTTCAGCCCCTCTGTTTATCGCCCTCTTTTTCAGCCCTTCTGTTTCAGCCCCTCTGTTTCAGCCCCTCTGTGTCAGACCCTCTGTTTCTCGCACTCTGTTTCAGCCCCTCTTTTTCAGCCCCTCTGTTTCTCGCCCTCTGTTTCTGCGCCTCTGTTTCTCGCCCTCTGTTTCAGCCCCTCTATTTCTCGCCCTCTGTTTCAGCCCCGCTGATTCAGCCCCTCTGTTTCAGCCCCTCTGAATCAGCCCCTCTGATTCAGCCCCTCTGTTTCAGCCCCTCTGTTTCAGCCCCACTGTTTCAGCCCCTCTGTTTCTCACCCTCTGTTTCAGCCCCTCTGATTCAGCCCCTCTGTTTCTCACCCTCTGTTTCAGCACCTCTGATTCAGCCCATCTGTTTCAGCGACTCTGTTTCAGCCCCTCTGATTCAGCCCCTCTGATTCAGCCCCTCTGTTTCTCGCCCTCTGTTTCAGCCCCTCTGTTTCTCACCCTCTGTTTCAGCCCCTCTCTTTCAGCCCCTCTGTTTCAGCCCCTCTGTTTCTCGCCCTCTGATTCAGCCCCTCTGATTCAGCCCCTCTGTTTGAGCCCCTCTGATTCAGCCGCTCTGTTTCCCGCCCCTCTGTTTCCCTCCCCTCTGTTTCCCGCCTCTCTGTTTCAGCCCCTCTGTTTCTCGCCACCTGTTTCAGCCCCTCTGTTTCTCGCCCTCTGTTTCAGCCCGTCTGTTTCTCGCCCTCTGTTTCAGCCCCTCCGTTTCAGCCCCTCTGTTTCAGCCCATCTGTTTCAGCACCTCTGTATCTCACCCACTGTTTCAGCCCATCTGTTTCAGCCCCTCTGTTTCAGCCCCTCTGTTTCAGCCCCTCTGTTACAGCCCCTCTGTTTCTCGCCCTCTGTTTCAGCCCCTCTGTCTCAGCCCCTCTTTTTCAGCCCCTCTTTTTCAGCCCCTCTGTATCAGCCCCTCTGTTTCAGCCCCACTGTTTCAGCCCCTCTGTTTCTCGCCCTCTGTTTCAGCCCCACTGTTTCAGCCCCTCTGTTTCAGCCCCTCTGTTTCAGCCACTCTGTTTCTCGCCCTCTGTTTCAGCCGCTCTTTTTCAGCCCTTCTGTTTCAGCCCCTCTGTTTCAGCCCCTCTGTTCCTCGCTCTCTGTTTCAGCCCCTCTGTTTCTCGCCCTCTGCTTCTCGCCCTCTGTTTAAGCCCCTCTGTTTCTCGCACTCTGTTTCTGCCCCCCTGTTTCTCGCCCTCTGTTTCAGCCCCTCTGTTTCTCGCCCTCTGCTTCAGCCCCGCTTATTCAGCCCCTCTGTTTCAGCCCCTGTGTATCAGCCCCTCTGATTCAGCCCCTCTGTTTCTCGCCCTCTGTTTCAGCCCCTCTGTTTCTTGCCCTCTGTTTCAGCCCCTCTGTTTCTCGCCCTCTGTTTCAGCCCCTCTGATTCAGCCCCTCTATTTCAGCCACTCTGTGTCAGCCCCTCTGATTCAGCCCCTCTGATTCAGCCCCTCTGTTTCTCGCCCTCTGTTTCAGCCCCTCTGTTTCTCACCCTCTGTTTCAGCCCCTCTGATTCAGCCCCTCTGTTTCTCACCCTCTGTTTCAGCCCCTCTGATTCAGCCCCTCTGATTCAGCCCCTCTGTTTCTCGCCCTCTGTTTCAGCCCCTCTGTTTCTCACCCTCTGTTTCAGCCCCTCTGATTCAGCCCCTCTGTTTCTCACCCTCTGTTTCAGCCCCTTTGATTCAGCCCCTCTGATTCAGCCCCTCTCTTTCTCGCCCTCTGTTTCAGCCCCTCTGTTTCTCAACCTCTGTTTCAGCCCCTCTGTTTCAGCCCCTCTGTTTCAACCCCTCTGTTTCTCGCCCTCTGATTCAGCCCTCTGATTCAGGCCCTCTGTTTCAGCCCCTCTGATTCAGCCCCTATGTTTCCCGCCCCTCTGTTTCCCGCCCCTCTGTTTCCCGCCCTTTTGTTTCAGCCCCTCTGTTTCTCGCCCTCTGTTTCAGCCCCTCTGTTTCTCGCCCTGTGTTTCAGCCCCGCTGATTCAGCCCCTCTGTTTCAGCACCTCTGAATCAGCCCCTCTGATTCAGCCCCTCTGTTTCAGCCCCTCTGTTTCAGCCCCTCTGTTTCAGCCCCTCTGTTTCTCGCCCTCTGTTTCAGCCCCTCTGTTTCTCGCCCTCTGTTTCAGCCCCTCTGGTTCTCGCCCTCTTTTTCAGCCCCTCTGTTTCAGCCCCTCTGTTTCAGCCCCTCTGTTTCTCGCCCTCTGTTTCAGCCCCTCTTTTTCAGCCCCTCTGTTTCTCACCCTCTGTTTCAGCCCCTCTGTTCCTCGCCCTCTGTTTCAGCCCCTCTGTTTCTCGCCCTCTGTTTCAGCCCCTCTGTTTCAGCCTCTCTGTTTCTCGCCCTCTGTTTCAGCCCCTCTGTTTCTCGTCCTCTGTTTCAGCCCCTCTGTTTCTCGGCCTCTGTTTCAGCCCCCCTGATTCAGCCCCTCTTTTTCAGCACCTCTGAATCAGCCCCTCTGATTCAACCCCTCTGTTTCAGCCCCTCTGTTTCAGCCCCTCTGTTTCTCGCCCTCTGTTTCAGCTCCTCTGTTTCTCGCCCTCTGTTTCAGCCCCTCTGGTTCTCGCCCTCTGTTTCAGCCCCTCTGTTTCAGCCCCTCTGTTTCAGTCCCTCTGTTTCAGCCCCTCTGTTTCTCGCCCTCTGTTTCAGCCCCTCTGTTTCTCACCCTCTGTTTCAGCCCCTCTGTTTCTCGCCCTCTGTTTCAGCCCCTCTGTTTCAGCCCCTCTGTTTCAGCCCCTCTGTGTCAGCCCCTCTGTTTCTCGCCTTCTGTTTCAGCCCCTCTTTTTCAGCCCCTCTGTTTCAGCCCCGCAGATTCAGCCCCTCTGTTTCAGCCCCTCTGAATCAGCCCCTCAGTTTCAGCCCCTCTGTATCAGCCCTTCTGTTTCAGCCCCACTGTTTCAGCCCCTCTGTTTCTCGCCCTCTGTTTCAGCCCCTCTGTTTCAGCCCCTCTGTTTCAGCCACTCTGTTTCTCGCCCTCTGTTTCAGCCGCTCTTTTTCAGCCCTTCTGTTTCAGCCCCTCTGTTTCAGCCCCTCTGTTCCTCGCCCTCTGTTTCAGCCCTTCTGTTTCTTGCCCTCTGCTTCTCGCCCTCTGTTTCAGCCCCTCTGTTTCTCGCACTCTGTTTCTGCCCCCCTGTTTCTCGCCCTCTGTTTCAGCCCGTCTGTTTCTCGCCCTCTGCTTCAGCCCCGCTTATTCAGCCCCTCTGTTTCAGCCCCTGTGTATCAGCCCCTCTGATTCAGCCCCTCTGTTTCAGCCCCTCTGTTTCAGCCCCTCTGTTTCTCGCCCTCTGTTTCAGCCCCTCTGTTTCTTGCCCTCTGTTTCAGCCCCTCTGTTTCTTGCCCTCTGTTTCAGCCCCTCTGATTCAGCCCCTCTATTTCAGCCACTCTGTTTCAGCCCCTCTGATTCAGCCCCTCTGATTCAGCCCCTCTGTTTCTCGCGCTCTGTTTCAGCCCCTCAGTTTCTCACCCTCTGTTTCAGCCCCTCTGATTCAGCCCCTCTGATTCAGCCCCTCTGTTTCTCGCTCTCTGTTTCAGCCCCTCTGTTTCTCAACCTCTGTTTCAGCCCCTCTGTTTCAACCCCTCTGTTTCTCGCCCTCTGATTCAGCCCTCTGATTCAGCCCCTCTGTTTCAGCCCCTCTGATTCAGCCCCTCTGTTTCCCGCCCCTCTGTGTCCCGCCCCTCTGTTTCCCGCCCTTCTGTTTCAGCCCCTCTGTTTCTCGCACCCTGTTTCAGCCCCTCTGTTTCTCGCCCTCAGTTTCAGTCCCTCTGCTTCTCGCCCTCTGTTTCAGCCCCTCCGTTTCAGCCCCTCTGTTTCAGCCCCTCTGTTTCGCCCCTCTGTATCTCGCCCACTGTTTCAGCCCCTCTGTTTCAGCCCCTCTTTTTCAGCACCTCTGTTTCAGCCCCTCTGTTACAGCCCCTCTGTTTCTCGCCCTCTGTTTCAGCCACTCTGTTTCTCGCCCTCTGTTTCAGCCACTCTGTTTCAGCCCCTCTGTTTCAGGCCCTCTGTTTCTCGCCCTCTGTTTCAGCCCCTCTTTTTCAGCCCCTCTGTTTCAGCCCCTCTGTTTCAGCCCCTCTGTTTCTCGCCCTCTGTTTCAGCCCCTCTTTTTCAACCCCTCTTTTTCAGCCCCTCTGTTTCAGCCCCTCTGTTCCTCGCCCTCTGTTTCAGCCCCTCTGTTTCTCGCCCTCTGTTTCAGCCCCCCTGTTTCAGCCTCTCTGTTTCTCGCCCTCTGTTTCAGCCCCGCTGATTCAGCCCATCTGTTTCAGCACCTCTGAATCAGCCACTCTGATTCAGCCCCTCTATTTCAGCCCCTCTGTTTCAGCCCCTCTGTTTCAGCCCCTCTGTTCCTCGCCCTCTGTTTCAGCCCCTCTGTTTCTCGCCCTGTTTCAGCCCCTCTGTTTCAGCCTCTCTGTTTCTCGCCCTCTGTTTCAGCCCCTCTGATTCAGCCCCTCTGATTCAGCCCCTTTATTTCTTCCCCTCTGTTTCAGCCCCGCTGATTCAGCCCCTCTGTTTCAGCTCCTCTGAATCAGCCCCTCTGATTCAGCCCCTCGGTTTCAGCCCCTCTGTTTCAGCCCCTCTCTTTCAGCCCCTCTGTTTCAGCGCCTCTGTTTCAGCCCCTCTGTTCCTCGCCCTCTGTTTCAGCCCCTCTGTTTCTCGCCCTCGGTTTCAGCCCCTCTGTTCCAGCCTCTCTGTTTCTCGCCCTCTGTTTCAGCCCCTCTGTTTCTCGCCCTCTGTTTCAGCCCCTCTGTTTCTCGATCTCTGTTTCAGCCCGCTGATACAGCCCCTCTGTTTCAGCACCTCTGAATCAGCCCCTCTGATTCGACCCCTCTGTTTCAGCCCCTCTGTTTCAGCCCCTCTGTTTCTCGCCCTCTGTTTCAGCCCCTCTGTTTCTCGCCCTCTTTTTCAGCCCCTCTGTTTCAGCCCCTCTGTTTCTCGCCCTCTGTTTCAGCCCCTCTTTTTCAGCCCCTCTGTTTCAGCCCGTCTGTTTCAGCCCCTCTGTTCCTCGCCCTCTGTTTCAGCCCCTCTGTTTCTCGCCGTCTGTTTCAGCCCCTCTGTTTCAGCCTCTCTGTTTCTCGCCCTCTGTTTCAGCCCCTCTGTTTCTCGCCCTCTGTTTCAGCCCCTCTGTTTCAGCACCTCTGAATCAGCCCCTCTGATTCAGCCCCTCTGTTTCAGCACCTCTGTTTCAGCCCCTCTGTTTCAGCCCCTCTGTTTCTCGCACTCTGTTTCAGCCCCTCTGTTTCTCGCCCTCTGTTTCAGCCCCTCTGGTTCTCGCGCTCTGTTTCAGCCCCTCTGTTTCAGCCCCTCTGTTTCAGTCCCTCTGTTTCAGCCCCTCTGTTTCTCGACCTCTGTTTCAGCACCTCTGTTTCTCGCCCTCTGTTTCAGCCCCTCTGTTTATCGCCCTCTTTTTCAGCCCTTCTGTTTCAGCCCCTCTGTTTCAGCCCCTCTGTGTCAGACCCTCTGTTTCTCGCACTCTGTTTCAGCCCCTCTTTTTCAGCCCCTCTGTTTCTCGCCCTCTGTTTCTGCGCCTCTGTTTCTCGCCCTCTGTTTCAGCCCCTCTTTTTCAGCCCCTCTGTTTCAGCCCCTCTGTTTCAGCCCCTCTGTTCCTCGCCCTCTGTTTCAGCCCCTCTGTTTCTCGCCGTCTGTTTCAGCCCCTCTGTTTCAGCCTCTCTGTTTCTCGCCCTCTGTTTCAGCCCCTCTGTTTCTCGCCCTCTGTTTCAGCCCCTCTGTTTCAGCACCTCTGAATCATCCCCTCTGATTCTGCCCCTCTGTTTCAGCCCCTCTGTTTAAGCCCCTCTGTTTCAGCCCCTCTGTTTCTCGCCCTCTGTTTCAGCCCCTCTGTTTCTCGCCCTCTGTTTCAGACCCTCTGGTTCTCGCGCTCTGTTTCAGCACCTCTGTTTCAGCCCCTCTGTTTCAGTCCCTCTGTTTCAGCCCCTCTGTTTCTCGACCTCTGTTTCAGCCCGCTGATTCAGCCCCTATGTTTCAGCACCTCTGAATCAGCCCCTCTGATTCAGCCCCTCTGTTTCAGCCCCTCTGTTTCAGCCCCTCTGTTTCTCGCCCTCTGTTTCAGCCCCTCTGTTTCTCGCCCTCTTTTTCAGCCCCTCTGTTTCAGCCCCTCTGTTTCTCGCCCTCTGTTTCAGCCCCTCTTTTTCAGCCCCTCTGTTTCAGCCCCTCTGTTTCAGCCCCTCTGTTCCTCGCCCTCTGTTTCAGCCCCTCTGTTTCTCGCCGTCTGTTTCAGCCCCTCTGTTTCAGCCTCTCTGTTTCTCGCCCTCTGTTTCAGCCCCTCTGTTTCTCGCCCTCTGTTTCAGCCCCTCTGTTTCAGCACCTCTGAATCAGCCCCTCTGATTCAGCCCCTCTGTTTCAGCCCCTCTGTTTCAGCCCCTCTGTTTCAGCCCCTCTGTTTCTCACCCTCTGTTTCAGCCCCTCTGTTTCTCGCCCTCTGTTTCAGCCCCTCTGGTTCTCGCGCTCTGTTTCAGCCCCTCTGTTTCAGCCCCTCTGTTTCCATCCCTCTGTTTCAGCCCCTCTGTTTCTCGCCCTCTGTTTCAGCCCCTCTGTTTCTCGCCCTCTGTTTCAGCCCCTCTGTTTATCGCCCTCTTTTTCAGCCCTTCTGTTTCAGCCCCTCTGTTTCAGCCCCTCTGTGTCAGACCCTCTGTTTCTCGCACTCTGTTTCAGCCCCTCTTTTTCAGCCCCTCTGTTTCTCGCCCTCTGTTTCTGCGCCTCTGTTTCTCGCCCTCTGTTTCAGCCCCTCTGTTTCTTGCCCTCTGTTTCAGCCCCGCTGATTCAGCCCCTCTGTTTCAGCCCCTCTGAATCAGCCCCTCTGATTTAGCCCCTCTGTTTCAGCCCCTCTGTTTCAGCCCCACTGTTTCAGCCCCTCTGTTTCTCACCCTCTGTTTCAGCCCCTCTCTTTCAGCCCCTCTGTTTCTCACCCTCTGTTTCAGCACCTCTGATTCAGCCCATCTGTTTCAGCGACTCTGTTTCAGCCCCTCTGATTCAGCCCCTCTGATTCAGCCCCTCTGTTTCTCGCCCTCTGTTTCAGCCCCTCTGTTTCTCACCCTCTGTTTCAGCCCCTCTCTTTCAGCCCCTCTGTTTCAGCCCCTCTGTTTCTCGCCCTCTGATTCAGCCCCTCTGATTCAGCCCCTCTGTTTCAGCCCCTCTGATTCAGCCCCTCTGTTTCCCGCCCCTCTGTTTCCCTCCCCTCTGTTTCCCGCCTCTCTGTTTCAGCCCCTCTGTTTCTCGCCACCCGTTTCAGCCCCTCTGTTTCTCGCCCTCTGTTTCAGCCCGTCTGTTTCTCGCCCTCTGTTTCAGCCCCTCCGTTTCAGCCCCTCTGTTTCAGCCCATCTGTTTCAGCCCCTCTGATTCTCACCCACTGTTTCAGCCCATCTGTTTCAGCCCCTCTGTTTCAGCCCCTCTGTTTCAGCCCCTCTGTTACAGCCCCTCTGTTTCTCGCCCTCTGTTTCAGCCCCTCTGTCTCAGCCCCTATTTTTCAGCCCCTCTTTTTCAGCCCCTCTGTTTCAGCGCCTCTGTTTCAGCCCCTCTGTTTCAGCCCTTCTGATTCAGCCATTCTGTTTCAGCCCCTCTGTTTCAACCCTCTTTTTCAGCCCCTCTGTTTCAGCGCCTCTGTTTCAGCCCCTCTGTTCCTCGCCCTCTGTTTCAGCCTCTCTGTTTCTCGCCCTCTGTTTCAGCACCTCTGTTTCAGCCTCTCTGTTTCTCGCCCTCTGTTTCAGCCCCTCTGTTTCTCGCCCTCTGTTTCAGCCCCGCTGATTCAGCCCCTGTGTTTCAGCACCTCTGAATCACCCCCTCTGATTCAGCCCCTCTGTTTCAGCCCCTCCGATTCAACCCCTCAGATTCAGCCCCTCTGTTACTCACCCTCTGTTTCAGCCCCTCTGTTTCAGCCCCTCTGTTTCTCACCCTCTGTTTCAGCCCCATGATTCAGCCCCTCTGATTCAGCCCCCCTGATTCAGCCCCTCTGATTCAGCCCCTCTGTTTCCCGCCCCTCTGTTTCCCGCCCTTCTGTTTCAGCCCCTCTATTTCACGCCCGGTGTTTCAGCCCCTCTGTTTCTCGACCTCTGTTTCAGCCCCTCTGTGTCTCGCCCTCTGTTTCAGCCCCTCTGTTTCTCGCCCTCTGTTTCAGCCCCTCCGTTTCTCGCCCTCTGTTTCAGCCCCTCTGTTTCAGCCCCTCTGTTTCAGCCCCTCTGTTTCAGCCTCTCTGTTTCTCACCCATTGTTTCAGCCCCTCTGATTCTGCCCCTCTGATTCAGCCCCTCTGATTCAGCCCCTCTGTTTCCCTCCCCTCTGTTTCAGCCCCTCTGTTTCACGCCCCCTGTTTCAGCCCCTCTGTTCCTCGCCCTCAGTTTCAGCCCCTCTGTTTCTCGCCCTCTGTTTCAGCCACTCTGTTTCTGCCCCTCTGTTTCAGCCCCTCTGTTTCTCGCCCACTGTTTCAGCCCGCCTGTTTCAGCCACTCTGTTTCTCGCCATCTGTTTCAGCCCCTCTGTTTCTCATCCTCTGTTTCAGCCCCTCTGTTTCAGCCCCTCTGTTTCTCGCCCTCTGTTTCAGGCCCTCTGATTCAGCCGCGCTGTTTCTCGCCCTCTGTTTCAGCCCCTCTGTTTCTCGCCCTCTGTTTCAGCCCCTCTGTATCTCGCCCTCTGTTTCAGCCCCACTGTTTCAGCCCCTCTGTTTCAGCCCCTCTGTTTCAGCCCCTCTGTTTCTCGCCCTCTGTATCAGCCCCTCTGTTTCTCACCCTCTGTTTCAGCCGCTCTGTTTCTCGCCCTTTGTTTCAGCCCCTCTGTTTCTCGCCCTCTGTTTCAGCCCCTCTGTTTCAGCCGCTCTGTTTCAGACCCCCTGTTTCTCGCCCTCTGTTTCTCGCCCTCTGTTTCAGCCCCTGTGTTTCTCGCCCTCTGTTTCAGCCCCTCTGATTCAGCCCCTCTGATTCAGCCCCTCTGTTTCTCACCCACTGTTTCAGCCCCTCTGTTTCTCGCCCTCTGTTTCAGCCCCTCTGTTTCTCGCCCTCTGTTTCAGCCCCTCTGTTTCAGCCTCTCTGTGTCAGCCCCTATGTTTCAGCCCCTCTGTTTCTCGCCCTCTGTTTCAGCCCATCTGTTTCTCGCCCTCTGTTTCAACCCCTCTGTTTCAGCCCCACTGTTTCAGCCCCTCTGATTCTCGCCCTCTGTTTCTCGCCCTCTGTTTCTCGCCCTCTGTTTCAGCCCCGCTGTTTCTCGCCCTCTGTTTCAGCCCTTCTGTTTCTCGCCCTCTGTTTCAGCCCCGCTGATTCAGCCCCTCTGTTTCAGCCACTCTGTATCAGCCTCTCTGATTCAGCCCCTCTGTTTCAGCCCCTCTGTTTCAGCCCCTCTGTTTCTCGCCCTCTGTTTCAGCCCCTCTGTTTCTTGCCCTCTGTTTCAGCCTCACTGTTTCTCGTCCTCTGTTGCAGCCCCTCTGATTCAGCCCCTCTGTATCAGCCCCTCTGTTTCAGCCCCTCTGATTCAGCCCCTCTGATTCAGCCCCTCTGTTTCTCGCCCTCTGTTTCAGCCCCTCTGTTTCAGCCCCTCTGTTTCAGCCCCTCTGTTTCTCGCCCTCTGATTCAGCCCCACTGATTCAGCCCCTCTGTTTCAGCCCCTCTGATTCAGCCCCTGTGTTTCCCGCCCCTCTGTTTCCCGCCCCTGTTTCCCGCCCCTCTGTTTCAGCCCCTCTGTTTCTCGCCCCCTGTTTCAGCCCCTCTGTTTCTCGCCCTCTGTTTCAGCCCCTCTGTTTCTCGCCCTCTGTTTCAGCCCCGTCGTTTCAGCCCCTCTGTTTCAGCCCCTCTGTTTCAGCCCCTCTGTATCTCGCCCACTGTTTCAGCCGCTCTGTTTCAGCCCCTCTGTTTCAGCCCCTCTGTTACAGCCCCTCTGTTTCTCGCCCTCTGTTTCAGCCCCTCTGTTTCTCGCCCTCTGTTTCTCGCCCTCTGTTTCAGCCCCTCTGTTTCAGCCCCTCTGTTTCTCGCCCTCTGTTTCAGCCCCTCTGTTTCTCGCCCTCTGTTTCAGCTCCTCTGATTCAGCCCCTCTGTTTCTCGCCCTCTGTTTGAGCCGCTCTGTTTCTCGCCCACTGTTTGAGCCCCTCTGTATCTCGCCCTCTGTTTCAGCACCTCTGTTTCAGCCTCTCTGTTTCAGCCCCTCTGTTTCAGCGCCTATGTTTCTCGCCCTCTGTTTCAGCCCCTCTGTTTCTCGCCCTCCGTTCCAGCCCCTCTGTTTATCGCCCTTTGTTTCAGCCCCTCTGTTTCTCGCCGTCTGTTTCTGCCTCTCTGTTTCAGCCCCTCTGTTTCAGCCCCTCCGTTTCAGCCCCTCTGTTTCAGTCCCTCTGTTTCTCGCCCTCTGTTTCAGCCCCTGTGCTTCTCGCCCTCTGTTTCAGCCCCTCTGATTCAGCCCCTCTGATTCAGCCGCTCTGTTTTTCACCCTCTGTTTCAGCCCCTCTGTTTCTCGCCCTCTGTTTCAGCCCCTCTGTTTCTCGCCCTCTGTTTCAGCCCCTCTTTTTCAGCCCCTCTGTTTCAGCCCGTCTGTTTCAGCCCCTCTGTTTCAGCCCCTCTGTTTCAGCCCCTCTGTTTCTCGCCGTCTGTTTCAGCCCCTCTGTTTCAGCCTCTCTGTTTCTCGCCCTCTGTTTCAGCCCCTCTGTTTCTCGCCCTCTGTTTCAGCCCCTCTGTTTCAGCACCTCTGAATCAGCCCCTCTGATTCAGCCCCTCTGTTTCAGCACCTCTGTTTCAGCCCCTCTGTTTCAGCCCCTCTGTTTCTCGCCCTCTGTTTCAGCCCCTCTGTTTCTCGCCCTCTGTTTCAGCCCCTCTGGTTCTCGCGCTCTGTTTCAGCCCCTCTGTTTCAGTCCCTCTGTTTCAGTCCCTCTGTTTCAGCCCCTCTGTTTCTCGACCTCTGTTTCAGCCCCTCTGTTTCTCGCCCTCTGTTTCAGCCCCTCTGTTTATCGCCCTCTTTTTCAGCCCTTCTGTTTCAGCCCCTCTGTTTCAGCCCCTCTGTGTCAGACCCTCTGTTTCTCGCACTCTGTTTCAGCCCCTCTTTTTCAGCCCCTCTGTTTCTCGCCCTCTGTTTCTGCGCCTCTGTTTCTCGCCCTCTGTTTCAGCCCCTCTTTTTCAGCCCCTCTGTTTCAGCCCCTCTGTTTCAGCCCCTCTGTTCCTCGCCCTCTGTTTCAGCCCCTCTGTTTCTCGCCGTCTGTTTCAGCCCCTCTGTTTCAGCCTCTCTGTTTCTCGCCCTCTGTTTCAGCCCCTCTGTTTCTCGCCCTCTGTTTCAGCCCCTCTGTTTCAGCACCTCTGAATCATCCCCTCTGATTCAGCCCCTCTGTTTCAGCCCCTCTGTTTAAGCCCCTCTGTTTCAGCCCCTCTGTTTCTCGCCCTCTGTTTCAGCCCCTCTGTTTCTCGCCCTCTGTTTCAGCCCCTCTGGTTCTCGCGCTCTGTTTCAGCCCCTCTGTTTCAGCCCCTCTGTTTCAGTCCCTCTGTTTCAGCCCCTCTGTTTCTCGACCTCTGTTTCAGCCCGCTGATTCAGCCCCTATGTTTCAGCACCTCTGAATCAGCCCCTCTGATTCAGCCCCTCTGTTTCAGCCCCTCTGTTTCAGCCCCTCAGTTTCTCGCCCTCTGTTTCAGCCCCTCTGTTTCTCGCCCTCTTTTTCAGCCCCTCTGTTTCAGCCCCTCTGTTTCTCGCCCTCTGTTTCAGCCCCTCTTTTTCAGCCCCTCTGTTTCAGCCCCTCTGTTTCAGCCCCTCTGTTCCTCGCCCTCTGTTTCAGCCCCTCTGTTTCTCGCCGTCTGTTTCAGCCCCTCTGTTTCAGCCTCTCTGTTTCTCGCCCTCTGTTTCAGCCCCTCTGTTTCTCGCCCTCTGTTTCAGCCCCTCTGTTTCAGCACCTCTGAATCAGCCCCTCTGATTCAGCCCCTCTGTTTCAGCCCCTCTGTTTCAGCCCCTCTGTTTCAGCCCCTCTGTTTCTCACCCTCTGTTTCAGCCCCTCTGTTTCTCGCCCTCTGTTTCAGCCCCTCTGGTTCTCGCGCTCTGTTTCAGCCCCTCTGTTTCAGCCCCTCTGTTTCCATCCCTCTGTTTCAGCCCCTCTGTTTCTCGCCCTCTGTTTCTGCCCCTCTGTTTCTCGCCCTCTGTTTCAGCCCCTCTGTTTATCGCCCTCTTTTTCAGCCCTTCTGTTTCAGCCCCTCTGTTTCAGCCCCTCTGTGTCAGACCCTCTGTTTCTCGCACTCTGTTTCAGCCCCTCTTTTTCAGCCCCTCTGTTTCTCGCCCTCTGTTTCTGCGCCTCTGTTTCTCGCCCTCTGTTTCAGCCCCTCTGTTTCTTGCCCTCTGTTTCAGCCCCGCTGATTCAGCCCCTCTGTTTCAGCCCCTCTGAATCAGCCCCTCTGATTTAGCCCCTCTGTTTCAGCCCCTCTGTTTCAGCCCCACTGTTTCAGCCCCTCTGTTTCTCACCCTCTGTTTCAGCCCCTCTCTTTCAGCCCCTCTGTTTCTCACCCTCTGTTTCAGCACCTCTGATTCAGCCCATCTGTTTCAGCGACTCTGTTTCAGCCCCTCTGATTCAGCCCCTCTGATTCAGCCCCTCTGTTTCTCGCCCTCTGTTTCAGCCCCTCTGTTTCTCACCCTCTGTTTCAGCCCCTCTCTTTCAGCGCCTCTGTTTCAGCCCCTCTGTTTCTCGCCCTCTGATTCAGCCCCTCTGATTCAGCCCCTCTGTTTCAGCCCCTCTGATTCAGCCCCTCTGTTTCCCGCCCCTCTGTTTCCCTCCCCTCTGTTTCCCGCCTCTCTGTTTCAGCCCCTCTGTTTCTCGCCACCCGTTTCAGCCCCTCTGTTTCTCGCCCTCTGTTTCAGCCCGTCTGTTTCTCGCCCTCTGTTTCAGCCCCTCCGTTTCAGCCCCTCTGTTTCAGCCCATCTGTTTCAGCCCCTCTGATTCTCACCCACTGTTTCAGCCCATCTGTTTCAGCCCCTCTGTTTCAGCCCCTCTGTTTCAGCCCCTCTGTTACAGCCCCTCTGTTTCTCGCCCTCTGTTTCAGCCCCTCTGTCTCAGCCCCTATTTTTCAGCCCCTCTTTTTCAGCCCCTCTGTTTCAGCGCCTCTGTTTCAGCCCCTCTGTTTCAGCCCTTCTGATTCAGCCATTCTGTTTCAGCCCCTCTGTTTCAACCCTCTTTTTCAGCCCCTCTGTTTCAGCGCCTCTGTTTCAGCCCCTCTGTTCCTCGCCCTCTGTTTCAGCCTCTCTGTTTCTCGCCCTCTGTTTCAGCACCTCTGTTTCAGCCTCTCTGTTTCTCGCCCTCTGTTTCAGCCCCTCTGTTTCTCGCCCTCTGTTTCAGCCCCGCTGATTCAGCCCCTGTGTTTCAGCACCTCTGAATCACCCCCTCTGATTCAGCCCCTCTGTTTCAGCCCCTCCGATTCAACCCCTCAGATTCAGCCCCTCTGTTACTCACCCTCTGTTTCAGCCCCTCTGTTTCAGCCCCTCTGTTTCTCACCCTCTGTTTCAGTCCCATGATTCAGCCCCTCTGATTCAGCCCCCCTGATTCAGCCCCTCTGATTCAGCCCCTCTGTTTCCCGCCCCTCTGTTTCCCGCCCTTCTGTTTCAGCCCCTCTATTTCACGCCCGGTGTTTCAGCCCCTCTGTTTCTCGACCTCTGTTTCAGCCCCTCTGTGTCTCGCCCTCTGTTTCAGCCCCTCTGTTTCTCGCCCTCTGTTTCAGCCCCTCCGTTTCTCGCCCTCTGTTTCAGCCCCTCTGTTTCAGCCCCTCTGTTTCAGCCCCTCTGTTTCAGCCTCTCTGTTTCTCACCCATTGTTTCAGCCCCTCTGATTCTGCCCCTCTGATTCAGCCCCTCTGATTCAGCCCCTCTGTTTCCCTCCCCTCTGTTTCAGCCCCTCTGTTTCACGCCCCCTGTTTCAGCCCCTCTGTTCCTCGCCCTCAGTTTCAGCCCCTCTGTTTCTCGCCCTCTGTTTCAGCCACTCTGTTTCTGCCCCTCTGTTTCAGCCCCTCTGTTTCTCGCCCACTGTTTCAGCCTGCCTGTTTCAGCCACTCTGTTTCTCGCCATCTGTTTCAGCCCCTCTGTTTCTCATCCTCTGTTTCAGCCCCTCTGTTTCAGCCCCTCTGTTTCTCGCCCTCTGTTTCAGGCCCTCTGATTCAGGCGCGCTGTTTCTCGCCCTCTGTTTCAGCCCCTCTGTTTCTCGCCCTCTGTTTCAGCCCCTCTGTATCTCGCCCTCTGTTTCAGCCCCACTGTTTCAGCCCCTCTGTTTCAGCCCCTCTGTTTCAGCCCCTCTGTTTCTCGCCCTCTGTATCAGCCCCTCTGTTTCTCGCCCTCTGTTTCAGCCGCTCTGTTTCTCGCCCTTTGTTTCAACCCCTCTGTTTCTCGCCCTCTGTTTCAGCCCCTCTGTTTCAGCCGCTCTGTTTCAGACCCCCTGTTTCTCGCCCTCTGTTTCTCGCCCTCTGTTTCAGCCCCTGTGTTTCTCGCCCTCTGTTTCAGCCCCTCTGATTCAGCCCCTCTGATTCAGCCCCTCTGTTTCTCACCCACTGTTTCAGCCCCTCTGTTTCTCGCCCTCTGTTTCAGCCCCTCTGTTTCTCGCCCTCTGTTTCAGCCCCTCTGTTTCAGCCTCTCTGTGTCAGCCCCTGTGTTTCAGCCCCTCTGTTTCTCGCCCTCTGTTTCAGCCCATCTGTTTCTCGCCCTCTGTTTCAACCCCTCTGTTTCAGCCCCACTGTTTCAGCCCCTCTGATTCTCGCCCTCTGTTTCTCGCCCTCTGTTTCTCGCCCTCTGTTTCAGCCCCGCTGTTTCTCGCCCTCTGTTTCAGCCCTTCTGTTTCTCGCCCTCTGTTTCAGCCCCGCTGATTCAGCCCCTCTGTTTCAGCCCCTCTGTATCAGCCTCTCTGATTCAGCCCCTCTGTTTCAGCCCCTCTGTTTCAGCCCCTCTGTTTCTCGCCCTCTGTTTCAGCCCCTCTGTTTCTTGCCCTCTGTTTCAGCCTCACTGTTTCTCGTCCTCTGTTGCAGCCCCTCTGATTCAGCCCCTCTGTATCAGCCCCTCTGTTTCAGCCCCTCTGATTCAGCCCCTCTGATTCAGCCCCTCTGTTTCTCGCCCTCTGTTTCAGCCCCTCTGTTTCAGCCCCTCTGTTTCAGCCCCTCTGTTTCTCGCCCTCTGATTCAGCCGCACTGATTCAGCCCCTCTGTTTCAGCCCCTCTGATTCAGCCCCTCTGTTTCCCGCCCCTCTGTTTCCCGCCCCTGTTTCCCGCCCCTCTGTTTCAGCCCCTCTGTTTCTCGCCCCCTGTTTCAGCCCCTCTGTTTCTCGCCCTCTGTTTCAGCCCCTCTGTTTCTCGCCCTCTGTTTCAGCCCCGTCGTTTCAGCCCCTCTGTTTCAGCCCCTCTGTTTCAGCCCCTCTGTATCTCGCCCACTGTTTCAGCCGCTCTGTTTCAGCCCCTCTGTTTCAGCCCCTCTGTTACAGCCCCTCTGTTTCTCGCCCTCTGTTTCAGCCCCTCTGTTTCTCGCCCTCTGTTTCTCGCCCTCTGTTTCAGCCCCTCTGTTTCAGCCCCTCTGTTTCTCGCCCTCTGTTTCAGCCCCTCTGTTTCTCGCCCTCTGTTTCAGCTCCTCTGATTCAGCCCCTCTGTTTCTCGCCCTCTGTTTGAGCCCCTCTGTTTCTCGCCCACTGTTTCAGCCCCTCTGTATCTCGCCCTCTGTTTCAGCACCTCTGTTTCAGCCTCTCTGTTTCAGCCCCTCTGTTTCAGCGCCTATGTTTCTCGCCCTCTGTTTCAGCCCCTCTGTTTCTCGCCCTCCGTTCCAGCCCCTCTGTTTCTCGCCCTTTGTTTCAGCCCCTCTGTTTCTCGCCGTCTGTTTCTGCCTCTCTGTTTCAGCCCCTCTGTTTCAGCCCCTCCGTTTCAGCCCCTCTGTTTCAGTCCCTCTGTTTCTCGCCCTCTGTTTCAGCCCCTGTGCTTCTCGCCCTCTGTTTCAGCCCCTCTGATTCAGCCCCTCTGATTCAGCCGCTCTGTTTTTCACCCTCTGTTTCAGCCCCTCTGTTTCTCGCCCTCTGTTTCAGCCCCTCTGTTTCTCGCCCTCTGTTTCAGCCCCACTGTTTCAGCCCCTCTGTTTCAGCCCCTGTGTTTCAGCCCCTCTGTTTCAGCCCCTCTGTTTCAGCCCCTCTGTTTCTCGCCCTCTGTTTCAGCCACTCTGTTTCTCAGCCTCTGTTTTAGCCCCTCTGTTTCTCGCCCTCTGTTTCAGCCCCTCTGTTTCAGCCCCTCTGTTTCAGCCCCTCTGTTTCAGCCCCTCTGTTTCTCGCCCTCTGTTTCAGCCACTCTGTTTCTCGCCCTCTGTTTCTCGCCCTCTGTTTCAGCCCCTCTGTTTCTCGCCCTCTGTTGCAGCTCCTCTGATTCAGCCCCTCTGTATCAGCCCCTCTGTTTCAGCCCCTCTGATTCAGCCCCTCTGATTCAGCCCCTCTGTTCCTCGCCCTCTGTTTCAGCACCTCTGTTTCTCGCCCTCTGTTTCAGCCCCGCTGATTCAGCCCCTCTGTTTCAGCCCCTCTGTATCAGGCCCTCTGATTCAGCCCCTCTGTTTCAGCCCCTCTGTTTCAGCCCCGCTGTTTCTCGCCCTCTGTTTCAGCCCCTCTGTTTCTTGCCCTTGTTTCAGCCCCACTGTTTCTCGATCTCTGTTTCAGCCCCTCTGATTCAGCCCCTCTGTTTCTCACCCTCTGTTTCTCGCCCTCTGTTTCAGCCCCTCTGTTTCTCGCCCTCTGTTTCAGCCCCTCTGGTTCTCGCCCTCTGTTTCAGCCCCTCTGTTTCAGCCCCTCTGTTTCAGTCCCTCTGTTTCAGCCCCTCTGTTTCTCGCCCTCTGTTTCAGCCCCTCTGTTTCTCACCCTCTGTTTCAGCCCCTCTGTTTCTCGCCCTCTGTTTCAGCCCCTCTGTTTCAGCCCCTCTGTTTCAGCCCCTCTGTGTCAGCCCCTCTGTTTCTCGCCCTCTGTTTCAGCCCCTCTTTTTCAGCCCCTCTGTTTCAGCCCCGCAGATTCAGCCCCTCTGTTTCAGCCCCTCGGAATCAGCGCCTCAGATTCAGCCCCTCTGTATCAGCCCTTCTGTTTCAGCCCCACTGTTTCAGCCCCTCTGTTTCTCGCCCTCTGTTTCAGCCCCTCTGTTTCAGCTCCTCTGTTTCAGCCACTCTGTTTCTCGCCCTCTGTTTCAGCCGCTCTTTTTCAGCCCTTCTGTTTCAGCCCCTCTGTTTCAGCCCCTCTGTTCCTCGCCCTCTGTTTCAGCCCCTCTGTTTCTTGCCCTCTGCTTCTCGCCCTCTGTTTCAGCCCCTCTGTTTCTCGCACTCTGTTTCTGCCCCGCTTATTCAGCCCCTCTGTTTCAGCCCCTGTGTATCAGCCCCTCTGATTCAGCCCCTCTGTTTCAGCCCCTCTGTTTCAGCCCCTCTGTTTCAGCCCCTCTGTTTCTCGCCCTCTGTTTCAGCCCCTCTGTTTCTTGCCCTCTGTTTCAGCCCCTCTGTTTCTCGCCCTCTGTTTCAGCCCCTCTTATTCAGCCCCTCTATTTCAGCCACTCTGTTTCAGCCCCTCTGATTCAGCCCCTCTGATTCAGCCCCTCTGTTTCTCGCCCTCTGTTTCAGCCCCTCTGTTTCTCACCCTTTGTTTCAGCCCCTCTGATTCAGCCCCTCTGATTCAGCCCCTCTGTTTCTCGCCCTCTGTTTCAGCCCCTCTGTTTCTCAACCTCTGTTTCAGCCCCTCTGTTTCAACCCCTCTGTTTCCCGCCCTCTGATTCAGCCCTCTGATTCAGCCCCTCTGTTTCATCCCCTCTGATTCAGCCCCTCTGTTTCCCGCCCCTCTGTTTCCCGCCCCTCTGTTTCCCGCCCTTCTGTTTCAGCCCCACTGTTTCTCGCCCCCTGTTTCAGCCCCTCTGTTTCTCGCCCTCAGTTTCAGCACCTCTGCTTCTCGCCCTCTGTTTCAGCCCCTCCGTTTCAGCCCGTCTGTTTCAGCCCCTCTGATTCGCCCCTCTGTATCTCGCCCACTGTTTCAGCCCCTCTGTTTCAGCCCCTCTGTTACAGCCCCTCTGTTTCTCGCCCTCTGTTTCAGCCACTCTGTTTCTCGCCCTCTGTTTCAGCCCCTCTGTTTCAGTCCCTCTGTTTCAGCCCCTCTGTTTCTCGCCCTCTGTTTCAGCCCCTCTTTTTCAGCCCCTCTGTTTCAGGCCCTCTGTTTCAGCCCCTCTGTTTCTCGCCCTCTGTCTCAGCCCCTCTTTTTCAACCCCTCTTTTTCAGCCCCTCTGTTTCAGCCCCTCTGTTCCTCGCCCTCTGTTTCAGCCCCTCTGTTTCTCGCCCTCTGTTTCAGCCCCCCTGTTTCAGCCTCTCTGTTTCTCGCACTCTGTTTCAGCCCCTCTGTTTCTCACCCTCTGTTTCAGCACCTCTGTTTCTCGCCCTCTGTTTCAGCCCCGCTGATTCAGCCCATCTGTTTCAGCACCTCTGAATCAGCCACTCTGATTCAGCCCCTCTATTTCAGCCCCTCTGTTTCAGCCCCTCTGTTCCTCGCCCTCTGTTTCAGCCGCTCTGTTTCTCGCCCTGTTTCAGCCCCTCTGTTTCAGCCTCTCTGTTTCTCGCCCTCAGTTTCAGCCCCTCTGATTCAGCCCCTCTGATTCAGCCCCTCTGTTTCTCGCCCTCTGTTTCAGCCCCTCTGTTTCTCAACCTCTGTTTCAGCCCCTCTGTTTCAGCCCCTCTTTTTCAACCCCTCGGTTTCTCGCCCTCTGATTCAGCCCAATGATTCAGCCCCTCTGTTTCAGCCCCTCTGATTCAGCCCCTATGTTTCCCGCCCCTCTGTTTCCCGCCCCTCTGTTTCCCGCCCTTCTGTTTCAGCCCCTCTGTTTCTAGCCCACTGTTTCAGCCCCTCTGTTTCTCGCCCTGTGTTTCAGCCCCGCTGATTCAGCCCCTCTGTTTCAGCACCTCTGAATCAGCCCCTCTGATTCAGCCCCTCTGTTTCAGCCCCTCTGTTTCAGCCCCTCTGTTTCAGCCCCTCTGTTTCTCGCCCTCTGTTTCAGCCCCTCTGTTTCTCGCCCTCTGTTTCAGCCCCTCTGGTTCTCGCCCTCTTTTTCAGCCCCTCTGTTTCAGCCCCTCTGTTTCAGCCCCTCTGTTTCTCGCCCTCTGTTTCAGCCCCTCTTTTTCAGCCCCTCTGTTTCAGCCCCTCTGTTTCAGCCCCTCTGTTCCTCGCCCTCTTTTTCAGCCCCTCTGTTTCTCGCCCTCTGTTTCAGCCCCTCTGTTTCAGCCTCTCTGTTTCTCGCCCTCTGTTTCAGCCCCTCTGTTTCTCGTCCTCTGTTTCAGCCCCTCTGTTTCTCGCCCTCTGTTTCAGCCCCCCTGATTCAGCCCCTCTGTTTCAGCACCTCTGAATCAGCCCCTCTGATTCAGCCCCTCTGTTTCAGCCCCTCTGTTTCAGCCACTCTGTTTCTCGACCTCTGTTTCAGCTCCTCTGTTTCTCGCCCTCTGTTTCTGCCCCTCTGGTTCTCGCCCTCTGTTTCAGCCCCTCTGTTTCAGCCCCTCTGTTTCAGTCCCTCTGTTTCAGCCCCTCTGTTTCTCGCCCTCTGTTTCAGCCCCTCTGTTTCTCACCCTCTGTTTCAGCCCCTCTGTTTCTCGCCCTCTGTTTCAGCCCCTCTGTTTCAGCCCCTCTGTTTCAGCCCCTCTGTGTCAGCCCCTCTGTTTCTCGCCCTCTGTTTCAGCCCCTCTTTTTCAGCCCCTCTCTTTCAGCCCCACTGATTCAGCCCCTCTGTTTCAGCCCCTCTGAATCAGCCCCTCAGATTCAGCCCCTCTGTATCAGCCCTTCTGTTTCAGCCCCACTGTTTCAGCCCCTCTGTTTCTCGCCCTCTGTTTCAGCCCCTCTGTTTCAGCCCCTCTGTTTCAGCCACTCTGTTTCTCGCCCTCTGTTTCAGCCGCTCTTTTTCAGCCCTTCTGTTTCAGCCCCTCTGTTTCAGCCCCTCTGTTCCTCGCCCTCTGTTTCAGCCCCTCTGTTTCTTGCCCTCTGCTTCTCGCCCTCTGTTTCAGCCCCTCTGTTTCTCGCACTCTGTTTCTGCCCCCCTGTTTCTCGCCCTCTGTTTCAGCCCGTCTGTTTCTCGCCCTCTGCTTCAGCCCCGCTTATTCAGCCCCTCTGTTTCAGCCCCTGTGTATCAGCCCCTCTGATTCAGCCCCTCTGTTTCAGCCCCTCTGTTTCAGCCCCTCTGTTTCAGCCCCTCTGTTTCTCGCCCTCTGTTTCAGCCCCTCTGTTTCTTGCCCTCTGTTTCAGCCCCTCTGTTTCTCGCCCTCTGTTTCAGCCCCTCTGATTCAGCCCCTCTATTTCAGCCACTCTGTTTCAGCCCCTCTGATTCAGCCCCTCTGATTCAGCCCCTCTGTTTCTCGCCCTCTGTTTCAGCCCCTCTGTTTCTCACCCTTTGTTTCAGTCCCTCTGATTCAGCCCCTCTGATTCAGCCCCTCTGTTTCTCGCCCTCTGTTTCAGCCCCTCTGTTTCTCAACCTCTGTTTCAGCCCGTCTGTTTCAACCCCTCTGTTTCCCGCCCTCTGATTCAGCCCTCTGATTCAGCCCCTCTGTTTCAGCCCCTCTGATTCAGCCCCTCTGTTTCCCGCACCTCTGTTTCCCGCCCCTCTGTTTCCCGCCCTTCTGTTTCAGCCCCTCTGTTTCTCGCCCCCTGTTTCAGCCCCTCTGTTTCTCGCCCTCAGTTTCAGCACCTCTGCTTCTCGCCCTCTGTTTCAGCCCCTCTGTTTCAGCCCGTCTGTTTCAGCCCCTCTGATTCGCCCCTCTGTATCTCGCCCACTGTTTCAGCCCCTCTGTTTCAGCACCTCTTTTTCAGCCCCTCTGTTTCAGCCCCTCTGTTACAGCCCCTCTGTTTCTCGCCGTCTGTTTCAGCCACTCTGTTTCTCGCCCTCTGTTTCAGCCCCTCTGTTTCAGCCCCTCTGTTTCAGCCCCTCTGTTTCTCGCCCTCTGTTTCAGCCCCTCTTTTTCAGCCCCTCTGTTTCAGCCCCTCTGTTTCAGCCCCTCTGTTTCTCGCCCTCTGTTTCAGCCCCTCTTTTTCAACCCCTCTTTTTCAGCCCCTCTGTTTCAGCCCCTCTGTTCCTCGCCCTCTGTTTCAGCCCCTCTGTTTCTCGCCCTCTGTTTCAGCCCCCCTGTTTCAGCCTCTCTGTTTCTCGCACTCTGTTTCAGCCCCTCTGTTTCTCGCCCTCTGATTCAGCCCCTCTATTTCAGCCCCTCTGTTTCAGCCCCTCTGTTTCAGCCCCTCTGTTCCTCGCCCTCTGTTTCAGCCGCTCTGTTTCTCGCCCTGTTTCAGCCCCTCTGTTTCAGCCTCTCTGTTTCTCGCCCTCTGTTTCAGCCCCTCTGATTCAGTCCCTCTGATTCAGCCCCTCTGTTTCTTGCCCTCTGTTTCAGCCCTGCTGATTCAGCCCATCTGTTTCAGCTCCTCTGAATCAGCCCCTCTGATTCAGCCCCTCTGTTTCAGCCCCTCTGTTCCTCGCCCTCTGTTTCAGCCGCTCTGTTTCTCGCCCTCTTTCAGCCCCTCTGTTTCAGCCCCTCTGTTTCTCGCCCTCTGTTTCTGCCCCTCTCTTTCAGCCTCTCTGTTTCTCGCCCTCTTTTTCAGCCCCTCTGTTTCAGCCCCTCTGTTTCAGCCCCTCTGTTTCTCGCCCTCTGTTTCAGCCCCTCTTTTTCAACCCCTCTTTTTCAGCCCCTCTGTTTCAGCCCCTCTGTTCCTCGCCCTCTGTTTCAGCCCCTCTGTTTCTCGCCCTCTGTTTCAGCCCCCCTGTTTCAGCCTCTCTGTTTCTCGCACTCTGTTTCAGCCCCTCTGTTTCTCGCCCTCTGATTCAGCCCCTCTATTTCAGCCCCTCTGTTTCAGCCCCTCTGTTTCAGCCCCTCTGTTCCTCGCCCTCTGTTTCAGCCGCTCTGTTTCTCGCCCTGTTTCAGCCCCTCTGTTTCAGCCTCTCTGTTTCTCGCCCTCTGTTTCAGCCCCTCTGATTCAGTCCCTCTGATTCAGCCCCTCTGTTTCTTGCCCTCTGTTTCAGCCCTGCTGATTCAGCCCATCTGTTTCAGCTCCTCTGAATCAGCCCCTCTGATTCAGCCCCTCGGTTTCAGCCCCTCTGTTTCAGCCCCTCTCTTTCAGCCCCTCTGTTTCAGCGCCTCTGTTTCAGCCCCTCTGTTCCTCGCCCTCTGTTTCAGCCCCTCTGTTTCTCGCCCTCTGTTTCAGCCCCTCTGTTTCAGCCCCTCTGTTTCTCGCCCTCTGTTTCAGCCCGCTGATTCAGCCCCTCTGTTTCAGCACCTCTGAATCAGCCCCTCTGATTCAGCCCCTCTGTTTCAGCCCCTCTGTTTCAGCCCCTCTGTTTCTCGCCCTCTGTTTCAGCCCCTCTGTTTCTCGCCCTCTTTTGCAGCCCCTCTGTTTCAGCCCCTCTGTTTCTCGCCCTCTGTTTCAGCCCCTCTTTTTCAGCCCCTCTGTTTCAGCCCCTCTGTTTCAGCCCCTCTGTTCCTCGCCCTCTGTTTCAGCCCCTCTGTTTCTCGCCGTCTGTTTCAGCCCCTCTGTTTCAGCCTCTCTGTTTCTCGCCCTCTGTTTCAGCCCCTCTGTTTCTCGCCCTCTGTTTCAGCCCCTCTGTTTCAGCACCTCTGAATCAGCCCCTCTGATTCAGCCCCTCTGTTTCAGCCCCTCTGTTTCAGCCCCTCTGTTTCAGCCCCTCTGTTTCTCGCCCTCTGTTTCAGCCCCTATGTTTCTCGCCCTCTGTTTCAGCCCCTCTGGTTCTCCCGCTCTTTTTCAGCCCCTCTGTTTCAGCCCCTCTGTTTCAGTCCCTCTGTTTCAGCCCCTCTGTTTCTCGCCCTCTGTTTCAGCTCCTCTGTTTCTCGCCGTCTGTTTCAGCCCCTCTGTTTATCGCCCTCTTTTTCAGCCCTTCTGTTTCAGCCCCTCTGTTTCAGCCCCTCTGTGTCAGACCCTCTGTTTCTCGCACTCTGTTTCAGCCCCTCTTTTTCAGCCCCTCTGTTTCTCGCCCTCTGTTTCTGCGCCTCTGTTTCTCGCCCTCTGTTTCAGCCCCTCTGTTTCTCGCCCTCTGTTTCAGCCCCGCTGATTCAGCCCCTCTGTTTCAGCCCCTCTGAATCAGCCCCTCTGATTCAGCCCCTCTGTTTCAGCCCCTCTGTTTCAGCCCCACTGTTTCAGCCCCTGTGTTTCTCACCCTCTGTTTCAGCCCCTCTGATTCAGCCCCTCTGTTTCTCACCCTCTGTTTCAGCACCTCTGATTCAGCCCATCTGTTTCAGCGACTCTGTTTCAGCCCCTCTGATTCAGCCCCTCTGATTCAGCCCCTCTGTTTCTCGCCCTCTGTTTCAGCCCCTCTGTTTCTCACCCTCTGTTTCAGCCCCTCTCTTTCAGCCCCTCTGTTTCAGCCCCTCTGTTTCTCGCCCTCTGATTCAGCCCCTCTGATTCAGCCCCTCTGTTTCAGCCCCTCTGATTCAGCCCCTCTGTTTCCCGCCCCTCTGTTTCCCTCCCCTCTGTTTCCCGCCTCTCTGTTTCAGCCCCTCTGTTTCTCGCCACCTGTTTCAGCCCCTCTGTTTCTCGCCCTCTGTTTCAGCCCGTCTGTTTCTCGCCCTCTGTTTCAGCCCCTCCGTTTCAGCCCCTCTGTTTCAGCCCATCTGTTTCAGCACCTCTGTATCTCACCCACTGTTTCAGCCCATCTGTTTCAGCCCCTCTGTTTCAGCCCCTCTGTTTCAGCCCCTCTGTTACAGCCCCTCTGTTTCTCGCCCTCTGTTTCAGCCCCTCTGTCTCAGCCCCTCTTTTTCAGCCCCTCTTTTTCAGCCCCTCTGTATCAGCCCCTCTGTTTCAGCCCCACTGTTTCAGCCCCTCTGTTTCTCGCCCTCTGTTTAAGCCCCTCTGTTTCTCGCACTCTGTTTCTGCCCCCCTGTTTCTCGCCCTCTGTTTCAGCCCCTCTGTTTCTCGCCCTCTGCTTCAGCCCCGCTTATTCAGCCCCTCTGTTTCAGCCCCTGTGTATCAGCCCCTCTGATTCAGCCCCTCTGTTTCTCGCCCTCTGTTTCAGCCCCTCTGTTTCTTGCCCTCTGTTTCAGCCCCTCTGTTTCTCGCCCTCTGTTTCAGCCCCTCTGATTCAGCCCCTCTATTTCAGCCACTCTGTTTCAGCCCCTCTGATTCAGCCCCTCTGATTCAGCCCCTCTGTTTCTCGCCCTCTGTTTCAGCCCCTCTGTTTCTCACCCTCTGTTTCAGCCCCTCTGATTCAGCCCCTCTGTTTCTCACCCTCTGTTTCAGCCCCTCTGATTCAGCCCCTCTGTTTCTTGCCCTCTGTTTCAGCCCCTCTGTTTCTCACCCTCTGTTTCAGCCCCTCTGATTCAGCCCCTCTGTTTCTCACCCTCTGTTTCAGCCCCTCTGATTCAGCCCCTCTGTTTCTCGCCCTCTGTTTCAGCCCCTCTGTTTCTCAACCTCTGTTTCAGCCCCTCTGTTTCAGCCCCTCTGTTTCAACCCCTCTGTTTCTCGCCCTCTGATTCAGCCCTCTGATTCAGGCCCTCTGTTTCAGCCCCTCTGTTTCAGCCCCTCTGTTTCAGCCCCTCTGTTTCTCGCCCTCTGTTTCAGCCACTCTGTTTCTCGCCCTCTGTTTCTCGCCCTCTGTTTCAGCCCATCTGTTTCTCGCCCTCTGTTGCAGCTCCTCTGATTCAGCCCCTCTGTATCAGCCCCTCTGTTTCAGCCTCTCTGATTCAGCCCCTCTGATTCAGCCCCTCTGTTCCTCGCCCTCTGTTTCAGCACCTCTGTTTCTCGCCCTCTGTTTCAGCCCCGCTGATTCAGCCCCTCTGTTTCAGCCCCTCTGTATCAGGCCCTCTGATTCAGCCCCTCTGTTTCAGCCCCTCTGTTTCAGCCCCGCTGTTTCTCGCCCTGTTTCAGCCCCTCTGTTTCTTGCCCTTGTTTCAGCCCCACTGTTTCTCGATCTCTGTTTCAGCCCCTCTGATTCAGCCCCTCTGTTTCTCACCCTCTGTTTCTCGCCCTCTGTTTCAGCCCCTCTGTTTCTCGCCCTCTGTTGCAGCTCCTCTGATTCAGCCCCTCTGTATCAGCCCCTCTGTTTCAGCCTCTCTGATTCAGCCCCTCTGATTCAGCCCCTCTGTTCCTCGCCCTCTGTTTCAGCACCTCTGTTTCTCGCCCTCTGTTTCAGCCCCGCTGATTCAGCCCCTCTGTTTCAGCCCCTCTGTTTCAGCCCCTCTGATTCAGCCCCTCTGTTTCCCGCCCCTCTGTTTCCCTCCCCTCTGTTTCCCGCCTCTCTGTTTCAGCCCCTCTGTTTCTCGCCACCTGTTTCAGCCCCTCTGTTTCTCGCCCTCTGTTTCAGCCCGTCTGTTTCTGGCCCTCTGTTTCAGCCCCTCCGTTTCATCCCCTCTGTTTCAGCCCATCTGTTTCAGCCCCTCTGTATCTCACCCACTGTTTCAGCACATCTGTGTCAGCCCCTCTGTTTCAGCCCCTCTTTTTCAGCCCCTCTGTTTCAGCGCCTCTGTTTCAGCCCCTCTGTTTCAGCCCCTCTGATTCAGCCATTCTGTTTCAGCTTCTCTGTTTCAGCCCCTCTTTTTCAGCCACTCTGTTTCAGCGCCTCTGTTTCAGCCCCTCTGTTCCTCGCCCTCTGTTTCAGCCCCTCTGTTTCTCGCCCTCTGTTTCAGCACCTCTGTTTCAGCCTCTCTGTTTCTCGCCCTCTGTTTCAGCCCCTCTGTTTCTCGCCCTCTGTTTCAGCCCCGCTGATTCAGCCCCTCTGTTTCAGCACCTCTGAATCAGCCCCTCTGATTCAGCCCCTCTGTTTCAGCCCCTCTGTTTCAGCCCCTCTGTTTCAGCCCCTCTGTTTCTCGCCCTCTGTTTCAGCCCCTCTTTTTCAGCCCCTCTGTTTCAGCCCCTCTGTTTCAGCCCCTCTGTTCCTCGCCCTCTGTTTCAGCCCCTCTGTTTCTCGCCGTCTGTTTCAGCCCCTCTGTTTCAGCCCCTCTTTTTCAGCCCCTCTGTTTCAGCCCCTCTGTTTCAGCCCCTCTGTTCCTCGCCCTCTGTTTCAGCCCCTCTGTTTCTCGCCCTCTGTTTCAGCCCCTCTGTTTCTCGTCCTCTGTTTCAGCCCCTCTGTTTCTCGCCCTCTGTTTCAGCCCCGCTGATTCAGCCCCTCTGTTTCAGCACCTCTGAATCAGCCCCTCTGATTCAGCCCCTCTGTTTCAGCCCCTCTGTTTCAGCCCCTCTGTTTCAGCCCCTCTGTTTCTCGCCCTCTCTTTCAGCCCCTCTGTTTCTCGCCCTCTGTTTCAGCCCCTCTGGTTCTCGCCCTCTGTTTCAGCCCCTCTGTTTCAGCCCCTCTGTTTCAGTCCCTCTGTTTCAGCCCCTCTGTTTCTCGCCCTCTGTTTCAGCCCCTCTGTTTCTCACCCTCTGTTTCAGCCCCTCTGTTTCTCGCCCTCTGTTTCAGCCCCTCTGTTTCAGCCCCTCTGTTTCAGCCCCTCTGTGTCAGCCCCTCTGTTTCTCGCCCTCTGTTTCAGCCCCTCTTTTTCAGCCCCTCTGTTTCAGCCCCGCTGATTCAGCCCCTCTGTTTCAGCCCCTCTGAATCAGCCCCTCAGATTCAGCCCCTCTGTATCAGCCCCTCTGTTTCAGCCCCACTGTTTCAGCCCCTCTGTTTCTCGCCCTCTGTTTCAGCCCCTCTGCTTCAGCCCCTCTGTTTCAGCCACTCTGTTTCTCGCCCTCTGTTTCAGCCGCTCTTTTTCAGCCCTTCTGTTTCAGCCCTCTGTTTCAGCCCCTCTGTTCCTCACCCTCTGTTTCAGCCCCTCTGTTTCTCGCCCTCTGCTTCTCGCCCTCTGTTTCAGCCCCTCTGTTTCAGCCCCTCTGATTCAGCCCCTCTGATTCAGCCCCTCTGTTTCTCGCCCTCTGTTTCAGCCCCTCTGTTTCTCACCCTTTGTTTCAGTCCCTCTGATTCAGCCCCTCTGATTCAGCCCCTCTGTTTCTCGCCCTCTGTTTCAGCCCCTCTGTTTCTCAACCTCTGTTTCAGCCCGTCTGTTTCAACCCCTCTGTTTCCCGCCCTCTGATTCAGCCCTCTGATTCAGCCCCTCTGTTTCAGCCCCTCTGATTCAGCCCCTCTGTTTCCCGCACCTCTGTTTCCCGCCCCTCTGTTTCCCGCCCTTCTGTTTCAGCCCCTCTGTTTCTCGCCCCCTGTTTCAGCCCCTCTGTTTCTCGCCCTCAGTTTCAGCACCTCTGCTTCTCGCCCTCTGTTTCAGCCCCTCTGTTTCAGCCCGTCTGTTTCAGCCCCTCTGATTCGCCCCTCTGTATCTCGCCCACTGTTTCAGCCCCTCTGTTTCAGCACCTCTTTTTCAGCCCCTCTGTTTCAGCCCCTCTGTTACAGCCCCTCTGTTTCTCGCCGTCTGTTTCAGCCACTCTGTTTCTCGCCCTCTGTTTCAGCCCCTCTGTTTCAGCCCCTCTGTTTCAGCCCCTCTGTTTCTCGCCCTCTGTTTCAGCCCCTCTTTTTCAGCCCCTCTGTTTCAGCCCCTCTGTTTCAGCCCCTCTGTTTCTCGCCCTCTGTTTCAGCCCCTCTTTTTCAACCCCTCTTTTTCAGCCCCTCTGTTTCAGCCCCTCTGTTCCTCGCCCTCTGTTTCAGCCCCTCTGTTTCTCGCCCTCTGTTTCAGCCCCCCTGTTTCAGCCTCTCTGTTTCTCGCACTCTGTTTCAGCCCCTCTGTTTCTCGCCCTCTGATTCAGCCCCTCTATTTCAGCCCCTCTGTTTCAGCCCCTCTGTTTCAGCCCCTCTGTTCCTCGCCCTCTGTTTCAGCCGCTCTGTTTCTCGCCCTGTTTCAGCCCCTCTGTTTCAGCCTCTCTGTTTCTCGCCCTCTGTTTCAGCCCCTCTGATTCAGTCCCTCTGATTCAGCCCCTCTGTTTCTTGCCCTCTGTTTCAGCCCTGCTGATTCAGCCCATCTGTTTCAGCTCCTCTGAATCAGCCCCTCTGATTCAGCCCCTCGGTTTCAGCCCCTCTGTTTCAGCCCCTCTCTTTCAGCCCCTCTGTTTCAGCCCCTCTGTTTCTCGCCCTCTTTTGCAGCCCCTCTGTTTCAGCCCCTCTGTTTCTCGCCCTCTGTTTCAGCCCCTCTTTTTCAGCCCCTCTGTTTCAGCCCCTCTGTTTCAGCCCCTCTGTTCCTCGCCCTCTGTTTCAGCCCCTCTGTTTCTCGCCGTCTGTTTCAGCCCCTCTGTTTCAGCCTCTCTGTTTCTCGCCCTCTGTTTCAGCCCCTCTGTTTCTCGCCCTCTGTTTCAGCCCCTCTGTTTCAGCACCTCTGAATCAGCCCCTCTGATTCAGCCCCTCTGTTTCAGCCCCTCTGTTTCAGCCCCTCTGTTTCAGCCCCTCTGTTTCTCGCCCTCTGTTTCAGCCCCTATGTTTCTCGCCCTCTGTTTCAGCCCCTCTGGTTCTCCCGCTCTTTTTCAGCCCCTCTGTTTCAGCCCCTCTGTTTCAGTCCCTCTGTTTCAGCCCCTCTGTTTCTCGCCCTCTGTTTCAGCTCCTCTGTTTCTCGCCGTCTGTTTCAGCCCCTCTGTTTATCGCCCTCTTTTTCAGCCCTTCTGTTTCAGCCCCTCTGTTTCAGCCCCTCTGTGTCAGACCCTCTGTTTCTCGCACTCTGTTTCAGCCCCTCTTTTTCAGCCCCTCTGTTTCTCGCCCTCTGTTTCTGCGCCTCTGTTTCTCGCCCTCTGTTTCAGCCCCTCTGTTTCTCGCCCTCTGTTTCAGCCCCGCTGATTCAGCCCCTCTGTTTCAGCCCCTCTGAATCAGCCCCTCTGATTCAGCCCCTCTGTTTCAGCCCCTCTGTTTCAGCCCCACTGTTTCAGCCCCTGTGTTTCTCACCCTCTGTTTCAGCCCCTCTGATTCAGCCCCTCTGTTTCTCACCCTCTGTTTCAGCACCTCTGATTCAGCCCATCTGTTTCAGCGACTCTGTTTCAGCCCCTCTGATTCAGCCCCTCTGATTCAGCCCCTCTGTTTCTCGCCCTCTGTTTCAGCCCCTCTGTTTCTCACCCTCTGTTTCAGCCCCTCTCTTTCAGCCCCTCTGTTTCAGCCCCTCTGTTTCTCGCCCTCTGATTCAGCCCCTCTGATTCAGCCCCTCTGTTTCAGCCCCTCTGATTCAGCCCCTCTGTTTCCCGCCCCTCTGTTTCCCTCCCCTCTGTTTCCCGCCTCTCTGTTTCAGCCCCTCTGTTTCTCGCCACCTGTTTCAGCCCCTCTGTTTCTCGCCCTCTGTTTCAGCCCGTCTGTTTCTCGCCCTCTGTTTCAGCCCCTCCGTTTCAGCCCCTCTGTTTCAGCCCATCTGTTTCAGCACCTCTGTATCTCACCCACTGTTTCAGCCCATCTGTTTCAGCCCCTCTGTTTCAGCCCCTCTGTTTCAGCCCCTCTGTTACAGCCCCTCTGTTTCTCGCCCTCTGTTTCAGCCCCTCTGTCTCAGCCCCTCTTTTTCAGCCCCTCTTTTTCAGCCCCTCTGTATCAGCCCCTCTGTTTCAGCCCCACTGTTTCAGCCCCTCTGTTTCTCGCCCTCTGTTTAAGCCCCTCTGTTTCTCGCACTCTGTTTCTGCCCCCCTGTTTCTCGCCCTCTGTTTCAGCCCCTCTGTTTCTCGCCCTCTGCTTCAGCCCCGCTTATTCAGCCCCTCTGTTTCAGCCCCTGTGTATCAGCCCCTCTGATTCAGCCCCTCTGTTTCTCGCCCTCTGTTTCAGCCCCTCTGTTTCTTGCCCTCTGTTTCAGCCCCTCTGTTTCTCGCCCTCTGTTTCAGCCCCTCTGATTCAGCCCCTCTATTTCAGCCACTCTGTTTCAGCCCCTCTGATTCAGCCCCTCTGATTCAGCCCCTCTGTTTCTCGCCCTCTGTTTCAGCCCCTCTGTTTCTCACCCTCTGTTTCAGCCCCTCTGATTCAGCCCCTCTGTTTCTCACCCTCTGTTTCAGCCCCTCTGATTCAGCCCCTCTGTTTCTTGCCCTCTGTTTCAGCCCCTCTGTTTCTCACCCTCTGTTTCAGCCCCTCTGATTCAGCCCCTCTGTTTCTCACCCTCTGTTTCAGCCCCTCTGATTCAGCCCCTCTGTTTCTCGCCCTCTGTTTCAGCCCCTCTGTTTCTCAACCTCTGTTTCAGCCCCTCTGTTTCAGCCCCTCTGTTTCAACCCCTCTGTTTCTCGCCCTCTGATTCAGCCCTCTGATTCAGGCCCTCTGTTTCAGCCCCTCTGTTTCAGCCCCTCTGTTTCAGCCCCTCTGTTTCTCGCCCTCTGTTTCAGCCACTCTGTTTCTCGCCCTCTGTTTCTCGCCCTCTGTTTCAGCCCATCTGTTTCTCGCCCTCTGTTGCAGCTCCTCTGATTCAGCCCCTCTGTATCAGCCCCTCTGTTTCAGCCTCTCTGATTCAGCCCCTCTGATTCAGCCCCTCTGTTCCTCGCCCTCTGTTTCAGCACCTCTGTTTCTCGCCCTCTGTTTCAGCCCCGCTGATTCAGCCCCTCTGTTTCAGCCCCTCTGTATCAGGCCCTCTGATTCAGCCCCTCTGTTTCAGCCCCTCTGTTTCAGCCCCGCTGTTTCTCGCCCTGTTTCAGCCCCTCTGTTTCTTGCCCTTGTTTCAGCCCCACTGTTTCTCGATCTCTGTTTCAGCCCCTCTGATTCAGCCCCTCTGTTTCTCACCCTCTGTTTCTCGCCCTCTGTTTCAGCCCCTCTGTTTCTCGCCCTCTGTTGCAGCTCCTCTGATTCAGCCCCTCTGTATCAGCCCCTCTGTTTCAGCCTCTCTGATTCAGCCCCTCTGATTCAGCCCCTCTGTTCCTCGCCCTCTGTTTCAGCACCTCTGTTTCTCGCCCTCTGTTTCAGCCCCGCTGATTCAGCCCCTCTGTTTCAGCCCCTCTGTTTCAGCCCCTCTGATTCAGCCCCTCTGTTTCCCGCCCCTCTGTTTCCCTCCCCTCTGTTTCCCGCCTCTCTGTTTCAGCCCCTCTGTTTCTCGCCACCTGTTTCAGCCCCTCTGTTTCTCGCCCTCTGTTTCAGCCCGTCTGTTTCTGGCCCTCTGTTTCAGCCCCTCCGTTTCATCCCCTCTGTTTCAGCCCATCTGTTTCAGCCCCTCTGTATCTCACCCACTGTTTCAGCACATCTGTGTCAGCCCCTCTGTTTCAGCCCCTCTTTTTCAGCCCCTCTGTTTCAGCGCCTCTGTTTCAGCCCCTCTGTTTCAGCCCCTCTGATTCAGCCATTCTGTTTCAGCTTCTCTGTTTCAGCCCCTCTTTTTCAGCCACTCTGTTTCAGCGCCTCTGTTTCAGCCCCTCTGTTCCTCGCCCTCTGTTTCAGCCCCTCTGTTTCTCGCCCTCTGTTTCAGCACCTCTGTTTCAGCCTCTCTGTTTCTCGCCCTCTGTTTCAGCCCCTCTGTTTCTCGCCCTCTGTTTCAGCCCCGCTGATTCAGCCCCTCTGTTTCAGCACCTCTGAATCAGCCCCTCTGATTCAGCCCCTCTGTTTCAGCCCCTCTGTTTCAGCCCCTCTGTTTCAGCCCCTCTGTTTCTCGCCCTCTGTTTCAGCCCCTCTTTTTCAGCCCCTCTGTTTCAGCCCCTCTGTTTCAGCCCCTCTGTTCCTCGCCCTCTGTTTCAGCCCCTCTGTTTCTCGCCGTCTGTTTCAGCCCCTCTGTTTCAGCCCCTCTTTTTCAGCCCCTCTGTTTCAGCCCCTCTGTTTCAGCCCCTCTGTTCCTCGCCCTCTGTTTCAGCCCCTCTGTTTCTCGCCCTCTGTTTCAGCCCCTCTGTTTCTCGTCCTCTGTTTCAGCCCCTCTGTTTCTCGCCCTCTGTTTCAGCCCCGCTGATTCAGCCCCTCTGTTTCAGCACCTCTGAATCAGCCCCTCTGATTCAGCCCCTCTGTTTCAGCCCCTCTGTTTCAGCCCCTCTGTTTCAGCCCCTCTGTTTCTCGCCCTCTCTTTCAGCCCCTCTGTTTCTCGCCCTCTGTTTCAGCCCCTCTGGTTCTCGCCCTCTGTTTCAGCCCCTCTGTTTCAGCCCCTCTGTTTCAGTCCCTCTGTTTCAGCCCCTCTGTTTCTCGCCCTCTGTTTCAGCCCCTCTGTTTCTCACCCTCTGTTTCAGCCCCTCTGTTTCTCGCCCTCTGTTTCAGCCCCTCTGTTTCAGCCCCTCTGTTTCAGCCCCTCTGTGTCAGCCCCTCTGTTTCTCGCCCTCTGTTTCAGCCCCTCTTTTTCAGCCCCTCTGTTTCAGCCCCGCTGATTCAGCCCCTCTGTTTCAGCCCCTCTGAATCAGCCCCTCAGATTCAGCCCCTCTGTATCAGCCCCTCTGTTTCAGCCCCACTGTTTCAGCCCCTCTGTTTCTCGCCCTCTGTTTCAGCCCCTCTGCTTCAGCCCCTCTGTTTCAGCCACTCTGTTTCTCGCCCTCTGTTTCAGCCGCTCTTTTTCAGCCCTTCTGTTTCAGCCCTCTGTTTCAGCCCCTCTGTTCCTCACCCTCTGTTTCAGCCCCTCTGTTTCTCGCCCTCTGCTTCTCGCCCTCTGTTTCAGCCCCTCTGTTTCAGCCCCGCTGATTCAGCCCCTCTGTTTCAGCCCCTGTGTATCAGCCCCTCTGATTCAGCCCCTCTGTTTCAGCCCCTCTGTTTCAGCCCCTCTGTTTCAGCCCCTCTGTTTCTCGCCCTCTGTTTCTGCCCCTCTGTTTCTTGCCCTCTGTTTCAGCCCCTCTGTTTCTCGCCCTCTGTTTCAGCCCCTCTGATTCAGCCCCTCTGTTTCAGCCCCTCTGATTCAGCCCCTCTGTTTCAGCCCCTCTGATTCAGCCCCTCTGATTCAGCCCCTCTGATTCAGCCCCTCTGTTTCTCGCCCTATGTTTCAGCCCCTCTGTTTCAGCCCATCTGTTTCAGCCCCTCTGTTTCTCACCCTCTGTTTTAGCCCCTCTGATTCAGCCCCTCTGAATCAGCCCCTCTGATTCAGCCCCTCTGATTCAGCCCCTCTGTTTCCCGCCCCCTGTTTCCCGCCCCTCTGTTTCCCGCCCCGCTGTTTCAGCCCCTCTGTTTCACGCCCCGTATTTCAGCCACTCTGTTTCTCGCCCTCTGTTTCAGCCGCTCTGTTTCTCGCCCTCTGTTTCAGCCCCTCTGTTTCAGCACCTCTGTTTCAGTCCCTCTGTTTCTCGCCCTCTGTTTCTAGTCCTCTGTTTAAGCCCCTCTGTTTCTCGCCCTCTGTTTCATCCCTTCTGTTTCAGCACCTCTGTTTCTCGCCCTCTGTTTCTCGCCCTCTGTTTCAGCCCCTCTGTTTCTCGCCCTCTGTTTCAGCCCCTCTGTTTCAGCCCCTCTGTTTCAGCCCCTCTGTTTCTAGCGCTCTGTTTCAGCCCCTCTGTTTCCCGCCCTCTGTTTCAGCCCCTCTGTTTCTCGCCCTCTGTTTCAGCCCCTCTGATTCAGCCCCTCTGTGTCAGCCCCTCCGTTTCTCGCCGTCTGTTTCTCACCCTCTGTTTCTCGCCCTCTGTTTCAGCCCCTCTGTTTTTCGCCATCTGTTTCAGCCCCTCTGTTTCTCGCCCTCTGTTTCAGGCTCTCTGTTTCAGCCGGCCTGTTTCAGCCACTCTGTTTCAGGCCCTCTGTTTCTCGCCCTCTGTTTCAGCCCCTGTGTTTCAGCCCCTCTGTTTCTCGCCCTCTGTTTCAGCCCCTCTGTTTCTCGCCCTGTGTTTCAGCCCCTCTGATTCAGCCCCTCTGATTCAGCCCCTCTGTTTCTCGCCCTCTGTTTCAGCCCCGCTGTTTCAGCCCCTCTGTTTCTCACCCTCTGTTTCAGCTCCATGATTCAGCCCCTCTGATTCAGCCCCTCTGATTTAGCCCCTCTGATTCAGCCCCTCTGTTTCCCGCCCCTCTGTTTCCCGCCGCTCTGTTTCCCGCCCCACTGTTTCAGCCCCTCTGTTTCACGCCCGGTGTTTCAGCCCCTCTGTTTCTCGCCCTCTGTTTCAGCCCCTCTGTTTCTCGCCCTCTGTTTCAGACCCTCTGTTTCTCGCTCTCTGTTTCAGAACATCTGTTTCAGCCCCTCTGTTTCTCGCCCTCTGTTTCAGCCCCTCTGTTTCTCGCCCTCTGTTTCAGCCCCTCTGATTCAGCCCCTCTGTTTCCGCCCTTCTGATTCAGCCCCTCTGTTTCAGCCCCTCTGTTTCAGCCCATCTGTTTCAGCCCCTCTGTTTCTCGCCCTCTGTTTCTCACCCTCTGTTTCTCGCCCTCTGTTTCAGCCCCTCTGTTTCTCGCCCTCTGTTTCAGCCCGTCTGTTACAGCCCCTCTGTTTCTCGCCCTCTGTTTCAGCCCCTCTGTTTCTCGCCCTCTGTTTCAGCCCCTCTGTTTCTCGCCCTCTGTTTCAGCCCCTCTGATTCAGCCCCTCTGTTTCAGCCCTTCTGATTCAGCCCCTCTGATTCAGACCCTCTGTTTCAGCCCTTCTGATTCAGCCCCTCTGTTTCAGCCACTCTGTTTCAGCCCCTCTGTTTCAGCCCCTCTGTTACAGCCCCTCTGTTTCTCGCCCTCTGTTTCAGCCCCTCTGTTCCACGCCCTCTGTTTCAGCCCCTCTGTTTCTCGCCGTCTGTTTCAGCCCCTCTGTTTCTCGCCCTCTGTTTCAGCCCCTCTGTTTCTCGCACTCTGTTGCAGCCCCGCTGATTCAGCCCCTCTGTTTCAGCACCTCTGAATCAGCCCCTCTTTTTCAGCCCCTCTGTTTCAGCCCCTCTGATTCAGCCCCTCTGTTTCTCGCCCTCTGTTTCAGCCGCTCTCTTTCTCGCCCTCTGTTTCAGCCACTCTGTTTCAGTCCCTCTGTTTCAGCCCCTCTGTATCTCGCCCACTGTTTCAGCCCCTCTGTTTCTCGCCCTCTGATTCAGCCCCTCTGTTTCTGCTCCTCTGAATCAGCCCCTCTGATTCAGCCCGTCTGTTTCAGCCCCTCTGTTTCAGCCCCTCTTTTTCAGCCCCTCTGTTTCAGTGCCTCTGTTTCTTGCCCTCTGTTTCAGCCCCTCTGTTTCAGCCCCTCTGTTTCAGTGCCTCTGTTTCAGCCCCTCTGTTCCTCGCCCTCTGTTTTAGCCCCTCTGTTTCTCGCCCTCTGTTTCAGTCCCTCTTTTTCAGCCCCTCTGTATCTCGCCCACTGTTTTAGCCCCTCTGTTTCAGCCCCTCTGTTTCTCGCCCTCTGTTTCAGCCCCTCTGTTTCTCGCCCTCTGTTTCAGCCCCTCTGTTTCAGCAGCTCTGTTTCAGCCCCTCTGGGTCAGCCCCTCTGTTTCTCGCCCTCTGTTTCTGCCCCTCTTTTTCAGCCCATCTGTTTCTCGCCCTCTGTTTCTGCGCCTCTGTTTCTCGCCCTCTCTTTCAGCCCCTCTGTTTCTCGCCCTCTGTTTCAGCCCCGCTGATTCAGCCCCTCTGTTTCAGCCCCTCTGAATCAGCCCCTCTGATTCAGCCCCTCTGTTTCAGCCGCTCTGTTTCAGCCCCACATTTTCAGCCCCTCTGTTTCTCGCCCTCTGTTTCAGCCCCTCTGTTTCCCGCCATCTGTTTCAGCCCCTCTGTTTCTCGCCCTCTGTTTCAGCCCCTCTGATTCAGCCCCTCTGTTTCAGCCCCTCTGATTCAGCCCCTCTGATTCAGCCCCTCTGATTCAGCCCCTCTGTTTCTCGCCCTATGTTTCAGCCCCTCTGTTTCAGCCCATCTGTTTCAGCCCCTCTGTTTCTCACCCTCTGTTTTAGCCCCTCTGATTCAGCCCCTCTGAATCAGCCCCTCTGATTCAGCCCCTCTGTTTCCCGCCCCCTATTTCCCGCCCCTCTGTTTCCCGCCCCGCTGTTTCAGCCCCTCTGTTTCACGCCCCGTATTTCAGCCACTCTGTTTCTCGCCCTCTGTTTCAGCCCCTCTGTTTCTCGCCCTCTGTTTCACCCCCTCTGTTTCAGCCCCTCTGTTTCAGTCCCTCTGTTTCTCGCCCTCTGTTTCTAGTCCTCTGTTTAAGCCCCTCTGTTTCTCGCCCTCTGTTTCAGCCCTTCTGTTTCAGCCCCTCTGTTTCTCGCCCTCTGTTTCAGCCCCTCTGTTTCTCGCCCTCTGTTTCAGCCCCTCTGTTTCTCGCCCTCTGTTTCAGCCCCTCTGTTTCAGCCCCTCTGTTTCTAGCGCTTTGTTTCAGCCCCTCTGTTTCTCGCCCTCTGTTTCAGCCCCTCTGTTTCTCGCCCTCTGTTTCAGCCCCTCTGTTTCTTGCCCTCTGTTTCAGCCCCACTGTTTCTCGCCCTCTGTTTCAGCCCCTCTGATTCAGCCCCTCTATTTCAGCCCCTCTGTTTCAGCCCCTCTGATTCAGCCCCTCTGATTCAGCCCCTCTGTTTCTCGCCCTCTGTTTCGCCCCTCTGTTTCTCACCCTCTGTTTCAGCCCCTCTGATTCAGCCCCTCTGTTTCTCACCCTCTGTTTCAGCCCCTCTGATTCAGCCCCTCTGATTCAGCCCCTCTGTTTCTCGCCCCCTGTTTCAGCCCCTCTGTTTCTGACCCTCTGTTACCCGCCCCTCTGTTTCAGCCCCTCTGTTTCACGCCCCGTATTTCAGCCACTCTGTTTCTCGCCCTCTGTTTCAGCCCCTCTGTTTCTCGCCCTCTGTTTCAGCCCTGCTGATTCAGCCCCTCTGTTTCAGCACCTCTGTTTCAGCCCCTCTGTTTCAGCCCCTCTTTTTCTCGCCCTCTGTTTCAGCCCCTCTGTTTCTCGCCCTCTGTTTCAGCCCCTCTGTTTCTCGCCCTCTTTTTCAACCCCTCTGTTTCAGCCCCTCTGTTCCTCGCCCTTTGTTTTAGCCCCTCTGTTTCTCGCCCTCTGTTTCAGCCCCTCTGTTTCAGCCCCTCTGTTTCTCGCCCTCTGTTTCAGCCCCTCTGTTTCTCGCCCTCTGTTTCAGCCCCGCTGATTCAGCCCCTCTGTTTCAGCACCTCTGAATCAGCCCCTCTTTTTCAGCCCCTCTGTTTCAGCCCCTCTGTTTCAGCCCCTCTGTTTCTCGCCCTCTGTTTCAGCCCCTCTCTTTCTCGCCCTCTGTTTCAGCCCCTCTGTTTCAGTCCCTCTGTTTCAGCCCCTCTGTATCTCGCCCACTGTTTCAGCCCCTCTGTTTCTCGCCCTCTGATTCAGCCCCTCTGTTTCAGCTCCTCTGAATCAGCCCCTCTGATTCAGCCCGTCTGTTTCAGCCCCTCTGTTTCAGCCCCTCTTTTTCAGCCCCTCTGTTTCAGTGCCTCTGTTTCAGCCCCTCTGTTCCTCGCCCTCTGTTTTAGCCCCTTTGTTTCTCGTCCTCTGTTTCAGTCCCTCTGTTTCAGCCCCTCTGTATCTCGCCCACTGTTTTCGCCCCTCTGTTTCAGCCCCTCTGTTTCTCGCCCTCTGTTTCAGCCCCTCTGTTTCTCGCCCTCTGTTTCAGCCCCTCTGTTTCAGCAGCTCTGTTTCATCCCCTCTGGGTCAGCCCCTCTGTTTCTCGCCCTCTGTTTCTGCCCCTCTTTTTCAGCCCATCTGTTTCTCGACCTCTGTTTCTGCGCCTCTGTTTCTCGCCCTCTGTTTCAGCCCCTCTGTTTCTCGCCCTCTGTTTCAGCCCCGCTGATTCAGCCCCTCTGTTTCAGCCCCTCTGAATCAGCCCCTCTGATTCAGCCCCTCTGTTTCAGCCGCTCTGTTTCAGCCCCACAGTCTCAGCCCCTCTGTTTCTCGCCATCTGTTTTAGCCCCTCTGTTTCCCGCCCTCTGTTTCAGCCCCTCTGTTTCTCGCCCTCTGTTTCAGCCCCTCTGATTCAGCCCCTCTGTTTCAGCCCCTCTGATTCAGCCCCTCTGATTCAGCCCCTCTGATTCAGCCCCTCTGTTTCTCGCCCTATGTTTCAGCCCCTCTGTTTCAGCCCATCTGTTTCAGCCCCTCTGTTTCTCACCCTCTGTTTTAGCCCCTCTGATTCAGCCCCTCTGAATCAGCCCCTCTGATTCAGCCCCTCTGATTCAGCCCCTCTGTTTCCCGCCCCCTGTTTCCCGCCTCTCTGTTTCCCGCCCCGCTGTTTCAGCCCCTCTGTTTCACGCCCCGTATTTCAGCCACTCTGTTTCTCGCCCTCTGTTTCAGCCGCTCTGTTTCTCGCCCTCTGTTTCAGCCCCTCTGTTTCAGCACCTCTGTTTCAGTCCCTCTGTTTCTCGCCCTCTGTTTCTAGTCCTCTGTTTAAGCCCCTCTGTTTCTCGCCCTCTGTTTCATCCCTTCTGTTTCAGCCCCTCTGTTTCTCGCCCTCTGTTTCAGCCCCTCTGTTTCTCGCCCTCTGTTTCAGCCCCTCTGTTTCTCGCCCTCTGTTTCAGCCCCTCTGTTTCAGCCCCTCTGTTTCAGCCCCTCTGTTTCTAGCGCTCTGTTTCAGCCCCTCTGTTTCCCGCCCTCTGTTTCAGCCCCTCTGTTTCTCGCCCTCTGTTTCAGCCCCTCTGATTCAGCCCCTCTGTGTCAGCCCCTTTGTTTCAGCCCCTCCGTTTCTCGCCGTCTGTTTCTCACCCTCTGTTTCTCGCCCTCTGTTTCAGCCCCTCTGTTTTTCGCCATCTGTTTCAGCCCCTCTGTTTCTCGCCCTCTGTTTCAGGCTCTCTGTTTCAGCCGGCCTGTTTCAGCCACTCTGTTTCAGGCCCTCTGTTTCTCGCCCTCTGTTTCAGCCCCTGTGTTTCAGCCCCTCTGTTTCTCGCCCTCTGTTTCAGCCCCTCTGTTTCTCGCCCTGTGTTTCAGCCCCTCTGATTCAGCCCCTCTGATTCAGCCCCTCTGTTTCTCGCCCTCTGTTTCAGCCCCGCTGTTTCAGCCCCTCTGTTTCTCACCCTCTGTTTCAGCTCCATGATTCAGCCCCTCTGATTCAGCCCCTCTGATTTAGCCCCTCTGATTCATCCCCTCTGTTTCCCGCCCCTCTGTTTCCCGCCGCTCTGTTTCCCGCCCCACTGTTTCAGCCCCTCTGTTTCACGACCGGTGTTTCAGCCCCTCTGTTTCTCGCCCTCTGTTTCAGCCCCTCTGTTTCTCGCCCTCTGTTTCAGACCCTCTGTTTCTCGCTCTCTGTTTCAGAACATCTGTTTCAGCCCCTCTGTTTCTCGCCCTCTGTTTCAGCCCCTCTGTTTCTCGCCCTCTGTTTCAGCCCCTCTGATTCAGCCCCTCTGTTTCAGCCCTTCTGATTCAGCCCCTCTGTTTCAGCCCCTCTGTTTCAGCCCATCTGTTTCAGCCCCTCTGTTTCTCGCCCTCTGTTTCTCACCCTCTGTTTCTCGCCCTCTGTTTCAGCCCCTCTGTTTCTCGCCCTCTGTTTCAGCCCCTCTGTTACAGCCCCTCTGTTTCTCGCCCTCTGTTTCAGCCCCTCTGTTTCTCGCCCTCTGTTTCAGCCCCTCTGTTTCTCGCCCTCTGTTTCAGCCCCTCTGATTCAGCCCCTCTGTTTCAGCCCTTCTGATTCAGCCCCTCTGTTTCAGCCCCTCTGATTCAGACCCTCTGTTTCAGCCCTTCTGATTCAGCCCCTCTGTTTCAGCCACTCTGTTTCAGCCCCTCTGTTTCAGCCTCTCTGTTACAGCCCCTCTGTTTCTCGCCCTCTGTTTCAGCCCCTCTGTTCCACGCCCTCTGTTTCAGCCCCTCTGTTTCTCGCCGTCTGTTTCAGCCCCTCTGTTTCTCGCCCTCTGTTTCAGCCCCTCTGTTTCTCGCACTCTGTTGCAGCCCCGCTGATTCAGCCCCTCTGTTTCAGCACCTCTGAATCAGCCCCTCTTTTTCAGCCCCTCTGTTTCAGCCCCTCTGATTCAGCCCCTCTGTTTCTCGCCCTCTGTTTCAGCCCCTCTCTTTCTCGCCCTCTGTTTCAGCCACTCTGTTTCAGTCCCTCTGTTTCAGCCCCTCTGTATCTCGCCCACTGTTTCAGCCCCTCTGTTTCTCGCCCTCTGATTCAGCCCCTCTGTTTCTGCTCCTCTGAATCAGCCCCTCTGATTCAGCCCGTCTGTTTCAGCCCCTCTGTTTCAGCCCCTCTTTTTCAGCCCCTCTGTTTCAGTGCCTCTGTTTCTGCCCTCTGTTTCAGCCCCTCTGTTTCAGCCCCTCTGTTTCAGTGCCTCTGTTTCAGCCCCTCTGTTCCTCGCCCTCTGTTTTAGCCCCTCTGTTTCTCGCCCTCTGTTTCAGTCCCTCTTTTTCAGCCCCTCTGTATCTCGCCCACTGTTTTAGCCCCTCTGTTTCAGCCCCTCTGTTTCTCGCCCTCTGTTTCAGCCCCTCTGTTTCTCGCCCTCTGTTTCAGCCCCTCTGTTTCAGCAGCTCTGTTTCAGCCCCTCTGGGTCAGCCCCTCTGTTTCTCGCCCTCTGTTTCTGCCCCTCTTTTTCAGCCCATCTGTTTCTCGCCCTCTGTTTCTGCGCCTCTGTTTCTCGCCCTCTCTTTCAGCCCCTCTGTTTCTCGCCCTCTGTTTCAGCCCCGCTGATTCAGCCCCTCTGTTTCAGCCCCTCTGAATCAGCCCCTCTGATTCAGCCCCTCTGTTTCAGCCGCTCTGTTTCAGCCCCACATTTTCAGCCCCTCTGTTTCTCGCCCTCTGTTTCAGCCCCTCTGTTTCCCGCCATCTGTTTCAGCCCCTCTGTTTCTCGCCCTCTGTTTCAGCCCCTCTGATTCAGCCCCTCTGTTTCAGCCCCTCTGATTCAGCCCCTCTGATTCAGCCCCTCTGATTCAGCCCCTCTGTTTCTCGCCCTATGTTTCAGCCCCTCTGTTTCAGCCCATCTGTTTCAGCCCCTCTGTTTCTCACCCTCTGTTTTAGCCCCTCTGATTCAGCCCCTCTGATTCAGCCCCTCTGAATCAGCCCCTCTGATTCAGCCCCTCTGTTTCCCGCCCCCTATTTCCCGCCCCTCTGTTTCCCGCCCCGCTGTTTCAGCCCCTCTGTTTCACGCCCCGTATTTCAGCCACTCTGTTTCTCGCCCTCTGTTTCAGCCCCTCTGTTTCTCGCCCTCTGTTTCAGCCCCTCTGTTTCAGCCCCTCTGTTTCAGTCCCTCTGTTTCTCGCCCTCTGTTTCTAGTCCTCTGTTTAAGCCCCTCTGTTTCTCGCCCTCTGTTTCAGCCCTTCTGTTTCAGCCCCTCTGTTTCTCGCCCTCTGTTTCAGCCCCTCTGTTTCTCGCCCTCTGTTTCAGCCCCTCTGTTTCTCGCCCTCTGTTTCAGCCCCTCTGTTTCAGCCCCTCTGTTTCAGCCCCTCTGTTTCTAGCGCTTTGTTTCAGCCCCTCTGTTTCTCGCCCTCTGTTTCAGCCCCTCTGTTTCTCGCCCTCTGTTTCAGCCCCTCTGATTCAGCCCCTCTGTGTCAGCCCCTTTGTTTCAGCCCCTCCGTTTCTCGCCCTCTGTTTCTCACCCTCTGTTTCTCGCCCTCTGTGTCAGCCCCTCTGTTTTTCGCCATCTGTTTCAGCCCCTCTGTTTCTCGCCCTCTGTTTCAGGCTCTCTGTTTCAGCCGGCCTGTTTCAGCCACTCTGTTTCCGGCCCTCTGTTTCTCGCCCTCTGTTTCAGCCCCTGTGTTTCAGCCCCTCTGTTTCTCGCCCTCTGTTTCAGCCCCTCTGTTTCTCGCCCTGTGTTTTAGCCCCTCTGATTCAGCCCCTCTGTTTCTCGCCCTCTGTTTCAGCCCCTCTGTTTCAGCCCCTCTGTTTCTCGCCCTCTGTTTCAGCCCCACATTTTCAGCCCCTCTGTTTCTCGCCCTCTGTTTCAGCCCCTCTGTTTCCCGCCATCTGTTTCAGCCCCTCTGTTTCTCGCCCTCTGTTTCAGCCCCTCTGATTCAGCCCCTCTGTTTCAGCCCCTCTGATTCAGCCCCTCTGATTCAGCCCCTCTGATTCAGCCCCTCTGTTTCTCGCCCTATGTTTCAGCCCCTCTGTTTCAGCCCATCTGTTTCAGCCCCTCTGTTTCTCACCCTCTGTTTTAGCCCCTCTGATTCAGCCCCTCTGATTCAGCCCCTCTGAATCAGCCCCTCTGATTCAGCCCCTCTGTTTCCCGCCCCCTATTTCCCGCCCCTCTGTTTCCCGCCCCGCTGTTTCAGCCCCTCTGTTTCACGCCCCGTATTTCAGCCACTCTGTTTCTCGCCCTCTGTTTCAGCCCCTCTGTTTCTCGCCCTCTGTTTCAGCCCCTCTGTTTCAGCCCCTCTGTTTCAGTCCCTCTGTTTCTCGCCCTCTGTTTCTAGTCCTCTGTTTAAGCCCCTCTGTTTCTCGCCCTCTGTTTCAGCCCTTCTGTTTCAGCCCCTCTGTTTCTCGCCCTCTGTTTCAGCCCCTCTGTTTCTCGCCCTCTGTTTCAGCCCCTCTGTTTCTCGCCCTCTGTTTCAGCCCCTCTGTTTCAGCCCCTCTGTTTCAGCCCCTCTGTTTCTAGCGCTTTGTTTCAGCCCCTCTGTTTCTCGCCCTCTGTTTCAGCCCCTCTGTTTCTCGCCCTCTGTTTCAGCCCCTCTGATTCAGCCCCTCTGTGTCAGCCCCTTTGTTTCAGCCCCTCCGTTTCTCGCCCTCTGTTTCTCACCCTCTGTTTCTCGCCCTCTGTGTCAGCCCCTCTGTTTTTCGCCATCTGTTTCAGCCCCTCTGTTTCTCGCCCTCTGTTTCAGGCTCTCTGTTTCAGCCGGCCTGTTTCAGCCACTCTGTTTCCGGCCCTCTGTTTCTCGCCCTCTGTTTCAGCCCCTGTGTTTCAGCCCCTCTGTTTCTCGCCCTCTGTTTCAGCCCCTCTGTTTCTCGCCCTGTGTTTTAGCCCCTCTGATTCAGCCCCTCTGATTCAGCCCCTCTGTTTCTCGCCCTCTGTTTCAGCCCCTCTGTTTCAGCCCCTCTGTTTCTCGCCCTCTGTTTCAGCCCCTGTGTTTCAGCCCCTCTGTTTCTCGCCCTCTGTTTCAGCCCCTCTGTTTCTCGCCCTGTGTTTTAGCCCCTCAGATTCAGCCCCTCAGATTCAGCCCCTCTGTTTCTCGCCCTCTGTTTCAGCCCCTCTGTTTCAGCCCCTCTGTTTCTCACCCTCTGTGTCAGCTCCATGATTCAGCCCCTCTGATTCAGCCCCTCTGTTTCCCGCCCCTCTGTTTCCCGCCCCTCTGTTTCAGCCCATCTGTTTCACGCCCGGTGTTTCAGCCCCTCTGTTTCTCGCCCTCTGTTTCAGCCCCTCTGTTTCTCGCCCTCTGTTTCAGACCCTCTGTTTCTCGCCCTCTGTTCCAGAACCTCTGTTTCAGCCCCTCTGTTTCTCGCCCTCTCTTTCAGCCCCTCTGTTTCTCGCCCTCTGTTTCAGCACCTCTGATTCAGCCCCTCTGTTTCAGCCCTTCTGATTCAGCCCCTCTGTTTCAGCCCCTCTGTTTCAGCCCATCTGTTTCAGCCCCTCTGTTTCTCGCCCTCTGTTTCTCACCTTCTGTTTCTCGCCCTCTGTTTCAGCCCCTCTGTTTCTCGCCCTCTGTTTCAGCCCCTCTGTTTCAGCCCCTCTGTTTCTCGCCCTCTGTTTCAGCCCCTCTGTTTCTCGCCCTCTGTTTCAGCCCCTCTGATTCAGCCCCTCTGTTTCAGCCCTTCTGATTCAGCCCCTCTGTTTCAGCCCCTCTGATTCAGACCCTCTGTTTCAGCCCTTCTGATTCAGCCCCTCTGTTTCAGCCACTCTGTTTCAGCCCCTCTGTTTCAGCCCCTCTGTTACAGCCCCTCTGTTTCTCGCCCTCTGTTTCAGCCCCTCTGTTCCTCGCCCTCTGTTTCAGCCCCTCTGTTTCTCGCTCTCTGTTTCTCGCCCTCTGTTTCAGCCCCTCTGTTTCTCGCCCTCTGTTTCTGCCCCTCTGTTTCTCGCCCTCTGTTTCAGCCCCTCTGTTTCTCGCCCTCTGTTTCAGCCCCTCTGTTTCTCGCCCTCTGTTTCAGCCCCTCTGATTCAGCCCCTCTGTTTCAGCCCTTCTGATTCAGCCCCTCTGTTTCAGCCCCTCTGATTCAGACCCTCTGTTTCAGCCCTTCTGATTCAGCCCCTCTGTTTCAGCCACTCTGTTTCAGCCCCTCTGTTTCAGCCCCTCTGTTACAGCCCCTCTGTTTCTCGCCCTCTGTTTCAGCCCCTCTGTTCCTCGCCCTCTGTTTCAGCCCCTCTGTTTCTCGCTCTCTGTTTCTCGCCCTCTGTTTCAGCCCCTCTGTTTCTCGCCCTCTGTTTCTGCCCCTCTGTTTCTCGCCCTCTGTTTCAGCCCCTCTGTTTCTCGCCCGCTGTTTCAGCCCCGCTGATTCAGCCCCTCTGTTTCAGCCCATCTCTATCAGCCCCTCTGATTCAGCCCCTCTGTTTCAGCCCCTCTGATTCAGCCCCTCTGTTTCTCGCCCTCTGTTTCAGCCCCTCTGTTTTTCGCCCTCTTTTTCAGCCCCACTGTTTCTCGCCCTCTGTTTCAGCCCCTCTGATTAAGCCCCTCTGTTTCAGCCCCTCTTTTTCAGCCCCTCTGATTCAGCCCCTCTGATTCAGCACCTCGGTTTCTCGCCCTCTGTATCAGCCCCTCTGTTTCTCACACTCTGTTTCAGCCCCTCTGATTCAGCCCCTCTGGTTCTGCCCCTCTGTTTCAGCCCTTCTGATTCAGCCCCTCTGATTCAGCCCCTCTGTTTCTCGCCATTTGTATCAGCCCCTCTGTTTCTCACCCTCTGTTTCAGCCCCTCTGTTTCAGCCCCTCGGTTTCTCGCCCTCTGATTCAGCCCCTCTGATTCAGCCCCTCTGTTTCAGCCCCTCTGATTCAGCCCCTCTGTTTCTCGCACCCTGTTTCAGCCCCTCTGTTTCTCGCCCTCTGTTTCAGCACCTCCGTTTCAGCCCCTCTGTTTCAGCCCCTCTGTTTCAGCCCCTCTGTTTCTCGCCCTCTGTTTCAGCCCCTCTGTTTCTCGCCCTCTGTTTCAGCCCCTCTGTTCCTCGCCCTCTGTTTCAGCCCCTCTGTTTCTCGCCGTCTGTTTCAGCCCCTCTGTTTCTCGCCCTCTGTTTCAGCACCTCCGTTTCAGCCCCTCTGTTTCAGCCCCTCTGTTTCAGCCCCTCTGTTTCTCGCCCTCTGTTTCAGCCCCTCTGTTTCTCGCCCTCTGTTTCAGCCCCTCTGTTCCTCGCCCTCTGTTTCAGCCCCTCTGTTTCTCGCCGTCTGTTTCAGCCCCTCTGTTTCTCGCCCTCTGTTTCAGCCCCTCTGTTTCTCGCACTCTGTTTCAGCCCCGCTGATTCAGCCCCTCTGTTTCAGCACCTCTGAATCAGCCCCTCTTTTTCAGCCCCTCTGTTTCAGCCCCTCTGATTCAGCCCCTCTGTTTCTCGCCCTCTGTTTCAGCCCCTCTCTTTCTCGCCCTCTGTTTCAGCCCCTCTGTATCTCGCCCACTGTTTCAGCCCCTCTGTTTCTCGCCCTCTGATTCAGCCCCTCTGTTTCAGCTCCTCTGAATCAGCCCCTCTGATTCAGCCCGTCTGTTTCAGCCCCTCTGTTTCAGCCCCTCTTTTTCAGCCCCTCTGTTTCAGTGCCTCTGTTTCAGCCCCTCTGTTCCTCGCCCTCTGTTTTAGCCCCTCTGTTTCTCGCCCTCTGTTTCAGTCCCTCTGTTTCAGCCCCTCTGTATCTCGCCCACTGTTTTAGCCCTTCTGTTTCAGCCCCTCTGTTTCTCGCCCTCTGTTTCAGCCTCTCTGTTTCTCGCCCTCTGTTTCAGCCCCTCTGTTTCAGCAGCTCTGTTTCAGCCCCTCTGGGTCAGCCCCTCTGTATCTCGCCCACTGTTTTAGCCCCTCTGTTTCAGCCCCTCTGTTTCTCGCCCTCTGTTTCAGCCCCTCTGTTTCTCGCCCTCTGTTTCAGCCCCTCTGTTTCAGCAGCTCTGTTTCATCCCCTCTGGGTCAGCCCCTCTGTTTCTCGCCCTCTGTTTCTGCCCCTCTTTTTCAGCCCATCTGTTTCTCGACCTCTGTTTCTGCGCCTCTGTTTCTCGCCCTCTGTTTCAGCCCCTCTGTTTCTCGCCCTCTGTTTCAGCCCCGCTGATTCAGCCCCTCTGTTTCAGCCCCTCTGAATCAGCCCCTCTGATTCAGCCCCTCTGTTTCAGCCGCTCTGTTTCAGCCCCACAGTCTCAGCCCCTCTGTTTCTCGCCATCTGTTTTAGCCCCTCTGTTTCCCGCCCTCTGTTTCAGCCCCTCTGTTTCTCGCCCTCTGTTTCAGCCCCTCTGATTCAGCCCCTCTGTTTCAGCCCCTCTGATTCAGCCCCTCTGATTCAGCCCCTCTGATTCAGCCCCTCTGTTTCTCGCCCTATGTTTCAGCCCCTCTGTTTCAGCCCATCTGTTTCAGCCCCTCTGTTTCTCACCCTCTGTTTTAGCCCCTCTGATTCAGCCCCTCTGAATCAGCCCCTCTGATTCAGCCCCTCTGATTCAGCCCCTCTGTTTCCCGCCCCCTGTTTCCCGCCCCTCTGTTTCCCGCCCCGCTGTTTCAGCCCCTCTGTTTCACGCCCCGTATTTCAGCCACTCTGTTTCTCGCCCTCTGTTTCAGCCGCTCTGTTTCTCGCCCTCTGTTTCAGCCCCTCTGTTTCAGCACCTCTGTTTCAGTCCCTCTGTTTCTCGCCCTCTGTTTCTAGTCCTCTGTTTAAGCCCCTCTGTTTCTCGCCCTCTGTTTCATCCCTTCTGTTTCAGCCGCTCTGTTTCTCGCCCTCTGTTTCAGCCCCTCTGTTTCTCGCCCTCTGTTTCAGCCCCTCTGTTTCTCGCCCTCTGTTTCAGCCCCTCTGTTTCAGCCCCTCTGTTTCAGCCCCTCTGTTTCTAGCGCTCTGTTTCAGCCCCTCTGTTTCCCGCCCTCTGTTTCAGCCCCTCTGTTTCTCGCCCTCTGTTTCAGCCCCTCTGATTCAGCCCCTCTGTGTCAGCCCCTTTGTTTCAGCCCCTCCGTTTCTCGCCGTCTGTTTCTCACCCTCTGTTTCTCGCCCTCTGTTTCAGCCCCTCTGTTTTTCGCCATCTGTTTCAGCCCCTCTGTTTCTCGCCCTCTGTTTCAGGCTCTCTGTTTCAGCCGGCCTGTTTCAGCCACTCTGTTTCAGGCCCTCTGTTTCTCGCCCTCTGTTTCAGCCCCTGTGTTTCAGCCCCTCTGTTTCTCGCCCTCTGTTTCAGCCCCTCTGTTTCTCGCCCTGTGTTTCAGCCCCTCTGATTCAGCCCCTCTGATTCAGCCCCTCTGTTTCTCGCCCTCTGTTTCAGCCCCGCTGTTTCAGCCCCTCTGTTTCTCACCCTCTGTTTCAGCTCCATGATTCAGCCCCTCTGATTCAGCCCCTCTGATTTAGCCCCTCTGATTCAGCCCCTCTGTTTCCCGCCCCTCTGTTTCCCGCCGCTCTGTTTCCCGCCCCACTGTTTCAGCCCCTCTGTTTCACGCCCGGTGTTTCAGCCCCTCTGTTTCTCGCCCTCTGTTTCAGCCCCTCTGTTTCTCGCCCTCTGTTTCAGACCCTCTGTTTCTCGCTCTCTGTTTCAGAACATCTGTTTCAGCCCCTCTGTTTCTCGCCCTCTGTTTCAGCCCCTCTGTTTCTCGCCCTCTGTTTCAGCCCCTCTGATTCAGCCCCTCTGTTTCAGCCCTTCTGATTCAGCCCCTCTGTTTCAGCCCCTCTGTTTCAGCCCATCTGTTTCAGCCCCTCTGTTTCTCGCCCTCTGTTTCTCACCCTCTGTTTCTCGCCCTCTGTTTCAGCCCCTCTGTTTCTCGCCCTCTGTTTCAGCCCCTCTGTTACAGCCCCTCTGTTTCTCGCCCTCTGTTTCAGCCCCTCTGTTTCTCGCCCTCTGTTTCAGCCCCTCTGTTTCTCGCCCTCTGTTTCAGCCCCTCTGATTCAGCCCCTCTGTTTCAGCCCTTCTGATTCAGCCCCTCTGTTTCAGCCCCTCTGATTCAGACCCTCTGTTTCAGCCCTTCTGATTCAGCCCCTCTGTTTCAGCCACTCTGTTTCAGCCCCTCTGTTTCAGCCCCTCTGTTACAGCCCCTCTGTTTCTCGCCCTCAGTTTCAGCCCCTCTGTTCCACGCCCTCTGTTTCAGCCCCTCTGTTTCTCGCCGTCTGTTTCAGCCCCTCTGTTTCTCGCCCTCTGTTTCAGCCCCTCTGTTTCTCGCACTCTGTTGCAGCCCCGCTGATTCAGCCCCTCTGTTTCAGCACCTCTGAATCAGCCCCTCTTTTTCAGCCCCTCTGTTTCAGCCCCTCTGATTCAGCCCCTCTGTTTCTCGCCCTCTGTTTCAGCCCCTCTCTTTCTCGCCCTCTGTTTCAGCCACTCTGTTTCAGTCCCTCTGTTTCAGCCCCTCTGTATCTCGCCCACTGTTTCAGCCCCTCTGTTTCTCGCCCTCTGATTCAGCCCCTCTGTTTCTGCTCCTCTGAATCAGCCCCTCTGATTCAGCCCGTCTGTTTCAGCCCCTCTGTTTCAGCCCCTCTTTTTCAGCCCCTCTGTTTCAGTGCCTCTGTTTCTTGCCCTCTGTTTCAGCCCCTCTGTTTCAGCCCCTCTGTTTCAGTGCCTCTGTTTCAGCCCCTCTGTTCCTCGCCCTCTGTTTTAGCCCCTCTGTTTCTCGCCCTCTGTTTCAGTCCCTCTTTTTCAGCCCCTCTGTATCTCGCCCACTGTTTTAGCCCCTCTGTTTCAGCCCCTCTGTTTCTCGCCCTCTGTTTCAGCCCCTCTGTTTCTCGCCCTCTGTTTCAGCCCCTCTGTTTCAGCAGCTCTGTTTCAGCCCCTCTGGGTCAGCCCCTCTGTTTCTCGCCCTCTGTTTCTGCCCCTCTTTTTCAGCCCATCTGTTTCTCGCCCTCTGTTTCTGCGCCTCTGTTTCTCGCCCTCTCTTTCAGCCCCTCTGTTTCTCGCCCTCTGTTTCAGCCCCGCTGATTCAGCCCCTCTGTTTCAGCCCCTCTGAATCAGCCCCTCTGATTCAGCCCCTCTGTTTCAGCCGCTCTGTTTCAGCCCCACATTTTCAGCCCCTCTGTTTCTCGCCCTCTGTTTCAGCCCCTCTGTTTCCCGCCATCTGTTTCAGCCCCTCTGTTTCTCGCCCTCTGTTTCAGCCCCTCTGATTCAGCCCCTCTGTTTCAGCCCCTCTGATTCAGCCCCTCTGATTCAGCCCCTCTGATTCAGCCCCTCTGTTTCTCGCCCTATGTTTCAGCCCCTCTGTTTCAGCCCATCTGTTTCAGCCCCTCTGTTTCTCACCCTCTGTTTTAGCCCCTCTGATTCAGCCCCTCTGATTCAGCCCCTCTGAATCAGCCCCTCTGATTCAGCCCCTCTGTTTCCCGCCCCCTATTTCCCGCCCCTCTGTTTCCCGCCCCGCTGTTTCAGCCCCTCTGTTTCACGCCCCGTATTTCAGCCACTCTGTTTCTCGCCCTCTGTTTCAGCCCCTCTGTTTCTCGCCCTCTGTTTCAGCCCCTCTGTTTCAGCCCCTCTGTTTCAGTCCCTCTGTTTCTCGCCCTCTGTTTCTAGTCCTCTGTTTAAGCCCCTCTGTTTCTCGCCCTCTGTTTCATCCCTTCTGTTTCAGCCCCTCTGTTTCTCGCCCTCTGTTTCAGCCCCTCTGTTTCTCGCCCTCTGTTTCAGCCCCTCTGTTTCTCGCCCTCTGTTTCAGCCCCTCTGTTTCTCGCCCTCTGTTTCAGCCCCTCTGATTCAGCCCCTCTGTGTCAGCCCCTTTGTTTCAGCCCCTCCGTTTCTCGCCCTCTGTTTCTCACCCTCTGTTTCTCGCCCTCTGTGTCAGCCCCTCTGTTTTTCGCCATCTGTTTCAGCCCCTCTGTTTCTCGCCCTCTGTTTCAGGCTCTCTGTTTCAGCCGGCCTGTTTCAGCCACTCTGTTTCCGGCCCTCTGTTTCTCGCCCTCTGTTTCAGCCCCTGTGTTTCAGCCCCTCTGTTTCTCGCCCTCTGTTTCAGCCCCTCTGTTTCTCGCCCTGTGTTTTAGCCCCTCTGATTCAGCCCCTCTGATTCAGCCCCTCTGTTTCTCGCCCTCTGTTTCAGCCCCTCTGTTTCAGCCCCTCTGTTTCTCGCCCTCTGTTTCAGCCCCTGTGTTTCAGCCCCTCTGTTTCTCGCCCTCTGTTTCAGCCCCTCTGTTTCTCGCCCTGTGTTTTAGCCCCTCAGATTCAGCCCCTCAGATTCAGCCCCTCTGTTTCTCGCACTCTGTTTCAGCCCCTCTGTTTCAGCCCCTCTGTTTCTCACCCTCTGTGTCAGCTCCATGATTCAGCCCCTCTGATTCAGCCCCTCTGTTTCCCGCCCCTCTGTTTCCCGCCCCTCTGTTTCAGCCCATCTGTTTCACGCCCGGTGTTTCAGCCCCTCTGTTTCTCGCCCTCTGTTTCAGCCCCTCTGTTTCTCGCCCTCTGTTTCAGACCCTCTGTTTCTCGCCCTCTGTTCCAGAACCTCTGTTTCAGCCCCTCTGTTTCTCGCCCTCTCTTTCAGCCCCTCTGTTTCTCGCCCTCTCTTTCAGCACCTCTGATTCAGCCCCTCTGTTTCAGCCCTTCTGATTCAGCCCCTCTGTTTCAGCCCCTCTGTTTCAGCCCATCTGTTTCAGCCCCTCTGTTTCTCGCCCTCTGTTTCTCACCTTCTGTTTCTCGCCCTCTGTTTCAGCCCCTCTGTTTCTCGCCCTCTGTTTCAGCCCCTCTGTTTCAGCCCCTCTGTTTCTCGCCCTCTGTTTCAGCCCCTCTGTTTCTCGCCCTCTGTTTCAGCCCCTCTGATTCAGCACCTCTGTTTCAGCCCTTCTGATTCAGCCCCTCTGTTTCAGCCCCTCTGATTCAGACCCTCTGTTTCAGCCCTTCTGATTCAGCCCCTCTGTTTCAGCCACTCTGTTTCAGCCCCTCTGTTTCAGCCCCTCTGTTACAGCCCCTCTGTTTCTCGCCCTCTGTTTCAGCCCCTCTGTTTCTCGCCCTCTGTTTCAGCCCCTCTGTTCCTCGCCCTCTGTTTCAGCCCCTCTGTTTCTCGCTCTCTGTTTCTCGCCCTCTGTTTCAGCCCCTCTGTTTCTCGCCCTCTGTTTCTGCCCCTCTGTTTCTCGCCCTCTGTTTCAGCCCCTCTGTTTCTCGCCCGCTGTTTCAGCCCCGCTGATTCAGCCCCTCTGTTTCAGCCCATCTCTATCAGCCCCTCTGATTCAGCCCCTCTGTTTCAGCCCCTCTGATTCAGCCCCTCTGTTTCTCGCCCTCTGTTTCAGCCCCTCTGTTTTTCGCCCTCTTTTTCAGCCCCACTGTTTCTCGCCCTCTGTTTCAGCCCCTCTGATTAAGCCCCTCTGTTTCAGCCCCTCTTTTTCAGCCCCTCTGATTCAGCCCCTCTGATTCAGCACCTCGGTTTCTCGCCCTCTGTATCAGCCCCTCTGTTTCTCACACTCTGTTTCAGCCCCTCTGATTCAGCCCCTCTGGTTCTGCCCCTCTGTTTCAGCCCTTCTGATTCAGCCCCTCTGATTCAGCCCCTCTGTTTCTCGCCGTTTGTATCAGCCCCTCTGTTTCTCACCTTCTGTTTCAGCCCCTCTGTTTCAGCCCCTCGGTTTCTCGCCCTCTGATTCAGCCCCTCTGATTCAGCCCCTCTGTTTCAGCCCCTCTGATTCAGCCCCTCTGTTTCTCGCACCCTGTTTCAGCCCCTCTGTTTCTCGCCCTCTGTTTCAGCCCCTCTGTTTCTCGCCCTCTGTTTCAGCACCTCCGTTTCAGCCCCTCTGTTTCAGCCCCTCTGTTTCAGCCCCTCTGTTTCTCGCCCTCTGTTTCAGCCCCTCTGTTTCTCGCCCTCTGTTTCAGCCCCTCTGTTCCTCGCCCTCTGTTTCAGCCCCTCTGTTTCTCGCCGTCTGTTTCAGCCCCTCTGTTTCTCGCCCTCTGTTTCAGCCCCTCTGTTTCTCGCACTCTGTTTCAGCCCCGCTGATTCAGCCCCTCTGTTTCAGCACCTCTGAATCAGCCCCTCTTTTTCAGCCCCTCTGTTTCAGCCCCTCTGATTCAGCCCCTCTGTTTCTCGCCCTCTGTTTCAGCCCCTCTCTTTCTCGCCCTCTGTTTCAGCCCCTCTGTATCTCGCCCACTGTTTCAGCCCCTCTGTTTCTCGCCCTCTGATTCAGCCCCTCTGTTTCAGCTCCTCTGAATCAGCCCCTCTGATTCAGCCCGTCTGTTTCAGCCCCTCTGTTTCAGCCCCTCTTTTTCAGCCCCTCTGTTTCAGTGCCTCTGTTTCAGCCCCTCTGTTCCTCGCCCTCTGTTTTAGCCCCTCTGTTTCTCGCCCTCTGTTTCAGTCCCTCTGTTTCAGCCCCTCTGTATCTCGCCCACTGTTTTAGCCCTTCTGTTTCAGCCCCTCTGTTTCTCGCCCTCTGTTTCAGCCTCTCTGTTTCTCGCCCTCTGTTTCAGCCCCTCTGTTTCAGCAGCTCTGTTTCAGCCCCTCTGGGTCAGCCCCTCTGTATCTCGCCCACTGTTTTAGCCCCTCTGTTTCAGCCCCTCTGTTTCTCGCCCTCTGTTTCAGCCCCTCTGTTTCTCGCCCTCTGTTTCAGCCCCTCTGTTTCAGCAGCTCTGTTTCATCCCCTCTGGGTCAGCCCCTCTGTTTCTCGCCCTCTGTTTCTGCCCCTCTTTTTCAGCCCATCTGTTTCTCGACCTCTGTTTCTGCGCCTCTGTTTCTCGCCCTCTGTTTCAGCCCCTCTGTTTCTCGCCCTCTGTTTCAGCCCCGCTGATTCAGCCCCTCTGTTTCAGCCCCTCTGAATCAGCCCCTCTGATTCAGCCCCTCTGTTTCAGCCGCTCTGTTTCAGCCCCACAGTCTCAGCCCCTCTGTTTCTCGCCATCTGTTTTAGCCCCTCTGTTTCCCGCCCTCTGTTTCAGCCCCTCTGTTTCTCGCCCTCTGTTTCAGCCCCTCTGATTCAGCCCCTCTGTTTCAGCCCCTCTGATTCAGCCCCTCTGATTCAGCCCCTCTGATTCAGCCCCTCTGTTTCTCGCCCTATGTTTCAGCCCCTCTGTTTCAGCCCATCTGTTTCAGCCCCTCTGTTTCTCACCCTCTGTTTTAGCCCCTCTGATTCAGCCCCTCTGAATCAGCCCCTCTGATTCAGCCCCTCTGATTCAGCCCCTCTGTTTCCCGCCCCCTGTTTCCCGCCCCTCTGTTTCCCGCCCCGCTGTTTCAGCCCCTCTGTTTCACGCCCCGTATTTCAGCCACTCTGTTTCTCGCCCTCTGTTTCAGCCGCTCTGTTTCTCGCCCTCTGTTTCAGCCCCTCTGTTTCAGCACCTCTGTTTCAGTCCCTCTGTTTCTCGCCCTCTGTTTCTAGTCCTCTGTTTAAGCCCCTCTGTTTCTCGCCCTCTGTTTCATCCCTTCTGTTTCAGCCCCTCTGTTTCTCGCCCTCTGTTTCAGCCCCTCTGTTTCTCGCCCTCTGTTTCAGCCCCTCTGTTTCTCGCCCTCTGTTTCAGCCCCTCTGTTTCAGCCCCTCTGTTTCAGCCCCTCTGTTTCTAGCGCTCTGTTTCAGCCCCTCTGTTTCCCGCCCTCTGTTTCAGCCCCTCTGTTTCTCGCCCTCTGTTTCAGCCCCTCTGATTCAGCCCCTCTGTGTCAGCCCCTTTGTTTCAGCCCCTCCGTTTCTCGCCGTCTGTTTCTCACCCTCTGTTTCTCGCCCTCTGTTTCAGCCCCTCTGTTTTTCGCCATCTGTTTCAGCCCCTCTGTTTCTCGCCCTCTGTTTCAGGCTCTCTGTTTCAGCCGGCCTGTTTCAGCCACTCTGTTTCAGGCCCTCTGTTTCTCGCCCTCTGTTTCAGCCCCTGTGTTTCAGCCCCTCTGTTTCTCGCCCTCTGTTTCAGCCCCTCTGTTTCTCGCCCTGTGTTTCAGCCCCTCTGATTCAGCCCCTCTGATTCAGCCCCTCTGTTTCTCGCCCTCTGTTTCAGCCCCGCTGTTTCAGCCCCTCTGTTTCTCACCCTCTGTTTCAGCTCCATGATTCAGCCCCTCTGATTCAGCCCCTCTGATTTAGCCCCTCTGATTCAGCCCCTCTGTTTCCCGCCCCTCTGTTTCCCGCCGCTCTGTTTCCCGCCCCACTGTTTCAGCCCCTCTGTTTCACGCCCGGTGTTTCAGCCCCTCTGTTTCTCGCCCTCTGTTTCAGCCCCTCTGTTTCTCGCCCTCTGTTTCAGACCCTCTGTTTCTCGCTCTCTGTTTCAGAACATCTGTTTCAGCCCCTCTGTTTCTCGCCCTCTGTTTCAGCCCCTCTGTTTCTCGCCCTCTGTTTCAGCCCCTCTGATTCAGCCCCTCTGTTTCAGCCCTTCTGATTCAGCCCCTCTGTTTCAGCCCCTCTGTTTCAGCCCATCTGTTTCAGCCCCTCTGTTTCTCGCCCTCTGTTTCTCACCCTCTGTTTCTCGCCCTCTGTTTCAGCCCCTCTGTTTCTCGCCCTCTGTTTCAGCCCCTCTGTTACAGCCCCTCTGTTTCTCGCCCTCTGTTTCAGCCCCTCTGTTTCTCGCCCTCTGTTTCAGCCCCTCTGTTTCTCGCCCTCTGTTTCAGCCCCTCTGATTCAGCCCCTCTGTTTCAGCCCTTCTGATTCAGCCCCTCTGTTTCAGCCCCTCTGATTCAGACCCTCTGTTTCAGCCCTTCTGATTCAGCCCCTCTGTTTCAGCCACTCTGTTTCAGCCCCTCTGTTTCAGCCCCTCTGTTACAGCCCCTCTGTTTCTCGCCCTCTGTTTCAGCCCCTCTGTTCCACGCCCTCTGTTTCAGCCCCTCTGTTTCTCGCCGTCTGTTTCAGCCCCTCTGTTTCTCGCCCTCTGTTTCAGCCCCTCTGTTTCTCGCACTCTGTTGCAGCCCCGCTGATTCAGCCCCTCTGTTTCAGCACCTCTGAATCAGCCCCTCTTTTTCAGCCCCTCTGTTTCAGCCCCTCTGATTCAGCCCCTCTGTTTCTCGCCCTCTGTTTCAGCCCCTCTCTTTCTCGCCCTCTGTTTCAGCCACTCTGTTTCAGTCCCTCTGTTTCAGCCCCTCTGTATCTCGCCCACTGTTTCAGCCCCTCTGTTTCTCGCCCTCTGATTCAGCCCCTCTGTTTCTGCTCCTCTGAATCAGCCCCTCTGATTCAGCCCGTCTGTTTCAGCCCCTCTGTTTCAGCCCCTCTTTTTCAGCCCCTCTGTTTCAGTGCCTCTGTTTCTTGCCCTCTGTTTCAGCCCCTCTGTTTCAGCCCCTCTGTTTCAGTGCCTCTGTTTCAGCCCCTCTGTTCCTCGCCCTCTGTTTTAGCCCCTCTGTTTCTCGCCCTCTGTTTCAGTCCCTCTTTTTCAGCCCCTCTGTATCTCGCCCACTGTTTTAGCCCCTCTGTTTCAGCCCCTCTGTTTCTCACCCTCTGTTTCAGCCCCTCTGTTTCTCGCCCTCTGTTTCAGCCCCTCTGTTTCAGCAGCTCTGTTTCAGCCCCTCTGGGTCAGCCCCTCTGTTTCTCGCCCTCTGTTTCTGCCCCTCTTTTTCAGCCCATCTGTTTCTCGCCCTCTGTTTCTGCGCCTCTGTTTCTCGCCCTCTCTTTCAGCCCCTCTGTTTCTCGCCCTCTGTTTCAGCCCCGCTGATTCAGCCCCTCTGTTTCAGCCCCTCTGAATCAGCCCCTCTGATTCAGCCCCTCTGTTTCAGCCGCTCTGTTTCAGCCCCACATTTTCAGCCCCTCTGTTTCTCATCTCTGTTTCAGCCCCTCTGTTTCCCGCCATCTGTTTCAGCCCCTCTGTTTCTCGCCCTCTGTTTCAGCCCCTCTGATTCAGCCCCTCTGTTTCAGCCCCTCTGATTCAGCCCCTCTGATTCAGCCCCTCTGATTCAGCCCCTCTGTTTCTCGCCCTATGTTTCAGCCCCTCTGTTTCAGCCCATCTGTTTCAGCCCCTCTGTTTCTCACCCTCTGTTTTAGCCCCTCTGATTCAGCCCCTCTGATTCAGCCCCTCTGAATCAGCCCCTCTGATTCAGCCCCTCTGTTTCCCGCCCCCTATTTCCCGCCCCTCTGTTTCCCGCCCCGCTGTTTCAGCCCCTCTGTTTCACGCCCCGTATTTCAGCCACTCTGTTTCTCGCCCTCTGTTTCAGCCCCTCTGTTTCTCGCCCTCTGTTTCAGCCCCTCTGTTTCAGCCCCTCTGTTTCAGTCCCTCTGTTTCTCGCCCTCTGTTTCTAGTCCTCTGTTTAAGCCCCTCTGTTTCTCGCCCTCTGTTTCAGCCCTTCTGTTTCCGCCCCTCTGTTTCTCGCCCTCTGTTTCAGCCCCTCTGTTTCTCGCCCTCTGTTTCAGCCCCTCTGTTTCTCGCCCTCTGTTTCAGCCCCTCTGTTTCAGCCCCTCTGTTTCAGCCCCTCTGTTTCTAGCGCTTTGTTTCAGCCCCTCTGTTTCTCGCCCTCTGTTTCAGCCCCTCTGTTTCTCGCCCTCTGTTTCAGCCCCTCTGATTCAGCCCCTCTGTGTCAGCCCCTTTGTTTCAGCCCCTCCGTTTCTCGCCCTCTGTTTCTCACCCTCTGTTTCTCGCCCTCTGTGTCAGCCCCTCTGTTTTTCGCCATCTGTTTCAGCCCCTCTGTTTCTCGCCCTCTGTTTCAGGCTCTCTGTTTCAGCCGGCCTGTTTCAGCCACTCTGTTTCCGGCCCTCTGTTTCTCGCCCTCTGTTTCAGCCCCTGTGTTTCAGCCCCTCTGTTTCTCGCCCTCTGTTTCAGCCCCTCTGTTTCTCGCCCTGTGTTTTAGCCCCTCTGATTCAGCCCCTCTGATTCAGCCCCTCTGTTTCTCGCCCTCTGTTTCAGCCCCTCTGTTTCAGCCCCTCTGTTTCTCGCCCTCTGTTTCAGCCCCTGTGTTTCAGCCCCTCTGTTTCTCGCCCTCTGTTTCAGCCCCTCTGTTTCTCGCCCTGTGTTTTAGCCCCTCAGATTCAGCCCCTCAGATTCAGCCCCTCTGTTTCTCGCCCTCTGTTTCAGCCCCTCTGTTTCAGCCCCTCTGTTTCTCACCCTCTGTGTCAGCTCCATGATTCAGCCCCTCTGATTCAGCCCCTCTGTTTCCCGCCCCTCTGTTTCCCGCCCCTCTGTTTCAGCCCATCTGTTTCACGCCCGGTGTTTCAGCCCCTCTGTTTCTCGCCCTCTGTTTCAGCCCCTCTGTTTCTCGCCCTCTGTTTCAGACCCTCTGTTTCTCGCCCTCTGTTCCAGAACCTCTGTTTCAGCCCCTCTGTTTCTCGCCCTCTCTTTCAGCCCCTCTGTTTCTCGCCCTCTGTTTCAGCACCTCTGATTCAGCCCCTCTGTTTCAGCCCTTCTGATTCAGCCCCTCTGTTTCAGCCCCTCTGTTTCAGCCCATCTGTTTCAGCCCCTCTGTTTCTCGCCCTCTGTTTCTCACCTTCTGTTTCTCGCCCTCTGTTTCAGCCCCTCTGTTTCTCGCCCTCTGTTTCAGCCCCTCTGTTTCAGCCCCTCTGTTTCTCGCCCTCTGTTTCAGCCCCTCTGTTTCTCGCCCTCTGTTTCAGCCCCTCTGATTCAGCCCCTCTGTTTCAGCCCTTCTGATTCAGCCCCTCTGTTTCAGCCCCTCTGATTCAGACCCTCTGTTTCAGCCCTTCTGATTCAGCCCCTCTGTTTCAGCCACTCTGTTTCAGCCCCTCTGTTTCAGCCCCTCTGTTACAGCCCCTCTGTTTCTCGCCCTCTGTTTCAGCCCCTCTGTTTCTCGCCCTCTGTTTCAGCCCCTCTGTTCCTCGCCCTCTGTTTCAGCCCCTCTGTTTCTCGCTCTCTGTTTCTCGCCCTCTGTTTCAGCCCCTCTGTTTCTCGCCCTCTGTTTCTGCCCCTCTGTTTCTCGCCCTCTGTTTCAGCCCCTCTGTTTCTCGCCCGCTGTTTCAGCCCCGCTGATTCAGCCCCTCTGTTTCAGCCCATCTCTATCAGCCCCTCTGATTCAGCCCCTCTGTTTCAGCCCCTCTGATTCAGCCCCTCTGTTTCTCGCCCTCTGTTTCAGCCCCTCTGTTTTTCGCCCTCTTTTTCAGCCCCACTGTTTCTCGCCCTCTGTTTCAGCCCCTCTGATTAAGCCCCTCTGTTTCAGCCCCTCTTTTTCAGCCCCTCTGATTCAGCCCCTCTGATTCAGCACCTCGGTTTCTCGCCCTCTGTATCAGCCCCTCTGTTTCTCACACTCTGTTTCAGCCCCTCTGATTCAGCCCCTCTGGTTCTGCCCCTCTGTTTCAGCCCTTCTGATTCAGCCCCTCTGATTCAGCCCCTCTGTTTCTCGCCGTTTGTATCAGCCCCTCTGTTTCTCACCCTCTGTTTCAGCCCCTCTGTTTCAGCCCCTCGGTTTCTCGCCCTCTGATTCAGCCCCTCTGATTCAGCCCCTCTGTTTCAGCCCCTCTGATTCAGCCCCTCTGTTTCTCGCACCCTGTTTCAGCCCCTCTGTTTCTCGCCCTCTGTTTCAGCCCCTCTGTTTCTCGCCCTCTGTTTCAGCACCTCCGTTTCAGCCCCTCTGTTTCAGCCCCTCTGTTTCAGCCCCTCTGTTTCTCGCCCTCTGTTTCAGCCCCTCTGTTTCTCGCCCTCTGTTTCAGCCCCTCTGTTCCTCGCCCTCTGTTTCAGCCCCTCTGTTTCTCGCCGTCTGTTTCAGCCCCTCTGTTTCTCGCCCTCTGTTTCAGCCCCTCTGTTTCTCGCACTCTGTTTCAGCCCCGCTGATTCAGCCCCTCTGTTTCAGCACCTCTGAATCAGCCCCTCTTTTTCAGCCCCTCTGTTTCAGCCCCTCTGATTCAGCCCCTCTGTTTCTCGCCCTCTGTTTCAGCCCCTCTCTTTCTCGCCCTCTGTTTCAGCCCCTCTGTATCTCGCCCACTGTTTCAGCCCCTCTGTTTCTCGCCCTCTGATTCAGCCCCTCTGTTTCAGCTCCTCTGAATCAGCCCCTCTGATTCAGCCCGTCTGTTTCAGCCCCTCTGTTTCAGCCCCTCTTTTTCAGCCCCTCTGTTTCAGTGCCTCTGTTTCAGCCCCTCTGTTCCTCGCCCTCTGTTTTAGCCCCTCTGTTTCTCGCCCTCTGTTTCAGTCCCTCTGTTTCAGCCCCTCTGTATCTCGCCCACTGTTTTAGCCCTTCTGTTTCAGCCCCTCTGTTTCTCGCCCTCTGTTTCAGCCTCTCTGTTTCTCGCCCTCTGTTTCAGCCCCTCTGTTTCAGCAGCTCTGTTTCAGCCCCTCTGGGTCAGCCCCTCTGTTTCTCGCCCTCTGTTCCTGCCCCTCTTTTTCAGCCCATCTGTTTCTCGCCCTCTGTTTCTGCGCCTCTGTTTCTCGCCCTCTTTTTCAGCCCCTCTGTTTCTCGCCCTCTGTTTCAGCCCCGCTGATTCAGCCCCTCTGTTTCAGCCCCTCTGAATCAGCCCCTCTGATTCAGCCCCTCTGTTTCAGCCGCTCTGTTTCAGCCCCACAGTTTCAGCCCCTCTGTTTCTCGCCCTCTGTTTCAGCCCCTCTGTTTCCCGCCCTCTGTTTCAGCCCCTCTGGTTCTCGCCCTCTGTTTCAGCCCCTCTGATTCAGCCCCTCTGTTTCAGCCCCTCTGATTCAGCCCCTCTGATTCAGCCCCTCTGTTTCTCGCCCTATGTTTCAGCCCCTCTGTTTCAGCCCATCTGTTTCAGCCCCTCTGTTTCTCACCCTATGTTTTAGCCCCTCTGATTCAACCCCTCTGAATCAGCCCCTCTGATTCAGCCCCTCTGATTCAGCCCCTCTGTTTCCCGCCCCCTGTTTCCCGCCCCTCTGTTTCGCGCCCCGCTGTTTCAGCCCCTCTGTTTCACGCCCCGTATTTCAGCCACTCTGTTTCTCGCCCTCTGTTTCAGCCCCTCTGTTTCTCGCCCTCTGTTTCAGCCCCTCTGTTTCAGCCCCTCTGTTTCAGTCCCTCTATTTCTCGCCCTCTGTTTCTAGTCATCTGTTTAAGCCCCTCTGTTTCTCGCCCTCTGTTTCAGCCCTTCTGTTTCAGCCCCTCTGTTTCTCGCCCTCTGTTTCAGCCCCTCTGTTTCTCGCCCTTTGTTTCAGCCCCTCTGTTTCTCGCCCTCTGTTTCAGCCCCTCTGTTTCAGCCCCTCTGTTTCAGCCCCTCTGTCTCTCGCGCTTTGTTTCAGCCCCTCTGTTTCTCGCCCTCTGTTTCAGCCCCTCTGTTTCTCGCCCTCTGTTTCAGCCCCTCTGATTCAGCCCCTCTGTGTCAGCCCCTTTGTTTCAGCCCCTCCGTTTCTCGCCCTCTGTTTCTCGCCCTCTGTGTCAGCCCCTCTGTTTTTCGCCATCTGTTTCAGCCCCTCTGTTTCTCGCCCTCTGTTTCAGGCTCTCTGTTTCAGCCGGCCTGTTTCAGCCACTCTGTTTCAGGCCCTCTGTTTCTCGCCCTCTGTTTCAGCCCCTGTGTTTCAGCCCCTCTGTTTCTCGCCCTCTGTTTCAGCCCCTCTGTTTCTCGCCCTGTGTTTTAGCCCCTCTGATTCAGCCCCTCTGATTCAGCCCCTCTGTTTCTCGCCCTCTGTTTCAGCCCCTCTGTTTCAGCCCCTCTGTTTCTCGCCCTCTGTTTCAGCTCCATGATTCAGCCCCTCTGATTCAGCCCCTCTGATTTAGCCCCACTGATTCAGCCCCTCTATTTCCCGCCCCTCTGTTTCCCGCCCCTCTGTTTCCCGCCCCTCTGTTTCAGCCCATCTGTTTCACGCCCGGTGTTTCAGCCCCTCTGTTTCTCGCCCTCTGTTTCAGCCCCTCTGTTTCTCGCCCTCTGTTTCAGACTCTCTGTTTCTCGCCCTCTGTTTCAGAACCTCTGTTTCAGCCCCTCTATTTCTCGCCTTCTGTTTCAGCCCCTCTGTTTCTCGCCCTCTGTTTCAGCCCCTCTGATTCAGCTCCTCTGTTTCAGCCCTTCTGATTCAGCCCCTCTGTTTCAGCCCCTCTGTTTCAGCCCATCTGTTTCAGCCCCTCTGTTTCTCGCCCTCTGTTTCAGCCCCTCTGTTTCAGCCCCTCTGTTTCAGCCCCTCTGTTTCTAGCGCTTTGTTTCAGCCCCTCTGTTTCTCGCCCTCTGTTTCAGCCCCTCTGTTTCTCGCCCTCTGTTTCAGCCCCTCTGATTCAGCCCCTCTGTGTCAGCCCCTTTGTTTCAGCCCCTCCGTTTCTCGCCCTCTGTTTCTCACCCTCTGTTTCTCGCCCTCTGTGTCAGCCCCTCTGTTTTTCGCCATCTGTTTCAGCCCCTCTGTTTCTCGCCCTCTGTTTCAGGCTCTCTGTTTCAGCCGGCCTGTTTCAGCCACTCTGTTTCCGGCCCTCTGTTTCTCGCCCTCTGTTTCAGCCCCTGTGTTTCAGCCCCTCTGTTTCTCGCCCTCTGTTTCAGCCCCTCTGTTTCTCGCCCTGTGTTTTAGCCCCTCTGATTCAGCCCCTCTGATTCAGCCCCTCTGTTTCTCGCCCTCTGTTTCAGCCCCTCTGTTTCAGCCCCTCTGTTTCTCGCCCTCTGTTTCAGCCCCTGTGTTTCAGCCCCTCTGTTTCTCGCCCTCTGTTTCAGCCCCTCTGTTTCTCGCCCTGTGTTTTAGCCCCTCAGATTCAGCCCCTCAGATTCAGCCCCTCTGTTTCTCGCCCTCTGTTTCAGCCCCTCTGTTTCAGCCCCTCTGTTTCTCACCCTCTGTGTCAGCTCCATGATTCAGCCCCTCTGATTCAGCCCCTCTGTTTCCCGCCCCTCTGTTTCCCGCCCCTCTGTTTCAGCCCATCTGTTTCACGCCCGGTGTTTCAGCCCCTCTGTTTCTCGCCCTCTGTTTCAGCCCCTCTGTTTCTCGCCCTCTGTTTCAGACCCTCTGTTTCTCGCCCTCTGTTCCAGAACCTCTGTTTCAGCCCCTCTGTTTCTCGCCCTCTCTTTCAGCCCCTCTGTTTCTCGCCCTCTGTTTCAGCACCTCTGATTCAGCCCCTCTGTTTCAGCCCTTCTGATTCAGCCCCTCTGTTTCAGCCCCTCTGTTTCAGCCCATCTGTTTCAGCCCCTCTGTTTCTCGCCCTCTGTTTCTCACCTTCTGTTTCTCGCCCTCTGTTTCAGCCCCTCTGTTTCTCGCCCTCTGTTTCAGCCCCTCTGTTTCAGCCCCTCTGTTTCTCGCCCTCTGTTTCAGCCCCTCTGTTTCTCGCCCTCTGTTTCAGCCCCTCTGATTCAGCCCCTCTGTTTCAGCCCTTCTGATTCAGCCCCTCTGTTTCAGCCCCTCTGATTCAGACCCTCTGTTTCAGCCCTTCTGATTCAGCCCCTCTGTTTCAGCCACTCTGTTTCAGCCCCTCTGTTTCAGCCCCTCTGTTACAGCCCCTCTGTTTCTCGCCCTCTGTTTCAGCCCCTCTGTTTCTCGCCCTCTGTTTCAGCCCCTCTGTTCCTCGCCCTCTGTTTCAGCCCCTCTGTTTCTCGCTCTCTGTTTCTCGCCCTCTGTTTCAGCCCCTCTGTTTCTCGCCCTCTGTTTCTGCCCCTCTGTTTCTCGCCCTCTGTTTCAGCCCCTCTGTTTCTCGCCCGCTGTTTCAGCCCCGCTGATTCAGCCCCTCTGTTTCAGCCCATCTCTATCAGCCCCTCTGATTCAGCCCCTCTGTTTCAGCCCCTCTGATTCAGCCCCTCTGTTTCTCGCCCTCTGTTTCAGCCCCTCTGTTTTTCGCCCTCTTTTTCAGCCCCACTGTTTCTCGCCCTCTGTTTCAGCCCCTCTGATTAAGCCCCTCTGTTTCAGCCCCTCTTTTTCAGCCCCTCTGATTCAGCCCCTCTGATTTAGCACCTCGGTTTCTCGCCCTCTGTATCAGCCCCTCTGTTTCTCACACTCTGTTTCAGCCCCTCTGATTCAGCCCCTCTGGTTCTGCCCCTCTGTTTCAGCCCTTCTGATTCAGCCCCTCTGATTCAGCCCCTCTGTTTCTCGCCGTTTGTATCAGCCCCTCTGTTTCTCACCCTCTGTTTCAGCCCCTCTGTTTCAGCCCCTCGGTTTCTCGCCCTCTGATTCAGCCCCTCTGATTCAGCCCCTCTGTTTCAGCCCCTCTGATTCAGCCCCTCTGTTTCTCGCACCCTGTTTCAGCCCCTCTGTTTCTCGCCCTCTGTTTCAGCCCCTCTGTTTCTCGCCCTCTGTTTCAGCACCTCCGTTTCAGCCCCTCTGTTTCAGCCCCTCTGTTTCAGCCCCTCTGTTTCTCGCCCTCTGTTTCAGCCCCTCTGTTTCTCGCCCTCTGTTTCAGCCCCTCTGTTCCTCGCCCTCTGTTTCAGCCCCTCTGTTTCTCGCCGTCTGTTTCAGCCCCTCTGTTTCTCGCCCTCTGTTTCAGCCCCTCTGTTTCTCGCACTCTGTTTCAGCCCCGCTGATTCAGCCCCTCTGTTTCAGCACCTCTGAATCAGCCCCTCTTTTTCAGCCCCTCTGTTTCAGCCCCTCTGATTCAGCCCCTCTGTTTCTCGCCCTCTGTTTCAGCCCCTTTCTTTCTCGCCCTCTGTTTCAGCCCCTCTGTATCTCGCCCACTGTTTCAGCCCCTCTGTTTCTCGCCCTCTGATTCAGCCCCTCTGTTTCAGCTCCTCTGAATCAGCCCCTCTGATTCAGCCCGTCTGTTTCAGCCCCTCTGTTTCAGCCCCTCTTTTTCAGCCCCTCTGTTTCAGTGCCTCTGTTTCAGCCCCTCTGTTCCTCGCCCTCTGTTTTAGCCCCTCTGTTTCTCGCCCTCTGTTTCAGTCCCTCTGTTTCAGCCCCTCTGTATCTCGCCCACTGTTTTAGCCCCTCTGTTTCAGCCCCTCTGTTTCTCGCCCTCTGTTTCAGCCTCTCTGTTTCTCGCCCTCTGTTTCAGCCCCTCTGTTTCAGCAGCTCTGTTTCAGCCCCTCTGGGTCAGCCCCTCTGTTTCTCGCCCTCTGTTCCTGCCCCTCTTTTTCAGCCCATCTGTTTCTCGCCCTCTGTTTCTGCGCCTCTGTTTCTCGCCCTCTGTTTCAGCCCTTCTGTTTCTCGCCCTCTGTTTCAGCCCCGCTGATTCAGCCCCGCTGTTTCAGCCCCTCTGAATCAGCCCCTCTGATTCAGCCCCTCTGTTTCAGCCGCTCTGTTTCAGCCCCACAGTTTCAGCCCCTCTGTTTCTCGCCCTCTGTTTCAGCCCCTCTGTTTCCCGCCCTCTGTTTCAGCCCCTCTGGTTCTCGCCCTCTGTTTCAGCCCCTCTGATTCAGCCCCTCTGTTTCAGCCCCTCTGATTCAGCCCCTCTGATTCAGCCCCTCTGTTTCTCGCCCTATGTTTCAGCCCCTCTGTTTCAGCCCATCTGTTTCAGCCCCTCTGTTTCTCACCCTATGTTTTAGCCCCTCTGATTCAGCCCCTCTGAATCAGCCCCTCTGATTCAGCCCCTCTGATTCAGCCCCTCTGTTTCCCGCCCCCTGTTTCCCGCCCCTCTGTTTCGCGCCCCGCTGTTTCAGCCCCTCTGTTTCACGCCCCGTATTTCAGCCACTCTGTTTCTCGCCCTCTGTTTCAGCCCCTCTGTTTCTCGCCCTCTGTTTCAGCCCCTCTGTTTCAGCCCCTCTGTTTCAGTCCCTCTATTTCTCGCCCTCTGTTTCTAGTCATCTGTTTAAGCCCCTCTGTTTCTCGCCCTCTGTTTCAGCCCTTCTGTTTCAGCCCCTCTGTTTCTCGCCCTCTGTTTCAGCCCCTCTGTTTCTCGCCCTTTGTTTCAGCCCCTCTGTTTCTCGCCCTCTGTTTCAGCCCCTCTGTTTCAGCCCCTCTGTTTCAGCCCCTCTGTCTCTCGCGCTTTGTTTCAGCCCCTCTGTTTCTCGCCCTCTGTTTCAGCCCCTCTGTTTCTCGCCCTCTGATTCAGCCCCTCTGTGTCAGCCCCTTTGTTTCAGCCCCTCCGTTTCTCGCCCTCTGTTTCTCGCCCTCTGTGTCAGCCCCTCTGTTTTTCGCCATCTGTTTCAGCCCCTCTGTTTCTCGCCCTCTGTTTCAGGCTCTCTGTTTCAGCCGGCCTGTTTCAGCCACTCTGTTTCAGGCCCTCAATTTCTCGCCCTCTGTTTCAGCCCCTGTGTTTCAGCCCCTCTGTTTCTCGCCCTCTGTTTCAGCCCCTCTGTTTCTCGCCCTGTGTTTTAGCCCCTCTGATTCAGCCCCTCTGATTCAGCCCCTCTGTTTCTCTCCCTCTGTTTCAGCCCCTCTGTTTCAGCCCCTCTGTTTCTCGCCCTCTGTTTCAGCTCCATGATTCAGCCCCTCTGATTCAGCCCCTCTGATTTAGCCCCACTGATTCAGCCCCTCTATTTCCCGCCCCTCTGTTTCCCGCCCCTCTGTTTCCCGCCCCTCTGTTTCAGCCCATCTGTTTCACGCCCGGTGTTTCAGCCCCTCTGTTTCTCGCCCTCTGTTTCAGCCCCTCTGTTTCTCGCCCTCTGTTTCAGACTCTCTGTTTCTCGCCCTCTGTTTCAGAACCTCTGTTTCAGCCCCTCTGTTTCTCGCCCTCTGTTTCAGCCCCTCTGTTTCTCGCCCTCTGTTTCAGCCCCTCTGATTCAGCCCCTCTGTTTCAGCCCTTCTGATTCAGCCCCTCTGTTTCAGCCCCTCTGTTTCAGCCCCTCTGTTTCTCGCCCTCTGTTTCAGCTCCATGATTCAGCCCCTCTGATTCAGCCCCTCTGATTTAGCCCCACTGATTCAGCCCCTCTATTTCCCGCCCCTCTGTTTCCCGCCCCTCTGTTTCCCGCCCCTCTGTTTCAGCCCATCTGTTTCACGCCCGGTGTTTCAGCCCCTCTGTTTCTCGCCCTCTGTTTCAGCCCCTCTGTTTCTCGCCCTCTGTTTCAGACTCTCTGTTTCTCGCCCTCTGTTTCAGAACCTCTGTTTCAGCCCCTCTGTTTCTCGCCCTCTGTTTCAGCCCCTCTGTTTCTCGCCCTCTGTTTCAGCCCCTCTGATTCAGCTCCTCTGTTTCAGCCCTTCTGATTCAGCCCCTCTGTTTCAGCCCCTCTGTTTCAGCCCATCTGTTTCAGCCCCTCTGTTTCTCGCCCTCTGTTTCTCACCCTCTGTTTCTCGCCCTCTGTTTCAGCCCCTCTGTTTCTCGCTCTCTGTTTCAGCCCCTCTGTTTCAGCCCCTCTGTTTCTCGCCCTCTGTTTCAGCCCCTCTGTTTCTAGCCCTCTGTTTCAGCCCCTCTGTTTCTCGCCCTCTGTTTCAGCCCCTCTGATTCAGCCCCTCTGTTTCAGCCCTTCTGATTCAGCCCCTCTGATTCAGCCCCTCTGATTCAGAACCTCTGTTTCAGCCCTTCTGATTCAGCCCCTCTGTTTCAGCCACTCTGTTTCAGCCCCTCTGTTTCAGCCCCTCTGTTACAGCCCCTCTGTTTCTCGCCCTCTGTTTCAGCCCCTCTGTTTCTCGCCCTCTGTTTCAGCCCCTCTGTTCCTCGCCCTCTGTTTCAGCCCATCTGTTTCTCGCTCTCTGTTTCTCGTCCTCTGTTTCAGCCCCTCTGTTTCTCGCCCTCTGTTTCTGCCCCTCTGTTTCTCGCCCTCTGTTACAGCCCCTCTGTTTCTCGCCCTCTGTTTCAGCCCCTCTGTTTCTCGCCCTCTGTTTCAGCCCCTCTGTTTCCCGCCCTCTGTTTCAGCCCCTCTGTTTCTCGCCCTCTGTTTCAGCCCCTCTGATTCAGCCCCTCTGTTTCAGCCCCTCTGATTCAGCCCCTCTGATTCAGCCCCTCTGATTCAGCCCCTCTGTTTCTCGCCCTATGTTTCAGCCCCTCTGTTTCAGCCCATCTGTTTCAGCCCCTCTGTTTCTCACCCTATGTTTTAGCCCCTCTGATTCAGCCCCTCTGAATCAGCCCCTCTGATTCAGCCCCTCTGATTCAGCCCCTCTGTTTCCCGCCCCCTGTTTCCCGCCCCTCTGTTTCGCGCCCCGCTGTTTCAGCCCCTCTGTTTCACGCCCCGTATTTCAGCCACTCTGTTTCTCGCCCTCTGTTTCAGCCCCTCTGTTTCTCGCCCTCTGTTTCAGCCCCTCTGTTTCTCGCCCTTTGTTTCAGCCCCTCTGTTTCTCGCCCTCTGTTTCAGCCCCTCTGTTTCAGCCCCTCTGTTTCAGCCCCTCTGTCTCTCGCGCTTTGTTTCAGCCCCTCTGTTTCTCGCCCTCTGTTTCAGCCCCTCTGTTTCTCGCCCTGTGTTTTAGCCCCTCTGATTCAGCCCCTCTGATTCAGCCCCTCTGTTTCTCGCCCTCTGTTTCAGCCCCTCTGTTTCAGCCCCTCTGTTTCTCGCCCTCTGTTTCAGCTCCATGATTCAGCCCCTCTGATTCAGCCCCTCTGATTTAGCCCCACTGATTCAGCCCCTCTATTACCCGCCCCTCTGTTTCCCGCCCCTCTGTTTCCCGCCCCTCTGTTTCAGCCCATCTGTTTCACGCCCGGTGTTTCAGCCCCTCTGTTTCTCGCCCTCTGTTTCAGCCCCTCTGTTTCTCGCCCTCTGTTTCAGACTCTCTGTTTCTCGCCCTCTGTTTCAGAACCTCTGTTTCAGCCCCTCTGTTTCTCGCCCTCTGTTTCAGCCCCTCTGTTTCTCGCCCTCTGTTTCAGCCCCTCTGATTCAGCCCCTCTGTTTCAGCCCTTCTGATTCAGCCCCTCTGTTTCAGCCCCTCTGTTTCAGCCCATCTGTTTCAGCCCCTCTGTTTCTCGCCCTCTGTTTCTCACCCTCTGTTTCTCACCCTCTGTTTCAGCCCCTCTGTTTCTCGCCCTCTGTTTCAGCCCCTCTGTTTCAGCCCCTCTGTTTCTCGCCCTCTGTTTCAGCCCCTCTGTTTCTAGCCCTCTGTTTCAGCCCCTCTGTTTCTCGCCCTCTGTTTCAGCCCCTCTGATTCAGCCCCTCTGTTTCATCCCTTCTGATTCAGCCCCTCTGTTTCAGCCCCTCTGATTCAGACCCTCTGTTTCAGCCCTTCTGATTCAGCCCCTCTGTTTCAGCCACTCTGTTTCAGCCCCTCTGTTTCAGCCCCTCTGTTACAGCCCCTCTGTTTCTCGCCCTCTGTTTCAGCCCCTCTGTTTCTCGCCCTCTGTTTCAGCCCCTCTGTTCCTCGCCCTCTGTTTCAGCCCCTCTGTTTCTCGCTCTCTGTTTCTCGCCCTCTGTTTCAGCCCCTCTGTTTCTCGCCCTCTGTTTCTGCCCCTCTGTTTCTCGCCCTCTGTTACAGCCCCTCTGTTTCTCGCCCTCTGTTTCAGCCCCCCTGTTTCTCGCCCTCTGTTTCAGCCCCTCTGTTTCCCGCCCTCTGTTTCAGCCCCTCTGTTTCTCGCCCTCTGTTTCAGCCCCTCTGATTCAGCCCCTCTGTTTCAGCCCCTCTGATTCAGCCCCTCTGATTCAGCCCCTCTGATTCAGCCCCTCTGTTTCTCGCCCTATGTTTCAGCCCCTCTGTTTCAGCCCATCTGTTTCAGCCCCTCTGTTTCTCACCCTATGTTTTAGCCCCTCTGATTCAGCCCCTCTGAATCAGCCCCTCTGATTCAGCCCCTCTGATTCAGCCCCTCTGTTTCCCGCCCCCTGTTTCCCGCCCCTCTGTTTCGCGCCCCGCTGTTTCAGCCCCTCTGTTTCACGCCCCGTATTTCAGCCACTCTGTTTCTCGCCCTCTGTTTCAGCCCCTCTGTTTCTCGCCCTCTGTTTCAGCCCCTCTGTTTCTCGCCCTTTGTTTCAGCCCCTCTGTTTCTCGACCTCTGTTTCAGCCCCTCTGTTTCAGCCCCTCTGTTTCAGCCCCTCTGTCTCTCGCGCTTTGTTTCAGCCCCTCTGTTTCTCGCCCTCTGTTTCAGCCCCTCTGTTTCTCGCCCTCTGTTTCAGCCCGTCTGATTCAGCCCCTCTGTGTCAGCCCCTTTGTTTCAGCCCCTCCGTTTCTCGCCCTCTGTTTCTCACCCTCTGTTTCTCGCCCTCTGTGTCAGCCCCTCTGTTTTTCGCCATCTGTTTCAGCCCCTCTGTTTCTCGCCCTCTGTTTCAGGCTCTCTGTTTCAGCCGGCCTGTTTCAGCCACTCTGTTTCAGGCCCTCTGTTTCTCGCCCTCTGTTTCAGCCCCTGTGTTTCAGCCCCTCTGTTTCTCGCCCTCTGTTTCAGCCCCTCTGTTTCTCGCCCTCTGTTTCAGCCCCTCTGTTTCTCGCCCTCTGTTTCAGCTCCTCTGTTTCTCGCTCCCTTTTTTTCGCCCTCTGTTTCAGCCCCTCTGTTTCTCGCCCTCTGTTTCAGCCCCTCTGTTTCTCTCCCTCTGTTTCAGCCCCGCTGATTCAGCCCCTCTGTTTCAGCCCATCTCTATCAGCCCCTCTGATTCAGCCCCTCTGTTTCAGCCCCTCTGTTTCAGCCCATCTGATTCAGCCCCTCTGTTTCTCGCCCTCTGTTTCAGCCCCTCTGTTTCTCGCCCTCTTTTTCAGCCCCACTGTTTCTCGCCCTCTGTTTCAGCCCCTCTGATTCAGCCCCTCTGTTTCAGCCCCTCTTTTTCAGCCCTTTTGATTCAGCCCCTCTGATTCAGCACCTCGGTTTCTCGCCCTCTGTATCAGCCCCTCTGTTTCTCACACTCTGTTTCAGCCCCTCTGATTCAGCCCCTCTGTTTCTGCCCCTCTGTTTCAGCCCCTCTGATTCAGCCCCTCTGATTCAGCCCCTCTGTTTCTCGCCGTTTGTATCAGCCCCTCTGTTTCTCACCCTCTGTTTCAGCCCCTCTGTTTCAGCCCCTCGGTTTCTCGCCCTCTGATTCAGCCCCTCTGATTCAGCCCCTCTGTTTCAGCCCCTCTGATTCAGCCCCTCTGTTTCTCGCCCCCTGTTTCAGCCCCTCTGTTTCTCGCCCTCTGTTTCAGCCCCTCTGTTTCTCGCCCTCTGTTTCAGCACCTCCGTTTCAGCCCGTCTGTTTCAGCCCCTCTGTTTCAGCCCCTCTGTATCTCGCCCACTGTTTCCGCCCCTCTGTTTCAGCCCCTCTGTTTCAGCCTGTCTGTTTCAGCCCCTCTGTTACAGCCCCTCTGTTTCTCGCCGTCTGTTTCAGCCCCTCTGTTTCTCGCCCTCTGTTTCAGGCCCTCTGTTTCAGCCCCACTGTTTCAGCCCCTCTGTTTCTCGCCCTCTGTTTCAGCCCCTCTTTTTCAGCCCCTCTGTTTCAGCCCCTCTGTTTCAGCCCCTCTGTTCCTCGCCGTCTGTTTCAGCCCCTCTGTTTCTCGCCCTCTGTTTCTGCCCCTCTGATTCAGCCCCTCTGTTTCTCGCCCTCTGTTTCAGCCCCTCTGTTTTTCGCCCTCTTTTTCAGCCCCACTGTTTCTCGCCCTCTGTTTCAGCCCCTCTGATTAAGCCCCTCTGTTTCAGCCCCTCTTTTTCAGCCCCTCTGATTCAGCCCCTCTGTTTCAGCACCTCTGAATCAGCCCCTCTGATTCAGCCCCTCTGTTTCTCACACTCTGTTTCAGCCCCTCTGATTCAGCCCCTCTGGTTCTGCCCCTCTGTTTCAGCCCTTCTGATTCAGCCCCTCTGATTCAGCCCCTCTGTTTCTCGCCGTTTGTATCAGCCCCTCTGTTTCTCACCCTCAGTTTCAGCCCCTCTGTTTTAGCCCCTCTGTTTCAGCCCCTCTGTGTCAGCCCCTCTGTTTCTCGCCCTCTGTTTCAGCCCCTCTTTTTCAGCCCCTCTGTTTCTCGCCCTCTGTTTCAGCCCCTCTGTTTCTCGCCCTCTGTTGCAGCCCCGCTGATGCAACCCCTCTGTTTCAGCCCCTCTGAATCAGCCCCTCTGATTCAGCCCCGCTGTTTCAGCCCCTCTGTTTCAGCCCCACTGTTTCAGCCCCTCTGTTTCTCGCACTCTGTTTCAGCCCCTCTGTTTCCCGCCCTCTGTTTCAGCCCCTCTTTTTTCTCACCCTCTGTTTCAGCCCCTCTGATTCAGTCCCTCTGATTCAGCCCCTCTGATTCAGCCCCTCTGTTTCTCGCCCTCTGTTTCAGCCCCTGTGTTTCAGCCCCTCTGTTTCAGCCCCTCTGTTTCTCACCCTCTGTTTCAGCCCCTCTGATGCAGCCCCTCTGATTCAGCCCCTCTGATTCAGCACCTCTGATTCAGCCCCTCTGTTTCCCGCCCCTCTCTTTCCCGCATCTCTGTTTCCCGCCCCTCTGTTTCAGCCCCTCTGTTTCACGCCCCGTGTTTCAGCCACTCTGTTTCTCCCCCTCTGTTTCAGCCCCTCTGTTTCTCGCCCTCTGTTTCAGCCCCTCTGTTTCAGCCCCTCTGTTTCAGCCCCTCTGTTTCTCGCCCTCTGTTTCAGCCCCTCTTTTTCAGCCCCTTTTTTTCAGCCCCTCTGTTTCAACCCCTCTGTTTCAGCCCCTCTGTTCCTCGCCCTCTGTTTCAGCCTCTCTGTTTCTCGCCGTCTGTTTTAGCCCCTCTGTTTCAGCCTCTCTGTTTCTCGCCCTCTGTTTCAGCCCCTCTGTTTCTCGCCCTCTGTTTCAGCCCCTCTGTTTCTCGCCCTCTGTTTCAGCCCCGCTGATTCAGCCCCTCTGTTTAAGCACCTCTGAATCAGCCCCTCTGATTCAGCCCCTCTGTTTCAGCCTCTCTGTTTCAGCCCCTCTGTTTCAGCCCCTCTGTTTCTCGCCCTCTGTTTCAGCCCCTCTGTTTCTCGCCCTCTGTTTCAGCCCCTCTGTTTCTCGCCCTCTTTTTCAGCCCCTCTGTTTCAGCCGCTCTGTTTCAGCCCCTCTGTTTCTCGCCCTCTGTTTCAGCCCCTCTTTTTCAGCCCCTCTGTTTCAGCCTCTCTGTTTCAGCCCCTCTGATCCTCGCCCTCTGTTTCAGCCCCTCTGTTTCTCGCCGTCTGTTTCAGCCCCTCTGTTTCAGCCTCTCTGTTTCTCGCCCTCTGTTTCAGCCCCTCTGTTTCTCGCCCTCTGTTTCAGCCCCGCTGATTCAGCCCCTCTGTTTCAACACCTCTGAATCAGCCCCTCTGATTCAGTCCCTCTGTTTCAGCCCCTCTGTTTCAGCCCCTCTGTTTCTCGCCCTCAGTTTCAGCCCCTCTCTTTCTCGCCCTCTGTTTCAGCCCCTCTGTTTCAGTCCCTCTGTTTCAGCCCCTCTGTATCTCCCCCACTGTTTCAGTCCCTCTGTTTAAGCCCCTCTGATTCAGCCCCTCTGTTTCAGCTCCTCTGAATCAGCCCCTCTGATTCAGCCCCTCTGTTTCAGCCCCTCTGTTTGAGCCCCTCTTTTTCAGCCCCTCTGTTTTAGCGCCTCTGTTTCAGTCCCTCTGTTCCTCGCCCTCTGTTTTAGCCCCTCTGTTTCACGCCCTCTGTTTCAGCCCCTCTGATTCAGCCTCTCTGTTTCTCGCCCTCTGTTTCAGCCCCTCTGTTTCTCGCCCTCTGTTTCAGCCCCTCTGTTTCTCGCCCTCTGTTTCAGCCCCGCTGATTCAGCCCCTCTGTTTCAGCACCTCTGAATCAGCACCTCTGATTCAGCCCCTCTGTTTCAGCCCCTCTGTTTCTCGCCCTCTGTTTCAGCCCCTCTGTTTCTCGCCCTCTGTTTCAGCCCCTCTGTTTCTCGCCCTCTTTTTCAGCCCCTCTGTTTCAGCCCCTCTTTTTCAGCCCCTCTGTTTCAGCCCCTCTGTTTCAGCCTCTCTGTTTCTCGCCCTCTGTTTCTCGCCCTCTGTTTCTCGCCCTCTGTTTCAGCCCCTCTGTTTCTCGCCCTCTGGTTCAGCCCCGCTGATTCAGCCCCTCTGTTTCAGCACCTCTGAATCAGCCCCTCTGATTCAGCCCCTCTGTTTCAGCCCCTCTGTTTCAGCCCCTCTGATTCAGCCCCTCTGTTTCTCGCCCTCTGTTTCAGCCCCTCTGTTTCAGTCCCTCTGTTTCAGCCCCTCTGTATCTCGCCTCTGTTTCAGCCCCTCTGATTCAGCCCCTCTGTTTCAGCCCATCTGATTCAGCCCCTCTGTTTCAGCCCCTCTGTTTTAGCCCATCTGATTCAGCCCCTCTGTTTCAGCCCATCTGATTCAGCCCCTCTGTTTCAGCCCCTCTGATTAAGCCCCTCTGTTTCAGCCTCTCTGTTTCAGCCCCTCTGTTTCAGCCCCTCTGTTTCTCGCCCTCTGTTTCAGCCCCTCTGTTTCTCGCCCTCTTTTTCAGCCCCTCTGTTTCAGCCGCTCTGTTTCAGCCCCTCTGTTTCTCGCCCTCTGTTTCAGCCCCTCTTTTTCAGCCCCTCTGTTTCAGCCTCTCTGTTTCAGCCCCTCTGATCCTCGCCCTCTGTTTCAGCCCCTCTGTTTCTCGCCGTCTGTTTCAGCCCCTCTGTTTCAGCCTCTCTGTTTCTCGTCCTCTGTTTCAGCCCCTCTGTTTCTCGCCCTCTGTTTCAGCCCCGCTGATTCAGCCCCTCTGTTTCAACACCTCTGAATCAGCCCCTCTGATTCAGTCCCTCTGTTTCAGCCCCTCTGTTTCAGCCCCTCTGTTTCTCGCCCTCAGTTTCAGCCCCTCTCTTTCTCGCCCTCTGTTTCAGCCCCTCTCTTTCTCGCCCTCTGTTTCAGCCCCTCTGTATCTCGCCCACTGTTTCAGTCCCTCTGTTTTAGCCCCTCTGATTCAGCCCCTCTGTTTCAGCTCCTCTGAATCAGCCCCTCTGATTCAGCCCCTCTGTTTCAGCCCCTCTGTTTCTCGCCCTCTTTTTCAGCCCCTCTGTTTCTGCCCCTCTGTTTCAGCCCCTCTGTTTCTCGCCCTCTGTTTCAGCCCCTCTTTTTCAGCCCCTCTGTTTCAGCCGCTCTGTTTCAGCCCCTCTGATCCTCGCCCTCTGTTTCAGCCCCTCGGTTTCTCGCCGTCTGTTGCAGCCCCTCTGTTTCAGCCTCTCTGTTTCTCGCCCTCTGTTTCAGCCCCTCTGTTTCTCGCCCTGTGTTTCAGCCGCATTGATTCAGCCCCTCTGTTTCAGCACCTCTGAATCAGCCCCTCTGATTCAGCCCCTCTGTTTCAGCCACTGTTTCAGCCCCTCTGTTTCTCGCCCTCAGTTTCAGCCCCTCTCTTTCTCGCCCTCTGTTTCAGCCCCTCTGTTTCATTCCCTCTGTTTCAGCCCCTCTGTATCTCGCCCACTGTTTCATCCCCTCTGTTTAAGCCCCTCTGTTTCTCGCCCTCTGATTCAGCCCCTCTGTTTCAGCTCCTCTGAATCAGCCCCACTGATTCAGCCCCTCTGTTTCAGCCCCTCTGTTTCAGCCCCTCTTTTGCAGCCCCTCTGTTTCAGCGCCTCTGTTTCAGCCCCTCTGTTCCTCGCCCTCTGTTTCTCGCCCTCTGTTTCAGCACCTCTGTTTCAGCCTCTCTGTTTCTCGCCCTCTGTTTCAGCCCCTCTGTTTCTCGCCCTCTGTTTCAGCCCCTCTGTTTCTCGCCCTCTGTTTCAGCCCCGCTGATTCAGCCCCTCTGTTTCAGCCCCTCTGAATCAGCACTTCTGATTCAGCCCCTCTGTTTCAGCCCCTCTGTTTATCGCCCTCTGTTTCAGCCCCTCTGTTTCTCCCCCTCTTTTTCAGCCCCTCTGTTTCAGCCCCTCTGTTTCTCGCCCTCTGTTTCAGCCCCTCTTTTTCAGCCCCTCTGTTTCAGCCCCTCTATTTCAGCCCCTCTGTTCCTCGCCCTCTGTTTCAGCCCCTCGGTTTCTCGCCCTCTGTTTCAGCCCCTCTGTTTCAGCCTCTCTGTTTCTCGCCCTCTGGTTCAGCCCCGCTGATTCAGCCCCTCTGTTTCAGCACCTCTGAATCAGCCCCTCTGATTCAGCCCCTCTGTTTCAGCCCCTCTGTTTCAGCCCCTGTGTTTCTCGCCCTCTGTTTCAGCCCCTCTGTTTCTCGCCCTCTGTTTCAGCCCCTCTGATTCAGCCCCTCAGTTTCAGCCCCTCTGATTCAGCCCCTCTGTTTCAGCCCTTTTTTTTAGCCCCTCTGTTTTTCGCCCTCTGTTTCTCACCCTCTGTTTCTCGCCCTCTGTTTCAGCCCCTCAGTTTCAGCCCCTCTGATTCAGCCCCTCTGTTTCAGCCCCTCTGTTTCAGCCCCTCTGTTTCCGTCCCTCTGTTTCAGCCCCTCTGTTTCTCGCCCTCTGTTTCAGCCCCTCTGTTTCTCGCCCTCTGTTACAGGCTCTCTGTTTCAGCCGGCCTGTTTCAGCCCCTCTGTTTCAGGCCCTCTGTTTCTCGCCCTCTGTTTAAGCCCCTGTGTTTCAGCCCCTCTGTTTCTCGCCCTCATTTTCAGCCCCTCTGTTTCTCGCTCTGTGTTTCAGCCCCTCTGATTCAGCCCCTCTGTTTCTCACCCTCTGTTTCAGCTCCATGATTCAGCCCCTCTGATTCAGCCCCTCTGATTTAGCCCCTCTGATTCAGCCCCTCTGTTTCCCGCCCCTCTGTTTCCCGCCCCTCTGTTTCCCGCCCCTCTGTTTCAGCCCCTCTGTTTCACGCCCAGTGTTTCAGCCCCTCTGTTTCTCGCCCTCTGTTTCAGCCCCTCTGTTTCTCGCCCTCTGTTTCAGCCCCTCTGTTTCTCGCCCTCTGTTTCAGTCCCTCTGTTTCAGCCCCTCTGTTTCTCGCCCTCTGTTTCAGCCCCTCTGTTTCTCGCCCTCTGTTTCTCGCCCTCTGTTTCAGCCCCTCTGTTTCTCGCCCTCTGTTTCAGCCCCTCTGTTTCTCGCCCTCTGTTTCAGCCCCGCTGATTCAGCCCCTCTGTTTCAGCCCCTCTGAATCAGCACTTCTGATTCAGCCCCTCTGTTTCAGCCCCTCTGTTTATCGCCCTCTGTTTCAGCCCCTCTGTTTCTCCCCCTCTTTTTCAGCCCCTCTGTTTCAGCCCCTCTGTTTCTCGCCCTCTGTTTCAGCCCCTCTTTTTCAGCCCCTCTGTTTCAGCCCCTCTATTTCAGCCCCTCTGTTCCTCGCCCTCTGTTTCAGCCCCTCGGTTTCTCGCCCTCTGTTTCAGCCCCTCTGTTTCAGCCTCTCTGTTTCTCGCCCTCTGGTTCAGCCCCGCTGATTCAGCCCCTCTGTTTCAGCACCTCTAAATCAGCCCCTCTGATTCAGCCCCTCTGTTTCAGCCCCTCTGTTTCAGCCCCTGTGTTTCTCGCCCTCTGTTTCAGCCCCTCTGTTTCTCGCCCTCTGTTTCAGCCCCTCTGATTCAGCCCCTCAGTTTCAGCCCCTCTGATTCAGCCCCTCTGTTTCAGCCCTTTTTTTTAGCCCCTCTGTTTTTCGCCCTCTGTTTCTCACCCTCTGTTTCTCGCCCTCTGTTTCAGCCCCTCAGTTTCAGCCCCTCTGATTCAGCCCCTCTGTTTCAGCCCCTCTGTTTCAGCCCCTCTGTTTCCGTCCCTCTGTTTCAGCCCCTCTGTTTCTCGCCCTCTGTTTCAGCCCCTCTGTTTCTCGCCCTCTGTTTCAGCCCCTCTGTTTCTCGCCCTCTGTTACAGGCTCTCTGTTTCAGCCGGCCTGTTTCAGCCCCTCTGTTTCAGGCCCTCTGTTTCTCGCCCTCTGTTTAAGCCCCTGTGTTTCAGCCCCTCTGTTTCTCGCCCTCATTTTCAGCCCCTCTGTTTCTCGCCCTGTGTTTCAGCCCCTCTGATTCAGCCCCTCTGTTTCTCACCCTCTGTTTCAGCTCCATGATTCAGCCCCTCTGATTCAGCCCCTCTGATTTAGCCCCTCTGATTCAGCCCCTCTGTTTCCCGCCCCTCTGTTTCCCGCCCCTCAGTTTCCCGCCCCTCTGTTTCAGCCCCTCTGTTTCACGCCCAGTGTTTCAGCCCCTCTGTTTCTCGCCCTCTGTTTCAGCCCCTCTGTTTCTCGCCCTCTGTTTCAGCCCCTCTGTTTCTCGCCCTCTGCTTCAGTCCCTCTGTTTCAGCCCCTCTGTTTCTCGCCCTCTGTTTCAGCCCCTCTGTTTCTCGCCCTCTGTTTCAGCCCTTCTGATTCAGCCCCTCTGTTTCAGCCCCTCTGTTTCAGCCCATCTGTTTCAGCCCCTCTGTTTCTCGCCCTCTGTTTCAGCCCCTCTGTTCCAGCCCCTCTGTTTCTCGCCCTCTGTTTCAGCCCCTCTGTTTCTCGCCCTCTGTTTCAGCCCTTCTGATTCAGCCCCTCTGTTTCAGCCCTTCTGATTCAGCCCCTCTGTTTCAGCCCCTCTGTTTCAGCCCATCTGTTTCAGCCCCTCTGTTTCTCGCCCTCTGTTTCTCGCCCTCTGTTTCAGCCCCTCTGTTTCTCGCCCTCTGTTTCAGCCCCTCTGTTCCTGCCCCTCTGTTTCAGCCCCTCTGATTCAGCCCCTCTGATTCAGCCCCTCTGTTTCTCGCCGTTTGTATCAGCCCCTCTGTTTCTCACCCTCTGTTTCAGCCCCTCTGTTTCAGCCCCTCGGTTTCTCGCCCTCTGATTCAGCCCCTCTGATTCAGCCCCTCTGTTTCAGCCCCTCTGATTCAGCCCCTCTGTTTCTCGCCCCCTGTTTCAGCCCCTCTGTTTCTCGCCCTCTGTTTCAGCCCCTCTGTTTCAGCACCTCCGTTTCAGCCCCTCTGTTTCAGCCCCTCTGTTTCAGCCCCTCTGTATCTCGCCCACTGTTTCCGCCCCTCTGTTTCAGCCCCTCTGTTTCAGCCTGTCTGTTTCAGCCCCTCTGTTACAGCCCCTCTGTTTCTCGCCGTCTGTTTCAGCCCCTCTGTTTCTCGCCCTCTGTTTCAGGCCCTCTGTTTCAGCCCCACTGTTTCAGCCCCTCTGTTTCTCGCCCTCTGTTTCAGCCCCACTTTTTCAGCCCCTCTGTTTCAGCCCCTCTGTTTCAGCCCCTCTGTTCCTCGCCGTCTGTTTCAGCCCCTCTGTTTCTCGCCCTCTGTTTCTGCCCCTCTGTTTCAGCCTCTCTGTTTCTCGCCCTCTGTTTCAGCCCCTCTGATTCTCGCCTTTGTTTCAGCCCCTCTGTTTCGCGCCCTCTGGTTCAGCCCCGCTTATTCAGCCCCCCATGTTTCAGCACCTCTGAATCAGCCCCTCTGTTTCAGCCCCTCTGTTTCAGCACCTCTGAATCAGCCCCTCTGATTCAGCCCCTCTGTTTCAGCCCCTCTGTTTCAGCCCCTCTGTTTCAGCCCCTCTGTTTCTCGCCCTCTGTTTCAGCCCCTCTGTTTCTCGCCCTCTGTTTCAGCACCTCTGGTTCTCGCCCTGTGTTTCAGCCCCTCTGTTTCAGCCCCTCTGTTTCAGCCTCTCTGTGTCAGCCCCTCTGTTTCTCGCCCTCTGTTTCAGCCCCTCTTTTTCAGCCCCTCTGTTTCTCGCCCTCTGTTTCGGCCCCTCTGTTTCTCGCCCTCTGTTGCAGCCCCGCTGATGCAACCCCTCTGTTTCAGCCCCTCTGAATCAGCCCCTCTGATTCAGCCCCTCTGTTTCAGCCCCTCTGTTTCAGCCCCACTGTTTCAGCCCCTCTGTTTCTCGCACTCTGTTTCAGCCCCTCTGTTTCCCGCCCTCTGTTTCAGCCCCTCTGTTTCTCGCCCTCTGTTTCAGCCCCTCTGATTCAGTCCCTCTGATTCAGCCCCTCTGATTCAGCCCCTCTGTTTCTCGCCCTCTGTTTCAGCCCCTGTGCTTCTCGCCCTCTGTTTCAGCCCCTCTGTTCCAGCCCCTCTGTTTCTCGCCCTCTGTTTCAGCCCCTCTGTTTCTCGCCCTCTGTTTCAGCCCCTCTGTTTCTGCCCCTCTGTTTCAGCCCCTCTGATTCAGCCCCTCTGATTCAGCCCCTCTGTTTCTCGCCGTTTGTATCAGCCCCTCTGTTTCTCACCCTCTGTTTCAGCCCCTCTGTTTCAGCCCCTCGGTTTCTCGCCCTCTGATTCAGCCCCTCTGATTCAGCCCCTCTGTTTCAACCCCTCTGTTTCGCGTCCTCTGTTTCAGCCCCTCTTTTTCAGCCCCTCTTTTTCAGCCCCTCTGTTTCAGCCCCTCTGATTCAGCCCCTCTGTTTCAGCACTTCTGATTCAGCCCCTCTGTTTCAGCCCCTCTGATTCAGACCCTCTGTTTCAGCCCTTCTGATTCAGCCCCTCTGTTTCAGCGTCTCTGTTTCAGCCCCTCTGTTTCAGCCCCTCTGTTACAGCCCCTCTGTTTCTCGCCCTCTGTTTCAGCCCCTCTGTTTCTCGCCCTCTGTTTCAGCACCTCTGTTTCAGCCCCTCTGATTCAGCCCCTCTGTTTCGCGTCCTCTGTTACAGCCCCTCTGTTTCTCGCCCTCTGTTTCAGCCCCTCTGTTTCTCGCCCTCTGTTTCAGCACCTCTGTTTCAGCCCCTCTGATTCAGCCCCTCTGTTTCTCGCCCTCTGTTTCAGCCCCTCCGTTTCAGCCCCTCTGTTTCAGCCCCTCTGTTTCAGCCCCTCTGTATCTCGCCCACTGTTTCAGCCCCCCTGTTTCAGCCCCTCTGTTTCAGCCACTCTGTTTCAGCCCCTCTGTTACAGCCCCTCTGTTTCTCGCCCTCTGTTTCAGCCCCTCTGTTTCTCGCCCTCTGTTTCAGGCCCTGTGTTTCAGCCCCTCTGTTTCCGCCCCTCTGTTTCTCGCTCTCTGTTTCAGCCCCTCTTTTTCAGCCCCTCTGTTTCATCCCCTCTGTTTCAGCCCCTCTGTTCCTCGCCGTCTGTTTCAGCCCCTCTGTTTCCCGCCCCTCTGTTTCAGCCCCTCTGTTTCACGCCCAGTGTTTCAGCCCCTCTGTTTCTCGCCCTCTGTTTCAGCCCCTCTGTTTCTCGCCCTCTGTTTCAGCCCCTCTGTTTCTCGCCCTCTGTTTCAGTCCCTCTGTTTCAGCCCCTCTGTTTCTCGCCCTCTGTTTCAGCCCCTCTGTTTCTCGCCCTCTGTTTCAGCCCCTCTGATTCAGCCCCTCTGTTTCACCCCTTCTGATTCAGCCCCTCTGTTTCAGCCCCTCTGTTTCAGCCCATCAGTTTCAGCCCCTCTGTTTCTCGCCCTCTGTTTCAGCCCCTCTGTTTCTCGCCCTCTGTTTCAGCCCCTCTGTTTCTCGCCCTCTGTTTCAGCCCCTCTGATTCAGCCCCTCTGTTTCAGCACTTCTGATTCAGCCCCTCTGTTTCAGCCCCTCTGATTCAGCCCCTCTGTTTCAGCCCTTCTGATTCAGCCCCTCTGTTTCAGCGTCTCTGTTTCAGCCCCTCTGTTTCAGCCCCTCTGTTACAGCCCCTCTGTTTCTCGCCCTCTGTTTCAGCCCCTCTGTTTCTCGCCCTCTGTTTCAGCACCTCTGTTTCAGCCCCTCTGATTCAGCCCCTCTGTTTCGCGTACTCTGTTTCAGCCCCTCTTTTTCAGCCCCTCTGTTTCAGCCCCTCTGTTTCAGCTCCTCTGTTCCTCGCCCTCTGTTTCAGCCCCTCTGTTTCTCGCTCTCTGTTTCTCGCCCTCTGTTTCAGCCCCTCTGTTTCTCGCCCTCTGTTTCTGCCCCTCTGTTTCTCGCCCTCTGTTTCAGCCCCTCTGTTTCTCGCCCTCTGTTTCAGCCCCGCTGATTCAGCCCCTCTGTTTCAGCCCCTCTGTATCAGCCCCTCTGATTCAGCCCCTCTGTTTCAGCCCCTCTGTTTCAGCCCCTCTGTTTCAGCCCCTCTGTTTCAGCCCCTCTGTTACAACCCCTCTGTTTCTCGCCCTCTGTTTCAGCGCCTCTGTTTCAGCCCCTCTGTTTCAGCCCTTCTGTTTCGCGCCCTCTGTTTCAGCCCCTCTTTTTCAGCCCCTCTGTTTCAGACCCTCTGTTTCAGCTCCTCTGTTCCTCGCCCTCTGTTTCAGCGCCTCTGTTTCTCGCTCTCTTTCTCGCCCTCTGTTTGAGGCCCTCTGTTTCTCGACCCTCTGTTTCTGCCCCTCTGTTTCTCGCCCGCTGTTTCAGCCCCTCTGTTTCTCGCCCTCTGTTTCAGCCCCGCTGATTCAGCCCCTCTGTTTCAGCCCCTCTGTATCAGCCCCTCTGATTCAGCCCCTCTGTTTCAGCCCCTCTGTTTCAGCCCCTCTGTTTCAGCCCCTCTGTTTCTCGCCCTCTGTTTCAGCCCCTCTGTTTCTCGCCCTCTGTTTCAGCCCCACTGTTTCTCGCCCTCTGTTTCAGCCCCTCTGATTCAGCCCCTCTGTTTCAGCCCCTCTGTTTCAGCCCCTCTGATTCAGCCCCTCTGATTCAGCCCCTCGGTTTCTCGCCCTCTGTATCAGCCCCCGTGTTTCTCACCCTCTGTTTCAGCCCCTCTGATTCAGCCCCTCTGTTTCAGCCCCTCTGTTTCAGCCCCTCTGATTCAGCCCCTCTGATTCAGCCCCTCTGTTTCTCGCCGTCTGTTTCAGCCCCTCTGTTTCTCACCCTCTGTTTCAGCCCCTCTGTTTCAGCCCCTCTGTTTCTCGCCCTCTGATTCAGCCCCTCTGATTCAGCCCCTCTGTTTCAGCCACTCTGATTCAGCCCCTCTGTTTCTCGCCCACTGTTTCAGCCCCTCTGTTTCTCGCCCTCTGTTTCAGCCCCTCTGTTTCTCGCCCTCTGTTTCAGCCCCTCCGTTTCAGCCCCTCTGTTTCAGCCTCTGTTTCAGCCCCTCTGTAACTCGCCCACTGTTTCAGCACCTCTGTTTCAGCCCCTCTGTTTCAGCCACTCTGTTTCAGCCCCTCTGTTACAGCCCCTCTGTTTCTCGCCCTCTGTTTCAGCCCCTCTGTTTCTCGCCCTCTGTTTCAGGCCCTCTGTTTCAGCCCCTCTGTTTCAGCCCCTCTGTTTCTCGCCCTCTGTTTCAGCCCCTCTTTTTCAGCCCCTCTGTTTCAGCCCCTCTGTTTCAGCCCCTCTGTTCCTCGCCGTCTGTTTCAGCCCCTCTGTTTCTCGCCCTCTGTTTCTGCCCCTCTGTTTCAGCCTCTCTGTTTCTCGCCCTCTGTTTCAGCCCCTCTGTTTCTCGCCCTCTGTTTCAGCACCGCTGATTCAGCCCCTCTGTTTCAGCACCTCTGAATCAGCCCCTCTGATTCAGCCCCTCTGTTTCAGCCCCTCTGTTTCAGCCCTTCTGTTTCAGCCCCTCTGTTTCTCACCCTCTGTTTCAGCCCCTCAGTTTCTCACCCTCTGTTTCAGCACCTCTGGTTCTCGCCCTGTGTTTCAGCCCCACTGTTTCAGCCCCTCTGTTTCAGTCCCTCTGATTCAGCCCCTCTGTTTCTCGCCCTCTGTTTCAGCCCCACTTTTTCAGCCCCTCTGTTTCAGCCCCTCTGTTTCTCGCCCACTGTTTCAGCCCCTCTGTTTCTCGCCCTCTGTTTCAGCCCCTCTGTTTCTCGCCCTCTGTTCCAGCCCCTCCGTTTCAGCCCCTCTGTTTCAGCCCCTCTGTTTCTCGCCCTCTGTTTCTCGCCCTCTGTTTCAGCCCCTCTTTTTCAGCCCCTCTGTTTCAGCCCCTCTGATTCAGCCCCTCTGTTTCTCGCCCACTGTTTCAGCCCCTCTGTTTCTCGCCCTCTGTTTCAGCCCCTCTGTTTCTCGCCCTCTGTTCCAGCCCCTCCGTTTCAGCCCCTCTGTTTCAGCCCCTCTGTTTCAGCCCCTCTGTATCTCGCCCACTGTTTCAGCCCCTCTGTTTCAGCCCCTCTGTTTCAGCCACTCTGTTTCAGCCCCTCTGTTTCAGCACCTCTGTTTCTCCCTCTCTGTTTCTCACCCTCTGTTTCAGCCCCTCTGTTTCTCACCCTCTGTTTCAGCACCTCTGGTTCTCGCCCTGTGTTTCAGCCCCACTGTTTCAGCCCCTCTGTTTCAGTCCCTCTGATTCAGCCCCTCTGTTTCTCGCCCTCTGTTTCAGCCCCTCTTTTTCAGCCCCACTGTTTCAGCCCCTCTGTTTCAGTCCCTCTGATTCAGCCCCTCTGTTTCTTGCCCTCTGTTTCAGCCCCTCTGTTTCTCGCCCTCTGTTTCAGTCCCTCTGTTTCAGCCCCGCTGATTCAGCCCCTCTGTTTCAGCCCCTCTGTATCAGCCCCTCTGATTCAGCCCCTCTGTTTCAGCCCCTCTGTTTCAGCCCCTCTGTTTCAGCCCCTCTGTTACAACCCCTCTGTTTCTCGCCCTCTGTTTCAGCGCCTCTGTTTCAGCCCCTCTGTTTCAGCCCTTCTGTTTCTCGCCCTCTGTTTCAGACCCTCTGTTTCAGCTCCTCTGTTCCTCGCCCTCTGTTTCAGCGCCTCTGTTTCTCGCTCTCTTTCTCGCCCTCTGTTTGAGCCCCTCTGTTTCTCGCCCTCTGTTTCTGCCCCTCGGTTTCTCGCCCTCTGTATCAGCCTCCCTGTTTCTCACCCTCTGTTTCAGCCCCTCTGATTCAGCCCCTCTGTTTCTCACCCTCTGTTTCAGCCCCTCTGATTCAGCCCCTCTGTTTCTCGCCGTCTGTTTCAGCCCCTCTGTTTCTCACACTCTGTTTCAGCCCCTCTGTTTCAGCCCCTCTGTTTCTCACCCTCTGATTCAGCCCCTCTGATTCAGCCCCTCTGTTTCAGCCCCTCTGATTCAGCCCCTCTGTTTCTCGCCCACTGTTTCAGCCCCTCTGTTTCTCGCCCTCTGTTTCAGCCCCTCTGTTTCTCGCCCTCTGTTTCAGCCCCTCCGTTTCAGCCCCTCTGTTTCAGCCTCTGTTTCAGCCCCTCTGTATCTCGCCCACTGTTTCAGCCCCTCTGTTTCAGCCCCTCTGTTTCAGCCACTCTGTTTCAGCCCCTCTGTTACAGCCCCTCTGTTTCTCGCCCTCTGTTTCAGCCCCTCTGTTTCTCGAACTCTGTTTCAGGCCCTCTGTTTCAGCCCCTCTGTTTCAGCCCCTCTGTTTCTCGCCCTCTGTTTCAGCCCCTCTTTTTCAGCCCCTCTGTTTCAGCCCCTCTGTTCCTCGCCGTCTGTTTCAGCCCCTCTGTTTCTCGCCCTCTGTTTCTGCCCCTCTGTTTCAGCCTCTCTGTTTCTCGCCCTCTGTTTCAGCCCCTCTGTTTCTCGCCCTCTGTTTCAGCACCGCTGATTCAGCCCCTCTGTTTCAGCACCTCTGAATCAGCCCCTCTGATTCAGCCCCTCTGTTTCAGCACCTCTGAATCTGCCCCTCTGATTCAGCCCCTCTGTTTCAGCCCCTCTGTTTCAGCCCTTCTGTTTCAGCCCCTCTGTTTCTCGCCCTCTGTTTCAGCCCCTCTGTTTCTCGCCCTCTGTTTCAGCACCTCTGGATCTCGCCCTGTGTTTCAGCCCCACTGTTTCAGCCCCTCTGTTTCAGTCCCTCTGATTCAGCCCCTCTGTTTCTCGCCCTCTGTTTCAGCCCCTCTGTTTCTCGCCCTCTGTTTCTCGCCCTCTGTTTCAGCCCCTCTTTTTCAGCCCCTCTGTTTCAGCCCCTCTGATTCAGCCCCTCTGTTTCTCGCCCACTGTTTCGGCCCCTCTGTTTCTCGCCCTCTGTTTCAGCCCCTCTGTTTCTCGCCCTCTGTTTCAGCCCCTCCGTTTCAGCCCCTCTGTTTCAGCCCCTCTGTTTCAGCCCCTCTGTATCTCGCCCACTGTTTCAGCCCCTCTGTTTCAGCCCCTCTGTTTCAGCCACTCTGTTTCAGCCACTCTGTTTCAGCCCCTCTGTTTCTCGCCCTCTGTTTCAGCACCTCTGGTTCTCGCCCTGTGTTTCAGCCCCACTGTTTCAGCCCCTCTGTTTCAGTCCCTCTGATTCAGCCCCTCTGTTTCTTGCCCTCTGTTTCAGCCCCTCTGTTTCTCGCCCTCTGTTTCAGTCCCTCTGTTTCAGCCCCGCTGATTCAGCCCCTCTGTTTCAGCCCCTCTGTATCAGCCCCTCTGATTCAGCCCCTCTGTTTCAGCCCCTCTGTTTCAGCCCCTCTGTTTCAGCCCCTCTGTTACAACCCCTCTGTTTCTCGCCCTCTGTTTCAGCGCCTCTGTTTCAGCCCCTCTGTTTCAGCCCCTCTGTTACAACCCCTCTGTTTCTCGCCCTCTGTTTCAGCGCCTCTGTTTCAGCCCCTCTGTTTCAGCCCCTCTGTTTCAGCCCGTCTGTTTCAGCCCCTCTGTTTCAGCCCCTCTGATTCAGCCCCTCTGTTTCTCGCCCACTGTTTCAGCCCCTCTGTTTCTCGCCCTCTGTTTCAGCCCCTCTGTTTCTCGCCCTCTGTTTCAGCCCCTCCGTTTCAGCCCCTCTGTTTCAGCCCCTCTGTTTCAGCCCCTCTGTATCTCGCCCACTGTTTCAGCCCCTCTGTTTCAGCCCCTCTGTTTCAGCCACTCTGTTTCAGCCCCTCTGTTTCAGCCCCTCTGTTTCTCGCCCTCTGTTTCAGCACCTCTGGTTCTCGCCCTGTGTTTCAGCCCCACTGTTTCAGCCCCTCTGTTTCAGTCCCTCTGATTCAGCCCCTCTGTTTCTTGCCCTCTGTTTCAGCCCCTCTGTTTCTCGCCCTCTGTTTCAGTCCCTCTGTTTCAGACCCGCTGATTCAGCCCCTCTGTTTCAGCCCCTCTGTATCAGCCCCTCTGATTCAACCCCTCTGTTTCAGCCCCTCTGTTTCAGCCCCTCTGTTTCAGCCCCTCTGTTTCAGCCACTCTGTTTCAGCCCCTCTGTTTCAGCCCCTCTGTTTCTCGCCCTCTGTTTCTCACCCTCTGTTTCAGCCCCTCTGTTTCTCACCCTCTGTTTCAGCACCTCTGGTTCTCGCCCTGTGTTTCAGCCCCACTGTTACAACCCCTCTGTTTCTCGCCCTCTGTTTCAGCGCCTCTGTTTCAGCCCCTCTGTTTCTGCCCTTCTGTTTCACGCCCTCTGTTTCAGCCCCTCTTTTTCAGCCCCTCTGTTTCAGACCCTCTGTTTCAGCTTCTCTGTTCCTCGCCCTCTGTTTCAGCGCCTCTGTTTCTCGCTCTCTTTCTCGCCCTCTGTTTGAGCCCCTCTGTTTCTCGCCCTCTGTTTCTGCCCCTCTGTTTCTCGCCCGCTGTTTCAGCCCCTCTGTTTCTCGCCCTCTGTTTCAGCCCCGCTGATTCAGCCCCTCTGTTTCAGCCCCTCTGTATCAGCCCCTCTGATTCGCCCCTCTGTTTCAGCCCCTCTGTTTCAGCCCCTCTGTTTCTCGCCCTCTGTTTCAGCCCCTCTGTTTCTCGCCCTCTGTTTCAGCCCCACTGTTTCTCGCCCTCTGTTTCAGCCCCTCTGATTCAGCCCCTCTGTTTCAGCCCCTCTGTTTCAGCCCCTCTGATTCAGCCCCTCTGATTCAGCCCCTCGGTTTCTCGCCCTCTGTATCAGCCCCCCAGTTTCTCACGCTCTGTTTCAGCCCCTCTGATTCAGCCCCTCTGTTTCAGCCCCTCTGTTTCAGCCCCTCTGATTCAGCCCCTCTGATTCAGCCCCTCTGTTTCTCGCCGTCTGTTTCAGCCCCTCTGTTTCTCACCCTCTGTTTCAGCCCCTCTGTTTCAGCCCCTCTGTTTCTCGCCCTCTGATTCAGCCCCTCTGATTCAGCCCCTCTGTTTCAGCCCCTCTGATTCAGCCCCTCTGTTTCTCGCCCACTGTTTCAGCCCCTCTGTTTCTCGCCCTCTGTTTCAGCCCCTCTGTTTCTCGCCCTCTGTTTCAGCCCCTCCTTTTCAGCCCCTCTGTTTCAGCCTCTGTTTCAGCCCCTCTGTATCTCGCCCACTGTTTCAGCCCCTCTGTTTCAGCCCCTCTGTTTCAGCCACTCTGTTTCAGCCCCTCTGTTACAGCCCCTCTGTTTCTCGCCCTCTGTTTCAGCCCCTCTGTTTCTCGCCCTCTGTTTCAGGCCCTCTGTTTCAGCCCCTCTGTTTCAGCCCCTCTGTTTCTCGCCCTCTGTTTCAGCCCCTCTTTTTCAGCCCCTCTGTTTCAGCCCCTCTGTTTCAGCCCCTCTGTTCCTCGCCCACTGTTTCAGCCCCTCTGTTTCTCGCTCTCTGTTTCTGCCCCTCTGTTTCAGCCTCTCTGTTTCTCGCCCTCTGTTTCAGCCCCTCTGTTTCTCGCCCTCTGTTTCAGCACCGCTGATTCAGCCCCTCTGTTTCAGCACCTCTGAATCAGCCCCTCTGATTCAGCCCCTCTGTTTCAGCACCTCTGAATCAGCCCCTCTGATTCAGCCCCTCTGTTTCAGCCCCTCTGTTTCAGCCCTTCTGTTTCAGCCCCTCTGTTTCTCGCCCTCTGTTTCAGCCCCTCTGTTTCTCACCCTCTGTTTCAGCACCTCTGGTTCTCGCACCGGGGTTTCAGCCCCACTGTTTCAGCCCCTCTGTTTCAGTCCCTCTGATTCAGCCCCTCTGTTTCTCGCCCTCTGTTTCAGCCCCTCTGTTTCTCGCCCTCTATTTCTCGCCCTCTGTTTCAGCCCCTCTTTTTCAGCCCCTCTGTTTCAGCCCCTCTGATTCAGCCCTCTGTTTCTCGCCCACTGTTTCAGCCCCTCTGTTTCTCGCCCTCTGTTTCAGCCCCTCTGTTTCTCGCCCTCTGTTTCAGCCCCTCCGTTTCAGCCCCTCTGTTTCAGCCCCTCTGTTTCAGCCCCTCTGTATCTCGCCCACTGTTTCAGCCCCTCTGTTTCAGCCAATCTGTTTCAGCCCCTCTGATTCAGCCCCTCTGTTTCTCGCCCACTGTTTCAGCCCCTCTGTTTCTCGCCCTCTGTTTCAGCCCCTCTGTTTCTCGCCCTCTGTTTCAGCCCCTCCGTTTCAGCCCCTCTGTTTCAGCCACTCTGTTTCAGCCCCTCTGTTTCAGCCCCTCTGTTTCTCGCCCTCTGTTTCAGCACCTCTGGTTCTCGCCCTGTGTTTCAGCCCCACTGTTTCAGCCCCTCTGTTTCAGTCCCTCTGATTCAGCCCCTCTGTTTCTTGCCCTCTGTTTCAGCCCCTCTGTTTCTCGCCCTCTGTTTCAGTCCCTCTTTTTCAGCCCCACTGTTTCAGCCACTCTGTTTCAGTCCCTCTGATTCAGCCCCTCTGTTTCTTGCCCTCTGTTTCAGCCCTTCTGTTTCGCGCCCTCTGTTTCAGCCCCTCTTTTTCAGCCCCTCTGTTTCAGACCCTCTGTTTCAGCTCCTCTGTTCCTCGCCCTCTGTTTCAGCGCCTCTGTTTCTCGCTCTCTTTCTCGCCCTCTGTTTGAGCCCCTCTGTTTCTCGCCCTCTGTTTCTGCCCCTCTGTTTCTCGCCCGCTGTTTCAGCCCCTCTGTTTCTCGCCCTCTGTTTCAGCCCCGCTGATTCAGCCCCTCTGTTTCAGCCCCTCTGTATCAGCCCCTCTGATTCAGCCCCTCTGTTTCAGCCCCTCTGTTTCAGCCCCTCTGTTTCAGCCCCTCTGTTTCTCGCCCTCTGTTTCAGCCCCTCTGTTTCTCGCCCTCTGTTTCAGCCCCACTGTTTCTCGCCCTCTGTTTCAGCCCCTCTGATTCAGCCCCTCTGTTTCAGCCCCTCTGTTTCAGCCCCTCTGATTCAGCCCCTCTGATTAAGCCCCTCGGTTTCTCGCCCTCTGTATCAGCCCCCCTGTTTCTCACCCTCTGTTTCAGCCCCTCTGATTCAGCCCCTCTGTTTCAGCCCCTCTGTTTCAGCCCCTCTGATTCAGCCCCTCTGATTCAGCTCCTCTGTTTCTCGCCGTCTGTTTCAGCCCCTCTGTTTCTCACCCTCTGTTTCAGCCCCTCTGTTTCAGCCCCTCTGTTTCTCGCCCTCTGATTCAGCACCTCTGATTCAGCCCCTCTGTTTCAGCCCCTCTGATTCAGCCCCTCTGTTTCTCGCCCACTGTTTCAGCCCCTCTGTTTCTCGCCCTCTGTTTCAGCCCCTCTGTTTCTCGCCCTCTGTTTCAGCCCCTCCGTTTCAGCCCCTCTGTTTCAGCCTCTGTTTCAGCCCCTCTGTATCTCGCCCACTGTTTCAGCCCCTCTGTTTCAGCCCCTCTGTTTCAGCCACTCTGTTTCAGCCCCTCTGTTACAGCCCCTCTGTTTCTCGCCCTCTGTTTCAGCCCCTCTGTTTCTCGCCCTCTGTTTCAGGCCCTCTGTTTCAGCCCCTCTGTTTCAGCCGCTCTGTTTCTCGCCCTCTGTTTCAGCCCCTCTTTTTCAGCCACTCTGTTTCAGCCCCTCTGTTTCAGCCCCTCTGTTCCTCGCCGTCTGTTTCAGCCCCTCTGTTTCTCGCCCTCTGTTTCTGCCCCTCTGTTTCAGCCTCTCTGTTTCTCGCCCTCTGTTTCAGCCCCTCTGTTTCTCGCCCTCTGTTTCAGCACCGCTGATTCAGCCCCTCTGTTTCAGCACCTCTGAATCAGCCCCTCTGATTCAGCCCCTCTGTTTCAGCACCTCTGAATCAGCCCCTCTGATTCAGCCCCTCTGTTTCAGCCCCTCTGTTTCAGCCCTTCTGTTTCAGCCCCTCTGTTTCTCGCCCTCTGTTTCAGCCCCTCTGTTTCTCACCCTCTGTTTCAGCACCTCTGGTTCTCGCCCTGTGTTTCAGCCCCACTGTTTCAGCCCCTCTGTTTCAGTCCCTCTGATTCAGCCCCTCTGTTTCTCGCCCTCTGTTTCAGCCCCTCTGTTTCTCGCCCTCTGTTTCTCGCCCTCTGTTTCAGCCCCTCTTTTTCAGCCCCTCTGTTTCAGCCCCTCTGATTCAGCCCCTCTGTTTCACGCCCACTGTTTCAGCCCCTCTGTTTCTCGCCCTCTGTTTCAGCCCCTCTGTTTCTCGCCCTCTGTTTCAGCCCCTCCGTTTCAGCCCCTCTGTTTCAGCCCCTCTGTTTAAGCCCCTCTGTATCTCGCCCACTGTTTCAGCCCCTCTGTTTCAGCCCCTCTGTTTCAGCCACTCTGTTTCAGCCCCTCTGTTTCAGCCCCTCTGTTTCTCGCCCTCTGTTTCAGCACCTCTGGTTCTCGCCCTGTGTTTCAGCCCCGCTGTTTCAGCCCCTCTGTTTCAGTCCCTCTGATTCAGCCCCTCTGTTTCTTGCCCTCTGTTTCAGCCCCTCTGTTTCTCGCCCTCTGTTTCAGTCCCTCTGTTTCAGCGCCTCTGTTTCAGCCCCTCTGTGTCAGCCCCTCTGTTTCTCGCCCTCTGTTTCAGCCCCTCTGTTTCAGCCCCTCTGTTTCTCGCCCTCTGTTTCAGCCCCTCTGTTTCTCGCCCTCTGTTGCAGCCCCGCTAATGCAGCCCCTCTGTTTCAGCCCCTCTGAATCAGCGCCTCTGATTCAGCCCATCTGTTTCAGCCTCTCTGTTTCCCGCCCTCTGTTTCTCACCCTCTGTTTCTCGCCCTCTGTTTCAGCCCCTCAGTTTCTCGCCCTCTGTTTCAGCCCCTCTGTTTCAGCCCCTCTGTTTCTCGCCCTCTGTTTCAGCCCCTCTGTTTCTCGCCCTCTGTTTCAGCCCCTCTGTTTCTCGCCCTCTGTTTCAGCCCCTCTGATTCAGCCCCTCTGTTTCAGCCCTTCTGATTCAGCCCCTCTGTTTCAGCCCCTCTGATTCAGACCCTCTGTTTCAGCCCTTCTGATTCAGCCCCTCTGTTTCAGCCCCTCTGTTTCAGCCGCTCTGTTACAGCCCCTCTGTTTCTCGCCCTCTGTTTCAGCCCCTCTGTTACTCGCCCTCAGTTTCAGCCCCTCTGTTCCTCGCCCTCTGTTTCAGCCCCTCTGTTCCTCGCTCTCTGTTTCTCGCCCTCTGTTTCAGCCCCTCTGTTTCTCGCCCTCTGTTTCTGCCCCTCTGTTTCTCGCCCTCTGTTTCAGCCCCTCTGTTTCTCGCCCTCTGTTTCAGCCCCGCTGATTCAGCCCCTCTGTTTCAGCCCATCTCTATCAGCCCCTCTAATTCAGCTCCTCTGTTTCAGCCCCTATGTTTCAGCATCTCTGATTCAGCCCCTCTGTTTCTCGCCCTCTGTTTCAGCCCCTCTGTTTCTCCCCCTCTGTTTCAGCCCCACTGTTTCTCGCCCTCTGTTTCAGCCCCTCTGATTCAGCCCCTCTGTTTCAGCCCCTCTTTTTCAGCCCCTCTGATTCAGCCCCTCTGATTCAGCACCTCGGTTTCTCGCCCTCTGTATCAGCCCCTCTGTTTCTCACACTCTGTTTCAGCCCCTCTTATTCAGCCCCTCTGTTTCTGCCCCTCTGTTTCAGCCCCTCTGTTTCAGCCCTTCTGTTTCGCGCCCTCTGTTTCAGCCCCTCTTTTTCAGCCCCTCTGTTTCAGACCCTCTGTTTCAGCTCCTCTGTTCCTCGCCCTCTGTTTCAGCGCCTCTGTTTCTCGCTCTCTTTCTCGCCCTCTGTTTGAGCCCCTCTGTTTCTCGCCCTCTGTTTCTGCCCCTCTGTTTCCCGCCCGCTGTTTCAGCCCCTCTGTTTCTCGCCCTCTGTTTCAGCCCCGCTGATTAAGCCCCTCTGTTTCAGCCCCTCTGTATCAGCCCCTCTGATTCAGCCCCTCTGTTTCAGCCCCTCTGTTTCAGCCCCTCTGTTTCAGCCCCTCTGTTTCTCGCCCTCTGTTTCAGCCCCTCTGTTTCTCGCCCTCTGTTTCAGCCCCACTGTTTCTCGCCCTCTGTTTCAGCCCCTCTGATTCAGCCCCTCTGTTTCAGCCCCTCTGTTTCAGCCCCTCTGATTCAGCCCCTCTGATTCAGCCCCTCGGTTTCTCGCCCTCTGTATCAGCCCCCCTGTTTCTCACCCTCTGTTTCAGCCCCTCTGATTCAGCCCCTCTGTTTCAGCCCCTCTGTTTCAGCCCCTCTGATTCAGCCCCTCTGATTCAGCCCCTCTGTTTCTCGCCGTCTGTTTCAGCCCCTCTGTTTCTCACCCTCTGTTTCAGCCCCTCTGTTTCAGCCCCTCTGTTTCTCGCCCTTTGATTCAGCCCCTCTGATTCAGCCCCTCTGTTTCAGCCCCTCTGATTCAGCCCCTCTGTTTCTCGCCCACTGTTTCAGCCCCTCTGTTTCTCGCCCTCTGTTTCAGCCCCTCTGTTTCTCGCCCTCTGTTTCAGCCCCTCCGTTTCAGCCCCTCTGTTTCAGCCCCTCTGTTTCAGCCCCTCTGTATCTCGCCCACTGTTTCAGCCCCTCTGTTTCAGCCCCTCTTTTTCAGCCCCTCTGTTTCAGCCCCTCTGTTTCAGCCCCTCTGTTCCTCGCCGTCTGTTTCAGCCCCTCTGTTTCTCGCCCTCTGTTTCTGCCCCTCTCTTTCAGCCTCTCTGTTTCTCGCCCTCTGTTTCAGCCCCTCTGTTTCTCGCCCTCTGTTTCAGCACCGCTGATTCAGCCCCTCTGTTTCAGCACCTCTGAATCAGCCCCTCTGATTCAGCCCCTCTGTTTCAGCACCTCTGAATCAGCCCCTCTGATTCAGCCCCTCTGTTTCTCGCCCTCTGTTTCAGCCCCTCTGTTTCTCACCCTCTGTTTCAGCACCTCTGGTTCTTGCCCTGTGTTTCAGCTCCACTGTTTCAGCCCCTCTGTTTCAGTCCCTCTGATTCAGCCCCTCTGTTTCTCGCCCTCTGTTTCAGCCCCTCTGTTTCTCGCCCTCTGTTTCGCGCCCTCTGTTTCTGCCCCTCTTTTTCAGCCCCTCTGTTTCAGCCCCTCTGATTCAGCCCCTCTGTTTCTCGCCCACTGTTTCAGCCCCTCTGTTTCTCGCCCTCTGTTTCAGCCCCTCTGTTTCTCGCCCTCTGTTTCAGCCCCTCCGTTTCAGCCCCTCTGTTTCAGCCCCTCTGTTTCAGCCCCTCTGTATCTCGCCCACTGTTTCAGCCCCTCTGTTTCAGCCCCTCTGTTTCAGCCACTCTGTTTCAGCCCCTCTGTTTCAGCCCCTCTGTTTCTCGCCCTCTGTTTCAGCACCTCTGGTTCTCGCCCTGTGTTTCAGCCCCACTGTTTCAGCCCCTCTGTTTCAGTCCCTCTGATTCAGCCCCTCTGTTTCTTGCCCTCTGTTTCAGCCCCTCTGTTTCTCGCCCTCTGTTTCAGTCCCTCTGTTTCAGCCCCTCTGTTTCAGCCCCTCTGTGTCAGCCCCTCTGTTTCTCGCCCTCTGTTTCAGCCCCTCTGTTTCAGCCCCTCTGTTTCTCGCCCTCTGTTTCAGCCCCTCTGTTTCTCGCCCTCTGTTGCAGCACCGCTGATGCAGCCCCTTTGTTTCAGCCCCTCTGAATCAGCGCCTCTGATTCAGCCCATCTGTTTCAGCCTCTCTGTTTCTCGCCCTCTGTTTCTCACCCTCTGTTTCTCGCCCTCTGTTTCAGCCCCTCAGTTTCTCGCCCTCTGTTTCAGCCCCTCTGTTTCAGCCCCTCTGTTCCTCGCCGTCTGTTTCAGCCCCACTGTTTCTCGCCCTCTGTTTCTGCCCCTCTGTTTCAGCCTCTCTGTTTCTCGCCCTCTGTTTCAGCCCCTCTGTTTCTCGCCCTCTGTTTCAGCACCGCTGATTCAGCCCCTCTGTTTCAGCACCTCTGAATCAGCCCCTCTGATTCAGCCCCTCTGTTTCAGCACCTCTGAATCAGCCCCTCTGATTCAGCCCCTCTGTTTCAGCCCCTCTGTTTCAGCCCTTCTGTTTCAGCCCCTCTGTTTCTCGCCCCCTGTTTCAGCCCCTCTGTTTCTCACCCTCTGTTTCAGCACCTCTGGTTCTCGCCCTGTGTTTCAGCCCCACTGTTTCAGCCCCTCTGTTTCAGCCCCTCTGATTCAGCCCCTCTGATTCAGCCCCTCGGTTTCTCGCCCTCTGTATCAGCCCCCCTGTTTCTCACCCTCTGTTTCAGCCCCTCTGATTCAGCCCCTCTGTTTCAGCCCCTCTGTTTCAGCCCCTCTGATTCAGCCCCTCTGATTCAGCCCCTCTGTTTCTCGCTGTCTGTTTCAGCCCCTCTGTTTCTCACCCTCTGTTTCAGCCCCTCTGTTTCAGCCCCTCTGTTTCTCGCCCTTTGATTCAGCCCTCTGATTCAGCCCCTCTGTTTCAGCCCCTCTGATTCAGCCCCTCTGTTTCTCGCCCACTGTTTCAGCCCCTCTGTTTCTCGCCCTCTGTTTCAGCCCCTCTGTTTCTCGCCCTCTGTTTCAGCCCCTCCGTTTCAGCCCCTCTGTTTCAGCCCCTCTGTTTCAGCCCCTCTGTATCTCGCCCACTGTTTCAGCCCCTCTGTTTCAGCCCCTCTTTTTCAGCCCCTCTGTTTCAGCCCCTCTGTTTCAGCCCCTCTGTTCCTCGCCGTCTGTTTCAGCCCCTCTGTTTCTCGCCCTCTGTTTCTGCCCCTCTCTTTCAGCCTCTCTGTTTCTCGCCCTCTGTTTCAGCCCCTCTGTTTCTCGCCCTCTGTTTCAGCACCGCTGATTCAGCCCCTCTGTTTCAGCACCTCTGAATCAGCCCCTCTGATTCAGCCCCTCTGTTTCAGCACCTCTGAATCAGCCCCTCTGATTCAGCCCCTCTGTTTCTCGCCCTCTGTTTCAGCCCCTCTGTTTCTCACCCTCTGTTTCAGCACCTCTGGTTCTTGCCCTGTGTTTCAGCTCCACTGTTTCAGCCCCTCTGTTTCAGTCCCTCTGATTCAGCCCCTCTGTTTCTCGCCCTCTGTTTCAGCCCCTCTGTTTCTCGCCCTCTGTTTCGCGCCCTCTGTTTCTGCCCCTCTTTTTCAGCCCCTCTGTTTCAGCCCCTCTGATTCAGCCCCTCTGTTTCTCGCCCACTGTTTCAGCCCCTCTGTTTCTCGCCCTCTGTTTCAGCCCCTCTGTTTCTCGCCCTCTGTTTCAGCCCCTCCGTTTCAGCCCCTCTGTTTCAGCCCCTCTGTTTCAGCCCCTCTGTATCTCGCCCACTGTTTCAGCCCCTCTGTTTCAGCCCCTCTGTTTCAGCCACTCTGTTTCAGCCCCTCTGTTTCAGCCCCTCTGTTTCTCGCCCTCTGTTTCAGCACCTCTGGTTCTCGCCCTGTGTTTCAGCCCCACTGTTTCAGCCCCTCTGTTTCAGTCCCTCTGATTCAGCCCCTCTGTTTCTTGCCCTCTGTTTCAGCCCCTCTGTTTCTCGCCCTCAGTTTCAGTCCCTCTGTTTCAGCCCCTCTGTTTCAGCCCCTCTGTGTCAGCCCCTCTGTTTCTCGCCCTCTGTTTCTCGCCCTCTGTTTCAGCCCCTCTGTTTCTCGCCCTCTGTTTCAGCCCCTCTGTTTCTCGCCCTCTGTTGCAGCCCCGCTGATGCAGCCCCTTTGTTTCAGCCCCTCTGAATCAGCGCCTCTGATTCAGCCCATCTGTTTCAGCCTCTCTGTTTCTCGCCCTCTGTTTCTCACCCTCTGTTTCTCGCCCTCTGTTTCAGCCCCTCAGTTTCTCGCCCTCTGTTTCAGCCCCTCTGTTTCAGCCCCTCTGTTCCTCGCCGTCTGTTTCAGCCCCACTGTTTCTCGCCCTCTGTTTCTGCCCCTCTGTTTCAGCCTCTCTGTTTCTCGCCCTCTGTTTCAGCCCCTCTGTTTCTCGCCCTCTGTTTCAGCACCGCTGATTCAGCCCCTCTGTTTCAGCACCTCTGAATCAGCCCCTCTGATTCAGCCCCTCTGTTTCAGCACCTCTGAATCAGCCCCTCTGATTCAGCCCCTCTGTTTCAGCCCCTCTGTTTCAGCCCTTCTGTTTCAGCCCCTCTGTTTCTCGCCCCCTGTTTCAGCCCCTCTGTTTCTCACCCTCTGTTTCAGCCCCTCTGTTTCTCGCCCTCTGTTTCAGCCCCTCTGTTGCAGCCCCGCTGATGCAGCCCCTTTGTTTCAGCCCCTCTGAATCAGCGCCTCTGATTCAGCCCATCTGTTTCAGCCTCTCTGTTTCTCGCCCTCTGTTTCTCACCCTCTGTTTCTCGCCCTCTGTTTCAGCCCCTCAGTTTCTCGCCCTCTGTTTCAGCCCCTCTGTTTCAGCCCCTCTGTTCCTCGCCGTCTGTTTCAGCCCCACTGTTTCTCGCCCTCTGTTTCTGCCCCTCTGTTTCAGCCTCTCTGTTTCTCGCCCTCTGTTTCAGCCCCTCTGTTTCTCGCCCTCTGTTTCAGCACCGCTGATTCAGCCCCTCTGTTTCAGCACCTCTGAATCAGCCCCTCTGATTCAGCCCCTCTGTTTCAGCACCTCTGAATCAGCCCCTCTGATTCAGCCCCTCTGTTTCAGCCCCTCTGTTTCAGCCCTTCTGTTTCAGCCCCTCTGTTTCTCGCCCCCTGTTTCAGCCCCTCTGTTTCAGCCCCTCTGTTTCAGTCCCTCTGATTCAGCCCCTCTGTTTCTCGCCCTCTGTTTCAGCCCCTCTGTTTCTCGCCCTCTGTTTCGCGCCCTCTGTTTCTGCCCCTCTTTTTCAGCCCCTCTGTTTCAGCCCCTCTGATTCAGCCCCTCTGTTTCTCGCCCACTGTTTCAGCCCCTCTGTTTCTCGCCCTCTGTTTCAGCCCCTCTGTTTCTCGCCCTCTGTTTCAGCCCCTCCGTTTCAGCCCCTCTGTTTCAGCCCCTCTGTTTCAGCCCCTCTGTATCTCGCCCACTGTTTCAGCCCCTCTGTTTCAGCCCCTCTGTTTCAGCCACTCTGTTTCAGCCCCTCTGTTTCAGCCCCTCTGTTTCTCGCCCTCTGTTTCAGCACCTCTGGTTCTCGCCCTGTGTTTCAGCCCCACTGTTTCAGCCCCTCTGTTTCAGTCCCTCTGATTCAGCCCCTCTGTTTCTTGCCCTCTGTTTCAGCCCCTCTGTTTCTCGCCCTCTGTTTCAGTCCCTCTGTTTCAGCGCCTCTGTTTCAGCCCCTCTGTGTCAGCCCCTCTGTTTCTCGCCCTCTGTTTCAGCCCCTCTGTTTCAGCCCCTCTGTTTCTCGCCCTCTGTTTCAGCCCCTCTGTTTCTCGCCCTCTGTTGCAGCCCCGCTGATGCAGCCCCTCTGTTTCAGCACCTCTGAATCAGCGCCTCTGATTCAGCCCATCTGTTTCAGCCTCTCTGTTTCTCGCCCTCTGTTTCTCACCCTCTGTTTCTCGCCCTCTGTTTCAGCCCCTCTGTTTCTCGCCCTCTGTTTCAGCCCCTCTGTTTCTCGCCCTCTGTTTCAGCCCCTCTGATTCAGCCCCTCTGTTTCTCGCCCTCTGTTTCAGCCCCTCTGTTTCTCGCCCTCTGTTTCAGCCCCTCTGATTCAGCCCCTCTGTTTCAGCCCTTCTGATTCAGCCCCTCTGTTTCAGCCCCTCTGATTCAGACCCTCTGTTTCAGCCCTTCTGATTCAGCCCCTCTGTTTCAGCCCCTCTGTTTCAGCCGCTCTGTTACAGCCCCTCTGTTTCTCGCCCTCTGTTTCAGCCCCTCTGTTACTCGCCCTCAGTTTCAGCCCCTCTGTTCCTCGCCCTCTGTTTCAGCCCCTCTGTTCCTCGCTCTCTGTTTCTCGCCCTCTGTTTCAGCCCCTCTGTTTCTCGCCCTCTGTTTCTGCCCCTCTGTTTCTCGCCCTCTGTTTCAGCCCCTCTGTTTCTCGCCCTCTGTTTCAGCCCCGCTGATTCAGCCCCTCTGTTTCAGCCCATCTCTATCAGCCCCTCTAATTCAGCCCCTCTGTTTCACCCCCTCTGTTTCAGCCCCTCTGATTCAGCCCCTCTGTTTCTCGCCATCTGTTTCAGCCCCTCTGTTTCTCCCCCTCTGTTTCATCCCCACTGTTTCTCGCCCTCTGTTTCAGCCCCTCTGATTCAGCCCCTCTGTTTCAGCCCCTCTGTTTCAGCCCCTCTGATTCAGCCCCTCTGATTCAGCCCCTCTGTTTCTCGCCGTCTGTTTCAGCCCCTCTGTTTCTCACCCTCTGTTTCAGCCCCTCTGTTTCAGCCCCTCTGTTTCTCGCCCTTTGATTCAGCCCCTCTGATTCAGCCCCTCTGTTTCAGCCCCTCTGATTCAGCCCCTCTGTTTCTCGCCCACTGTTTCAGCCCCTCTGTTTCTCGCCCTCTGTTTCAGCCCCTCTGTTTCTCGCCCTCTGTTTCAGCCCCTCCGTTTCAGCCCCTCTGTTTCAGCCCCTCTGTTTCAGCCCCTCTGTATCTCGCCCACTGTTTCAGCCCCTCTGTTTCAGCCCCTCTTTTTCAGCCCCTCTGTTTCAGCCCCTCTGTTTCAGCCCCTCTGTTCCTCGCCGTCTGTTTCAGCCCCTCTGTTTCTCGCCCTCTGTTTCTGCCCCTCTCTTTCAGCCTCTCTGTTTCTCGCCCTCTGTTTCAGCCCCTCTGTTTCTCGCCCTCTGTTTCAGCACCGCTGATTCAGCCCCTCTGTTTCAGCACCTCTGAATCAGCCCCTCTGATTCAGCCCCTCTGTTTCAGCACCTCTGAATCAGCCCCTCTGATTCAGCCCCTCTGTTTCTCGCCCTCTGTTTCAGCCCCTCTGTTTCTCACCCTCTGTTTCAGCACCTCTGGTTCTCGCCCTGTGTTTCAGCCCCACTGTTTCAGCCCCTCTGTTTCAGTCCCTCTGATTCAGCCCCTCTGTTTCTCGCCCTCTGTTTCAGCCCCTCTGTTTCTCGCCCTCTGTTTCTCGCCCTCTGTTTCAGCCCCTCTTTTTCAGCCCCTCTGTTTCAGCCCCTCTGATTCAGCCCCTCTGTTTCTCGCCCACTGTTTCAGCCCCTCTGTTTCTCGCCCTCTGTTTCAGCCCCTCTGTTTCTCGCCCTCTGTTTCAGCCCCTCCGTTTCAGCCCCTCTGTTTCAGCCCCTCTGTTTCAGCCCCTCTGTATCTCGCCCACTGTTTCAGCCCCTCTGTTTCAGCCCCTCTGTTTCAGCCACTCTGTTTCAGCCCCACTGTTTCAGCCCCTCTGTTTCTCGCCCTCTGTTTCAGCACCTCTGGTTCTCGCCCTGTGTTTCAGCCCCACTGTTTCAGCCCCTCTGTTTCAGTCCCTCTGATTCAGCCCCTCTGTTTCTTGCCCTCTGTTTCAGCCCCTCTGTTTCCCGCCCTCTGTTTCAGTCCCTCTGTTTCAGCCCCTCTGTTTCAGCCCCTCTGTGTCAGCCCCTCTGTTTCTCGCCCTCTGTTTCAGCCCCTCTGTTTCAGCCCCTCTGTTTCAGCCCCTCTGTTTCTCGCCCTCTGTTGCAGCCCCGCTGATGCAGCCCCTTTGTTTCAGCCCCTCTGAATCAGCGCCTCTGATTCAGCCCATCTGTTTCAGCCTCTCTGTTTCCCGCCCTCTGTTTCTCACCCTCTGTTTCTCGCCCTCTGTTTCAGCCCCTCAGTTTCTCGCCCTCTGTTTCAGCCCCTCTGTTTCAGCCCCTCTGTTTCTCGCCCTCTGTTTCAGCCCCTCTGTTTCTCGCCCTCTGTTTCAGCCCCTCTGTTTCTCGCCCCCTGTTTCAGCCCCTCTGATTCAGCCCCTCTGTTTCAGCCCTTCTGATTCAGCCCCTCTGTTTCAGCCCCTCTGATTCAGACCCTCTGTTTCAGCCCTTCTGATTCAGCCCCTCTGTTTCAGCCCCTCTGTTTCAGCCCCTCTGTTACAGCCCCTCTGTTTCTCGCCCTCTGTTTCAGCCCCTCTGTTACTCGCCCTCAGTTTCAGCCCCTCTGTTCCTCGCCCTCTGTTTCAGCCCCTCTGTTTCTCGCTCTCTGTTTCTCGCCCTCTGTTTCAGCCCCTCTGTTTCTCGCCCTCTGTTTCTGCCCCTCTGTTTCTCGCCCTCTGTTTCAGCCCCTCTGTTTCTCGCCCTCTGTTTCAGCCCCGCTGATTCAGCCCCTCTGTTTCAGCCCATCTCTATCAGCCCTTCTGATTCAGCCCCTCTGTTTCAGCCCCTATGTTTCAGCATCTCTGATTCAGCCCCTCTGTTTCTCGCCCTCTGTTTCAGCCCCTCTGTTTCTCCCCCTCTGTTTCAGCCCCACTGTTTCTCGCCCTCTGTTTCAGCCCCTCTGATTCAGCCCCTCTGTTTCAGCCCCTCTTTTTCAGCCCCTCTGATTCAACCCCTCTGATTCAGCACCTCGGTTTCTCGCACTCTGTATCAGCCCCTCTATTTCTCACACTCTGTTTCAGCCCCTCTTATTCAGCCCCTCTGTTTCTGCCCCTCTGTTTCAGCCCCTCTGTTTCAGCCACTCTGATTCAGCCCCTCTGTTTCTCGCCGTCTGTATCAGCCCCTCTGTTTCAGCCCCTCTGTTTCAGCCCCTCGGTTTCTCGCCCTCTGATTCAGCCCCTCTGATTCAGCCCCTCTGTTTCAGCCCCTCTGATTCAGCCCCTCTGTTTCTCGGCCTCTGTTTCAGCCCCGCTGTTTCTCGCCCTCTGTTTCAGCCCCTCTGTTTCTCGCCCTCTGTTTCAGCACCTCCGTTTCAGCCCCTCTGTTTCAGCCCCTCTGTTTCAGCCCCTCTGTATCTCGCCCACTGTTTCCGCCCCTCTGTTTCAGCCCCTCTGTTTCAGCCACTCTGTTTCAGCCCCTCTGTTACAACCCCTCTGTTTCTCGCCCTCTGTTTCAGCCCCTCTGTTTCTCGCCCTCTGTTTCAGGCCCTCTGTTTCAGCCCCACTGTTTCAGCCCCTCTGTTTCTCGCCCTCTGTTTCAGCCCCTCTTTTTCAGCCCCTCTGTTTCAGCCCCTCTGTTTCAGCCCCTCTGTTCCTCGCCGTCTGTTACAGCCCCTCTGTTTCTCGCCCTCTGTTTCTGCCCCTCTGTTTCAGCCTCACTATTTCTCGCCCTCTGTTTCAACCCCTCTGATTCTTGCCCTCTGTTTCAGCCCCTCTGTTTCTCGCCCTCTGTTTCAGCCCCTCTGATTCAGCCCCTCTGTTTCAGCACCTCTGAATCAGCCCCTCTGTTTCAGCCCCTCTGTTTCAGCACCTCTGAATCAGCCCTTCTGATTCAGCCCCTCTGTTTCAGCCCCTCTGTTTCAGCCCCTCTGTTTCAGCCCCTCTGTTTCTCGCCCTCTGTTTCAGCCCCTCTGTTTCTCGCCCTCTGTTTCAGCACCTCTGGTTCTCGCCCTGTGTTTCAGCCCCTCTGTTTCAGCCCCTCTGTTTCTCGCCCTCTGTTTCAGCCCCTCTGTTTCTCGCCCTCTGTTTCAGCCCCTCTGTTTCTCGCCCTCTGTTTCAGCCCCTCTGATTCAGCCCCTCTGTTTCAGCCCTTCTGATTCAGCCCCTCTGTTTCAGCCCCTCTGATTCAGACCCTCTGTTTCAGCCCTTCTGATTCAGCCCCTCTGTTTCAGCCCCTCTGTTTCAGCCGCTCTGTTACAGCCCCTCTGTTTCTCGCCCTCTGTTTCAGCCCCTCTGTTACTCGCCCTCAGTTTCAGCCCCTCTGTTCCTCGCCCTCTGTTTCAGCCCCTCTGTTCCTCGCTCTCTGTTTCTCGCCCTCTGTTTCAGCCCCTCTGTTTCTCGCCCTCTGTTTCTGCCCCTCTGTTTCTCGCCCTCTGTTTCAGCCCCTCTGTTTCTCGCCCTCTGTTTCAGCCCCGCTGATTCAGCCCCTCTGTGTCAGCCCATCTCTATCAGCCCCTCTAATTCAGCCCCTCTGTTTCACCCCCTCTGTTTCAGCCCCTCTGATTCAGCCCCTCTGTTTCTCGCCATCTTTTTCAGCCCCTCTGTTTCTCCCCCTCTGTTTCATCCCCACTGTTTCTCGCCCTCTGTTTCAGCCCCTCTGATTCAGCCCCTCTGTTTCAGCCCCTCTGTTTCAGCCCCTCTGATTCAGCCCCTCTGATTCAGCCCCTCTGTTTCTCGCCGTCTGTTTCAGCCCCTCTGTTTCTCACCCTCTGTTTCAGCCCCTCTGTTTCAGCCCCTCTGTTTCTCGCCCTTTGATTCAGCCCCTCTGATTCAGCCCCTCTGTTTCAGCCCCTCTGATTCAGCCCCTCTGTTTCTCGCCCACTGTTTCAGCCCCTCTGTTTCTCGCCCTCTGTTTCAGCCCCTCTGTTTCTCGCCCTCTGTTTCAGCCCCTCCGTTTCAGCCCCTCTGTTTCAGCCCCTCTGTTTCAGCCCCTCTGTATCTCGCCCACTGTTTCAGCCCCTCTGTTTCAGCCCCTCTTTTTCAGCCCCTCTGTTTCAGCCCCTCTGTTTCAGCCCCTCTGTTCCTCGCCGTCTGTTTCAGCCCCTCTGTTTCTCGCCCTCTGTTTCTGCCCCTCTCTTTCAGCCTCTCTGTTTCTCGCCCTCTGTTTCAGCCCCTCTGTTTCTCGCCCTCTGTTTCAGCACCGCTGATTCAGCCCCTCTGTTTCAGCACCTCTGAATCAGCCCCTCTGATTCAGCCCCTCTGTTTCAGCACCTCTGAATCAGCCCCTCTGATTCAGCCCCTCTGTTTCTCGCCCTCTGTTTCAGCCCCTCTGTTTCTCACCCTCTGTTTCAGCACCTCTGGTTCTCGCCCTGTGTTTCAGCCCCACTGTTTCAGCCCCTCTGTTTCAGTCCCTCTGATTCAGCCCCTCTGTTTCTCGCCCTCTGTTTCAGCCCCTCTGTTTCTCGCCCTCTGTTTCTCGCCCTCTGTTTCAGCCCCTCTTTTTCAGCCCCTCTGTTTCAGCCCCTCTGATTCAGCCCCTCTGTTTCTCGCCCACTGTTTCAGCCCCTCTGTTTCTCGCCCTCTGTTTCAGCCCCTCTGTTTCTCGCCCTCTGTTTCAGCCCCTCCGTTTCAGCCCCTCTGTTTCAGCCCCTCTGTTTCAGCCCCTCTGTATCTCGCCCACTGTTTCAGCCCCTCTGTTTCAGCCCCTCTGTTTCAGCCACTCTGTTTCAGCCCCACTGTTTCAGCCCCTCTGTTTCTCGCCCTCTGTTTCAGCACCTCTGGTTCTCGCCCTGTGTTTCAGCCCCACTGTTTCAGCCCCTCTGTTTCAGTCCCTCTGATTCAGCCCCTCTGTTTCTTGCCCTCTGTTTCAGCCCCTCTGTTTCCCGCCCTCTGTTTCAGTCCCTCTGTTTCAGCCCCTCTGTTTCAGCCCCTCTGTGTCAGCCCCTCTGTTTCTCGCCCTCTGTTTCAGCCCCTCTGTTTCAGCCCCTCTGTTTCAGCCCCTCTGTTTCTCGCCCTCTGTTGCAGCCCCGCTGATGCAGCCCCTTTGTTTCAGCCCCTCTGAATCAGCGCCTCTGATTCAGCCCATCTGTTTCAGCCTCTCTGTTTCCCGCCCTCTGTTTCTCACCCTCTGTTTCTCGCCCTCTGTTTCAGCCCCTCAGTTTCTCGCCCTCTGTTTCAGCCCCTCTGTTTCAGCCCCTCTGTTTCTCGCCCTCTGTTTCAGCCCCTCTGTTTCTCGCCCTCTGTTTCAGCCCCTCTGTTTCTCGCCCCCTGTTTCAGCCCCTCTGATTCAGCCCCTCTGTTTCAGCCCTTCTGATTCAGCCCCTCTGTTTCAGCCCCTCTGATTCAGACCCTCTGTTTCAGCCCTTCTGATTCAGCCCCTCTGTTTCAGCCCCTCTGTTTCAGCCCCTCTGTTACAGCCCCTCTGTTTCTCGCCCTCTGTTTCAGCCCCTCTGTTACTCGCCCTCAGTTTCAGCCCCTCTGTTCCTCGCCCTCTGTTTCAGCCCCTCTGTTTCTCGCTCTCTGTTTCTCGCCCTCTGTTTCAGCCCCTCTGTTTCTCGCCCTCTGTTTCTGCCCCTCTGTTTCTCGCCCTCTGTTTCAGCCCCTCTGTTTCTCGCCCTCTGTTTCAGCCCCGCTGATTCAGCCCCTCTGTTTCAGCCCATCTCTATCAGCCCTTCTGATTCAGCCCCTCTGTTTCAGCCCCTATGTTTCAGCATCTCTGATTCAGCCCCTCTGTTTCTCGCCCTCTGTTTCAGCCCCTCTGTTTCTCCCCCTCTGTTTCAGCCCCACTGTTTCTCGCCCTCTGTTTCAGCCCCTCTGATTCAGCCCCTCTGTTTCAGCCCCTCTTTTTCAGCCCCTCTGATTCAACCCCTCTGATTCAGCACCTCGGTTTCTCGCACTCTGTATCAGCCCCTCTATTTCTCACACTCTGTTTCAGCCCCTCTTATTCAGCCCCTCTGTTTCTGCCCCTCTGTTTCAGCCCCTCTGTTTCAGCCACTCTGATTCAGCCCCTCTGTTTCTCGCCGTCTGTATCAGCCCCTCTGTTTCAGCCCCTCTGTTTCAGCCCCTCGGTTTCTCGCCCTCTGATTCAGCCCCTCTGATTCAGCCCCTCTGTTTCAGCCCCTCTGATTCAGCCCCTCTGTTTCTCGGCCTCTGTTTCAGCCCCGCTGTTTCTCGCCCTCTGTTTCAGCCCCTCTGTTTCTCGCCCTCTGTTTCAGCACCTCCGTTTCAGCCCCTCTGTTTCAGCCCCTCTGTTTCAGCCCCTCTGTATCTCGCCCACTGTTTCCGCCCCTCTGTTTCAGCCCCTCTGTTTCAGCCACTCTGTTTCAGCCCCTCTGTTACAACCCCTCTGTTTCTCGCCCTCTGTTTCAGCCCCTCTGTTTCTCGCCCTCTGTTTCAGGCCCTCTGTTTCAGCCCCACTGTTTCAGCCCCTCTGTTTCTCGCCCTCTGTTTCAGCCCCTCTTTTTCAGCCCCTCTGTTTCAGCCCCTCTGTTTCAGCCCCTCTGTTCCTCGCCGTCTGTTACAGCCCCTCTGTTTCTCGCCCTCTGTTTCTGCCCCTCTGTTTCAGCCTCACTATTTCTCGCCCTCTGTTTCAACCCCTCTGATTCTCGCCCTCTGTTTCAGCCCCTCTGTTTCTCGCCCTCTGTTTCAGCCCCTCTGATTCAGCCCCTCTGTTTCAGCACCTCTGAATCAGCCCCTCTGTTTCAGCCCCTCTGTTTCAGCACCTCTGAATCAGCCCTTCTGATTCAGCCCCTCTGTTTCAGCCCCTCTGTTTCAGCCCCTCTGTTTCAGCCCCTCTGTTTCTCGCCCTCTGTTTCAGCCCCTCTGTTTCTCGCCCTCTGTTTCAGCACCTCTGGTTCTCGCCCTGTGTTTCAGCCCCTCTGTTTCAGCCCCTCTGTTTCAGTCCCTCTGTTTCAGCCCCTCTGTTTCTCGCCCTCTGTTTCAGCCCCTCTGTTTCTCGCCCTCTGTTTCAGCCCCTCTGATTCAGCCCCTCTGTTTCAGCCCTTCTGATTCAGCCCCTCTGTTTCAGCCCCTCTGATTCAGACCCTCTGTTTCAGCCCTTCTGATTCAGCCCCTCTGTTTCAGCCCCTCTGTTTCAGCCGCTCTGTTACAGCCCCTCTGTTTCTCGCCCTCTGTTTCAGCCCCTCTGTTACTCGCCCTCAGTTTCAGCCCCTCTGTTCCTCGCCCTCTGTTTCAGCCCCTCTGTTCCTCGCTCTCTGTTTCTCGCCCTCTGTTTCAGCCCCTCTGTTTCTCGCCCTCTGTTTCTGCCCCTCTGTTTCTCGCCCTCTGTTTCAGCCCCTCTGTTTCTCGCCCTCTGTTTCAGCCCCGCTGATTCAGCCCCTCTGTTTCAGCCCATCTCTATCAGCCCCTCTAATTCAGCCCCTCTGTTTCACCCCCTCTGTTTCAGCCCCTCTGATTCAGCCCCTCTGTTTCTCGCCATCTTTTTCAGCCCCTCTGTTTCTCCCCCTCTGTTTCATCCCCACTGTTTCTCGCCCTCTGTTTCAGCCCCTCTGATTCAGCCCCTCTGTTTCAGCCCCTCTGTTTCAGCCCCTCTGATTCAGCCCCTCTGATTCAGCCCCTCTGTTTCTCGCCGTCTGTTTCAGCCCCTCTGTTTCTCACCCTCTGTTTCAGCCCCTCTGTTTCAGCCCCTCTGTTTCTCGCCCTTTGATTCAGCCCCTCTGATTCAGCCCCTCTGTTTCAGCCCCTCTGATTCAGCCCCTCTGTTTCTCGCCCACTGTTTCAGCCCCTCTGTTTCTCGCCCTCTGTTTCAGCCCCTCTGTTTCTCGCCCTCTGTTTCAGCCCCTCCGTTTCAGCCCCTCTGTTTCAGCCCCTCTGTTTCAGCCCCTCTGTATCTCGCCCACTGTTTCAGCCCCTCTGTTTCAGCCCCTCTTTTTCAGCCCCTCTGTTTCAGCCCCTCTGTTTCAGCCCCTCTGTTCCTCGCCGTCTGTTTCAGCCCCTCTGTTTCTCGCCCTCTGTTTCTGCCCCTCTCTTTCAGCCTCTCTGTTTCTCGCCCTCTGTTTCAGCCCCTCTGTTTCTCGCCCTCTGTTTCAGCACCGCTGATTCAGCCCCTCTGTTTCAGCACCTCTGAATCAGCCCCTCTGATTCAGCCCCTCTGTTTCAGCACCTCTGAATCAGCCCCTCTGATTCAGCCCCTCTGTTTCTCGCCCTCTGTTTCAGCCCCTCTGTTTCTCACCCTCTGTTTCAGCACCTCTGGTTCTCGCCCTGTGTTTCAGCCCCACTGTTTCAGCCCCTCTGTTTCAGTCCCTCTGATTCAGCCCCTCTGTTTCTCGCCCTCTGTTTCAGCCCCTCTGTTTCTCGCCCTCTGTTTCTCGCCCTCTGTTTCAGCCCCTCTTTTTCAGCCCCTCTGTTTCAGCCCCTCTGATTCAGCCCCTCTGTTTCTCGCCCACTGTTTCAGCCCCTCTGTTTCTCGCCCTCTGTTTCAGTCCCTCTGTTTCTCGCCCTCTGTTTCAGCCCCTCCGTTTCAGCCCCTCTGTTTCAGCCCCTCTGTTTCAGCCCCTCTGTATCTCGCCCACTGTTTCAGCCCCTCTGTTTCAGCCCCTCTGTTTCAGCCACTCTGTTTCAGCCCCACTGTTTCAGCCCCTCTGTTTCTCGCCCTCTGTTTCAGCACCTCTGGTTCTCGCCCTGTGTTTCAGCCCCACTGTTTCAGCCCCTCTGTTTCAGTCCCTCTGATTCAGCCCCTCTGTTTCTTGCCCTCTGTTTCAGCCCCTCTGTTTCCCGCCCTCTGTTTCAGTCCCTCTGTTTCAGCCCCTCTGTTTCAGCCCCTCTGTGTCAGCCCCTCTGTTTCTCGCCCTCTGTTTCAGCCCCTCTGTTTCAGCCCCTCTGTTTCAGCCCCTCTGTTTCTCGCCCTCTGTTGCAGCCCCGCTGATGCAGCCCCTTTGTTTCAGCCCCTCTGAATCAGCGCCTCTGATTCAGCCCATCTGTTTCAGCCTCTCTGTTTCCCGCCCTCTGTTTCTCACCCTCTGTTTCTCGCCCTCTGTTTCAGCCCCTCAGTTTCTCGCCCTCTGTTTCAGCCCCTCTGTTTCAGCCCCTCTGTTTCTCGCCCTCTGTTTCAGCCCCTCTGTTTCTCGCCCTCTGTTTCAGCCCCTCTGTTTCTCGCCCCCTGTTTCAGCCCCTCTGATTCAGCCCCTCTGTTTCAGCCCTTCTGATTCAGCCCCTCTGTTTCAGCCCCTCTGATTCAGACCCTCTGTTTCAGCCCTTCTGATTCAGCCCCTCTGTTTCAGCCCCTCTGTTTCAGCCCCTCTGTTACAGCCCCTCTGTTTCTCGCCCTCTGTTTCAGCCCCTCTGTTACTCGCCCTCAGTTTCAGCCCCTCTGTTCCTCGCCCTCTGTTTCAGCCCCTCTGTTTCTCGCTCTCTGTTTCTCGCCCTCTGTTTCAGCCCCTCTGTTTCTCGCCCTCTGTTTCTGCCCCTCTGTTTCTCGCCCTCTGTTTCAGCCCCTCTGTTTCTCGCCCTCTGTTTCAGCCCCGCTGATTCAGCCCCTCTGTTTCAGCCCATCTCTATCAGCCCTTCTGATTCAGCCCCTCTGTTTCAGCCCCTATGTTTCAGCATCTCTGATTCAGCCCCTCTGTTTCTCGCCCTCTGTTTCAGCCCCTCTGTTTCTCCCCCTCTGTTTCAGCCCCACTGTTTCTCGCCCTCTGTTTCAGCCCCTCTGATTCAGCCCCTCTGTTTCAGCCCCTCTTTTTCAGCCCCTCTGATTCAACCCCTCTGATTCAGCACCTCGGTTTCTCGCACTCTGTATCAGCCCCTCTGTTTCTCACACTCTGTTTCAGCCCCTCTTATTCAGCCCCTCTGTTTCTGCCCCTCTGTTTCAGCCCCTCTGTTTCAGCCACTCTGATTCAGCCCCTCTGTTTCTCGCCATCTGTATCAGCCCCTCTGTTTCAGCCCCTCGGTTTCTCGCCCTCTGATTCAGCCCCTCTGATTCAGCCCCTCTGTTTCAGCCCCTCTGATTCAGCCCCTCTGTTTCTCGGCCTCTGTTTCAGCCCCGCTGTTTCTCGCCCTCTGTTTCAGCCCCTCTGTTTCTCGCCCTCTGTTTCAGCACCTCCGTTTCAGCCCCTCTGTTTCAGCCCCTCTGTTTCAGCCCCTCTGTATCTCGCCCACTGTTTCCGCCCCTCTGTTTCAGCCCCTCTGTTTCAGCCACTCTGTTTCAGCCCCTCTGTTACAACCCCTCTGTTTCTCGCCCTCTGTTTCAGCCCCTCTGTTTCTCGCCCTCTGTTTCAGGCCCTCTGTTTCAGCCCCACTGTTTCAGCCCCTCTGTTTCTCGCCCTCTGTTTCAGCCCCTCTTTTTCAGCCCCTCTGTTTCAGCCCCTCTGTTTCAGCCCCTCTGTTCCTCGCCGTCTGTTACAGCCCCTCTGTTTCTCGCCCTCTGTTTCTGCCCCTCTGTTTCAGCCTCTCTATTTCTCGCCCTCTGTTTCAACCCCTCTGATTCTCGCCCTCTGTTTCAGCCCCTCTGTTTCTCGCCCTCTGTTTCAGCCCCTCTGATTCAGCCCCTCTGTTTCAGCACCTCTGAATCAGCCCCTCTGTTTCAGCCCCTCTGTTTCAGCACCTCTGAATCAGCCCTTCTGATTCAGCCCCTCTGTTTCAGCCCCTCTGTTTCAGCCCCTCTGTTTCAGCCCCTCTGTTTCTCGCCCTCTGTTTCAGCCCCTCTGTTTCTCGCCCTCTGTTTCAGCACCTCTGGTTCTCGCCCTGTGTTTCAGCCCCTCTGTTTCAGCCCCTCTGTTTCAGTCCCTCTGTTTCAGCCCCTCTGTTTCTCGCCCTCTGTTTCAGCCCCTCTGTTTCTCGCCCTCTGTTTCAGCCCCTCTGTTTCTCGCCCTCTGTTTCAGCCCCTCTGTTTCAGCCCCTCTGTTTCAGCCCCTCTGTGTCAGCCCCTCTGTTTCTCGCCCTCTGTTTCAGCCCCTCTTTTTCAGCCCCTCTGTTTCTCGCCCTCTGTTTCAGCCCCTCTGTTTTTCGCCCTCTGTTGCAACCCCGCTGATGCAACCCCTCTGTTTCAGCCCCTCTGAATCAGCCCCTCTGATTCAGCCCCTCTGTTTCAGCCCCCCTGTTTCAGCCCCACTGTTTCAGCCCCTCTGTTTCTCGCCCTCTGTTTCAGCCCCTCTGTTTCCCGCCCTCTGTTTCAGCCCCTCTGTTTCTCGCCCTCTGTTTCAGCCTCTCTGATTCAGCCCCTCTGTTTCAGCCCCTCTGATTCAGTCCCTCTGATTCAGCCCCTCTGATTCAGCCCCTCTGTTTCTCGTCCTCTGTTTCAGCCCCTGTGTTTCAGCCCCTCTGTTTCAGCCCCTCTGTTTCTCACCCTCTGTTTCAGCTCCTCTGATGCAGCCCCTCTGATTCAGCCCCTCTGATTCAGCCCCTCTGATTCAGCCCCTCTGTTTCCCGCCCCTCTGTTTCCCGCATCTCTGTTTCCCACCCCTCTGTTTCAGCCCCTCTGTTTCACGCCCCGTGTTTCAGCCACTCTGTTTCTCGCCCTCTGTTTCAGCCCCTCTGTTTCTCGCCCTCTGTTTCAGCCCCTCTGTTTCAGCCCCTCTGTTTCAGCCCCTCTGTTTCTCGCCCTCTGTTTCAGCCCCTCTGTTTCTCGCCCTCTTTTTCAGCCCCTCTGTTTCAGCCCCTCTTTTTCAGCCCCTCTGTTTCTCGCCCTCTGTTTCAGCCCCTCTTTTTCAGCCCCTCTGTTCCTCGCCCTCTGTTTCAGCCCCTCTGTTTCTCGCCGTCTGTTTCAGCCCCTCTGTTTCAGCCTCTCTGTTTCTCGCCCTCTGTTTCAGCCCCTCTGTTTCTCGCCCTCTGTTTCAGCCCCTCTGTTTCTCGCCCTCTGTTTCAGCCCCGCTGATTCAGCCCCTCTGTTTCAGCACCTCTGAATCAGCCCCTCTGATTCAGCCCTTCTGTTTCAGCCTCTCTGTTTCAGCCCCTCTGTTTCAGCCCCTCTGTTTCTCGCCCTCTGTTTCAGCCCCTCTGTTTCTCGCCCTCTTTTTCAGCCCCTCTGTTTCTCGCCCTCTGTTTCAGCACCTCTGGTTCTCGCCCTGTGTTTCAGCCCCTCTGTTTCAGCCCCTCTGTTTCAGTCCCTCTGTTTCAGCCCCTCTGTTTCTCGCCCTCTGTTTCAGCCCCTCTGTTTCTCGCCCTCTGTTTCAGCCCCTCTGTTTCTCGCCCTCTGTTTCAGCCCCTCTGTTTCAGCCCCTCTGTGTCAGCCCCTCTGTTTCTCGCCCTCTGTTTCAGCCCCTCTTTTTCAGCCCCTCTGTTTCTCGCCCTCTGTTTCAGCCCCTCTGTTTTTCGCCCTCTGTTGCAGCCCCGCTGATGCAACCCCTCTGTTTCAGCCCCTCTGAATCAGCCCCTCTGATTCAGCCCCTCTGTTTCAGCCCCTCTTTTTCAGCCCCACTGTTTCAGCCCCTCTGTTTCTCGCCCTCTGTTTCAGCCCCTCTGTTTCCCGCCCTCTGTTTCAGCCCCTCTGTTTCTCGCCCTCTGTTTCAGCCCCTCTTTTTCAGCCCCTCTGTTTCAGCCCCTCTGTTTCAGCCCCTCTGTTACTCGCCGTCTGTTTCAGCCCCTCTGTTTCTCGCCCTCTGTTTCTGCCCCTCTGTTTCAGCCCCTCTGTTTCTCGCCCTCTGTTTCAGCCCCGCTGATTCAGCCCCTCTGTTTCAGCCCATCTCTATCAGCCCCTCTAATTCAGCCCCTCTGTTTCACCCCCTCTGTTTCAGCCCCTCTGATTCAGCCCCTCTGTTTCTCGCCCTCTGTTTCAGTCCCTCTGTTTCTCCCCCTCTGTTTCAGCCCCACTGTTTCTCGCCCTCTGTTTCAGCCCCTCTGATTCAGCCCCTCTGTTTCAGCCCCTCTTTTTCAGCCCCTCTGATTCAGCCCCTCTGATTCAGCACCTCGGTTTCTCGCCCTCTGTATCAGCCCCTCTGTTTCACACACTCTGTTTCAGCCCCTCTTATTCAGCCCCTCTGTTTCTGCCCCTCTGTTTCAGCCCCTCTGTTTCAGCCCTTCTGTTTCACGCCCTCTGTTTCAGCCCCTCTTTTTCAGCCCCTCTGTTTCAGACCCTCTGTTTCAGCTCCTCTGTTCCTCGCCCTCTGTTTCAGCGCCTCTGTTTCTCGCTCTCTTTCTCGCCCTCTGTTTGAGCCCCTCTGTTTCTCGCCCTCTGTTTCTGCCCCTCTGTTTTTCGCCCGCTGTTTCAGCCCCTCTGTTTCTCGCCCTCTGTTTCAGCCCCGCTGATTCAGCCCCTCTGTTTCAGCCCCTCTGTATCAGCCCCTCTGATTCAGCCCCTCTGTTTCAGCCCCTCTGTTTCAGCCCCTCTGTTTCTCGCCCTCTGTTTCAGCCCCTCTGTTTCTCGCCCTCTGTTTCAGCCCCACTGTTTCTCGCCCTCTGTTTCAGCCCCTCTGATTCAGCCCCTCTGTTTCAGCCCCTCTGTTTCAGCCCCTCTGATTCAGCCCCTCTGATTCAGCCCCTCGGTTTCTCGCCCTCTGTATCAGCCCCCCTGTTTCTCACCTCTGTTTCAGCCCCTCTGATTCAGCCCCTCTGTTTCAGCCCCTCTGTTTCAGCCCCTCTGATTCAGCCCCTCTGATTCAACCCCTCTGTTTCTCGCCGTCTTTTCGGCCCCTCTGTTTCTCACCCTCTGTTTCAGCCCCTCTGTTCCAGCCCCTCTGTTTCTCGCCCTCTGATTCAGCCCCTCTGATTCAGCCCCTCTGTTTCAGCCCCTCTGATTCAGCCCCTCTGTTTCTCGCCCACTGTTTCAGCCCCTCTGTTTCTCGCCCTCTGTTTCAGCCCCTCTGTTTCTCGCCCTCTGTTTCAGCCCCTCTGTTTCAGCCCCTCTGTTTCAGCCTCTGTTTCAGCCCCTCTGTATCTCGCCCACTGTTTCAGCCCCTCTGTTTCAGCCCCTCTGTTTCAGCCACTCTGTTTCAGCCCCTCTGTTACAGCCCCTCTGATTCTCGCCCTCTGTTTCAGCCCCTCTGTTTCTCGCCCTCTGATTCAGCCCCTCTGTTTCCCGCCCCTCTGTTTCCCGCATCTCTGTTTCCCACCCCTCTGTTTCAGCCCCTCTGTTTCACGCCCCGTGTTTCAGCCACTCTGTTTCTCGCCCTCTGTTTCAGCCCCTCTGTTTCTCGCCCTCTGTTTCAGCCCCTCTGTTTCAGCCCCTCTGTTTCAGCCCCTCTGTTTCTCGCCCTCTGTTTCAGCCCCTCTGTTTCTCGCCCTCTTTTTCAGCCCCTCTGTTTCAGTCCCTCTGTTTCAGCCCCTCTGTTTCAGCCCCTCTTTTTCAGCCCCTCTGTTCCTCGCCCTCTGTTTCAGCCCCTCTGTTTCTCGCCGTCTGTTTCAGCCCCTCTGTTTCAGCCTCTCTGTTTCTCGCCCTCTGTTTCAGCCCCTCTGTTTCTCGCCCTCTGTTTCAGCCCCTCTGTTTCTCGCCCTCTGTTTCAGCCCCGCTGATTCAGCCCCTCTGTTTCAGCACCTCTGAATCAGCCCCTCTGATTCAGCCCCTCTGTTTCAGCCTCTCTGTTTCAGCCCCTCTGTTTCAGCCCCTCTGTTTCTCGCCCTCTGTTTCAGCCCCTCTGTTTCTCGCCCTCTTTTAGCCCCTCTGTTTCTCGCCCTCTGTTTCAGCACCTCTGGTTCTCGCCCTGTGTTTCAGCCCCTCTGTTTCAGCCCCTCTGTTTCAGTCCCTCTGTTTCAGCCCCTCTGTTTCTCGCCCTCTGTTTCAGCCCCTCTGTTTCTCGCCCTCTGTTTCAGCCCCTCTGTTTCTCGCCCTCTGTTTCAGCCCCTCTGTTTCAGCCCCTCTGTTTCAGCCCCTCTGTGTCAGCCCCTCTGTTTCTCGCCCTCTGTTTCAGCCCCTCTTTTTCAGCCCCTCTGTTTCTCGCCCTCTGTTTCAGCCCCTCTGTTTTTCGCCCTCTGTTGCAGCCCCGCTGATGCAACCCCTCTGTTTCAGCCCCTCTGAATCAGCCCCTCTGATTCAGCCCCTCTGTTTCAGCCCCTCTTTTTCAGCCCCACTGTTTCAGCCCCTCTGTTTCTCGCCCTCTGTTTCAGCCCCTCTGTTTCCCGCCCTCTGTTTCAGCCCCTCTGTTTCTCGCCCTCTGTTTCAGCCCCTCTTTTTCAGCCCCTCTGTTTCAGCCCCTCTGTTTCAGCCCCTCTGTTCCTCGCCGTCTGTTTCAGCCCCTCTGTTTCTCGCCCTCTGTTTCTGCCCCTCTGTTTCAGCCTCTCTGTTTCTCGCCCTCTGTTTCAGCCCCGCTGATTCAGCCCCTCTGTTTCAGCCCATCTCTATCAGCCCCTCTAATTCAGCCCCTCTGTTTCACCCCCTCTGTTTCAGCCCCTCTGATTCAGCCCCTCTGTTTCTCGCCCTCTGTTTCAGTCCCTCTGTTTCTCCCCCTCTGTTTCAGCCCCACTGTTTCTCGCCCTCTGTTTCAGCCCCTCTGATTCAGCCCCTCTGTTTCAGCCCCTCTTTTTCAGCCCCTCTGATTCAGCCCCTCTGATTCAGCACCTCGGTTTCTCGCCCTCTGTTTCAGCCCCTCTGATTCAGCCCCTCTGTTTCACCCCTTCTGATTCAGCCCCTCTGTTTCAGCCCCTCTGTTTCAGCCCATCAGTTTCAGCCCCTCTGTTTCTCGCCCTCTGTTTCAGCCCCTCTGTTTCTCGCCCTCTGTTTCAGCCCCTCTGTTTCTCGCCCTCTGTTTCAGCCCCTCTGATTCAGCCCCTCTGTTTCAGCACTTCCGATTCAGCCCCTCTGTTTCAGCCCCTCTGATTCAGCCCCTCTGTTTCAGCCCTTCTGATTCAGCCCCTCTGTTTCAGCGTCTCTGTTTCAGCCCCTCTGTTTCAGCCCCTCTGTTACAGCCCCTCTGTTTCTCGCCCTCTGTTTCAGCCCCTCTGTTTCTCGCCCTCTGTTTCAGCACCTCTGTTTCAGCCCCTCTGATTCAGCCCCTCTGTTTCGCGTACTCTGTTTCAGCCCCTCTTTTTCAGCCCCTCTGTTTCAGCCCCTCTGTTTCAGCTCCTCTGTTCCTCGCCCTCTGTTTCAGCCCCTCTGTTTCTCGCTCTCTGTTTCTCGCCCTCTGTTTCAGCCCCTCTGTTTCTCGCCCTCTGTTTCTCGCCCTCTGTTTCAGCCCCTCTGTTTCTCGCCCTCTGTTTCAGCCCCGCTGATTCAGCCCCTCTGTTTCAGCCCCTCTGTATCAGCCCCTCTGATTCAGCCCCTCTGTTTCAGCCCCTCTGTTTCAGCCCCTCTGTTTCAGCCCCTCTATTACAACCCCTCTGTTTCTCGCCCTCTGTTTCAGCGCCTCTGTTTCAGCCCCTCTGTTTCAGCCCTTCTGTTTCGCGCCCTCTGTTTCAGCCCCTCTTTTTCAGCCCCTCTGTTTCAGACCCTCTGTTTCAGCTCCTCTGTTCCTCGCCCTCTGTTTCAGCGCCTCTGTTTCTCGCTCTCTTTCTCGCCCTCTGTTTGAGGCCCTCTGTTTCTCGACCCTCTGTTTCTGCCCCTCTGTTTCTCGCCCGCTGTTTCAGCCCCTCTGTTTCTCGCCCTCTGTTTCAGCCCCGCTGATTCAGCCCCTCTGTTTCAGCCCCTCTGTATCAGCCCCTCTGATTCAGCCCCTCTGTTTCAGCCCCTCTGTTTCAGCCCCTCTGTTTCAGCCCCTCTGTTTCTCGCCCTCTGTTTCAGCCCCTCTGTTTCTCGCCCTCTGTTTCAGCCCCTCTGATTCAGCCCCTCTGTTTCAGCCCCTCTGTTTCAGCCCCTCTGATTCAGCCCCTCTGATTCAGCCCCTCGGTTTCTCGCCCTCTGTATCAGCCCCCGTGTTTCTCACCCTCTGTTTCAGCCCCTCTGATTCAGCCCCTCTGTTTCAGCCCCTCTGTTTCAGCCCCTCTGATTCAGCCCCTCTGATTCAGCCCCTCTGTTTCTCGCCGTCTGTTTCAGCCCCTCTGTTTCTCACCCTCTGTTTCAGCCCCTCTGTTTCAGCCCCTCTGTTTCTCGCCCTCTGATTCAGCCCCTCTGATTCAGCCCCTCTGTTTCAGCCACTCTGATTCAGCCCCTCTGTTTCTCGCCCACTGTTTCAGCCCCTCTGTTTCTCGCCCTCTGTTTCAGCCCCTCTGTTTCTCGCCCTCTGTTTCAGCCCCTCCGTTTCAGCCCCTCTGTTTCAGCCTCTGTTTCAGCCCCTCTGTATCTCGCCCACTGTTTCAGCACCTCTGTTTCAGCCCCTCTGTTTCAGCCACTCTGTTTCAGCCCCTCTGTTACAGCCCCTCTGTTTCTCGCCCTCTGTTTCAGCCCCTCTGTTTCTCGCCCTCTGTTTCAGGCCCTCTGTTTCAGCCCCTCTGTTTCAGCCCCTCTGTTTCTCGCCCTCTGTTTCAGCCCCTCTTTTTCAGCCCCTCTGTTTCAGCCCCTCTGTTTCAGCCCCTCTGTTCCTCGCCGTCTGTTTCAGCCCCTCTGTTTCTCGCCCTCTGTTTCTGCCCCTCTCTTTCAGCCTCTCTGTTTCTCGCCCTCTGTTTCAGCCCCTCTGTTTCTCGCCCTCTGTTTCAGCACCGCTGATTCAGCCCCTCTGTTTCAGCACCTCTGAATCAGCCCCTCTGATTCAGCCCCTCTGTTTCAGCCCCTCTGTTTCAGCCCTTCTGTTTCAGCCCCTCTGTTTCTCACCCTCTGTTTCAGCCCCTCAGTTTCTCACCCTCTGTTTCAGCACCTCTGGTTCTCGCCCTGTGTTTCAGCCCCACTGTTTCAGCCCCTCTGTTTCAGTCCCTCTGATTCAGCCCCTCTGTTTCTCGCCCTCTGTTTCAGCCCCACTTTTTCAGCCCCTCTGTTTCAGCCCCTCTGTTTCTCGCCCACTGTTTCAGCCCCTCTGTTTCTCGCCCTCTGTTTCAGCCCCTCTGTTTCTCGCCCTCTGTTCCAGCCCCTCCGTTTCAGCCCCTCTGTTTCAGCCCCTCTGTTTCTCGCCCTCTGTTTCTCGCCCTCTGTTTCAGCCCCTCTTTTTCAGCCCCTCTGTTTCAGCCCCTCTGATTCAGCCCCTCTGTTTCTCGCCCACTGTTTCAGCCCCTCTGTTTCTCGCCCTCTGTTTCAGCCCCTCTGTTTCTCGCCCTCTGTTTCAGTCCCTCTGTTTCTCCCCCTCTGTTTCAGCCCCACTGTTTCTCGCCCTCTGTTTCAGCCCCTCTGATTCAGCCCCTCTGTTTCAGCCCCTCTTTTTCAGCCCCTCTGATTCAGCCCCTCTGATTCAGCACCTCGGTTTCTCGCCCTCTGTTTCAGCCCCTCTGATTCAGCCCCTCTGTTTCACCCCTTCTGATTCAGCCCCTCTGTTTCAGCCCCTCTGTTTCAGCCAATCAGTTTCAGCCCCTCTGTTTCTCGCCCTCTGTTTCAGCCCCTCTGTTTCTCGCCCTCTGTTTCAGCCCCTCTGTTTCTCGCCCTCTGTTTCAGCCCCTCTGATTCAGCCCCTCTGTTTCAGCACTTCTGATTCAGCCCCTCTGTTTCAGCCCCTCTGATTCAGCCCCTCTGTTTCAGCCCTTCTGATTCAGCCCCTCTGTTTCAGCGTCTCTGTTTCAGCCCCTCTGTTTCAGCCCCTCTGTTACAGCCCCTCTGTTTCTCGCCCTCTGTTTCAGCCCCTCTGTTTCTCGCCCTCTGTTTCAGCACCTCTGTTTCAGCCCCTCTGATTCAGCCCCTCTGTTTCGCGTACTCTGTTTCAGCCCCTCTTTTTCAGCCCCTCTGTTTCAGCCCCTCTGTTTCAGCTCCTCTGTTCCTCGCCCTCTGTTTCAGCCCCTCTGTTTCTCGCTCTCTGTTTCTCGCCCTCTGTTTCAGCCCCTCTGTTTCTCGCCCTCTGTTTCTGCCCCTCTGTTTCTCGCCCTCTGTTTCAGCCCCTCTGTTTCTCGCCCTCTGTTTCAGCCCCGCTGATTCAGCCCCTCTGTTTCAGCCCCTCTGTATCAGCCCCTCTGATTCAGCCCCTCTGTTTCAGCCCCTCTGTTTCAGCCCCTCTGTTTCAGCCCCTCTGTTTCAGCCCCTCTGTTACAACCCCTCTGTTTCTCGCCCTCTGTTTCAGCGCCTCTGTTTCAGCCCCTCTGTTTCAGCCCTTCTGTTTCGCGCCCTCTGTTTCAGCCCCTCTTTTTCAGCCCCTCTGTTTCAGACCCTCTGTTTCAGCTCCTCTGTTCCTCGCCCTCTGTTTCAGCGCCTCTGTTTCTCGCTCTCTTTCTCGCCCTCTGTTTGAGGCCCTCTGTTTCTCGACCCTCTGTTTCTGCCCCTCTGTTTCTCGCCCGCTGTTTCAGCCCCTCTGTTTCTCGCCCTCTGTTTCAGCCCCGCTGATTCAGCCCCTCTGTTTCAGCCCCTCTGTATCAGCCCCTCTGATTCAGCCCCTCTGTTTCAGCCCCTCTGTTTCAGCCCCTCTGTTTCAGCCCCTCTGTTTCTCGCCCTCTGTTTCAGCCCCTCTGTTTCTCGCCCTCTGTTTCAGCCCCTCTGATTCAGCCCCTCTGTTTCAGCCCCTCTGTTTCAGCCCCTCTGATTCAGCCCCTCTGATTCAGCCCCTCGGTTTCTCGCCCTCTGTATCAGCCCCCGTGTTTCTCACCCTCTGTTTCAGCCCCTCTGATTCAGCCCCTCTGTTTCAGCCCCTCTGTTTCAGCCCCTCTGATTCAGCCCCTCTGATTCAGCCCCTCTGTTTCTCGCCGTCTGTTTCAGCCCCTCTGTTTCTCACCCTCTGTTTCAGCCCCTCTGTTTCAGCCCCTCTGTTTCTCGCCCTCTGATTCAGCCCCTCTGATTCAGCCCCTCTGTTTCAGCCACTCTGATTCAGCCCCTCTGTTTCTCGCCCACTGTTTCAGCCCCTCTGTTTCTCGCCCTCTGTTTCAGCCCCTCTGTTTCTCGCCCTCTGTTTCAGCCCCTCCGTTTCAGCCCCTCTGTTTCAGCCTCTGTTTCAGCCCCTCTGTATCTCGCCCACTGTTTCAGCACCTCTGTTTCAGCCCCTCTGTTTCAGCCACTCTGTTTCAGCCCCTCTGTTACAGCCCCTCTGTTTCTCGCCCTCTGTTTCAGCCCCTCTGTTTCTCGCCCTCTGTTTCAGGCCCTCTGTTTCAGCCCCTCTGTTTCAGCCCCTCTGTTTCTCGCCCTCTGTTTCAGCCCCTCTTTTTCAGCCCCTCTGTTTCAGCCCCTCTGTTTCAGCCCCTCTGTTCCTCGCCGTCTGTTTCAGCCCCTCTGTTTCTCGCCCTCTGTTTCTGCCCCTCTCTTTCAGCCTCTCTGTTTCTCGCCCTCTGTTTCAGCCCCTCTGTTTCTCGCCCTCTGTTTCAGCACCGCTGATTCAGCCCCTCTGTTTCAGCACCTCTGAATCAGCCCCTCTGATTCAGCCCCTCTGTTTCAGCCCCTCTGTTTCAGCCCTTCTGTTTCAGCCCCTCTGTTTCTCACCCTCTGTTTCAGCCCCTCAGTTTCTCACCCTCTGTTTCAGCACCTCTGGTTCTCGCCCTGTGTTTCAGCCGCACTGTTTCAGCCCCTCTGTTTCAGTCCCTCTGATTCAGCCCCTCTGTTTCTCGCCCTCTGTTTCAGCCCCACTTTTTCAGCCCCTCTGTTTCAGCCCCTCTGTTTCTCGCCCACTGTTTCAGCCCCTCTGTTTCTCGCCCTCTGTTTCAGCCCCTCTGTTTCTCGCCCTCTGTTCCAGCCCCTCCGTTTCAGCCCCTCTGTTTCAGCCCCTCTGTTTCTCGCCCTCTGTTTCTCGCCCTCTGTTTCAGCCCCTCTTTTTCAGCCCCTCTGTTTCAGCCCCTCTGATTCAGCCCCTCTGTTTCTCGCCCACTGTTTCAGCCCCTCTGTTTCTCGCCCTCTGTTTCAGCCCCTCTGTTTCTCGCCCTCTGTTCCAGCCCCTCCGTTTCAGCCCCTCTGTTTCAGCCCCTCTGTTTCAGCCCCTCTGTATCTCGCCCACTGTTTCAGCCCCTCTGTTTCAGCCCCTCTGTTTCAGCCACTCTGTTTCAGCCCCTCTGTTTCAGCCCCTCTGTTTCTCCCTCTCTGTTTCTCACCCTCTGTTTCAGCCCCTCTGTTTCTCACCCTCTGTTTCAGCACCTCTGGTTCTCGCCCTGTGTTTCAGCCCCACTGTTTCAGCCCCTCTGTTTCAGTCCCTCTGATTCAGCCCCTCTGTTTCTCGCCCTCTGTTTCAGCCCCTCTTTTTCAGCCCCACTGTTTCAGCCCCTCTGTTTCAGTCCCTCTGATTCAGCCCCTCTGTTTCTTGCCCTCTGTTTCAGCCCCTCTGTTTCTCGCCCTCTGTTTCAGTCCCTCTGTTTCAGCCCCGCTGATTCAGCCCCTCTGTTTCAGCCCCTCTGTATCAGCCCCTCTGATTCAGCCCCTCTGTTTCAGCCCCTCTGTATCTCGCCCACTGTTTCAGCCCCTCTGTTTCAGCCCTTCTGTTTCTCGCCCTCTGTTTCAGACCCTCTGTTTCAGCTCCTCTGTTCCTCGCCCTCTGTTTCAGCGCCTCTGTTTCTCGCTCTCTTTCTCGCCCTCTGTTTGAGCCCCTCTGTTTCTCGCCCTCTGTTTCTGCCCCTCGGTTTCTCGCCCTCTGTATCAGCCTCCCTGTTTCTCACCCTCTGTTTCAGCCCCTCTCATTCAGCCCCTCTGTTTCTCACCCTCTGTTTCAGCCCCTCTGATTCAGCCCCTCTGATTCAGCCCCTCTGTTTCTCGCCGTCTGTTTCAGCCCCTCTGTTTCTCACACTCTGTTTCAGCCCCTCTGTTTCAGCCCCTCTGTTTCTCACCCTCTGATTCAGCCCCTCTGATTCAGCCCATCTGTTTCAGCCCCTCTGATTCAGCCCCTCTGTTTCTCGCCCACTGTTTCAGCCCCTCTGTTTCTCGCCCTCTGTTTCAGCCCCTCTGTTTCTCGCCCTCTGTTTCAGCCCCTCCGTTTCAGCCCCTCTGTTTCAGCCTCTGTTTCAGCCCCTCTGTATCTCGCCCACTGTTTCAGCCCCTCTGTTTCAGCCCCTCTGTTTCAGCCACTCTGTTTCAGCCCCTCTGTTACAGCCCCTCTGTTTCTCGCCCTCTGTTTCAGCCCCTCTGTTTCTCGAACTCTGTTTCAGGCCCTCTGTTTCAGCCCCTCTGTTTCAGCCCCTCTGTTTCTCGCCCTCTGTTTCAGCCCCTCTTTTTCAGCCCCTCTGTTTCAGCCCCTCTGTTCCTCGCCGTCTGTTTCAGCCCCTCTGTTTCTCGCCCTCTGTTTCTGCCCCTCTGTTTCAGCCTCTCTGTTTCTCGCCCTCTGTTTCAGCCCCTCTGTTTCTCGCCCTCTGTTTCAGCACCGCTGATTCAGCCCCTCTGTTTCAGCACCTCTGAATCAGCCCCTCTGATTCAGCCCCTCTGTTTCAGCACCTCTGAATCTGCCCCTCTGATTCAGCCCCTCTGTTTCAGCCCCTCTGTTTCAGCCCTTCTGTTTCAGCCCCTCTGTTTCTCGCCCTCTGTTTCAGCCCCTCTGTTTCTCGCCCTCTGTTTCAGCACCTCTGGATCTCGCCCTGTGTTTCAGCCCCACTGTTTCAGCCCCTCTGTTTCAGTCCCTCTGATTCAGCCCCTCTGTTTCTCGCCCTCTGTTTCAGCCCCTCTGTTTCTCGCCCTCTGTTTCTCGCCCTCTGTTTCAGCCCCTCTTTTTCAGCCCCTCTGTTTCAGCCCCTCTGATTCAGCCCCTCTGTTTCTCGCCCACTGTTTCGGCCCCTCTGTTTCTCGCCCTCTGTTTCAGCCCCTCTGTTTCTCGCCCTCTGTTTCAGCCCCTCCGTTTCAGCCCCTCTGTTTCAGCCCCTCTGTTTCAGCCCCTCTGTATCTCGCCCACTGTTTCAGCCCCTCTGTTTCAGCCCCTCTGTTTCAGCCACTCTGTTTCAGCCACTCTGTTTCAGCCCCTCTGTTTCTCGCCCTCTGTTTCAGCACCTCTGGTTCTCGCCCTGTGTTTCAGCCCCACTGTTTCAGCCCCTCTGTTTCAGTCCCTCTGATTCAGCCCCTCTGTTTCTTGCCCTCTGTTTCAGCCCCTCTGTTTCTCGCCCTCTGTTTCAGTCCCTCTGTTTCAGCCCCGCTGATTCAGCCCCTCTGTTTCAGCCCCTCTGTATCAGCCCCTCTGATTCAGCCCCTCTGTTTCAGCCCCTCTGTTTCAGCCCCTCTGTTTCAGCCCCTCTGTTACAACCCCTCTGTTTCTCGCCCTCTGTTTCAGCGCCTCTGTTTCAGCCCCTCTGTTTCAGCCCCTCTGTTACAACCCCTCTGTTTCTCGCCCTCTGTTTCAGCGCCTCTGTTTCAGCCCCTCTGTTTCAGCCCCTCTGTTTCAGCCCGTCTGTTTCAGCCCCTCTGTTTCAGCCCCTCTGATTCAGCCCCTCTGTTTCTCGCCCACTGTTTCAGCCCCTCTGTTTCTCGCCCTCTGTTTCAGCCCCTCTGTTTCTCGCCCTCTGTTTCAGCCCCTCCGTTTCAGCCCCTCTGTTTCAGCCCCTCTGTTTCAGCCCCTCTGTATCTCGCCCACTGTTTCAGCCCCTCTGTTTCAGCCCCTCTGTTTCAGCCACTCTGTTTCAGCCCCTCTGTTTCAGCCCCTCTGTTTCTCGCCCTCTGTTTCAGCACCTCTGGTTCTCGCCCTGTGTTTCAGCCCCACTGTTTCAGCCCCTCTGTTTCAGTCCCTCTGATTCAGCCCCTCTGTTTCTTGCCCTCTGTTTCAGCCCCTCTGTTTCTCGCCCTCTGTTTCAGTCCCTCTGTTTCAGACCCGCTGATTCAGCCCCTCTGTTTCAGCCCCTCTGTATCAGCCCCTCTGATTCAACCCCTCTGTTTCAGCCCCTCTGTTTCAGCCCCTCTGTTTCAGCCCCTCTGTTTCAGCCACTCTGTTTCAGCCCCTCTGTTTCAGCCCCTCTGTTTCTCGCCCTCTGTTTCTCACCCTCTGTTTCAGCCCCTCTGTTTCTCACCCTCTGTTTCAGCACCTCTGGTTCTCGCCCTGTGTTTCAGCCCCACTGTTACAACCCCTCTGTTTCTCGCCCTCTGTTTCAGCGCCTCTGTTTCAGCCCCTCTGTTTCTGCCCTTCTGTTTCACGCCCTCTGTTTCAGCCCCTCTTTTTCAGCCCCTCTGTTTCAGACCCTCTGTTTCAGCTCCTCTGTTCCTCGCCCTCTGTTTCAGCGCCTCTGTTTCTCGCTCTCTTTCTCGCCCTCTGTTTGAGCCCCTCTGTTTCTCGCCCTCTGTTTCTGCCCCTCTGTTTCTCGCCCGCTGTTTCAGCCCCTCTGTTTCTCGCCCTCTGTTTCAGCCCCGCTGATTCAGCCCCTCTGTTTCATCCCCTCTGTATCAGCCCCTCTGATTCGCCCCTCTGTTTCAGCCCCTCTTTTTCAGCCCCTCTGTTTCAGCCCCTCTGTTTCAGCCCCTCTGTTCCTCGCCGTCTGTTTCAGCCCCTCTGTTTCTCGCCCTCTGTTTCTGCCCCTCTCTTTCAGCCTCTCTGTTTCTCGCCCTCTGTTTCAGCCCCTCTGTTTCTCGCCCTCTGTTTCAGCACCGCTGATTCAGCCCCTCTGTTTCAGCACCTCTGAATCAGCCCCTCTGATTCAGCCCCTCTGTTTCAGCCCCTCTGTTTCAGCCCTTCTGTTTCAGCCCCTCTGTTTCTCACCCTCTGTTTCAGCCCCTCAGTTTCTCACCCTCTGTTTCAGCACCTCTGGTTCTCGCCCTGTGTTTCAGCCCCACTGTTTCAGCCCCTCTGTTTCAGTCCCTCTGATTCAGCCCCTCTGTTTCTCGCCCTCTGTTTCAGCCCCACTTTTTCAGCCCCTCTGTTTCAGCCCCTCTGTTTCTCGCCCACTGTTTCAGCCCCTCTGTTTCTCGCCCTCTGTTTCAGCCCCTCTGTTTCTCGCCCTCTGTTCCAGCCCCTCCGTTTCAGCCCCTCTGTTTCAGCCCCTCTGTTTCTCGCCCTCTGTTTCTCGCCCTCTGTTTCAGCCCCTCTTTTTCAGCCCCTCTGTTTCAGCCCCTCTGATTCAGCCCCTCTGTTTCTCGCCCACTGTTTCAGCCCCTCTGTTTCTCGCCCTCTGTTTCAGCCCCTCTGTTTCTCGCCCTCTGTTCCAGCCCCTCCGTTTCAGCCCCTCTGTTTCAGCCCCTCTGTTTCAGCCCCTCTGTATCTCGCCCACTGTTTCAGCCCCTCTGTTTCAGCCCCTCTGTTTCAGCCACTCTGTTTCAGCCCCTCTGTTTCAGCCCCTCTGTTTCTCCCTCTCTGTTTCTCACCCTCTGTTTCAGCCCCTCTGTTTCTCACCCTCTGTTTCAGCACCTCTGGTTCTCGCCCTGTGTTTCAGCCCCACTGTTTCAGCCCCTCTGTTTCAGTCCCTCTGATTCAGCCCCTCTGTTTCTCGCCCTCTGTTTCAGCCCCTCTTTTTCAGCCCCACTGTTTCAGCCCCTCTGTTTCAGTCCCTCTGATTCAGCCCCTCTGTTTCTTGCCCTCTGTTTCAGCCCCTCTGTTTCTCGCCCTCTGTTTCAGTCCCTCTGTTTCAGCCCCGCTGATTCAGCCCCTCTGTTTCAGCCCCTCTGTATCAGCCCCTCTGATTCAGCCCCTCTGTTTCAGCCCCTCTGTATCTCGCCCACTGTTTCAGCCCCTCTGTTTCAGCCCTTCTGTTTCTCGCCCTCTGTTTCAGACCCTCTGTTTCAGCTCCTCTGTTCCTCGCCCTCTGTTTCAGCGCCTCTGTTTCTCGCTCTCTTTCTCGCCCTCTGTTTGAGCCCCTCTGTTTCTCGCCCTCTGTTTCTGCCCCTCGGTTTCTCGCCCTCTGTATCAGCCTCCCTGTTTCTCACCCTCTGTTTCAGCCCCTCTGATTCAGCCCCTCTGTTTCTCACCCTCTGTTTCAGCCCCTCTGATTCAGCCCCTCTGATTCAGCCCCTCTGTTTCTCGCCGTCTGTTTCAGCCCCTCTGTTTCTCACACTCTGTTTCAGCCCCTCTGTTTCAGCCCCTCTGTTTCTCACCCTCTGATTCAGCCCCTCTGATTCAGCCCCTCTGTTTCAGCCCCTCTGATTCAGCCCCTCTGTTTCTCGCCCACTGTTTCAGCCCCTCTGTTTCTCGCCCTCTGTTTCAGCCCCTCTGTTTCTCGCCCTCTGTTTCAGCCCCTCCGTTTCAGCCCCTCTGTTTCAGCCTCTGTTTCAGCCCCTCTGTATCTCGCCCACTGTTTCAGCCCCTCTGTTTCAGCCCCTCTGTTTCAGCCACTCTGTTTCAGCCCCTCTGTTACAGCCCCTCTGTTTCTCGCCCTCTGTTTCAGCCCCTCTGTTTCTCGAACTCTGTTTCAGGCCCTCTGTTTCAGCCCCTCTGTTTCAGCCCCTCTGTTTCTCGCCCTCTGTTTCAGCCCCTCTTTTTCAGCCCCTCTGTTTCAGCCCCTCTGTTCCTCGCCGTCTGTTTCAGCCCCTCTGTTTCTCGCCCTCTGTTTCTGCCCCTCTGTTTCAGCCTCTCTGTTTCTCGCCCTCTGTTTCAGCCCCTCTGTTTCTCGCCCTCTGTTTCAGCACCGCTGATTCAGCCCCTCTGTTTCAGCACCTCTGAATCAGCCCCTCTGATTCAGCCCCTCTGTTTCAGCACCTCTGAATCTGCCCCTCTGATTCAGCCCCTCTGTTTCAGCCCCTCTGTTTCAGCCCTTCTGTTTCAGCCCCTCTGTTTCTCGCCCTCTGTTTCAGCCCCTCTGTTTCTCGCCCTCTGTTTCAGCACCTCTGGATCTCGCCCTGTGTTTCAGCCCCACTGTTTCAGCCCCTCTGTTTCAGTCCCTCTGATTCAGCCCCTCTGTTTCTCGCCCTCTGTTTCAGCCCCTCTGTTTCTCGCCCTCTGTTTCTCGCCCTCTGTTTCAGCCCCTCTTTTTCAGCCCCTCTGTTTCAGCCCCTCTGATTCAGCCCCTCTGTTTCTCGCCCACTGTTTCGGCCCCTCTGTTTCTCGCCCTCTGTTTCAGCCCCTCTGTTTCTCGCCCTCTGTTTCAGCCCCTCCGTTTCAGCCCCTCTGTTTCAGCCCCTCTGTTTCAGCCCCTCTGTATCTCGCCCACTGTTTCAGCCCCTCTGTTTCAGCCCCTCTGTTTCAGCCCCTCTGTATCTCGCCCACTGTTTCAGCCACTCTGTTTCAGCCACTCTGTTTCAGCCCCTCTGTTTCTCGCCCTCTGTTTCAGCACCTCTGGTTCTCGCCCTGTGTTTCAGCCCCACTGTTTCAGCCCCTCTGTTTCAGTCCCTCTGATTCAGCCCCTCTGTTTCTTGCCCTCTGTTTCAGCCCCTCTGTTTCTCGCCCTCTGTTTCAGTCCCTCTGTTTCAGCCCCGCTGATTCAGCCCCTCTGTTTCAGCCCCTCTGTATCAGCCCCTCTGATTCAGCCCCTCTGTTTCAGCCCCTCTGTTTCAGCCCCTCTGTTTCAGCCCCTCTGTTACAACCCCTCTGTTTCTCGCCCTCTGTTTCAGCGCCTCTGTTTCAGCCCCTCTGTTTCAGCCCCTCTGTTACAACCCCTCTGTTTCTCGCCCTCTGTTTCAGCGCCTCTGTTTCAGCCCCTCTGTTTCAGCCCCTCTGTTTCAGCCCGTCTGTTTCAGCCCCTCTGTTTCAGCCCCTCTGATTCAGCCCCTCTGTTTCTCGCCCACTGTTTCAGCCCCTCTGTTTCTCGCCCTCTGTTTCAGCCCCTCTGTTTCTCGCCCTCTGTTTCAGCCCCTCCGTTTCAGCCCCTCTGTTTCAGCCCCTCTGTTTCAGCCCCTCTGTATCTCGCCCACTGTTTCAGCCCCTCTGTTTCAGCCCCTCTGTTTCAGCCACTCTGTTTCAGCCCCTCTGTTTCAGCCCCTCTGTTTCTCGCCCTCTGTTTCAGCACCTCTGGTTCTCGCCCTGTGTTTCAGCCCCACTGTTTCAGCCCCTCTGTTTCAGTCCCTCTGATTCAGCCCCTCTGTTTCTTGCCCTCTGTTTCAGCCCCTCTGTTTCTCGCCCTCTGTTTCAGTCCCTCTGTTTCAGACCCGCTGATTCAGCCCCTCTGTTTCAGCCCCTCTGTATCAGCCCCTCTGATTCAACCCCTCTGTTTCAGCCCCTCTGTTTCAGCCCCTCTGTTTCAGCCCCTCTGTTTCAGCCACTCTGTTTCAGCCCCTCTGTTTCAGCCCCTCTGTTTCTCGCCCTCTGTTTCTCACCCTCTGTTTCAGCCCCTCTGTTTCTCACCCTCTGTTTCAGCACCTCTGGTTCTCGCCCTGTGTTTCAGCCCCACTGTTACAACCCCTCTGTTTCTCGCCCTCTGTTTCAGCGCCTCTGTTTCAGCCCCTCTGTTTCTGCCCTTCTGTTTCACGCCCTCTGTTTCAGCCCCTCTTTTTCAGCCCCTCTGTTTCAGACCCTCTGTTTCAGCTCCTCTGTTCCTCGCCCTCTGTTTCAGCGCCTCTGTTTCTCGCTCTCTTTCTCGCCCTCTGTTTGAGCCCCTCTGTTTCTCGCCCTCTGTTTCTGCCCCTCTGTTTCTCGCCCGCTGTTTCAGCCCCTCTGTTTCTCGCCCTCTGTTTCAGCCCCGCTGATTCAGCCCCTCTGTTTCATCCCCTCTGTATCAGCCCCTCTGATTCGCCCCTCTGTTTCAGCCCCTCTGTTTCAGCCCCTCTGTTTCTCGCCCTCTGTTTCAGCCCCTCTGTTTCTCGCCCTCTGTTTCAGCCCCACTGTTTCTCGCCCTCTGTTTCAGCCCCTCTGATTCAGCCCCTCTGTTTCAGCCCCTCTGTTTCAGCCCCTCTGATTCAGCCCCTCTGATTCAGCCCCTCGGTTTCTCGCCCTCTGTATCAGCCCCCCTGTTTCTCACGCTCTGTTTCAGCCCCTCTGATTCAGCCCCTCTGTTTCAGCCCCTCTGTTTCAGCCCCTCTGATTCAGCCCCTCTGATTCAGCCCCTCTGTTTCTCGCCGTCTGTTTCAGCCCCTCTGTTTCTCACCCTCTGTTTCAGCCCCTCTGTTTCAGCCCCTCTGTTTCTCGCCCTCTGATTCAGCCCCTCTGATTCAGCCCCTCTGTTTCAGCCCCTCTGATTCAGCCCCTCTGTTTCTCGCCCACTGTTTCAGCCCCTCTGTTTCTCGCCCTCTGTTTCAGCCCCTCTGTTTCTCGCCCTCTGTTTCAGCCCCTCCTTTTCAGCCCCTCTGTTTCAGCCTCTGTTTCAGCCCCTCTGTATCTCGCCCACTGTTTCAGCCCCTCTGTTTCAGCCCCTCTGTTTCAGCCACTCTGTTTCAGCCCCTCTGTTACAGCCCCTCTGTTTCTCGCCCTCTGTTTCAGCCCCTCTGTTTCTCGCCCTCTGTTTCAGGCCCTCTGTTTCAGCCCCTCTGTTTCAGCCCCTCTGTTTCTCGCCCTCTGTTTCAGCCCCTCTTTTTCAGCCCCTCTGTTTCAGCCCCTCTGTTTCAGCCCCTCTGTTCCTCGCCCACTGTTTCAGCCCCTCTGTTTCTCGCTCTCTGTTTCTGCCCCTCTGTTTCAGCCTCTCTGTTTCTCGCCCTCTGTTTCAGCCCCTCTGTTTCTCGCCCTCTGTTTCAGCACCGCTGATTCAGCCCCTCTGTTTCAGCACCTCTGAATCAGCCCCTCTGATTCAGCCCCTCTGTTTCAGCACCTCTGAATCAGCCCCTCTGATTCAGCCCCTCTGTTTCAGCCCCTCTGTTTCAGCCCTTCTGTTTCAGCCCCTCTGTTTCTCGCCCTCTGTTTCAGCCCCTCTGTTTCTCACCCTCTGTTTCAGCACCTCTGGTTCTCGCACCGGGGTTTCAGCCCCACTGATTCAGCCCCTCTGTTTCAGTCCCTCTGATTCAGCCCCTCTGTTTCTCGCCCTCTGTTTCAGCCCCTCTGTTTCTCGCCCTCTATTTCTCGCCCTCTGTTTCAGCCCCTCTTTTTCAGCCCCTCTGTTTCAGCCCCTCTGATTCAGCCCTCTGTTTCTCGCCCACTGTTTCAGCCCCTCTGTTTCTCGCCCTCTGTTTCAGCCCCTCTGTTTCTCGCCCTCTGTTTCAGCCCCTCCGTTTCAGCCCCTCTGTTTCAGCCCCTCTGTTTCAGCCCCTCTGTATCTCGCCCACTGTTTCAGCCCCTCTGTTTCAGCCCCTCTGTTTCAGCCAATCTGTTTCAGCCCCTCTGATTCAGCCCCTCTGTTTCTCGCCCACTGTTTCAGCCCCTCTGTTTCTCGCCCTCTGTTTCAGCCCCTCTGTTTCTCGCCCTCTGTTTCAGCCCCTCCGTTTCAGCCCCTCTGTTTCAGCCACTCTGTTTCAGCCCCTCTGTTTCAGCCCCTCTGTTTCTCGCCCTCTGTTTCAGCACCTCTGGTTCTCGCCCTGTGTTTCAGCCCCACTGTTTCAGCCCCTCTGTTTCAGTCCCTCTGATTCAGCCCCTCTGTTTCTTGCCCTCTGTTTCAGCCCCTCTGTTTCTCGCCCTCTGTTTCAGTCCCTCTTTTTCAGCCCCACTGTTTCAGCCACTCTGTTTCAGTCCCTCTGATTCAGCCCCTCTGTTTCTTGCCCTCTGTTTCAGCCCTTCTGTTTCGCGCCCTCTGTTTCAGCCCCTCTTTTTCAGCCCCTCTGTTTCAGACCCTCTGTTTCAGCTCCTCTGTTCCTCGCCCTCTGTTTCAGCGCCTCTGTTTCTCGCTCTCTTTCTCGCCCTCTGTTTGAGCCCCTCTGTTTCTCGCCCTCTGTTTCTGCCCCTCTGTTTCTCGCCCGCTGTTTCAGCCCCTCTGTTTCTCGCCCTCTGTTTCAGCCCCGCTGATTCAGCCCCTCTGTTTCAGCCCCTCTGTATCAGCCCCTCTGATTCAGCCCCTCTGTTTCAGCCCCTCTGTTTCAGCCCCTCTGTTTCAGCCCCTCTGTTTCTCGCCCTCTGTTTCAGCCCCTCTGTTTCTCGCCCTCTGTTTCAGCCCCACTGTTTCTCGCCCTCTGTTTCAGCCCCTCTGATTCAGCCCCTCTGTTTCAGCCCCTCTGTTTCAGCCCCTCTGATTCAGCCCCTCTGATTAAGCCCCTCGGTTTCTCGCCCTCTGTATCAGCCCCCCTGTTTCTCACCCTCTGTTTCAGCCCCTCTGATTCAGCCCCTCTGTTTCAGCCCCTCTGTTTCAGCCCCTCTGATTCAGCCCCTCTGATTCAGCTCCTCTGTTTCTCGCCGTCTGTTTCAGCCCCTCTGTTTCTCACCCTCTGTTTCAGCCCCTCTGTTTCAGCCCCTCTGTTTCTCGCCCTCTGATTCAGCACCTCTGATTCAGCCCCTCTGTTTCAGCCCCTCTGATTCAGCCCCTCTGTTTCTCGCCCACTGTTTCAGCCCCTCTGTTTCTCGCCCTCTGTTTCAGCCCCTCTGTTTCTCGCCCTCTGTTTCAGCCCCTCCGTTTCAGCCCCTCTGTTTCAGCCTCTGTTTCAGCCCCTCTGTATCTCGCCCACTGTTTCAGCCCCTCTGTTTCAGCCCCTCTGTTTCAGCCACTCTGTTTCAGCCCCTCTGTTACAGCCCCTCTGTTTCTCGCCCTCTGTTTCAGCCCCTCTGTTTCTCGCCCTCTGTTTCAGGCCCTCTGTTTCAGCCCCTCTGTTTCAGCCGCTCTGTTTCTCGCCCTCTGTTTCAGCCCCTCTTTTTCAGCCACTCTGTTTCAGCCCCTCTGTTTCAGCCCCTCTGTTCCTCGCCGTCTGTTTCAGCCCCTCTGTTTCTCGCCCTCTGTTTCTGCCCCTCTGTTTCAGCCTCTCTGTTTCTCGCCCTCTGTTTCAGCCCCTCTGTTTCTCGCCCTCTGTTTCAGCACCGCTGATTCAGCCCCTCTGTTTCAGCACCTCTGAATCAGCCCCTCTGATTCAGCCCCTCTGTTTCAGCACCTCTGAATCAGCCTCTCTGATTCAGCCCCTCTGTTTCAGCCCCTCTGTTTCAGCCCTTCTGTTTCAGCCCCTCTGTTTCTCGCCCTCTGTTTCAGCCCCTCTGTTTCTCACCCTCTGTTTCAGCACCTCTGGTTCTCGCCCTGTGTTTCAGCCCCACTGTTTCAGCCCCTCTGTTTCAGTCCCTCTGATTCAGCCCCTCTGTTTCTCGCCCTCTGTTTCAGCCCCTCTGTTTCTCGCCCTCTGTTTCTCGCCCTCTGTTTCAGCCCCTCTTTTTCAGCCCCTCTGTTTCAGCCCCTCTGATTCAGCCCCTCTGTTTCACGCCCACTGTTTCAGCCCCTCTGTTTCTCGCCCTCTGTTTCAGCCCCTCTGTTTCTCGCCCTCTGTTTCAGCCCCTCCGGTTCAGCCCCTCTGTTTCAGCCCCTCTGTTTAAGCCCCTCTGTATCTCGCCCACTGTTTCAGCCCCTCTGTTTCAGCCCCTCTGTTTCAGCCACTCTGTTTCAGCCCCTCTGTTTCAGCCCCTCTGTTTCTCGCCCTCTGTTTCAGCACCTCTGGTTCTCGCCCTGTGTTTCAGCCCCACTGTTTCAGCCCCTCTGTTTCAGTCCCTCTGATTCAGCCCCTCTGTTTCTTGCCCTCTGTTTCAGCCCCTCTGTTTCTCGCCCTCTGTTTCAGTCCCTCTGTTTCAGCGCCTCTGTTTCAGCCCCTCTGTGTCAGCCCCTCTGTTTCTCGCCCTCTGTTTCAGCCCCTCTGTTTCAGCCCCTCTGTTTCTCGCCCTCTGTTTCAGCCCCTCTGTTTCTCGCCCTCTGTTGCAGCCCCGCTGATGCAGCCCCTCTGTTTCAGCCCCTCTGAATCAGCGCCTCTGATTCAGCCCATCTGTTTCAGCCTCTCTGTTTCTCGCCCTCTGTTTCTCACCCTCTGTTTCTCGCCCTCTGTTTCAGCCCCTCAGTTTCTCGCCCTCTGTTTCAGCCCCTCTGTTTCAGCCCCTCTGTTTCTCGCCCTCTGTTTCAGCCCCTCTGTTTCTCGCCCTCTGTTTCAGCCCCTCTGTTTCTCGCCCTCTGTTTCAGCCCCTCTGATTCAGCCCCTCTGTTTCAGCCCTTCTGATTCAGCCCCTCTGTTTCAGCCCCTCTGATTCAGCCCCTCTGTTTCAGCCCCTCTGTTTCAGCCGCTCTGTTACAGCCCCTCTGTTTCTCGCCCTCTGTTTCAGCCCCTCTGTTACTCGCCCTCAGTTTCAGCCCCTCTGTTCCTCGCCCTCTGTTTCAGCCCCTCTGTTCCTCGCTCTCTGTTTCTCGCCCTCTGTTTCAGCCCCTCTGTTTCTCGCCCTCTGTTTCTGCCCCTCTGTTTCTCGCCCTCTGTTTCAGCCCCTCTGTTTCTCGCCCTCTGTTTCAGCCCCGCTGATTCAGCCCCTCTGTTTCAGCCCATCTCTATCAGCCCCTCTAATTCAGCTCCTCTGTTTCAGCCCCTATGTTTCAGCATCTCTGATTCAGCCCCTCTGTTTCTCGCCCTCTGTTTCAGCCCCTCTGTTTCTCCCCCTCTGTTTCAGCCCCACTGTTTCTCGCCCTCTGTTTCAGCCCCTCTGATTCAGCCCCTCTGTTTCAGCCCCTCTTTTTCAGCCCCTCTGATTCAGCCCCTCTGATTCAGCACCTCGGTTTCTCGCCCTCTGTATCAGCCCCTCTGTTTCTCACACTCTGTTTCAGCCCCTCTTATTCAGCCCCTCTGTTTCTGCCCCTCTGTTTCAGCCCCTCTGTTTCAGCCCTTCTGTTTCGCGCCCTCTGTTTCAGCCCCTCTTTTTCAGCCCCTCTGTTTCAGACCCTCTGTTTCAGCTCCTCTGTTCCTCGCCCTCTGTTTCAGCGCCTCTGTTTCTCGCTCTCTTTCTCGCCCTCTGTTTGAGCCCCTCTGTTTCTCGCCCTCTGATTCTGCCCCTCTGTTTCCCGCCCGCTGTTTCAGCCCCTCTGTTTCTCGCCCTCTGTTTCAGCCCCGCTGATTAAGCCCCTCTGTTTCAGCCACTCTGTATCAGCCCCTCTGATTCAGCCCCTCTGTTTCAGCCCCTCTGTTTCAGCCCCTCTGTTTCAGCCCCTCTGTTTCTCGCCCTCTGTTTCAGCCCCTCTGTTTCTCGCCCTCTGTTTCAGCCCCACTGTTTCTCGCCCTCTGATTCAGCCCCTCTGATTCAGCCCCTCTGTTTCAGCCCCTCTGTTTCAGCCCCTCTGATTCAGCCCCTCTGATTCAGCCCCTCGGTTTCTCGCCCTCTGTATCAGCCCCCCTGTTTCTCACCCTCTGTTTCAGCCCCTCTGATTCAGCCCCTCTGTTTCAGCCCCTCTGTTTCAGCCCCTCTGATTCAGCCCCTCTGATTCAGCCCCTCTGTTTCTCGCCGTCTGTTTCAGCCCCTCTGTTTCTCACCCTCTGTTTCAGCCCCTCTGTTTCAGCCCCTCTGTTTCTCGCCCTTTGATTCAGCCCCTCTGATTCAGCCCCTCTGTTTCAGCCCCTCTGATTCAGCCCCTCTGTTTCTCGCCCACTGTTTCAGCCCCTCTGTTTCTCGCCCTCTGTTTCAGCCCCTCTGTTTCTCGCCCTCTGTTTCAGCCCCTCCGTTTCAGCCCCTCTGTTTCAGCCCCTCTGTTTCAGCCCCTCTGTATCTCGCCCACTGTTTCAGCCCCTCTGTTTCAGCCCCTCTTTTTCAGCCCCTCTGTTCCTCGCCGTCTGTTTCAGCCCCTCTGTTTCTCGCCCTCTGTTTCTGCCCCTCTCTTTCAGCCTCTCTGTTTCTCGCCCTCTGTTTCAGCCCCTCTGTTTCTCGCCCTCTGTTTCAGCACCGCTGATTCAGCCCCTCTGTTTCAGCACCTCTGAATCAGCCCCTCTGATTCAGCCCCTCTGTTTCAGCACCTCTGAATCAGCCCCTCTGATTCAGCCCCTCTGTTTCTCGCCCTCTGTTTCAGCCCCTCTGTTTCTCACCCTCTGTTTCAGCACCTCTGGTTCTTGCCCTGTGTTTCAGCTCCACTGTTTCAGCCCCTCTGTTTCAGTCCCTCTGATTCAGCCCCTCTGTTTCTCGCCCTCTGTTTCAGCCCCTCTGTTTCTCGCCCTCTGTTTCGCGCCCTCTGTTTCTGCCCCTCTTTTTCAGCCCCTCTGTTTCAGCCCCTCTGATTCAGCCCCTCTGTTTCTCGCCCACTGTTTCAGCCCCTCTGTTTCTCGCCCTCTGTTTCAGCCCCTCTGTTTCTCGCCCTCTGTTTCAGCCCCTCCGTTTCAGCCCCTCTGTTTCAGCCCCTCTGTTTCAGCCCCTCTGTATCTCGCCCACTGTTTCAGCCCCTCTGTTTCAGCCCCTCTGTTTCAGCCACTCTGTTTCAGCCCCTCTGTTTCAGCCCCTCTGTTTCTCGCCCTCTGTTTCAGCACCTCTGGTTCTCGCCCTGTGTTTCAGCCCCACTGTTTCAGCCCCTCTGTTTCAGTCCCTCTGATTCAGCCCCTCTGTTTCTTGCCCTCTGTTTCAGCCCCTCTGTTTCTCGCCCTCTGTTTCAGTCCCTCTGTTTCAGAACCTCTGTTTCAGCCCCTCTGTGTCAGCCCCTCTGTTTCTCGCCCTCTGTTTCAGCCCCTCTGTTTCAGCCCCTCTGTTTCTCGCCCTCTGTTTCAGCCCCTCTGTTTCTCGCCCTCTGTTGCAGCACCGCTGATGCAGCCCCTTTGTTTCAGCCCCTCTGAATCAGCGCCTCTGATTCAGCCCATCTGTTTCAGCCTCTCTGTTTCTCGCCCTCTGTTTCTCACCCTCTGTTTCTCGCCCTCTGTTTCAGCCCCTCAGTTTCTCGCCCTCTGTTTCAGCCCCTCTGTTTCAGCCCCTCTGTTCCTCGCCGTCTGTTTCAGCCCCACTGTTTCTCGCCCTCTGTTTCTGCCCCTCTGTTTCAGCCTCTCTGTTTCTCGCCCTCTGTTTCAGCCCCTCTGTTTCTCGCCCTCTGTTTCAGCACCGCTGATTCAGCCCCTCTGTTTCAGCACCTCTGAATCAGCCCCTCTGATTCAGCCCCTCTGTTTCAGCACCTCTGAATCAGCCCCTCTGATTCAGCCCCTCTGTTTCAGCCCCTCTGTTTCAGCCCTTCTGTTTCAGCCCCTCTGTTTCTCGCCCCCTGTTTCAGCCCCTCTGTTTCTCACCCTCTGTTTCAGCACCTCTGGTTCTCGCCCTGTGTTTCAGCCCCACTGTTTCAGCCCCTCTGTTTCAGTCCCTCTGATTCAGCCCCTCTGTTTCTCGCCCTCTGTTTCAGCCCCTCTGTTTCTCGCCCTCTGTTTCTCGCCCTCTGTTTCAGCCCCTCTTTTTCAGCCCCTCTGTTTCAGCCCCTCTGATTCAGCCCCTCTGTTTCACGCCCACTGTTTCAGCCCCTCTGTTTCTCGCCCTCTGTTTCAGCCCCTCTGTTTCTCGCCCTCTGTTTCAGCCCCTCCGTTTCAGCCCCTCTGTTTCAGCCCCTCTGTTTCAGCCCCTCTGTATCTCGCCCACTGTTTCAGCCCCTCTGTTTCAGCCCCTCTGTTTCAGCCACTCTGTTTCAGCCCCTCTGTTTCAGCCCCTCTGTTTCTCGCCCTCTGTTTCAGCACCTCTGGTTCTCGCCCTGTGTTTCAGCCGCACTGTTTCAGCCCCTCTGTTTCAGTCCCTCTGATTCAGCCCCTCTGTTTCTTGCCCTCTGTTTCAGCCCCTCTGTTTCTCGCCCTCTGTTTCAGTCCCTCTGTTTCAGCGCCTCTGTTTCAGCCCCTCTGTGTCAGCCCCTCTGTTTCTCGCCCTCTGTTTCAGCCCCTCTGTTTCAGCCCCTCTGTTTCTCGCCCTCTGTTTCAGCCCCTCTGTTTCTCGCCCTCTGTTGCAGCCCCGCTGATGCAGCCCCTCTGTTTCAGCACCTCTGAATCAGCGCCTCTGATTCAGCCCATCTGTTTCAGCCTCTCTGTTTCTCGCCCTCTGTTTCAGCCCCTCTGTTTCTCGCCCTCTGTTTCAGCCCCTCTGTTTCTCGCCCTCTGTTTCAGCCCCTCTGTTTCTCGCCCTCTGTTTCAGCCCCTCTGATTCAGCCCCTCTGTTTCTCGCCCTCTGTTTCAGCCCCTCTGTTTCTCGCCCTCTGTTTCAGCCCCTCTGATTCAGCCCCTCTGTTTCAGCCCTTCTGATTCAGCCCCTCTGTTTCAGCCCCTCTGATTCAGACGCTCTGTTTCAGCCCTTCTGATTCAGCCCCTCTGTTTCAGCCCCTCTGTTTCAGCCGCTCTGTTACAGCCCCTCTGTTTCTCGCCCTCTGTTTCAGCCCCTCTGTTACTCGCCCTCAGTTTCAGCCCCTCTGTTCCTCGCCCTCTGTTTCAGCCCCTCTGTTCCTCGCTCTCTGTTTCTCGCCCTCTGTTTCAGCCCCTCTGTTTCTCGCCCTCTGTTTCTGCCCCTCTGTTTCTCGCCCTCTGTTTCAGCCCCTCTGTTTCTCGCCCTCTGTTTCAGCCCCGCTGATTCAGCCCCTCTGTTTCAGCCCATCTCTATCAGCCCCTCTAATTCAGCCCCTCTGTTTCACCCCCTCTGTTTCAGCCCCTCTGATTCAGCCCCTCTGTTTCTCGCCATCTGTTTCAGCCCCTCTGTTTCTCCCCCTCTGTTTCATCCCCACTGTTTCTCGCCCTCTGTTTCAGCCCCTCTGATTCAGCCCCTCTGTTTCAGCCCCTCTGTTTCAGCCCCTCTGATTCAGCCCCTCTGATTCAGCCCCTCTGTTTCTCGCCGTCTGTTTCAGCCCCTCTGTTTCTCACCCTCTGTTTCAGCCCCTCTGTTTCAGCCCCTCTGTTTCTCGCCCTTTGATTCAGCCCCTCTGATTCAGCCCCTCTGTTTCAGCCCCTCTGATTCAGCCCCTCTGTTTCTCGCCCACTGTTTCAGCCCCTCTGTTTCTCGCCCTCTGTTTCAGCCCCTCTGTTTCTCGCCCTCTGTTTCAGCCCCTCCGTTTCAGCCCCTCTGTTTCAGCCCCTCTGTTTCAGCCCCTCTGTATCTCGCCCACTGTTTCAGCCCCTCTGTTTCAGCCCCTCTTTTTCAGCCCCTCTGTTTCAGCCCCTCTGTTTCAGCCCCTCTGTTCCTCGCCGTCTGTTTCAGCCCCTCTGTTTCTCGCCCTCTGTTTCTGCCCCTCTCTTTCAGCCTCTCTGTTTCTCGCCCTCTGTTTCAGCCCCTCTGTTTCTCGCCCTCTGTTTCAGCACCGCTGATTCAGCCCCTCTGTTTCAGCACCTCTGAATCAGCCCCTCTGATTCAGCCCCTCTGTTTCAGCACCTCTGAATCAGCCCCTCTGATTCAGCCCCTCTGTTTCTCGCCCTCTGTTTCAGCCCTTCTGTTTCTCACCCTCTGTTTCAGCACCTCTGGTTCTCGCCCTGTGTTTCAGCCCCACTGTTTCTCGCCCTCTGTTTCAGTCCCTCTGATTCAGCCCCTCTGTTTCTCGCCCTCTGTTTCAGCCCCTCTGTTTCTCGCCCTCTGTTTCTCGCCCTCTGTTTCAGCCCCTCTTTTTCAGCCCCTCTGTTTCAGCCCCTCTGATTCAGCCCCTCTGTTTCTCGCCCACTGTTTCAGCCCCTCTGTTTCTCGCCCTCTGTTTCAGCCCCTCTGTTTCTCGCCCTCTGTTTCAGCCCCTCCGTTTCAGCCCCTCTGTTTCAGCCCCTCTGTTTCAGCCCCTCTGTATCTCGCCCACTGTTTCAGCCCCTCTGTTTCAGCCCCTCTGTTTCAGCCACTCTGTTTCAGCCCCACTGTTTCAGCCCCTCTGTTTCTCGCCCTCTGTTTCAGCACCTCTGGTTCTCGCCCTGTGTTTCAGCCCCACTGTTTCAGCCCCTCTGTTTCAGTCCCTCTGATTCAGCCCCTCTGTTTCTTGCCCTCTGTTTCAGCCCCTCTGTTTCCCGCCCTCTGTTTCAGTCCCTCTGTTTCAGCCCCTCTGTTTCAGCCCCTCTGTGTCAGCCCCTCTGTTTCTCGCCCTCTGTTTCAGCCCCTCTGTTTCAGCCCCTCTGTTTCAGCCCCTCTGTTTCTCGCCCTCTGTTGCAGCCCCGCTGATGCAGCCCCTTTGTTTCAGCCCCTCTGAATCAGCGCCTCTGATTCAGCCCATCTGTTTCAGCCTCTCTGTTTCCCGCCCTCTGTTTCTCACCCTCTGTTTCTCGCCCTCTGTTTCAGCCCCTCAGTTTCTCGCCCTCTGTTTCAGCCCCTCTGTTTCAGCCCCTCTGTTTCTCGCCCTCTGTTTCAGCCCCTCTGTTTCTCGCCCTCTGTTTCAGCCCCTCTGTTTCTCGCCCCCTGTTTCAGCCCCTCTGATTCAGCCCCTCTGTTTCAGCCCTTCTGATTCAGCCCCTCTGTTTCAGCCCCTCTGATTCAGACCCTCTGTTTCAGCCCTTCTGATTCAGCCCCTCTGTTTCAGCCCCTCTGTTTCAGCCCCTCTGTTACAGCCCCTCTGTTTCTCGCCCTCTGTTTCAGCCCCTCTGTTACTCGCCCTCAGTTTCAGCCCCTCTGTTCCTCGCCCTCTGTTTCAGCCCCTCTGTTTCTCGCTCTCTGTTTCTCGCCCTCTGTTTCAGCCCCTCTGTTTCTCGCCCTCTGTTTCTGCCCCTCTGTTTCTCGCCCTCTGTTTCAGCCCCTCTGTTTCTCGCCCTCTGTTTCAGCCCCGCTGATTCAGCCCCTCTGTTTCAGCCCATCTCTATCAGCCCTTCTGATTCAGCCCCTCTGTTTCAGCCCCTATGTTTCAGCATCTCTGATTCAGCCCCTCTGTTTCTCGCCCTCTGTTTCAGCCCCTCTGTTTCTCCCCCTCTGTTTCAGCCCCACTGTTTCTCGCCCTCTGTTTCAGCCCCTCTGATTCAGCCCCTCTGTTTCAGCCCCTCTTTTTCAGCCCCTCTGATTCAACCCCTCTGATTCAGCACCTCGGTTTCTCGCACTCTGTATCAGCCCCTCTGTTTCTCACACTCTGTTTCAGCCCCTCTTATTCAGCCCCTCTGTTTCTGCCCCTCTGTTTCAGCCCCTCTGTTTCAGCCACTCTGATTCAGCCCCTCTGTTTCTCGCCGTCTGTATCAGCCCCTCTGTTTCAGCCCCTCGGTTTCTCGCCCTCTGATTCAGCCCCTCTGATTCAGCCCCTCTGTTTCAGCCCCTCTGATTCAGCCCCTCTGTTTCTCGGCCTCTGTTTCAGCCCCGCTGTTTCTCGCCCTCTGTTTCAGCCCCTCTGTTTCTCGCCCTCTGTTTCAGCACCACCGTTTCAGCCCCTCTGTTTCAGCCCCTCTGTTTCAGCCCCTCTGTATCTCGCCCACTGTTTCCGCCCCTCTGTTTCAGCCCCTCTGTTTCAGCCACTCTGTTTCAGCCCCTCTGTTACAACCCCTCTGTTTCTCGCCCTCTGTTTCAGCCCCTCTGTTTCTCGCCCTCTGTTTCAGGCCCTCTGTTTCAGCCCCACTGTTTCAGCCCCTCTGTTTCTCGCCCTCTGTTTCAGCCCCTCTTTTTCAGCCCCTCTGTTTCAGCCCCTCTGTTTCAGCCCCTCTGTTCCTCGCCGTCTGTTACAGCCCCTCTGTTTCTCGCCCTCTGTTTCTGCCCCTCTGTTTCAGCCTCACTATTTCTCGCCCTCTGTTTCAACCCCTCTGATTCTCGCCCTCTGTTTCAGCCCCTCTGTTTCTCGCCCTCTGTTTCAGCCCCTCTGATTCAGCCCCTCTGTTTCAGCACCTCTGAATCAGCCCCTCTGTTTCAGCCCCTCTGTTTCAGCACCTCTGAATCAGCCCTTCTGATTCAGCCCCTCTGTTTCAGCCCCTCTGTTTCAGCCCCTCTGTTTCAGCCCCTCTGTTTCTCGCCCTCTGTTTCAGCCCCTCTGTTTCTCGCCCTCTGTTTCAGCACCTCTGGTTCTCGCCCTGTGTTTCAGCCCCTCTGTTTCAGCCCCTCTGTTTCAGTCCCTCTGTTTCAGCCCCTCTGTTTCTCGCCCTCTGTTTCAGCCCCTCTGTTTCTCGCCCTCTGTTTCAGCCCCTCTGATTCAGCCCCTCTGTTTCAGCCCTTCTGATTCAGCCCCTCTGTTTCAGCCCCTCTGATTCAGACCCTCTGTTTCAGCCCTTCTGATTCAGCCCCTCTGTTTCAGCCCCTCTGTTTCAGCCGCTCTGTTACAGCCCCTCTGTTTCTCGCCCTCTGTTTCAGCCCCTCTGTTACTCGCCCTCAGTTTCAGCCCCTCTGTTCCTCGCCCTCTGTTTCAGCCCCTCTGTTCCTCGCTCTCTGTTTCTCGCCCTCTGTTTCAGCCCCTCTGTTTCTCGCCCTCTGTTTCTGCCCCTCTGTTTCTCGCCCTCTGTTTCAGCCCCTCTGTTTCTCGCCCTCTGTTTCAGCCCCGCTGATTCAGCCCCTCTGTTTCAGCCCATCTCTATCAGCCCCTCTAATTCAGCCCCTCTGTTTCACCCCCTCTGTTTCAGCCCCTCTGATTCAGCCCCTCTGTTTCTCGCCATCTTTTTCAGCCCCTCTGTTTCTCCCCCTCTGTTTCATCCCCACTGTTTCTCGCCCTCTGTTTCAGCCCCTCTGATTCAGCCCCTCTGTTTCAGCCCCTCTGTTTCAGCCCCTCTGATTCAGCCCCTCTGATTCAGCCCCTCTGTTTCTCGCCGTCTGTTTCAGCCCCTCTGTTTCTCACCCTCTGTTTCAGCCCCTCTGTTTCAGCCCCTCTGTTTCTCGCCCTTTGATTCAGCCCCTCTGATTCAGCCCCTCTGTTTCAGCCCCTCTGATTCAGCCCCTCTGTTTCTCGCCCACTGTTTCAGCCCCTCTGTTTCTCGCCCTCTGTTTCAGCCCCTCTGTTTCTCGCCCTCTGTTTCAGCCCCTCCGTTTCAGCCCCTCTGTTTCAGCCCCTCTGTTTCAGCCCCTCTGTATCTCGCCCACTGTTTCAGCCCCTCTGTTTCAGCCCCTCTTTTTCAGCCCCTCTGTTTCAGCCCCTCTGTTTCAGCCCCTCTGTTCCTCGCCGTCTGTTTCAGCCCCTCTGTTTCTCGCCCTCTGTTTCTGCCCCTCTCTTTCAGCCTCTCTGTTTCTCGCCCTCTGTTTCAGCCCCTCTGTTTCTCGCCCTCTGTTTCAGCACCGCTGATTCAGCCCCTCTGTTTCAGCACCTCTGAATCAGCCCCTCTGATTCAGCCCCTCTGTTTCAGCACCTCTGAATCAGCCCCTCTGATTCAGCCCCTCTGTTTCTCGCCCTCTGTTTCAGCCCCTCTGTTTCTCACCCTCTGTTTCAGCACCTCTGGTTCTCGCCCTGTGTTTCAGCCCCACTGTTTCAGCCCCTCTGTTTCAGTCCCTCTGATTCAGCCCCTCTGTTTCTCGCCCTCTGTTTCAGCCCCTCTGTTTCTCGCCCTCTGTTTCTCGCCCTCTGTTTCAGCCCCTCTTTTTCAGCCCCTCTGTTTCAGCCCCTCTGATTCAGCCCCTCTGTTTCTCGCCCACTGTTTCAGCCCCTCTGTTTCTCGCCCTCTGTTTCAGCCCCTCTGTTTCTCGCCCTCTGTTTCAGCCCCTCCGTTTCAGCCCCTCTGTTTCAGCCCCTCTGTTTCAGCCCCTCTGTATCTCGCCCACTGTTTCAGCCCCTCTGTTTCAGCCCCTCTGTTTCAGCCACTCTGTTTCAGCCCCACTGTTTCAGCCCCTCTGTTTCTCGCCCTCTGTTTCAGCACCTCTGGTTCTCGCCCTGTGTTTCAGCCCCACTGTTTCAGCCCCTCTGTTTCAGTCCCTCTGATTCAGCCCCTCTGTTTCTTGCCCTCTGTTTCAGCCCCTCTGTTTCCCGCCCTCTGTTTCAGTCCCTCTGTTTCAGCCCCTCTGTTTCAGCCCCTCTGTGTCAGCCCCTCTGTTTCTCGCCCTCTGTTTCAGCCCCTCTGTTTCAGCCCCTCTGTTTCAGCCCCTCTGTTTCTCGCCCTCTGTTGCAGCCCCGCTGATGCAGCCCCTTTGTTTCAGCCCCTCTGAATCAGCGCCTCTGATTCAGCCCATCTGTTTCAGCCTCTCTGTTTCCCGCCCTCTGTTTCTCACCCTCTGTTTCTCGCCCTCTGTTTCAGCCCCTCAGTTTCTCGCCCTCTGTTTCAGCCCCTCTGTTTCAGCCCCTCTGTTTCTCGCCCTCTGTTTCAGCCCCTCTGTTTCTCGCCCTCTGTTTCAGCCCCTCTGTTTCTCGCCCCCTGTTTCAGCCCCTCTGATTCAGCCCCTCTGTTTCAGCCCTTCTGATTCAGCCCCTCTGTTTCAGCCCCTCTGATTCAGACCCTCTGTTTCAGCCCTTCTGATTCAGCCCCTCTGTTTCAGCCCCTCTGTTTCAGCCCCTCTGTTACAGCCCCTCTGTTTCTCGCCCTCTGTTTCAGCCCCTCTGTTACTCGCCCTCAGTTTCAGCCCCTCTGTTCCTCGCCCTCTGTTTCAGCCCCTCTGTTTCTCGCTCTCTGTTTCTCGCCCTCTGTTTCAGCCCCTCTGTTTCTCGCCCTCTGTTTCTGCCCCTCTGTTTCTCGCCCTCTGTTTCAGCCCCTCTGTTTCTCGCCCTCTGTTTCAGCCCCGCTGATTCAGCCCCTCTGTTTCAGCCCATCTCTATCAGCCCTTCTGATTCAGCCCCTCTGTTTCAGCCCCTATGTTTCAGCATCTCTGATTCAGCCCCTCTGTTTCTCGCCCTCTGTTTCAGCCCCTCTGTTTCTCCCCCTCTGTTTCAGCCCCACTGTTTCTCGCCCTCTGTTTCAGCCCCTCTGATTCAGCCCCTCTGTTTCAGCCCCTCTTTTTCAGCCCCTCTGATTCAACCCCTCTGATTCAGCACCTCGGTTTCTCGCACTCTGTATCAGCCCCTCTGTTTCTCACACTCTGTTTCAGCCCCTCTTATTCAGCCCCTCTGTTTCTGCCCCTCTGTTTCAGCCCCTCTGTTTCAGCCACTCTGATTCAGCCCCTCTGTTTCTCGCCATCTGTATCAGCCCCTCTGTTTCAGCCCCTCTGTTTCAGCCCCTCGGTTTCTCGCCCTCTGATTCAGCCCCTCTGATTCAGCCCCTCTGTTTCAGCCCCTCTGATTCAGCCCCTCTGTTTCTCGGCCTCTGTTTCAGTCCCGCTGTTTCTCGCCCTCTGTTTCAGCCCCTCTGTTTCTCGCCCTCTGTTTCAGCACCTCCGTTTCAGCCCCTCTGTTTCAGCCCCTCTGTTTCAGCCCCTCTGTATCTCGCCCACTGTTTCCGCCCCTCTGTTTCAGCCCCTCTGTTTCAGCCACTCTGTTTCAGCCCCTCTGTTACAACCCCTCTGTTTCTCGCCCTCTGTTTCAGCCCCTCTGTTTCTCGCCCTCTGTTTCAGGCCCTCTGTTTCAGCCCCACTGTTTCAGCCCCTCTGTTTCTCGCCCTCTGTTTCAGCCCCTCTTTTTCAGCCCCTCTGTTTCAGCCCCTCTGTTTCAGCCCCTCTGTTCCTCGCCGTCTGTTACAGCCCCTCTGTTTCTCGCCCTCTGTTTCTGCCCCTCTGTTTCAGCCTCTCTATTTCTCGCCCTCTGTTTCAACCCCTCTGATTCTCGCCCTCTGTTTCAGCCCCTCTGTTTCTCGCCCTCTGTTTCAGCCCCTCTGATTCAGCCCCTCTGTTTCAGCACCTCTGAATCAGCCCCTCTGTTTCAGCCCCTCTGTTTCAGCACCTCTGAATCAGCCCTTCTGATTCAGCCCCTCTGTTTCAGCCCCTCTGTTTCAGCCCCTCTGTTTCAGCCCCTCTGTTTCTCGCCCTCTGTTTCAGCCCCTCTGTTTCTCGCCCTCTGTTTCAGCACCTCTGGTTCTCGCCCTGTGTTTCAGCCCCTCTGTTTCAGCCCCTCTGTTTCAGTCCCTCTGTTTCAGCCCCTCTGTTTCTCGCCCTCTGTTTCAGCCCCTCTGTTTCTCGCCCTCTGTTTCAGCCCCTCTGTTTCTCGCCCTCTGTTTCAGCCCCTCTGTTTCAGCCCCTCTGTTTCAGCCCCTCTGTGTCAGCCCCTCTGTTTCTCGCCCTCTGTTTCAGCCCCTCTTTTTCAGCCCCTCTGTTTCTCGCCCTCTGTTTCAGCCCCTCTGTTTTTCGCCCTCTGTTGCAGCCCCGCTGATGCAACCCCTCTGTTTCAGCCCCTCTGAATCAGCCCCTCTGATTCAGCCCCTCTGTTTCAGCCCCCCTGTTTCAGCCCCACTGTTTCAGCCCCTCTGTTTCTCGCCCTCTGTTTCAGCCCCTCTGTTTCCCGCCCTCTGTTTCAGCCCCTCTGTTTCTCGCCCTCTGTTTCAGCCTCTCTGATTCAGCCCCTCTGTTTCAGCCCCTCTGATTCAGTCCCTCTGATTCAGCCCCTCTGATTCAGCCCCTCTGTTTCTCGTCCTCTGTTTCAGCCCCTGTGTTTCAGCCCCTCTGTTTCAGCCCCTCTGTTTCTCACCCTCTGTTTCAGCCCCTCTGATGCAGCCCCTCTGATTCAGCCCCTCTGATTCAGCCCCTCTGATTCAGCCCCTCTGTTTCCCGCCCCTCTGTTTCCCGCATCTCTGTTTCCCACCCCTCTGTTTCAGCCCCTCTGTTTCACGCCCCGTGTTTCAGCCACTCTGTTTCTCGCCCTCTGTTTCAGCCCCTCTGTTTCTCGCCCTCTGTTTCAGCCCCTCTGTTTCAGCCCCTCTGTTTCAGCCCCTCTGTTTCTCGCCCTCTGTTTCAGCACCACCGTTTCAGCCCCTCTGTTTCAGCCCCTCTGTTTCAGCCCCTCTGTATCTCGCCCACTGTTTCCGCCCCTCTGTTTCAGCCCCTCTGTTTCAGCCACTCTGTTTCAGCCCCTCTGTTACAACCCCTCTGTTTCTCGCCCTCTGTTTCAGCCCCTCTGTTTCTCGCCCTCTGTTTCAGGCCCTCTGTTTCAGCCCCACTGTTTCAGCCCCTCTGTTTCTCGCCCTCTGTTTCAGCCCCTCTTTTTCAGCCCCTCTGTTTCAGCCCCTCTGTTTCAGCCCCTCTGTTCCTCGCCGTCTGTTACAGCCCCTCTGTTTCTCGCCCTCTGTTTCTGCCCCTCTGTTTCAGCCTCACTATTTCTCGCCCTCTGTTTCAACCCCTCTGATTCTCGCCCTCTGTTTCAGCCCCTCTGTTTCTCGCCCTCTGTTTCAGCCCCTCTGATTCAGCCCCTCTGTTTCAGCACCTCTGAATCAGCCCCTCTGTTTCAGCCCCTCTGTTTCAGCACCTCTGAATCAGCCCTTCTGATTCAGCCCCTCTGTTTCAGCCCCTCTGTTTCAGCCCCTCTGTTTCAGCCCCTCTGTTTCTCGCCCTCTGTTTCAGCCCCTCTGTTTCTCGCCCTCTGTTTCAGCACCTCTGGTTCTCGCCCTGTGTTTCAGCCCCTCTGTTTCAGCCCCTCTGTTTCAGTCCCTCTGTTTCAGCCCCTCTGTTTCTCGCCCTCTGTTTCAGCCCCTCTGTTTCTCGCCCTCTGTTTCAGCCCCTCTGATTCAGCCCCTCTGTTTCAGCCCTTCTGATTCAGCCCCTCTGTTTCAGCCCCTCTGATTCAGACCCTCTGTTTCAGCCCTTCTGATTCAGCCCCTCTGTTTCAGCCCCTCTGTTTCAGCCGCTCTGTTACAGCCCCTCTGTTTCTCGCCCTCTGTTTCAGCCCCTCTGTTACTCGCCCTCAGTTTCAGCCCCTCTGTTCCTCGCCCTCTGTTTCAGCCCCTCTGTTCCTCGCTCTCTGTTTCTCGCCCTCTGTTTCAGCCCCTCTGTTTCTCGCCCTCTGTTTCTGCCCCTCTGTTTCTCGCCCTCTGTTTCAGCCCCTCTGTTTCTCGCCCTCTGTTTCAGCCCCGCTGATTCAGCCCCTCTGTTTCAGCCCATCTCTATCAGCCCCTCTAATTCAGCCCCTCTGTTTCACCCCCTCTGTTTCAGCCCCTCTGATTCAGCCCCTCTGTTTCTCGCCATCTTTTTCAGCCCCTCTGTTTCTCCCCCTCTGTTTCATCCCCACTGTTTCTCGCCCTCTGTTTCAGCCCCTCTGATTCAGCCCCTCTGTTTCAGCCCCTCTGTTTCAGCCCCTCTGATTCAGCCCCTCTGATTCAGCCCCTCTGTTTCTCGCCGTCTGTTTCAGCCCCTCTGTTTCTCACCCTCTGTTTCAGCCCCTCTGTTTCAGCCCCTCTGTTTCTCGCCCTTTGATTCAGCCCCTCTGATTCAGCCCCTCTGTTTCAGCCCCTCTGATTCAGCCCCTCTGTTTCTCGCCCACTGTTTCAGCCCCTCTGTTTCTCGCCCTCTGTTTCAGCCCCTCTGTTTCTCGCCCTCTGTTTCAGCCCCTCCGTTTCAGCCCCTCTGTTTCAGCCCCTCTGTTTCAGCCCCTCTGTATCTCGCCCACTGTTTCAGCCCCTCTGTTTCAGCCCCTCTTTTTCAGCCCCTCTGTTTCAGCCCCTCTGTTTCAGCCCCTCTGTTCCTCGCCGTCTGTTTCAGCCCCTCTGTTTCTCGCCCTCTGTTTCTGCCCCTCTCTTTCAGCCTCTCTGTTTCTCGCCCTCTGTTTCAGCCCCTCTGTTTCTCGCCCTCTGTTTCAGCACCGCTGATTCAGCCCCTCTGTTTCAGCACCTCTGAATCAGCCCCTCTGATTCAGCCCCTCTGTTTCAGCACCTCTGAATCAGCCCCTCTGATTCAGCCCCTCTGTTTCTCGCCCTCTGTTTCAGCCCCTCTGTTTCTCACCCTCTGTTTCAGCACCTCTGGTTCTCGCCCTGTGTTTCAGCCCCACTGTTTCAGCCCCTCTGTTTCAGTCCCTCTGATTCAGCCCCTCTGTTTCTCGCCCTCTGTTTCAGCCCCTCTGTTTCTCGCCCTCTGTTTCTCGCCCTCTGTTTCAGCCCCTCTTTTTCAGCCCCTCTGTTTCAGCCCCTCTGATTCAGCCCCTCTGTTTCTCGCCCACTGTTTCAGCCCCTCTGTTTCTCGCCCTCTGTTTCAGCCCCTCTGTTTCTCGCCCTCTGTTTCAGCCCCTCCGTTTCAGCCCCTCTGTTTCAGCCCCTCTGTTTCAGCCCCTCTGTATCTCGCCCACTGTTTCAGCCCCTCTGTTTCAGCCCCTCTGTTTCAGCCACTCTGTTTCAGCCCCACTGTTTCAGCCCCTCTGTTTCTCGCCCTCTGTTTCAGCACCTCTGGTTCTCGCCCTGTGTTTCAGCCCCACTGTTTCAGCCCCTCTGTTTCAGTCCCTCTGATTCAGCCCCTCTGTTTCTTGCCCTCTGTTTCAGCCCCTCTGTTTCCCGCCCTCTGTTTCAGTCCCTCTGTTTCAGCCCCTCTGTTTCAGCCCCTCTGTGTCAGCCCCTCTGTTTCTCGCCCTCTGTTTCAGCCCCTCTGTTTCAGCCCCTCTGTTTCAGCCCCTCTGTTTCTCGCCCTCTGTTGCAGCCCCGCTGATGCAGCCCCTTTGTTTCAGCCCCTCTGAATCAGCGCCTCTGATTCAGCCCATCTGTTTCAGCCTCTCTGTTTCCCGCCCTCTGTTTCTCACCCTCTGTTTCTCGCCCTCTGTTTCAGCCCCTCAGTTTCTCGCCCTCTGTTTCAGCCCCTCTGTTTCAGCCCCTCTGTTTCTCGCCCTCTGTTTCAGCCCCTCTGTTTCTCGCCCTCTGTTTCAGCCCCTCTGTTTCTCGCCCCCTGTTTCAGCCCCTCTGATTCAGCCCCTCTGTTTCAGCCCTTCTGATTCAGCCCCTCTGTTTCAGCCCCTCTGATTCAGACCCTCTGTTTCAGCCCTTCTGATTCAGCCCCTCTGTTTCAGCCCCTCTGTTTCAGCCCCTCTGTTACAGCCCCTCTGTTTCTCGCCCTCTGTTTCAGCCCCTCTGTTACTCGCCCTCAGTTTCAGCCCCTCTGTTCCTCGCCCTCTGTTTCAGCCCCTCTGTTTCTCGCTCTCTGTTTCTCGCCCTCTGTTTCAGCCCCTCTGTTTCTCGCCCTCTGTTTCTGCCCCTCTGTTTCTCGCCCTCTGTTTCAGCCCCTCTGTTTCTCGCCCTCTGTTTCAGCCCCGCTGATTCAGCCCCTCTGTTTCAGCCCATCTCTATCAGCCCTTCTGATTCAGCCCCTCTGTTTCAGCCCCTATGTTTCAGCATCTCTGATTCAGCCCCTCTGTTTCTCGCCCTCTGTTTCAGCCCCTCTGTTTCTCCCCCTCTGTTTCAGCCCCACTGTTTCTCGCCCTCTGTTTCAGCCCCTCTGATTCAGCCCCTCTGTTTCAGCCCCTCTTTTTCAGCCCCTCTGATTCAACCCCTCTGATTCAGCACCTCGGTTTCTCGCACTCTGTATCAGCCCCTCTGTTTCTCACACTCTGTTTCAGCCCCTCTTATTCAGCCCCTCTGTTTCTGCCCCTCTGTTTCAGCCCCTCTGTTTCAGCCACTCTGATTCAGCCCCTCTGTTTCTCGCCATCTGTATCAGCCCCTCTGTTTCAGCCCCTCTGTTTCAGCCCCTCGGTTTCTCGCCCTCTGATTCAGCCCCTCTGATTCAGCCCCTCTGTTTCAGCCCCTCTGATTCAGCCCCTCTGTTTCTCGGCCTCTGTTTCAGTCCCGCTGTTTCTCGCCCTCTGTTTCAGCCCCTCTGTTTCTCGCCCTCTGTTTCAGCACCTCCGTTTCAGCCCCTCTGTTTCAGCCCCTCTGTTTCAGCCCCTCTGTATCTCGCCCACTGTTTCCGCCCCTCTGTTTCAGCCCCTCTGTTTCAGCCACTCTGTTTCAGCCCCTCTGTTACAACCCCTCTGTTTCTCGCCCTCTGTTTCAGCCCCTCTGTTTCTCGCCCTCTGTTTCAGGCCCTCTGTTTCAGCCCCACTGTTTCAGCCCCTCTGTTTCTCGCCCTCTGTTTCAGCCCCTCTTTTTCAGCCCCTCTGTTTCAGCCCCTCTGTTTCAGCCCCTCTGTTCCTCGCCGTCTGTTACAGCCCCTCTGTTTCTCGCCCTCTGTTTCTGCCCCTCTGTTTCAGCCTCTCTATTTCTCGCCCTCTGTTTCAACCCCTCTGATTCTCGCCCTCTGTTTCAGCCCCTCTGTTTCTCGCCCTCTGTTTCAGCCCCTCTGATTCAGCCCCTCTGTTTCAGCACCTCTGAATCAGCCCCTCTGTTTCAGCCCCTCTGTTTCAGCACCTCTGAATCAGCCCTTCTGATTCAGCCCCTCTGTTTCAGCCCCTCTGTTTCAGCCCCTCTGTTTCAGCCCCTCTGTTTCTCGCCCTCTGTTTCAGCCCCTCTGTTTCTCGCCCTCTGTTTCAGCACCTCTGGTTCTCGCCCTGTGTTTCAGCCCCTCTGTTTCAGCCCCTCTGTTTCAGTCCCTCTGTTTCAGCCCCTCTGTTTCTCGCCCTCTGTTTCAGCCCCTCTGTTTCTCGCCCTCTGTTTCAGCCCCTCTGTTTCTCGCCCTCTGTTTCAGCCCCTCTGTTTCAGCCCCTCTGTTTCAGCCCCTCTGTGTCAGCCCCTCTGTTTCTCGCCCTCTGTTTCAGCCCCTCTTTTTCAGCCCCTCTGTTTCTCGCCCTCTGTTTCAGCCCCTCTGTTTTTCGCCCTCTGTTGCAGCCCCGCTGATGCAACCCCTCTGTTTCAGCCCCTCTGAATCAGCCCCTCTGATTCAGCCCCTCTGTTTCAGCCCCCCTGTTTCAGCCCCACTGTTTCAGCCCCTCTGTTTCTCGCCCTCTGTTTCAGCCCCTCTGTTTCCCGCCCTCTGTTTCAGCCCCTCTGTTTCTCGCCCTCTGTTTCAGCCTCTCTGATTCAGCCCCTCTGTTTCAGCCCCTCTGATTCAGTCCCTCTGATTCAGCCCCTCTGATTCAGCCCCTCTGTTTCTCGTCCTCTGTTTCAGCCCCTGTGTTTCAGCCCCTCTGTTTCAGCCCCTCTGTTTCTCACCCTCTGTTTCAGCCCCTCTGATGCAGCCCCTCTGATTCAGCCCCTCTGATTCAGCCCCTCTGATTCAGCCCCTCTGTTTCCCGCCCCTCTGTTTCCCGCATCTCTGTTTCCCACCCCTCTGTTTCAGCCCCTCTGTTTCACGCCCCGTGTTTCAGCCACTCTGTTTCTCGCCCTCTGTTTCAGCCCCTCTGTTTCTCGCCCTCTGTTTCAGCCCCTCTGTTTCAGCCCCTCTGTTTCAGCCCCTCTGTTTCTCGCCCTCTGTTTCAGCCCCTCTGTTTCTCGCCCTCTTTTTCAGCCCCTCTGTTTCAGCCCCTCTTTTTCAGCCCCTCTGTTTCTCGCCCTCTGTTTCAGCCCCTCTTTTTCAGCCCCTCTGTTCCTCGCCCTCTGTTTCAGCCCCTCTGTTTCTCGCCGTCTGTTTCAGCCCCTCTGTTTCAGCCTCTCTGTTTCTCGCCCTCTGTTTCAGCCCCTCTGTTTCTCGCCCTCTGTTTCAGCCCCTCTGTTTCTCGCCCTCTGTTTCAGCCCCGCTGATTCAGCCCCTCTGTTTCAGCACCTCTGAATCAGCCCCTCTGATTCAGCCCTTCTGTTTCAGCCTCTCTGTTTCAGCCCCTCTGTTTCAGCCCCTCTGTTTCTCGCCCTCTGTTTCAGCCCCTCTGTTTCTCGCCCTCTTTTTCAGCCCCTCTGTTTCTCGCCCTCTGTTTCAGCACCTCTGGTTCTCGCCCTGTGTTTCAGCCCCTCTGTTTCAGCCCCTCTGTTTCAGTCCCTCTGTTTCAGCCCCTCTGTTTCTCGCCCTCTGTTTCAGCCCCTCTGTTTCTCGCCCTCTGTTTCAGCCCCTCTGTTTCTCGCCCTCTGTTTCAGCCCCTCTGTTTCAGCCCCTCTGTTTCAGCCCCTCTGTGTCAGCCCCTCTGTTTCTCGCCCTCTGTTTCAGCCCCTCTTTTTCAGCCCCTCTGTTTCTCGCCCTCTGTTTCAGCCCCTCTGTTTTTCGCCCTCTGTTGCAGCCCCGCTGATGCAACCCCTCTGTTTCAGCCCCTCTGAATCAGCCCCTCTGATTCAGCCCCTCTGTTTCAGCCCCTCTTTTTCAGCCCCACTGTTTCAGCCCCTCTGTTTCTCGCCCTCTGTTTCAGCCCCTCTGTTTCCTGCCCTCTGTTTCAGCCCCTCTGTTTCTCGCCCTCTGTTTCAGCCCCTCTTTTTCAGCCCCTCTGTTTCAGCCCCTCTGTTTCAGCCCCTCTGTTACTCGCCGTCTGTTTCAGCCCCTCTGTTTCTCGCCCTCTGTTTCTGCCCCTCTGTTTCAGCCCCTCTGTTTCTCGCCCTCTGTTTCAGCCCCGCTGATTCAGCCCCTCTGTTTCAGCCCATCTCTATCAGCCCCTCTAATTCAGCCCCTCTGTTTCACCCCCTCTGTTTCAGCCCCTCTGATTCAGCCCCTCTGTTTCTCGCCCTCTGTTTCAGTCCCTCTGTTTCTCCCCCTCTGTTTCAGCCCCACTGTTTCTCGCCCTCTGTTTCAGCCCCTCTGATTCAGCCCCTCTGTTTCAGCCCCTCTTTTTCAGCCCCTCTGATTCAGCCCCTCTGATTCAGCACCTCGGTTTCTCGCCCTCTGTATCAGCCCCTCTGTTTCACACACTCTGTTTCAGCCCCTCTTATTCAGCCCCTCTGTTTCTGCCCCTCTGTTTCAGCCCCTCTGTTTCAGCCCTTCTGTTTCACGCCCTCTGTTTCAGCCCCTCTTTTTCAGCCCCTCTGTTTCAGACCCTCTGTTTCAGCTCCTCTGTTCCTCGCCCTCTGTTTCAGCGCCTCTGTTTCTCGCTCTCTTTCTCGCCCTCTGTTTGAGCCCCTCTGTTTCTCGCCCTCTGTTTCTGCCCCTCTGTTTTTCGCCCGCTGTTTCAGCCCCTCTGTTTCTCGCCCTCTGTTTCAGCCCCGCTGATTCAGCCCCTCTGTTTCAGCCCCTCTGTATCAGCCCCTCTGATTCAGCCCCTCTGTTTCAGCCCCTCTGTTTCAGCCCCTCTGTTTCTCGCCCTCTGTTTCAGCCCCTCTGTTTCTCGCCCTCTGTTTCAGCCCCACTGTTTCTCGCCCTCTGTTTCAGCCCCTCTGATTCAGCCCCTCTGTTTCAGCCCCTCTGTTTCAGCCCCTCTGATTCAGCCCCTCTGATTCAGCCCCTCGGTTTCTCGCCCTCTGTATCAGCCCCCCTGTTTCTCACCTCTGTTTCAGCCCCTCTGATTCAGCCCCTCTGTTTCAGCCCCTCTGTTTCAGCCCCTCTGATTCAGCCCCTCTGATTCAGCCCCTCTGTTTCTCGCCGTCTTTTCGGCCCCTCTGTTTCTCACCCTCTGTTTCAGCCCCTCTGTTCCAGCCCCTCTGTTTCTCGCCCTCTGATTCAGCCCCTCTGATTCAGCCCCTCTGTTTCAGCCCCTCTGATTCAGCCCCTCTGTTTCTCGCCCACTGTTTCAGCCCCTCTGTTTCTCGCCCTCTGTTTCAGCCCCTCTGTTTCTCGCCCTCTGTTTCAGCCCCTCTGTTTCAGCCCCTCTGTTTCAGCCTCTGTTTCAGCCCCTCTGTATCTCGCCCACTGTTTCAGCCCCTCTGTTTCAGCCCCTCTGTTTCAGCCACTCTGTTTCAGCCCCTCTGTTACAGCCCCTCTGATTCTCGCCCTCTGTTTCAGCCCCTCTGTTTCTCGCCCTCTGATTCAGCCCCTCTGTTTCCCGCCCCTCTGTTTCCCGCATCTCTGTTTCCCACCCCTCTGTTTCAGCCCCTCTGTTTCACGCCCCGTGTTTCAGCCACTCTGTTTCTCGCCCTCTGTTTCAGCCCCTCTGTTTCTCGCCCTCTGTTTCAGCCCCTCTGTTTCAGCCCCTCTGTTTCAGCCCCTCTGTTTCTCGCCCTCTGTTTCAGCCCCTCTGTTTCTCGCCCTCTTTTTCAGCCCCTCTGTTTCAGCCCCTCTGTTTCAGCCCCTCTGTTTCTCGCCCTCTGTTTCAGCCCCTCTTTTTCAGCCCCTCTGTTCCTCGCCCTCTGTTTCAGCCCCTCTGTTTCTCGCCGTCTGTTTCAGCCCCTCTGTTTCAGCCCCTCTGTTTCTCGCCCTCTGTTTCAGCCCCTCTGTTTCTCGCCCTCTGTTTCAGCCCCGCTGATTCAGCCCCTCTGTTTCAGCCTCTCTGTTTCAGCCCCTCTGTTTCAGCCCCTCTGTTTCTCGCCCTCTGTTTCAGCCCCTCTGTTTCTCGCCCTCTTTTAGCCCCTCTGTTTCTCGCCCTCTGTTTCAGCACCTCTGGTTCTCGCCCTGTGTTTCAGCCCCTCTGTTTCAGCCCCTCTGTTTCAGTCCCTCTGTTTCAGCCCCTCTGTTTCTCGCCCTCTGTTTCAGCCCCTCTGTTTCTCGCCCTCTGTTTCAGCCCCTCTGTTTCTCGCCCTCTGTTTCAGCCCCTCTGTTTCAGCCCCTCTGTTTCAGCCCCTCTGTGTCAGCCCCTCTGTTTCTCGCCCTCTGTTTCAGCCCCTCTTTTTCAGCCCCTCTGTTTCTCGCCCTCTGTTTCAGCCCCTCTGTTTTTCGCCCTCTGTTGCAGCCCCGCTGATGCAACCCCTCTGTTTCAGCCCCTCTGAATCAGCCCCTCTGATTCAGCCCCTCTGTTTCAGCCCCTCTTTTTCAGCCCCACTGTTTCAGCCCCTCTGTTTCTCGCCCTCTGTTTCAGCCCCTCTGTTTCCCGCCCTCTGTTTCAGCCCCTCTGTTTCTCGCCCTCTGTTTCAGCCCCTCTTTTTCAGCCCCTCTGTTTCAGCCCCTCTGTTTCAGCCCCTCTGTTCCTCGCCGTCTGTTTCAGCCCCTCTGTTTCTCACCCTCTGTTTCTGCCCCTCTGTTTCAGCCTCTCTGTTTCTCGCCCTCTGTTTCAGCCCCGCTGATTCAGCCCCTCTGTTTCAGCCCATCTCTATCAGCCCCTCTAATTCAGCCCCTCTGTTTCACCCCCTCTGTTTCAGCCCCTCTGATTCAGCCCCTCTGTTTCTCGCCCTCTGTTTCAGTCCCTCTGTTTCTCCCCCTCTGTTTCAGCCCCACTGTTTCTCGCCCTCTGTTTCAGCCCCTCTGATTCAGCCCCTCTGTTTCAGCCCCTCTTTTTCAGCCCCTCTGATTCAGCCCCTCTGATTCAGCACCTCGGTTTCTCGCCCTCTGAATCAGCCCCTCTGTTTCACACACTCTGTTTCAGCCCCTCTTATTCAGCCCCTCTGTTTCTGCCCCTCTGTTTCAGCCCCTCTGTTTCAGCCCTTCTGTTTCACGCCCTCTGTTTCAGCCCCTCTTTTTCAGCCCCTCTGTTTCAGACCCTCTGTTTCAGCTCCTCTGTTCCTCGCCCTCTGTTTCAGCGCCTCTGTTTCTCGCTCTCTTTCTCGCCCTCTGTTTGAGCCCCTCTGTTTCTCGCCCTCTGTTTCTGCCCCTCTGTTTTTCGCCCGCTGTTTCAGCCCCTCTGTTTCTCGCCCTCTGTTTCAGCCCCGCTGATTCAGCCCCTCTGTTTCAGCCCCTCTGTATCAGCCCCTCTGATTCAGCCCCTCTGTTTCAGCCCCTCTGTTTCAGCCCCTCTGTTTCTCGCCCTGTGTTTCAGCCCCTCTGTTTCTCGCCCTCTGTTTCAGCCCCACTGTTTCTCGCCCTCTGTTTCAGCCCCTCTGATTCAGCCCCTCTGTTTCAGCCCCTCTGTTTCAGCCCCTCTGATTCAGCCCCTCTGATTCAGCCCCTCGGTTTCTCGCCCTCTGTATCAGCCCCCCTGTTTCTCACCTCTGTTTCAGCCCCTCTGATTCAGCCCCTCTGTTTCAGCCCCTCTGTTTCAGCCCCTCTGATTCAGCCCCTCTGATTCAGCCCCTCTGTTTCTCGCCGTCTGTTTCGGCCCCTCTGTTTCTCACCCTCTGTTTCAGCCCCTCTGTTCCAGCCCCTCTGTTTCTCGCCCTCTGATTCAGCCCCTCTGATTCAGCCCCTCTGTTTCAGCCCCTCTGATTCAGCCCCTCTGTTTCTCGCCCACTGTTTCAGCCCCTCTGTTTCTCGCCCTCTGTTTCAGCCCCTCTGTTTCTCGCCCTCTGTTTCAGCCCCTCCGTTTCAGCCCCTCTGTTTCAGCCTCTGTTTCAGCCCCTCTGTATCTCGCCCACTGTTTCAGCCCCTCTGTTTCAGCCCCTCTGTTTCAGCCACTCTGTTTCAGCCCCTCTGTTACAGCCCCTCTGTTTCTCGCCCTCTGTTTCAGCCCCTCTGTTTCTCGCCCTCTGTTTCAGGCCCTCTGTTTCAGCCCCTCTGTTTCAGCCCCTCTGTTTCTCGCCCTCTGTTTCAGCCCCTCTTTTTCAGCCCCTCTGTTTCAGCCACTCTGTTTCAGCCCCTCTGTTCCTCGCCGTCTGTTTCAGCCCCTCTGTTTCTCGCCCTCTGTTTCTACCCCTCTGTTTCAGCCTCTCTGTTTCAGCCCCTCTGATTCAGCCCCTCTGATTCAGCCCCTCGGTTTCTCGCCCTCTGTATCAGCCCCCCTGTTTCTCACCCTCTGTTTCAGCCCCTCTGATTCAGCCCCTCTGTTTCAGCCCCTCTGTTTCAGCCCCTCTGATTCAGCCCCTCTGATTCAGCTCCTCTGTTTCTCGCCGTCTGTTTCAGCCCCTCTGTTTCTCACCCTCTGTTTCAGCCCCTCTGTTTCAGCCCCTCTGTTTCTCGCCCTCTGATTCAGCCCCTCTGATTCAGCCCCTCTGTTTCAGCCCCTCTGATTCAGCCCCTCTGTTTCTCGCCCACTGTTTCAGCCCCTCTGTTTCTCGCCCTCTGTTTCAGCCCCTCTGTTTCTCGCCCTCTGTTTCAGCCCCTCCGTTTCAGCCCCTCTGTTTCAGCCTCTGTTTCAGCCCCTCTGTATCTCGCCCACTGTTTCAGCCCCTCTGTTTCAGCCCCTCTGTTTCAGCCACTCTGTTTCAGCCCCTCTGTTTCAGCCGCTCTGTTTCTCGCCCTCTGTTTCAGCCCCTCTTTTTCAGCCACTCTGTTTCAGCCCCTCTGTTTCAGCCCCTCTGTTCCTCGCTGTCTGTTTCAGCCCCTCTGTTTCTCGCCCTCTGTTTCTGCCCCTCTGTTTCAGCCTCTCTGTTTCTCGCCCTCTGTTTCAGCCCCTCTGTTTCTCGCCCTCTGTTTCAGCACCGCTGATTCAGCCCCTCTGTTTCAGCACCTCTGAATCAGCCCCTCTGATTCAGCCCCTCTGTTTCAGCACCTCTGAATCAGCCCCTCTGATTCAGCCCCTCTGTTTCAGCCCCTCTGTTTCAGCCCTTCTGTTTCAGCCCCTCTGTTTCTCGCCCTCTGTTTCAGCCCCTCTGTTTCTCGCCCTCTGTTTCAGCCCCTCTGTTTCTCGCCCTCTGTTTCTCGCCCTCTGTTTCAGCCCCTCTTTTTCAGCCCCTCTGTTTCAGCCCCTCTGATTCAGCCCCTCTGTTTCACGCCCACTGTTTCAGCCCCTCTGTTTCTCGCCCTCTGTTTCAGCCCCTCTGTTTCTCGCCCTCTGTTTCAGCCCCTCCGTTTCAGCCCCTCTGTTTCAGCCCCTCTGTTTAAGCCCCTCTGTATCTCGCCCACTGTTTCAGCCCCTCTGTTTCAGCCCCTCTGTTTCAGCCACTCTGTTTCAGCCCCTCTGTTTCAGCCCCTCTGTTTCTCGCCCTCTGTTTCAGCACCTCTGGTTCTCGCCCTGTGTTTCAGCCCCACTGTTTCAGCCCCTCTGTTTCAGTCCCTCTGATTCAGCCCCTCTGTTTCTTGCCCTCTGTTTCAGCCCCTCTGTTTCTCGCCCTCTGTTTCAGTCCCTCTGTTTCAGCGCCTCTGTTTCAGCCCCTCTGTGTCAGCCCCTCTGTTTCTCGCCCTCTGTTTCAGCCCCTCTGTTTCAGCCCCTCTGTTTCTCGCCCTCTGTTTCAGCCCCTCTGTTTCTCGCCCTCTGTTGCAGCCCCGCTGATGCAGCCCCTCTGTTTCAGCCCCTCTGAATCAGCGCCTCTGATTCAGCCCATCTGTTTCAGCCTCTCTGTTTCTCGCCCTCTGTTTCTCACCCTCTGTTTCTCGCCCTCTGTTTCAGCCCCTCAGTTTCTCGCCCTCTGTTTCAGCCCCTCTGTTTCAGCCCCTCTGTTTCTCGCCCTCTGTTTCAGCCCCTCTGTTTCTCGCCCTCTGTTTCAGCCCCTCTGTTTCTCGCCCTCTGTTTCAGCCCCTCTGATTCAGCCCCTCTGTTTCAGCCCTTCTGATTCAGCCCCTCTGTTTCAGCCCCTCTGATTCAGACCCTCTGTTTCAGCCCTTCTGATTCAGCCCCTCTGTTTCAGCCCCTCTGTTTCAGCCGCTCTGTTACAGCCCCTCTGTTTCTCGCCCTCTGTTTCAGCCCCTCTGTTACTCGCCCTCAGTTTCAGCCCCTCTGTTCCTCGCCCTCTGTTTCAGCCCCTCTGTTCCTCGCTCTCTGTTTCTCGCCCTCTGTTTCAGCCCCTCTGTTTCTCGCCCTCTGTTTCTGCCCCTCTGTTTCTCGCCCTCTGTTTCAGCCCCTCTGTTTCTCGCCCTCTGTTTCAGCCCCGCTGATTCAGCCCCTCTGTTTCAGCCCATCTCTATCAGCCCCTCTAATTCAGCTCCTCTGTTTCACCCCCTCTGTTTCAGCCCCTCTGATTCAGCCCCTCTGTTTCTCGCCCTCTGTTTCAGCCCCTCTGTTTCTCCCCCTCTGTTTCAGCCCCACTGTTTCTCGCCCTCTGTTTCAGCCCCTCTGATTCAGCCCCTCTGTTTCAGCCCCTCTTTTTCAGCCCCTATGATTCAGCCCCTCTGATTCAGCACCTCGGTTTCTCGCCCTCTGTATCAGCCCCTCTGTTTCTCACACTCTGTTTCAGCCCCTCTTATTCAGCCCCTCTGTTTCTGCCCCTCTGTTTCAGCCCCTCTGTTTCAGCCCTTCTGTTTCGCGCCCTCTGTTTCAGCCCCTCTTTTTCAGCCCCTCTGTTTCAGACCCGCTGTTTCAGCTCCTCTGTTCCTCGCCCTCTGTTTCAGCGCCTCTGTTTCTCGCTCTCTTTCTCGCCCTCTGTTTGAGCCCCTCTGTTTCTCGCCCTCTGTTTCTGCCCCTCTGTTTCTCGCCCGGTGTTTCAGCCCCTCTGTTTCTCGCCCTCTGTTTCAGCCCCGCTGATTCAGCCCCTCTGTTTCAGCCCCTCTGTATCAGCCCCTCTGATTCAGCCCCTCTGTTTCAGCCCCTCTGTTTCAGCCCCTCTGTTTCAGCCCCTCTGTTTCTCGCCCTCTGTTTCAGCCCCTCTGTTTCTCGCCCTCTGTTTCAGCCCCACTGTTTCTCGCCCTCTGTTTCAGCCCCTCTGATTCAGCCCCTCTGTTTCAGCCCCTCTGTTTCAGCCCCTCTGATTCAGCCCCTCTGATTCAGCCCCTCGGTTTCTCGCCCTCTGTATCAGCCCCCCTGTTTCTCACCCTCTGTTTCAGCCCCTCTGATTCAGCCCCTCTGTTTCAGCCCCTCTGTTTCAGCCCCTCTGATTCAGCCCCTCTGATTCAGCCCCTCTGTTTCTCGCCGTCTGTTTCAGCCCCTCTGTTTCTCACCCTCTGTTTCAGCCCCTCTGTTTCAGCCCCTCTGTTTCTCGCCCTTTGATTCAGCCCCTCTGATTCAGCCCCTCTGTTTCAGCCCCTCTGATTCAGCCCCTCTGTTTCTCGCCCACTGTTTCAGCCCCTCTGTTTCTCGCCCTCTGTTTCAGCCCCTCTGTTTCTCGCCCTCTGTTTCAGCCCCTCCGTTTCAGCCCCTCTGTTTCAGCCCCTCTGTTTCAGCCCCTCTGTATCTCGCCCACTGTTTCAGCCCCTCTGTTTCAGCCCCTCTTTTTCAGCCCCTCTGTTTCAGCCCCTCTGTTTCAGCCCCTCTGTTCCTCGCCGTCTGTTTCAGCCCCTCTGTTTCTCGCCCTCTGTTTCTGCCCCTCTCTTTCAGCCTCTCTGTTTCTCGCCCTCTGTTTCAGCCCCTCTGTTTCTCGCCCTCTGTTTCAGCACCGCTGATTCAGCCCCTCTGTTTCAGCACCTCTGAATCAGCCCCTCTGATTCAGCCCCTCTGTTTCAGCACCTCTGAATCAGCCCCTCTGATTCAGCCCCTCTGTTTCAGCCCCTCTTTTTCAGCCCCTATGATTCAGCCCCTCTGATTCAGCACCTCGGTTTCTCGCCCTCTGTATCAGCCCCTCTGTTTCTCACACTCTGTTTCAGCCCCTCTTATTCAGCCCCTCTGTTTCTGCCCCTCTGTTTCAGCCCCTCTGTTTCAGCCCTTCTGTTTCGCGCCCTCTGTTTCAGCCCCTCTTTTTCAGCCCCTCTGTTTCAGACCCTCTGTTTCAGCTCCTCTGTTCCTCGCCCTCTGTTTCAGCGCCTCTGTTTCTCGCTCTCTTTCTCGCCCTCTGTTTGAGCCCCTCTGTTTCTCGCCCTCTGTTTCTGCCCCTCTGTTTCTCGCCCGGTGTTTCAGCCCCTCTGTTTCTCGCCCTCTGTTTCAGCCCCGCTGATTCAGCCCCTCTGTTTCAGCCCCTCTGTATCAGCCCCTCTGATTCAGCCCCTCTGTTTCAGCCCCTCTGTTTCAGCCCCTCTGTTTCAGCCCCTCTGTTTCTCGCCCTCTGTTTCAGCCCCTCTGTTTCTCGCCCTCTGTTTCAGCCCGACTGTTTCTCGCCCTCTGTTTCAGCCCCTCTGATTCAGCCCCTCTGTTTCAGCCCCTCTGTTTCAGCCCCTCTGATTCAGCCCCTCTGATTCAGCCCCTCGGTTTCTCACCCTCTGTATCAGCCCCCCTGTTTCTCACCCTCTGTTTCAGCCCCTCTGATTCAGCCCCTCTGTTTCAGCCCCTCTGTTTCAGCCCCTCTGATTCAGCCCCTCTGATTCAGCCCCTCTGTTTCTCGCCGTCTGTTTCAGCCCCTCTGTTTCTCACCCTCTGTTTCAGCCCCTCTGTTTCAGCCCCTCTGCTTCTCGCCCTTTGATTCAGCCCCTCTGATTCAGCCCCTCTGTTTCAGCCCCTCTGATTCAGCCCCTCTGTTTCTCGCCCACTGTTTCAGCCCCTCTGTTTCTCGCCCTCTGTTTCAGCCCCTCTGTTTCTCGCCCTCTGTTTCAGCCCCTCCGTTTCAGCCCCTCTGTTTCAGCCCCTCTGTTTCAGCCCCTCTGTATCTCGCCCACTGTTTCAGCCCCTCTGTTTCAGCCCCTCTTTTTCAGCCCCTCTGTTTCAGCCCCTCTGTTTCAGCCCCTCTGTTCCTCGCCGTCTGTTTCAGCCCCTCTGTTTCTCGCCCTCTGTTTCTGCCCATCTCTTTCAGCCTCTCTGTTTCTCGCCCTCTGTTTCAGCCCCTCTGTTTCTCGCCCTCTGTTTCAGCACCGCTGATTCAGCCCCTCTGTTTCAGCACCTCTGAATCAGCCCCTCTGATTCAGCCCCTCTGTTTCAGCACCTCTGAATCAGCCCCTCTGATTCAGCCCCTCTGTTTCTCGCCCTCTGTTTCAGCCCCTCTGTTTCTCACCCTCTGTTTCAGCACCTCTGGTTCTCGCCCTGTGTTTCAGCTCCACTGTTTCAGCCCCTCTGTTTCAGTCCCTCTGATTCAGCCCCTCTGTTTCTCGCCCTCTGTTTCAGCCCCTCTGTTTCTCGCCCTCTTTTTCAGCCCCTCTGTTTCAGCCCCTCTTTTTCAGCCCCTCTGTTTCTCGCCCTCTGTTTCAGCCCCTCTTTTTCAGCCCCTCTGTTCCTCGCCCTCTGTTTCAGCCCCTCTGTTTCTCGCCGTCTGTTTCAGCCCCTCTGTTTCAGCCTCTCTGTTTCTCGCCCTCTGTTTCAGCCCCTCTGTTTCTCGCCCTCTGTTTCAGCCCCTCTGTTTCTCGCCCTCTGTTTCAGCCCCGCTGATTCAGCCCCTCTGTTTCAGCACCTCTGAATCAGCCCCTCTGATTCAGCCCTTCTGTTTCAGCCTCTCTGTTTCAGCCCCTCTGTTTCAGCCCCTCTGTTTCTCGCCCTCTGTTTCAGCCCCTCTGTTTCTCGCCCTCTTTTTCAGCCCCTCTGTTTCTCGCCCTCTGTTTCAGCACCTCTGGTTCTCGCCCTGTGTTTCAGCCCCTCTGTTTCAGCCCCTCTGTTTCAGTCCCTCTGTTTCAGCCCCTCTGTTTCTCGCCCTCTGTTTCAGCCCCTCTGTTTCTCGCCCTCTGTTTCAGCCCCTCTGTTTCTCGCCCTCTGTTTCAGCCCCTCTGTTTCAGCCCCTCTGTTTCAGCCCCTCTGTGTCAGCCCCTCTGTTTCTCGCCCTCTGTTTCAGCCCCTCTTTTTCAGCCCCTCTGTTTCTCGCCCTCTGTTTCAGCCCCTCTGTTTTTCGCCCTCTGTTGCAGCCCCGCTGATGCAACCCCTCTGTTTCAGCCCCTCTGAATCAGCCCCTCTGATTCAGCCCCTCTGTTTCAGCCCCTCTTTTTCAGCCCCACTGTTTCAGCCCCTCTGTTTCTCGCCCTCTGTTTCAGCCCCTCTGTTTCCCGCCCTCTGTTTCAGCCCCTCTGTTTCTCGCCCTCTGTTTCAGCCCCTCTTTTTCAGCCCCTCTGTTTCAGCCCCTCTGTTTCAGCCCCTCTGTTACTCGCCGTCTGTTTCAGCCCCTCTGTTTCTCGCCCTCTGTTTCTGCCCCTCTGTTTCAGCCCCTCTGTTTCTCGCCCTCTGTTTCAGCCCCGCTGATTCAGCCCCTCTGTTTCAGCCCATCTCTATCAGCCCCTCTAATTCAGCCCCTCTGTTTCACCCCCTCTGTTTCAGCCCCTCTGATTCAGCCCCTCTGTTTCTCGCCCTCTGTTTCAGTCCCTCTGTTTCTCCCCCTCTGTTTCAGCCCCACTGTTTCTCGCCCTCTGTTTCAGCCCCTCTGATTCAGCCCCTCTGTTTCAGCCCCTCTTTTTCAGCCCCTCTGATTCAGCCCCTCTGATTCAGCACCTCGGTTTCTCGCCCTCTGTATCAGCCCCTCTGTTTCACACACTCTGTTTCAGCCCCTCTTATTCAGCCCCTCTGTTTCTGCCCCTCTGTTTCAGCCCCTCTGTTTCAGCCCTTCTGTTTCACGCCCTCTGTTTCAGCCCCTCTTTTTCAGCCCCTCTGTTTCAGACCCTCTGTTTCAGCTCCTCTGTTCCTCGCCCTCTGTTTCAGCGCCTCTGTTTCTCGCTCTCTTTCTCGCCCTCTGTTTGAGCCCCTCTGTTTCTCGCCCTCTGTTTCTGCCCCTCTGTTTTTCGCCCGCTGTTTCAGCCCCTCTGTTTCTCGCCCTCTGTTTCAGCCCCGCTGATTCAGCCCCTCTGTTTCAGCCCCTCTGTATCAGCCCCTCTGATTCAGCCCCTCTGTTTCAGCCCCTCTGTTTCAGCCCCTCTGTTTCTCGCCCTCTGTTTCAGCCCCTCTGTTTCTCGCCCTCTGTTTCAGCCCCACTGTTTCTCGCCCTCTGTTTCAGCCCCTCTGATTCAGCCCCTCTGTTTCAGCCCCTCTGTTTCAGCCCCTCTGATTCAGCCCCTCTGATTCAGCCCCTCGGTTTCTCGCCCTCTGTATCAGCCCCCCTGTTTCTCACCTCTGTTTCAGCCCCTCTGATTCAGCCCCTCTGTTTCAGCCCCTCTGTTTCAGCCCCTCTGATTCAGCCCCTCTGATTCAGCCCCTCTGTTTCTCGCCGTCTTTTCGGCCCCTCTGTTTCTCACCCTCTGTTTCAGCCCCTCTGTTCCAGCCCCTCTGTTTCTCGCCCTCTGATTCAGCCCCTCTGATTCAGCCCCTCTGTTTCAGCCCCTCTGATTCAGCCCCTCTGTTTCTCGCCCACTGTTTCAGCCCCTCTGTTTCTCGCCCTCTGTTTCAGCCCCTCTGTTTCTCGCCCTCTGTTTCAGCCCCTCTGTTTCAGCCCCTCTGTTTCAGCCTCTGTTTCAGCCCCTCTGTATCTCGCCCACTGTTTCAGCCCCTCTGTTTCAGCCCCTCTGTTTCAGCCACTCTGTTTCAGCCCCTCTGTTACAGCCCCTCTGATTCTCGCCCTCTGTTTCAGCCCCTCTGTTTCTCGCCCTCTGATTCAGCCCCTCTGTTTCCCGCCCCTCTGTTTCCCGCATCTCTGTTTCCCACCCCTCTGTTTCAGCCCCTCTGTTTCACGCCCCGTGTTTCAGCCACTCTGTTTCTCGCCCTCTGTTTCAGCCCCTCTGTTTCTCGCCCTCTGTTTCAGCCCCTCTGTTTCAGCCCCTCTGTTTCAGCCCCTCTGTTTCTCGCCCTCTGTTTCAGCCCCTCTGTTTCTCGCCCTCTTTTTCAGCCCCTCTGTTTCAGCCCCTCTGTTTCAGCCCCTCTGTTTCTCGCCCTCTGTTTCAGCCCCTCTTTTTCAGCCCCTCTGTTCCTCGCCCTCTGTTTCAGCCCCTCTGTTTCTCGCCGTCTGTTTCAGCCCCTCTGTTTCAGCCTCTCTGTTTCTCGCCCTCTGTTTCAGCCCCTCTGTTTCTCGCCCTCTGTTTCAGCCCCTCTGTTTCTCGCCCTCTGTTTCAGCCCCGCTGATTCAGCCCCTCTGTTTCAGCACCTCTGAATCAGCCCCTCTGATTCAGCCCCTCTGTTTCAGCCTCTCTGTTTCAGCCCCTCTGTTTCAGCCCCTCTGTTTCTCGCCCTCTGTTTCAGCCCCTCTGTTTCTCGCCCTCTTTTAGCCCCTCTGTTTCTCGCCCTCTGTTTCAGCACCTCTGGTTCTCGCCCTGTGTTTCAGCCCCTCTGTTTCAGCCCCTCTGTTTCAGTCCCTCTGTTTCAGCCCCTCTGTTTCTCGCCCTCTGTTTCAGCCCCTCTGTTTCTCGCCCTCTGTTTCAGCCCCTCTGTTTCTCGCCCTCTGTTTCAGCCCCTCTGTTTCAGCCCCTCTGTTTCAGCCCCTCTGTGTCAGCCCCTCTGTTTCTCGCCCTCTGTTTCAGCCCCTCTTTTTCAGCCCCTCTGTTTCTCGCCCTCTGTTTCAGCCCCTCTGTTTTTCGCCCTCTGTTGCAGCCCCGCTGATGCAACCCCTCTGTTTCAGCCCCTCTGAATCAGCCCCTCTGATTCAGCCCCTCTGTTTCAGCCCCTCTTTTTCAGCCCCACTGTTTCAGCCCCTCTGTTTCTCGCCCTCTGTTTCAGCCCCTCTGTTTCCCGCCCTCTGTTTCAGCCCCTCTGTTTCTCGCCCTCTGTTTCAGCCCCTCTTTTTCAGCCCCTCTGTTTCAGCCCCTCTGTTTCAGCCCCTCTGTTCCTCGCCGTCTGTTTCAGCCCCTCTGTTTCTCACCCTCTGTTTCTGCCCCTCTGTTTCAGCCTCTCTGTTTCTCGCCCTCTGTTTCAGCCCCGCTGATTCAGCCCCTCTGTTTCAGCCCATCTCTATCAGCCCCTCTAATTCAGCCCCTCTGTTTCACCCCCTCTGTTTCAGCCCCTCTGATTCAGCCCCTCTGTTTCTCGCCCTCTGTTTCAGTCCCTCTGTTTCTCCCCCTCTGTTTCAGCCCCACTGTTTCTCGCCCTCTGTTTCAGCCCCTCTGATTCAGCCCCTCTGTTTCAGCCCCTCTTTTTCAGCCCCTCTGATTCAGCCCCTCTGATTCAGCACCTCGGTTTCTCGCCCTCTGAATCAGCCCCTCTGTTTCACACACTCTGTTTCAGCCCCTCTTATTCAGCCCCTCTGTTTCTGCCCCTCTGTTTCAGCCCCTCTGTTTCAGCCCTTCTGTTTCACGCCCTCTGTTTCAGCCCCTCTTTTTCAGCCCCTCTGTTTCAGACCCTCTGTTTCAGCTCCTCTGTTCCTCGCCCTCTGTTTCAGCGCCTCTGTTTCTCGCTCTCTTTCTCGCCCTCTGTTTGAGCCCCTCTGTTTCTCGCCCTCTGTTTCTGCCCCTCTGTTTTTCGCCCGCTGTTTCAGCCCCTCTGTTTCTCGCCCTCTGTTTCAGCCCCGCTGATTCAGCCCCTCTGTTTCAGCCCCTCTGTATCAGCCCCTCTGATTCAGCCCCTCTGTTTCAGCCCCTCTGTTTCAGCCCCTCTGTTTCTCGCCCTGTGTTTCAGCCCCTCTGTTTCTCGCCCTCTGTTTCAGCCCCACTGTTTCTCGCCCTCTGTTTCAGCCCCTCTGATTCAGCCCCTCTGTTTCAGCCCCTCTGTTTCAGCCCCTCTGATTCAGCCCCTCTGATTCAGCCCCTCGGTTTCTCGCCCTCTGTATCAGCCCCCCTGTTTCTCACCTCTGTTTCAGCCCCTCTGATTCAGCCCCTCTGTTTCAGCCCCTCTGTTTCAGCCCCTCTGATTCAGCCCCTCTGATTCAGCCCCTCTGTTTCTCGCCGTCTGTTTCGGCCCCTCTGTTTCTCACCCTCTGTTTCAGCCCCTCTGTTCCAGCCCCTCTGTTTCTCGCCCTCTGTTTCAGCCCCTCTGTTTCAGCCCCTCTGTGTCAGCCCCTCTGTTTCTCGCCCTCTGTTTCAGCCCCTCTTTTTCAGCCCCTCTGTTTCTCGCCCTCTGTTTCAGCCCCTCTGTTTTTCGCCCTCTGTTGCAGCCCCGCTGATGCAACCCCTCTGTTTCAGCCCCTCTGAATCAGCCCCTCTGATTCAGCCCCTCTGTTTCAGCCCCTCTTTTTCAGCCCCACTGTTTCAGCCCCTCTGTTTCTCGCCCTCTGTTTCAGCCCCTCTGTTTCCCGCCCTCTGTTTCAGCCCCTCTGTTTCTCGCCCTCTGTTTCAGCCCCTCTTTTTCAGCCCCTCTGTTTCAGCCCCTCTGTTTCAGCCCCTCTGTTACTCGCCGTCTGTTTCAGCCCCTCTGTTTCTCGCCCTCTGTTTCTGCCCCTCTGTTTCAGCCCCTCTGTTTCTCGCCCTCTGTTTCAGCCCCGCTGATTCAGCCCCTCTGTTTCAGCCCATCTCTATCAGCCCCTCTAATTCAGCCCCTCTGTTTCACCCCCTCTGTTTCAGCCCCTCTGATTCAGCCCCTCTGTTTCTCGCCCTCTGTTTCAGTCCCTCTGTTTCTCCCCCTCTGTTTCAGCCCCACTGTTTCTCGCCCTCTGTTTCAGCCCCTCTGATTCAGCCCCTCTGTTTCAGCCCCTCTTTTTCAGCCCCTCTGATTCAGCCCCTCTGATTCAGCACCTCGGTTTCTCGCCCTCTGTATCAGCCCCTCTGTTTCACACACTCTGTTTCAGCCCCTCTTATTCAGCCCCTCTGTTTCTGCCCCTCTGTTTCAGCCCCTCTGTTTCAGCCCTTCTGTTTCACGCCCTCTGTTTCAGCCCCTCTTTTTCAGCCCCTCTGTTTCAGACCCTCTGTTTCAGCTCCTCTGTTCCTCGCCCTCTGTTTCAGCGCCTCTGTTTCTCGCTCTCTTTCTCGCCCTCTGTTTGAGCCCCTCTGTTTCTCGCCCTCTGTTTCTGCCCCTCTGTTTTTCGCCCGCTGTTTCAGCCCCTCTGTTTCTCGCCCTCTGTTTCAGCCCCGCTGATTCAGCCCCTCTGTTTCAGCCCCTCTGTATCAGCCCCTCTGATTCAGCCCCTCTGTTTCAGCCCCTCTGTTTCAGCCCCTCTGTTTCTCGCCCTCTGTTTCAGCCCCTCTGTTTCTCGCCCTCTGTTTCAGCCCCACTGTTTCTCGCCCTCTGTTTCAGCCCCTCTGATTCAGCCCCTCTGTTTCAGCCCCTCTGTTTCAGCCCCTCTGATTCAGCCCCTCTGATTCAGCCCCTCGGTTTCTCGCCCTCTGTATCAGCCCCCCTGTTTCTCACCTCTGTTTCAGCCCCTCTGATTCAGCCCCTCTGTTTCAGCCCCTCTGTTTCAGCCCCTCTGATTCAGCCCCTCTGATTCAGCCCCTCTGTTTCTCGCCGTCTTTTCGGCCCCTCTGTTTCTCACCCTCTGTTTCAGCCCCTCTGTTCCAGCCCCTCTGTTTCTCGCCCTCTGATTCAGCCCCTCTGATTCAGCCCCTCTGTTTCAGCCCCTCTGATTCAGCCCCTCTGTTTCTCGCCCACTGTTTCAGCCCCTCTGTTTCTCGCCCTCTGTTTCAGCCCCTCTGTTTCTCGCCCTCTGTTTCAGCCCCTCTGTTTCAGCCCCTCTGTTTCAGCCTCTGTTTCAGCCCCTCTGTATCTCGCCCACTGTTTCAGCCCCTCTGTTTCAGCCCCTCTGTTTCAGCCACTCTGTTTCAGCCCCTCTGTTACAGCCCCTCTGATTCTCGCCCTCTGTTTCAGCCCCTCTGTTTCTCGCCCTCTGATTCAGCCCCTCTGTTTCCCGCCCCTCTGTTTCCCGCATCTCTGTTTCCCACCCCTCTGTTTCAGCCCCTCTGTTTCACGCCCCGTGTTTCAGCCACTCTGTTTCTCGCCCTCTGTTTCAGCCCCTCTGTTTCTCGCCCTCTGTTTCAGCCCCTCTGTTTCAGCCCCTCTGTTTCAGCCCCTCTGTTTCTCGCCCTCTGTTTCAGCCCCTCTGTTTCTCGCCCTCTTTTTCAGCCCCTCTGTTTCAGCCCCTCTGTTTCAGCCCCTCTGTTTCTCGCCCTCTGTTTCAGCCCCTCTTTTTCAGCCCCTCTGTTCCTCGCCCTCTGTTTCAGCCCCTCTGTTTCTCGCCGTCTGTTTCAGCCCCTCTGTTTCAGCCTCTCTGTTTCTCGCCCTCTGTTTCAGCCCCTCTGTTTCTCGCCCTCTGTTTCAGCCCCTCTGTTTCTCGCCCTCTGTTTCAGCCCCGCTGATTCAGCCCCTCTGTTTCAGCACCTCTGAATCAGCCCCTCTGATTCAGCCCCTCTGTTTCAGCCTCTCTGTTTCAGCCCCTCTGTTTCAGCCCCTCTGTTTCTCGCCCTCTGTTTCAGCCCCTCTGTTTCTCGCCCTCTTTTAGCCCCTCTGTTTCTCGCCCTCTGTTTCAGCACCTCTGGTTCTCGCCCTGTGTTTCAGCCCCTCTGTTTCAGCCCCTCTGTTTCAGTCCCTCTGTTTCAGCCCCTCTGTTTCTCGCCCTCTGTTTCAGCCCCTCTGTTTCTCGCCCTCTGTTTCAGCCCCTCTGTTTCTCGCCCTCTGTTTCAGCCCCTCTGTTTCAGCCCCTCTGAATCAGCCCCTCTGATTCAGCCCCTCTGTTTCAGCCCCTCTTTTTCAGCCCCACTGTTTCAGCCCCTCTGTTTCTCGCCCTCTGTTTCAGCCCCTCTGTTTCCCGCCCTCTGTTTCAGCCCCTCTGTTTCTCGCCCTCTGTTTCAGCCCCTCTTTTTCAGCCCCTCTGTTTCAGCCCCTCTGTTTCAGCCCCTCTGTTCCTCGCCGTCTGTTTCAGCCCCTCTGTTTCTCACCCTCTGTTTCTGCCCCTCTGTTTCAGCCTCTCTGTTTCTCGCCCTCTGTTTCAGCCCCGCTGATTCAGCCCCTCTGTTTCAGCCCATCTCTATCAGCCCCTCTAATTCAGCCCCTCTGTTTCACCCCCTCTGTTTCAGCCCCTCTGATTCAGCCCCTCTGTTTCTCGCCCTCTGTTTCAGTCCCTCTGTTTCTCCCCCTCTGTTTCAGCCCCACTGTTTCTCGCCCTCTGTTTCAGCCCCTCTGATTCAGCCCCTCTGTTTCAGCCCCTCTTTTTCAGCCCCTCTGATTCAGCCCCTCTGATTCAGCACCTCGGTTTCTCGCCCTCTGAATCAGCCCCTCTGTTTCACACACTCTGTTTCAGCCCCTCTTATTCAGCCCCTCTGTTTCTGCCCCTCTGTTTCAGCCCCTCTGTTTCAGCCCTTCTGTTTCACGCCCTCTGTTTCAGCCCCTCTTTTTCAGCCCCTCTGTTTCAGACCCTCTGTTTCAGCTCCTCTGTTCCTCGCCCTCTGTTTCAGCGCCTCTGTTTCTCGCTCTCTTTCTCGCCCTCTGTTTGAGCCCCTCTGTTTCTCGCCCTCTGTTTCTGCCCCTCTGTTTTTCGCCCGCTGTTTCAGCCCCTCTGTTTCTCGCCCTCTGTTTCAGCCCCGCTGATTCAGCCCCTCTGTTTCAGCCCCTCTGTATCAGCCCCTCTGATTCAGCCCCTCTGTTTCAGCCCCTCTGTTTCAGCCCCTCTGTTTCTCGCCCTGTGTTTCAGCCCCTCTGTTTCTCGCCCTCTGTTTCAGCCCCACTGTTTCTCGCCCTCTGTTTCAGCCCCTCTGATTCAGCCCCTCTGTTTCAGCCCCTCTGTTTCAGCCCCTCTGATTCAGCCCCTCTGATTCAGCCCCTCGGTTTCTCGCCCTCTGTATCAGCCCCCCTGTTTCTCACCTCTGTTTCAGCCCCTCTGATTCAGCCCCTCTGTTTCAGCCCCTCTGTTTCAGCCCCTCTGATTCAGCCCCTCTGATTCAGCCCCTCTGTTTCTCGCCGTCTGTTTCGGCCCCTCTGTTTCTCACCCTCTGTTTCAGCCCCTCTGTTCCAGCCCCTCTGTTTCTCGCCCTCTGATTCAGCCCCTCTGATTCAGCCCCTCTGTTTCAGCCCCTCTGATTCAGCCCCTCTGTTTCTCGCCCACTGTTTCAGCCCCTCTGTTTCTCGCCCTCTGTTTCAGCCCCTCTGTTTCTCGCCCTCTGTTTCAGCCCCTCCGTTTCAGCCCCTCTGTTTCAGCCTCTGTTTCAGCCCCTCTGTATCTCGCCCACTGTTTCAGCCCCTCTGTTTCAGCCCCTCTGTTTCAGCCACTCTGTTTCAGCCCCTCTGTTACAGCCCCTCTGTTTCTCGCCCTCTGTTTCAGCCCCTCTGTTTCTCGCCCTCTGTTTCAGGCCCTCTGTTTCAGCCCCTCTGTTTCAGCCCCTCTGTTTCTCGCCCTCTGTTTCAGCCCCTCTTTTTCAGCCCCTCTGTTTCAGCCACTCTGTTTCAGCCCCTCTGTTCCTCGCCGTCTGTTTCAGCCCCTCTGTTTCTCGCCCTCTGTTTCTACCCCTCTGTTTCAGCCTCTCTGTTTCAGCCCCTCTGATTCAGCCCCTCTGATTCAGCCCCTCGGTTTCTCGCCCTCTGTATCAGCCCCCCTGTTTCTCACCCTCTGTTTCAGCCCCTCTGATTCAGCCCCTCTGTTTCAGCCCCTCTGTTTCAGCCCCTCTGATTCAGCCCCTCTGATTCAGCTCCTCTGTTTCTCGCCGTCTGTTTCAGCCCCTCTGTTTCTCACCCTCTGTTTCAGCCCCTCTGTTTCAGCCCCTCTGTTTCTCGCCCTCTGATTCAGCCCCTCTGATTCAGCCCCTCTGTTTCAGCCCCTCTGATTCAGCCCCTCTGTTTCTCGCCCACTGTTTCAGCCCCTCTGTTTCTCGCCCTCTGTTTCAGCCCCTCTGTTTCTCGCCCTCTGTTTCAGCCCCTCCGTTTCAGCCCCTCTGTTTCAGCCTCTGTTTCAGCCCCTCTGTATCTCGCCCACTGTTTCAGCCCCTCTGTTTCAGCCCCTCTGTTTCAGCCACTCTGTTTCAGCCCCTCTGTTTCAGCCGCTCTGTTTCTCGCCCTCTGTTTCAGCCCCTCTTTTTCAGCCACTCTGTTTCAGCCCCTCTGTTTCAGCCCCTCTGTTCCTCGCTGTCTGTTTCAGCCCCTCTGTTTCTCGCCCTCTGTTTCTGCCCCTCTGTTTCAGCCTCTCTGTTTCTCGCCCTCTGTTTCAGCCCCTCTGTTTCTCGCCCTCTGTTTCAGCACCGCTGATTCAGCCCCTCTGTTTCAGCACCTCTGAATCAGCCCCTCTGATTCAGCCCCTCTGTTTCAGCACCTCTGAATCAGCCCCTCTGATTCAGCCCCTCTGTTTCAGCCCCTCTGTTTCAGCCCTTCTGTTTCAGCCCCTCTGTTTCTCGCCCTCTGTTTCAGCCCCTCTGTTTCTCGCCCTCTGTTTCAGCCCCTCTGTTTCTCGCCCTCTGTTTCTCGCCCTCTGTTTCAGCCCCTCTTTTTCAGCCCCTCTGTTTCAGCCCCTCTGATTCAGCCCCTCTGTTTCACGCCCACTGTTTCAGCCCCTCTGTTTCTCGCCCTCTGTTTCAGCCCCTCTGTTTCTCGCCCTCTGTTTCAGCCCCTCCGTTTCAGCCCCTCTGTTTCAGCCCCTCTGTTTAAGCCCCTCTGTATCTCGCCCACTGTTTCAGCCCCTCTGTTTCAGCCCCTCTGTTTCAGCCACTCTGTTTCAGCCCCTCTGTTTCAGCCCCTCTGTTTCTCGCCCTCTGTTTCAGCACCTCTGGTTCTCGCCCTGTGTTTCAGCCCCACTGTTTCAGCCCCTCTGTTTCAGTCCCTCTGATTCAGCCCCTCTGTTTCTTGCCCTCTGTTTCAGCCCCTCTGTTTCTCGCCCTCTGTTTCAGTCCCTCTGTTTCAGCGCCTCTGTTTCAGCCCCTCTGTGTCAGCCCCTCTGTTTCTCGCCCTCTGTTTCAGCCCCTCTGTTTCAGCCCCTCTGTTTCTCGCCCTCTGTTTCAGCCCCTCTGTTTCTCGCCCTCTGTTGCAGCCCCGCTGATGCAGCCCCTCTGTTTCAGCCCCTCTGAATCAGCGCCTCTGATTCAGCCCATCTGTTTCAGCCTCTCTGTTTCTCGCCCTCTGTTTCTCACCCTCTGTTTCTCGCCCTCTGTTTCAGCCCCTCAGTTTCTCGCCCTCTGTTTCAGCCCCTCTGTTTCAGCCCCTCTGTTTCTCGCCCTCTGTTTCAGCCCCTCTGTTTCTCGCCCTCTGTTTCAGCCCCTCTGTTTCTCGCCCTCTGTTTCAGCCCCTCTGATTCAGCCCCTCTGTTTCAGCCCTTCTGATTCAGCCCCTCTGTTTCAGCCCCTCTGATTCAGACCCTCTGTTTCAGCCCTTCTGATTCAGCCCCTCTGTTTCAGCCCCTCTGTTTCAGCCGCTCTGTTACAGCCCCTCTGTTTCTCGCCCTCTGTTTCAGCCCCTCTGTTACTCGCCCTCAGTTTCAGCCCCTCTGTTCCTCGCCCTCTGTTTCAGCCCCTCTGTTCCTCGCTCTCTGTTTCTCGCCCTCTGTTTCAGCCCCTCTGTTTCTCGCCCTCTGTTTCTGCCCCTCTGTTTCTCGCCCTCTGTTTCAGCCCCTCTGTTTCTCGCCCTCTGTTTCAGCCCCGCTGATTCAGCCCCTCTGTTTCAGCCCATCTCTATCAGCCCCTCTAATTCAGCTCCTCTGTTTCACCCCCTCTGTTTCAGCCCCTCTGATTCAGCCCCTCTGTTTCTCGCCCTCTGTTTCAGCCCCTCTGTTTCTCCCCCTCTGTTTCAGCCCCACTGTTTCTCGCCCTCTGTTTCAGCCCCTCTGATTCAGCCCCTCTGTTTCAGCCCCTCTTTTTCAGCCCCTATGATTCAGCCCCTCTGATTCAGCACCTCGGTTTCTCGCCCTCTGTATCAGCCCCTCTGTTTCTCACACTCTGTTTCAGCCCCTCTTATTCAGTCCCTCTGTTTCTGCCCCTCTGTTTCAGCCCCTCTGTTTCAGCCCTTCTGTTTCGCGCCCTCTGTTTCAGCCCCTCTTTTTCAGCCCCTCTGTTTCAGACCCGCTGTTTCAGCTCCTCTGTTCCTCGCCCTCTGTTTCAGCGCCTCTGTTTCTCGCTCTCTTTCTCGCCCTCTGTTTGAGCCCCTCTGTTTCTCGCCCTCTGTTTCTGCCCCTCTGTTTCTCGCCCGGTGTTTCAGCCCCTCTGTTTCTCGCCCTCTGTTTCAGCCCCGCTGATTCAGCCCCTCTGTTTCAGCCCCTCTGTATCAGCCCCTCTGATTCAGCCCCTCTGTTTCAGCCCCTCTGTTTCAGCCCCTCTGTTTCAGCCCCTCTGTTTCTCGCCCTCTGTTTCAGCCCCTCTGTTTCTCGCCCTCTGTTTCAGCCCCACTGTTTCTCGCCCTCTGTTTCAGCCCCTCTGATTCAGCCCCTCTGTTTCAGCCCCTCTGTTTCAGCCCCTCTGATTCAGCCCCTCTGATTCAGCCCCTCGGTTTCTCGCCCTCTGTATCAGCCCCCCTGTTTCTCACCCTCTGTTTCAGCCCCTCTGATTCAGCCCCTCTGTTTCAGCCCCTCTGTTTCAGCCCCTCTGATTCAGCCCCTCTGATTCAGCCCCTCTGTTTCTCGCCGTCTGTTTCAGCCCCTCTGTTTCTCACCCTCTGTTTCAGCCCCTCTGTTTCAGCCCCTCTGTTTCTCGCCCTTTGATTCAGCCCCTCTGATTCAGCCCCTCTGTTTCAGCCCCTCTGATTCAGCCCCTCTGTTTCTCGCCCACTGTTTCAGCCCCTCTGTTTCTCGCCCTCTGTTTCAGCCCCTCTGTTTCTCGCCCTCTGTTTCAGCCCCTCCGTTTCAGCCCCTCTGTTTCAGCCCCTCTGTTTCAGCCCCTCTGTATCTCGCCCACTGTTTCAGCCCCTCTGTTTCAGCCCCTCTTTTTCAGCCCCTCTGTTTCAGCCCCTCTGTTTCAGCCCCTCTGTTCCTCGCCGTCTGTTTCAGCCCCTCTGTTTCTCGCCCTCTGTTTCTGCCCCTCTCTTTCAGCCTCTCTGTTTCTCGCCCTCTGTTTCAGCCCCTCTGTTTCTCGCCCTCTGTTTCAGCACCGCTGATTCAGCCCCTCTGTTTCAGCACCTCTGAATCAGCCCCTCTGATTCAGCCCCTCTGTTTCAGCACCTCTGAATCAGCCCCTCTGATTCAGCCCCTCTGTTTCAGCCCCTCTTTTTCAGCCCCTATGATTCAGCCCCTCTGATTCAGCACCTCGGTTTCTCGCCCTCTGTATCAGCCCCTCTGTTTCTCACACTCTGTTTCAGCCCCTCTTATTCAGCCCCTCTGTTTCTGCCCCTCTGTTTCAGCCCCTCTGTTTCAGCCCTTCTGTTTCGCGCCCTCTGTTTCAGCCCCTCTTTTTCAGCCCCTCTGTTTCAGACCCTCTGTTTCAGCTCCTCTGTTCCTCGCCCTCTGTTTCAGCGCCTCTGTTTCTCGCTCTCTTTCTCGCCCTCTGTTTGAGCCCCTCTGTTTCTCGCCCTCTGTTTCTGCCCCTCTGTTTCTCGCCCGGTGTTTCAGCCCCTCTGTTTCTCGCCCTCTGTTTCAGCCCCGCTGATTCAGCCCCTCTGTTTCAGCCCCTCTGTATCAGCCCCTCTGATTCAGCCCCTCTGTTTCAGCCCCTCTGTTTCAGCCCCTCTGTTTCAGCCCCTCTGTTTCTCGCCCTCTGTTTCAGCCCCTCTGTTTCTCGCCCTCTGTTTCAGCCCGACTGTTTCTCGCCCTCTGTTTCAGCCCCTCTGATTCAGCCCCTCTGTTTCAGCCCCTCTGTTTCAGCCCCTCTGATTCAGCCCCTCTGATTCAGCCCCTCGGTTTCTCACCCTCTGTATCAGCCCCCCTGTTTCTCACCCTCTGTTTCAGCCCCTCTGATTCAGCCCCTCTGTTTCAGCCCCTCTGTTTCAGCCCCTCTGATTCAGCCCCTCTGATTCAGCCCCTCTGTTTCTCGCCGTCTGTTTCAGCCCCTCTGTTTCTCACCCTCTGTTTCAGCCCCTCTGTTTCAGCCCCTCTGCTTCTCGCCCTTTGATTCAGCCCCTCTGATTCAGCCCCTCTGTTTCAGCCCCTCTGATTCAGCCCCTCTGTTTCTCGCCCACTGTTTCAGCCCCTCTGTTTCTCGCCCTCTGTTTCAGCCCCTCTGTTTCTCGCCCTCTGTTTCAGCCCCTCCGTTTCAGCCCCTCTGTTTCAGCCCCTCTGTTTCAGCCCCTCTGTATCTCGCCCACTGTTTCAGCCCCTCTGTTTCAGCCCCTCTTTTTCAGCCCCTCTGTTTCAGCCCCTCTGTTTCAGCCCCTCTGTTCCTCGCCGTCTGTTTCAGCCCCTCTGTTTCTCGCCCTCTGTTTCTGCCCCTCTCTTTCAGCCTCTCTGTTTCTCGCCCTCTGTTTCAGCCCCTCTGTTTCTCGCCCTCTGTTTCAGCACCGCTGATTCAGCCCCTCTGTTTCAGCACCTCTGAATCAGCCCCTCTGATTCAGCCCCTCTGTTTCAGCACCTCTGAATCAGCCCCTCTGATTCAGCCCCTCTGTTTCTCGCCCTCTGTTTCAGCCCCTCTGTTTCTCACCCTCTGTTTCAGCACCTCTGGTTCTCGCCCTGTGTTTCAGCTCCACTGTTTCAGCCCCTCTGTTTCAGTCCCTCTGATTCAGCCCCTCTGTTTCTCGCCCTCTGTTTCAGCCCCTCTGTTTCTCGCCCTCTGTTTCGCGCCCTCTGTTTCTGCCCCTCTTTTTCAGCCCCTCTGTTTCAGCCCCTCTGATTCAGCCCCTCTGTTTCTCGCCCACTGTTTCAGCCCCTCTGTTTCTCGCCCTCTGTTTCATCCCCTCTGTTTCTCGCCCTCTGTTTCAGCCCCTCCGTTTCAGCCCCTCTGTTTCAGCCCCTCTGTTTCAGCCCCTCTGTATCTCGCCCACTGTTTCAGCCCCTCTGTTTCAGCCCCTCTGTTTCAGCCACTCTGTTTCAGCCCCTCTGTTTCAGCCCCTCTGTTTCTCGCCCTCTGTTTCAGCACCTCTGGTTCTCGCCCTGTGTTTCAGCCCCACTGTTTCAGCCCCTCTGTTTCAGTCCCTCTGATTCAGCCCCTCTGTTTCTTGCCCTCTGTTTCAGCCCCTCTGTTTCTCGCCCTCTGTTTCAGTCCCTCTGTTTCAGCGCCTCTGTTTCAGCCCCTCTGTGTCAGCCCCTCTGTTTCTCGCCCTCTGTTTCAGCCCCTCTGTTTCAGCCCCTCTGTTTCTCGCCCTCTGTTTCAGCCCCTCTGTTTCTCGCCCTCTGTTGCAGCCCCGCTGATGCAGCCCCTTTGTTTCAGCCCCTCTGAATCAGCGCCTCTGATTCAGCCCATCTGTTTCAGCCTCTCTGTTTCTCGCCCTCTGTTTCTCACCCTCTGTTTCTCGCCCTCTGTTTCAGCCCCTCAGTTTCTCGCCCTCTGTTTCAGCCCCTCTGTTTCAGCCCCTCTGTTCCTCGCCGTCTGTTTCAGCCCCACTGTTTCTCGCCCTCTGTTTCTGCCCCTCTGTTTCAGCCTCTCTGTTTCTCGCCCTCTGTTTCAGCCCCTCTGTTTCAGCACCGCTGATTCAGCCCCTCTGTTTCAGCACCTCTGAATCAGCCCCTCTGATTCAGCCCCTCTGTTTCAGCACCTCTGAATCAGCCCCTCTGATTCAGCCCCTCTGTTTCAGCCCCTCTGTTTCAGCCCTTCTGTTTCAGCCCCTCTGTTTCTCGCCCCCTGTTTCAGCCCCTCTGTTTCTCACCCTCTGTTTCAGCACCTCTGGTTCTCGCCCTGTGTTTCAGCCCCACTGTTTCAGCCCCTCTGTTTCAGTCCCTCTGATTCAGCCCCTCTGTTTCTCGCCCTCTGTTTCAGCCCCTCTGTTTCTCGCCCTCTGTTTCTCGCCCTCTGTTTCAGCCCCTCTTTTTCAGCCCCTCTGTTTCAGCCCCTCTGATTCAGCCCCTCTGTTTCACGCCCACTGTTTCAGCCCCTCTGTTTCTCGCCCTCTGTTTCAGCCCCTCTGTTTCTCGCCCTCTGTTTCAGCCCCTCCGTTTCAGCCCCTCTGTTTCAGCCCCTCTGTTTCAGCCCCTCTGTATCTCGCCCACTGTTTCAGCCCCTCTGTTTCAGCCCCTCTGTTTCAGCCACTCTGTTTCAGCCCCTCTGTTTCAGCCCCTCTGTTTCTCGCCCTCTGTTTCAGCACCTCTGGTTCTCGCCCTGTGTTTCAGCCGCACTGTTTCAGCCCCTCTGTTTCAGTCCCTCTGATTCAGCCCCTCTGTTTCTTGCCCTCTGTTTCAGCCCCTCTGTTTCTCGCCCTCTGTTTCAGTCCCTCTGTTTCAGCGCCTCTGTTTCAGCCCCTCTGTGTCAGCCCCTCTGTTTCTCGCCCTCTGTTTCAGCCCCTCTGTTTCAGCCCCTCTGTTTCTCGCCCTCTGTTTCAGCCCCTCTGTTTCTCGCCCTCTGTTGCAGCCCCGCTGATGCAGCCCCTCTGTTTCAGCACCTCTGAATCAGCGCCTCTGATTCAGCCCATCTGTTTCAGCCTCTCTGTTTCTCGCCCTCTGTTTCTCACCCTCTGTTTCTCGCCCTCTGTTTCAGCCCCTCAGTTTCTCGCCCTCTGTTTCAGCCCCTCTGTTTCAGCCCCTCTGTTTCTCGCCCTCTGTTTCAGCCCCTCTGTTTCTCGCCCTCTGTTTCAGCCCCTCTGTTTCTCGCCCTCTGTTTCAGCCCCTCTGATTCAGCCCCTCTGTTTCAGCCCTTCTGATTCAGCCCCTCTGTTTCAGCCCCTCTGATTCAGACCCTCTGTTTCAGCCCTTCTGATTCAGCCCCTCTGTTTCAGCCCCTCTGTTTCAGCCGCTCTGTTACAGCCCCTCTGTTTCTCGCCCTCTGTTTCAGCCCCTCTGTTACTCGCCCTCAGTTTCAGCCCCTCTGTTCCTCGCCCTCTGTTTCAGCCCCTCTGTTCCTCGCTCTCTGTTTCTCGCCCTCTGTTTCAGCCCCTCTGTTTCTCGCCCTCTGTTTCTGCCCCGCTGTTTCTCGCCCTCTGTTTCAGCCCCTCTGTTTCTCGCCCTCTGTTTCAGCCCCGCTGATTCAGCCCCTCTGTTTCAGCCCATCTCTATCAGCCCCTCTAATTCAGCCCCTCTGTTTCACCCCCTCTGTTTCAGCCCCTCTGATTCAGCCCCTCTGTTTCTCGCCATCTGTTTCAGCCCCTCTTTTTCTCCCCCTCTGTTTCATCCCCACTGTTTCTCGCCCTCTGTTTCAGCCCCTCTGATTCAGCCCCTCTGTTTCAGCCCCTCTGTTTCAGCCCCTCTGATTCAGCCCCTCTGATTCAGCCCCTCTGTTTCTCGCCGTCTGTTTCAGCCCCTCTCTTTCTCACCCTCTGTTTCAGCCCCTCTGTTTCAGCCCCTCTGTTTCTCGCCCTTTGATTCAGCCCCTCTGATTCAGCCCCTCTGTTTCAGCCCCTCTGATTCAGCCCCTCTGTTTCTCGCCCACTGTTTCAGCCCCTCTGTTTCTCGCCTCTGTTTCAGCCCCTCTGTTTCTCGCCCTCTGTTTCAGCCCCTCCGTTTCAGCCCCTCTGTTTCAGCCCCTCTGTTTCAGCCCCTCTGTATATCGCCCACTGTTTCAGCCCCTCTGTTTCAGCCCCTCTTTTTCAGCCCCTCTGTTTCAGCCCCTCTGTTTCAGCCCCTCTGTTCCTCGCCGTCTGTTTCAGCCCCTCTGTTTCTCGCCCTCTGTTTCTGCCCCTCTCTTTCAGCCTCTCTGTTTCTCGCCCTCTGTTTCAGCCCCTCTGTTTCTTGCCCTCTGTTTCAGCACCGCTGATTCAGCCCCTCTGTTTCAGCACCTCTGAATCAGCCCCTCTGATTCAGCCCCTCTGTTTCAGCACCTCTGAATCAGCCCCTCTGATTCAGCCCCTCTGTTTCTCGCCCTCTGTTTCAGCCCCTCTGTTTCTCACCCTCTGTTTCAGCACCTCTGGTTCTCGCCCTGTGTTTCAGCCCCACTGTTTCAGCCCCTCTGTTTCAGTCCCTCTGATTCAGCCCCTCTGTTTCTCGCCCTCTGTTTCAGCCCCTCTGTTTCTCGCCCTCTGTTTCTCGCCCTCTGTTTCAGCCCCTCTTTTTCAGCCCCTCTGTTTCAGCCCCTCTGATTCAGCCCCTCTGTTTCTCGCCCACTGTTTCAGCCCCTCTGTTTCTCGCCCTCTGTTTCAGCCCCTCTGTTTCTCGCCCTCTGTTTCAGCCCCTCCGTTTCAGCCCCTCTGTTTCAGCCCCTCTGTTTCAGCCCCTCTGTATCTCGCCCACTGTTTCAGCCCCTCTGTTTCAGCCCCTCTGTTTCAGCCACTCTGTTTCAGCCCCACTGTTTCAGCCCCTCTGTTTCTCGCCCTCTGTTTCAGCACCTCTGGTTCTCGCCCTGTGTTTCAGCCCCACTGTTTCAGCCCCTCTGTTTCAGTCCCACTGATTCAGCCCCTCTGTTTCTTGCCCTCTGTTTCAGCCCCTCTGTTTCCTGCCCTCTGTTTCAGTCCCTCTGTTTCAGCCCCTCTGTTTCAGCCCCTCTGTGTCAGCCCCTCTGTTTCTCGCCCTCTGTTTCAGCCCCTCTGTTTCAGCCCCTCTGTTTCAGCCCCTCTGTTTCTCGCCCTCTGTTGCAGCCCCGCTGATGCAGCCCCTTTGTTTCAGCCCCTCTGAATCAGCGCCTCTGATTCAGCCCATCTGTTTCAGCCTCTCTGTTTCCCGCCCTCTGTTTCTCACCCTCTGTTTCTCGCCCTCTGTTTCAGCCCCTCAGTTTCTCGCCCTCTGTTTCAGCCCCTCTGTTTCAGCCCCTCTGTTTCTCGCCCTCTGTTTCAGCCCCTCTGTTTCCCGCCCTCTGTTTCAGCCCCTCTGTTTCTCGCCCCCTGTTTCAGCCCCTCTGATTCAGCCCCTCTGTTTCAGCCCTTCTGATTCAGCCCCTCTGTTTCAGCCCCTCTGATTCAGACCCTCTGTTTCAGCCCTTCTGATTCAGCCCCTCTGTTTCAGCCCCTCTGTTTCAGCCCCTCTGTTACAGCCCCTCTGTTTCTCGCCCTCTGTTTCAGCCCCTCTGTTACTCGCCCTCAGTTTCAGCCCCTCTGTTCCTCGCCCTCTGTTTCAGCCCCTCTGTTTCTCGCTCTCTGTTTCTCGCCCTCTGTTTCAGCCCCTCTGTTTCTCGCCCTCTGTTTCTGCCCCTCTGTTTCTCGCCCTCTGTTTCAGCCCCTCTGTTTCTCGCCCTCTGTTTCAGCCCCGCTGATTCAGCCCCTCTGTTTCAGCCCATCTCTATCAGCCCTTCTGATTCAGCCCCTCTGTTTCAGCCCCTATGTTTCAGCATCTCTGATTCAGCCCCTCTGTTTCTCGCCCTCTGTTTCAGCCCCTCTGTTTCTCCCCCTCTGTTTCAGCCCCACTGTTTCTCGCCCTCTGTTTCAGCCCCTCTGATTCAGCCCCTCTGTTTCAGCCCCTCTTTTTCAGCCCCTCTGATTCAACCCCTCTGATTCAGCAATCGGTTTCTCGCACTCTGTATCAGCCCCTCTGTTTCTCACACTCTGTTTCAGCCCCTCTTATTCAGCCCCTCTGTTTCTGCCCCTCTGTTTCAGCCCCTCTGTTTCAGCCACTCTGATTCAGCCCCTCTGTTTCTCGCCGTCTGTATCAGCCCCTCTGTTTCAGCCCCTCTGTTTCAGCCCCTCGGTTTCTCGCCCTCTGATTCAGCCCCTCTGATTCAGCCCCTCTGTTTCAGCCCCTCTGATTCAGCCCCTCTGTTTCTCGGCCTCTCTTTCAGCCCCGCTGTTTCTCGCCCTCTGTTTCAGCCCCTCTGTTTCTCGCCCTCTGTTTCAGCACCTCCGTTTCAGCCCCTCTGTTTCAGCCCCTCTGTTTCAGCCCCTCTGTATCTCGCCCACTGTTTCCGCCCCTCTGTTTCAGCCCCTCTGTTTCAGCCACTCTGTTTCAGCCCCTCTGTTACAACCCCTCTGTTTCAGCCACTCTGATTCAGCCCCTCTGTTTCTCGCCGTCTGTATCAGCCCCTCTGTTTCAGCCCCTCTGTTTCAGCCCCTCGGTTTCTCGCCCTCTGATTCAGCCCCTCTGATTCAGCCCCTCTGTTTCAGCCCCTCTGATTCAGCCCCTCTGTTTCTCGGCCTCTCTTTCAGCCCCGCTGTTTCTCGCCCTCTGTTTCAGCCCCTCTGTTTCTCGCCCTCTGTTTCAGCACCTCCGTTTCAGCCCCTCTGTTTCAGCCCCTCTGTTTCAGCCCCTCTGTATCTCGCCCACTGTTTCCGCCCCTCTGTTTCAGCCCCTCTGTTTCAGCCACTCTGTTTCAGCCCCTCTGTTACAACCCCTCTGTTTCTCGCTCTCTGTTTCAGCCCCTCTGTTTCTCGCCCTCTGTTTCAGGCCCTCTGTTTCAGCCCCACTGTTTCAGCCCCTCTGTTTCTCGCCCTCTGTTTCAGCCCCTCGTTTTCAGCCCCTCTGTTTCAGCCCCTCTGTTTCAGCCCCTCTGTTCCTCGCCGTCTGTTACAGCCCCTCTGTTTCTCGCCCTCTGTTTCAGCCTCTCTATTTCTCGCCCTCTGTTTCAACCCCTCTGATTCTCGCCCTCTGTTTCAGCCCCTCTGTTTCTTGCCCTCTGTTTCAGCCCCTCTGATTCAGCCCCACTGTTTCAGCACCTCTGAATCAGCCCCTCTGTTTCAGCCCCTCTGTTTCAGCACCTCTGAATCAGCCCTTCTGATTCAGCCCCTCTGTTTCAGCCCCTCTGTTTCAGCCCCTCTGTTTCAGCCCCTCTGTTTCTCGCCCTCTGTTTCAGCCCCTCTGTTTCTCGCCCTCTGTTTCAGCACCTCTGGTTCTCGCCCTGTGTTTCAGCCCCTCTGTTTCAGCCCCTCTGTTTCAGTCCCTCTGTTTCAGCCCCTCTGTTTCTCGCCCTCTGTTTCAGCCCCTCTGTTTCTCGCCCTCTGTTTCAGCCCCTCTGTTTCTCGCCCTCTGTTTCAGCCCCTCTGTTTCAGCCCCTCTGTGTCAGCCCCTCTGTTTCTCGCCCTCTGTTTCAGCCCCTCTTTTTCAGCCCCTCTGTTTCTCGCCCTCTGTTTCAGCCCCTCTGTTTTTCGCCCTCTGTTGCAGCCCCGCTGATGCAACCCCTCTGTTTCAGCCCCTCTGAATCAGCCCCTCTGATTCAGCCCCTCTGTTTCAGCCCCTCTGTTTCAGCCCCACTGTTTCAGCCCCTCTGTTTCTCGCCCTCTGTTTCAGCCCCTCTGTTTCCCGCCCTCTGTTTCAGCCCCTCTGTTTCTCGCCCTCTGTTTCAGCCTCTCTGATTCAGCCCCTCTGTTTCAGCCCCTCTGATTCAGTCCCTCTGATTCAGCCCCTCTGATTCAGCCCCTCTGTTTCTCGCCCTCTGTTTCAGCCCCTGTGTTTCAGCCCCTCTGTTTCAGCCCCTCTGTTTCTCACCCTCTGTTTCAGCCCCTCTGATGCAGCCCCTCTGATTCAGCCCCTCTGATTCAGCCCCTCTGATTCAGCCCCTCTGTTTCCCGCCCCTCTGTTTCCCGCATCTCTGTTTCCCACCCCTCTGTTTCAGCCCCTCTGTTTCACGCCCCGTGTTTCAGCCACTCTGTTTCTCGCCCTCTGTTTCAGCCCCTCTGTTTCTCGCCCTCTGTTTCAGCCCCTCTGTTTCAGCCCCTCTGTTTCAGCCCCTCTGTTTCTCGCCCTCTGTTTCAGCCCCTCTGTTTCTCGCCCTCTTTTTCAGCCCCTCTGTTTCAGCCCCTCTGTTTCAGCCCCTCTGTTTCTCGCCGTCTGTTTCAGCCCCTCTTTTTCAGCCCCTCTGTTCCTCGCCCTCTGTTTCAGCCCCTCTGTTTCTCGCCATCTGTTTCAGCCCCTCAGTTTCAGCCTCTCTGTTTCTCGCCCTCTGTTTCAGCCCCTCTGTTTCTCGCCCTCTGTTTCAGCCCCTCTGTTTCTCGCCCTCTGTTTCAGCCCCGCTGATTCAGCCCCTCTGTTTCAGCACCTCTGAATCAGCCCCTCTGATTCAGCCCCTCTGTTTCAGCCTCTCTGTTTCAGCCCCTCTGTTTCAGCCCCTCTGTTTCTCGCCCTCTGTTTCAGCCCCTCTGTTTCTCGCCCTCTTTTTCAGCCCCTCTGTTTCTCGCCCTTTGTTTCAGCACCTCTGGTTCTCGCCCTGTGTTTCAGCCCCTCTGTTTCAGCCCCTCTGTTTCAGTCCCTCTGTTTCAGCCCCTCTGTTTCTCGCCCTCTGTTTCAGCCCCTCTGTTTCTCGCCCTCTGTTTCAGCCCCTCTGTTTCAGCCCCTCGGTTTCAGCCCCTCTGTGTCAGCCCCTCTGTTTCTCGCCCTCTGTTTCAGCCCCTCTTTTTCAGCCCCTCTGTTTCTCGCCCTCTGTTTCAGCCCCTCTGTTTTTCGCCCTCTGTTGCAGCCCCGCTGATGCAACCCCTCTGTTTCAGCCCCTCTGAATCAGCCCCTCTGATTCAGCCCCTCTGTTTCAGCCCCTCTTTTTCAGCCCCACTGTTTCAGCCCCTCTGTTTCTCGCCCTCTGTTTCAGCCCCTCTGTTTCCCGCCCTCTGTTTCAGCCCCTCTGTTTCTCGCCCTCTGTTTCAGCCCCTCTTTTTCAGCCCCTCTGTTTCAGCCCCTCTTTTTCAGCCCCTCTGTTCCTCGCCGTCTGTTTCAGCCCCTCTGTTTCTCGCCCTCTGTTTCTGCCCCTCTGTTTCAGCCCCTCTGTTTCTCGCCCTCTGTTTCAGCCCCGCTGATTCAGCCCCTCTGTTTCAGCCCATCTCTATCAGCCCCTCTAATTCAGCCCCTCTGTTTCACCCCCTCTGTTTCAGCCCCTCTGATTCAGCCCCTCTGTTTCTCGCCCTCTGTTTCAGTCCCTCTGTTTCTCCCCCTCTGTTTCAGCCCCACTGTTTCTCGCCCTCTGTTTCAGCCCCTCTGATTCAGCCCCTCTGTTTCAGCCCCTCTTTTTCAGCCCCTCTGATTCAGCCCCTCTGATTCAGCACCTCGGTTTCTCGCCCTCTGTATCAGCCCCTCTGTTTCACACACTCTGTTTCAGCCCCTCTTATTCAGCCCCTCTGTTTCTGCCCCTCTGTTTCAGCCCCTCTGTTTCAGCCCTTCTGTTTCACGCCCTCTGTTTCAGCCCCTCTTTTTCAGCCCCTCTGTTTCAGACCCTCTGTTTCAGCTCCTCTGTTCCTCGCCCTCTGTTTCAGCGCCTCTGTTTCTCGCTCTCTTTCTCGCCCTCTGTTTGAGCCCCTCTGTTTCTCGCCCTCTGTTTCTGCCCCTCTGTTTCTCGCCCGCTTTTCAGCCCCTCTGTTTCTCGCCCTCTGTTTCAGCCCCGCTGATTCAGCCCCTCTGTTTCAGCCCCTCTGTATCAGCCCCTCTGATTCAGCCCCTCTGTTTCAGCCCCTCTGTTTCAGCCCCTCTGTTTCTCGCCCTCTGTTTCAGCCCCACTGTTTCTCGCCCTCTGTTTCAGCCCCTCTGATTCAGCCCCTCTGTTTCAGCCCCTCTGTTTCAGCCCCTCTGATTCAGCCCCTCTGATTCAGCCCCTCGGTTTCTCGCCCTCTGTATCAGCCCCCCTGTTTCTCACCTCTGTTTCAGCCCCTCTGATTCAGCCCCTCTGTTTCAGCCCCTCTGTTTCAGCCCCTCTGATTCAGCCCCTCTGATTCAGCCCCTCTGTTTCTCGCCGTCTGTTTCGGCCCATCTGTTTCTCACCCTCTGTTTCAGCCCCTCTGTTCCAGCCCCTCTGTTTCTCGCCCTCTGATTCAGCCCCTCTGATTCAGCCCCTCTGTTTCAGCCCCTCTGATTCAGCCCCTCTGTTTCTCGCCCACTGTTTCAGCCCCTCTGTTTCTCGCCCTCTGTTTCAGCCACTCTGTTTCTCGCCCTCTGTTTCAGCCCCTCCGTTTCAGCCCCTCTGTTTCAGCCTCTGTTTCAGCCCCTCTGTATCTCGCCCACTGTTTCAGCCCCTCTGTTTCAGCCCCTCTGTTTCAGCCACTCTGTTTCAGCCCCTCTGTTACAGCCCCTCTGTTTCTCGCCCTCTGTTTCAGCCCCTCTGTTTCTCGCCCTCTGTTTCAGGCCCTCTGTTTCAGCCCCTCTGTTTCAGCCCCTCTGTTCCTCGCCGTCTGTTTTAGCCCCTATGTTTCTCGCCCTCTGTTTCTGCCCCTCTGTTTCAGCCTCTCTGTTTCTCGCCCTGTTTCAGCCCCTCTGTTTCTCGCCCTCTGTTTCAGCACCGCTGATTCAGCCCCTCTGTTTCAGCACCTCTGAATCAGCCCCTCTGATTCAGCCCCTCTGTTTCAGCATATCTGAATCAGCCCCTCTGATCCAGCCCCTCTGTTTCTCGCCCTCTGCTTCAGCCCCTCTGTTTCTCACCCTCTGTTTCAGCACCTCTGGTTCTCGCCCTGTGTTTCAGCTCCACTGTTTCAGCCCCTCTGTTTCAGTCCCTCTGATTCAGCCCCTCTGTTTCTCGCCCTCTGTTTATGCCCCTCTGTTTCTCGCCCTCTGTTTCTCGCCCTCTGTTTCAGCCCCTCTTTTTCAGCCCCTCTGTTTCAGCCCCTCTGATTCAGCCCCTCTGTTTCTCGCCCACTGTTTCAGCCCCTCTGTTTCTCGCCCTCTGTTTCAGACCCTCTGTTTCTCGCCCTCTGTTTCAGCCCCTCCGTTTCAGCCCCTCTGTTTCAGCCCCTCTGTTTCAGCCCCTCTGTATCTCGCCCACTGTTTCAGCCCCTCTGTTTCAGCCCCTCTGTTTCAGCCACTCTGTTTCAGCCCCTCTGTTTCAGCCCCTCTGTTTCTCGCCCTCTGTTTCAGCACCTCTGGTTCTCGCCCTGTGTTTCAGCCCCACTGTTTCAGCCCCTCTGTTTCAGTCCCTCTGATTCAGCCCCTCTGTTTCTTGCCCTCGGTTTCAGCCCCTCTGTTTCTCACCCTCTGTTTCAGTCCCTCTGTTTCAGCCCCTCTGTTTCAGCCCCTCTGTGTCAGCCCCTCTGTTTCTCGCCCTCTGTTTCAGCCCCTCTGTTTCAGCCCCTCTGTTTCTCGCCCTCTGTTTCAGCCCCTCTGTTTCTCGCCCTCTGTTGCAGCCCCATTGATGCAGCCCCTTTGTTTCAGCCCCTCTGAATCAGCGCCTCTGATTCAGCCCATCTGTTTCAGCCTCTCTGTTTCTCGCCCTCTGTTTCTCACCCTCTGTTTCTCGCCCTCTGTTTCAGCCCCTCAGTTTCTCGCCCTCTGTTTCAGCCCGTCTGTTTCAGCCCCTCTGTTTCTCGCCCTCTGTTTCAGCACCTCTGTTTCTCGCCCTCTGTTTCAGCCCCTCTGTTTCTCGCCCCCTGTTTCAGCCCCTCTGATTCAGCCCCTCTGTTTCTGCCCTTCTGATTCAGCCCCTCTCTTTCAGCCCCTCTGATTCAGACCCTCTGTTTCAGCCCTTCTGATTCAGCCCCTCTGTTTCAGCCCCTCTGTTTCAGCCCCTCTGTTACAGCCCCTCTGTTTCTCGCCCTCTGTTTCAGCCTCTCTGTTACTCGCTCTCAGTTTCAGCCCCTCTGTTCCCCGCCCTCTGTTTCAGCCCCTCTGTTTCTCGCTCTCTGTTTCTCGCCCTCTGTTTCAGCCCCTCTGTTTCTCGCCCTCTGTTTCTGCCCCTCTGTTTCTCGCCCTCTGTTTCAGCCCCTCTGTTTCTCGCCCTCTGTTTCAGCCCCGCTGATTCAGCCCCTCTGTTTCAGCCCATCTCTATCAGCCCTTCTGATTCAGCCCCTCTGTTTCAGCCCCTATGTTTCAGCATCTCTGATTCAGCCCCTCTGTTTCTCGCCCTCTGTTTCAGCCCCTCTGTTTCTCCCCCTCTGTTTCAGCCCCACTGTTTCTCGCCCTCTGTTTCAGCCCCTCTGATTCAGCCCCTCTGTTTCAGCCCCTCTTTTTCAGCCCCTCTGATTCAACCCCTCTGATTCAGCACCTCGGTTTCTCGCACTCTGTATCAGCCCCTCTTATTCAGCCCCTCTGTTTCTGCCCCTCTGTTTCAGCCCCTCTGTTTCAGCCACTCTGATTCAGCCCCTCTGTTTCTCGCCGTCTGTATCAGCCCCTCTGTTTCAGCCCCTCTTTTTCAGCCCCTCGGTTTCTCGCCCTCTGATTCAGCCCCTCTGATTCAGCCCCTCTGTTTCAGCCGCTCTGATTCAGCCCCTCTGTTTCTCGCCCTCTGTTTCAGCCCCGCTGTTTCTCGCCCTCTGTTTCAGCCCCTCTGTTTCTCGCCCTCTGTTTCAGCACCTCCGTTTCAGCCCCTCTGTTTCAGCCCCTCTGTTTCAGCCCCTCTGTATCTCGCCCACTGTTTCCGCCCCTCTGTTTCAGCCCCTCTGTTTCAGCCACTCTGTTTCAGCCCCTCTGTTACAACCACTCTGTTTCTCGCCCTCTGTTTCAGCCCCTCTGTTTCTCGCCCTCTGTTTCAGGCCCTCTGTTTCAGCCCCACTGTTTCAGCCCCTCCGTTTCTCGCCCTCTGTTCCAGCCCCTCTTTTTCAGCCCCTCTGTTTCAGCCCCTCTCTTTCAGCCCCTCTGTTCCTCGCCGTCTGTTTCAGCCCCTCTGTTTCTCGCCCTCTGTTTCTGCCCCTCTGTTTCAGCCTCTCTATTTCTCGCCCTCTGTTTCAACCCCTCTGATTCTCGCCCTCTGTTTCAGCCCCTCTGTTTCTCGCCCTCTGTTTCAGCCCCTCTGATTCAGCCCCTCTGTTTCTGCACCTCTGAATCAGACCCTCTGTTTCAGCCCCTCTGTTTCAGCACCTCTGAATCAGCCCTTCTGATTCAGCCCCTCTGTTTCAGCCCCTCTGTTTCAGCCCCTCTGTTTCTCGCCCTCTGTTTCAGCCCCTCTGTTTCTCGCCCTCTGTTTCAGCACCTCTGGTTCTCGCCCTGTGTTTCAGCCCCTCTGTTTCAGCCCCTCTGTTTCTCGCCCTCTGTTTCAGCCCCTCTGTTTCTCGCCCTCTGTTTCAGCCCCTCTGTTTCTCGCCCTCTGTTTCAGCCCCTCTGTTTCAGCCCCTCTGTTTCAGCCCCTCTGTGTCAGCCCCTCTGTTTCAGTCCCTCTGTTTCAACCCCTCTTTTTCAGCCCCTCTGTTTTTCGCCCTCTGTTTCAGCCCCTCTGTTTTTCACCCTCTGTTGCAGCCCCGCTGATGCAACCCCTCTGTTTCAGCCCCTCTGAATCAGCCCCTCTGATTCAGCCCCTCTGTTTCAGCCCCTCTGTTTCAGCCCCACTGTTTCAGCCCCTCTGTTTCTCGCCCTCTGTTTCAGCCCCTCTGTTTTCCGCCCTCTGTTTCAGCCCCTCTGTTTCTCGCCCTCTGTTTCAGCCTCTCTGATTCAGCCCCTCTGTTTCAGACCCTCTGATTCAGTCCCTCTGATTCAGCCCCTCTGATTCAGCCCCTCTGTTTCTCGCCCTCTGTTTCAGCCCCTGTGTTTCAGCCCCTCTGTTTCAGCCCCTCTGTTTCTCACCCTCTGTTTCAGCCCCTCTGATGCAGCCCCTCTGATTCAGCCCCTCTGATTCAGCCCCTCTGATTCAGCCCCTCTGTTTCCCGCCCCTCTGTTTCCCGCATCTCTGTTTCCCACCCCTCTGTTTCAGCCCCTCTGTTTCTCGCCCTCTGTTTCAGCCCCTCTGTTTCTCGCCGTCTGTTTCAGCCCCTCTGTTTCAGCCTCTCTGTTTCTCGCCCTCTGTTTCAGCCCCTCTGTTTCTCGCCCTCTGTTTCAGCCCCTCTGTTTCTCGCCCTCTGTTTCAGCCCTGCTGATTCAGCCCCTCTGTTTCAGCACCTCTGAATCAGCCCCTCTGATTCAGCCTCTCTGTTTCAGCCCCTCTGTTTCAGCCCCTCTGTTTCTCGGCCTTTGTTTCGGCCCCTCTGTTTCTCGCCCTCTTTTTCAGCCCCTCTGTTTCTCGCCCTCTGTTTCAGCACCTCTGGTTCTCGCACTGTGTTTCAGCCCCTCTGTTTCAGCCCCTCTGTTTCAGTCCCTCTGTTTCAGCCCCTCTGTGTCAGCCCCTCTGTTTCTCGCCCTCTGTTTCAGCCCCTCTTTTTCAGCCCCTCTGTTTCTCGCCCTCTGTTTCAGCCCCTCTGTTTTTCGCCCACTGTTGCAGCCCCGCTGATGCAACCCCTCTGTTTCAGCCCCTCTGAATCAGCCCCTCTTTTTCAGCCCCTCTGTTTCTCGGCCTTTGTTTCGGCCCCTCTGTTTCTCGCCCTCTGTTTCAGCCCCTCTGTTTCTCGCCCTCTTTTTCAGCCCCTCAGTTTCTCGCCCTCTGTTTCAGCACCTCTGGTTCTCGCACTGTGTTTCAGCCCCTCTGTTTCAGCCCCGCTCTTTCAGTCCCTCTGTTTCAGCCCCTCTGTTTCTCGCCCTCTGTTTCAGCCCCTCTGTTTCTCGCCCTCTGTTTCAGCCCCTCTGTTTCTCGCCCTCTGTTTCAGCCCCTCTGTTTCAGCCCCTCTGTTTCAGCCCCTCTGTGTCAGCCCCTCTGTTTCTCGCCTTATGTTTCAGCCCCTCTTTTTCAGCCCCTCTGTTTCTCGCCCTCTGTTTCAGCCCCTCTGTTTTTCGCCCTCTGTTGCAGCCCCGCTGATGCAACCCCTCTGTTTCAGCCCCTCTGAATCAGCCCCTCTGATTCAGCCCCTCTGTTTCAGCCCCTCTGTTTCAGCCCCACTGTTTCAGCCCCTCTGTTTCTCACCCTCTGTTTCAGCCCCTCTGTTTCCCGCCCTCTGTTTCAGCCCCTCTGTTTCTCGCCCTCTATTTCAGCCCCTCTTTTTCAGCCCCTCTGTTTCAGCCCCTCTGTTTCAGCCCCTCTGTTCCTCGCCGTCTGTTTCAGCCCCTCTGTTTCTCGCCCTCTGTTTCTGCCCCTCTGTTTCAGCCTCTCTGTTTCTCGCCCTCTGTTTCAGCCCCTCTGAATCAGCCCTTCTGATTCAGCCCCTCTGTTTCAGCCCCTCTGTTTCAGCCCCTCTGTTTCAGCCCCTCTGTTTCTCGCCCTCTGTTTCAGCCCCTCTGTTTCTCGCCCTCTGTTTCAGCACCTCTGGTTCTCGCCCTGTGTTTCAGCCCCTCTGTTTCAGCCCCTCTGTTTCAGTCCCTCTGTTTCAGCCCCTCTGTTTCTCGCCCTCTGTTTCAGCCCCTCTGTTTCTCGCCCTCTGTTTCAGCCCCTCTGTTTCTCGCCCTCTGTTTCAGCCCCTCTGTTTCAGCCCCTCTGTTTCAGCCCCTCTGTGTCAGCCCCTCTGTTTCTCGCCCTCTGTTTCAGCCCCTCTTTTTCAGCCCCTCTGTTTCTCGCCCTCTGTTTCAGCCCCTCTGTTTTTCGCCCTCTGTTGCAGCCCCGCTGATGCAACCCCTCTGTTTCAGCCCCTCTGAATCAGCCCCTCTGATTCAGCCCCTCTGTTTCAGCCCCTCTGTTTCAGCCCCACTGTTTCAGCCCCTCTGTTTCTCGCCCTCTGTTTCAGCCCCTCTGTTTCCCGCCCTCTGTTTCAGCCCCTCTGTTTCTCGCCCTCTGTTTCAGCCTCTCTGATTCAGCCCCTCTGTTTCAGCCCCTCTGATTCAGTCCCTCTGATTCAGCCCCTCTGATTCAGCCCCTCTGTTTCTCGCCCTCTGTTTCAGCCCCTGTGTTTCAGCCCCTCTGTTTCAGCCCCTCTGTTTCTCACCCTCTGTTTCAGCCCCTCTGATGCAGCCCCTCTGATTCAGCCCCTCTGATTCAGCCCCTCTGATTCAGCCCCTCTGTTTCCCGCCCCTCTGTTTCCCGCATCTCTGTTTCCCACCCCTCTGTTTCAGCCCCTCTGTTTCACGCCCCGTGTTTCAGCCACTCTGTTTCTCGCCCTCTGTTTCAGCCCCTGTGTTTCAGCCCCTCTGTTTCAGCCCCTCTGTTTCTCACCCTCTGTTTCAGCCCCTCTGATGCAGCCCCTCTGATTCAGCCCCTCTGATTCAGCCCCTCTGATTCAGCCCCTCTGTTTCCCGCCCCTCTGTTTCCCGCATCTCTGTTTCCCACCCCTCTGTTTCAGCCCCTCTGTTTCTCGCCCTCTGTTTCAGCCCCTCTGTTTCTCGCCGTCTGTTTCAGCCCCTCTGTTTCAGCCTCTCTGTTTCTCGCCCTCTGTTTCAGCCCCTCTGTTTCTCGCCCTCTGTTTCAGCCCCTCTGTTTCTCGCCCTCTGTTTCAGCCCTGCTGATTCAGCCCCTCTGTTTCAGCACCTCTGAATCAGCCCCTCTGATTCAGCCTCTCTGTTTCAGCCCCTCTGTTTCAGCCCCTCTGTTTCTCGGCCTTTGTTTCGGCCCCTCTGTTTCTCGCCCTCTTTTTCAGCCCCTCTGTTTCTCGCCCTCTGTTTCAGCACCTCTGGTTCTCGCACTGTGTTTCAGCCCCTCTGTTTCAGCCCCTCTGTTTCAGTCCCTCTGTTTCAGCCCCTCTGTGTCAGCCCCTCTGTTTCTCGCCCTCTGTTTCAGCCCCTCTTTTTCAGCCCCTCTGTTTCTCGCCCTCTGTTTCAGCCCCTCTGTTTTTCGCCCACTGTTGCAGCCCCGCTGATGCAACCCCTCTGTTTCAGCCCCTCTGAATCAGCCCCTCTTTTTCAGCCCCTCTGTTTCTCGGCCTTTGTTTCGGCCCCTCTGTTTCTCGCCCTCTGTTTCAGCCCCTCTGTTTCTCGCCCTCTTTTTCAGCCCCTCAGTTTCTCGCCCTCTGTTTCAGCACCTCTGGTTCTCGCACTGTGTTTCAGCCCCTCTGTTTCAGCCCCGCTCTTTCAGTCCCTCTGTTTCAGCCCCTCTGTTTCTCGCCCTCTGTTTCAGCCCCTCTGTTTCTCGCCCTCTGTTTCAGCCCCTCTGTTTCTCGCCCTCTGTTTCAGCCCCTCTGTTTCAGCCCCTCTGTTTCAGCCCCTCTGTGTCAGCCCCTCTGTTTCTCGCCTTATGTTTCAGCCCCTCTTTTTCAGCCCCTCTGTTTCTCGCCCTCTGTTTCAGCCCCTCTGTTTTTCGCCCTCTGTTGCAGCCCCGCTGATGCAACCCCTCTGTTTCAGCCCCTCTGAATCAGCCCCTCTGATTCAGCCCCTCTGTTTCAGCCCCTCTGTTTCAGCCCCACTGTTTCAGCCCCTCTGTTTCTCACCCTCTGTTTCAGCCCCTCTGTTTCCCGCCCTCTGTTTCAGCCCCTCTGTTTCTCGCCCTCTATTTCAGCCCCTCTTTTTCAGCCCCTCTGTTTCAGCCCCTCTGTTTCAGCCCCTCTGTTCCTCGCCGTCTGTTTCAGCCCCTCTGTTTCTCGCCCTCTGTTTCTGCCCCTCTGTTTCAGCCTCTCTGTTTCTCGCCCTCTGTTTCAGCCCCTCTGAATCAGCCCTTCTGATTCAGCCCCTCTGTTTCAGCCCCTCTGTTTCAGCCCCTCTGTTTCAGCCCCTCTGTTTCTCGCCCTCTGTTTCAGCCCCTCTGTTTCTCGCCCTCTGTTTCAGCACCTCTGGTTCTCGCCCTGTGTTTCAGCCCCTCTGTTTCAGCCCCTCTGTTTCAGTCCCTCTGTTTCAGCCCCTCTGTTTCTCGCCCTCTGTTTCAGCCCCTCTGTTTCTCGCCCTCTGTTTCAGCCCCTCTGTTTCTCGCCCTCTGTTTCAGCCCCTCTGTTTCAGCCCCTCTGTTTCAGCCCCTCTGTGTCAGCCCCTCTGTTTCTCGCCCTCTGTTTCAGCCCCTCTTTTTCAGCCCCTCTGTTTCTCGCCCTCTGTTTCAGCCCCTCTGTTTTTCGCCCTCTGTTGCAGCCCCGCTGATGCAACCCCTCTGTTTCAGCCCCTCTGAATCAGCCCCTCTGATTCAGCCCCTCTGTTTCAGCCCCTCTGTTTCAGCCCCACTGTTTCAGCCCCTCTGTTTCTCGCCCTCTGTTTCAGCCCCTCTGTTTCCCGCCCTCTGTTTCAGCCCCTCTGTTTCTCGCCCTCTGTTTCAGCCTCTCTGATTCAGCCCCTCTGTTTCAGCCCCTCTGATTCAGTCCCTCTGATTCAGCCCCTCTGATTCAGCCCCTCTGTTTCTCGCCCTCTGTTTCAGCCCCTGTGTTTCAGCCCCTCTGTTTCAGCCCCTCTGTTTCTCACCCTCTGTTTCAGCCCCTCTGATGCAGCCCCTCTGATTCAGCCCCTCTGATTCAGCCCCTCTGATTCAGCCCCTCTGTTTCCCGCCCCTCTGTTTCCCGCATCTCTGTTTCCCACCCCTCTGTTTCAGCCCCTCTGTTTCACGCCCCGTGTTTCAGCCACTCTGTTTCTCGCCCTCTGTTTCAGCCCCTCTGTTTCTCGCCCTCTGTTTCAGCCCCTCTGTTTCAGCCCCTCTGTTTCAGCCCCTCTGTTTCTCGCCCTCTGTTTCAGCCCCTCTGTTTCTCGCCCTCTTTTTCAGCCCCTCTGTTTCAGCCCCTCTGTTTCAGCCCCTCTGTTTCAGCCCCTCTGTTTCTCGCCCTCTGTTTCAGCCCCTCTTTTTCAGCCCCTCTGTTTCAACCCCTCTGTTTAAGCCCCTCTGTTCCTCGCCCTCTGTTTCAGCCCCTCTGTTTCTCGCCGTCTGTTTCAGCCCCTCTGTTTCAGCCTCTCTGTTTCTCGCCCTCTGTTTCAGCCCCTCTGTTTCTCGCCCTCTGTTTCAGCCCCTCTGTTTCTCGCCCTCTGTTTCAGCCCCGCTGATTCAGCCCCTCTGTTTCAGCACCTCTGAAACAGCCCCTCTGATTCAGCCCCTCTGTTTCAGCCTCTCTGTTTCAGCCCCTCTGTTTCAGCCCCTCTGTTTCTCGCCCTCTGTTTCAGCCCCTCTGTTTCTGCCCCTCTGTTTCAGCCTCTCTGTTTCTCGCCCTCTGTTTCAGCCCCTCTGAATCAGCCCTTCTGATTCAGCCCCTCTGTTTCAGCCCCTCTGTTTCAGCCCCTCTGTTTCAGCCCCTCTGTTTCTCGCCCTCTGTTTCAGCCCCTCTGTTTCTCGCCCTCTGTTTCAGCACCTCTGGTTCTCGCCCTCTGTTTCAGCCCCTCTGATTCAGCCCCTCTGTTTCAGTCCCTCTGTTTCAGCCCCTCTGTTTCTCGCCCTCTGTTTCAGCCCCTCTGTTTCTCGCCCTCTGTTTCAGCCCCTCTGTTTCTCGCCCTCTGTTTCAGCCCCTCTGTTTCAGCCCCTCTGTTTCAGCCCCTCTGTGTCAGCCCCTCTGTTTCTCGCCCTCTGTTTCAGCCCCTCTTTTTCAGCCCCTCTGTTTCTCGCCCTCTGTTTCAGCCCCTCTGTTTTTCGCCCTCTGTTGCAGCCCTGCTGATGCAACCCCTCTGTTTCAGCCCCTCTGAATCAGCCCCTCTGATTCAGCCCCTCTGTTTCAGCCCCTCTGTTTCAGCCCCACTGTTTCAGCCCCTCTGTTTCTCGCCCTCTGTTTCAGCCCCTCTGTTTCCCGCCCTCTGTTTCAGCCCCTCTGTTTCTCGCCCTCTGTTTCAGCCTCTCTGATTCAGCCCCTCTGTTTCAGCCCCTCTGATTCAGTCCCTCTGATTCAGCCCCTCTGATTCAGCCCCTCTGTTTCTCGCCCTCTGTTTCAGCCCCTGTGTTTCAGCCCCTCTGTTTCAGCCCCTCTGTTTCTCACCCTCTGTTTCAGCCCCTCTGATGCAGCCCCTCTGATTCAGCCCCTCTAATTCAGCCCCTCTGATTCAGCCCCTCTGTTTCCCGCCCCTCTGTTTCCCGCATCTCTGTTTCCCACCCCTCTGTTTCAGCCCCTCTGTTTCACGCCCCGTGTTTCAGCCACTCTGTTTCTCGCCCTCTGTTTCAGCCCCTCTGTTTCTCGCCCTCTGTTTCAGCCCCTCTGTTTCAGCCCCTCTGTTTCAGCCCCTCTGTTTCTCGCCCTCTATTTCAGCCCCTCTGTTTCACGCCCCGTGTTTCAGCCACTCTGTTTCTCGCCCTCTGTTTCAGCCCCTCTGTTTCTCGCCCTCTGTTTCAGCCCCTCTGTTTCAGCCCCTCTGTTTCAACCCCTCTGTTTCTCGCCCTCTGTTTCAGCCCCTCTGTTTCTCGCCCTCTTTTTCAGCCCCTCTGTTTCAGCCCCTCTTTTTCAGCCCCTCTGTTTCAACCCCTCTGTTTAAGCCCCTCTGTTCCTCGCCCTCTGTTTCAGCCCCTCTGTTTCTCGCCGTCTGTTTCAGCCCCTCTGTTTCAGCCTCTCTGTTTCTCGCCCTCTGTTTCAGCCCCTCTGTTTCTCGCCCTCTGTTTCAGCCCCTCTGTTTCTCGCCCTCTGTTTCAGCCCCGCTGATTCAGCCCCTCTGTTTCAGCACCTCTGAAACAGCCCCTCTGATTCAGCCCCTCTGTTTCAGCCTCTCTGTTTCAGCCCCTCTGTTTCAGCCCCTCTGTTTCTCGCCCTCTGTTTCAGCCCCTCTGTTTCTCGCCCTCTGTTTCAGCCCCTCTGTTTCTCGCCCTCTTTTTCAGCCCCTCTGTTTCTCGCCCTCTGTTTCAGCACCTCTGGTTCTCGCCCTGTGTTTCAGCCCCTCTGTTTCAGCCCCTCTGTTTCAGTCCCTCTGTTTCAGCCCCTCTGTTTCTCGCCCTCTGTTTCAGCCCCTCTGTTTCTCGCCCTCTGTTTCAGCCCCTCTGTTTCAGCCCCTCTGTTTCAGCCCCTCTGTGTCAGCCCCTCTGTTTCTCGCCCTCTGTTTCAGCCCCTCTTTTTCAGCCCCTCTGTTTCTCGCCCTCTGTTTCAGCCCCTCTGTTTTTCGCCCTCTGTTGCAGCCCCGCTGATGCAACCCCTCTGTTTCAGCCCCTCTGAATCAGCCCCTCTGATTCAGCCCCTCTGTTTCAGCCCCTCTGTTTCAGCCCCACTGTTTCAGCCCCTCTGTTTCTCGCCCTCTGTTTCAGCCCCTCTGTTTCCCGCCCTCTGTTTCAGCCCCTCTGTTTCTCGCCCTCTGTTTCAGCCCCTCTTTTTCAGCCCCTCTGTTTCAGCCCCTCTGTTTCAGCCCCTCTGTTCCTCGCCGTCTGTTTCAGCCCCTCTGTTTCTCGCCCTCTGTTTCTGCCCCTCTGTTTCAGCCTCTCTGTTTCTCGCCCTCTGTTTCAGCCCCTCTGTTTCTCGCCCTCTGTTTCAGCACCGCTGATTCAGCCCCTCTGTTTCAGCACCTCTGAATTTGCCCCTCATTCAGCCCCTCTGTTTCAGCCCCTCTGTTTCTCGCCCTCTGTTTCAGCCCCTCTTTTTCAGCCCCTCTGTTTCAACCCCTCTGTTTCAGCCCCTCTGTTCCTCGCCCTCTGTTTCAGCCCCTCTGTTTCTCGCCGTCTGTTTCAGCCCCTCTGTTTCAGCCTCTCTGTTTCTCGCCCTCTGTTTCAGCCCCTCTGTTTCTCGCCCTCTGTTTCAGCCCCTCTGTTTTTCGCCCTCTGTTGCAGCCCCGCTGATGCAACCCCTCTGAATCAGCCCTTCTGATTCAGCCCCTCTGTTTCAGCCCCTCTGTTTCAGCCCCTCTGTTTCAGCCCCTCTGTTTCTCGCCCCTCTGTTTCCCGCATCTCTGTTTCCCACCCCTCTGTTTCAGCCCCTCTGTTTCTCGCCCTCTGTTTCAGCCCCTCTGTTTTTCGCCCTCTGTTGCAGCCCCGCTGATGCAACCCCTCTGTTTCAGCCCCTCTGAATCAGCCCCTCTGATTCAGCCCCTCTGTTTCAGCCCCTCTGTTTCAGCCCCACTGTTTCAGCCCCTCTGTTTGTCGCCCTCTGTTTCAGCCCCTCTGTTTCCCGCCCTCTGTTTCAGCCCCTCTGTTTCTCGCCCTCTGTTTCAGCCTCTCTGATTCAGCCCCTCTGTTTCAGCCCCTCTGATTCAGTCCCTCTGATTCAGCCCCTCTGATTCAGCCCCTCTGTTTCTCGCCCTCTGTTTCAGCCCCTGTGTTTCAGCCCCTCTGTTTCAGCCCCTCTGTTTCTCACCCTCTGTTTCAGCCCCTCTGATGCAGCCCCTCTGATTCAGCCCCTCTGATTCAGCCCCTCTGATTCAGCCCCTCTGTTTCCCGCCCCTCTGTTTCCCGCATCTCTGTTTCCCACCCCTCTGTTTCAGCCCCTCTGTTTCACGCCCCGTGTTTCAGCCACTCTGTTTCTCGCCCTCTGTTTCAGCCCCTCTGTTTCTCGCCCTCTGTTTCAGCCCCTCTGTTTCAGCCCCTCTGTTTCAGCCCCTCTGTTTCTCGCCCTCTGTTTCAGCCCCTCTGTTTCTCGCCCTCTTTTTCAGCCCCTCTGTTTCAGCCCCTCTGTTTCAGCCCCTCTGTTTCTCGCCCTCTGTTTCAGCCCCTCTTTTTCAGCCCCTCTGTTTCAACCCCTCTGTTTCAGCCCCTCTGTTCCTCGCCCTCTGTTTCAGCCCCTCTGTTTCTGGCCCTCTGTTTCAGCCCCTCTGTTTCAGCCTCTCTGTTTCTCGCCCTCTCTTTCAGCCCCTCTGTTTCTCGCCCTCTGTTTCAGCCCCTCTGTTTCTCGCCCTCTGTTTCAGCCCCGCTGATTCAGCCCCTCTGTTTCAGCACCACTGAATCAGCCCCTCTGATTCAGCCCCTCTGTTTCAGCCTCTCTGTTTCAGCCCCTCTGTTTCAGCCCCTCTGTTTCTCGCCCTCTGTTTCAGCCCCTCTGTTTCTCGCCCTCTGTTTCAGCCCCTCTGTTTCTCGCCCTCTTTTTCAGCCCCTCTGTTTCAGGCCCTCTGTTTCAGCCCCTCTGTTTCTCGCCCTCTATTTCAGCCCCTCTTTTTCAGCCCCTCTGTTTCAGCCGCTCTGTTTAAGCCCCTCTGTTTTTCGCCCTCTGTTGCAGCCCCACTGATGCAACCCCTCTGTTTCAGCCCCTCTGAATCAGCCCCTCTGATTCAGCCCCTCTGTTTCAGCCCCTCTGTTTCAGCCCCACTGTTTCAGCCCCTCTGTTTCTCGCCCTCTGTTTCAGCCCCTCTGTTTCCCGCCCTCTGTTTCAGCCCCTCTGTTTCTCGCCCTCTGTTTCAGCCCCGCTGATTCAGCCCCTCTGTTTCAGCACCACTGAATCAGCCTCTCTGATTCAGCCCCTCTGTTTCAGCCCCTCTGATTCAGTCCCTCTGATTCAGCCCCTCTGATTCAGCCCCTCTGTTTCTCGCCCTCTGTTTCAGCCCCTGTGTTTCAGCCCCTCTGTTTCAGCCCCTCTGTTTCTCACCCTCTGTTTCAGCCCCTCTGATGCAGCCCCTCTGATTCAGCCACTCTGATTCAGCCCCTCTGATTCAGCCCCTCTGTTTCCCGCCCCTCTGTTTCCCGCATCTCTGTTTCCCACCCCTCTGTTTCAGCCCCTCTGTTTCACGCCCCGTGTTTCAGCCACTCTGTTTCTCGCCCTCTGTTTCAGCCCCTCTGTTTCTCGCCCTCTGTTTCAGCCCCTCTGTTTCAGCCCCTCTGTTTCAGCCCCTCTGTTTCTCGCCCTCTGTTTCAGCCCCTCTGTTTCTCGCCCTCTGTTTCAGCCCCTCTGTTTCAGCCCCTCTGTTTCAGCCCCTCTGTTTCTCGCCCTCTGTTTCAGCCCCTCTTTTTCAGCCCCTCTGTTTCAACCCCTCTGTTTAAGCCCCTCTGTTCCTCGCCCTCTGTTTCAGCCCCTCTGTTTCTCGCCGTCTGTTTCAGCCCCTCTGTTTCAGCCTCTCTGTTTCTCGCCCTCTGTTTCAGCCCCGCTGATTCAGCCCCTCTGTTTCAGCACCTCTGAAACAGCCCCTCTGATTCAGCCTCTCTGTTTCAGCCTCTCTGTTTCAGCCCCTCTGTTTCAGCCCCTCTGTTTCTCGCCCTCTGTTTCAGCCCCTCTGTTTCTGCCCCTCTGTTTCAGCCTCTCTGTTTCTCGCCCTCTGTTTCAGCCCCTCTGAATCAGCCCTTCTGATTCAGCCCCTCTGTTTCAGCCCCTCTGTTTCAGCCCCTCTGTTTCAGCCCCTCTGTTTCTTGCCCTCTGTTTCAGCCCCTCTGTTTCTCGCCCTCTGTTTCAGCACCTCTGGTTCTCGCCCTGTGTTTCAGCCCCTCTGTTTCAGCCCCTCTGTTTCAGTCCCTCTGTTTCAGCCCCTCTGTTTCTCGCCCTCTGTTTCAGCCCCTCTGTTTCTCGCCCTCTGTTTCAGCCCCTCTGTTTCTCGCCCTCTGTTTCAGCCCCTCTGTTTCAGCCCCTCTGTTTCAGCCCCTCTGTGTCAGCCCCTCTGTTTCTCGCCCTCTGTTTCAGCCCCTCTTTTTCAGCCCCTCTGTTTCTCGCCCTCTGTTTCAGCCCCTCTGTTTTTCGCCCTCTGTTGCAGCCCCGCTGATGCAACCCCTCTGTTTCAGCCCCTCTGAATCAGCCCCTCTGATTCAGCCCCTCTGTTTCAGCCCCTCTGTTTCAGCCCCACTGTTTCAGCCCCTCTGTTTCTCGCCCTCTGTTTCAGCCCCTCTGTTTCCCGCCCTCTGTTTCAGCCCCTCTGTTTCTCGCCCTCTGTTTCAGCCTCTCTGATTCAGCCCCTCTGTTTCAGCCCCTCTGATTCAGTCCCTCTGATTCAGCCCCTCTGTTTCAGCCCCTCTGTTTCTCACCCTCTGTTTCAGCCCCTCTGATTGAGCCCGTCTGATTCAGCCCCTCTGATTCAGCCCCTCTGATTCAGCCCCTCTGTTTCCCGCCCCTCTGTTTCCCGCATCTCTGTTTCCCACCCCTCTGTTTCAGCCCCTCTGTTTCACGCCCCGTGTTTCAGCCACTCTGTTTCTCGCCCTCTGTTTCAGCCCCTCTGTTTCTCGCCCTCTGTTTCAGCCCCTCTGTTTCAGCCCCTCTGTTTCAGCCCCTCTGTTTCTCGCCCTCTGTTTCAGCCCCTCTGTTTCTCGCCCTCTTTTTCAGCCCCTCTGTTTCAGCCCCTCTGTTTCAGCCCCTCTGTTTCTCGCCCTCTGTTTCAGCCCCTCTTTTTCAGCCCCTCTGTTTCAACCCCTCTGTTTAAGCCCCTCTGTTCCTCGCCCTCTGTTTCAGCCCCTCTGTTTCTCGCCGTCTGTTTTAGCCCCTCTGTTTCAGCCTCTCTGTTTCTCGCCCTCTGTTTCAGCCCCTCTGTTTCTCGCCCTCTGTTTCAGCCCCTCTGTTTCTCGCCCTCTGTTTCAGCCCCGCTGATTCAGCCCCTCTGTTTCAGCACCTCTGAAACAGCCCCTCTGATTCAGCCCCTCTGTTTCAGCCTCTCTGTTTCAGCCCCTCTGTTTCAGCCCCTCTGTTTCTCGCCCTCTGTTTCAGCCCCTCTGTTTCTCGCCCTCTGTTTCAGCCCCTCTGTTTCTCGCCCTCTTTTTCAGCCCCTCTGTTTCTCGCCCTCTGTTTCAGCACCTCTGGTTCTCGCCCTGTGTTTCAGCCCCTCTGTTTCAGCCCCTCTGTTTCAGTCCCTCTGTTTCAGCCCCTCTGTTTCTCGCCCTCTGTTTCAGCCCCTGTGTTTCTCGCCCTCTGTTTCAGCCCCTCTGTTTCTCGCCCTCTGTTTCAGCCCCTCTGTTTCAGCCCCTCTGTTTCAGCCCCTCTGTGTCAGCCCCTCTGTTTCTCGCCCTCTGTTTCAGCCCCTCTGTTTCAGCCTCTCTGTTTCTCGCCCTCTGTTTCAGCCCCTCTGTTTCTCGCCCTCTGTTTCAGCCCCTCTGTTTCTCGCCCTCTGTTTCAGCCCCGCTGATTCAGCCCCTCTGTTTCAGCACCTCTGAATCAGCCCCTCTGATTCAGCCCCTCTGTTTCAGCCTCTCTGTTTCAGCCCCTCTGTTTCAGCCCCTCTGTTTCTCGCCCTCTGTTTCAGCCCCTCTGTTTCTCGCCCTCTGTTTCAGCCCCTCTGTTTCTCGCCCTCTTTTTCAGCCCCTCTGTTTCAGGCCCTCTGTTTCAGCCCCTCTGTTTCTCGCCCTCTATTTCAGCCCCTCTTTTTCAGCCCCTCTGTTTCAGCCGCTCTGTTTAAGCCCCTCTGATCCTCGCCCTCTGTTTCAGCCCCTCTGTTTCTCGCCGTCTGTTTCAGCCCCTCTGCTTCAGCCTCTCTGTTTCTCGCCCTCTGTTTCAGCCCCTCTGTTTCTCGCCCTCTGTTTCAGCCCCGCTGAATCAGCCCCTCTGTTTCAGCACCTCTGAATCAGCGTCTCTGATTCAGCCCCTCTGTTTCAGCCCCTCTGTTTCAGCCCCTCTGTTTCAGCCCCTCTGTATCTCGCCCACTGTTTCAGCCCCTCTGTTTAAGCCCCTCTGTTTCTCGCCCTCTGATTCAGCCCCTCTGCGTCAGATCCTCTGAATCAGCCCCTCTGATTCAGCCCCTCTGTTTCAGCCCCTCTGTTTCAGCCCCTCTTTTTCAGCCCCTCTGTTTCAGCGCCTCTGTTTCAGCCCCTCTGTTCCTCGCCCTCTGTTTCAGCCCCTCTGTTTCTCGCCCTCTGTTTCAGCCCCTCTGTTTCAGCCTCTCTGTTTCTCGCCCTCTGTTTCAGCCCCTCTGTTTCTCGCCCTCTGTTTCAGCCCCTCTGTTTCTCGGCCTCTGTTTCAGCCCCGCTGATTCAGCCCCTCTGTTTCAGCACCTCTGTTTCAGCCCCTCTGTTTTTCGCCATCGGTTTCAGCCCCTCTGTTTCTCGCCCTCTGTTTCAGGCTCTCTGTTTCAGCCGGCCTGTTTCAACCCCTCTGTTTCAGGCCCTCTGTTTCTCGCCCTCTGTTTCAGCCCCTGTGTTTCAGCCCCTCTGTTTCTCGCCCTCTTTTTCAGCCCCTCTGTTTCTCGCCCTGTGTTTCAGCCCCTCTGATTCAGCCCCTCTGTTTCAGACCCTCTGATTCAGCCCCTCCGATTCAGCCCCTATAATTCAGCCCCTCTGTTTCTCACCCTCTGTTTCAGCTCCATGATTCAGCCCCTCTGATTCAGCCCCTCTGATTTAGACCCTCTGATTCAGCCCCTCTGTTTCCCGCCCCTCTGTTTCCCGCCCCTCTGTTTCCCGCCCCTCTGTTTCAGCCCCTCTGTTTCACGCCCAGTGTTTCAGCCCCTCTGTTTCTCGCCCTATGTTTCAGCCCCTCTGTTTCTCGCCCTCTGTTTCAGCCCCTCTGTTTCTCGCCCTCTGTTTCAGTCCCTCTGTTTCAGCCCCTCTGTTTCTCGCCCTCTGTTTCAGCCCCTCTGTTTCTCGCCCTCTGTTTCAGCCCCTCTGATTCAGCCCCTCTGTTTCAGCCCTTCTGATTCAGCCCCTCTGTGTCAGCCCCTCTGTTTCTGACCATCTGTTTCAGCCCCTCTGTTTCTCGCCCTCTGTTTCTCACCCTCTGTTTCTCGCCCACTGTTTCAGCCCCTCTGTTTCTCGCCCTCTGTTTCAGCCCCTCTGTTTCAGCCCCTCTGTTTCTCGCCCTCTGTTTCAGCCCCTCTGTTTCTCGCCCTCTGTTTCAGCCCCTCTGTTTCTCGCCCTCTGTTTCAGCCCCTCTGATTCAGCCCCTCTGTTTCAGCACTTCTGATTCAGCCCCTCTGTTTCAGCCCCTCTGATTCAGCCCCTCTGTTTCAGCCCTTCTGATTCAGCCCCTCTGTTTCAGCGCTTCTGTTTCAGCCCCTCTGTTTCAGCCCCTCTGTTACAGCCCCTCTGTTTCTCGCCCTCTGTTTCAGCCCCTCTGTTTCTCGCCCTCTGTTTCAGCCCCTCTGTTTCAGCCCCTCTGTTTCAGCCCCTCTGTTTCGCACCCTCTGTTTCACCCCCTCTTTTTCAGCCCCTCTGTTTCAGCCCCTCTGTTTCAGCCCCTCTGTTTCTCGCCCTCTGTTTCAGGCCCTCTGTTTCTCGCCCTCTGTTTCAGCCCCTGTGTTTCAGCCCCTCTGTTTCTCGCCCTCTTTTTCAGCCCCTCTGTTTCTCGCCCTGTGTTTCAGCCCCTCTGATTCAGCCCCTCTGTTTCAGCCCCTCTGATTCAGCCCCTCTGATTCAGCCCCTCTGATTCAGCCCCTCTGTTTCTCACCCTCTGTTTCAGCTCCATGATTCAGCCCCTCTGATTCAGCCCCTCTGATTTAGCCCCTCCGATTCAGCCCCTCTGTTTCCCGCCCCTCTGTTTCCCGCCCCTCTGTTTCCCGCCCCTCTCATTCAGCCCCTCTGTTTCACGCCCAGTGTTTCAGCCCTTCTGTGTCTCGCCCTCTGTTTCAGCCCCTCTGTTTCTCGCCCTCTGTTTCAGCCCCTCTGTTTCTCGTCCTCTGTTTCAGTCCCTCTGTTTCAGCCCCTCTGTTTCTCGCCCTCTGTTTCAGCCCCTCTGTTTCTCGCCCTCTGTTTCAGCCCCTCTGTTTCTCGCCCTCTGTTTCAGCCCCTCTGATTCAGCCCCTCTGTTTCAGCCCTTCTGATTCAGCCCCTCTGTTTCAGCCCCTCTGTTTCAGCCCATCTGTTTCAGCCCCTCTGTTTCTCGCCCTCTGTTTCTCACCCTCTGTTTCTCGCCCACTGTTTCAGCCCCTCTGTTTCTCACCCTCTGTTTCAGCCCTTCTGTTTCAGCCCCTCTGTTTCTCGCCCTCTGTTTCAGCCCCTCTGTTTCTCGCCCTCTGTTTCAGCCCCTCTGTTTCTCGCCCTCTGTTTCAGCCCCTCTGATTCAGCCCCTCTGTTTCAGCACTTCTGATTCAGCCCCTCTGTTTCAGCCCCTCTGATTCAGCCCCTCTGTTTCAGCCCTTCTGATTCAGCCCCTCTGTTTCAGCGCCTCTGTTTCAGCCCCTCTGTTTCAGCCCCTCTGTTACAGCCCCTCTGTTTCTCGCCCTCTGTTTCAGCCCCTCTGTTTCTCGCCCTCTGTTTCAGCCCCTCTGTTTCAGCCCCTCTGTTTCAGCCCCTCTGTTTCGCGCCCTCTGTTTCACCCCCTCTTTTTCAGCCCCTCTGTTTCGGCCCCTCTGTTTCAGCTCCTCTGTTCCTCGCCCTCTGTTTCGGCCCCTCTGTTTCTCGCCCTCTTTCTCAGCCCCTCTGTTTCAGCCCCTCTGTTTCAACCCCTCTGTTTCTCGCCCTCTGTTTTTTACCCTCTTTTTCAGCCCCTCTGTTTCAGCCCCTCTATTTCAGCCCCTCTGTTCCTCGCCCTCTGTTTCAGCCCCTCTGTTTCTCGCCCGCTGTTTCAGCCCCTCTGTTTCAGCCTCTCTGTTTCTCGCCCTCTGTTTCAGCCCCTCTGTTTCTCGCCCTCTGGTTCAGCCCCGCTGATTCAGCCCCTCTGTTTCAGCACCTCTGAATCAGCCCCTCTGATTCAGCCCCTCTGTTTCAGCCCCTCTGTTTCAGCCACTCTGTTTCAGTCCCTCTGTTTCAGCCCCTCTGTTTCAGTCCCTCTGTTTCAGCCCGTCTGTTTCTCGCCCTCTGTTTCAGCCCCTCTGTTTCTCCCCCTCTGTTTCAGCCCCTCTGTTTCAGTCCCTCTGTTTCAGCCCCTCTGTATCTCGCCCTCTGTTTCAGCCCCTCTGATTCAGCCCCTCTGTTTCAGCCCCTCTGATTCTGCCCCTCTGTTTCAGCCCCTCTGTTTTAGCCCCTCTGTTTCTCGCCCTCTGTTTCTCACCCTCTGTTTCTCGCCCTCTGTTTCAGCCCCTCTGTTTTTCGCCATCTGTTTCAGCCCCTCTGTTTCTCGCCCTCTGTTTCAGGCTCTCTGTTTCAGCCGGCCTGTTTCAGCCCCTCTGTTTCAGGCCCTCTGTTTCTCGCCCTCTGTTTCAGCCCCTGTGTTTCAGCCCCTCTGTTTCTCGCCCTCTTTTTCAGCCCCTCTGTTTCTCGCCCTGTGTTTCAGATCCGCTGATTCAGCCCCTCTGTTTCAGCCCCTCTGATTCAGCCCCACTGATTCAGCCCCTCTGATTCAGCCCCTCTGTCTCTCGCCCTCTGTTTCAGCCCCTCTGTTTCAGCCCCTCTGTTTCTCACCCTCTGTTTCAGCTCCATGATTCAGCCCCTCTGATTCAGCCCCTCTGCTTTAGCCCCTCTGATTCAGCCCCTCTGTTTCCCGCCCCTCTGTTTCCCGCCCCTCTGTTTCCCGCCCCTCTGTTTCAGCCCCTCTGTTTCACGCCCAGTGTTTCAGCCCCTCTGTTTCTCGCCCTCTGTTTCAGCCCCTCTGTTTCTCGCCCTCTGTTTCAGTCCCTCTGTTTCAGCCCCTCTGTTTCTCGCCCTCTGTTTCAGCCCCTCTGTTTCTCGCCCTCTGTTTCAGCCCCTCTGATTCAGCCCCTCTGTTTCAGCCCTTCTGATTCAGCCCCTCTGTTTCAGCCCCTCTGTTTCAGCCCATCTGTTTCAGCCCCTCTGTTTCTCGCCCTCTGTTTCTCACCCTCTGTTTCTCGCCCACTGTTTCAGCCCCTCTGTTTCTCGCCCTCTGTTTCAGCCCCTCTGTTTCAGCCCCTCTGTTTCTCGCCCTCTGTTTCAGCCCCTCTGTTTCTCGCCCTCTGTTTCAGCCCCTCTGATTCAGCCCCTCTGTTTCAGCACTTCTGATTCAGCCCCTCTGTTTCAGCCCCTCTGATTCAGCCCCTCTGTTTCAGCCCTTCTGATTCAGCCCCTCTGTTTCAGCGCCTCTGTTTCAGCCCCTCTGTTTCAGCCCCTCTGTTACAGCCCCTCTGTTTCTCGCCCTCTGTTTCAGCCCCTCTGTTTCTCGCCCTCTGTTTCAGCCCCTCTGTTTCAGCCCCTCTGTTTCGCGCCCTCTGTTTCAGCCCCTCTTTTTCAGCCCCTCTGTTTCAGCCCCTCTGTTTCAGCTCCTCTGTTCCTCGCCCTCTGTTTCAGCCCCTCTGTTTCTCGCTCTCTGTTTCTCGCCCTCTGTTTCTGCCCCTCTGTTTCTCGCCCTCTGTTTCTGCCCCTCTGTTTCTCGCCCTCTGTTTCAGCCCCTCTGATTCAGCCCCTCTGTTTCAGCACTTCTGATCCAGCCCCTCTGTTTCAGCCCCTCTGATTCAGCCCCTCTGTTTCAGCCCTTCTGATTCAGCCCCTCTGTTTCAGCGCCTCTGTTTCAGCCCCTCTGTTTCAGCCCCTCTGTTACAGCCCCTCTGTTTCTCGCCCTCTGTTTCAGCCCCTCTGTTTCTCGCCCTCTGTTTCAGCCCCTCTGTTTCAGCCCCTCTGTTTCGCGCCCTCTGTTTCAGCCCCTCTTTTTCAGCCCCTCTGTTTCAGCCCCTCTGTTTCAGCTCCTCTGTTCCTCGCCCTCTGTTTCAGCCCCTCTGTTTCTCGCTCTCTGTTTCTCGCCCTCTGTTTCAGCCCCTCTGTTTCTCGCCCACTGTTTCTGCCCCTCTGTTTCTCGCCCTCTGTATCAGCCCCTCTGATTCAGCCCCTCTGTTTCAGCCCCTCTGTTTCAGCCCCTCTGTTACAACCCCTCTGTTTCTCGCTCCCTGTTTCAGCCCCTCTGTTTCTCGCCCTCTGTTTCAGCCCCTCTGTTTCAGCCCCTCTGTTTCTCGCCCTCTGTTTCAGCGCCTCTGTTTCAGCCCCTCTGTTTCAGCCCTTCTGTTTCGCGCCCTCTGTTTCAGCCCCTCTTTTTCAGCCCCTCTGTTTCAGCCCCTCTGTTTCAGCTCCTCTGTTCCTCGCCCTCTGTTTCGGCCCCTCTGTTTCTCGCCCTCTTTTTCAGCCCCTCTGTTTCAGCCCCTCTGTTTCAGCCCCTCTGTTTCTCGCCCTCTGTTTTTTACCCTCTTTTTCAGCCCCTCTGTTTCAGCCCCTCTATTTCAGCCCCTCTGTTTCTCGCCCTGTGTTTCAGCCCCTCTGATTCAGCCCCTCTGTTTCAGCCCCTCTGATTCAGCCCCTCCGATTCAGCCCCTATAATTCAGCCCCTCTGTTTCTCACCCTCTGTTTCAGCTCCATGATTCAGCCCCTCTGATTCAGCCCCTCTGATTTAGACCCTCTGATTCAGCCCCTCTGTTTCCCGCCCCTCTGTTTCAGGCCCTCTGTTTCAGCCCCTCTGTTTCAGCCCCTCTGTTTCTCGCCCTCTGTTTCAGCCCCTCTGTTTCTCGCCCTCTGTTTCAGTCCCTCTGTTTCAGCCCCTCTGTTTCTCGCCCTCTGTTTCAGCCCCTCTGTTTCTCGCCCTCTGTTTCAGCCCCTCTGATTCAGCCCCTCTGTTTCAGCCCTTCTGATTCAGCCCCTCTGTGTCAGCCCCTCTGTTTCTGACCATCTGTTTCAGCCCCTCTGTTTCTCGCCCTCTGTTTCTCACCCTCTGTTTCTCGCCCACTGTTTCAGCCCCTCTGTTTCTCGCCCTCTGTTTCAGCCCCTCTGTTTCAGCCCCTCTGTTTCTCGCCCTCTGTTTCAGCCCCTCTGTTTCTCGCCCTCTGTTTCAGCCCCTCTGTTTCTCGCCCTCTGTTTCAGCCCCTCTGATTCAGCCCCTCTGTTTCAGCACTTCTGATTCAGCCCCTCTGTTTCAGCCCCTCTGATTCAGCCCCTCTGTTTCAGCCCTTCTGATTCAGCCCCTCTGTTTCAGCGCTTCTATTTCAGCCCCTCTGTTTCAGCCCCTCTGTTACAGCCCCTCTGTTTCTCGCCCTCTGTTTCAGCCCCTCTGTTTCTCGCCCTCTGTTTCAGCCCCTCTGTTTCAGCCCCTCTGTTTCAGCCCCTCTGTTTCGCGCCCTCGGTTTCACCCCCTCTTTTTCAGCCCCTCTGTTTCAGCCCCTCTGTTTCAGCCCCTCTGTTTCTCGCCCTCTGTTTCAGGCCCTCTGTTTCTCGCCCTCTGTTTCAGCCCCTGTGTTTCAGCCCCTCTGTTTCTCGCCCTCTTTTTCAGCCCCTCTGTTTCTCGCCCTGTGTTTCAGCCCCTCTGATTCAGCCCCTCTGTTTCAGCCCCTCTGATTCAGCCCCTCTGATTCAGCCCCTCTGATTCAGCCCCTCTGTTTCTCACCCTCTGTTTCAGCTCCATGATTCAGCCCCTCTGATTCAGCCCCTCTGATTTAGCCCCTCCGATTCAGCCCCTCTGTTTCCCGCCCCTCTGTTTCCCGCCCCTCTGTTTCAGCCCCTCTGTTTCACGCCCAGTGTTCCAGCCCTTCTGTTTCTCGCCCTCTGTTTCAGCCCCTCTGTTTCTCGCCCTCTGTTTCAGCCCCTCTGTTTCTCGCCCTCTGTTTCAGTCCCTCTGTTTCAGCCCCTCTGTTTCTCGCCCTCTGTTTCAGCCCCTCTGTTTCTCGCCCTCTGTTTCAGCCCCTCTGTTTCTCGCCCTCTGTTTCAGCCCCTCTGATTCAGCCCCTCTGTTTCAGCCCTTCTGATTCAGCCCCTCTGTTTCAGCCCCTCTGTTTCAGCCCATCTGTTTCAGCCCCTCTGTTTCTCGCCCTCTGTTTCTCACCCTCTGTTTCTCGCCCACTGTTTCAGCCCCTCTGTTTCTCGCCCTCTGTTTCAGCCCCTCTGTTTCAGCCCCTCTGTTTCTCGCCCTCTGTTTCAGCCCCTCTGTTTCTCGCCCTCTGTTTCAGCCCCTCTGTTTCTCGCCCTCTGTTTCAGCCCCTCTGATTCAGCCCCTCTGTTTCAGCACTTCTGATTCAGCCCCTCTGTTTCAGCCCCTCTGATTCAGCCCCTCTGTTTGACCCCTTCTGATTCAGCCCCTCTGTTTCAGCGCCTCTGTTTCAGCCCCTCTGTTTCAGCCCCTCTGTTACAGCCCCTCTGTTTCTCGCCCTCTGTTTCAGCCCCTCTGTTTCTCGCCCTCTGTTTCAGCCCCTCTGTTTCAGCCCCTCTGTTTCAGCCCCTCTGTTTCGCGCCCTCTGTTTCACCCCCTCTTTTTCAGCCCCTCTGTTTCAGCCCCTCTGTTTCAGCTCCTCTGTTCCTCGCCCTCTGTTTCGGCCCCTCTGTTTCTCGCCCTCTTTCTCAGCCCCTCTGTTTCAGCCCCTCTGTTTCAACCCCTCTGTTTCTCGCCCTCTGTTTTTTACCCTCTTTTTCAGCCCCTCTGTTTCAGCCCCTCTATTTCAGCCCCTCTGTTCCTCGCCCTCTGTTTCAGCCCCTCTGTTTCTCGCCCGCTGTTTCAGCCCCTCTGTTTCAGCCTCTCTGTTTCTCGCCCTCTCTTTCAGCCCCTCTGTTTCTCGCCCTCTGTTTCAGCCCCTCTGTTTCTCGCCCTCTGGTTCAGCCCCGCTGATTCAGCCCCTCTGTTTCAGCACCTCTGAATCAGCCCCTCTGATTCAGCCCCTCTGTTTCAGCCCCTCTGTTTCAGCCACTCTGTTTCAGTCCCTCTGTTTCAGCCCCTCTGTTTCAGTCCCTCTGTTTCAGCCCGTCTGTTTCTCGCCCTCTGTTTCAGCCCCTCTGTTTCTCCCCCTCTGTTTCAGCCCCTCTGTTTCAGTCCCTCTGTTTCAGCCCCTCTGTATCTCGCCCTCTGTTTCAGCCCCTCTGATTCAGCCCCTCTGTTTCAGCCCCTCTGATTCTGCCCCTCTGTTTCAGCCCCTCTGTTTTAGTCCCTCTGTTTCTCGCCCTCTGTTTCTCACCCTCTGTTTCTCGCCCTCTGTTTCAGCCCCTCTGTTTTTCGCCATCTGTTTCAGCCCCTCTGTTTCTCGCCCTCTGTTTCAGGCTCTCTGTTTCAGCCGGCCTGTTTCAGCCCCTCTGTTTCAGGCCCTCTGTTTCTCGCCCTCTGTTTCAGCCCCTGTGTTTCAGCCCCTCTGTTTCTCGCCCTCTTTTTCAGCCCCTCTGTTTCTCGCCCTGTGTTTCAGATCCGCTGATTCAGCCCCTCTGTTTCAGCCCCTCTGATTCAGCCCCACTGATTCAGCCCCTCTGATTCAGCCCCTCTGTCTCTCGCCCTCTGTTTCAGCCCCTCTGTTTCAGCCCCTCTGTTTCTCACCCTCTGTTTCAGCTCCATGATTCAGCCCCTCTGATTCAGCCCCTCTGCTTTACCCCTCTGATTCAGCCCCTCTGTTTCCCGCCCCTCTGTTTCCCGCCCCTCTGTTTCCTGCCCCTCTGTTTCAGCCCCTCTGTTTCACGCCCAGTGTTTCAGCCCCTCTGTTTCTCGCCCTCTGTTTCAGCCCCTCTGTTTCTCGCCCTCTGTTTCAGTCCCTCTGTTTCAGCCCCTCTGTTTCTCGCCCTCTGTTTCAGCCCCTCTGTTTCTCGCCCTCTGTTTCAGCCCCTCTGATTCAGCCCCTCTGTTTCAGCCCTTCTGATTCAGCCCCTCTGTTTCAGCCCCTCTGTTTCAGCCCATCTGTTTCAGCCCCTCTGTTTCTCGCCCTCTGTTTCTCACCCTCTGTTTCTCGCCCACTGTTTCAGCCCCTCTGTTTCTCGCCCTCTGTTTCAGCCCCTCTGTTTCAGCCCCTCTGTTTCTCGCCCTCTGTTTCAGCCCCTCTGTTTCAGCCCCTCTGTTTCAGCCCCTCTGATTCAGCCCCTCTGTTTCAGCACTTCTGATTCAGCCCCTCTGTTTCAGCCCCTCTGATTCAGCCCCTCTGTTTCAGCCCTTCTGATTCAGCCCCTCTGTTTCAGCGCCTCTGTTTCAGCCCCTCTGTTTCAGCCCCTCTGTTACAGCCCCTCTGTTTCTCGCCCTCTGTTTCAGCCCCTCTGTTTCTCGCCCTCTGTTTCAGCCCCTCTGTTTCAGCCCTTCTGTTTCGCGCCCTCTGTTTCAGCCCCTCTTTTTCAGCCCCTCTGTTTCAGCCCCTCTGTTTCAGCTCCTCTGTTCCTCGCCCTCTGTTTCAGCCCCTCTGTTTCTCGCTCTCTGTTTCTCGCCCTCTGTTTCTGCCCCTCTGTTTCTCGCCCTCTGTTTCTGCCCCTCTGTTTCTCGCCCTCTGTTTCAGCCCCTCTGATTCAGCCCCTCTGTTTCAGCACTTCTGATCCAGCCCCTCTGTTTCAGCCCCTCTGATTCAGCCCCTCTGTTTCAGCCCTTCTGATTCAGCCCATCTGTTTCAGCGCCTCTGTTTCAGCCCCTCTGTTTCAGCCCCTCTGTTACAGCCCCTCTGTTTCTCGCCCTCTGTTTCAGCCCCTCTGTTTCTCGCCCTCTGTTTCAGCCCCTCTGTTTCAGCCCCTCTGTTTCGCGCCCTCTGTTTCAGCCCCTCTTTTTCAGCCCCTCTGTTTCAGCCCCTCTGTTTCAGCTCCTCTGTTCCTCGCCCTCTGTTTCAGCCCCTCTGATTCTCGCTCTCTGTTTCTCGCCCTCTGTTTCAGCCCCTCTGTTTCTCGCCCACTGTTTCTGCCCCTCTGTTTCTCGCCCTCTGTATCAGCCCCTCTGATTCAGCCCCTCTGTTTCAGCCCCTCTGTTTCAGCCCCTCTGTTTCAGCCCCTCTGTTACAACCCCTCTGTTTCTCGCTCTCTGTTTCAGCCCCTCTGTTTCTCGCCCTCTGTTTCAGCCCCTCTGTTTCAGCCCCTCTGTTTCTCGCCCTCTGTTTCAGCGCCTCTGTTTCAGCCCCTCTGTTTCAGCCCTTCTGTTTCGCGCCCTCTGTTTCAGCCCCTCTTTTTCAGCCCCTCTGTTTCAGCCCCTCTGTTTCAGCTCCTCTGTTCCTCGCCCTCTGTTTCGGCCCCTCTGTTTCTCGCCCTCTTTTTCAGCCCCTCTGTTTCAGCCCCTCTGTTTCAGCCCCTCTGTTTCTCGCCCTCTGTTTTTTACCCTCTTTTTCAGCCCCTCTGTTTCAGCCCCTCTATTTCAGCCCCTCTGTTCCTCGCCCTCTGTTTCAGCCCCTCTGTTTCTCGCCCGCTGTTTCAGCCCCTCTGTTTCAGCCTCTCTGTTTCTCGCCCTCTGTTTCAGCCCCTCTGTTTCTCGCCCTCTGGTTCAGCCCCGCTGATTCAGCCCCTCTGTTTCAGCACCTCTGAATCAGCCCCTCTGATTCAGCCCCTCCTTTTCAGCCCCTCTGTTTCAGCCCCTCTGTTTCAGTCCCTCTGTTTCAGCCCCTCTGTTTCAGTCCCTCTGTTTCAGCCCGTCTGTTTCTCGCCCTCTGTTTCAGCCCCACTGTTTCTCCCCCTCTGTTTCAGCCCCTCTGTTTCAGTCCCTCTGTTTCAGCCCCTCTGTATCTCGCCCTCTGTTTCAGCCCCTCTGATTCAGCCCCTCTGTTTCAGCCCCACTGATTCAGCCCCTCTGTTTCAGCCCCTCTGTTTCTCGCCCTCTGTTTTTTACCCTCTTTTTCAGCACCTCTGTTTCAGCCCCTCTATTTCAGCCCCTCTGTTCCTCGCCCTCTGTTTCAGCCCCTCTGTTTCTCGCCCGCTGTTTCAGCCCCTCTGTTTCAGCCTCTCTGTTTCTCGCCCTCTGTTTCAGCCCCTCTGTTTCTCGCCCTCTGGTTCAGCCCCGCTGATTCAGCCCCTCTGTTTCAGCACCTCTGAATCAGCCCCTCTGATTCAGCCCCTCTGTTTCAGCCCCTCTGTTTCAGCCCCTCTGTTTCAGTCCCTCTGTTTCAGCCCCTCTGTTTCAGTCCCTCTGTTTCAGCCCGTCTGTTTCTCGCCCTCTGTTTCAGCCCCTCTGTTTCTCCCCCTCTGTTTCAGCCCCTCTGTTTCAGTCCCTCTGTTTCAGCCCCTCTGATTCAGCCCCTCTGTTTCAGCCCCACTGATTCAGCCCCTCTGTTTCAGCCCCTCTGTTTTAGCCCCTCTGTTTCTCGCCCTCTGTTTCTCACCCTCTGTTTCTCGCCCTCTGTTTCAGCCCCTCTGTTTTTCGCCATCTGTTTCAGCCCCTCTGTTTCTCGCCCTCTGTTTCAGGCTCTCTGTTTCAGCCGGCCTGTTTCAGCCCCTCTGTTTCAGGCCCTCTGTTTCACGCCCTCTGTTTCAGCCCCTCTGTTTTTCGCCATCTGTTTCAGCCCCTCTGTTTCCCGCCCCTCTGTTTCAGCCCCTCTGTTTCACGCCCAGTGTTTCAGCCCCTCTGTTTCTCGCCCTCTGTTTCAGCCCCTCTGTTTCTCGCCCTCTGTTTCAGCCCCTCTGTTTCTCGCCCTCTGTTTCAGTCCCTCTGTTTCAGCCCCTCTGTTTCTCGCCCTCAGTTTCAGCCCCGCTGTTTCTCGCCCTCTGTTTCAGCCCCTCTGTTTCAGCCCTTCTGATTCAGCCCCTCTGTTTCAGCCCCTCTGTTTCAGCCCCTCTGTTTCAGCCCCTCTGTTTCTCGCCCTCTGTTTCAGCCCCTCTGTTTCTCGCCCTCTGTTTCAGCACCTCTGGTTCTCGCCCTGTGTTTCAGCCCCTCTGTTTCAGCCCCTCTGTTTCTCGCCCTCTGTTTCAGCCCCTCTGTTTCTCGCCCTCTGTTTCAGCCCCTCTGTTTCTCGCCCTCTGTTTCAGCCCCTCTGTTTCAGCCCCTCTGTTTCAGCCCCTCTGTGTCAGCCCCTCTGTTTCAGTCCCTCTGTTTCAGCCCCTCTTTTTCAGCCCCTCTGTTTTTCGCCCTCTGTTTCAGCCCCTCTGTTTTTCGCCCTCTGTTGCAGCCCCGCTGATGCAACCCCTCTGTTTCAGCCCCTCTGAATCAGCCCCTCGGATTCAGCCCCTCTGTTTCAGCCCCTCTGTTTCAGCCCCACTGTTTCAGCCCCTCTGTTTCTCGCCCTCTGTTTCAGCCCCTCTGTTTCCCGCCCTCTGTTTCAGCCCCTCTGTTTCTCGCCCTCTGTTTCAGCCTCTCTGATTCAGCCCCTCTGTTTCAGACCCTCTGATTCAGTCCCTCTGATTCAGCCCCTCTGATTCAGCCCCTCTGTTTCTCGCCCTCTGTTTCAGCCCCGGTGTTTCAGCCCCTCTGTTTCAGCCCCTCTGTTTCTCACCCTCTGTTTCAGCCCCTCTGATGCAGCCCCTCTGATTCAGCCCCTCTGATTCAGCCCCTCTGATTCAGCCCCTCTGTTTCCCGCCCCTCTGTTTCCCGCATCTCTGTTTCCCACCCCTCTGTTTCAGCCCCTCTGTTTCTCGCCCTCTGTTTCAGCCCCTCTGTTTCTCGCCGTCTGTTTCAGCCCCTCTGTTTCATCCTCTCTGTTTCTCGCCCTCTGTTTCAGCCCCTCTGTTTCTCGCCCTCTGTTTCAGCCCCTCTGTTTCTCGCCCTCTGTTTCAGCCCTGCTGATTCAGCCCCTCTGTTTCAGCACCTCTGAATCAGCCCCTCTGATTCAGCCTCTCTGTTTCAGCCCCTCTGTTTCAGCCCCTCTGTTTCTCGGCCTTTGTTTCGGCCCCTCTGTTTCTCGCCCTCTGTTTCAGCCCCTCTGTTTCTCGCCCTCTTTTTCAGCCCCTCTGTTTCTCGCCCTCTGTTTCAGCACCTCTGGTTCTCGCACTGTGTTTCAGCCCCTCTGTTTCAGCCCCTCTGTTTCAGTCCCTCTGTTTCAGCCCCTCTGTTTCTCGCCCTCTGTTTCAGCCCCTCTGTTTCTCGCCCTCTGTTTCAGCCCCTCTGTTTCTCGCCCTCTGTTTCAGCCCCTCTGTTTCAGCCCCTCTGTTTCAGCCCCTCTGTGTCAGCCCCTCTGTTTCTCGCCTTATGTTTCAGCCCCTCTTTTTCAGCCCCTCTGTTTCTCGCCCTCTGTTTCAGCCCCTCTGTTTTTCGCCCTCTGTTGCAGCCCCGCTGATGCAACCCCTCTGTTTCAGCCCCTCTGAATCAGCCCCTCTGATTCAGCCCCTCTGTTTCAGCCCCTCTGTTTCAGCCCCACTGTTTCAGCCCCTCTGTTTCTCACCCTCTGTTTCAGCCCCTCTGTTTCCCGCCCTCTGTTTCAGCCCCTCTGTTTCTCGCCCTCTATTTCAGCCCCTCTTTTTCAGCCCCTCTGTTTCAGCCCCTCTGTTTCAGCCCCTCTGTTCCTCGCCGTCTGTTTCAGCCCCTCTGTTTCTCGCCCTCTGTTTCTGCCCCTCTGTTTCAGCCTCTCTGTTTCTCGCCCTCTGTTTCAGCCCCTCTGAATCAGCCCTTCTGATTCAGCCCCTCTGTTTCAGCCCCTCTGTTTCAGCCCCTCTGTTTCAGCCCCTCTGTTTCTCGCCCTCTGTTTCAGCCCCTCTGTTTCTCGCCCTCTGTTTCAGCACCTCTGGTTCTCGCCCTGTGTTTCAGCCCCTCTGTTTCAGCCCCTCTGTTTCAGTCCCTCTGTTTCAGCCCCTCTGTTTCTCGCCCTCTGTTTCAGCCCCTCTGTTTCTCGCCCTCTGTTTCAGCCCCTCTGTTTCTCGCCCTCTGTTTCAGCCCCTGTGTTTCAGCCCCTCTGTTTCAGCCCCTCTGTGTCAGCCCCTCTGTTTCTCGCCCTCTGTTTCAGCCCCTCTTTTTCAGCCCCTCTGTTTCTCGCCCTCTGTTTCAGCCCCTCTGTTTCTCGCCCTCTGTTTCAGCACCTCTGGTTCTCGCCCTGTGTTTCAGCCCCTCTGTTTCAGCCCCTCTGTTTCTCGCCCTCTGTTTCAGCCCCTCTGTTTCTCGCCCTCTGTTTCAGCCCCTCTGTTTCTCGCCCTCTGTTTCAGCCCCTCTGTTTCAGCCCCTCTGTTTCAGCCCCTCTGTGTCAGCCCCTCTGTTTCAGTCCCTCTGTTTCAGCCCCTCTTTTTCAGCCCCTCTGTTTTTCGCCCTCTGTTTCAGCCCCTCTGTTTTTCGCCCTCTGTTGCAGCCCCGCTGATGCAACCCCTCTGTTTCAGCCCCTCTGAATCAGCCCCTCGGATTCAGCCCCTCTGTTTCAGCCCCTCTGTTTCAGCCCCACTGTTTCAGCCCCTCTGTTTCTCGCCCTCTGTTTCAGCCCCTCTGTTTCCCGCCCTCTGTTTCAGCCCCTCTGTTTCTCGCCCTCTGTTTCAGCCTCTCTGATTCAGCCCCTCTGTTTCAGACCCTCTGATTCAGTCCCTCTGATTCAGCCCCTCTGATTCAGCCCCTCTGTTTCTCGCCCTCTGTTTCAGCCCCGGTGTTTCAGCCCCTCTGTTTCAGCCCCTCTGTTTCTCACCCTCTGTTTCAGCCCCTCTGATGCAGCCCCGCTGATTCAGCCCCTCTGATTCAGCCCCTCTGATTCAGCCCCTCTGTTTCCCGCCCCTCTGTTTCCCGCATCTCTGTTTCCCACCCCTCTGTTTCAGCCCCTCTGTTTCTCGCCCTCTGTTTCAGCCCCTCTGTTTCTCGCCGTCTGTTTCAGCCCCTCTGTTTCATCCTCTCTGTTTCTCGCCCTCTGTTTCAGCCCCTCTGTTTCTCGCCCTCTGTTTCAGCCCCTCTGTTTCTCGCCCTCTGTTTCAGCCCTGCTGATTCAGCCCCTCTGTTTCAGCACCTCTGAATCAGCCCCTCTGATTCAGCCTCTCTGTTTCAGCCCCTCTGTTTCAGCCCCTCTGTTTCTCGGCCTTTGTTTCGGCCCCTCTGTTTCTCGCCCTCTGTTTCAGCCCCTCTGTTTCTCGCCCTCTTTTTCAGCCCCTCTGTTTCTCGCCCTCTGTTTCAGCACCTCTGGTTCTCGCACTGTGTTTCAGCCCCTCTGTTTCAGCCCCTCTGTTTCAGTCCCTCTGTTTCAGCCCCTCTGTTTCTCGCCCTCTGTTTCAGCCCCTCTGTTTCTCGCCCTCTGTTTCAGCCCCTCTGTTTCTCGCCCTCTGTTTCAGCCCCTCTGTTTCAGCCCCTCTGTTTCAGCCCCTCTGTGTCAGCCCCTCTGTTTCTCGCCTTATGTTTCAGCCCCTCTTTTTCAGCCCCTCTGTTTCTCGCCCTCTGTTTCAGCCCCTCTGTTTTTCGCCCTCTGTTGCAGCCCCGCTGATGCAACCCCTCTGTTTCAGCCCCTCTGAATCAGCCCCTCTGATTCAGCCCCTCTGTTTCAGCCCCTCTGTTTCAGCCCCACTGTTTCAGCCCCTCTGTTTCTCACCCTCTGTTTCAGCCCCTCTGTTTCCCGCCCTATGTTTCAGCCCCTCTGTTTCTCGCCCTCTATTTCAGCCCCTCTTTTTCAGCCCCTCTGTTTCAGCCCCTCTGTTTCAGCCCCTCTGTTCCTCGCCGTCTGTTTCAGCCCCTCTGTTTCTCGCCCTCTGTTTCTGCCCCTCTGTTTCAGCCTCTCTGTTTCTCGCCCTCTGTTTCAGCCCCTCTGAATCAGCCCTTCTGATTCAGCCCCTCTGTTTCAGCCCCTCTGTTTCAGCCCCTCTGTTTCAGCCCCTCTGTTTCTCGCCCTCTGTTTCAGCCCCTCTGTTTCTCGCCCTCTGTTTCAGCACCTCTGGTTCTCGCCCTGTGTTTCAGCCCCTCTGTTTCAGCCCCTCTGTTTCAGTCCCTCTGTTTCAGCCCCTCTGTTTCTCGCCCTCTGTTTCAGCCCCTCTGTTTCTCGCCCTCTGTTTCAGCCCCTCTGTTTCTCGCCCTCTGTTTCAGCCCCTGTGTTTCAGCCCCTCTGTTTCAGCCCCTCTGTGTCAGCCCCTCTGTTTCTCGCCCTCTGTTTCAGCCCCTCTTTTTCAGCCCCTCTGTTTCTCGCCCTCTGTTTCAGCCCCTCTGTTTTTCGCCCTCTGTTGCAGCCCCGCTGATGCAACCCCTCTGTTTCAGCCCCTCTGAATCAGCCCCTCTGATTCAGCCCCTCTGTTTCAGCCCCTCTGTTTCAGCCCCACTGTTTCAGCCCCTCTGTTTCTCGCCCTCTGTTTCAGCCCCTCTGTTTCCCGCCCTCTGTTTCAGCCCCTCTGTTTCTCGCCCTCTGTTTCAGCCTCTCTGATTCAGCCCCTCTGTTTCAGCCCCTCTGATTCAGTCCCTCTGATTCAGCCCCTCTGATTCAGCCCCTCTGTTTCTCGCCCTCTGTTTCAGCCCCTGTGTTTCAGCCCCTCTGTTTCAGCCCCTCTGTTTCTCACCCTCTGTTTCAGCCCCTCTGATGCAGCCCCTCTGATTCAGCCCCTCTGATTCAGCCCCTCTGATTCAGCCCCTCTGTTTCCCGCCCCTCTGTTTCCCGCATCTCTGTTTCCCACCCCTCTGTTTCAGCCCCTCTGTTTCACGCCCCGTGTTTCAGCCACTCTGTTTCTCGCCCTCTGTTTCAGCCCCTCTGTTTCTCGCCCTCTGTTTCAGCCCCTCTGTTTCAGCCCCTCTGTTTCAGCCCCTCTGTTTCTCGCCCTCTGTTTCAGCCCCTCTGTTTCTCGCCCTCTTTTTCAGCCCGTCTGTTTCAGCCCCTCTGTTTCAGCCCCTCTGTTTCTCGCCCTCTGTTTCAGCCCCTCTTTTTCAGCCCCTCTGTTTCAACCCCTCTGTTTAAGCCCCTCTGTTCCTCGCCCTCTGTTTCAGCCCCTCTGTCTCTCGCCGTCTGTTTCAGCCCCTCTGTTTCAGCCTCTCTGTTTCTCGCCCTCTGTTTCAGCCCCTCTGTTTCTCGCCCTCTGTTTCAGCCCCTCTGTTTCTCGCCCTCTCTTTCAGCCCCGCTGATTCAGCCCCTCTGTTTCAGCACCTCTGAAACAGCCCCTCTGATTCAGCCCCTCTGTTTCAGCCTCTCTGTTTCTGCCCCTCTGTTTCAGCCCCTCTGTTTCTCGCCCTCTGTTTCAGCCCCTCTGTTTCTGCCCCTCTGTTTCAGCCTCTCTGTTTCTCGCCCTCTGTTTCAGCCCCTCTGAATCAGCCCTTCTGATTCAGCCCCTCTGTTTCAGCCCCTCTGTTTCAGCCCCTCTGTTTCAGCCCCTCTGTTTCTCGCCCTCTGTTTCAGCCCCTCTGTTTCTCGCCCTCTGTTTCAGCACCTCTGGTTCTCGCCCTGTGTTTCAGCCCCTCTGTTTCAGCCCCTCTGTTTCAGTCCCTCTGTTTCAGCCCCTCTGTTTCTCGCCCTCTGTTTCAGCCCCTCTGTTTCTCGCCCTCTGTTTCAGCCCCTCTGTTTCTCGCCCTCTGTTTCAGCCCCTCTGTTTCAGCCCCTCTGTTTCAGCCCCTCTGTGTCAGCCCCTCTGTTTCTCGCCCTCTGTTTCAGCCCCTCTTTTTCAGCCCCTCTGTTTCTCGCCCTCTGTTTCAGCCCCTCTGTTTTTCGCCCTCTGTTGCAGCCCCGCTGATGCAACCCCTCTGTTTCAGCCCCTCTGAATCAGCCCCTCTGATTCAGCCCCTCTGTTTCAGCCCCTCTGTTTCAGCCCCACTGTTTCAGCCCCTCTGTTTCTCGCCCTCTGTTTCAGCCCCTCTGTTTCCCGCCCTCTGTTTCAGCCCCTCTGTTTCTCGCCCTCTGTTTCAGCCTCTCTGATTCAGCCCCTCTGTTTCAGCCCCTCTGATTCAGTCCCTCTGATTCAGCCCCTCTGATTCAGCCCCTCTGTTTCTCGCCCTCTGTTTCAGCCCCTGTGTTTCAGCCCCTCTGTTTCAGCCCCTCTGTTTCTCACCCTCTGTTTCAGCCCCTCTGATGCAGCCCCTCTGATTCAGCCCCTCTGATTCAGCCCCTCTGATTCAGCCCCTCTGTTTCCCGCCCCTCTGTTTCCCGCATCTCTGTTTCCCACCCCTCTGTTTCAGCCCCTCTGTTTCACGCCCCGTGTTTCAGCCACTCTGTTTCTCGCCCTCTGTTTCAGCCCCTCTGTTTCTCGCCCTCTGTTTCAGCCCCTCTGTTTCAGCCCCTCTGTTTCAGCCCCTCTGTTTCTCGCCCTCTGTTTCAGCCCCTCTGTTTCTCGCCCTCTTTTTCAGCCCCTCTGTTTCAGCCCCTCTGTTTCAGCCCCTCTGTTTCTCGCCCTCTGTTTCAGCCCCTCTTTTTCAGCCCCTCTGTTTCAACCCCTCTGTTTAAGCCCCTCTGTTCCTCGCCCTCTGTTTCAGCCCCTCTGTTTCTCGCCGTCTGTTTCAGCCCCTCTGTTTCAGCCTCTCTGTTTCTCGCCCTCTGTTTCAGCCCCTCTGTTTCTCGCCATCTGTTTCAGCCCCTCTGTTTCTCGCCCTCTGTTTCAGCCCCGCTGATTCAGCCCCTCTGTTTCAGCACCTCTGAAACAGCCCCTCTGATTCAGCCCCTCTGTTTCAGCCTCTCTGTTTCAGCCCCTCTGTTTCAGCCCCTCTGTTTCTTGCCCTCTGTTTCAGCCCCTCTGTTTCTCGCCCTCTGTTTCAGCCCCTCTGTTTCTCGCCCTCTTTTTCAGCCCCTCTGTTTCTCGCCCTCTGTTTCAGCACCTCTGGTTCTCGCCCTGTGTTTCAGCCCCTCTGTTTCAGCCCCTCTGTTACAGCCCCTCTGTTTCTCGCCCTCTGTTTCAGCCCCTCTGTTTCTCGCCCTCTGTTTCAGCCCCTCTGTTTCAGCCCCTCTGTTTCGCGCCCTCTGTTTCAGCCCCTCTTTTTCAGCCCCTCTGTTTCAGCCCCTCTGTTTCAGCTCCTCTGTTCCTCGCCCTCTGTTTCAGCCCCTCTGATTCTCGCTCTCTGTTTCTCGCCCTCTGTTTCAGCCCCTCTGTTTCTCGCCCACTGTTTCTGCCCCTCTGTTTCTCGCCCTCTGTATCAGCCCCTCTGATTCAGCCCCTCTGTTTCAGCCCCTCTGTTTCAGCCCCTCTGTTTCAGCCCCTCTGTTACAACCCCTCTGTTTCTCGCTCTCTGTTTCAGCCCCTCTGTTTCTCGCCCTCTGTTTCAGCCCCTCTGTTTCAGCCCCTCTGTTTCTCGCCCTCTGTTTCAGCGCCTCTGTTTCAGCCCCTCTGTTTCAGCCCTTCTGTTTCGCGCCCTCTGTTTCAGCCCCTCTTTTTCAGCCCCTCTGTTTCAGCCCCTCTGTTTCAGCTCCTCTGTTCCTCGCCCTCTGTTTCGGCCCCTCTGTTTCTCGCCCTCTTTTTCAGCCCCTCTGTTTCAGCCCCTCTGTTTCAGCCCCTCTGTTTCTCGCCCTCTGTTTTTTACCCTCTTTTTCAGCCCCTCTGTTTCAGCCCCTCTATTTCAGCCCCTCTGTTCCTCGCCCTCTGTTTCAGCCCCTCTGTTTCTCGCCCGCTGTTTCAGCCCCTCTGTTTCAGCCTCTCTGTTTCTCGCCCTCTGGTTCAGCCCCGCTGATTCAGCCCCTCTGTTTCAGCACCTCTGAATCAGCCCCTCTGATTCAGCCCCTCCTTTTCAGCCCCTCTGTTTCAGCCCCTCTGTTTCAGTCCCTCTGTTTCAGCCCCTCTGTTTCAGTCCCTCTGTTTCAGCCCGTCTGTTTCTCGCCCTCTGTTTCAGCCCCACTGTTTCTCCCCCTCTGTTTCAGCCCCTCTGTTTCAGTCCCTCTGTTTCAGCCCCTCTGTATCTCGCCCTCTGTTTCAGCCCCTCTGATTCAGCCCCTCTGTTTCAGCCCCACTGATTCAGCCCCTCTGTTTCAGCCCCTCTGTTTCTCGCCCTCTGTTTTTTACCCTCTTTTTCAGCACCTCTGTTTCAGCCCCTCTATTTCAGCCCCTCTGTTCCTCGCCCTCTGTTTCAGCCCCTCTGTTTCTCGCCCGCTGTTTCAGCCCCTCTGTTTCAGCCTCTCTGTTTCTCGCCCTCTGTTTCAGCCCCTCTGTTTCTCGCCCTCTGTTTCAGCCCCTCTGTTTCTCGCCCTCTGGTTCAGCCCCGCTGATTCAGCCCCTCTGTTTCAGCACCTCTGAATCAGCCCCTCTGATTCAGCCCCTCTGTTTCAGCCCCTCTGTTTCAGCCCCTCTGTTTCAGTCCCTCTGTTTCAGCCCCTCTGTTTCAGTCCCTCTGTTTCAGCCCGTCTGTTTCTCGCCCTCTGTTTCAGCCCCTCTGTTTCTCCCCCTCTGTTTCAGCCCCTCTGTTTCAGTCCCTCTGTTTCAGCCCCTCTGATTCAGCCCCTCTGTTTCAGCCCCACTGATTCAGCCCCTCTGTTTCAGCCCCTCTGTTTTAGCCCCTCTGTTTCTCGCCCTCTGTTTCTCACCCTCTGTTTCTCGCCCTCTGTTTCAGCCCCTCTGTTTTTCGCCATCTGTTTCAGCCCCTCTGTTTCTCGCCCTCTGTTTCAGGCTCTCTGTTTCAGCCGGCCTGTTTCAGCCCCTCTGTTTCAGGCCCTCTGTTTCACGCCCTCTGTTTCAGCCCCTCTGTTTTTCGCCATTTGTTTCAGCCCCTCTGTTTCCCGCCCCTCTGTTTCAGCCCCTCTGTTTCACGCCCAGTGTTTCAGCCCCTCTGTTTCTCGCCCTCTGTTTCAGCCCCTCTGTTTCTCGCCCTCTGTTTCAGCCCCTCTGTTTCTCGCCCTCTGTTTCAGTCCCTCTGTTTCAGCCCCTCTGTTTCTCGCCCTCAGTTTCAGCCCCGCTGTTTCTCGCCCTCTGTTTCAGCCCCTCTGTTTCAGCCCTTCTGATTCAGCCCCTCTGTTTCAGCCCCTCTGTTTCAGCCCCTCTGTTTCAGCCCCTCTGTTTCTCGCCCTCTGTTTCAGCCCCTCTGTTTCTCGCCCTCTGTTTCAGCACCTCTGGTTCTCGCCCTGTGTTTCAGCCCCTCTGTTTCAGCCCCTCTGTTTCTCGCCCTCTGTTTCAGCCCCTCTGTTTCTCGCCCTCTGTTTCAGCCCCTCTGTTTCCCGCCCTCTGTTTCAGCCCCTCTGTTTCAGCCTCTCTGTTTCAGCCCCTCTGTGTCAGCCCCTCTGTTTCAGTCCCTCTGTTTCAGCCCCTCTTTTTCAGCCCCTCTGTTTTTCGCCCTCTGTTTCAGCCCCTCTGTTTTTCGCCCTCTGTTGCAGCCCCGCTGATGCAACCCCTCTGTTTCAGCCCCTCTGTTTCAGCCCCACTGTTTCAGCCCCTCTGTTTCTCGCCCTCTGTTTCAGCCCCTCTGTTTCCCGCCCTCTGTTTCAGCCCCTCTGTTTCTCGCCCTCTGTTTCAGCCTCTCTGATTCAGCCCCTCTGTTTCAGCCCCTCTGATTCAGTCCCTCTGATTCAGCCCCTCTGATTCAGCCCCTCTGTTTCTCGCCCTCTGTTTCAGCCCCTGTGTTTCAGCCCCTCTGTTTCAGCCCCTCTGTTTCTCACCCTCTGTTTCAGCCCCTCTGATGCAGCCCCTCTGATTCAGCCCCTCTGATTCAGCCCCTCTGATTCAGCCCCTCTGTTTCCCGCCCCTCTGTTTCCCGCATCTCTGTTTCCCACCCCTCTGTTTCAGCCCCTCTGTTTCACGCCCCGTGTTTCAGCCACTCTGTTTCTCGCCCTCTGTTTCAGCCCCTCTGTTTCTCGCCCTCTGTTTCAGCCCCTCTGTTTCAGCCCCTCTGTTTCAGCCCCTCTGTTTCTCGCCCTCTGTTTCAGCCCCTCTGTTTCTCGCCCTCTTTTTCAGCCCCTCTGTTTCAGCCCCTCTGTTTCAGCCCCTCTGTTTCTCGCCCTCTGTTTCAGCCCCTCTTTTTCAGCCCCTCTGTTTCAACCCCTCTGTTTAAGCCCCTCTGTTCCTCGCCCTCTGTTTCAGCCCCTCTGTTTCTCGCCGTCTGTTTCAGCCCCTCTGTTTCAGCCTCTCTGTTTCTCGCCCTCTGTTTCAGCCCCTCTGTTTCTCGCCATCTGTTTCAGCCCCTCTGTTTCTCGCCCTCTGTTTCAGCCCCGCTGATTCAGCCCCTCTGTTTCAGCACCTCTGAAACAGCCCCTCTGATTCAGCCCCTCTGTTTCAGCCTCTCTGTTTCAGCCCCTCTGTTTCAGCCCCTCTGTTTCTTGCCCTCTGTTTCAGCCCCTCTGTTTCTCGCCCTCTGTTTCAGCCCCTCTGTTTCTCGCCCTCTTTTTCAGCCCCTCTGTTTCTCGCCCTCTGTTTCAGCACCTCTGGTTCTCGCCCTGTGTTTCAGCCCCTCTGTTTCAGCCCCTCTGTTACAGCCCCTCTGTTTCTCGCCCTCTGTTTCAGCCCCTCTGTTTCTCGCCCTCTGTTTCAGCCCCTCTGTTTCAGCCCCTCTGTTTCGCGCCCTCTGTTTCAGCCCCTCTTTTTCAGCCCCTCTGTTTCAGCCCCTCTGTTTCAGCTCCTCTGTTCCTCGCCCTCTGTTTCAGCCCCTCTGATTCTCGCTCTCTGTTTCTCGCCCTCTGTTTCAGCCCCTCTGTTTCTCGCCCACTGTTTCTGCCCCTCTGTTTCTCGCCCTCTGTATCAGCCCCTCTGATTCAGCCCCTCTGTTTCAGCCCCTCTGTTTCAGCCCCTCTGTTTCAGCCCCTCTGTTACAACCCCTCTGTTTCTCGCTCTCTGTTTCAGCCCCTCTGTTTCTCGCCCTCTGTTTCAGCCCCTCTGTTTCAGCCCCTCTGTTTCTCGCCCTCTGTTTCAGCGCCTCTGTTTCAGCCCCTCTGTTTCAGCCCTTCTGTTTCGCGCCCTCTGTTTCAGCCCCTCTTTTTCAGCCCCTCTGTTTCAGCCCCTCTGTTTCAGCTCCTCTGTTCCTCGCCCTCTGTTTCGGCCCCTCTGTTTCTCGCCCTCTTTTTCAGCCCCTCTGTTTCAGCCCCTCTGTTTCAGCCCCTCTGTTTCTCGCCCTCTGTTTTTTACCCTCTTTTTCAGCCCCTCTGTTTCAGCCCCTCTATTTCAGCCCCTCTGTTCCTCGCCCTCTGTTTCAGCCCCTCTGTTTCTCGCCCGCTGTTTCAGCCCCTCTGTTTCAGCCTCTCTGTTTCTCGCCCTCTGGTTCAGCCCCGCTGATTCAGCCCCTCTGTTTCAGCACCTCTGAATCAGCCCCTCTGATTCAGCCCCTCCTTTTCAGCCCCTCTGTTTCAGCCCCTCTGTTTCAGTCCCTCTGTTTCAGCCCCTCTGTTTCAGTCCCTCTGTTTCAGCCCGTCTGTTTCTCGCCCTCTGTTTCAGCCCCACTGTTTCTCCCCCTCTGTTTCAGCCCCTCTGTTTCAGTCCCTCTGTTTCAGCCCCTCTGTATCTCGCCCTCTGTTTCAGCCCCTCTGATTCAGCCCCTCTGTTTCAGCCCCACTGATTCAGCCCCTCTGTTTCAGCCCCTCTGTTTCTCGCCCTCTGTTTTTTACCCTCTTTTTCAGCACCTCTGTTTCAGCCCCTCTATTTCAGCCCCTCTGTTCCTCGCCCTCTGTTTCAGCCCCTCTGTTTCTCGCCCGCTGTTTCAGCCCCTCTGTTTCAGCCTCTCTGTTTCTCGCCCTCTGTTTCAGCCCCTCTGTTTCTCGCCCTCTGTTTCAGCCCCTCTGTTTCTCGCCCTCTGGTTCAGCCCCGCTGATTCAGCCCCTCTGTTTCAGCACCTCTGAATCAGCCCCTCTGATTCAGCCCCTCTGTTTCAGCCCCTCTGTTTCAGCCCCTCTGTTTCAGTCCCTCTGTTTCAGCCCCTCTGTTTCAGTCCCTCTGTTTCAGCCCGTCTGTTTCTCGCCCTCTGTTTCAGCCCCTCTGTTTCTCCCCCTCTGTTTCAGCCCCTCTGTTTCAGTCCCTCTGTTTCAGCCCCTCTGATTCAGCCCCTCTGTTTCAGCCCCACTGATTCAGCCCCTCTGTTTCAGCCCCTCTGTTTTAGCCCCTCTGTTTCTCGCCCTCTGTTTCTCACCCTCTGTTTCTCGCCCTCTGTTTCAGCCCCTCTGTTTTTCGCCATCTGTTTCAGCCCCTCTGTTTCTCGCCCTCTGTTTCAGGCTCTCTGTTTCAGCCGGCCTGTTTCAGCCCCTCTGTTTCAGGCCCTCTGTTTCACGCCCTCTGTTTCAGCCCCTCTGTTTTTCGCCATCTGTTTCAGCCCCTCTGTTTCCCGCCCCTCTGTTTCAGCCCCTCTGTTTCACGCCCAGTGTTTCAGCCCCTCTGTTTCTCGCCCTCTGTTTCAGCCCCTCTGTTTCTCGCCCTCTGTTTCAGCCCCTCTGTTTCTCGCCCTCTGTTTCAGTCCCTCTGTTTCAGCCCCTCTGTTTCTCGCCCTCAGTTTCAGCCCCGCTGTTTCTCGCCCTCTGTTTCAGCCCCTCTGTTTCAGCCCTTCTGATTCAGCCCCTCTGTTTCAGCCCCTCTGTTTCAGCCCCTCTGTTTCAGCCCCTCTGTTTCTCGCCCTCTGTTTCAGCCCCTCTGTTTCTCGCCCTCTGTTTCAGCACCTCTGGTTCTCGCCCTGTGTTTCAGCCCCTCTGTTTCAGCCCCTCTGTTTCTCGCCCTCTGTTTCAGCCCCTCTGTTTCTCGCCCTCTGTTTCAGCCCCTCTGTTTCTCGCCCTCTGTTTCAGCCCCTCTGTTTCAGCCCCTCTGTTTCAGCCCCTCTGTGTCAGCCCCTCTGTTTCAGTCCCTCTGTTTCAGCCCCTCTTTTTCAGCCCCTCTGTTTTTCGCCCTCTGTTTCAGCCCCTCTGTTTTTCGCCCTCTGTTGCAGCCCCGCTGATGCAACCCCTCTGTTTCAGCCCCTCTGAATCAGCCCCTCGGATTCAGCCCCTCTGTTTCAGCCCCTCTGTTTCAGCCCCACTGTTTCAGCCCCTCTGTTTCTCGCCCTCTGTTTCAGCCCCTCTGTTTCTCGCCCTCTGTTTCAGCCTCTCTGATTCAGCCCCTCTGTTTCAGACCCTCTGATTCAGTCCCTCTGATTCAGCCCCTCTGATTCAGCCCCTCTGTTTCTCGCCCTCTGTTTCAGCCCCGGTGTTTCAGCCCCTCTGTTTCAGCCCCTCTGTTTCTCACCCTCTGTTTCAGCCCCTCTGATGCAGCCCCTCTGATTCAGCCCCTCTGATTCAGCCCCTCTGATTCAGCCCCTCTGTTTCCCGCCCCTCTGTTTCCCGCATCTCTGTTTCCCACCCCTCTGTTTCAGCCCCTCTGTTTCTCGCCCTCTGTTTCAGCCCCTCTGTTTCTCGCCGTCTGTTTCAGCCCCTCTGTTTCAGCCTCTCTGTTTCTCGCCCTCTGTTTCAGCCCCTCTGTTTCTCGCCCTCTGTTTCAGCCCCTCTGTTTCTCGCCCTCTGTTTCAGCCCTGCTGATTCAGCCCCTCTGTTTCAGCACCTCTGAATCAGCCCCTCTGATTCAGCCTCTCTGTTTCAGCCCCTCTGTTTCAGCCCCTCTGTTTCTCGGCCTTTGTTTCGGCCCCTCTGTTTCTCGCCCTCTGTTTCAGCCCCTCTGTTTCTCGCCCTCTTTTTCAGCCCCTCTGTTTCTCGCCCTCTGTTTCAGCACCTCTGGTTCTCGCACTGTGTTTCAGCCCCTCTGTTTCAGCCCCTCTGTTTCAGTCCCTCTGTTTCAGCCCCTCTGTTTCTCGCCCTCTGTTTCAGCCCCTCTGTTTCTCGCCCTCTGTTTCAGCCCCTCTGTTTCTCGCCCTCTGTTTCAGCCCCTCTGTTTCAGCCCCTCTGTTTCAGCCCCTCTGTGTCAGCCCCTCTGTTTCTCGCCTTATGTTTCAGCCCCTCTTTTTCAGCCCCTCTGTTTCTCGCCCTCTGTTTCAGCCCCTCTGTTTTTCGCCCTCTGTTGCAGCCCCGCTGATGCAACCCCTCTGTTTCAGCCCCTCTGAATCAGCCCCTCTGATTCAGCCCCTCTGTTTCAGCCCCTCTGTTTCAGCCCCACTGTTTCAGCCCCTCTGTTTCTCACCCTCTGTTTCAGCCCCTCTGTTTCCCGCCCTCTGTTTCAGCCCCTCTGTTTCTCGCCCTCTATTTCAGCCCCTCTTTTTCAGCCCCTCTGTTTCAGCCCCTCTGTTTCAGCCCCTCTGTTCCTCGCCGTCTGTTTCAGCCCCTCTGTTTCTCGCCCTCTGTTTCTGCCCCTCTGTTTCAGCCTCTCTGTTTCTCGCCCTCTGTTTCAGCCCCTCTGAATCAGCCCTTCTGATTCAGCCCCTCTGTTTCAGCCCCTCTGTTTCAGCCCCTCTGTTTCAGCCCCTCTGTTTCTCGCCCTCTGTTTCAGCCCCTCTGTTTCTCGCCCTCTGTTTCAGCACCTCTGGTTCTCGCCCTGTGTTTCAGCCCCTCTGTTTCAGCCCCTCTGTTTCAGTCCCTCTGTTTCAGCCCCTCTGTTTCTCGCCCTCTGTTTCAGCCCCTCTGTTTCTCGCCCTCTGTTTCAGCCCCTCTGTTTCTCGCCCTCTGTTTCAGCCCCTGTGTTTCAGCCCCTCTGTTTCAGCCCCTCTGTGTCAGCCCCTCTGTTTCTCGCCCTCTGTTTCAGCCCCTCTTTTTCAGCCCCTCTGTTTCTCGCCCTCTGTTTCAGCCCCTCTGTTTTTCGCCCTCTGTTGCAGCCCCGCTGATGCAACCCCTCTGTTTCAGCCCCTCTGAATCAGCCCCTCTGATTCAGCCCCTCTGTTTCAGCCCCTCTGTTTCAGCCCCACTGTTTCAGCCCCTCTGTTTCTCGCCCTCTGTTTCAGCCCCTCTGTTTCCCGCCCTCTGTTTCAGCCCCTCTGTTTCTCGCCCTCTGTTTCAGCCTCTCTGATTCAGCCCCTCTGTTTCAGCCCCTCTGATTCAGTCCCTCTGATTCAGCCCCTCTGATTCAGCCCCTCTGTTTCTCGCCCTCTGTTTCAGCCCCTGTGTTTCAGCCCCTCTGTTTCAGCCCCTCTGTTTCTCACCCTCTGTTTCAGCCCCTCTGATGCAGCCCCTCTGATTCAGCCCCTCTGATTCAGCCCCTCTGATTCAGCCCCTCTGTTTCCCGCCCCTCTGTTTCCCGCATCTCTGTTTCCCACCCCTCTGTTTCAGCCCCTCTGTTTCACGCCCCGTGTTTCAGCCACTCTGTTTCTCGCCCTCTGTTTCAGCCCCTCTGTTTCTCGCCCTCTGTTTCAGCCCCTCTGTTTCAGCCCCTCTGTTTCAGCCCCTCTGTTTCTCGCCCTCTGTTTCAGCCCCTCTGTTTCTCGCCCTCTTTTTCAGCCCGTCTGTTTCAGCCCCTCTGTTTCAGCCCCTCTGTTTCTCGCCCTCTGTTTCAGCCCCTCTTTTTCAGCCCCTCTGTTTCAACCCCTCTGTTTAAGCCCCTCTGTTCCTCGCCCTCTGTTTCAGCCCCTCTGTTTCTCGCCGTCTGTTTCAGCCCCTCTGTTTCAGCCTCTCTGTTTCTCGCCCTCTGTTTCAGCCCCTCTGTTTCTCGCCCTCTGTTTCAGCCCCTCTGTTTCTCGCCCTCTCTTTCAGCCCCGCTGATTCAGCCCCTCTGTTTCAGCACCTCTGAAACAGCCCCTCTGATTCAGCCCCTCTGTTTCAGCCTCTCTGTTTCTGCCCCTCTGTTTCAGCCCCTCTGTTTCTCGCCCTCTGTTTCAGCCCCTCTGTTTCTGCCCCTCTGTTTCAGCCTCTCTGTTTCTCGCCCTCTGTTTCAGCCCCTCTGAATCAGCCCTTCTGATTCAGCCCCTCTGTTTCAGCCCCTCTGTTTCAGCCCCTCTGTTTCAGCCCCTCTGTTTCTCGCCCTCTGTTTCAGCCCCTCTGTTTCTCGCCCTCTGTTTCAGCACCTCTGGTTCTCGCCCTGTGTTTCAGCCCCTCTGTTTCAGCCCCTCTGTTTCAGTCCCTCTGTTTCAGCCCCTCTGTTTCTCGCCCTCTGTTTCAGCCCCTCTGTTTCTCGCCCTCTGTTTCAGCCCCTCTGTTTCTCGCCCTCTGTTTCAGCCCCTCTGTTTCAGCCCCTCTGTTTCTCGCCCTCTGTTTCAGCCCCTCTTTTTCAGCCCCTCTGTTTCTCGCCCTCTGTTTCAGCCCCTCTGTTTTTCGCCCTCTGTTGCAGCCCCGCTGATGCAACCCCTCTGTTTCAGCCCCTCTGAATCAGCCCCTCTGATTCAGCCCCTCTGTTTCAGCCCCTCTGTTTCAGCCCCACTGTTTCAGCCCCTCTGTTTCTCGCCCTCTGTTTCAGCCCCTCTGTTTCCCGCCCTCTGTTTCAGCCCCTCTGTTTCTCGCCCTCTGTTTCAGCCTCTCTGATTCAGCCCCTCTGTTTCAGCCCCTCTGATTCAGTCCCTCTGATTCAGCCCCTCTGATTCAGCCCCTCTGTTTCTCGCCCTCTGTTTCAGCCCCTGTGTTTCAGCCCCTCTGTTTCAGCCCCTCTGTTTCTCACCCTCTGTTTCAGCCCCTCTGATGCAGCCCCTCTGATTCAGCCCCTCTGATTCAGCCCCTCTGATTCAGCCCCTCTGTTTCCCGCCCCTCTGTTTCCCGCATCTCTGTTTCCCACCCCTCTGTTTCAGCCCCTCTGTTTCACGCCCCGTGTTTCAGCCACTCTGTTTCTCGCCCTCTGTTTCAGCCCCTCTGTTTCTCGCCCTCTGTTTCAGCCCCTCTGTTTCAGCCCCTCTGTTTCAGCCCCTCTGTTTCTCGCCCTCTGTTTCAGCCCCTCTGTTTCTCGCCCTCTTTTTCAGCCCCTCTGTTTCAGCCCCTCTGTTTCAGCCCCTCTGTTTCTCGCCCTCTGTTTCAGCCCCTCTTTTTCAGCCCCTCTGTTTCAACCCCTCTGTTTAAGCCCCTCTGTTCCTCGCCCTCTGTTTCAGACCCTCTGTTTCTCGCCGTCTGTTTCAGCCCCTCTGTTTCAGCCTCTCTGTTTCTCGCCCTCTGTTTCAGCCCCTCTGTTTCTCGCCCTCTGTTTCAGCCCCTCTGTTTCTCGCCCTCTGTTTCAGCCCCGCTGATTCAGCCCCTCTGTTTCAGCACCTCTGAAACAGCCCCTCTGATTCAGCCCCTCTGTTTCAGCCTCTCTGTTTCAGCCCCTCTGTTTCAGCCCCTCTGTTTCTTGCCCTCTGTTTCAGCCCCTCTGTTTCTCGCCCTCTGTTTCAGCCCCTCTGTTTCTCGCCCTCTTTTTCAGCCCCTCTGTTTCTCGCCCTCTGTTTCAGCACCTCTGGTTCTCGCCCTGTGTTTCAGCCCCTCTGTTTCAGCCCCTCTGTTTCAGTCCCTCTGTTTCAGCCCCTCTGTTTCTCGCCCTCTGTTTCAGCCCCTCTGTTTCTCGCCCTCTGTTTCAGCCCCTCTGTTTCTCGCCCTCTGTTTCAGCCCCTCTGTTTCAGCCCCTCTGTTTCAGCCCCTCTGTGTCAGCCCCTCTGTTTCTCGCCCTCTGTTTCAGCCCCTCTTTTTCAGCCCCTCTGTTTCTCGCCCTCTGTTTCAGCCCCTCTGTTTTTCGCCCTCTGTTGCAGCCCCGCTGATGCAACCCCTCTGTTTCAGCCCCTCTGAATCAGCCCCTCTGATTCAGCCCCTCTGTTTCAGCCCCTCTGTTTCAGCCCCACTGTTTCAGCCCCTCTGTTTCTCGCCCTCTGTTTCAGCCCCTCTGTTTCCCGCCCTCTGTTTCAGCCCCTCTGTTTCTCGCCCTCTGTTTCAGCCCCTCTTTTTCAGCCCCTCTGTTTCAGCCCCTCTGTTTCAGCCCCTCTGTTCCTCGCCGTCTGTTTCAGCCCCTCTGTTTCTCGCCCTCTGTTTCTGCCCCTCTGTTTCAGCCTCTCTGTTTCTCGCCCTCTGTTTCAGCCCCTCTGTTTCTCGCCCTCTGTTTCAGCACCGCTGATTCAGCCCCTCTGTTTCAGCACCTCTGAATCTGCCCCTCATTCAGCCCCTCTGTTTCAGCCCCTCTATTTCTCGCCCTCTGTTTCAGCCCCTCTTTTTCAGCCCCTCTGTTTCAACCCCTCTGTTTCAGCCCCTCTGTTCCTCGCCCTCTGTTTCAGCCCCTCTGTTTCTCGCCGTCTGTTTCGGCCCCTTTGTTTCTCGCCCTCTGTTTCAGCCCCTCTGTTTCACGCCCTCTGTTTCAGCCCCTCTGTTTCAGCCCCTCTGTTTCTCGCCCTCTGTTTCAGCCCCTCTGTTTCTCACCCTCTGTTTCAGCCCCTCTGTTTTTCGCCCTCTGTTGCAGCCCCGCTGATGCAACTCCTCTGAATCAGCCCTTCTGATTCAGCCCCTCTGTTTCAGCCCCTCTGTTTCAGCCCCTCTGTTTCAGCCCCTCTGTTTCTCGCCCCTCTGTTTCCCGCATCTCTGTTTCCCACCCCTCTGTTTCAGCCCCTCTGTTTCTCGCCCTCTGTTTCAGCCCCTCTGTTTTTCGCCCTCTGTTGCAGCCCCGCAGATGCAACCCCTCTGTTTCAGCCCCTCTGAATCAGCCCCTCTGATTCAGCCCCTCTGTTTCAGCCCCTCTGTTTGTCACCCTCTGTTTCAGCCCCTCTGTTTCCCACCCTCTGTTTCAGCCCCTCTGTTTCTCGCCCTCTGTTTCAGCCTCTCTGATTCAGCCCCTCTGTTTCAGCCCCTCTGATTCAGTCCCTCTGATTCAGCCCCTCTGATTCAGCCCCTCTGTTTCTCGCCCTCTGTTTCAGCCCCTGTGTTTCAGCCCCTCTTTTTCAGCCCCTCTGTTTCTCACCCTCTGTTTCAGCCCCTCTGATGCAGCCCCTCTGATTCAGCCCCTCTGATTCAGCCCCTCTGATTCAGCCCCTCTGTTTCCCGCCCCTCTGTTTCCCGCATCTCTGTTTCCCACCCCTCTGTTTCAGCCCCTCTGTTTCACGCCCCGTGTTTCAGCCACTCTGTTTCTCGCCCTCTGTTTCAGCCCCTCTGTTTCTCGCCCTCTGTTTCAGCCCCTCTGTTTCAGCCCCTCTGTTTCAGCCCCTCTGTTTCTCGCCCTCTGTCTCAGCCCCTCTGTTTCTCGCCCTCTTTTTCAGCCCCTCTGTTTCAGCCCCTCTGTTTCAGCCCCTCTGTTTCTCGCCCTCTGTTTCAGCCCCTCTTTTTCAGCCCCTCTGTTTCAACCCCTCTGTTTCAGCCCCTCTGTTCCTCGCCCTCTGTTTCAGCCCCTCTGTTTCTGGCCCTCTGTTTCAGCCTCTCTGTTTCTCGCCCTCTGTTTCAGCCCCTCTGTTTCTCGCCCTCTGTTTCAGCCCCTCTGTTTCTCGCCCTCTGTTTCAGCCCCGCTGATTCAGCCCCTCTGTTTCAGCACCTCTGAATCAGCCCCTCTGATTCAGCCCCTCTGTTTCAGCCTCTCTGTTTCAGCCCCTCTGTTTCAGCCCCTCTGTTTCTCGCCCTCTGTTTCAGCCCCTCTGTTTCTCGCCCTCTGTTTCAGCCCCTCTGTTTCTCGCCCTCTTTTTCAGCCCCTCTGTTTCAGGCCCTCTGTTTCAGCCCCTCTGTTTCTCGCCCTCTATTTCAGCCCCTCTTTTTCAGCCCCTCTGTTTCAGCCGCTCTGTTTAAGCCCCTCTGATCCTCGCCCTCTGTTTCAGCCCCTCTGTTTCTCGCCGTCTGTTTCAGCCCCTCTGCTTCAGCCTCTCTGTTTCTCGCCCTCTGTTTCAGCCCCTCTGTTTCTCGCCCTCTGTTTCAGCCCCGCTGAATCAGCCCCTCTGTTTCAGCACCTCTGAATCAGCGCCTCTGATTCAGCCCCTCTGTTTCAGCCCCTCTGTTTCAGCCCCTCTGTTTCTCGCCCTAAGTTTCACCCCCTCTCTTTCTCGCCCTCTGTTTCAGCCCCTCTGTTTCAGTCCCTCTGTTTCAGGCCCTCTGTATCTCGCCCACTGTTTCAGCCCCTCTGTTTAAGCCCCTCTGTTTCTCGCCCTCTGATTCAGCCCCTCTGCGTCAGATCCTCTGAATCAGCCCATCTGATTCAGCCCCTCTGTTTCAGCCCCTCTGTTTCAGCCCCTCTTTTTCAGCCCCTCTGTTTCAGCGCCTCTGTTTCAGCCCCTCTGTTCCTCGCCCTCTGTTTCAGCCCCTCTGTTTCTCGCCCTCTGTTTCAGCCCCTCTGTTTCAGCCTCTCTGTTTCTCGCCCTCTGTTTCAGCCCCTCTGTTTCTCGCCCTCTGTTTCAGCCCCTCTGTTTCTCGGCCTCTGTTTCAGCCCCGCTGATTCAGCCCCTCTGTTTCAGCACCTCTGAATCAGCCCCTCTGATTCAGCCCCTCTGTTTCAGCCCCTCTGTTTCAGCCCCTCTGTTTCAGCCCCTCTGTTTCTCGCCCTCTGTTTCAGCCCCTCTGTTTCTCGCCCTCTGTTTCAGCCCCTCTGTTTCTCGCCCTCTTTTTCAGCCCCTCTGTTTCAGCCCCTCTGTTTCAGCCCCTCTGTTTCCCGCCCTCTGTTTCAGCCCCTCTTTTTCAGCCCCTCTGTTTCAGCCCCTCTATTTCAGCCCCTCTGTTCCTCGCCCTCTGTTTCAGCCCCTCTGTTTCTCGCCCTCTGTTTCAGCCCCTCTGTTTCAGCCTCTCTGTTTCTCGCCCTCTGTTTCAGCCCCTCTGTTTCTCGCCCTCTGTTTCAACCCCTCTGTTTCTCGCCCTCTGGTTCAGCCCCGCTGATTCAGCCCCTCTGTTTCAGAACCTCTGAATCAGCCCCTCTGATTCAGCCCCTCTGTTTCAGCCCCTCTGTTTCAGCCCCTCTGTTTCAGCCCCTCTGTTTCTCGCCCTCTGTTTCAGCCCCTTTGTTTCTCGCCCTCTTTTTGAGCCCCTCTGTTTCAGCCCCTCTGTTTCAGCCCCTCTGTTTCTCGCCCTCTGTTTCAGCCCCTCTTTTTCAGCCCATCTGTTTCAGCCCCTCTATTTCAGCCCCTCTGTTCCTCGCCCTCTGTTTCAGCCCCTCTGTTTCTCGCCCTCTGTTTCAGCCCCTCTGTTTCAGCCTCTCTGTTTCTCGCCCTCTGTTTCAGCCCCTCTGTTTCTCGCCCTCTGTTTCAGCCCCTCTGTTTCTCACCCTCTGGTTCAGCCCTGCTGATTCAGCCCCTCTGTTTCAGCACCTCTGAATCAGCCCCTCTGATTCAGCCCCTCTGTTTCAGCCCCTCTGTTTCAGCCCCTCTGTTTCAGCCCCTCTGTTTCTCGCCCTCTGTTTCAGCCCCTCTGTTTCTCGCCCTCTGTTTCAGCCCCTCTGTTTCAGTCCCTCTGTTTCAGCCCCTCTGTATCTCGCCCTCTGTTTCAGCCCCTCTGATTCAGCCGCTCTGTTTAAGCTCCTCTGATTCAGCCCCTCTGTTTCAGCCCCTCTGTTTTAGCCTCTCTGTTTCTTGCCCTCTGTTTCTCACCCTCTGTTTCTCGCCCTCTGTTTCAGCCCCTCTGTTTTTCGCAATCGGTTTCAGCCCCTCTGTTTCTCGCCCTCTGTTTCAGGCTCTCTGTTTCAGCCGGCCTGTTTCAGCCCCTCTGTTTCAGGCCCTCTGTTTCTCGCCCTCTGTTTCAGCCCCTGTGTTTCAGCCCCTCTGTTTCTCGCCCTCTTTTTCAGCCCCTCTGTTTCTCGCCCTGTGTTTCAGCCCCTCTGATTCAGCCCCTCTGTTTCAGCCCCTCTGATTCAGCCCCTCCGATTCAGCCCCTATAATTCAGCCCCTCTGTTTCTCACCCTCTGTTTCAGCTCCATGATTCAGCCCCTCTGATTCAGCCCCTCTGATTTAGACCCTCTGATTCAGCCCCTCTGTTTCCCGCCCCTCTGTTTCCCGCCCCTCTGTTTCCCGCCCCTCTGTTTCAGCCCCTCTGTTTCACGCCCAGTGTTTCAGCCCCTCTGTTTCTCGCCCTCTGTTTCAGCCCCTCTGTTTCTCGCCCTCTGTTTCAGCCCCTCTGTTTCTCGCCCTCTGTTTCAGTCCCTCTGTTTCAGCCCCTCTGTTTCTCGCCCTCTGTTTCAGCCCCTCTGTTTCTCGCCCTCTGTTTCAGCCCCTCTGATTCAGCCCCTCTGTTTCAGCCCTTCTGATTCAGCCCCTCTGTGTCAGCCCCTCTGTTTCTGACCATCTGTTTCAGCCCCTCTGTTTCTCGCCCTCTGTTTCTCACCCTCTGTTTCTCGCCCACTGTTTCAGCCCCTCTGTTTCTCGCCCTCTGTTTCAGCCCCTCTGTTTCAGCCCCTCTGTTTCTCGCCCTCTGTTTCAGCCCCTCTGTTTCTCGCCCTCTGTTTCAGCCCCTCTGTTTCTCGCCCTCTGTTTCAGCCCCTCTGATTCAGCCCCTCTGTTTCAGCACTTCTGATTCAGCCCCTCTGTTTCAGCCCCTCTGATTCAGCCCCTCTGTTTCAGCCCTTCTGATTCAGCCCCTCTGTTTCAGCGCTTCTGTTTCAGCCCCTCTGTTTCAGCCCCTCTGTTACAGCCCCTCTGTTTCTCGCCCTCTGTTTCAGCCCCTCTGTTTCTCGCCCTCTGTTTCAGCCCCTCTGTTTAAGCCCCTCTGTTTCAGCCCCTCTGTTTCGCGCCCTCTGTTTCACCCCCTCTTTTTCAGCCCCTCTGTTTCAGCCCCTCTGTTTCAGCCCCTCTGTTTCTCGCCCTCTGTTTCAGGCCCTCTGTTTCTCGCCCTCTGTTTCAGCCCCTGTGTTTCAGCCCCTCTGTTTCTCGCCCTCTTTTTCAGCCCCTCTGTTTCTCGCCCTGTGTTTCAGCCCCTCTGATTCAGCCCCTCTGTTTCAGCCCCTCTGATTCAGCCCCTCTGATTCAGCCCCTCTGTTTCTCACCCTCTGTTTCAGCTCCATGATTCAGCCCCTCTGATTCAGCCCCTCTGATTTAGCCCCTCCGATTCAGCCCCTCTGTTTCCCGCCCCTCTGTTTCCCGCCCCTCTGTTTCCCGCCCCTCTGTTTCAGCCCCTCTGTTTCACGCCCAGTGTTTCAGCCCTTCTGTTTCTCGCCCTCTGTTTCAGCCCCTCTGTTTCTCGCCCTCTGTTTCAGCCCCTCTGTTTCTCGCCCTCTGTTTCAGTCCCTCTGTTTCAGCCCCTCTGTTTCTCGCCCTCTGTTTCAGCCCCTCTGTTTCTCGCCCTCTGTTTCAGCCCCTCTGTTTCTCGCCCTCTGTTTCAGCCCCTCTGATTCAGCCCCTCTGTTTCAGCCCTTCTGATTCAGCCCCTCTGTTTCAGCCCCTCTGTTTCAGCCCATCTGTTTCAGCCCCTCTGTTTCTCGCCCTCTGTTTCTCACCCTCTGTTTCTCGCCCTCTGTTTCAGCCCCTCTGTTTTTCGCAATCGGTTTCAGCCCCTCTGTTTCTCGCCCTCTGTTTCAGGCTCTCTGTTTCAGCCGGCCTGTTTCAGCCCCTCTGTTTCAGGCCCTCTGTTTCTCGCCCTCTGTTTCAGCCCCTGTGTTTCAGCCCCTCTGTTTCTCGCCCTCTTTTTCAGCCCCTCTGTTTCTCGCCCTGTGTTTCAGCCCCTCTGATTCAGCCCCTCTGTTTCAGCCCCTCTGATTCAGCCCCTCCGATTCAGCCCCTATAATTCAGCCCCTCTGTTTCTCACCCTCTGTTTCAGCTCCATGATTCAGCCCCTCTGATTCAGCCCCTCTGATTTAGACCCTCTGATTCAGCCCCTCTGTTTCCCGCCCCTCTGTTTCCCGCCCCTCTGTTTCCCGCCCCTCTGTTTCAGCCCCTCTGTTTCACGCCCAGTGTTTCAGCCCCTCTGTTTCTCGCCCTCTGTTTCAGCCCCTCTGTTTCTCGCCCTCTGTTTCAGCCCCTCTGTTTCTCGCCCTCTGTTTCAGTCCCTCTGTTTCAGCCCCTCTGTTTCTCGCCCTCTGTTTCAGCCCCTCTGTTTCTCGCCCTCTGTTTCAGCCCCTCTGATTCAGCCCCTCTGTTTCAGCCCTTCTGATTCAGCCCCTCTGTGTCAGCCCCTCTGTTTCTGACCATCTGTTTCAGCCCCTCTGTTTCTCGCCCTCTGTTTCTCACCCTCTGTTTCTCGCCCACTGTTTCAGCCCCTCTGTTTCTCGCCCTCTGTTTCAGCCCCTCTGTTTCAGCCCCTCTGTTTCTCGCCCTCTGTTTCAGCCCCTCTGTTTCTCGCCCTCTGTTTCAGCCCCTCTGTTTCTCGCCCTCTGTTTCAGCCCCTCTGATTCAGCCCCTCTGTTTCAGCACTTCTGATTCAGCCCCTCTGTTTCAGCCCCTCTGATTCAGCCCCTCTGTTTCAGCCCTTCTGATTCAGCCCCTCTGTTTCAGCGCTTCTGTTTCAGCCCCTCTGTTTCAGCCCCTCTGTTACAGCCCCTCTGTTTCTCGCCCTCTGTTTCAGCCCCTCTGTTTCTCGCCCTCTGTTTCAGCCCCTCTGTTTAAGCCCCTCTGTTTCAGCCCCTCTGTTTCTCACCCTCTGTTTCTCGCCCTCTGTTTCAGCCCCTCTGTTTTTCGCAATCGGTTTCAGCCCCTCTGTTTCTCGCCCTCTGTTTCAGGCTCTCTGTTTCAGCCGGCCTGTTTCAGCCCCTCTGTTTCAGGCCCTCTGTTTCTCGCCCTCTGTTTCAGCCCCTGTGTTTCAGCCCCTCTGTTTCTCGCCCTCTTTTTCAGCCCCTCTGTTTCTCGCCCTGTGTTTCAGCCCCTCTGATTCAGCCCCTCTGTTTCAGCCCCTCTGATTCAGCCCCTCCGATTCAGCCCCTATAATTCAGCCCCTCTGTTTCTCACCCTCTGTTTCAGCTCCATGATTCAGCCCCTCTGATTCAGCCCCTCTGATTTAGACCCTCTGATTCAGCCCCTCTGTTTCCCGCCCCTCTGTTTCCCGCCCCTCTGTTTCCCGCCCCTCTGTTTCAGCCCCTCTGTTTCACGCCCAGTGTTTCAGCCCCTCTGTTTCTCGCCCTCTGTTTCAGCCCCTCTGTTTCTCGCCCTCTGTTTCAGCCCCTCTGTTTCTCGCCCTCTGTTTCAGTCCCTCTGTTTCAGCCCCTCTGTTTCTCGCCCTCTGTTTCAGCCCCTCTGTTTCTCGCCCTCTGTTTCAGCCCCTCTGATTCAGCCCCTCTGTTTCAGCCCTTCTGATTCAGCCCCTCTGTGTCAGCCCCTCTGTTTCTGACCATCTGTTTCAGCCCCTCTGTTTCTCGCCCTCTGTTTCTCACCCTCTGTTTCTCGCCCACTGTTTCAGCCCCTCTGTTTCTCGCCCTCTGTTTCAGCCCCTCTGTTTCAGCCCCTCTGTTTCTCGCCCTCTGTTTCAGCCCCTCTGTTTCTCGCCCTCTGTTTCAGCCCCTCTGTTTCTCGCCCTCTGTTTCAGCCCCTCTGATTCAGCCCCTCTGTTTCAGCACTTCTGATTCAGCCCCTCTGTTTCAGCCCCTCTGATTCAGCCCCTCTGTTTCAGCCCTTCTGATTCAGCCCCTCTGTTTCAGCGCTTCTGTTTCAGCCCCTCTGTTTCAGCCCCTCTGTTACAGCCCCTCTGTTTCTCGCCCTCTGTTTCAGCCCCTCTGTTTCTCGCCCTCTGTTTCAGCCCCTCTGTTTAAGCCCCTCTGTTTCAGCCCCTCTGTTTCGCGCCCTCTGTTTCACCCCCTCTTTTTCAGCCCCTCTGTTTCAGCCCCTCTGTTTCAGCCCCTCTGTTTCTCGCCCTCTGTTTCAGGCCCTCTGTTTCTCGCCCTCTGTTTCAGCCCCTGTGTTTCAGCCCCTCTGTTTCTCGCCCTCTTTTTCAGCCCCTCTGTTTCTCGCCCTGTGTTTCAGCCCCTCTGATTCAGCCCCTCTGTTTCAGCCCCTCTGATTCAGCCCCTCTGATTCAGCCCCTCTGTTTCTCACCCTCTGTTTCAGCTCCATGATTCAGCCCCTCTGATTCAGCCCCTCTGATTTAGCCCCTCCGATTCAGCCCCTCTGTTTCCCGCCCCTCTGTTTCCCGCCCCTCTGTTTCCCGCCCCTCTGTTTCAGCCCCTCTGTTTCACGCCCAGTGTTTCAGCCCTTCTGTTTCTCGCCCTCTGTTTCAGCCCCTCTGTTTCTCGCCCTCTGTTTCAGCCCCTCTGTTTCTCGCCCTCTGTTTCAGTCCCTCTGTTTCAGCCCCTCTGTTTCTCGCCCTCTGTTTCAGCCCCTCTGTTTCTCGCCCTCTGTTTCAGCCCCTCTGTTTCTCGCCCTCTGTTTCAGCCCCTCTGATTCAGCCCCTCTGTTTCAGCCCTTCTGATTCAGCCCCTCTGTTTCAGCCCCTCTGTTTCAGCCCATCTGTTTCAGCCCCTCTGTTTCTCGCCCTCTGTTTCTCACCCTCTGTTTCTCGCCCTCTGTTTCAGCCCCTCTGTTTTTCGCAATCGGTTTCAGCCCCTCTGTTTCTCGCCCTCTGTTTCAGGCTCTCTGTTTCAGCCGGCCTGTTTCAGCCCCTCTGTTTCAGGCCCTCTGTTTCTCGCCCTCTGTTTCAGCCCCTGTGTTTCAGCCCCTCTGTTTCTCGCCCTCTTTTTCAGCCCCTCTGTTTCTCGCCCTGTGTTTCAGCCCCTCTGATTCAGCCCCTCTGTTTCAGCCCCTCTGATTCAGCCCCTCCGATTCAGCCCCTATAATTCAGCCCCTCTGTTTCTCACCCTCTGTTTCAGCTCCATGATTCAGCCCCTCTGATTCAGCCCCTCTGATTTAGACCCTCTGATTCAGCCCCTCTGTTTCCCGCCCCTCTGTTTCCCGCCCCTCTGTTTCCCGCCCCTCTGTTTCAGCCCCTCTGTTTCACGCCCAGTGTTTCAGCCCCTCTGTTTCTCGCCCTCTGTTTCAGCCCCTCTGTTTCTCGCCCTCTGTTTCAGCCCCTCTGTTTCAGCCCCTCTGTTTCTCGCCCTCTGTTTCAGCCCCTCTGTTTCTCGCCCTCTGTTTCAGCCCCTCTGTTTCTCGCCCTCTGTTTCAGCCCCTCTGATTCAGCCCCTCTGTTTCAGCCCTTCTGATTCAGCCCCTCTGTGTCAGCCCCTCTGTTTCTGACCATCTGTTTCAGCCCCTCTGTTTCTCGCCCTCTGTTTCTCACCCTCTGTTTCTCGCCCACTGTTTCAGCCCCTCTGTTTCTCGCCCTCTGTTTCAGCCCCTCTGTTTCAGCCCCTCTGTTTCTCGCCCTCTGTTTCAGCCCCTCTGTTTCTCGCCCTCTGTTTCAGCCCCTCTGTTTCTCGCCCTCTGTTTCAGCCCCTCTGATTCAGCCCCTCTGTTTCAGCACTTCTGATTCAGCCCCTCTGTTTCAGCCCCTCTGATTCAGCCCCTCTGTTTCAGCCCTTCTGATTCAGCCCCTCTGTTTCAGCGCTTCTGTTTCAGCCCCTCTGTTTCAGCCCCTCTGTTACAGCCCCTCTGTTTCTCGCCCTCTGTTTCAGCCCCTCTGTTTCTCGCCCTCTGTTTCAGCCCCTCTGTTTAAGCCCCTCTGTTTCAGCCCCTCTGTTTCGCGCCCTCTGTTTCACCCCCTCTTTTTCAGCCCCTCTGTTTCAGCCCCTCTGTTTCAGCCCCTCTGTTTCTCGCCCTCTGTTTCAGGCCCTCTGTTTCTCGCCCTCTGTTTCAGCCCCTGTGTTTCAGCCCCTCTGTTTCTCGCCCTCTTTTTCAGCCCCTCTGTTTCTCGCCCTGTGTTTCAGCCCCTCTGATTCAGCCCCTCTGTTTCAGCCCCTCTGATTCAGCCCCTCTGATTCAGCCCCTCTGTTTCTCACCCTCTGTTTCAGCTCCATGATTCAGCCCCTCTGATTCAGCCCCTCTGATTTAGCCCCTCCGATTCAGCCCCTCTGTTTCCCGCCCCTCTGTTTCCCGCCCCTCTGTTTCCCGCCCCTCTGTTTCAGCCCCTCTGTTTCACGCCCAGTGTTTCAGCCCTTCTGTTTCTCGCCCTCTGTTTCAGCCCCTCTGTTTCTCGCCCTCTGTTTCAGCCCCTCTGTTTCTCGCCCTCTGTTTCAGTCCCTCTGTTTCAGCCCCTCTGTTTCTCGCCCTCTGTTTCAGCCCCTCTGTTTCTCGCCCTCTGTTTCAGCCCCTCTGTTTCTCGCCCTCTGTTTCAGCCCCTCTGATTCAGCCCCTCTGTTTCAGCCCTTCTGATTCAGCCCCTCTGTTTCAGCCCCTCTGTTTCAGCCCATCTGTTTCAGCCCCTCTGTTTCTCGCCCTCTGTTTCTCACCCTCTGTTTCTCGCCCACTGTTTCAGCCCCTCTGTTTCTCGCCCTCTGTTTCAGCCCCTCTGTTTCAGCCCCTCTGTTTCTCGCCCTCTGTTTCAGCCCCTCTGTTTCTCGCCCTCTGTTTCAGCCCCTCTGTTTCTCGCCCTCTGTTTCAGCCCCTCTGATTCAGCCCCTCTGTTTCAGCACTTCTGATTCAGCCCCTCTGTTTCAGCCCCTCTGATTCAGCCCCTCTGTTTCAGCCCTTCTGATTCAGCCCCTCTGTTTCAGCGCCTCTGTTTCAGCCCCTCTGTTTCAGCCCCTCTGTTACAGCCCCTCTGTTTCTCGCCCTCTGTTTCAGCCCCTCTGTTTCTCGCCCTCTGTTTCAGCCCCTCTGTTTCAGCCCCTCTGTTTCAGCCCCTCTGTTTCGCGCCCTCTGTTTCACCCCCTCTTTTTCAGCCCCTCTGTTTCAGCCCCTCTGTTTCAACTCCTCTGTTCCTCGCCCTCTGTTTCGGCCCCTCTGTTTCTCGCCCTCTTTCTCAGCCCCTCTGTTTCAGCCCCTCTGTTTCAACCCCTCTGTTTCTCGCCCTCTGTTTTTTACACTCTTTTTCAGCCCCTCTGTTTCAGCCCCTCTATTTCAGCCCCTCTGTTTCTCGCCCTCTGTTTCAGCCCCTCTGTTTCTCGCCCTCTTTTTCAGCCCCTCTGTTTCTCGCCCTGTGTTTCAGATCCGCTGATTCAGCCCCTCTGTTTCAGCCCCTCTGATTCAGCCCCACTGATTCAGCCCCTCTGATTCAGCCCCTCTGTCTCTCGCCCTCTGTTTCTCGCCCTCTGTTTCAGCCCCTCTGTTTCTCGCCCTCTGTTTCAGCCCCTCTGTTTCTCGCCCTCTGGTTCAGCCCCGCTGATTCAGCCCCTCTGTTTCAGCACCTCTGAATCAGCCCCTCTGATTCAGCCCCTCTGTTTCAGCCCCTCTGTTTCAGCCACTCTGTTTCAGTCCCTCTGTTTCAGCCCCTCTGTTTCAGTCCCTCTGTTTCAGCCCGTCTGTTTCTCGCCCTCTGTTTCAGCCCCTCTGTTTCTCCCCCTCTGTTTCAGCCCCTCTGTTTCAGTCCCTCTGTTTCAGCCCCTCTGTATCTCGCCCTCTGTTTCAGCCCCTCTGATTCAGCCCCTCTGTTTCAGCCCCTCTGATTCTGCCCCTCTGTTTCAGCCCCTCTGTTTTAGCCCCTCTGTTTCTCGCCCTCTGTTTCTCACCCTCTGTTTCTCGCCCTCTGTTTCAGCCCCTCTGTTTTTCGCCATCTGTTTCAGCCCCTCTGTTTCTCGCCCTCTGTTTCAGGCTCTCTGTTTCAGCCGGCCTGTTTCAGCCCCTCTGTTTCAGGCCCTCTGTTTCTCGCCCTCTGTTTCAGCCCCTGTGTTTCAGCCCCTCTGTTTCTCGCCCTCTTTTTCAGCCCCTCTGTTTCTCGCCCTGTGTTTCAGATCCGCTGATTCAGCCCCTCTGTTTCAGCCCCTCTGATTCAGCCCCACTGATTCAGCCCCTCTGATTCAGCCCCTCTGTCTCTCGCCCTCTGTTTCAGCCCCTCTGTTTCAGCCCCTCTGTTTCTCACCCTCTGTTTCAGCTCCATGATTCAGCCCCTCTGATTCAGCCCCTCTGCTTTAGCCCCTCTGATTCAGCCCCTCTGTTTCCCGCCCCTCTGTTTCACGCCCAGTGTTTCAGCCCCTCTGTTTCTCGCCCTCTGTTTCAGCCCCTCTGTTTCTCGCCCTCTGTTTCAGTCCCTCTGTTTCAGACCCTCTGTTTCTCGCCCTCTGTTTCAGCCCCTCTGTTTCTCGCCCTCTGTTTCAGCTCCTCTGATTCAGACCCTCTGTTTCAGCCCTTCTGATTCAGCCCCTCTGTTTCAGCCCCTCTGTTTCAGCCCATCTGTTTCAGCCCCTCTGTTTCTCGCCCTCTGTTTCTCACCCTCTGTTTCTCGCCCACTGTTTCAGCCCCTCTGTTTCTCGCCCTCTGTTTCAGCCCCTCTGTTTCAGCCCCTCTGTTTCTCGCCCTCTGTTTCAGCCCCTCTGTTTCTCGCCCTCTGTTTCAGCCCCTCTGATTCAGCCCCTCTGTTTCAGCACTTCTGATTCAGCCCCTCTGTTTCAGCCCCTCTGATTCAGCCCCTCTGTTTCAGCCCTTCTGATTCAGCCCCTCTGTTTCAGCGCCTCTGTTTCAGCCCCTCTGTTTCAGCCCCTCTGTTACAGCCCCTCTGTTTCTCGCCCTCTGTTTCAGCCCCTCTGTTTCTCGCCCTCTGTTTCAGCCCCTCTGTTTCAGCCCCTCTGTTTCGCGCCCTCTGTTTCAGCCCCTCTTTTTCAGCCCCTCTGTTTCAGCCCCTCTGTTTCAGCTCCTCTGTTCCTCGCCCTCTGTTTCAGCCCCTCTGTTTCTCGCTCTCTGTTTCTCGCCCTCTGTTTCTGCCCCTCTGTTTCTCGCCCTCTGTTTCTGCCCCTCTGTTTCTCGCCCTCTGTTTCAGCCCCTCTGATTCAGCCCCTCTGTTTCAGCACTTCTGATCCAGCCCCTCTGTTTCAGCCCCTCTGATTCAGCCCCTCTGTTTCAGCCCTTCTGATTCAGCCCCTCTGTTTCAGCGCCTCTGTTTCAGCCCCTCTGTTTCAGCCCCTCTGTTACAGCCCCTCTGTTTCTCGCCCTCTGTTTCAGCCCCTCTGTTTCTCGCCCTCTGTTTCAGCCCCTCTGTTTCAGCCCCTCTGTTTCGCGCCCTCTGTTTCAGCCCCTCTTTTTCAGCCCCTCTGTTTCAGCCCCTCTGTTTCAGCTCCTCTTTTCCTCGCCCTCTGTTTCAGCCCCGCTGTTTCTCGCTCTCTGTTTCTCGCCCTCTGTTTCAGCTCCTCTGTTTCTCGCCCACTGTTTCTGCCCCTCTGTTTCTCGCCCTCTGTATCAGCCCCTCTGATTCAGCCCCTCTGTTTCAGCCCCTCTGTTTCAGCCCCTCTGTTTCAGCCCCTCTGTTACAACCCCTCTGTTTCTCGCTCTCTGTTTCAGCCCCTCTGTTTCTCGCCCTCTGTTTCAGCCCCTCTGTTTCAGCCCCTCTGTTTCTCGCCCACTGTTTCAGCGCCTCTGTTTCAGCCCCTCTGTTTCAGCCCTTCTCTTTCGCGCCCTCTGTTTCAGCCCCTCTTTTTCAGCCCCTCTGTTTCAGCCCCTCTGTTTCAGCTCCTCTGTTCCTCGCCCTCTGTTTCGGCCCCTCTGTTTCTCGCCCTCTTTTTCAGCCCCTCTGTTTCAGCCCCTCTGTTTCAGCCCCTCTGTTTCTCGCCCTCTGTTTTTTACCCTCTTTTTCAGCCCCTCTGTTTCAGCCCCTCTATTTCAGCCCCTCTGTTCCTCGCCCTCTGTTTCAGCCCCTCTGTTTCTCGCCCGCTGTTTCAGCCCCTCTGTTTCAGCCTCTCTGTTTCTCGCCCTCTGTTTCAGCCCCTCTGTTTCTCGCCCTCTGTTTCAGCCCCTCTGTTTCTCGCCCTCTGGTTCAGCCCCGCTGATTCAGCCCCTCTGTTTCAGCACCTCTGAATCAGCCCCTCTGATTCAGCCCCTCTGTTTCAGCCCCTCTGTTTCAGCCCCTCTGTTTCAGTCCCTCTGTTTCAGCCCCTCTGTTTCAGTCCCTCTGTTTCAGCCCGTCTGTTTCTCGCCCTCTGTTTCAGCCCCTCTGTTTCTCACCCTCTGTTTCTCGCCCTCTGTTTCAGCCCCTCTGTTTTTCGCAATCGGTTTCAGCCCCTCTGTTTCTCGCCCTCTGTTTCAGGCTCTCTGTTTCAGCCGGCCTGTTTCAGCCCCTCTGTTTCAGGCCCTCTGTTTCTGGCCCTCTGTTTCAGCCCCTGTGTTTCAGCCCCTCTGTTTCTCGCCCTCTTTTTCAGCACCTCTGTTTCTCGCCCTGTGTTTCAGCCCCTCTGATTCAGCCCCTCTGTTTCAGCCCCTCTGATTCAGCCCCTCCGATTCAGCCCCTATAATTCAGCCCCTCTGTTTCTCACCCTCTGTTTCAGCTCCATGATTCAGCCCCTCTGATTCAGCCCCTCTGATTTAGACCCTCTGATTCAGCCCCTCTGTTTCCCGCCCCTCTGTTTCCCGCCCCTCTGTTTCCCGCCCCTCTGTTTCAGCCCCTCTGTTTCACGCCCAGTGTTTCAGCCCCTCTGTTTCTCGCCCTCTGTTTCAGCCCCTCTGTTTCTCGCCCTCTGTTTCAGCCCCTCTGTTTCTCGCCCTCTGTTTCAGTCCCTCTGTTTCAGCCCCTCTGTTTCTCGCCCTCTGTTTCAGCCCCTCTGTTTCTCGCCCTCTGTTTCAGCCCCTCTGATTCAGCCCCTCTGTTTCAGCCCTTCTGATTCAGCCCCTCTGTGTCAGCCCCTCTGTTTCTGACCATCTGTTTCAGCCCCTCTGTTTCTCGCCCTCTGTTTCTCACCCTCTGTTTCTCGCCCACTGTTTCAACCCCTCTGTTTCTCGCCCTCTGTTTCAGCCCCTCTGTTTCAGCCCCTCTGTTTCTCGCCCTCTGTTTCAGCCCCTCTGTTTCTCGCCCTCTGTTTCAGCCCCTCTGTTTCTCGCCCTCTGTTTCAGCCCCTCTGATTCAGCCCCTCTGTTTCAGCACCTCTGAATCAGCCCCTCTGATTCAGCCCCTCTGTTTCAGCCCCTCTGTTTCAGCCCCTCTGTTTCAGTCCCTCTGTTTCAGCCCCTCTGTTTCAGTCCCTCTGTTTCAGCCCGTCTGTTTCTCGCCCTCTGTTTCAGCCCCTCTGTTTCTCACCCTCTGTTTCTCGCCCTCTGTTTCAGCCCCTCTGTTTTTCGCAATCGGTTTCAGCCCCTCTGTTTCTCGCCCTCTGTTTCAGGCTCTCTGTTTCAGCCGGCCTGTTTCAGCCCCTCTGTTTCAGGCCCTCTGTTTCTGGCCCTCTGTTTCAGCCCCTGTGTTTCAGCCCCTCTGTTTCTCGCCCTCTTTTTCAGCCCCTCTGTTTCTCGCCCTGTGTTTCAGCCCCTCTGATTCAGCCCCTCTGTTTCAGCCCCTCTGATTCAGCCCCTCCGATTCAGCCCCTATAATTCAGCCCCTCTGTTTCTCACCCTCTGTTTCAGCTCCATGATTCAGCCCCTCTGATTCAGCCCCTCTGATTTAGACCCTCTGATTCAGCCCCTCTGTTTCCCGCCCCTCTGTTTCCCGCCCCTCTGTTTCCCGCCCCTCTGTTTCAGCCCCTCTGTTTCACGCCCAGTGTTTCAGCCCCTCTGTTTCTCGCCCTCTGTTTCAGCCCCTCTGTTTCTCGCCCTCTGTTTCAGCCCCTCTGTTTCTCGCCCTCTGTTTCAGCCCCTCTGTTTCTCGCCCTCTGTTTCAGCCCCTCTGATTCAGCCCCTCTGTTTCAGCCCTTCTGATTCAGCCCCTCTGTGTCAGCCCCTCTGTTTCTGACCATCTGTTTCAGCCCCTCTGTTTCTCGCCCTCTGTTTCTCACCCTCTGTTTCTCGCCCACTGTTTCAGCCCCTCTGTTTCTCGCCCTCTGTTTCAGCCCCTCTGTTTCAGCCCCTCTGTTTCTCGCCCTCTGTTTCAGCCCCTCTGTTTCTCGCCCTCTGTTTCAGCCCCTCTGTTTCTCGCCCTCTGTTTCAGCCCCTCTGATTCAGCCCCTCTGTTTCAGCACTTCTGATTCAGCCCCTCTGTTTCAGCCCCTCTGATTCAGCCCCTCTGTTTCAGCCCTTCTGATTCAGCCCCTCTGTTTCAGCGCTTCTGTTTCAGCCCCTCTGTTTCAGCCCCTCTGTTACAGCCCCTCTGTTTCTCGCCCTCTGTTTCAGCCCCTCTGTTTCTCGCCCTCTGTTTCAGCCCCTCTGTTTAAGCCCCTCTGTTTCAGCCCCTCTGTTTCGCGCCCTCTGTTTCACCCCCTCTTTTTCAGCCCCTCTGTTTCAGCCCCTCTGTTTCAGCCCCTCTGTTTCTCGCCCTCTGTTTCAGGCCCTCTGTTTCTCGCCCTCTGTTTCAGCCCCTGTGTTTCAGCCCCTCTGTTTCTCGCCCTCTTTTTCAGCCCCTCTGTTTCTCGCCCTGTGTTTCAGCCCCTCTGATTCAGCCCCTCTGTTTCAGCCCCTCTGATTCAGCCCCTCTGATTCAGCCCCTCTGTTTCTCACCCTCTGTTTCAGCTCCATGATTCAGCCCCTCTGATTCAGCCCCTCTGATTTAGCCCCTCCGATTCAGCCCCTCTGTTTCCCGCCCCTCTGTTTCCCGCCCCTCTGTTTCCCGCCCCTCTGTTTCAGCCCCTCTGTTTCACGCCCAGTGTTTCAGCCCTTCTGTTTCTCGCCCTCTGTTTCAGCCCCTCTGTTTCTCGCCCTCTGTTTCAGCCCCTCTGTTTCTCGCCCTCTGTTTCAGTCCCTCTGTTTCAGCCCCTCTGTTTCTCGCCCTCTGTTTCAGCCCCTCTGTTTCTCGCCCTCTGTTTCAGCCCCTCTGATTCAGCCCCTCTGTTTCAGCCCTTCTGATTCAGCCCCTCTGTTTCAGCCCCTCTGTTTCAGCCCATCTGTTTCAGCCCCTCTGTTTCTCGCCCTCTGTTTCTCACCCTCTGTTTCTCGCCCACTGTTTCAGCCCCTCTGTTTCTCGCCCTCTGTTTCAGCCCCTCTGTTTCAGCCCCTCTGTTTCTCGCCCTCTGTTTCAGCCCCTGTTTCTCGCCCTCTGTTTCAGCCCCTCTGTTTCTCGCCCTCTGTTTCAGCCCCTCTGATTCAGCCCCTCTGTTTCAGCACTTCTGATTCAGCCCCTCTGTTTCAGCCCCTCTGATTCAGCCCCTCTGTTTCAGCCCTTCTGATTCAGCCCCTCTGTTTCAGCGCCTCTGTTTCAGCCCCTCTGTTTCAGCCCCTCTGTTACAGCCCCTCTGTTTCTCGCCCTCTGTTTCAGCCCCTCTGTTTCTCGCCCTCTGTTTCAGCCCCTCTGTTTCAGCCCCTCTGTTTCAGCCCCTCTGTTTCGCGCCCTCTGTTTCACCCCCTCTTTTTCAGCCCCTCTGTTTCAGCCCCTCTGTTTCAACTCCTCTGTTCCTCGCCCTCTGTTTCGGCCCCTCTGTTTCTCGCCCTCTTTCTCAGCCCCTCTGTTTCAGCCCCTCTGTTTCAACCCCTCTGTTTCTCGCCCTCTGTTTTTTACACTCTTTTTCAGCCCCTCTGTTTCAGCCCCTCTATTTCAGCCCCTCTTTTTTTCGCCCTCTGTTTCAGCCCCTCTGTTTCTCGCCCTCTTTTTCAGCCCCTCTGTTTCTCGCCCTGTGTTTCAGATCCGCTGATTCAGCCCCTCTGTTTCAGCCCCTCTGATTCAGCCCCACTGATTCAGCCCCTCTGATTCAGCCCCTCTGTCTCTCGCCCTCTGTTTCTCGCCCTCTGTTTCAGCCCCTCTGTTTCTCGCCCTCTGTTTCAGCCCCTCTGTTTCTCGCCCTCTGGTTCAGCCCCGCTGATTCAGCCCCTCTGTTTCAGCACCTCTGAATCAGCCCCTCTGATTCAGCCCCTCTGTTTCAGCCCCTCTGTTTCAGCCACTCTGTTTCAGTCCCTCTGTTTCAGCCCGTCTGTTTCTCGCCCTCTGTTTCAGCCCCTCTGTTTCTCCCCCTCTGTTTCAGCCCCTCTGTTTCAGTCCCTCTGTTTCAGCCCCTCTGTATCTCGCCCTCTGTTTCAGCCCCTCTGATTCAGCCCCTCTGTTTCAGCCCCTCTGATTCTGCCCCTCTGTTTCAGCCCCTCTGTTTTAGCCCCTCTGTTTCTCGCCCTCTGTTTCTCACCCTCTGTTTCTCGCCCTCTGTTTCAGCCCCTCTGTTTTTCACCATCTGTTTCAGCCCCTCTGTTTCTCGCCCTCTGTTTCAGGCTCTCTGTTTCAGCCGGCCTGTTTCAGCCCCTCTGTTTCAGGCCCTCTGTTTCTCGCCCTCTGTTTCAGCCCCTGTGTTTCAGCCCCTCTGTTTCTCGCCCTCTTTTTCAGCCCCTCTGTTTCTCGCCCTGTGTTTCAGATCCGCTGATTCAGCCCCTCTGTTTCAGCCCCTCTGATTCAGCCCCACTGATTCAGCCCCTCTGATTCAGCCCCTCTGTCTCTCGCCCTCTGTTTCAGCCCCTCTGTTTCAGCCCCTCTGTTTCTCACCCTCTGTTTCAGCTCCATGATTCAGCCCCTCTGATTCAGCCCCTCTGCTTTAGCCCCTCTGATTCAGCCCCTCTGTTTCCCGCCCCTCTGTTTCACGCCCAGTGTTTCAGCCCCTCTGTTTCTCGCCCTCTGTTTCAGCCCCTCTGTTTCTCGCCCACTGTTTCAGTCCCTCTGTTTCAGACCCTCTGTTTCTCGCCCTCTGTTTCAGCCCCTCTGTTTCTCGCCCTCTGTTTCAGCTCCTCTGATTCAGACCCTCTGTTTCAGCCCTTCTGATTCAGCCCCTCTGTTTCAGCCCCTCTGTTTCAGCCCATCTGTTTCAGCCCCTCTGTTTCTCGCCCTCTGTTTCTCACCCTCTGTTTCTCGCCCACTGTTTCAGCCCCTCTGTTTCTCGCCCTCTGTTTCAGCCCCTCTGTTTCAGCCCCTCTGTTTCTCGCCCTCTGTTTCAGCCCCTCTGTTTCTCGCCCTCTGTTTCAGCCCCTCTGATTCAGCCCCTCTGTTTCAGCACTTCTGATTCAGCCCCTCTGTTTCAGCCCCTCTGATTCAGCCCCTCTGTTTCAGCCCTTCTGATTCAGCCCCTCTGTTTCAGCGCCTCTGTTTCAGCCCCTCTGTTTCAGCCCCTCTGTTACAGCCCCTCTGTTTCTCGCCCTCTGTTTCAGCCCCTCTGTTTCTCGCCCTCTGTTTCAGCCCCTCTGTTTCAGCCCCTCTGTTTCGCGCCCTCTGTTTCAGCCCCTCTTTTTCAGCCCCTCTGTTTCAGCCCCTCTATTTCAGCTCCTCTGTTCCTCGCCCTCTGTTTCAGCCCCTCTGTTTCTCGCTCTCTGTTTCTCGCCCTCTGTTTCTGCCCCTCTGTTTCTCGCCCTCTGTTTCTGCCCCTCTGTTTCTCGCCCTCTGTTTCAGCCCCTCTGATTCAGCCCCTCTGTTTCAGCACTTCTGATCCAGCCCCTCTGTTTCAGCCCCTCTGATTCAGCCCCTCTGTTTCAGCCCTTCTGATTCAGCCCCTCTGTTTCAGCGCCTCTGTTTCAGCCCCTCTGTTTCAGCCCCTCTGTTACAGCCCCTCTGTTTCTCGCCCTCTGTTTCAGCCCCTCTGTTTCTCGCCCTCTGTTTCAGCCCCTCTGTTTCAGCCCCTCTGTTTCGCGCCCTCTGTTTCAGCCCCTCTTTTTCAGCCCCTCTGTTTCAGCCCCTCTGTTTCAGCTCCTCTTTTCCTCGCCCTCTGTTTCAGCCCCGCTGTTTCTCGCTCTCTGTTTCTCGCCCTCTGTTTCAGCTCCTCTGTTTCTCGCCCACTGTTTCTGCCCCTCTGTTTCTCGCTCTCTGTATCAGCCCCTCTGATTCAGCCCCTCTGTTTCAGCCCCTCTGTTTCAGCCCCTCTGTTTCAGCCCCTCTGTTACAACCCCTCTGTTTCTCGCTCTCTGTTTCAGCCCCTCTGTTTCTCGCCCTCTGTTTCAGCCCCTCTGTTTCAGCCCCTCTGTTTCTCGCCCACTGTTTCAGCGCCTCTGTTTCAGCCCCTCTGTTTCAGCCCTTCTGTTTCGCGCCCTCTGTTTCAGCCCCTCTTTTTCAGCCCCTCTGTTTCAGCCCCTCTGTTTCAGCTCCTCTGTTCCTCGCCCTCTGTTTCGGCCCCTCTGTTTCTCGCCCTCTTTTTCAGCCCCTCTGTTTCAGCCCCTCTGTTTCAGCCCCTCTGTTTCTCGCCCTCTGTTTTTTACCCTCTTTTTCAGCCCCTCTGTTTCAGCCCCTCTATTTCAGCCCCTCTGTTCCTCGCCCTCTGTTTCAGCCCCTCTGTTTCTCGCCCGCTGTTTCAGCCCCTCTGTTTCAGCCTCTCTGTTTCTCGCCCTCTGTTTCAGCCCCTCTGTTTCTCGCCCTCTGTTTCAGCCCCTCTGTTTCTCGCCCTCTGGTTCAGCCCCGCTGATTCAGCCCCTCTGTTTCAGCACCTCTGAATCAGCCCCTCTGATTCAGCCCCTCTGTTTCAGCCCCTCTGTTTCAGCCCCTCTGTTTCAGTCCCTCTGTTTCAGCCCCTCTGTTTCAGTCCCTCTGTTTCAGCCCGTCTGTTTCTCGCCCTCTGTTTCAGCCCCTCTGTTTCTCCCCCTCTGTTTCAGCCCCTCTGTTTCAGTCCCTCTGTTTCAGCCCCTCTGTATCTCGCCCTCTGTTTCAGCCCCTCTGATTCAGCCCCTCTGTTTCAGCCCCACTGATTCAGCCCCTCTGTTTCAGCCCCTCTGTTTCTCGCCCTCTGTTTTTTACCCTCTTTTTCAGCACCTCTGTTTCAGCCCCTCTATTTCAGCCCCTCTGTTCCTCGCCCTCTGTTTCAGCCCCTCTGTTTCTCGCCCTCTGTTTCAGCCCCTCTGTTTCAGCCTCTCTGTTTCTCGCCCTCTGTTTCAGCCCCTCTGTTTCTCGCCCTCTGTTTCAGCCCCTCTGTTTCTCGCCCTCTGGTTCAGCCCCGCTGATTCAGCCCCTCTGTTTCAGCACCTCTGAATCAGCCCCTCTGATTCAGCCCCTCTGTTTCAGCCCCTCTGTTTCAGCCCCTCTGTTTCAGTCCCTCTGTTTCAGCCCCTCTGTTTCAGCCCCTCTGTTTCTCGCCCTCTGTTTCAGCCCCTCTGTTTCAGCCCCTCTGTTTCAGCCCCTCTGTTTCGCGCCCTCTGTTTCACCCCCTCTTTTTCAGCCCCTCTGTTTCAGCCCCTCTGTTTCAACTCCTCTGTTCCTCGCCCTCTGTTTCGGCCCCTCTGTTTCTCGCCCTCTTTCTCAGCCCCTCTGTTTCAGCCCCTCTGTTTCAACCCCTCTGTTTCTCGCCCTCTGTTTTTTACCCTCTTTTTCAGCCCCTCTGTTTCAGCCCCTCTGTTTCAGCCCCTCTGTTTCTCGCCCTCTGTTTCAGTCCCTCTGTTTCAGCCCCTCTGTTTCTCGCCCTCTGTTTCAGCCCCTCTGTTTCTCGCCCTCTGTTTCAGCCCCTCTGATTCAGCCCCTCTGTTTCAGCCCTTCTGATTCAGCCCCTCTGTGTCAGCCCCTCTGTTTCTGACCATCTGTTTCAGCCCCTCTGTTTCTCGCCCTCTGTTTCTCACCCTCTGTTTCTCGCCCACTGTTTCAGCCCCTCTGTTTCTCGCCCTCTGTTTCAGCCCCTCTGTTTCAGCCCCTCTGTTTCTCGCCCTCTGTTTCAGCCCCTCTGTTTCTCGCCCTCTGTTTCAGCCCCTCTGTTTCTCGCCCTCTGTTTCAGCCCCTCTGATTCAGCCCCTCTGTTTCAGCACTTCTGATTCAGCCCCTCTGTTTCAGCCCCTCTGATTCAGCCCCTCTGTTTCAGCCCTTCTGATTCAGCCCCTCTGTTTCAGCGCTTCTGTTTCAGCCCCTCTGTTTCAGCCCCTCTGTTACAGCCCCTCTGTTTCTCGCCCTCTGTTTCAGCCCCTCTGTTTCTCGCCCTCTGTTTCAGCCCCTCTGTTTAAGCCCCTCTGTTTCAGCCCCTCTGTTTCGCGCCCTCTGTTTCACCCCCTCTTTTTCAGCCCCTCTGTTTCAGCCCCTCTGTTTCAGCCCCTCTGTTTCTCGCCCTCTGTTTCAGGCCCTCTGTTTCTCGCCCTCTGTTTCAGCCCCTGTGTTTCAGCCCCTCTGTTTCTCGCCCTCTTTTTCAGCCCCTCTGTTTCTCGCCCTGTGTTTCAGCCCCTCTGATTCAGCCCCTCTGTTTCAGCCCCTCTGATTCAGCCCCTCTGATTCAGCCCCTCTGTTTCTCACCCTCTGTTTCAGCTCCATGATTCAGCCCCTCTGATTCAGCCCCTCTGATTTAGCCCCTCCGATTCAGCCCCTCTGTTTCCCGCCCCTCTGTTTCCCGCCCCTCTGTTTCCCGCCCCTCTGTTTCAGCCCCTCTGTTTCACGCCCAGTGTTTCAGCCCTTCTGTTTCTCGCCCTCTGTTTCAGCCCCTCTGTTTCTCGCCCTCTGTTTCAGCCCCTCTGTTTCTCGCCCTCTGTTTCAGTCCCTCTGTTTCAGCCCCTCTGTTTCTCGCCCTCTGTTTCAGCCCCTCTGTTTCTCGCCCTCTGTTTCAGCCCCTCTGTTTCTCGCCCTCTGTTTCAGCCCCTCTGATTCAGCCCCTCTGTTTCAGCCCTTCTGATTCAGCCCCTCTGTTTCAGCCCCTCTGTTTCAGCCCATCTGTTTCAGCCCCTCTGTTTCTCGCCCTCTGTTTCTCACCCTCTGTTTCTCGCCCTCTGTTTCAGCCCCTCTGTTTTTCGCAATCGGTTTCAGCCCCTCTGTTTCTCGCCCTCTGTTTCAGGCTCTCTGTTTCAGCCGGCCTGTTTCAGCCCCTCTGTTTCAGGCCCTCTGTTTCTCGCCCTCTGTTTCAGCCCCTGTGTTTCAGCCCCTCTGTTTCTCGCCCTCTTTTTCAGCCCCTCTGTTTCTCGCCCTGTGTTTCAGCCCCTCTGATTCAGCCCCTCTGTTTCAGCCCCTCTGATTCAGCCCCTCCGATTCAGCCCCTATAATTCAGCCCCTCTGTTTCTCACCCTCTGTTTCAGCTCCATGATTCAGCCCCTCTGATTCAGCCCCTCTGATTTAGACCCTCTGATTCAGCCCCTCTGTTTCCCGCCCCTCTGTTTCCCGCCCCTCTGTTTCCCGCCCCTCTGTTTCAGCCCCTCTGTTTCACGCCCAGTGTTTCAGCCCCTCTGTTTCTCGCCCTCTGTTTCAGCCCCTCTGTTTCTCGCCCTCTGTTTCAGCCCCTCTGTTTCTCGCCCTCTGTTTCAGTCCCTCTGTTTCAGCCCCTCTGTTTCTCGCCCTCTGTTTCAGCCCCTCTGTTTCTCGCCCTCTGTTTCAGCCCCTCTGATTCAGCCCCTCTGTTTCAGCCCTTCTGATTCAGCCCCTCTGTGTCAGCCCCTCTGTTTCTGACCATCTGTTTCAGCCCCTCTGTTTCTCGCCCTCTGTTTCTCACCCTCTGTTTCTCGCCCACTGTTTCAGCCCCTCTGTTTCTCGCCCTCTGTTTCAGCCCCTCTGTTTCAGCCCCTCTGTTTCTCGCCCTCTGTTTCAGCCCCTCTGTTTCTCGCCCTCTGTTTCAGCCCCTCTGTTTCTCGCCCTCTGTTTCAGCCCCTCTGATTCAGCCCCTCTGTTTCAGCACTTCTGATTCAGCCCCTCTGTTTCAGCCCCTCTGATTCAGCCCCTCTGTTTCAGCCCTTCTGATTCAGCCCCTCTGTTTCAGCGCTTCTGTTTCAGCCCCTCTGTTTCAGCCCCTCTGTTACAGCCCCTCTGTTTCTCGCCCTCTGTTTCAGCCCCTCTGTTTCTCGCCCTCTGTTTCAGCCCCTCTGTTTAAGCCCCTCTGTTTCAGCCCCTCTGTTTCTCACCCTCTGTTTCTCGCCCTCTGTTTCAGCCCCTCTGTTTTTCGCAATCGGTTTCAGCCCCTCTGTTTCTCGCCCTCTGTTTCAGGCTCTCTGTTTCAGCCGGCCTGTTTCAGCCCCTCTGTTTCAGGCCCTCTGTTTCTCGCCCTCTGTTTCAGCCCCTGTGTTTCAGCCCCTCTGTTTCTCGCCCTCTTTTTCAGCCCCTCTGTTTCTCGCCCTGTGTTTCAGCCCCTCTGATTCAGCCCCTCTGTTTCAGCCCCTCTGATTCAGCCCCTCCGATTCAGCCCCTATAATTCAGCCCCTCTGTTTCTCACCCTCTGTTTCAGCTCCATGATTCAGCCCCTCTGATTCAGCCCCTCTGATTTAGACCCTCTGATTCAGCCCCTCTGTTTCCCGCCCCTCTGTTTCCCGCCCCTCTGTTTCCCGCCCCTCTGTTTCAGCCCCTCTGTTTCACGCCCAGTGTTTCAGCCCCTCTGTTTCTCGCCCTCTGTTTCAGCCCCTCTGTTTCTCGCCCTCTGTTTCAGCCCCTCTGTTTCTCGCCCTCTGTTTCAGTCCCTCTGTTTCAGCCCCTCTGTTTCTCGCCCTCTGTTTCAGCCCCTCTGTTTCTCGCCCTCTGTTTCAGCCCCTCTGATTCAGCCCCTCTGTTTCAGCCCTTCTGATTCAGCCCCTCTGTGTCAGCCCCTCTGTTTCTGACCATCTGTTTCAGCCCCTCTGTTTCTCGCCCTCTGTTTCTCACCCTCTGTTTCTCGCCCACTGTTTCAGCCCCTCTGTTTCTCGCCCTCTGTTTCAGCCCCTCTGTTTCAGCCCCTCTGTTTCTCGCCCTCTGTTTCAGCCCCTCTGTTTCTCGCCCTCTGTTTCAGCCCCTCTGTTTCTCGCCCTCTGTTTCAGCCCCTCTGATTCAGCCCCTCTGTTTCAGCACTTCTGATTCAGCCCCTCTGTTTCAGCCCCTCTGATTCAGCCCCTCTGTTTCAGCCCTTCTGATTCAGCCCCTCTGTTTCAGCGCTTCTGTTTCAGCCCCTCTGTTTCAGCCCCTCTGTTACAGCCCCTCTGTTTCTCGCCCTCTGTTTCAGCCCCTCTGTTTCTCGCCCTCTGTTTCAGCCCCTCTGTTTAAGCCCCTCTGTTTCAGCCCCTCTGTTTCGCGCCCTCTGTTTCACCCCCTCTTTTTCAGCCCCTCTGTTTCAGCCCCTCTGTTTCAGCCCCTCTGTTTCTCGCCCTCTGTTTCAGGCCCTCTGTTTCTCGCCCTCTGTTTCAGCCCCTGTGTTTCAGCCCCTCTGTTTCTCGCCCTCTTTTTCAGCCCCTCTGTTTCTCGCCCTGTGTTTCAGCCCCTCTGATTCAGCCCCTCTGTTTCAGCCCCTCTGATTCAGCCCCTCTGATTCAGCCCCTCTGTTTCTCACCCTCTGTTTCAGCTCCATGATTCAGCCCCTCTGATTCAGCCCCTCTGATTTAGCCCCTCCGATTCAGCCCCTCTGTTTCCCGCCCCTCTGTTTCCCGCCCCTCTGTTTCCCGCCCCTCTGTTTCAGCCCCTCTGTTTCACGCCCAGTGTTTCAGCCCTTCTGTTTCTCGCCCTCTGTTTCAGCCCCTCTGTTTCTCGCCCTCTGTTTCAGCCCCTCTGTTTCTCGCCCTCTGTTTCAGTCCCTCTGTTTCAGCCCCTCTGTTTCTCGCCCTCTGTTTCAGCCCCTCTGTTTCTCGCCCTCTGTTTCAGCCCCTCTGTTTCTCGCCCTCTGTTTCAGCCCCTCTGATTCAGCCCCTCTGTTTCAGCCCTTCTGATTCAGCCCCTCTGTTTCAGCCCCTCTGTTTCAGCCCATCTGTTTCAGCCCCTCTGTTTCTCGCCCTCTGTTTCTCACCCTCTGTTTCTCGCCCTCTGTTTCAGCCCCTCTGTTTTTCGCAATCGGTTTCAGCCCCTCTGTTTCTCGCCCTCTGTTTCAGGCTCTCTGTTTCAGCCGGCCTGTTTCAGCCCCTCTGTTTCAGGCCCTCTGTTTCTCGCCCTCTGTTTCAGCCCCTGTGTTTCAGCCCCTCTGTTTCTCGCCCTCTTTTTCAGCCCCTCTGTTTCTCGCCCTGTGTTTCAGCCCCTCTGATTCAGCCCCTCTGTTTCAGCCCCTCTGATTCAGCCCCTCCGATTCAGCCCCTATAATTCAGCCCCTCTGTTTCTCACCCTCTGTTTCAGCTCCATGATTCAGCCCCTCTGATTCAGCCCCTCTGATTTAGACCCTCTGATTCAGCCCCTCTGTTTCCCGCCCCTCTGTTTCCCGCCCCTCTGTTTCCCGCCCCTCTGTTTCAGCCCCTCTGTTTCACGCCCAGTGTTTCAGCCCCTCTGTTTCTCGCCCTCTGTTTCAGCCCCTCTGTTTCTCGCCCTCTGTTTCAGCCCCTCTGTTTCAGCCCCTCTGTTTCTCGCCCTCTGTTTCAGCCCCTCTGTTTCTCGCCCTCTGTTTCAGCCCCTCTGTTTCTCGCCCTCTGTTTCAGCCCCTCTGATTCAGCCCCTCTGTTTCAGCCCTTCTGATTCAGCCCCTCTGTGTCAGCCCCTCTGTTTCTGACCATCTGTTTCAGCCCCTCTGTTTCTCGCCCTCTGTTTCTCACCCTCTGTTTCTCGCCCACTGTTTCAGCCCCTCTGTTTCTCGCCCTCTGTTTCAGCCCCTCTGTTTCAGCCCCTCTGTTTCTCGCCCTCTGTTTCAGCCCCTCTGTTTCTCGCCCTCTGTTTCAGCCCCTCTGTTTCTCGCCCTCTGTTTCAGCCCCTCTGATTCAGCCCCTCTGTTTCAGCACTTCTGATTCAGCCCCTCTGTTTCAGCCCCTCTGATTCAGCCCCTCTGTTTCAGCCCTTCTGATTCAGCCCCTCTGTTTCAGCGCTTCTGTTTCAGCCCCTCTGTTTCAGCCCCTCTGTTACAGCCCCTCTGTTTCTCGCCCTCTGTTTCAGCCCCTCTGTTTCTCGCCCTCTGTTTCAGCCCCTCTGTTTAAGCCCCTCTGTTTCAGCCCCTCTGTTTCGCGCCCTCTGTTTCACCCCCTCTTTTTCAGCCCCTCTGTTTCAGCCCCTCTGTTTCAGCCCCTCTGTTTCTCGCCCTCTGTTTCAGGCCCTCTGTTTCTCGCCCTCTGTTTCAGCCCCTGTGTTTCAGCCCCTCTGTTTCTCGCCCTCTTTTTCAGCCCCTCTGTTTCTCGCCCTGTGTTTCAGCCCCTCTGATTCAGCCCCTCTGTTTCAGCCCCTCTGATTCAGCCCCTCTGATTCAGCCCCTCTGTTTCTCACCCTCTGTTTCAGCTCCATGATTCAGCCCCTCTGATTCAGCCCCTCTGATTTAGCCCCTCCGATTCAGCCCCTCTGTTTCCCGCCCCTCTGTTTCCCGCCCCTCTGTTTCCCGCCCCTCTGTTTCAGCCCCTCTGTTTCACGCCCAGTGTTTCAGCCCTTCTGTTTCTCGCCCTCTGTTTCAGCCCCTCTGTTTCTCGCCCTCTGTTTCAGCCCCTCTGTTTCTCGCCCTCTGTTTCAGTCCCTCTGTTTCAGCCCCTCTGTTTCTCGCCCTCTGTTTCAGCCCCTCTGTTTCTCGCCCTCTGTTTCAGCCCCTCTGTTTCTCGCCCTCTGTTTCAGCCCCTCTGATTCAGCCCCTCTGTTTCAGCCCTTCTGATTCAGCCCCTCTGTTTCAGCCCCTCTGTTTCAGCCCATCTGTTTCAGCCCCTCTGTTTCTCGCCCTCTGTTTCTCACCCTCTGTTTCTCGCCCACTGTTTCAGCCCCTCTGTTTCTCGCCCTCTGTTTCAGCCCCTCTGTTTCAGCCCCTCTGTTTCTCGCCCTCTGTTTCAGCCCCTCTGTTTCTCGCCCTCTGTTTCAGCCCCTCTGTTTCTCGCCCTCTGTTTCAGCCCCTCTGATTCAGCCCCTCTGTTTCAGCACTTCTGATTCAGCCCCTCTGTTTCAGCCCCTCTGATTCAGCCCCTCTGTTTCAGCCCTTCTGATTCAGCCCCTCTGTTTCAGCGCCTCTGTTTCAGCCCCTCTGTTTCAGCCCCTCTGTTACAGCCCCTCTGTTTCTCGCCCTCTGTTTCAGCCCCTCTGTTTCTCGCCCTCTGTTTCAGCCCCTCTGTTTCAGCCCCTCTGTTTCAGCCCCTCTGTTTCGCGCCCTCTGTTTCACCCCCTCTTTTTCAGCCCCTCTGTTTCAGCCCCTCTGTTTCAACTCCTCTGTTCCTCGCCCTCTGTTTCGGCCCCTCTGTTTCTCGCCCTCTTTCTCAGCCCCTCTGTTTCAGCCCCTCTGTTTCAACCCCTCTGTTTCTCGCCCTCTGTTTTTTACACTCTTTTTCAGCCCCTCTGTTTCAGCCCCTCTATTTCAGCCCCTCTGTTTCTCGCCCTCTGTTTCAGCCCCTCTGTTTCTCGCCCTCTTTTTCAGCCCCTCTGTTTCTCGCCCTGTGTTTCAGATCCGCTGATTCAGCCCCTCTGTTTCAGCCCCTCTGATTCAGCCCCACTGATTCAGCCCCTCTGATTCAGCCCCTCTGTCTCTCGCCCTCTGTTTCTCGCCCTCTGTTTCAGCCCCTCTGTTTCTCGCCCTCTGTTTCAGCCCCTCTGTTTCTCGCCCTCTGGTTCAGCCCCGCTGATTCAGCCCCTCTGTTTCAGCACCTCTGAATCAGCCCCTCTGATTCAGCCCCTCTGTTTCAGCCCCTCTGTTTCAGCCACTCTGTTTCAGTCCCTCTGTTTCAGCCCCTCTGTTTCAGTCCCTCTGTTTCAGCCCGTCTGTTTCTCGCCCTCTGTTTCAGCCCCTCTGTTTCTCCCCCTCTGTTTCAGCCCCTCTGTTTCAGTCCCTCTGTTTCAGCCCCTCTGTATCTCGCCCTCTGTTTCAGCCCCTCTGATTCAGCCCCTCTGTTTCAGCCCCTCTGATTCTGCCCCTCTGTTTCAGCCCCTCTGTTTTAGCCCCTCTGTTTCTCGCCCTCTGTTTCTCACCCTCTGTTTCTCGCCCTCTGTTTCAGCCCCTCTGTTTTTCGCCATCTGTTTCAGCCCCTCTGTTTCTCGCCCTCTGTTTCAGGCTCTCTGTTTCAGCCGGCCTGTTTCAGCCCCTCTGTTTCAGGCCCTCTGTTTCTCGCCCTCTGTTTCAGCCCCTGTGTTTCAGCCCCTCTGTTTCTCGCCCTCTTTTTCAGCCCCTCTGTTTCTCGCCCTGTGTTTCAGATCCGCTGATTCAGCCCCTCTGTTTCAGCCCCTCTGATTCAGCCCCACTGATTCAGCCCCTCTGATTCAGCCCCTCTGTCTCTCGCCCTCTGTTTCAGCCCCTCTGTTTCAGCCCCTCTGTTTCTCACCCTCTGTTTCAGCTCCATGATTCAGCCCCTCTGATTCAGCCCCTCTGCTTTAGCCCCTCTGATTCAGCCCCTCTGTTTCCCGCCCCTCTGTTTCACGCCCAGTGTTTCAGCCCCTCTGTTTCTCGCCCTCTGTTTCAGCCCCTCTGTTTCTCGCCCTCTGTTTCAGTCCCTCTGTTTCAGACCCTCTGTTTCTCGCCCTCTGTTTCAGCCCCTCTGTTTCTCGCCCTCTGTTTCAGCTCCTCTGATTCAGACCCTCTGTTTCAGCCCTTCTGATTCAGCCCCTCTGTTTCAGCCCCTCTGTTTCAGCCCATCTGTTTCAGCCCCTCTGTTTCTCGCCCTCTGTTTCTCACCCTCTGTTTCTCGCCCACTGTTTCAGCCCCTCTGTTTCTCGCCCTCTGTTTCAGCCCCTCTGTTTCAGCCCCTCTGTTTCTCGCCCTCTGTTTCAGCCCCTCTGTTTCTCGCCCTCTGTTTCAGCCCCTCTGATTCAGCCCCTCTGTTTCAGCACTTCTGATTCAGCCCCTCTGTTTCAGCCCCTCTGATTCAGCCCCTCTGTTTCAGCCCTTCTGATTCAGCCCCTCTGTTTCAGCGCCTCTGTTTCAGCCCCTCTGTTTCAGCCCCTCTGTTACAGCCCCTCTGTTTCTCGCCCTCTGTTTCAGCCCCTCTGTTTCTCGCCCTCTGTTTCAGCCCCTCTGTTTCAGCCCCTCTGTTTCGCGCCCTCTGTTTCAGCCCCTCTTTTTCAGCCCCTCTGTTTCAGCCCCTCTGTTTCAGCTCCTCTGTTCCTCGCCCTCTGTTTCAGCCCCTCTGTTTCTCGCTCTCTGTTTCTCGCCCTCTGTTTCTGCCCCTCTGTTTCTCGCCCTCTGTTTCTGCCCCTCTGTTTCTCGCCCTCTGTTTCAGCCCCTCTGATTCAGCCCCTCTGTTTCAGCACTTCTGATCCAGCCCCTCTGTTTCAGCCCCTCTGATTCAGCCCCTCTGTTTCAGCCCTTCTGATTCAGCCCCTCTGTTTCAGCGCCTCTGTTTCAGCCCCTCTGTTTCAGCCCCTCTGTTACAGCCCCTCTGTTTCTCGCCCTCTGTTTCAGCCCCTCTGTTTCTCGCCCTCTGTTTCAGCCCCTCTGTTTCAGCCCCTCTGTTTCGCGCCCTCTGTTTCAGCCCCTCTTTTTCAGCCCCTCTGTTTCAGCCCCTCTGTTTCAGCTCCTCTTTTCCTCGCCCTCTGTTTCAGCCCCGCTGTTTCTCGCTCTCTGTTTCTCGCCCTCTGTTTCAGCTCCTCTGTTTCTCGCCCACTGTTTCTGCCCCTCTGTTTCTCGCCCTCTGTATCAGCCCCTCTGATTCAGCCCCTCTGTTTCAGCCCCTCTGTTTCAGCCCCTCTGTTTCAGCCCCTCTGTTACAACCCCTCTGTTTCTCGCTCTCTGTTTCAGCCCCTCTGTTTCTCGCCCTCTGTTTCAGCCCCTCTGTTTCAGCCCCTCTGTTTCTCGCCCACTGTTTCAGCGCCTCTGTTTCAGCCCCTCTGTTTCAGCCCTTCTCTTTCGCGCCCTCTGTTTCAGCCCCTCTTTTTCAGCCCCTCTGTTTCAGCCCCTCTGTTTCAGCTCCTCTGTTCCTCGCCCTCTGTTTCGGCCCCTCTGTTTCTCGCCCTCTTTTTCAGCCCCTCTGTTTCAGCCCCTCTGTTTCAGCCCCTCTGTTTCTCGCCCTCTGTTTTTTACCCTCTTTTTCAGCCCCTCTGTTTCAGCCCCTCTATTTCAGCCCCTCTGTTCCTCGCCCTCTGTTTCAGCCCCTCTGTTTCTCGCCCGCTGTTTCAGCCCCTCTGTTTCAGCCTCTCTGTTTCTCGCCCTCTGTTTCAGCCCCTCTGTTTCTCGCCCTCTGTTTCAGCCCCTCTGTTTCTCGCCCTCTGGTTCAGCCCCGCTGATTCAGCCCCTCTGTTTCAGCACCTCTGAATCAGCCCCTCTGATTCAGCCCCTCTGTTTCAGCCCCTCTGTTTCAGCCCCTCTGTTTCAGTCCCTCTGTTTCAGCCCCTCTGTTTCAGTCCCTCTGTTTCAGCCCGTCTGTTTCTCGCCCTCTGTTTCAGCCCCTCTGTTTCTCACCCTCTGTTTCTCGCCCTCTGTTTCAGCCCCTCTGTTTTTCGCAATCGGTTTCAGCCCCTCTGTTTCTCGCCCTCTGTTTCAGGCTCTCTGTTTCAGCCGGCCTGTTTCAGCCCCTCTGTTTCAGGCCCTCTGTTTCTGGCCCTCTGTTTCAGCCCCTGTGTTTCAGCCCCTCTGTTTCTCGCCCTCTTTTTCAGCACCTCTGTTTCTCGCCCTGTGTTTCAGCCCCTCTGATTCAGCCCCTCTGTTTCAGCCCCTCTGATTCAGCCCCTCCGATTCAGCCCCTATAATTCAGCCCCTCTGTTTCTCACCCTCTGTTTCAGCTCCATGATTCAGCCCCTCTGATTCAGCCCCTCTGATTTAGACCCTCTGATTCAGCCCCTCTGTTTCCCGCCCCTCTGTTTCCCGCCCCTCTGTTTCCCGCCCCTCTGTTTCAGCCCCTCTGTTTCACGCCCAGTGTTTCAGCCCCTCTGTTTCTCGCCCTCTGTTTCAGCCCCTCTGTTTCTCGCCCTCTGTTTCAGCCCCTCTGTTTCTCGCCCTCTGTTTCAGTCCCTCTGTTTCAGCCCCTCTGTTTCTCGCCCTCTGTTTCAGCCCCTCTGTTTCTCGCCCTCTGTTTCAGCCCCTCTGATTCAGCCCCTCTGTTTCAGCCCTTCTGATTCAGCCCCTCTGTGTCAGCCCCTCTGTTTCTGACCATCTGTTTCAGCCCCTCTGTTTCTCGCCCTCTGTTTCTCACCCTCTGTTTCTCGCCCACTGTTTCAACCCCTCTGTTTCTCGCCCTCTGTTTCAGCCCCTCTGTTTCAGCCCCTCTGTTTCTCGCCCTCTGTTTCAGCCCCTCTGTTTCTCGCCCTCTGTTTCAGCCCCTCTGTTTCTCGCCCTCTGTTTCAGCCCCTCTGATTCAGCCCCTCTGTTTCAGCACCTCTGAATCAGCCCCTCTGATTCAGCCCCTCTGTTTCAGCCCCTCTGTTTCAGCCCCTCTGTTTCAGTCCCTCTGTTTCAGCCCCTCTGTTTCAGTCCCTCTGTTTCAGCCCGTCTGTTTCTCGCCCTCTGTTTCAGCCCCTCTGTTTCTCACCCTCTGTTTCTCGCCCTCTGTTTCAGCCCCTCTGTTTTTCGCAATCGGTTTCAGCCCCTCTGTTTCTCGCCCTCTGTTTCAGGCTCTCTGTTTCAGCCGGCCTGTTTCAGCCCCTCTGTTTCAGGCCCTCTGTTTCTGGCCCTCTGTTTCAGCCCCTGTGTTTCAGCCCCTCTGTTTCTCGCCCTCTTTTTCAGCCCCTCTGTTTCTCGCCCTGTGTTTCAGCCCCTCTGATTCAGCCCCTCTGTTTCAGCCCCTCTGATTCAGCCCCTCCGATTCAGCCCCTATAATTCAGCCCCTCTGTTTCTCACCCTCTGTTTCAGCTCCATGATTCAGCCCCTCTGATTCAGCCCCTCTGATTTAGACCCTCTGATTCAGCCCCTCTGTTTCCCGCCCCTCTGTTTCCCGCCCCTCTGTTTCCCGCCCCTCTGTTTCAGCCCCTCTGTTTCACGCCCAGTGTTTCAGCCCCTCTGTTTCTCGCCCTCTGTTTCAGCCCCTCTGTTTCTCGCCCTCTGTTTCAGCCCCTCTGTTTCTCGCCCTCTGTTTCAGCCCCTCTGTTTCTCGCCCTCTGTTTCAGCCCCTCTGATTCAGCCCCTCTGTTTCAGCCCTTCTGATTCAGCCCCTCTGTGTCAGCCCCTCTGTTTCTGACCATCTGTTTCAGCCCCTCTGTTTCTCGCCCTCTGTTTCTCACCCTCTGTTTCTCGCCCACTGTTTCAGCCCCTCTGTTTCTCGCCCTCTGTTTCAGCCCCTCTGTTTCAGCCCCTCTGTTTCTCGCCCTCTGTTTCAGCCCCTCTGTTTCTCGCCCTCTGTTTCAGCCCCTCTGTTTCTCGCCCTCTGTTTCAGCCCCTCTGATTCAGCCCCTCTGTTTCAGCACTTCTGATTCAGCCCCTCTGTTTCAGCCCCTCTGATTCAGCCCCTCTGTTTCAGCCCTTCTGATTCAGCCCCTCTGTTTCAGCGCTTCTGTTTCAGCCCCTCTGTTTCAGCCCCTCTGTTACAGCCCCTCTGTTTCTCGCCCTCTGTTTCAGCCCCTCTGTTTCTCGCCCTCTGTTTCAGCCCCTCTGTTTAAGCCCCTCTGTTTCAGCCCCTCTGTTTCGCGCCCTCTGTTTCACCCCCTCTTTTTCAGCCCCTCTGTTTCAGCCCCTCTGTTTCAGCCCCTCTGTTTCTCGCCCTCTGTTTCAGGCCCTCTGTTTCTCGCCCTCTGTTTCAGCCCCTGTGTTTCAGCCCCTCTGTTTCTCGCCCTCTTTTTCAGCCCCTCTGTTTCTCGCCCTGTGTTTCAGCCCCTCTGATTCAGCCCCTCTGTTTCAGCCCCTCTGATTCAGCCCCTCTGATTCAGCCCCTCTGTTTCTCACCCTCTGTTTCAGCTCCATGATTCAGCCCCTCTGATTCAGCCCCTCTGATTTAGCCCCTCCGATTCAGCCCCTCTGTTTCCCGCCCCTCTGTTTCCCGCCCCTCTGTTTCCCGCCCCTCTGTTTCAGCCCCTCTGTTTCACGCCCAGTGTTTCAGCCCTTCTGTTTCTCGCCCTCTGTTTCAGCCCCTCTGTTTCTCGCCCTCTGTTTCAGCCCCTCTGTTTCTCGCCCTCTGTTTCAGTCCCTCTGTTTCAGCCCCTCTGTTTCTCGCCCTCTGTTTCAGCCCCTCTGTTTCTCGCCCTCTGTTTCAGCCCCTCTGATTCAGCCCCTCTGTTTCAGCCCTTCTGATTCAGCCCCTCTGTTTCAGCCCCTCTGTTTCAGCCCATCTGTTTCAGCCCCTCTGTTTCTCGCCCTCTGTTTCTCACCCTCTGTTTCTCGCCCACTGTTTCAGCCCCTCTGTTTCTCGCCCTCTGTTTCAGCCCCTCTGTTTCAGCCCCTCTGTTTCTCGCCCTCTGTTTCAGCCCCTGTTTCTCGCCCTCTGTTTCAGCCCCTCTGTTTCTCGCCCTCTGTTTCAGCCCCTCTGATTCAGCCCCTCTGTTTCAGCACTTCTGATTCAGCCCCTCTGTTTCAGCCCCTCTGATTCAGCCCCTCTGTTTCAGCCCTTCTGATTCAGCCCCTCTGTTTCAGCGCCTCTGTTTCAGCCCCTCTGTTTCAGCCCCTCTGTTACAGCCCCTCTGTTTCTCGCCCTCTGTTTCAGCCCCTCTGTTTCTCGCCCTCTGTTTCAGCCCCTCTGTTTCAGCCCCTCTGTTTCAGCCCCTCTGTTTCGCGCCCTCTGTTTCACCCCCTCTTTTTCAGCCCCTCTGTTTCAGCCCCTCTGTTTCAACTCCTCTGTTCCTCGCCCTCTGTTTCGGCCCCTCTGTTTCTCGCCCTCTTTCTCAGCCCCTCTGTTTCAGCCCCTCTGTTTCAACCCCTCTGTTTCTCGCCCTCTGTTTTTTACACTCTTTTTCAGCCCCTCTGTTTCAGCCCCTCTATTTCAGCCCCTCTGTTTCTCGCCCTCTGTTTCAGCCCCTCTGTTTCTCGCCCTCTTTTTCAGCCCCTCTGTTTCTCGCCCTGTGTTTCAGATCCGCTGATTCAGCCCCTCTGTTTCAGCCCCTCTGATTCAGCCCCACTGATTCAGCCCCTCTGATTCAGCCCCTCTGTCTCTCGCCCTCTGTTTCTCGCCCTCTGTTTCAGCCCCTCTGTTTCTCGCCCTCTGTTTCAGCCCCTCTGTTTCTCGCCCTCTGGTTCAGCCCCGCTGATTCAGCCCCTCTGTTTCAGCACCTCTGAATCAGCCCCTCTGATTCAGCCCCTCTGTTTCAGCCCCTCTGTTTCAGCCACTCTGTTTCAGTCCCTCTGTTTCAGCCCGTCTGTTTCTCGCCCTCTGTTTCAGCCCCTCTGTTTCTCCCCCTCTGTTTCAGCCCCTCTGTTTCAGTCCCTCTGTTTCAGCCCCTCTGTATCTCGCCCTCTGTTTCAGCCCCTCTGATTCAGCCCCTCTGTTTCAGCCCCTCTGATTCTGCCCCTCTGTTTCAGCCCCTCTGTTTTAGCCCCTCTGTTTCTCGCCCTCTGTTTCTCACCCTCTGTTTCTCGCCCTCTGTTTCAGCCCCTCTGTTTTTCACCATCTGTTTCAGCCCCTCTGTTTCTCGCCCTCTGTTTCAGGCTCTCTGTTTCAGCCGGCCTGTTTCAGCCCCTCTGTTTCAGGCCCTCTGTTTCTCGCCCTCTGTTTCAGCCCCTGTGTTTCAGCCCCTCTGTTTCTCGCCCTCTTTTTCAGCCCCTCTGTTTCTCGCCCTGTGTTTCAGATCCGCTGATTCAGCCCCTCTGTTTCAGCCCCTCTGATTCAGCCCCACTGATTCAGCCCCTCTGATTCAGCCCCTCTGTCTCTCGCCCTCTGTTTCAGCCCCTCTGTTTCAGCCCCTCTGTTTCTCACCCTCTGTTTCAGCTCCATGATTCAGCCCCTCTGATTCAGCCCCTCTGCTTTAGCCCCTCTGATTCAGCCCCTCTGTTTCCCGCCCCTCTGTTTCACGCCCAGTGTTTCAGCCCCTCTGTTTCTCGCCCTCTGTTTCAGCCCCTCTGTTTCTCGCCCACTGTTTCAGTCCCTCTGTTTCAGACCCTCTGTTTCTCGCCCTCTGTTTCAGCCCCTCTGTTTCTCGCCCTCTGTTTCAGCTCCTCTGATTCAGACCCTCTGTTTCAGCCCTTCTGATTCAGCCCCTCTGTTTCAGCCCCTCTGTTTCAGCCCATCTGTTTCAGCCCCTCTGTTTCTCGCCCTCTGTTTCTCACCCTCTGTTTCTCGCCCACTGTTTCAGCCCCTCTGTTTCTCGCCCTCTGTTTCAGCCCCTCTGTTTCAGCCCCTCTGTTTCTCGCCCTCTGTTTCAGCCCCTCTGTTTCTCGCCCTCTGTTTCAGCCCCTCTGATTCAGCCCCTCTGTTTCAGCACTTCTGATTCAGCCCCTCTGTTTCAGCCCCTCTGATTCAGCCCCTCTGTTTCAGCCCTTCTGATTCAGCCCCTCTGTTTCAGCGCCTCTGTTTCAGCCCCTCTGTTTCAGCCCCTCTGTTACAGCCCCTCTGTTTCTCGCCCTCTGTTTCAGCCCCTCTGTTTCTCGCCCTCTGTTTCAGCCCCTCTGTTTCAGCCCCTCTGTTTCGCGCCCTCTGTTTCAGCCCCTCTTTTTCAGCCCCTCTGTTTCAGCCCCTCTATTTCAGCTCCTCTGTTCCTCGCCCTCTGTTTCAGCCCCTCTGTTTCTCGCTCTCTGTTTCTCGCCCTCTGTTTCTGCCCCTCTGTTTCTCGCCCTCTGTTTCTGCCCCTCTGTTTCTCGCCCTCTGTTTCAGCCCCTCTGATTCAGCCCCTCTGTTTCAGCACTTCTGATCCAGCCCCTCTGTTTCAGCCCCTCTGATTCAGCCCCTCTGTTTCAGCCCTTCTGATTCAGCCCCTCTGTTTCAGCGCCTCTGTTTCAGCCCCTCTGTTTCAGCCCCTCTGTTACAGCCCCTCTGTTTCTCGCCCTCTGTTTCAGCCCCTCTGTTTCTCGCCCTCTGTTTCAGCCCCTCTGTTTCAGCCCCTCTGTTTCGCGCCCTCTGTTTCAGCCCCTCTTTTTCAGCCCCTCTGTTTCAGCCCCTCTGTTTCAGCTCCTCTTTTCCTCGCCCTCTGTTTCAGCCCCGCTGTTTCTCGCTCTCTGTTTCTCGCCCTCTGTTTCAGCTCCTCTGTTTCTCGCCCACTGTTTCTGCCCCTCTGTTTCTCGCTCTCTGTATCAGCCCCTCTGATTCAGCCCCTCTGTTTCAGCCCCTCTGTTTCAGCCCCTCTGTTTCAGCCCCTCTGTTACAACCCCTCTGTTTCTCGCTCTCTGTTTCAGCCCCTCTGTTTCTCGCCCTCTGTTTCAGCCCCTCTGTTTCAGCCCCTCTGTTTCTCGCCCACTGTTTCAGCGCCTCTGTTTCAGCCCCTCTGTTTCAGCCCTTCTGTTTCGCGCCCTCTGTTTCAGCCCCTCTTTTTCAGCCCCTCTGTTTCAGCCCCTCTGTTTCAGCTCCTCTGTTCCTCGCCCTCTGTTTCGGCCCCTCTGTTTCTCGCCCTCTTTTTCAGCCCCTCTGTTTCAGCCCCTCTGTTTCAGCCCCTCTGTTTCTCGCCCTCTGTTTTTTACCCTCTTTTTCAGCCCCTCTGTTTCAGCCCCTCTATTTCAGCCCCTCTGTTCCTCGCCCTCTGTTTCAGCCCCTCTGTTTCTCGCCCGCTGTTTCAGCCCCTCTGTTTCAGCCTCTCTGTTTCTCGCCCTCTGTTTCAGCCCCTCTGTTTCTCGCCCTCTGTTTCAGCCCCTCTGTTTCTCGCCCTCTGGTTCAGCCCCGCTGATTCAGCCCCTCTGTTTCAGCACCTCTGAATCAGCCCCTCTGATTCAGCCCCTCTGTTTCAGCCCCTCTGTTTCAGCCCCTCTGTTTCAGTCCCTCTGTTTCAGCCCCTCTGTTTCAGTCCCTCTGTTTCAGCCCGTCTGTTTCTCGCCCTCTGTTTCAGCCCCTCTGTTTCTCCCCCTCTGTTTCAGCCCCTCTGTTTCAGTCCCTCTGTTTCAGCCCCTCTGTATCTCGCCCTCTGTTTCAGCCCCTCTGATTCAGCCCCTCTGTTTCAGCCCCACTGATTCAGCCCCTCTGTTTCAGCCCCTCTGTTTCTCGCCCTCTGTTTTTTACCCTCTTTTTCAGCACCTCTGTTTCAGCCCCTCTATTTCAGCCCCTCTGTTCCTCGCCCTCTGTTTCAGCCCCTCTGTTTCTCGCCCTCTGTTTCAGCCCCTCTGTTTCAGCCTCTCTGTTTCTCGCCCTCTGTTTCAGCCCCTCTGTTTCTCGCCCTCTGTTTCAGCCCCTCTGTTTCTCGCCCTCTGGTTCAGCCCCGCTGATTCAGCCCCTCTGTTTCAGCACCTCTGAATCAGCCCCTCTGATTCAGCCCCTCTGTTTCAGCCCCTCTGTTTCAGCCCCTCTGTTTCAGTCCCTCTGTTTCAGCCCCTCTGTTTCAGCCCCTCTGTTTCTCGCCCTCTGTTTCAGCCCCTCTGTTTCAGCCCCTCTGTTTCAGCCCCTCTGTTTCGCGCCCTCTGTTTCACCCCCTCTTTTTCAGCCCCTCTGTTTCAGCCCCTCTGTTTCAACTCCTCTGTTCCTCGCCCTCTGTTTCGGCCCCTCTGTTTCTCGCCCTCTTTCTCAGCCCCTCTGTTTCAGCCCCTCTGTTTCAACCCCTCTGTTTCTCGCCCTCTGTTTTTTACCCTCTTTTTCAGCCCCTCTGTTTCAGCCCCTCTATTTCAGCCCCTCTGTTTCTCGCCCTCTGTTTCAGCCCCTCTGTTTCTCGCCCTCTTTTTCAGCCCCTCTGTTTCTCGCCCTCTGTTTCAGCCCCTCTGTTTCAGCCCTTCTGTTTCGCGCCCTCTGTTTCAGCCCCTCTTTTTCAGCCCCTCTGTTTCATCCCCTCTGTTTCAACTCCTCTGTTCCTCGCCCTCTGTTTCAGCCCCTCTGTTTCAGTCCCTCTGTTTCAGCCCGTCTGTTTCTCGCCCTCTGTTTCAGCCCCTCTGTTTCTCCCCCTCTGTTTCAGCCCCTCTGTTTCAGTCCCTCTGTTTCAGCCCCTCTGTACCTCGCCCTCTGTTTCAGCCCCTCTGATTCAGCCCCTCTGTTTCAGCCCCTCTGATTCTGCCCCTCTGTTTCAGCCCCTCTGTTTTAGCCCCTCTGTTTCTCGCCCTCTGTTTCTCACCCTCTGTTTCTCGCCCTCTGTTTCAGCCCCTCTGTTTTTCGCCATCTGTTTCAGCCCCTCTGTTTCTCGCCCTCTGTTTCAGGCTCTCTGTTTCAGCCGGCCTGTTTCAGCCCCTCTGTTTCAGGCCCTCTGTTTCTCGCCCTCTGTTTCAGCCCCTGTGTTTCAGCCCCTCTGTTTCTCGCCCTCTTTTTCAGCCCCTCTGTTTCTCGCCCTGTGTTTCAGATCCGCTGATTCAGCCCCTCTGTTTCAGCCCCTCTGATTCAGCCCCACTGATTCAGCCCCTCTGATTCAGCCCCTCTGTCTCTCGCCCTCTGTTTCAGCCCCTCTGTTTCAGCCCCTCTGTTTCTCACCCTCTGTTTCAGCTCCATGATTCAGCCCCTCTGATTCAGCCCCTCTGCTTTAGCCCCTCTGATTCAGCCCCTCTGTTTCCCGCCCCTCTGTTTCCCGCCCCTCTGTTTCCCGCCCCTCTGTTTCAGCCCCTCTGTTTCACGCCCAGTGTTTCAGCCCCTCTGTTTCTCGCCCTCTGTTTCAGCCCCTCTGTTTCTCGCCCTCTGTTTCAGTCCCTCTGTTTCAGCCCCTCTGTTTCTCGCCCTCTGTTTCAGCCCCTCTGTTTCTCGCCCTCTGTTTCAGCCCCTCTGATTCAGCCCCTCTGATTCAGCCCCTCTGTTTCAGCACTTCTGATTCAGCCCCTCTGTTTCAGCCCCTCTGATTCAGCCCCTCTGTTTCAGCCCTTCTGATTCAGCCCCTCTGTTTCAGCGCCTCTGTTTCAGCCCCTCTGTTTCAGCCCCTCTGTTACAGCCCCTCTGTTTCTCGCCCTCTGTTTCAGCCCCTCTGTTTCTCGCCCTCTGTTTCAGCCCCTCTGTTTCAGCCCCTCTGTTTCGCGCCCTCTGTTTCAGCCCCTCTTTTTCAGCCCCTCTGTTACAGCCCCTCTGTTTCTCGCCCTCTGTTTCAGCCCCTCTGTTTCTCGCCCTCTGTTTCAGCCCCTCTGTTTCAGCCCCTCTGTTTCGCGCCCTCTGTTTCAGCCCCTCTTTTTCAGCCCCTCTGTTTCAGCCCCTCTGTTTCAGCCCCTCTGTTTCTCGCCCTCTGTTTCAGCCCCTCTGATTCAGCCCCTCTGATTCAGCCCCTCTGTTTCAGCACTTCTGATTCAGCCCCTCTGTTTCAGCCCCTCTGATTCAGCCCCTCTGTTTCAGCCCTTCTGATTCAGCCCCTCTGTTTCAGCGCCTCTGTTTCAGCCCCTCTGTTTCAGCCCCTCTGTTACAGCCCCTCTGTTTCTCGCCCTCTGTTTCAGCCCCTCTGTTTCTCGCCCTCTGTTTCAGCCCCTCTGTTTCAGCCCCTCTGTTTCGCGCCCTCTGTTTCAGCCCCTCTTTTTCAGCCCCTCTGTTTCAGCCCCTCTGTTTCAGCCCCTCTTTTTCAGCCCCTCTGTTTCAGCCCCTCTGTTTCAGCCCCTCTGTTTCGCGCCCTCTGTTTCAGCCCCTCTGTTTCAGCCCCTCTGTTTCAGCCCCTCTGTTTCAGCCCCTCTGTTTCTCGCTCTCTGTTTCTCGCCCTCTGTTTCTGCCCCTCTGTTTCTCGCCCTCTGTTTCTGCCCCTCTGTTTCTCGCCCTCTGTTTCAGCCCCTCTGATTCAGCCCCTCTGTTTCAGCACTTCTGATCCAGCCCCTCTGTTTCAGCCCCTCTGATTCAGCCCCTCTGTTTCAGCCCTTCTGATTCAGCCCCTCTGTTTCAGCGCCTCTGTTTCAGCCCCTCTGTTTCAGCCCCTCTGTTACAGCCCCTCTGTTTCTCGCCCTCTGTTTCAGCCCCTCTGTTTCTCGCCCTCTGTTTCAGCCCCTCTGTTTCAGCCCCTCTGTTTCGCGCCCTCTGTTTCAGCCCCTCTTTTTCAGCCCCTCTGTTTCAGCCCCTCTGTTTCAGCTCCTCTGTTCCTCGCCCTCTGTTTCAGCCCCTCTGTTTCTCGCTCTCTGTTTCTCGCCCTCTGTTTCAGCCCCTCTGTTTCTCGCCCACTGTTTCTGCCCCTCTGTTTCTCGCCCTCTGTATCAGCCCCTCTGATTCAGCCCCTCTGTTTCAGCCCCTCTGTTTCAGCCCTCTGTTTCAGCCCCTCTGTTACAACCCCTCTGTTTCTCGCTCTCTGTTTCAGCCCCTCTGTTTCTCGCCCTCTGTTTCAGCCCCTCTGTTTCAGCCCCTCTGTTTCTCGCCCTCTGTTTCAGCGCCTCTGTTTCAGCCCCTCTGTTTCAGCCCTTCTGTTTCGCGCCCTCTGTTTCAGCCCCTCTTTTTCAGCCCCTCTGTTTCAGCCCCTCTGTTTCAGCTCCTCTGTTCCTCGCCCTCTGTTTCGGCCCCTCTGTTTCTCGCCCTCTTTTTCAGCCCCTCTGTTTCAGCCCCTCTGTTTCAGCCCCTCTGTTTCTCGCCCTCTGTTTTTTACCCTCTTTTTCAGCCCCTCTGTTTCAGCCCCTCTATTTCAGCCCCTCTGTTCCTCGCCCTCTGTTTCAGCCCCTCTGTTTCTCGCCCGCTGTTTCAGCCCCTCTGTTTCAGCCTCTCTGTTTCTCGCCCTCTGTTTCAGCCCCTCTGTTTCTCGCCCTCTGTTTCAGCCCCTCTGTTTCTCGCCCTCTGGTTCAGCCCCGCTGATTCAGCCCCTCTGTTTCAGCACCTCTGAATCAGCCCCTCTGATTCAGCCCCTCTGTTTCAGCCCCTCTGTTTCAGCCCCTCTGTTTCAGTCCCTCTGTTTCAGCCCGTCTGTTTCTCGCCCTCTGTTTCAGCCCCTCTGTTTCTCCCCCTCTGTTTCAGCCCCTCTGTTTCAGTCCCTCTGTTTCAGCCCCTCTGTATCTCGCCCTCTGTTTCAGCCCCTCTGATTCAGCCCCTCTGTTTCAGCCCCACTGATTCAGCCCCTCTGTTTCAGCCCCTCTGTTTCTCGCCCTCTGTTTTTTACCCTCTTTTTCAGCACCTCTGTTTCAGCCCCTCTATTTCAGCCCCTCTGTTCCTCGCCCTCTGTTTCAGCCCCTCTGTTTCTCGCCCGCTGTTTCAGCCCCTCTGTTTCAGCCTCTCTGTTTCTCGCCCTCTGTTTCAGCCCCTCTGTTTCTCGCCCTCTGTTTCAGCCCCTCTGTTTCTCGCCCTCTGGTTCAGCCCCGCTGATTCAGCCCCTCTGTTTCAGCACCTCTGAATCAGCCCCTCTGATTCAGCCCCTCTGTTTCAGCCCCTCTGTTTCAGCCCCTCTGTTTCAGTCCCTCTGTTTCAGCCCCTCTGTTTCAGTCCCTCTGTTTCAGCCCGTCTGTTTCTCGCCCTCTGTTTCAGCCCCTCTGTTTCTCCCCCTCTGTTTCAGCCCCTCTGTTTCAGTCCCTCTGTTTCAGCCCCTCTGATTCAGCCCCTCTGTTTCAGCCCCACTGATTCAGCCCCTCTGTTTCAGCCCCTCTGTTTTAGCCCCTCTGTTTCTCGCCCTCTGTTTCTCACACTCTGTTTCTCGCCCTCTGTTTCAGCCCCTCTGTTTTTCGCCATCTGTTTCAGCCCCTCTGTTTCTCGCCCTCTGTTTCAGGCTCTCTGTTTCAGCCGGCCTGTTTCAGCCCCTCTGTTTCAGGCCCTCTGTTTCACGCCCTCTGTTTCAGCCCCTCTGTTTTTCGCCATCTGTTTCAGCCCCTCTGTTTCCCGCCCCTCTGTTTCAGCCCCTCTGTTTCACGCCCAGTGTTTCAGCCCCTCTGTTTCTCGCCCTCTGTTTCAGCCCCTCTGTTTCTCGCCCTCTGTTTCAGCCCCTCTGTTTCTCGCCCTCTGTTTCAGTCCTTCTGTTTCAGCCCCTCTGTTTCTCGCCCTCAGTTTCAGCCCCTCTGTTTCTCGCCCTCTGTTTCAGCCCCTCTGATTCAGCCCCTCTGTTTCAGCCCCTCTGTTTCAGCCCCTCTGTTTCAGCCCCTCTGTTTCTCGCCCTCTGTTTCAGCCCCACTGTTTCAGCTCCTCTGTTCCTCGCCCTCTGTTTCAGCCCCTCTGTTTCTCGCTCTCTGTTTCTCGCCCTCTGTTTCAGCCCCTCTGTTTCTCGCCCTCTGTTTCTGCCCCTCTGTTTCTCGCCCTGTTTCAGCCCCTCTGTTTCTCGCCCTCTGTTTCAGCCCCGCTGATTCAGCCCCTCTGTTTCAGCCCCTCTGTATCAGCCCCTCTGATTCAGCCCCTCTGTTTCAGCCCCTCTGTTTCAGCCCCTCTGTTACAACCCCTCTGTTTCTCGCTCTCTGTTTCAGCCCCTCTGTTTCTCGCCCTCTGTTTCAGCCCCTCTGTTTCAGCCCCTCTGTTTCTCGCCCTCTGTTTCAGCGCCTCTGTTTCAGCCCCTCTGTTTCAGCCCTTCTGTTTCGCGCCCTCTGTTTCTGCCCCTCTTTTTCAGCCCCTCTGTTTCATCCCCTCTGTTTCAACTCCTCTGTTCCTCGCCCTCTGTTTCGGCCCCTCTGTTTCTCGCCCTCTTTTTCAGCCCCTCTGTTTCAGCCCCTCTGTTTCAGCCCCTCTGTTTCTCGCCCTCTGTTTCAGCCCCTCTTTTTCAGCCCCTCTGTTTCAGCCCCTCTATTTCAGCCCCTCTGTTCCTCGCCCTCTGTTTCAGCCCCTCTGTTTCTCGCCCTCTGTTTCAGCCCCTCTGTTTCAGCCTCTCTGTTTCTCGCCCTCTGTTTCGGCGCCTCTGTTTCTCGCCCTCTGTTTCAGCCCCTCTGTTTCTCGCCCTCTGGTTCAGCCCCGCTGATTCAGCCCCTCTGTTTCAGCACCTCTGAATCAGCCCCTCTGATTCAGCCCCTCTGTTTCAGCCCCTCTGTTTCAGCCCCTCTGGTTCTCGCCCTCTGTTTCAGCCCGTCTGTTTCAGCCCCTCTGTTTCTCGCCCTCTGTTTCAGCCCCTCTGTTTCAGCCCCTCTGTTTCAGCCCCTCTGTTTCGCGCCCTCTGTTTCACCCCCTCTTTTTCAGCCCCTCTGTTTCAGCCCCTCTGTTTCAACTCCTCTGTTCCTCGCCCTCTGTTTCGGCCCCTCTGTTTCTCGCCCTCTTTCTCAGCCCCTCTGTTTCAGCCCCTCTGTTTCAACCCCTCTGTTTCTCGCCCTCTGTTTTTTACCCTCTTTTTCAGCCCCTCTGTTTCAGCCCCTCTATTTCAGCCCCTCTGTTTCTCGCCCTCTGTTTCAGCCCCTCTGTTTCTCGCCCTCTTTTTCAGCCCCTCTGTTTCTCGCCCTGTGTTTCAGATCCGCTGATTCAGCCCCTCTGTTTCAGCCCCTCTGATTCAGCCCCACTGATTCAGCCCCTCTGATTCAGCCCCTCTGTCTCTCGCCCTCTGTTTCTCGCCCTCTGTTTCAGCCCCTCTGTTTCTCGCCCTCTGTTTCAGCCCCTCTGTTTCTCGCCCTCTGGTTCAGCCCCGCTGATTCAGCCCCTCTGTTTCAGCACCTCTGAATCAGCCCCTCTGATTCAGCCCCTCTGTTTCAGCCCCTCTGTTTCAGCCACTCTGTTTCAGTCCCTCTGTTTCAGCCCCTCTGTTTCAGTCCCTCTGTTTCAGCCCCTCTGTTTCTCGCTCTCTGTTTCTCGCCCTCTGTTTCAGCCCCGCTGATTCAGCCCCTCTGTTTCAGCCCCTCTGTATCAGCCCCTCTGATTCAGCCCCTCTGTTTCAGCCCCTCTGTTTCAGCCCCTCTGTTACAACCCCTCTGTTTCTCGCTCACTGTTTCAGCCCCTCTGTTTCTCGCCCTCTGTTTCAGCCCCTCTGTTTCAGCCCCTCTGTTTCTCGCCCTCTGTTTCAGCGCCTCTGTTTCAGCCCCTCTGTTTCAGCCCTTCTGTTTCGCGCCCTCTGTTTCAGCCCCTCTTTTTCAGCCCCTCTGTTTCATCCCCTCTGTTTCAACTCCTCTGTTCCTCGCCCTCTGTTTCAGCCCCTCTGTTTCAGTCCCTCTGTTTCAGCCCGTCTGTTTCTCGCCCTCTGTTTCAGCCCCTCTGTTTCTCCCCCTCTGTTTCAGCCCCTCTGTTTCAGTCCCTCTGTTTCAGCCCCTCTGTACCTCGCCCTCTGTTTCAGCCCCTCTGATTCAGCCCCTCTGTTTCAGCCCCTCTGATTCTGCCCCTCTGTTTCAGCCCCTCTGTTTTAGCCCCTCTGTTTCTCGCCCTCTGTTTCTCACCCTCTGTTTCTCGCCCTCTGTTTCAGCCCCTCTGTTTTTCGCCATCTGTTTCAGCCCCTCTGTTTCTCGCCCTCTGTTTCAGGCTCTCTGTTTCAGCCGGCCTGTTTCAGCCCCTCTGTTTCAGGCCCTCTGTTTCTCGCCCTCTGTTTCAGCCCCTGTGTTTCAGCCCCTCTGTTTCTCGCCCTCTTTTTCAGCCCCTCTGTTTCTCGCCCTGTGTTTCAGATCCGCTGATTCAGCCCCTCTGTTTCAGCCCCTCTGATTCAGCCCCACTGATTCAGCCCCTCTGATTCAGCCCCTCTGTCTCTCGCCCTCTGTTTCAGCCCCTCTGTTTCAGCCCCTCTGTTTCTCACCCTCTGTTTCAGCTCCATGATTCAGCCCCTCTGATTCAGCCCCTCTGCTTTAGCCCCTCTGATTCAGCCCCTCTGTTTCCCGCCCCTCTGTTTCCCGCCCCTCTGTTTCCCGCCCCTCTGTTTCAGCCCCTCTGTTTCACGCCCAGTGTTTCAGCCCCTCTGTTTCTCGCCCTCTGTTTCAGCCCCTCTGTTTCTCGCCCTCTGTTTCAGTCCCTCTGTTTCAGCCCCTCTGTTTCTCGCCCTCTGTTTCAGCCCCTCTGTTTCTCGCCCTCTGTTTCAGCCCCTCTGATTCAGCCCCTCTGATTCAGCCCCTCTGTTTCAGCACTTCTGATTCAGCCCCTCTGTTTCAGCCCCTCTGATTCAGCCCCTCTGTTTCAGCCCTTCTGATTCAGCCCCTCTGTTTCAGCGCCTCTGTTTCAGCCCCTCTGTTTCAGCCCCTCTGTTACAGCCCCTCTGTTTCTCGCCCTCTGTTTCAGCCCCTCTGTTTCTCGCCCTCTGTTTCAGCCCCTCTGTTTCAGCCCCTCTGTTTCGCGCCCTCTGTTTCAGCTTCTCTTTTTCAGCCCCTCTGTTTCAGCCCCTCTGTTTCAGCTCCTCTGTTCCTCGCCCTCTGTTTCAGCCCCTCTGTTTCTCGCTCTCTGTTTCTCGCCCTCTGTTTCTGCCCCTCTGTTTCTCGCCCTCTGTTTCTGCCCCTCTGTTTCTCGCCCTCTGTTTCAGCCCCTCTGATTCAGCCCCTCTGTTTCAGCACTTCTGATCCAGCCCCTCTGTTTCAGCCCCTCTGATTCAGCCCCTCTGTTTCAGCCCTTCTGATTCAGCCCCTCTGTTTCAGCGCCTCTGTTTCAGCCCCTCTGTTTCAGCCCCTCTGTTACAGCCCCTCTGTTTCTCGCCCTCTGTTTCAGCCCCTCTGTTTCTCGCCCTCTGTTTCAGCCCCTCTGTTTCAGCCCCTCTGTTTCGCGCCCTCTGTTTCAGCCCCTCTTTTTCAGCCCCTCTGTTTCAGCCCCTCTGTTTCAGCTCCTCTGTTCCTCGCCCTCTGTTTCAGCCCCTCTGTTTCTCGCTCTCTGTTTCTCGCCCTCTGTATCAGCCCCTCTGATTCAGCCCCTCTGTTTCAGCCCCTCTGTTTCAGCCCTCTGTTTCAGCCCCTCTGTTACAACCCCTCTGTTTCTCGCTCTCTGTTTCAGCCCCTCTGTTTCTCGCCCTCTGTTTCTCGCCCTCTGTTTCAGCCCCTCTGTTTCTCGCCCTCTGTTTCAGCGCCTCTGTTTCAGCCCCTCTGTTTCAGCCCTTCTGTTTCGCGCCCTCTGTTTCAGCCCCTCTTTTTCAGCCCCTCTGTTTCAGCCCCTCTGTTTCAGCTCCTCTGTTCCTCGCCCTCTGTTTCGGCCCCTCTGTTTCTCGCCCTCTTTTTCAGCCCCTCTGTTTCAGCCCCTCTGTTTCATCCCCTCTGTTTCTCGCCCTCTGTTTTTTACCCTCTTTTTCAGCCCCTCTGTTTCAGCCCCTCTATTTCAGCCCCTCTGTTCCTCGCCCTCTGTTTCAGCCCCTCTGTTTCTCGCCCGCTGTTTCAGCCCCTCTGTTTCAGCCTCTCTGTTTCTCGCCCTCTGTTTCAGCCCCTCTGTTTCTCGCCCTCTGTTTCAGCCCCTCTGTTTCTCGCCCTCTGGTTCAGCCCCGCTGATTCAGCCCCTCTGTTTCAGCACCTCTGAATCAGCCCCTCTGATTCAGCCCCTCTGTTTCAGCCCCTCTGTTTCAGCCCCTCTGTTTCAGTCCCTCTGTTTCAGCCCGTCTGTTTCTCGCCCTCTGTTTCAGCCCCTCTGTTTCTCCCCCTCTGTTTCAGCCCTCTGTTTCAGCCCCTCTGTTTCTCCCCCTCTGTTTCAGCCCCTCTGTTTCAGTCCCTCTGTTTCAGCCCCTCTGTATCTCGCCCTCTGTTTCAGCCCCTCTGATTCAGCCCCTCTGTTTCAGCCCCACTGATTCAGCCCCTCTGTTTCAGCCCCTCTGTTTCTCGCCCTCTGTTTTTTACCCTCTTTTTCAGCACCTCTGTTTCAGCCCCTCTATTTCAGCCCCTCTGTTCCTCGCCCTCTGTTTCAGCCCCTCTGTTTCTCGCCCGCTGTTTCAGCCCCTCTGTTTCAGCCTCTCTGTTTCTCGCCCTCTGTTTCAGCCCCTCTGTTTCTCGCCCTCTGTTTCAGCCCCTCTGTTTCTCGCCCTCTGGTTCAGCCCCGCTGATTCAGCCCCTCTGTTTCAGCACCTCTGAATCAGCCCCTCTGATTCAGCCCCTCTGTTTCAGCCCCTCTGTTTCAGCCCCTCTGTTTCAGTCCCTCTGTTTCAGCCCCTCTGTTTCAGTCCCTCTGTTTCAGCCCGTCTGTTTCTCGCCCTCTATTTCAGCCCCTCTGTTTCTCCCCCTCTGTTTCAGCCCCTCTGTTTCAGTCCCTCTGTTTCAGCCCCTCTGATTCAGCCCCTCTGTTTCAGCCCCACTGATTCAGCCCCTCTGTTTCAGCCCCTCTGTTTTAGCCCCTCTGTTTCTCGCCCTCTGTTTCTCACCCTCTGTTTCTCGCCCTCTGTTTCAGCCCCTCTGTTTTTCGCCATCTGTTTCAGCCCCTCTGTTTCTCGCCCTCTGTTTCAGGCTCTCTGTTTCAGCCCCTCTGTTTCACGCCCTCTGTTTCAGCCCCTCTGTTTTTCGCCATCTGTTTCAGCCCCTCTGTTTCCCGCCCCTCTGTTTCAGCCCCTCTGTTTCACGCCCAGTGTTTCAGCCCCTCTGTTTCTCGCCCTCTGTTTCAGCCCCTCTGTTTCTCGCCCTCTGTTTCAGCCCCTCTGTTTCTCGCCCTCTGTTTCAGTCCCTCTGTTTCAGCCCCTCTGTTTCTCGCCCTCAGTTTCAGCCCCTCTGTTTCTCGCCCTCTGTTTCAGCCCCTCTGATTCAGCCCCTCTGTTTCAGCCCCTCTGTTTCAGCCCATCTGTTTCAGCCCCTCTGTTTCTCGCCCTCTGTTTCTCACCCTCTGTTTCTCGCCCACTGTTTCAGCCCCTCTGTTTCTCGCCCTCTGTTTCAGCCCCTCTATTTCAGCCCCTCTGTTTCTCGCCCTCTGTTTCAGCGCCTCTGTTTCTCGCCCTCTGTTTCAGCCCCTCTGATTCAGCCCCTCTGTTTCAGCACTTCTGATTCAGCACCTCTGTTTCAGCCCCTCTGACTCAGCCCCTCTGTTTCAGCCCTTCTGATTCAGCCCCTCTGTTTCAGCGCCTCTGTTTCAGCCCCTCTGTTTCAGCCCCTCTGTTACAGCCCCTCTGTTTCTCGCCCTCTGTTTCAGCCCCTCTGTTTCTCACCCTCTGTTTCAGCCCCTCTGTTTCAGCCCCTCTGTTTCAGCCCCTCTGTTTCTCGCCCTCTGTTTCAGCCCCACTGTTTCAGCTCCTCTGTTCCTCGCCCTCTGTTTCAGCCCCTCTGTTTCTCGCTCTCTGTTTCTCGCCCTCTGTTTCAGCCCCTCTGTTTCTCGCCCTCTGTTTCTGCCCCTCTGTTTCTCGCCCTGTTTCAGCCCCTCTGTTTCTCGCCCTCTGTTTCAGCCCCGCTGATTCAGCCCCTCTGTTTCAGCCCCTCTGTATCAGCCCCTCTGATTCAGCCCCTCTGTTTCAGCCCCTCTGTTTCAGCCCCTCTGTTACAACCCCTCTGTTTCTCGCTCTCTGTTTCAGCCCCTCTGTTTCTCGCCCTCTGTTTCAGCCCCTCTGTTTCAGCCCCTCTGTTTCTCGCCCTCTGTTTCAGCGCCTCTGTTTCAGCCCCTCTGTTTCAGCCCTTCTGTTTCGCGCCCTCTGTTTCAGCCCCTCTTTTTCAGCCCCTCTGTTTCATCCCCTCTGTTTCAACTCCTCTGTTCCTCGCCCTCTGTTTCGGCCCCTCTGTTTCTCGCCCTCTTTTTCAGCCCCTCTGTTTCAGCCCCTCTGTTTCAGCCCCTCTGTTTCTCACCCTCTGTTTCAGCCCCTCTTTTTCAGCCCCTCTGTTTCAGCCCCTCTATTTCAGCCCCTCTGTTCCTCGCCCTCTGTTTCAGCCCCTCTGTTTCTCGCCCTCTGTTTCAGCCCCTCTGTTTCAGACTCTCTGTTTCTCGCCCTCTGTTTCGGCGCCTCTGTTTCTCGCCCTCTGTTTCAGCCCCTCTGTTTCTCGCCCTCTGGTTCAGCCCCGCTGATTCAGCCCCTCTGTTTCAGCACCTCTGAATCAGCCCCTCTGATTCAGCCCCTCTGTTTCAGCCCCTCTGTTTCAGCCCCTCTGGTTCTCGCCCTCTGTTTCAGCCCGTCTGTTTCAGCCCCTCTGTTTCTCGCCCTCTGTTTCAGCCCCTCTGTTTCAGCCCCTCTGTTTCAGCCCCTCTGTTTCGCGCCCTCTGTTTCACCCCCTCTTTTTCAGCCCCTCTGTTTCAGCCCCTCTGTTTCAACTCCTCTGTTCCTCGCCCTCTGTTTCGGCCCCTCTGTTTCTCGCCCTCTTTCTCAGCCCCTCTGTTTCAGCCCCTCTGTTTCAACCCCTCTGTTTCTCGCCCTCTGTTTTTTACCCTCTTTTTCAGCCCCTCTGTTTCAGCCCCTCTATTTCAGCCCCTCTGTTTCTCGCCCTCTGTTTCAGCCCCTCTGTTTCTCGCCCTCTTTTTCAGCCCCTCTGTTTCTCGCCCTGTGTTTCAGATCCGCTGATTCAGCCCCTCTGTTTCAGCCCCTCTGATTCAGCCCCACTGATTCAGCCCCTCTGATTCAGCCCCTCTGTCTCTCGCCCTCTGTTTCTCGCCCTCTGTTTCAGCCCCTCTGTTTCTCGCCCTCTGTTTCAGCCCCTCTGTTTCTCGCCCTCTGGTTCAGCCCCGCTGATTCAGCCCCTCTGTTTCAGCACCTCTGAATCAGCCCCTCTGATTCAGCCCCTCTGTTTCAGCCCCTCTGTTTCAGCCACTCTGTTTCAGTCCCTCTGTTTCAGCCCCTCTGTTTCAGTCCCTCTGTTTCAGCCCCTCTGTTTCTCGCTCTCTGTTTCTCGCCCTCTGTTTCAGCCCCGCTGATTCAGCCCCTCTGTTTCAGCCCCTCTGTATCAGCCCCTCTGATTCAGCCCCTCTGTTTCAGCCCCTCTGTTTCAGCCCCTCTGTTACAACCCCTCTGTTTCTCGCTCACTGTTTCAGCCCCTCTGTTTCTCGCCCTCTGTTTCAGCCCCTCTGTTTCAGCCCCTCTGTTTCTCGCCCTCTGTTTCAGCGCCTCTGTTTCAGCCCCTCTGTTTCAGCCCTTCTGTTTCGCGCCCTCTGTTTCAGCCCCTCTTTTTCAGCCCCTCTGTTTCATCCCCTCTGTTTCAACTCCTCTGTTCCTCGCCCTCTGTTTCGGCCCCTCTGTTTCTCGCCCTCTTTTTCAGCCCCTCTGTTTCAGCCCCTCTGTTTCAGCCCCTCTGTTTCTCGCCCTCTGTTTCAGCCCCTCTTTTTCAGCCCCTCTGTTTCAGCCCCTCTATTTCAGCCCCTCTGTTCCTCGCCCTCTGTTTCAGCCCCTCTGTTTCTCGCCCTCTGTTTCAGCCCCTCTGTTTCAGCCTCTCTGTTTCTCGCCCTCTGTTTCGGCGCCTCTGTTTCTCGCCCTCTGTTTCAGCCCCTCTGTTTCTCGCCCTCTGGTTCAGCCCCGCTGATTCAGCCCCTCTGTTTCAGCACCTCTGAATCAGCCCCTCTGATTCAGCCCCTCTGTTTCAGCCCCTCTGTTTCAGCCCCTCTGTTTCAGCCCCTCTGTTTCTCGCCCTCTGTTTCAGCCCCTCTGTTTCTTGCCCTCTGTTTCAGCCCCTCTGTTTCAGTCCCTCTGTTTCAGCCCCTCTGTATCTCGCCCTCTGTTTCAGCCCCTCTGATTCAGCCCCTCTGTTTCAGCCCCTCTGATTCAGCCCCTCTGTTTCAGCCCCTCTGTTTTAGCCCCTCTGTTTCTCGCCCTCTGTTTCTCACCCTATGTTTCTCGCCCTCTGTTTCAGCCCCTCTGTTTTTCGCCATCTGATTCAGCCCCTCTGTGTCAGCCCCTCTGTTTCAGGCTCTCTGTTTCAGCCGGCCTGTTTCAGCCCCTCTGTTTCAGGGCCTCTGTTTCTCGCCCTCTGTTTCAGCCCCTGTGTTTCAGCCCCTCTGTTTCTCGCCCTCTTTTTCAGCCCCTCTGTTTCTTGCCCTGTGTTTCAGCCCCTCTGATTCAGCCCCTCTGTTTCAGCCCCTCTGATTCAGCCCCTCGGATTCAGCCCCTCTGATTCAGCCCCTCTGTTTCTCGCCCTCTGTTTCAGCCCCTCTGTTTCAGCCCCTCTGTTTCTCACCCTCTGTTTCAGCTCCATGATTCAGCCCCTCTGATTCAGCCCCTCTGCTTTAGCCCCTCTGATTCAGCCCCTCTGTTTCCCGCCCCTCTGTTTCCCGCCCCTCTGTTTCAGCCCCTCTGTTTCACGCCCAGTGTTTCAGCCCCTCTGTTTCTCGCCCTCTGTTTCAGCCCCTCTGTTTCTCGCCCTCTGTTTCAGTCCCTCTGTTTCAGCCCCTCTGTTTCTCGCCCTCTGTTTCAGCCCCTCTGATTCAGCCCCTCTGTTTCTCGCTCTCTGTTTCTCGCCCTCTGTTTCAGCCCCTCTGTTTCTCGCCCTCTGTTTCTGCCCCTCTGTTTCTCGCCCTCTGTTTCAGCCCCTCTGTTTCTCGCCCTCTGATTCAGCCCCGCTGATTCAGCCCCTCTGTTTCAGCCCCTCTGTATCAGCCCCTCTGATTCAGCCCCTCTGTTTCAGCCCCTCTGTTTCAGCCCCTCTGTTACAACCCCTCTGTTTCTCGCCCTCTGTTTCAGCCCCTCTGTTTCTCGCCCTCTGTTTCAGCCCCTCTGTTTCAGCCCCTCTGTTTCTCGCCCTCTGTTTCAGCGCCTCTGTTTCAGTCCCTCTGTTTCAGCCCTTCTGTTTCGCGCCCTCTGTTTCAGCCCCTCTTTTTCAGCCCCTCTGTTTCATCCCCTCTGTTTCAACTCCTCTGTTCCTCGCCCTCTGTTTCGGCCCCTCTGTTTCTCGCCCTCTTTTTCAGCCCCTCTGTTTCAGCCCCTCTATTTCAGCCCCTCTGTTTCTCGCCCTCTGTTTCAGCCCCTCTTTTTCAGCCCCTCTGTTTCAGCCCCTCTATTTCAGCCCCTCTGTTCCTCGCCCTCTGTTTCAGCCCCTCTGTTTCTCGCCCTCTGTTTCAGCCCCTCTGTTTCAGCCTCTCTGTTTCTCGCCCTCTGTTTCAGCCCCTCTGTTTCTCGCCCTCTGTTTCAGCCCCTCTGTTTCTCGCCCTCTGGTTCAGCCCCGCTGATTCAGCCCCTCTGTTTCAGCACCTCTGAATCAGCCCCTCTGATTCAGCCCCTCTGTTTCAGCCCCTCTGTTTCAGCCCCTATGTTTCAGCCCCTCTGTTTCTCGCCCCCTGTTTCAGCCCCTCTGTTTCTCGCCCTCTGTTTCAGCCCCTCTGTTTCAGTCCCTCTGTTTCAGCCCCTCTGTATCTCGCCCTCTTTTTCAGCCCCTCTGATTCAGCCCCTCTGTTTCAGCCCCTCTGATTCAGCCCCTCGGTTTCAGCCCCCTGTTTTAGCCCCTCTGTTTCTCGCCCTCTGTTTCTCACCCTATGTTTCTCGCCCTCTGTTTCAACCCCTCTGTTTTTCGCCATCTGATTCAGCCCCTCTGTTTCTCGCCCTCTGTTTCAGGCTCTCTGTTTCAGCCGGCCTGTTTCAGCCCCTCTGTTTCAGGCCCTCTGTTTCTCGCCCTCTGTTTCAGCCCCTGTGTTTCAGCCCCTCTGTTTCTCGCCCTCTTTTTCAGCCCGTCTGTTTCTTGCCCTGTGTTTCAGCCCCTCTGATTCAGCCCCTCTGTTTCAGCCCCTCTGATTCAGCCCCTCTGATTCAGCCCCTCTGATTCAGCCCCTCTGTTTCTCGCCCTCTGTTTCAGCCCCTCTGTTTCAGCCCCTCCGTTTCACACCCTCTGTTTCAGCTCCATGATTCAGACCCTCTGATACAGCCCCTCTGCTTTAGCCCCTCTGATTCAGCCCCTCTGTTTCCCGCCCCTCTGTTTCCCGCCCCTCTGTTTCAGCCCCTCTGTTTCACGCCCAGTGTTTCAGCCCCTCTGTTTCTCGCCCTCTGTTTCAGCCCCTCTGTTTTAGCCCCTCTGTTTCTCGCCCTCTGTTTCTCACCCTATGTTTCTCGCCCTCTGTTTCAGCCCCTCTGTTTTTCGCCATCTGATTCAGCCCCTCTGTGTCAGCCCCTCTGTTTCAGGCTCTCTGTTTCAGCCGGCCTGTTTCAGCCCCTCTGTTTCAGGGCCTCTGTTTCTCGCCCTCTGTTTCAGCCCCTGTGTTTCAGCCCCTCTGTTTCTCGCCCTCTTTTTCAGCCCCTCTGTTTCTTGCCCTGTGTTTCAGCCCCTCTGATTCAGCCCCTCTGTTTCAGCCCCTCTGATTCAGCCCCTCGGATTCAGCCCCTCTGATTCAGCCCCTCTGTTTCTCGCCCTCTGTTTCAGCCCCTCTGTTTCAGCCCCTCTGTTTCTCACCCTCTGTTTCAGCTCCATGATTCAGCCCCTCTGATTCAGCCCCTCTGCTTTAGCCCCTCTGATTCAGCCCCTCTGTTTCCCGCCCCTCTGTTTCCCGCCCCTCTGTTTCAGCCCCTCTGTTTCACGCCCAGTGTTTCAGCCCCTCTGTTTCTCGCCCTCTGTTTCAGCCCCTCTGTTTCTCGCCCTCTGTTTCAGTCCCTCTGTTTCAGCCCCTCTGTTTCTCGCCCTCTGTTTCAGCCCCTCTGATTCAGCCCCTCTGTTTCTCGCTCTCTGTTTCTCGCCCTCTGTTTCAGCCCCTCTGTTTCTCGCCCTCTGTTTCTGCCCCTCTGTTTCTCGCCCTCTGTTTCAGCCCCTCTGTTTCTCGCCCTCTGATTCAGCCCCGCTGATTCAGCCCCTCTGTTTCAGCCCCTCTGTATCAGCCCCTCTGATTCAGCCCCTCTGTTTCAGCCCCTCTGTTTCAGCCCCTCTGTTACAACCCCTCTGTTTCTCGCCCTCTGTTTCAGCCCCTCTGTTTCTCGCCCTCTGTTTCAGCCCCTCTGTTTCAGCCCCTCTGTTTCTCGCCCTCTGTTTCAGCGCCTCTGTTTCAGTCCCTCTGTTTCAGCCCTTCTGTTTCGCGCCCTCTGTTTCAGCCCCTCTTTTTCAGCCCCTCTGTTTCATCCCCTCTGTTTCAGCCCCTCTGTTCCTCGCCCTCTGTTTCGGCCCCTCTGTTTCTCGCCCTCTTTTTCAGCCCCTCTGTTTCAGCCCCTCTATTTCAGCCCCTCTGTTTCTCGCCCTCTGTTTCAGCCCCTCTTTTTCAGCCCCTCTGTTTCAGCCCCTCTATTTCAGCCCCTCTGTTCCTCGCCCTCTGTTTCAGCCCCTCTGTTTCTCGCCCTCTGTTTCAGCCCCTCTGTTTCAGCCTCTCTGTTTCTCGCCCTCTGTTTCGGCGCCTCTGTTTCTCGCCCTCTGTTTCAGCCCCTCTGTTTCTCGCCCTCTGGTTCAGCCCCGCTGATTCAGCCCCTCTGTTTCAGCACCTCTGAATCAGCCCCTCTGATTCAGCCCCTCTGTTTCAGCCCCTCTGTTTCAGCCCCTCTGTTTCAGCCCCTCTGTTTCTCGCCCCCTGTTTCAGCCCCTCTGTTTCTCGCCCTCTGTTTCAGCCCCTCTGTTTCAGTCCCTCTGTTTCAGCCCCTCTGTATCTCGCCCTCTTTTTCAGCCCCTCTGATTCAGCCCCTCTGTTTCAGCCCCTCTGATTCAGCCCCTCGGTTTCAGCCCCCTGTTTTAGCCCCTCTGTTTCTCGCCCTCTGTTTCTCACCCTATGTTTCTCGCCCTCTGTTTCAACCCCTCTGTTTTTCGCCATCTGATTCAGCCCCTCTGTTTCTCGCCCTCTGTTTCAGGCTCTCTGTTTCAGCCGGCCTGTTTCAGCCCCTCTGTTTCAGGCCCTCTGTTTCTCGCCCTCTGTTTCAGCCCCTGTGTTTCAGCCCCTCTGTTTCTCGCCCTCTTTTTCAGCCCGTCTGTTTCTTGCCCTGTGTTTCAGCCCCTCTGATTCAGCCCCTCTGTTTCAGCCCCTCTGATTCAGCCCCTCTGATTCAGCCCCTCTGATTCAGCCCCTCTGTTTCTCGCCCTCTGTTTCAGCCCCTCTGTTTCAGCCCCTCCGTTTCACACCCTCTGTTTCAGCTCCATGATTCAGACCCTCTGATACAGCCCCTCTGCTTTAGCCCCTCTGATTCAGCCCCTCTGTTTCCCGCCCCTCTGTTTCCCGCCCCTCTGTTTCAGCCCCTCTGTTTCACGCCCAGTGTTTCAGCCCCTCTGTTTCTCGCCCTCTGTTTCAGCCCCTCTGTTTCTCGCCCTCTGTTTCAGTCCCTCTGTTTCAGCCCCTCTGTTTCGCGCCCTCTGTTTCAGCCCCTCTGTTTCTCGCCCTCTGTTTCAGCCCCTCTGATTCAGCCCCTCTGTTTCAGCCCTTCTGATTCAGCCCCTCTGTTTCAGCCCCTCTGTTTCAGCCCATCTGTTTCAGCCCCTCTATTTCTCGCCCTCTCTTTCTCACCCTCTGTTTCTCGCCCACTGTTTTAGCCCCTCTGTTTCTCGCCCTCTGTTTCAGCCCCTCTGTTTCAGCCCCTCTGTTTCTCGCCCTCTGTTTCAGCCCCTCTGTTTCTCGCCCTCTGTTTCAGCCCCTTTGTTTCTCGCCCTCTGTTTCAGCCCCTCTGATTCAGCCCCTCTGTTTCAGCACTTCTGATTCAGCCCCTCTGTTTCAGCCCCTATTATTCAGCCCCTCTGTTTCAGCCCTTCTGATTCAGCCCCTCTGTTTCAGCGCCTCTGTTTCAGCCCCTCTGTTTCAGCCCCTCTGTTTCAGCCCCTCTGTTTCTCGCCCTCTGTTTCAGCCCCTCTGTTTCTCGCCCTCTGTTTCTGCCCCTCTGTTTCAGCCCCTCTGTTTCAGCCCCTCTGTTTCGCGCCCTCTGTTTCAGCCCCTCTTTTTCAGCCCCTCTGTTTCAGCCCCTCTGTTTCAGCTCCTCTGTTCCTCGCCCTCTGTTTCAGCCCCTCTGTTTCTCGCTCTCTGTTTCTCGCCCTCTGTTTCAGCCCCTCTGTTTCTCGCCCTCTCTTTCTGCCCCTCTGTTTCTCGCCCTCTGTTTCAGCCCCTCTGTTTCTCGCCCTCTGTTTCAGCCCCGCTGATTCAGCCCCTCTGTTTCAGCCCCTCTGTATCAGCCCCTCTGATTCAGCCCCTCTGTTTCAGCCCCGCTGTTTCAGCCCCTCTGTTTCAGCCCCTCTGTTTCTCGCCCTCTGTTTCAGCCCCTCTGTTTCTCGCCCTCTGTTTCAGCCCCTCTGTTTCAGCCCCTCTGTTTCTCGCCCTCTGTTTCAGCGCCTCTGTTTCAGCCCCTCTGTTTCAGCCCTTCTGTTTCGCGCACTCTGTTTCAGCCCCTCTTTTTCAGCCCCTCTGTTTCAGCCCCTCTGTTTCAGCTCCTCTGTTCCTCGCCCTCTGTTTCAGCCCATCTGTTTCTCGCTCTCTGTTTCTCGCCCTCTGTTTGAGCCCCTCTGTTTCTCGCCCTCTGTTTCTGCCCCTCTGTTTCTCGCCCTCTGTTTCAGCCCCTCTGTTTCTCGCCCTCTGTTTCAGCCCCGCTGATTCAGCCCCTCTGTTTCAGCCCCTCTGTATCAGCCCCTCTGATTCAGCCCCTCTGTTTCAGCCCCTCTGTTTCAGCCCCTCTGTTTCAGCCCCTCTGTTTCTCGCCCTCTGTTTCAGCCCCTCTGTTTCTCGCCCTCTGTTTCAGCCCCACTGTTTCTCGCCCTCTGTTTCAGCCCCTCTGTTTCTCGCCCTCTGTTTCAGCCCCTCTGTTTCAGCCCCTCTGATTCAGCCCCTCTGATTCAGCCCCTCGGTTTCTCGCCCTCTGTATCAGCCCCCCTGTTTCTCACCCTCTGTTTCAGCCCCTCTGTTTCTCGCCCTCTGTTTCAGCCCCTCTGTTTCAGCCCCTCTGATTCAGCCCCACTGATTCCGCCCCTCTGTTTCAGCCCCTCTGTTTCAGTCCCTCTGTTTCATCCCCTCTGTTTCAGCCCCTCTGTTTCAGCCCCTCTGAATCTCGCCCTCTGTTTCTCACCCTCTGTTTCTCGCCCTTTGTTTCAGCCCCTCTGTTTTTCGCCATCTGTTTCAGCCCCTCTGTTTCTCGCCCTCTCTTTCAGGCTCTCTGTTTCAGCCCGTCTGTTTCAGCCCCTCTGTTTCAGCCCCTCTGTTTCTCGCCCTCTGTTTCAGCCCCTCTGATTCAGCCCCTCTGTTTCAGCCCCTCTGATTCAGCCCCTCTGATTCAGCCCCTCTGATTCAGCCCCTCTGTTTCAGCCCCTCTGTTTCAGCCCCTCTGTTTCTCACCCTCTGTTTCAGCCCCATGATTCAGCTCCTCTGATTCAGCCCCTCTGTTTCAGCCCCTCTTTTTCACGCCCGGTGTTTCAGCCACTCTGTTTCTCGCCCTCTGTTTCAGCCCTTCTGTTTCTCGCCCTCTGTTTCAGCCCCTCTGCTTCTCGCCCTCTGTTTCAGCCCCTCTGTTTCTTGCCCTCTGTTTCAGGCTCTCTGTTTCTCGCCCTCTGTTTCAGCCCCTCTGTTTCTCGCCCTCTGTTTCAGCCCCTCTGTGTCAGCACCTCTGTTTCTCGCCCTCTGTTTCAGCCCCTGTGTTTCAGCCCCTGTCTTTCTCGCCCTCTGTTTCAGCCCCTCTGTTTCTCTCCCTCTGTTTCAGCCCCGCTGATTCAGCCCCTCGGATTCAGCCCCTCTGTATCAGCCCCTCTGATTCAGCCCCTCTGTTTCAGCCCCTCTGTTTTAGCCCCACTGTTTCAGACCCTCTGTTTCTCGCCCTCTGTTTCAGCCCCTCTGTTTCCCGCCCTCTGTTTCAGCCCCTCTGTTTCTCGCCATCTGTTTCAACCCCTCTGATTCAGCCCCTCTGTTTCAGCCCCTCTGATTCAGCCCCTCTGATTCAGCCCCTCTGATTCAGCCCCTCTGTTTCTCGTCCTCTGTTTCTGCCCCTGTGTTTCAGCGCCTCTGTTTCAGCCCCTCTGTTTCTCACCCTCTGTTTCAGCCCCTCTGATTCAGCCCCTCTGTTTCAGCCCCTCTGATTCAGCCCCTCTGTTTCCCGCCCCTCTGTTTCCCTCCCCTCTGTTTCCCGCCCCTCTGATTCAGCCCCTCTGTTTCTCGCCCCCTGTTTCAGCCCCTCTGTTTCTCGCCCTCTGTTTCAGCCCCTCTGTTTCTCGCCCTCTGTTTCAGCCCCTCCGTTTCAGCCCCCATGTTTCAGCCCCTCTGTTTCAGCCCCTCTGTATCTCGCCCACTGTTTCTGCGCCTCTGTTTCAGCCCCTCTGTTTCAGCCCCTCTGTTACAGCCCCTCTGTTTCTCGCCCTCTGTTTCAGCCCCTCTGTTTCTCGCCCTCTGTTTCAGGCCCTCTGTTTAAGCCCCTCTGTTTCAGCCCCTCTGTTTCTCGCCCTCTGTTTCAGCCCCTCTTTTTCAGCCCCTCTGTTTCAGTCCCTCTGTTTCAGCCCCTCTGTTCCTCGCCCTCTGTGTCAGCCCCTCTGTTTCTCGCCCTCTGTTTCATCCCCTCTGTTTCAGCCTCTCTGTTTCTCGCCCTCTGTTTCAGCCCCTCTGTTTTGCGCCCTCTGTTTCAGCCCCTCTGTTTCTCGCCCTCTGTTTCAGCCCCGCTGATTCAGCCCCTCTGTTCCAGCACCTCTGAATCAGCCCCTCTGATTTAGCCCCTCTGTTTCAGCCCCTCTGTTTCCCGCCCCTCTGTTTCAGCCCCTCTGTTTCTCGCCCCCTGTTTCAGCCCCTCTGTTTCTCGCCCTCTGTTTCAGCCCCTCTGTTTGTCGCCCTCTGTTTCAGCCCCTCTGTTTCTCGCCATCTGTTTCAACCCCTCAGATTCAGCCCCTCTGTTTCAGCCCCTCTGATTCAGCCCCTCTGATTCAGCCCCTCTGTTTCTCGTCCTCTGTTTCTCGTCCTCTGTTTCTGCCCCTGTGTTTCAGCGCCTCTGTTTCAGCCCCTCTGTTTCTCACCCTCTGTTTCAGCCCCTCTGATTCAGCCCCTCTGTTTCAGCCCCTCTGATTCAGCCCCTCTGTTTCCCGCCCCTCTGTTTCCTTCCCCTCTGTTTCCCGCCCGTCTGATTCAGCCCCTCTGTTTCTCGCCCCCTGTTTCAGCCCCTCTGTTTCTCGCCCTCTGTTTCAGCCCCTCTGTTTCTCGCCCTCTGTTTCAGCCCCTCCGTTTCAGCCCCCCTGTTTCAGCCCCTCTGTTTCAGCCCCTCTGTATCTCGCCCACTGTTTCTGCGCCTCTGTTTCAGCCCCTCTGTTTCAGCCCCTCTGTTACAGCCCCTCTGTTTCTCGCCCTCTGTTTCAGCCCCTCTGTTTCTCGCCCTCTGTTTCATGCCCTCTGTTTAAGCCCCTCTGTTTCAGCCCCTCTGTTTCTCGCCCTCTGTTTCAGCCCCTCTTTTTCAGCCCCTCTGTTTCAGTCCCTCTGTTTCAGCCCCTCTGTTTCTCGCCCTCTGTTTCAGCCCCTCTGTTTCTCGCCCTCTGTTTCTCGCCCTCTGTTTCATCCCCTCTGTTTCAGCCGCTCTGTTTCTCTCCCTCTGTTTCAGCCCCTCTGTTTTGCGCACTCTGTTTCAGCCCCTCTGTTTCTCGCCCTCTGTTTCAGCCCCGCTGATTCAGCCCCTCTGTTCCAGCATCTCTGAATCAGCCCCTCTGATTTAGCCCCTCTGTTTCAGCCCCTCTGTTTCCCGCCCCTCTGTTTCAGCCCCTCTGTTTCTCGCCCCCTGTTTCAGCCCCTCTGTTTCTCGCCCCCTGTTTCAGCCCCTCTGTTTCTCGCCCTCTGTTTCAGCGCCTCTGTTTCAGTCCCTCTGTTTCAGCCCTTCTGTTTCGCGCCCTCTGTTTCAGCCCCTCTTTTTCAGCCCCTCTGTTTCATCCCCTCTGTTTCAACTCCTCTGTTCCTCGCCCTCTGTTTCGGCCCCTCTGTTTCTCGCCCTCTTTTTCAGCCCCTCTGTTTCAGCCCCTCTATTTCAGCCCCTCTGTTTCTCGCCCTCTGTTTCAGCCCCTCTTTTTCAGCCCCTCTGTTTCAGCCCCTCTATTTCAGCCCCTCTGTTCCTCGCCCTCTGTTTCAGCCCCTCTGTTTCTCGCCCTCTGTTTCAGCCCCTCTGTTTCAGCCTCTCTGTTTCTCGCCCTCTGTTTCAGCCCCTCTGTTTCTCGCCCTCTGTTTCAGCCCCTCTGTTTCTCGCCCTCTGGTTCAGCCCCGCTGATTCAGCCCCTCTGTTTCAGCACCTCTGAATCAGCCCCTCTGATTCAGCCCCTCTGTTTCAGCCCCTCTGTTTCAGCCCCTCTGTTTCAGCCCCTCTGTTTCTCGCCCCCTGTTTCAGCCCCTCTGTTTCTCGCCCTCTGTTTCAGCCCCTCTGTTTCAGTCCCTCTGTTTCAGCCCCTCTGTATCTCGCCCTCATTTTCAGCCCCTCTGATTCAGCCCCTCTGTTTCAGCCCCTCTGATTCAGCCCCTCGGTTTCAGCCCCCTGTTTTAGCCCCTCTGTTTCTCGCCCTATGTTTCTCACCATATGTTTCTCGCCCTCTGTTTCAACCCCTCTGTTTTTCGCCATCTGATTCAGCCCCTCTGTTTCTCGCCCTCTGTTTCAGGCTCTCTGTTTCAGCCGGCCTGTTTCAGCCCCTCTGTTTCAGGGCCTCTGTTTCTCGCCCTCTGTTTCAGCCCCTGTGTTTCAGCCCGTCTGTTTCTTGCCCTGTGTTTCAGCCCCTCTGATTCAGCCCCTCTGTTTCAGCCCCTCTGATTCAGCCCCTCTGATTCAGCCCCTCTGATTCAGCCCCTCTGTTTCTCGCCCTCTGTTTCAGCCCCTCTGTTTCAGCCCCTCCGTTTCACACCCTCTGTTTCAGCTCCATGATTCAGCCCCTCTGATTCAGCCCCTTTGCTTTAGCCCCTCTGATTCAGCCCCTCTGTTTCCCGCCCCTCTGTTTCCCGCCCCTCTGTTTCAGCCCCTCTGTTTCACGCCCAGTGTTTCAGCCCCTCTGTTTCTCGCCCTCTGTTTCAGCCCCTCTGTTTCTCGCCCTCTGTTTCAGTCCCTCTGTTTCAGCCCCTCTGTTTCTCGCCCTCTGTTTCAGCCCCTCTGTTTCTCGCCCTCTGTTTCAGCCCCTCTGATTCAGCCCCTCTGTTTCAGCCCTTCTGATTCAGCCCCTCTGTTTCAGCCCCTCTGTTTCAGCCCATCTGTTTCAGCCCCTCTATTTCTCGCCCTCTCTTTCTCACCCTCTGTTTCTCGCCCACTGTTTTAGCCCCTCTGTTTCTCGCCCTCTGTTTCAGCCCCTCTGTTTCAGCCCCTCTGTTTCTCGCCCTCTGTTTCAGCCCCTCTGTTTCTCGCCCTCTGTTTCAGCCCCTTTGTTTCTCGCCCTCTGTTTCAGCCCCTCTGATTCAGCCCCTCTGTTTCAGCACTTCTGATTCAGCCCCTCTGTTTCAGCCCCTATTATTCAGCCCCTCTGTTTCAGCCCTTCTGATTCAGCCCCTCTGTTTCAGCGCCTCTGTTTCAGCCCCTCTGTTTCAGCCCCTCTGTTTCAGCCCCTCTGTTTCTCGCCCTCTGTTTCAGCCCCTCTGTTTCTCGCCCTCTGTTTCTGCCCCTCTGTTTCAGCCCCTCTGTTTCAGCCCCTCTGTTTCGCGCCCTCTGTTTCAGCCCCTCTTTTTCAGCCCCTCTGTTTCAGCCCCTCTGTTTCAGCTCCTCTGTTCCTCGCCCTCTGTTTCAGCCCCTCTGTTTCTCGCTCTCTGTTTCTCGCCCTCTGTTTCAGCCCCTCTGTTTCAGCCCCTCTGTTTCTGCCCCTCTGTTTCTCGCCCTCTGTTTCAGCCCCTCTGTTTCAGCCCCTCTGTATCAGCCCCTCTGATTCAGCCCCTCTGTTTCAGCCCCGCTGTTTCAGCCCCTCTGTTTCAGCCCCTCTGTTTCTCGCCCTCTGTTTCAGCCCCTCTGTTTCTCGCCCTCTGTTTCAGCCCCTCTGTTTCAGCCCCTCTGTTTCTCGCCCTCTGTTTCAGCGCCTCTGTTTCAGCCCCTCTGTTTCAGCCCTTCTGTTTCGCGCCCTCTGTTTCAGCCCCTCTTTTTCAGCCCCTCTGTTTCAGACCCTCTGTTTCAGCTCCTCTGTTCCTCGCCCTCTGTTTCAGCCCCTCTGTTTCTCGCTCTCTGTTTCTCGCCCTCTGTTTGAGCCCCTCTGTTTCTCGCCCTCTGTTTCTGCCCCTCTGTTTCTCGCCCTCTGTTTCAGCCCCTCTGTTTCTCGCCCTCTGTTTCAGCCCCGCTGATTCAGCCCCTCTGTTTCAGCCCCTCTGTATCAGCCCCTCTGATTCAGCCCCTCTGTTTCAGCCCCTCTGTTTCAGCCCCTCTGTTTCAGCCCCTCTGTTTCTCGCCCTCTGTTTCAGCCCCTCTGTTTCTCGCCCTCTGTTTCAGCCCCGCTGTTTCTCGCCCTCTGTTTCAGCCCCTCTGTTTCTCGCCCTCTGTTTCAGCCCCTCTGTTTCAGCCCCTCTGATTCAGCCCCTCTGATTCAGCCCCTCGGTTTCTCGCCCTCTGTATCAGCCCCCCTGTTTCTCACCCTCTGTTTCAGCCCCTCTGTTTCTCGCCCTCTGTTTCAGCCCCTCTGTTTCAGCCCCTCTGATTCAGCCCCACTGATTCCGCCCCTCTGTTTCAGCCCCTCTGTTTCAGTCCCTCTGTTTCATCCCCTCTGTTTCAGCCCCTCTGTTTCAGCCCCTCTGAATCTCGCCCTCTGTTTCTCACCCTCTGTTTCTCGCCCTTTGTTTCAGCCCCTCTGTTATTCGCCATCTGTTTCAGCCCCTCTGTTTCTCGCCCTCTCTTTCAGGCTCTCTGTTTCAGCCCGTCTGTTTCAGCCCCTCTGTTTCAGACCCTCTGTTTCTCGCCCTCTGTTTCAGCCCTTCTGTTTCAGCCCTTCTGTTTCTCGCCCTCTGTTGCAGCCCCTCTGTTTCCCGCCCTCTGTTTCAGCCCCTCTGTTTCTCGCCCTCTGTTTCAGCCCCTCTGATTCAGCCCCTCTGTTTCAGCCCCTCTGATTCAGCCCCTCTGATTCAGCCCCTCTGATTCAGCCCCTCTGTTTCAGCCCCTCTGTTTCAGCCCCTCTGTTTCTCACCCTCTGTTTCAGCCCCATGATTCAGCTCCTCTGATTCAGCCCCTCTGTTTCAGCCCCTCTTTTTCACGCCCGGTGTTTCAGCCACTCTGTTTCTCGCCCTCTGTTTCAGCCCTTCTGTTTCTCGCCCTCTGTTTCAGCCCCTCTGCTTCTCGCCCTCTGTTTCAGCCCCTCTGTTTCTCGCCCTCTGTTTCAGGCTCTCTGTTTCTCGCCCTCTGTTTCAGCCCCTCTGTTTCTCGCCCTCTGTTTCAGCCCCTCTGTGTCAGCACCTCTGTTTCTCGCCCTCTGTTTCAGCCCCTGTGTTTCAGCCCCTGTCTTTCTCGCCCTCTGTTTCAGCCCCTCTGTTTCTCTCCCTCTGTTTCAGCCCCGCTGATTCAGCCCCTCGGATTCAGCCCCTCTGTATCAGCCCCTCTGATTCAGCCCCTCTGTTTCAGCCCCTCTGTTTTAGCCCCACTGTTTCAGACCCTCTGTTTCTCGCCCTCTGTTTCAGCCCCTCTGTTTCCCGCCCTCTGTTTCAGCCCCTCTGTTTCTCGCCATCTGTTTCAACCCCTCTGATTCAGCCCCTCTGTTTCAGCCCCTCTGATTCAGCCCCTCTGATTCAGCCCCTCTGATTCAGCCCCTCTGTTTCTCGTCCTCTGTTTCTGCCCCTGTGTTTCAGCGCCTCTGTTTCAGCCCCTCTGTTTCTCACCCTCTGTTTCAGCCCCTCTGATTCAGCCCCTCTGTTTCAGCCCCTCTGATTCAGCCCCTCTGTTTCCCGCCCCTCTGTTTCCCTCCCCTCTGTTTCCCGCCCCTCTGATTCAGCCCCTCTGTTTCTCGCCCCCTGTTTCAGCCCCTCTGTTTCTCGCCCTCTGTTTCAGCCCCTCTGTTTCTCGCCCTCTGTTTCAGCCCCTCCGTTTCAGCCCCCCTGTTTCAGCCCCTCTGTTTCAGCCCCTCTGTATCTCGCCCACTGTTTCTGCGCCTCTGTTTCAGCCCCTCTGTTTCAGCCCCTCTGTTACAGCCCCTCTGTTTCTCGCCCTCTGTTTCAGCCCCTCTGTTTCTCGCCCTCTGTTTCAGGCCCTCTGTTTAAGCCCCTCTGTTTCAGCCCCTCTGTTTCTCGCCCTCTGTTTCAGCCCCTCTTTTTCAGTCCCTCTGTTTCAGTCCCTCTGTTTCAGCCCCTCTGTTCCTCGCCCTCTGTGTCAGCCCCTCTGTTTCTCGCCCTCTGTTTCATCCCCTCTGGTTCAGCCTCTCTGTTTCTCGCCCTCTGTTTCAGCCCCTCTGTTTTGCGCCCTCTGTTTCAGCCCCTCTGTTTCTCGCCCTCTGTTTCAGCCCCGCTGATTCAGCCCCTCTGTTCCAGCACCTCTGAATCAGCCCCTCTGATTTAGCCCCTCTGTTTCAGCCCCTCTGTTTCCCGCCCCTCTGTTTCAGCCCCTCTGTTTCTCGCCCCCTGTTTCAGCCCCTCTGTTTCTCACCCTCTGTTTCAGCCCCTCTGTTTGTCGCCCTCTGTTTCAGCCCCTCTGTTTCTCGCCATCTGTTTCAACCCCTCAGATTCAGCCCCTCTGTTTCAGCCCCTCTGATTCAGCCCCTCTGATTCAGCCCCTCTGTTTCTCGTCCTCTGTTTCTCGTCCTCTGTTTCTGCCCCTGTGTTTCAGCGCCTCTGTTTCAGCCCCTCTGTTTCTCACCCTCTGTTTCAGCCCCTCTGATTCAGCCCCTCTGTTTCAGCCCCTCTGATTCAGCCCCTCTGTTTCCCGCCCCTCTGTTTCCCTCCCCTCTGTTTCCCGCCCCTCTGATTCAGCCCCTCTGTTTCTCGCCCCCTGTTTCAGCCCCTCTGTTTCTCGCCCTCTGTTTCAGCCCCTCTGTTTCTCGCCCTCTGTTTCAGCCCCTCCGTTTCAGCCCCCCTGTTTCAGCCCCTCTGTTTCAGCCCCTCTGTATCTCGCCCACTGTTTCTGCGCCTCTGTTTCAGCCCCTCTGTTTCAGCCCCTCTGTTACAGCCCCTCTGTTTCTCGCCCTCTGTTTCAGCCCCTCTGTTTCTCGCCCTCTGTTTCAGGCCCTCTGTTTAAGCCCCTCTGTTTCAGCCCCTCTGTTTCTCGCCCTCTGTTTCAGCCCCTCTTTTTCAGCCCCTCTGTTTCAGTCCCTCTGTTTCAGCCCCTCTGTTTCTCGCCCTCTGTTTCAGCCCCTCTGTTTCTCGCCCTCTGTTTCTCGCCCTCTGTTTCATCCCCTCTGTTTCAGCCGCTCTGTTTCTCGCCCTCTGTTTCAGCCCCTCTGTTTTGCGCACTCTGTTTCAGCCCCTCTGTTTCTCGCCCTCTGTTTCAGCCCCGCTGATTCAGCCCCTCTGTTCCAGCACCTCTGAATCAGCCCCTCTGATTTAGCCCCTCTGTTTCAGCCCCTCTGTTTCCCGCCCCTCTGTTTCAGCCCCTCTGTTTCTCGCCCCCTGTTTCAACCCCTCTGTTTCTCACCCTCTGTTTCAGCCCCTCCGTTTCAGACCCTCTGTTTCAGCCCCTCTGTTTCAGCCCCTCTGTATCTCGCCCACTGTTTCAGCCCCTCTGTTTCAGACCCTCTGTTTCAGCCCCTCTGTTACAGCCCCTCTGTTTCTCGCCCTCTGTTACAGCCCCTCTGTTTCTCACCTTCTGTTTCAGGCCCTCTGTTTCAGCCCCGCTGATTCAGCCCCTCTGTTTCTCGCCCTCTGTTTCAGCCCCTCTTTTTCAGCCCCTCTGTTTCAGCCCCTCTGTTTCAGCCCCTCTGTTCCTCGCCCTCTGTTTCAGCCCCTCTGTTTCTCGCCCTCTGTATCAGCCCCTCTGTTTCAGCCCCTCTGTTTCAAGCCCTCTGTTTCAGCCCCTCTGTGTCTCGCCCTCTGTTTCAGCCCCTCTGTTTCTCGCCCTCTGTTTCAGCCCCTCTGATTCAGCCCCTCTGTTTCAGCACCTCTGAATCAGCCCCTCTGTTTCAGCCCCTCTGTTTCTCGCCCTCTGTATCAGCCCCTCTGTTTCAGCCCCTCTGTTTCAGCCCCTCTGTTTCTCGTCCTCTGTTTCAGCCCCTCTGTTTCTCGACCTCTGTTTCAGCCACTCTGGTTCTCGCCCTCTGTTTCAGCCCCTCTGTTTCAGCCCCTCTGTTTCAGTCCCTCTGTTTCAGCACCTCTGTTTCTCGCCTTCTGTTTCAGCCCCTCTGTTTCTCGCCCTCTGTTTCAGCCCCACTGTTTCAGCCCCTCTGTTTCAGCCCCTCTGTGTCAGCCACTCTGTTTCTCGCCCTCTGTTTCAGCCCCTCTGTTTCTCGCCCTCTGTTTCAGGCCCTCTGTTTCAGCCCCTCTGTTTCAGCCCCTCTGTTTCTCGCCTTCTGTTTCAGCCCCTCTTTTTTAGCCACTCTGTTTCAGCCACCCTGTTTCAGCCCCTCTGTTTCTCGCCCTCTGTTTCAGCCCCTCTGATTCTCGCCCTCTGTTTCAGCCCCTCTGTTTCAGCCTCTCTGTTTCTCGCCCTCTGTTTCAGCCCCTCTGTTTTGCGCCCTCTGTTTCAGCCCCTCTGTTTCTCGCCCTCTGTTTCAGCCCCGCTGATTCAGCCCCTCTGTTTCAGCACCTCTGAATCAGCCCCTCTGATTTAGCCCCTCTGTTTCAAACCCCTCTATTTCCCGCCCCTCTGTTTCAGCCCCTCTGTTTCACGCCCCCTGTTTCAGCCCCTCTGTTTCTCGCCCTCTGTTTCAGCCCCTCCGTTTCAGCCCCTCTGTTTCAGCCGCTCTGTTTCAGCCCCTCTGTATCTCGCCCACTGTTTCAGCCCCTCTGTTTCAGCCCCTCTGTTTCAGCCCCTCTGTTTCAGCCCCTCTGTTACAGCCCCTCTGTTTCTCGCCCTCTGTTTCAGCCCCTCTGTTTCTCACCCTCTGTTTCAGGCCCTCTGTTTCAGCCCCTCTGTTTCAGCCCCTCTGTTTCTCGCCCTCTGTTTCAGCCCCTCTTTTTCAGCCCCTCTGTTTCAGCCCCTCTGTTTCAGCCCCTCTGTTCCTCGCCCTCTGTTTCAGCCCATCTGTTTCTCGCCCTCTGTTTCAGCCCCTCTGTTTCAGCCCCTCTGTTTCACGCCCTCTGTTTCAGCCCCTCTGTTTCTCGCCCTCTGTTTCAGCCCCTCTGTTTCTCGCCCTCTGTTTCAGCCCCTCTGATTCAGCCCCTCTGTTTCAGCACCTCTGAATCAGCCCCTCTGATTCAGCCCCTCTGTTTCAGCCCCTCTGTTTCAGCCCCTCTGTTTCTCGCCCTCTGTTTCAGCCCCTCTATTTCTCGACCTCTGTTTCAGCCCCTCTGGTTCTCGCCCTCTGTTTCAGCCCGTCTTTTTCAGCCCCTCTGTTTCAGTCCCTCTGTTTCAGCACCTCTGTTTCTCGCCCTCTGTTTCAGCCCCTCTGTTTCTCGCCCTCTGTTTCAGCCCCACTGTTTCAGCCCCTCTGTTTCAGCCCCTCTGTGTAAGCCCCACTGTTTCTTGCCCTCTGTTTCAGCACCACTGTTTCAGCCCCTCTGTTTCTCGCCCTCTGATTCAGCCCCTCTGTATCTCGCCCACTGTTTCAGCCCCTCTGTTTCAGCCCCTCTGCTTCAGCCCCTCTGTTTCAGCCCCTCTGTTACAGCCCCTCTGTTTCTCGCCCTCTGTTTCAGCCCCTCTGTTTCTCACCCTCTGTTTCAGGCCGTCTGTTTCAGCCCCTCTGTTTCAGCCCCTCTGTTTCTTGCCCTCTGTTTCAGCCCCTCTTTTTCAGCCCCTCTGTTTCAGCACCTCTGATTCAGCCCCTCTGTTTCCCGCCCCTCTGTTTCCCTCCCCTCTGTTTCCCGCCCCTCTGTTTCAGCCCCTCTGTTTCTCGCCCGCAGTTTCAGCCCCTCCGTTTCAGCCCCCCTGTTTCAGCCCCTCTGTTTCAGCCCCTCTGTATCTCGCCCACTGTTTCTGCGCCTCTGTTTCAGCCCCTCTGTTTCAGCCCCTCTGTTACAGCCCCTCTGTTTCTCGCCCTCTGTTTCAGCCCCTCTGTTTCTCGCCCTCTGTTTCAGGCCCTCTGTTTCAGCCCCTCTGTTTCAGCCCCTCTGTTTCTCGCCCTCTGTTTCAGCCCCTCTTTTTCAGCCCCTCTGTTTCAGTCCCTCTGTTTCAGCCCCTCTGTTCCTCGCCCTCTGTTTCAGCCCCTCTGTTTCTCGCCCTCTGTTTCATCCCCTCTGTTTCAGCCTCTCTGTTTCTCGCCCTCTGTTTCAGCCCCTCTGTTTTGAGCCCTCTGTTTCAGCCCCTCTGTTTCTCGCCCTCTGTTTCAGCCCCGCTGATTCAGCCCCTCTGTTCCAGCCCCTCTGAATCAGCCCCTCTGATTTAGCCCCTCTGTTTCAGCCACTCTGTTTCCCGCCCCTCTGTTTCAGCCCCTCTGTTTCTCGCCCCCTGTTTCAGCCCCTCTGTTTCCCGCCCCTCTGTTTCAGCCCCTCTGTTTCTCGCCCGCTGTTTCAGCCCCTCCGTTTCAGCCCCCCTGTTTCAGCCCCTCTGTTTCAGCCCCTCTGTATCTCGCCCACTGTTTGTGCGCCTCTGTTTCAGCCCCTCTGTTTCAGCCCCTCTGTTACAGCCCCTCTGTTTCTCGCCCTCTGTTTCAGCCCCTCTGTTTCTCGCCCTCTGTTTCAGGCCCTCTGTTTCAGCCCCTCTGTTTCAGCCCCTCTGTTTCTCGCCCTCTGTTTCAGCCCTTCTTTTTCAGCCCCTCTGTTTCAGTCCCTCTGTTTCAGCCCCTCTGTTCCTCGACCTCTGTTTCAGCCCCTCTGTTTCTCGCCCTCTGTTTCATCCCCTCTGTTTCAGACTCTCTGTTTCTCGCCCTCTGTTTCAGCCCCTCTGTTTTGAGCCCTCTGTTTCAGCCCCTCTGTTTCTCGCCCTCTGTTTCAGCCCCGCTGATTCAGCCCCTCTGTTCCAGCACCTCTGAATCAGCCCCTCTGTATCTCGCCCACTGTTTCAGCCCCTCTGTTTCAGCCCCTCTGTTTCAGCCCCTCTGTTTCAGCCCCTCTGTTACAGCCCCTCTGTTTCTCGCCCTCTGTTTCAGCCCCTCTGTTTCTCACCCTCTGTTTCAGGCCCTCTGTTTCAGCCCCTCTGTTTCAGCCCCTCTGTTTCTCGCCCTCTGTTTCAGCCCCTCTTTTTCAGCCCCTCTGTTTCAGCCCCTCTGTTTCAGCCCCTCTGTTCCTCGCCCTCTGTTTCAGCCCATCTGTTTCTCGCCCTCTGTTTCAGCCCCTCTGTTTCAGCCCCTCTGTTTCACGCCCTCTGTTTCAGCCCCTCTGTTTCTCGCCCTCTGTTTCAGCCCCTCTGTTTCTCGCCCTCTGTTTCAGCCCCTCTGATTCAGCCCCTCTGTTTCAGCACCTCTGAATCAGCCCCTCTGATTCAGCCCCTCTGTTTCAGCCCCTCTGTTTCAGCCCCTCTGTTTCTCGCCCTCTGTTTCAGCCCCTCTATTTCTCGACCTCTGTTTCAGCCCCTCTGGTTCTCGCCCTCTGTTTCAGCCCGTCTGTTTCAGCCCCTCTGTTTCAGTCCCTCTGTTTCAGCACCTCTGTTTCTCGCCCTCTGTTTCAGCCCCTCTGTTTCTCGCCCTCTGTTTCAGCCCCACTGTTTCAGCCCCTCTGTTTCAGCCCCTCTGTGTCAGCCCCACTGTTTCTTGCCCTATGTTTCAGCACCACTGTTTCAGCCCCTCTGTTTCTCGCCCTCTGTTTCAGCCCCTCTGTATCTCGCCCACTGTTTCAGCCCCTCTGTTTCAGCCCCTCTGCTTCAGCCCCTCTGTGTCAGCCCCACTGTTTCTTGCCCTATGTTTCAGCACCACTGTTTCAGCCCCTCTGTTTCTCGCCCTCTGTTTCAGCCCCTCTGTATCTCGCCCACTGTTTCAGTCCCTCTGTTTCAGCCCCTCTGTTCCTCGCCCTCTGTTTCAGCCCCTCTGTTTCTCGCCCTCTGTTTCATCCCCTCTGTTTCAGCCTCTCTGTTTCTCGCCCTCTGTTTCAGCCCCTCTGTTTTGAGCCCTCTGTTTCAGCCCCTCTGTTTCTCGCCCTCTGTTTCAGCCCCGCTGATTCAGCCCCTCTGTTCCAGCACCTCTGAATCAGCCCCTCTGATTTAGCCCCTCTGTTTCAGCCCCTCTGTTTCCCGCCCCTCTGTTTCAGCCCCTCTGTTTCTCGCCCCCTGTTTCAGCCCCTCTGTTTCCCGCCCCTCTGTTTCAGCCCCTCTGTTTCTCGCCCGCTGTTTCAGCCCCTCCGTTTCAGCCCCCCTGTTTCAGCCCCTCTGTTTCAGCCCCGCTGTATCTCGCCCACTGTTTCTGCGCCTCTGTTTCAGCCCCTCTGTTTCAGCCCCTCTGTTACAGCCCCTCTGTTTCTCGCCCTCTGTTTCAGCCCCTCTGTTTCTCGCCCTCTGTTTCAGGCCCTCTGTTTCAGCCCCTCTGTTTCAGCCCCTCTGTTTCTCGCCCTCTGTTTCAGCCCCTCTTTTTCAGCCCCTCTGTTTCAGTCCCTCTGTTTCAGCCCCTCTGTTCCTCGCCCTCTGTTTCAGCCCCTCTGTTTCTCGCCCTCTGTTTCGTCCCCTCTGTTTCAGACTCTCTGTTTCTCGCCCTCTGTTTCAGCCCCTCTGTTTTGAGCCCTCTGTTTCAGCCCCTCTGTTTCTCGCCCTCTGTTTCAGCCCCGCTGATTCAGCCCCTCTGTTCCAGCACCTCTGAATCAGCCCCTCTGATTTAGCCCCTCTGTTTCAGCCCCTCTGTTTCCCGCCCCTCTGTTTCAGCCCCTCTGTTTCTCGCCCCCTGTTTCAGCCCCTCTTTTTCAGCCCCTCTGTTTCAGCCCCTCTGTTTCAGCCCCTCTGTTCCTCGCCCTCTGTTTCAGCCCATCTGTTTCTCGCCCTCTGTTTCAGCCCCTCTGTTTCAGCCCCTCTGTTTCACGCCCTCTGTTTCAGCCCCTCTGTTTCTCGCCCTCTGTTTCAGCCCTTCTGTTTCTCGCCCTCTGTTTCAGCCCCTCTGATTCAGCCCCTCTGTTTCAGCACCTCTGAATCAGCCCCTCTGATTCAGCCCCTCTGTTTCAGCCCCTCTGTTTCTCGCCCTCTGTTTCAGCCCCTCTATTTCTCGACCTCTGTTTCAGCCCCTCTGGTTCTCGCCCTCTGTTTCAGCCCGTCTGTTTCAGCCCCTCTGTTTCAGTCCCTCTGTTTCAGCACCTCTGTTTCTAGCCCTCTGTTTCAGCCCCTCTGTTTCTCGCCCTCTGTTTCAGCCCCACTGTTTCAGCCCCTCTGTTTCAGCCCCTCTGTGTCAGCCCCTCTGTTTCTCGCCCTCTGTTTCAGCACCACTGTTTCAGCCCCTCTGTTTCTCACCCTCTGTTTCAGCACCACTGTTTCAGCCCCTCTGCTTCAGCCCCTCTGTTTCAGCCCCTCTGTTACAGCCCCTCTGTTTCTCGCCCTCTGTTTCAGCCCCTCTGTTTCTCACCCTCTGTTTCAGGCCCTCTGTTTCAGCCCCTCTGTTTCAACCCCTCTGTTTCTCGCCCTCTGTTTCAGCCCCTCTTTTTCAGCCCCTCTGTTTCAGCACCTCTGATTCAGCCCCTCTGTTTCCCGCCCCTCTGTTTCCCTCCCCTCTGTTTCCCGCCCCTCAGTTTCAGCCCCTCTGTTTCTCGCCCGCTGTTTCAGCCCCTCCGTTTCAGCCCCCCTGTATCAGCCCCTCTGTTTCAGCCCCTCTGTAACTCGCCCACTGTTTCTGCGCCTCTGTTTCAGCCCCTCTGTTTCAGCCCCTCTGTTACAGCCCCTCTGTTTCTCGCCCTCTGTTTCAGCCCCTCTGTTTCTCGCCCTCTGTTTCAGGCCCTCTGTTTCAGCCCCTCTGTTTCAGCCCCTCTGTTTCTCGCCCTCTGTTTCAGCCCCTCTTTTTCAGCCCCTCTGTTTCAGTCCCTCTGTTTCAGCCCCTCTGTTCCTCGCCCTCTGTTTCAGCCCCTCTGTTTCTCGCCCTCTGTTTCATCCCCTCTGTTTCAGCCTCTCTGTTTCTCGCCCTCTGTTTCAGCCCCTCTGTTTTGAGCCCTCTGTTTCAGCCCCTCTGTTTCTCACCCTCTGTTTCAGCCCCGCTGATTCAGCCCCTCTGTTCCAGCACCTCTGAATCAGCCCCTCTGATTTAGCCCCTCTGTTTCAGCCCCTCTGTTTCCCGCCCCTCTGTTTCAGCCCCTCTGTTTCTCGCCCCCTGTTTCAGCCCCTCTGTTTCTCGCCCTCTGTTTCTGCCACTCCGTTTCAGCCCCTCTGTCTCAGCCCCTCTGTTTCAGCCCCTCTGTATCTCGCCCACTGTTTCAGCCCCTCTGTTTCAGCCCCTCTGTTTCAGCTCCTCTGTTTCAGCCCCTCTGTTACAGCCCCTCTGTTTCTCGCCCTCTGTTTCAGCCCCTCTGTTTCTCACCCTCTGTTTCAGGCCCTCTGTTTCAGCCCCTCTGTTTCAGCCCCTCTGTTTCTCGCCCTCTGTTTCAGCCTCTCTTTTTCAGCCCCTCTGTTTCAGCCCCTCTGTTTCAGCCCCTCTGTTCCTCGCCCTCTGTTTCAGCCCCTCTGTTTCTCACCCTCTGTTTCAGGCCCTCTGTTTCAGCCCCTCTGTTTCAGCCCCTCTGTTTCTCGCCCTCTGTTTCAGCCCCTCTGTTTCAGCCCCTCTGTTACAGCCCCTCTGTTTCTCGCCCTCTGTTTCAGCCCCTCTGTTTCTCACCCTCTGTTTCAGGCCCTCTGTTTCAGCCCCTCTGTTTCAGCCCCTCTGTTTCTCGCCCTCTGTTTCAGCCCCTCTTTTTCAGCCCCTCTGTTTCAGCACCTCTGATTCAGCCCCTCTGTTTCCCGCCCCTCTGTTTCCCTCCCCTCTGTTTCCCGCCCCTCTGTTTCAGCCCCTCTGTTTCTCGCCCGCAGTTTCAGCCCCTCCGTTTCAGCCCCCCTGTTTCAGCCCCTCTGTTTCAGCCCCTCTGTAACTCGCCCACTGTTTCTGCGCCTCTGTTTCAGCCCCTCTGTTTCAGCCCCTCTGTTACAGCCCCTCTGTTTCTCGCCCTCTGTTTCAGCCCCTCTGTTTCTCGCCCTCTGTTTCAGGCCCTCTGTTTCAGCCCCTCTGTTTCAGCCCCTCTGTTTCTCGCCCTCTGTTTCAGCCCCTCTTTTTCAGCCCCTCTGTTTCAGTCCCTCTGTTTCAGCCCCTCTGTTCCTCGCCCTCTGTTTCAGCCCCTCTGTTTCTCGCCCTCTGTTTCATCCCCTCTGTTTCAGCCTCTCTGTTTCTCGCCCTCTGTTTCAGCCCCTCTGTTTTGAGCCCTCTGTTTCAGCCCCTCTGTTTCTCGCCCTCTGTTTCAGCCCCGCTGATTCAGCCCCTCTGTTCCAGCACCTCTGAATCAGCCCCTCTGATTTAGCCCCTCTGTTTCAGCCCCTCTGTTTCCCGCCCCTCTGTTTCAGCCCCTCTGTTTCTCGCCCCCTGTTTCAGCCCCTCTGTTTCTCGCCCTCTGTTTCTGCCACTCCGTTTCAGCCCCTCTGTCTCAGCCCCTCTGTTTCAGCCCCTCTGTATCTCGCCCACTGTTTCAGCCCCTCTGTTTCAGCCCCTCTGTTTCAGCTCCTCTGTTTCAGCCCCTCTGTTACAGCCCCTCTGTTTCTCGCCCTCTGTTTCAGCCCCTCTGTTTCTCACCCTCTGTTTCAGGCCCTCTGTTTCAGCCCCTCTGTTTCAGCCCCTCTGTTTCTCGCCCTCTGTTTCAGCCTCTCTTTTTCAGCCCCTCTGTTTCAGCCCCTCTGTTTCAGCCCCTCTGTTCCTCGCCCTCTGTTTCAGCACCTTTGTTTCTCGCCCTCTGTATCAGCCCCTCTGTTTCAGCCCCTCTGTTTCACGCCCTCTGTTTCAGCCCCTCTGTTTCTCGCCCTCTGTTTCAGCCCCTCTGTTTCTCGCCCTCTGTTTCAGCCCCTCTGATTCAGCCCCTCTGTTTCAGCACCTCTGAATCAGCCCCTCTGATTCAGCTCCTCTGTTTCAGCCCCTCTGTTTCAGCCCCTCTGTTTCAGCCCCTCTGTTTCTCGTCCTCTGTGTCAGCCCCTCTGTTTCTCGACCTCTGTTTCAGCCCCTCTGGTTCTCGCCCTCTGTTTCAGCCCCTCTGTTTCTCACCCTCTGTTTCAGTCCCTCTGTTTCAGCCCCTCTGTTTCTCGCATTCTGTTTCAGCCCCTCTGTTTCTCGCCCTCTGTTTCAGCCCCACTGTTTCAGCCCCTCTGTTTCAGCCCCTCTGTGTCAGCCCCTCTGTTTCTCGCCCTCTGTTTCAGCCCCTCTGTTTCTCGCCCTCTATTTCAGGCCCTCTGTTTCAGCCCCTCTGTTTCAGCCCCTCTGTTTCTCGCCCTCTGTTTCAGCCCCTCTTTTTCAGCCCCTCTGTTTCAGCCCCTCTGTTCCTCGCCCTCTGTTTCAGCCCCTCTGTTTCCCTCCCCTCTGTTTCCCGCCCCTCTGTTTCAGCCCCTCTGTTTCTCGCCCGCAGTTTCAGCCCCTCCGTTTCAGCCCCCCTGTTTCAGCCCCTCTGTTTCAGCCCCTCTGTATCTCGCCCACTGTTTCTGCGCCTCTGTTTCAGCCCCTCTGTTTCAGCCCCTCTGTTACAGCCCCTCTGTTTCTCGCCCTCTGTTTCAGCCCCTCTGTTTCTCGCCCTCTGTTTCAGGCCCTCTGTTTCAGCCCCTCTGTTTCAGCCCCTCTGTTTCTCGCCCTCTGTTTCAGCCCCTCTTTTTCAGCCCCTCTGTTTCAGTCCATCTGTTTCAGCCCCTCTGTTCCTCGCCCTCTGTTTCAGCCCCTCTGTTTCTCGCCCTCTGTTTCATCCCCTCTGTTTCAGCCTCTCTGTTTCTCGCCCTCTGTTTCAGCCCCTCTGTTTTGAGCCCTCTGTTTCAGCCCCTCTGTTTCTCACCCTCTGTTTCAGCCCCGCTGATTCAGCCCCTCTGTTCCAGCACCTCTGAATCAGCCCCTCTGATTTAGCCCCTCTGTTTCAGCCCCTCTGTTTCCCGCCCCTCTGTTTCAGCCCCTCTGTTTCTCGCCCCCTGTTTCAGCCCCTCTGTTTCCCGCCCCTCTGTTTCAGCCCCTCTGTTTCTCGCCCGCTGTTTCAGCCCCTCCGTTTCAGCCCCCCTGTTTCAGCCCCTCTGTTTCAGCCCCTCTGTATCTCGCCCACTGTTTCTGCGCCTCTGTTTCAGCCCCTCTGTTTCAGCCCCTCTGTTACAGCCCCTCTGTTTCTCGCCCTCTGTTTCAGCCCCTCTGTTTCTCGCCCTCTGTTTCAGGCCCTCTGTTTCAGCCCCTCTGTTTCAGCCCCTCTGTTTCTCGCCCTCTGTTTCAGCCCCTCTTTTTCAGCCCCTCTGTTTCAGTCCCTCTGTTTCAGCCCCTCTGTTCCTCGCCCTCTGTTTCAGCCCCTCTGTTTCTCGCCCTCTGTTTCATCCCCTCTGTTTCAGACTCTCTGTTTCTCGCCCTCTGTTTCAGCCCCTCTGTTTTGAGCCCTCTGTTTCAGCCCCTCTGTTTCTCGCCCTCTGTTTCAGCCCCGCTGATTCAGCCCCTCTGTTCCAGCACCTCTGAATCAGCCCCTCTGATTTAGCCCCTCTGTTTCAGCCCCTCTGTTTCCCGCCCCTCTGTTTCAGCCCCTCTGTTTCTCGCCCCCTGTTTCAGCCCCTCTTTTTCAGCCCCTCTGTTTCAGCCCCTCTGTTTCAGCCCCTCTGTTCCTCGCCCTCTGTTTCAGCCCATCTGTTTCTCGCCCTCTGTTTCAGCCCCTCTGTTTCAGCCCCTCTGTTTCACGCCCTCTGTTTCAGCCCCTCTGTTTCTCGCCCTCTGTTTCAGCCCCTCTGTTTCTCGCCCTCTGTTTCAGCCCCTCTGATTCAGCCCCTCTGTTTCAGCACCTCTGAATCAGCCCCTCTGATTCAGCCCCTCTGTTTCAGCCCCTCTGTTTCAGCCCCTCTGTTTCTCGCCCTCTGTTTCAGCCCCTCTATTTCTCGACCTCTGTTTCAGCCCCTCTGGTTCTCGCCCTCTGTTTCAGCCCGTCTGTTTCAGCCCCTCTGTTTCAGTCCCTCTGTTTCAGCACCTCTGTTTCTAGCCCTCTGTTTCAGCCCCTCTGTTTCTCGCCCTCTGTTTCAGCCCCACTGTTTCAGCCCCTCTGTTTCAGCCCCTCTGTGTCAGCCCCTCTGTTTCTCGCCCTCTGTTTCAGCACCACTGTTTCAGCCCCTCTGTTTCTCACCCTCTGTTTCAGCACCACTGTTTCAGCCCCTCTGCTTCAGCCCCTCTGTTTCAGCCCCTCTGTTACAGCCCCTCTGTTTCTCGCCCTCTGTTTCAGCCCCTCTGTTTCTCACCCTCTGTTTCAGGCCCTCTGTTTCAGCCCCTCTGTTTCAACCCCTCTGTTTCTCGCCCTCTGTTTCAGCCCCTCTTTTTCAGCCCCTCTGTTTCAGCACCTCTGATTCAGCCCCTCTGTTTCCCGCCCCTCTGTTTCCCTCCCCTCTGTTTCCCGCCCCTCAGTTTCAGCCCCTCTGTTTCTCGCCCGCTGTTTCAGCCCCTCCGTTTCAGCCCCCCTGTATCAGCCCCTCTGTTTCAGCCCCTCTGTAACTCGCCCACTGTTTCTGCGCCTCTGTTTCAGCCCCTCTGTTTCAGCCCCTCTGTTACAGCCCCTCTGTTTCTCGCCCTCTGTTTCAGCCCCTCTGTTTCTCGCCCTCTGTTTCAGGCCCTCTGTTTCAGCCCCTCTGTTTCAGCCCCTCTGTTTCTCGCCCTCTGTTTCAGCCCCTCTTTTTCAGCCCCTCTGTTTCAGTCCCTCTGTTTCAGCCCCTCTGTTCCTCGCCCTCTGTTTCAGCCCCTCTGTTTCTCGCCCTCTGTTTCATCCCCTCTGTTTCAGCCTCTCTGTTTCTCGCCCTCTGTTTCAGCCCCTCTGTTTTGAGCCCTCTGTTTCAGCCCCTCTGTTTCTCGCCCTCTGTTTCAGCCCCGCTGATTCAGCCCCTCTGTTCCAGCACCTCTGAATCAGCCCCTCTGATTTAGCCCCTCTGTTTCAGCCCCTCTGTTTCCCGCCCCTCTGTTTCAGCCCCTCTGTTTCTCGCCCCCTGTTTCAGCCCCTCTGTTTCTCGCCCTCTGTTTCTGCCACTCCGTTTCAGCCCCTCTGTCTCAGCCCCTCTGTTTCAGCCCCTCTGTATCTCGCCCACTGTTTCAGCCCCTCTGTTTCAGCCCCTCTGTTTCAGCTCCTCTGTTTCAGCCCCTCTGTTACAGCCCCTCTGTTTCTCGCCCTCTGTTTCAGCCCCTCTGTTTCTCACCCTCTGTTTCAGGCCCTCTGTTTCAGCCCCTCTGTTTCAGCCCCTCTGTTTCTCGCCCTCTGTTTCAGCCTCTCTTTTTCAGCCCCTCTGTTTCAGCCCCTCTGTTTCAGCCCCTCTGTTCCTCGCCCTCTGTTTCAGCACCTTTGTTTCTCGCCCTCTGTATCAGCCCCTCTGTTTCAGCCCCTCTGTTTCACGCCCTCTGTTTCAGCCCCTCTGTTTCTCGCCCTCTGTTTCAGCCCCTCTGTTTCTCGCCCTCTGTTTCAGCCCCTCTGATTCAGCCCCTCTGTTTCAGCACCTCTGAATCAGCCCCTCTGATTCAGCTCCTCTGTTTCAGCCCCTCTGTTTCAGCCCCTCTGTTTCAGCCCCTCTGTTTCTCGTCCTCTGTGTCAGCCCCTCTGTTTCTCGACCTCTGTTTCAGCCCCTCTGGTTCTCGCCCTCTGTTTCAGCCCCTCTGTTTCTCACCCTCTGTTTCAGTCCCTCTGTTTCAGCCCCTCTGTTTCTCGCATTCTGTTTCAGCCCCTCTGTTTCTCGCCCTCTGTTTCAGCCCCACTGTTTCAGCCCCTCTGTTTCAGCCCCTCTGTGTCAGCCCCTCTGTTTCTCGCCCTCTGTTTCAGCCCCTCTGTTTCTCGCCCTCTATTTCAGGCCCTCTGTTTCAGCCCCTCTGTTTCAGCCCCTCTGTTTCTCGCCCTCTGTTTCAGCCCCTCTTTTTCAGCCCCTCTGTTTCAGCCCCTCTGTTCCTCGCCCTCTGTTTCAGCCCCTCTGTTTCTCGCCCTCTGTTTCAGCCCCTCTGATTCAGCCCCTCTGTTTCTCGCCCTCTGTTTCAGGCCCTCTGTTTCAGCCCCTCTGTTTCAGCCCCTCTATTTCCCGCCCTCTGTTTCAGCCCCTCTGTTTCTCGCCCCCTGTTTCAGCCCCTCTGTTTCTCGCCCTCTGTTTCAGCCCCTCCGTTTCAGCCCCTCTGTTTCAGCCCCTCTGTTTCAGCCCCTCTGTATCTCGCCCACTGTTTCAGCCCCTCTGTTTCAGCCCCTCTGTTTCAGCCCCTCTGTTTAAGCCCCTCTGTTACAGCCCCTCTGTTTCTCGCCCTCTGTTTCAGCCCCTCTGTTTCTCACCCTCTGTTTCAGGCCCTCTGTTTCAGCCCCTCTGTTTCAGCCCCTCTGTTCCTCGCCCTCTGTTTCAGCCCCTCTGTTTCTCGCCCTCTGTTTCAGCCCCTCTGTTTCAGCCCCTCTGTTTCACGCCCTCTGTTTCAGCCCCTCTGTTTCTCACCCTCTGTTTCAGCCCCTCTGTTTCTCGCCCTCTGTTTCAGCCCCTCTGATTCAGCCCCTCTGTTTCAGCACCTCTGAATCAGCCCCTCTGATTCAGCCCCTCTGTTTCAGCCCCTCTGTTTCAGCCCCTCTGTTTCTCGCCCTCTGTTTCAGCCCCTCTATTTCTCGACCTCTGTTTCAGCCCCTCTGGTTCTCGCCCTCTGTTTCAGCCCGTCTGTTTCAGCCCCTCTGTTTCAGTCCCTCTGTTTCAGCCCCTCTGTTTCTCGCCCTCTGTTTCAGCCCCTCTGTTTCTCGCCCTCTGTTTCAGCCCCACTGTTTCAGCCCCTCTGTTTCAGCCCCTCTGTGTCAGCCCCTCTGTTTCTCGCCCTCTGTTTCAGCACCACTGTTTCAGCCCCTCTGTTTCTCGCCCTCTGTTTCAGCCCCTCTGTATCTCGCCCTCTGTTTCAGCCCCTCTTTTTCAGCCCCTCTGTTTCAGCCCCTCTGTTTCAGCCCCTCTGTTCCTCGCCCTCTGTTTCAGCCCATCTGTTTCTCGCCCTCTGTTTCAGCCCCTCTGTTTCAGCCCCTCTGTTTCTCGCCCTCTGTTTCAGCCCCTCTGTTTCTCGCCCTCTGTTTCAGCCCCTCTGATTCAGCCCCTCTGTTTCAGCCCCGCTGTTTCAGCCCCTCTGTTTCAGCCCCTCTGTTTATCGCCCTCTGATTCAGCCCCTCTGATTCAGCCCCTCTGTTTCAGCCCCTCTGTTTCAGCCCCTCTGTTTCTCGCCCTCTGTTTCAGCCCCTCTTTTCAAGCCCCTCTGTTTCAGCCCCTCTGCTTCAGCCCCTCTGTTCCTTGCCCTCTGTTTCAGCCCCTCTGTTCCTCGCCCTCTGTTTCAGCCCCTCTGTTTCTCGCCCTCTGTTTCAGCCCCTCTGTTTCTCGCCCTCTGTTTCAGCCCCTCTGTTTCTCGCCCTCTGTTTCAGATCCTCCGTTTCAGCCCCCCTGTTTCAGCCCCTCTGTTTCAGCCCCTCTGTATCTCGCCCACTGTTTCTGCCCCTCTGTTTCAGCCCCTCTGTTTCAGCCCCTCTGTTTCAGCCCCTCTGTTACAGCCCCTCTGTTTCTCGCCCTCTGTTTCAGCCCCTCTGTTTCTCGCCCTCTGTTTCAGGCCCTCTGTTTCAGCCCCTCTGTTTCAGCTCCTCTGTTTCTCGCCCTCTGTTTCAGCCCCTCTTTTTCAGCCCCTCTGATTCAGCCCCTCTGTTTCAGCCCCTCTGTTCCTCGCCCCCTGTTTCAGCCCCTCTGTTTCTCGCCCTCTGTTTCAGCCCCTCCGTTTCAGCCCCTCTGTTTCAGCCCCTCTGTTTCAGCCCCTCTGTATCTCGCCCACTGTTTCAGCCCCTCTGTTTCAGCCCCTCTGTTTCAGCCCCTCTGTTTCAGCCCCTCTATTACAGCCCCTCTGTTTCTCGCCCTCTGTTTCAGGCCCTGTGTTTCAGCCCCTCTGTTTCAGCCCCTCTGTTTCTCGCCCTCTGTTTCAGCCCCTCTTTTTCAGCCCCTCTGTTTCAGCCCCTCTGTTTCAGCCCCTCTGTTCCTCGCCCTCTGTTTCAGCCCCTCTGTTTCTCGCCCTCTGTTTCAGCCCCTCTGTTTCAGCCCCTCTGTTTCACGCCCTCTGTTTCAGCCCCTCTGTTTCAGCCCCTCTGTTTCTCGCCCTCTGTTTCAGCCCCTCTGATTCAGCCCCTCTGTTTCCGCACCTCTGAATCAGCCCCTCTGATTCAGCCCCTCTGTTTCAGCCCCTCTGTTTCAGCCCCTCTGTTTCAGCCCCTCTGTTTCTCGCCCTCTGTTTCAGCCCCTCTGTTTCTCGACCTCTGTTTCAGCCCCTCTGGTTGTCGCACTCTGTTTCAGCCCCTCTGTTTCAGCCCCTCTGTTTCAGTCCCTCTGTTTCAGCCACTCTGTTTCTCGCCCTCTGTTTCAGCCCCTCTGTTTCTCGCCCTCTGTTTCAGCCCCACTGTTTCAGCCCCTCTGTTACAGCCCCTCTGTGTCAGCCCGTCTGTTTCTCGCCCTCTGTTTCAGCCCCACTGTTTCAGCCCCTCTGTTTCTCGCCCTCTGTTTCAGCCCCTCTGTTTCCCGCCCTCTGTTTCAGCCCCTCTGTTTCGCGCCCTCTTTTTCAGCCCCTCTGATTCAGCCCCTCTGTTTCAGGCCCTCTGATTTAGCCCGTCTGATTCAGCCCCTCTGTTTCAGCCCCTCTGATTCAGCCCCTCTGATTCAGCCCCTCTGTTTCAGCCCCTCTGTTTCAGCCCCTCTGTTCCTCGCCCTCTGTTTCAGCCCCTCTGTTTCTCGCCCTCTGTTTCAGCCCCTCTGTTTCAGCCTCTCTCTTTCTCGCCCTCTGTTTCATGCCCCTCTGTTTCTCGCCCTCTGTTTCCGCCCCTCTGTTTCTCGCCCTCTGTTTCAGCCCCGCTGATTCAGCCCCTCTGTTTCAGCACCTCTGAATCAGCCCCTCTGATTTAGCCCCTCTGTTTCAGCCCCTCTGTTTCCCGCCCCTCTGTTTCAGCCCCTCTGTTTCTCGCCCCCTTTTTCAGCCCCTCTGTTTCTCGCCCTCTGTTTCAGCCCCTCTGTTTCTCGACCTCTGTTTCAGCCCCTCCATTTCAGCCCCTCTGTTTCAGCCCCTCTGTTTCAGCCCCTCTGTATCTCGCCCACTGTTTCAGCCCCTCTGTTTCAGCCCCTCTGTTTCAGACCCTCTGTTTCAGCCCCTCTGTTTCTCGCCCTCTGTTTCAGCCCCTCTGTTTCTCACCCTCTGTTTCAGGCCCTCTGTTTCAGCCCCTCTGTTTCAGCCCCTCTGTTTCTCGCCCTCTGTTTCAGCCCCTCTTTTTCAGCCCCTCTGTTTCAGCCCCTCTTTTTCAGCCCCTCTGTTTCAGTCCCTCTGTTTCAGCCCCTCTGTTCCTCGCCCTCTGTTTCAGCCCCTCTGTTTCTCGCCCTCTGTTTCATCCCCTCTGTTTCAGCCTCTCTGTTTCTCGCCCTCTGTTTCAGCCCCTCTGTTTTGAGCCCTCTGTTTCAGCCCCTCTGTTTCTCGCCCTCTGTTTCAGCCCCGCTGATTCAGCCCCTCTGTTCCAGCACCTCTGAATCAGCCCCTCTGATTTAGCCCCTCTGTTTCAGCCCCTCTGTTTCCCGCCCCTCTGTTTCAGCCCCTCTGTTTTCGCCCCCTGTTTCAGCCCCTTTGTTTCCCGCCCCTCTGTTTCAGCCCCTCTGTTTCTCGCCCGCTGTTTCAGCCTCTCCGTTTCAGCCCCCCTGTTTCAGCCCCTCTGTTTCAGCCCCTCTGTATCTCGCCCACTGTTTCTGCGCCTCTGTTTCAGCCCCTCTGTTACAGCCCCTCTGTTTCTCGCCCTCTGTTTCAGCCCCTCTGTTTCTCGCCCTCTGTTTCAGGCCCTCTGTTTCAGCCCCTCTGTTTCAGCCCCTCTGTTTCTCGCCCTCTGTTTCAGCCCCTCTTTTTCATCCCCTCTGTTTCAGCCCCTCTGTTTCAGCCCCTCTGTTTCAGCCCCTCTGTTCCTCGCCCTCTGTTTCAGCCCCTCTGTTTCTCGCCCTCTGTTTCAGCCTCTCTCTTTCTCGCCCTCTGTTTCATGCCCCTCTGTTTCTCGCCCTCTGTTTCCGCCCCTCTGTTTCTCGCCCTCTGTTTCAGCCCCGCTGATTCAGCCCCTCTGTTTCAGCACCTCTGAATCAGCCCCTCTGATTTAGCCCCTCTGTTTCAGCCCCTCTGTTTCCCGCCCCTCTGTTTCAGCCCCTCTGTTTCTCGCCCCCTTTTTCAGCCCCTCTGTTTCTCGCCCTCTGTTTCAGCCCCTCTGTTTCTCGACCTCTGTTTCAGCCCCTCCATTTCAGCCCCTCTGTTTCAGCCCCTCTGTTTCAGCCCCTCTGTATCTCGCCCACTGTTTCAGCCCCTCTGTTTCAGCCCCTCTGTTTCAGCCCCTCTGTTTCAGCCCCTCTGTTTCTCGCCCTCTGTTTCAGCCCCTCTGTTTCTCACCCTCTGTTTCAGGCCCTCTGTTTCAGCCCCTCTGTTTCAGCCCCTCTGTTTCTCGCCCTCTGTTTCAGCCCCTCTTTTTCAGCCCCTCTGTATCAGCCCCTCTTTTTCAGCCCCTCTGTTTCAGTCCCTCTGTTTCAGCCCCTCTGTTCCTCGCCCTCTGTTTCAGCCCCTCTGTTTCTCGCCCTCTGTTTCATCCCCTCTGTTTCAGCCTCTCTGTTTCTCGCCCTCTGTTTCAGCCCCTCTGTTTTGAGCCCTCTGTTTCAGCCCCTCTGTTTCTCGCCCTCTGTTTCAGCCCCGCTGATTCAGCCCCTCTGTTCCAGCACCTCTGAATCAGCCCCTCTGATTTAGCCCCTCTGTTTCAGCCCCTCTGTTTCCCGCCCCTCTGTTTCAGCCCCTCTGTTTCTCGCCCCCTGTTTCAGCCCCTTTGTTTCCCGCCCCTCTGTTTCAGCCCCTCTGTTTCTCGCCCGCTGTTTCAGCCTCTCCGTTTCAGCCCCCCTGTTTCAGCCCCTCTGTTTCAGCCCCTCTGTATCTCGCCCACTGTTTCTGCGCCTCTGTTTCAGCCCCTCTGTTACAGCCCCTCTGTTTCTCGCCCTCTGTTTCTGCCCCTCTGTTTCTCGCCCTCTGTTTCAGGCCCTCTGTTTCAGCCCCTCTGTTTCAGCCCCTCTGTTTCTCGCCCTCTGTTTCAGCCCCTCTTTTTCATCCCCTCTGTTTCAGTCCCTCTGTTTCAGCCCCTCTGTTCCTCGCCCTCTGTTTCAGCCCCTCTGTTTCTCGCCCTCTGTTTCATCCCCTCTGTTTCAGACTCTCTGTTTCAGTCCCTCTGTTTCAGCCCCTCTGTTTTGAGCCCTCTGTTTCAGCCCCTCTGTTTCTCGCCCTCTGTTTCAGCCCCGCTGATTCAGCCCCTCTGTTCCAGCACCTCTGTATCAGCCCCTCTGATTTAGCCCCTCTGTTTCAGCCCCTCTGTTTCCCGCCCCTCTGTTTCAGCACCTCTGTTTCTCGCCCCCTGTTTCAGCCCCTCTTTTTCAGCCCCTCTGTTTCAGCCCCTCTGTTTCAGCCCCTCTGTTCCTCGCCCTCTGTTTCAGCCCATCTGTTTCTCGCCCTCTGTTTCAGCCCCTCTGTTTCAGCCCCTCTGTTTCACGCCCTCTGTTTCAGCCCCTCTGTTTCTCGCCCTCTGTTTCAGCCCCTCTGTTTCTCGCCCTCTGTTTCAGCCCCTCTGATTCAGCCCCTCTGTTTCAGCACCTCTGAATCAGCCCCTCAGATTCAGCCCCTCTGTTTCAGCCCCTCTGTTTCAGCCCCTCTGTTTCTCGCCCTCTGTTTCAGCCCCTCTATTTCTCGACCTCTGTTTCAGCCCCTCTGGTTCTCGCCCTCTGTTTCAGCCCGTCTGTTTCAGCCCCTCTGTTTCAGTCCCTCTGTTTCAGCACCTCTGTTTCTCGCCCTCTGTTTCAGCCCCTCTGTTTCTCGCCCTCTGTTTCAGCCCCACTGTTTCAGCCCCTCTGTTTCAGCCCCTCTGTGTCAGCCCCTCTGTTTCTCGCCCTCTGTTTCAGCACCACTGTTTCAGCCCCTCTGTTTCTCGCCCTCTGTTTCAGCCCCTCTGTATCTCGCCCACTGTTTCAGCCCCTCTGTTTCAGCCCCTCTGCTTCAGCCCCTCTGTTTCAGCCCCTCTGTTACAGCCCCTCTGTTTCTCGCCCTCTGTTTCAGCCCCTCTGTTTCTCACCCTCTGTTTCAGGCCCTCTGTTTCAGCCCCTCTGTTTCAACCCCTCTGTTTCTCGCCCTCTGTTTCAGCCCCTCTTTTTCAGCCCCTCTGTTTCAGCACCTCTGATTCAGCCCCTCTGTTTCCCGCCCCTCTGTTTCCCTCCCCTCTGTTTCCCGCCCCTCTGTTTCAGCCCCTCTGTTTCTCGCCCGCAGTTTCAGCCCCTCCGTTTCAGCCCCCCTGTTTCAGCCCCTCTGTTTCAGCCCCTCTGTATCTCGCCCACTGTTTCTGCGCCTCTGTTTCAGCCCCTCTGTTTCAGCCCCTCTGTTACAGCCCCTCTGTTTCTCGCCCTCTGTTTCAGCCCCTCTGTTTCTCGCCCTCTGTTTCAGGCCCTCTGTTTCAGCCCCTCTGTTTCAGCCCCTCTGTTTCTCGCCCTCTGTTTCAGCCCCTCTTTTTCAGCCCCTCTGTTTCAGTCCCTCTGTTTCAGCCCCTCTGTTCCTCGCCCTCTGTTTCAGCCCCTCTGTTTCTCGCCCTCTGTTTCATCCCCTCTGTTTCAGCCTCTCTGTTTCTCGCCCTCTGTTTCAGCCCCTCTGTTTTGAGCCCTCTGTTTCAGCCCCTCTGTTTCTCGCCCTCTGTTTCAGCCCCGCTGATTCAGCCCCTCTGTTCCAGCACCTCTGTATCAGCCCCTCTGATTTAGCCCCTCTGTTTCAGCCCCTCTGGTTCCCGCCCCTCTGTTTCAGCCCCTCTGTTTCTCGCCCCCTGTTTCAGCCCCTCTGTTTCTCGCCCTCTGTTTCAGCCACTCTGTTTCAGCCCCTCTGTTACAGCCCCTCTGTTTCAGCCCCTCTGTATCTCGCCCACTGTTTCAGCCCCTCTGTTTCAGCCCCTCTGTTTCAGCTCCTCTGTTTCAGCCCCTCTGTTACAGCCCCTCTGTTTCTCGCCCTCTGTTTCAGCCCCTCTGTTTCTCACCCTCCGTTTCAGGCCCTCTGTTTCAGCCCCTCTGTTTCAGCCCCTCTGTTTCTCGCCCTCTGTTTCAGCCTCTCTTTTTCAGCCCCTCTGTTTCAGCCCCTCTGTTTCAGCCCCTCTGTTCCTCGCCCTCTGTTTCAGCCCCTTTGTTTCTCGCCCTCTGTTTCAGCCCCTCTGTTTCTCACCCTCTGTTTCAGGCCCTCTGTTTCAGCCCCTCTGTTTCAACCCCTCTGTTTCAGCCCCTCCGTTTCAGCCCCTCTGTTTCAGCCCCTCTGTTTCAGCCCCTCTGTATCTCGCCCACTGTTTCAGCCCCTCTGTTTCAGCCCCTCTGTTTCAGCCCCTCTGTTGCAGCCCCTCTATTACAGCCCCTCTGTTTCTCGCCCTCTGTTTCAGGCCCTGTGTTTCAGCCCCTCTGTTTCAGCCCCTCTGTTTCTCGCCCTCTGTTTCAGCCCCTCTTTTTCAGCCCCTCTGTTTCAGCCCCTCTGTTTCAGCCCCTCTGTTCCTCGCCCTCTGTTTCAGCCCCTCTGTTTCTCGCCCTCTGTTTCAGCCCCTCTGTTTCAGCCCCTCTGTTTCACGCCCTCTGTTTCAGCCCCTCTGTTTCTCGCCCTCTGTTTCAGCCCCTCTGTTTCTCGCCCTCTGTTTCAGCCCCTCTGATTCAGCCCCTCTGTTTCCGCACCTCTGAATCAGCCCCTCTGATTCAGCCCCTCTGTTTCAGCCCCTCTGTTTCAGCCCCTCTGTTTCAGCCCCTCTGTTTCTCGCCCTCTGTTTCAGCCCCTCTGTTTCTCGACCTCTGTTTCAGCCCCTCTGGTTGTCGCCCTCTGTTTCAGCCCCTCTGTTTCAGCCCCTCTGTTTCAGTCCCTCTGTTTCAGCCACTCTGTTTCTCGCCCTCTGTTTCAGCCCCTCTGTTTCTCGCCCTCTGTTTCAGCCCCACTGTTTCAGCCCCTCTGTTACAGCCCCTCTGTGTCAGCCCGTCTGTTTCTCGCCCTCTGTTTCAGCCCCACTGTTTCAGCCCCTCTGTTTCTCGCCCTCTGTTTCAGCCCCTCTGTTTCCCGCCCTCTGTTTCAGCCCCTCTGTTTCGCGCCCTCTTTTTCAGCCCCTCTGATTCAGCCCCTCTGTTTCAGGCCCTCTGATTTAGCCCGTCTGATTCAGCCCCTCTGTTTCAGCCCCTCTGATTCAGCCCCTCTGATTCAGCCCCTCTGTTTCAGCCCCTCTGTTTCAGCCCCTCTGTTCCTCGCCCTCTGTTTCAGCCCCTCTGTTTCTCGCCCTCTGTTTCAGCCCCTCTGTTTCTCGCCCTCTGTTTCATCCCCTCTGTTTCAGCCTCTCTGTTTCTCGCCCTCTGTTTCAGCCCCTCTGTTTTGAGCCCTCTGTTTCAGCCCCTCTGTTTCTCGCCCTCTGTTTCAGCCCCGCTGATTCAGCCCCTCTGTTCCAGCACCTCTGAATCAGCCCCTCTGATTTAGCCCCTCTGTTTCAGCCCCTCTGTTTCCCGCCCCTCTGTTTCAGCCCCTCTGTTTTCGCCCCCTGTTTCAGCCCCTTTGTTTCCCGCCCCTCTGTTTCAGCCCCTCTGTTTCTCGCCCGCTGTTTCAGCCTCTCCGTTTCAGCCCCCCTGTTTCAGCCCCTCTGTTTCAGCCCCTCTGTATCTCGCCCACTGTTTCTGCGCCTCTGTTTCAGCCCCTCTGTTACAGCCCCTCTGTTTCTCGCCCTCTGTTTCAGCCCCTCTGTTTCTCGCCCTCTGTTTCAGGCCCTCTGTTTCAGCCCCTCTGTTTCAGCCCCTCTGTTTCTCGCCCTCTGTTTCAGCCCCTCTTTTTCATCCCCTCTGTTTCAGCCCCTCTGTTTCAGCCCCTCTGTTTCAGCCCCTCTGTTCCTCGCCCTCTGTTTCAGCCCCTCTGTTTCTCGCCCTCTGTTTCAGACCCTCTGTTTCAGCCTCTCTCTTTCTCGCCCTCTGTTTCATGCCCCTCTGTTTCTCGCCCTCTGTTTCCGCCCCTCTGTTTCTCGCCCTCTGTTTCAGCCCCGCTGATTCAGCCCCTCTGTTTCAGCACCTCTGAATCAGCCCCTCTGATTTAGCCCCTCTGTTTCAGCCCCTCTGTTTCCCGCCCCTCTGTTTCAGCCCCTCTGTTTCTCGCCCCCTTTTTCAGCCCCTCTGTTTCTCGCCCTCTGTTTCAGCCCCTCTGTTTCTCGACCTCTGTTTCAGCCCCTCCATTTCAGCCCCTCTGTTTCAGCCCCTCTGTTTCAGCCCCTCTGTATCTCGCCCACTGTTTCAGCCCCTCTGTTTCAGCCCCTCTGTTTCAGCCCCTCTGTTTCAGCCCCTCTGTTTCTCGCCCTCTGTTTCAGCCCCTCTGTTTCTCACCCTCTGTTTCAGGCCCTCTGTTTCAGCCCCTCTGTTTCAGCCCCTCTGTTTCTCGCCCTCTGTTTCAGCCCCTCTTTTTCAGCCCCTCTGTATCAGCCCCTCTTTTTCAGCCCCTCTGTTTCAGTCCCTCTGTTTCAGCCCCTCTGTTCCTCGCCCTCTGTTTCAGCCCCTCTGTTTCTCGCCCTCTGTTTCATCCCCTCTGTTTCAGCCTCTCTGTTTCTCGCCCTCTGTTTCAGCCCCTCTGTTTTGAGCCCTCTGTTTCAGCCCCTCTGTTTCTCGCCCTCTGTTTCAGCCCCGCTGATTCAGCCCCTCTGTTCCAGCACCTCTGAATCAGCCCCTCTGATTTAGCCCCTCTGTTTCAGCCCCTCTGTTTCCCGCCCCTCTGTTTCAGCCCCTCTGTTTCTCGCCCCCTGTTTCAGCCCCTTTGTTTCCCGCCCCTCTGTTTCAGCCCCTCTGTTTCTCGCCCGCTGTTTCAGCCTCTCCGTTTCAGCCCCCCTGTTTCAGCCCCTCTGTTTCAGCCCCTCTGTATCTCGCCCACTGTTTCTGCGCCTCTGTTTCAGCCCCTCTGTTACAGCCCCTCTGTTTCTCGCCCTCTGTTTCTGCCCCTCTGTTTCTCGCCCTCTGTTTCAGGCCCTCTGTTTCAGCCCCTCTGTTTCAGCCCCTCTGTTTCTCGCCCTCTGTTTCAGCCCCTCTTTTTCAGCCCCTCTGTTTCAGTCCCTCTGTTTCAGCCCCTCTGTTCCTCGCCCTCTGTTTCAGCCCCTCTGTTTCTCGCCCTCTGTTTCATCCCCTCTGTTTCAGACTCTCTGTTTCAGTCCCTCTGTTTCAGCCCCTCTGTTTTGAGCCCTCTGTTTCAGCCCCTCTGTTTCTCGCCCTCTGTTTCAGCCCCGCTGATTCAGCCCCTCTGTTCCAGCACCTCTGTATCAGCCCCTCTGATTTAGCCCCTCTGTTTCAGCCCCTCTGTTTCCCGCCCCTCTGTTTCAGCACCTCTGTTTCTCGCCCCCTGTTTCAGCCCCTCTTTTTCAGCCCCTCTGTTTCAGCCCCTCTGTTTCAGCCCCTCTGTTCCTCGCCCTCTGTTTCAGCCCATCTGTTTCTCGCCCTCTGTTTCAGCCCCTCTGTTTCAGCCCCTCTGTTTCACGCCCTCTGTTTCAGCCCCTCTGTTTCTCGCCCTCTGTTTCAGCCCCTCTGTTTCTCGCCCTCTGTTTCAGCCCCTCTGATTCAGCCCCTCTGTTTCAGCACCTCTGAATCAGCCCCTCAGATTCAGCCCCTCTGTTTCAGCCCCTCTGTTTCAGCCCCTCTGTTTCTCGCCCTCTGTTTCAGCCCCTCTATTTCTCGACCTCTGTTTCAGCCCCTCTGGTTCTCGCCCTCTGTTTCAGCCCGTCTGTTTCAGCCCCTCTGTTTCAGTCCCTCTGTTTCAGCACCTCTGTTTCTCGCCCTCTGTTTCAGCCCCTCTGTTTCTCGCCCTCTGTTTCAGCCCCACTGTTTCAGCCCCTCTGTTTCAGCCCCTCTGTGTCAGCCCCTCTGTTTCTCGCCCTCTGTTTCAGCACCACTGTTTCAGCCCCTCTGTTTCTCGCCCTCTGTTTCAGCCCCTCTGTATCTCGCCCACTGTTTCAGCCCCTCTGTTTCAGCCCCTCTGCTTCAGCCCCTCTGTTTCAGCCCCTCTGTTACAGCCCCTCTGTTTCTCGCCCTCTGTTTCAGCCCCTCTGTTTCTCACCCTCTGTTTCAGGCCCTCTGTTTCAGCCCCTCTGTTTCAACCCCTCTGTTTCTCGCCCTCTGTTTCAGCCCCTCTTTTTCAGCCCCTCTGTTTCAGCACCTCTGATTCAGCCCCTCTGTTTCCCGCCCCTCTGTTTCCCTCCCCTCTGTTTCCCGCCCCTCTGTTTCAGCCCCTCTGTTTCTCGCCCGCAGTTTCAGCCCCTCCGTTTCAGCCCCCCTGTTTCAGCCCCTCTGTTTCAGCCCCTCTGTATCTCGCCCACTGTTTCTGCGCCTCTGTTTCAGCCCCTCTGTTTCAGCCCCTCTGTTACAGCCCCTCTGTTTCTCGCCCTCTGTTTCAGCCCCTCTGTTTCTCGCCCTCTGTTTCAGGCCCTCTGTTTCAGCCCCTCTGTTTCAGCCCCTCTGTTTCTCGCCCTCTGTTTCAGCCCCTCTTTTTCAGCCCCTCTGTTTCAGTCCCTCTGTTTCAGCCCCTCTGTTCCTCGCCCTCTGTTTCAGCCCCTCTGTTTCTCGCCCTCTGTTTCATCCCCTCTGTTTCAGCCTCTCTGTTTCTCGCCCTCTGTTTCAGCCCCTCTGTTTTGAGCCCTCTGTTTCAGCCCCTCTGTTTCTCGCCCTCTGTTTCAGCCCCGCTGATTCAGCCCCTCTGTTCCAGCACCTCTGAGTCAGCCCCTCTGATTTAGCCCCTCTGTTTCAGCCCCTCTGTTTCCCGCCCCTCTGTTTCAGCCCCTCTGTTTCTCGCCCCCTGTTTCAGCCCCTCTGTTTCTCGCCCTCTGTTTCAGCCACTCTGTTTCAGCCCCTCTGTTACAGCCCCTCTGTTTCAGCCCCTCTGTATCTCGCCCACTGTTTCAGCCCCTCTGTTTCAGCCCCTCTGTTTCAGCTCCTCTGTTTCAGCCCCTCTGTTACAGCCCCTCTGTTTCTCGCCCTCTGTTTCAGCCCCTCTGTTTCTCACCCTCCGTTTCAGGCCCTCTGTTTCAGCCCCTCTGTTTCAGCCCCTCTGTTTCTCGCCCTCTGTTTCAGCCTCTCTTTTTCAGCCCCTCTGTTTCGGCCCCTCTGTTTCAGCCCCTCTGTTCCTCGCCCTCTGTTTCAGCCCCTTTGTTTCTCGCCCTCTGTTTCAGCCCCTCTGTTTCTCACCCTCTGTTTCAGGCCCTCTGTTTCAGCCCCTCTGTTTCAACCCCTCTGTTTCAGCCCCTCCGTTTCAGCCCCTCTGTTTCAGCCCCTCTGTTTCAGCCCCTCTGTATCTCGCCCACTGTTTCAGCCCCTCTGTTTCAGCCCCTCTGTTTCAGCCCCTCTGTTGCAGCCCCTCTATTACAGCCCCTCTGTTTCTCGCCCTCTGTTTCAGGCCCTGTGTTTCAGCCCCTCTGTTTCAGCCCCTCTGTTTCTCGCCCTCTGTTTCAGCCCCTCTTTTTCAGCCCCTCTGTTTCAGCCCCTCTGTTTCAGCCCCTCTGTTCCTCGCCCTCTGTTTCAGCCCCTCTGTTTCTCGCCCTCTGTTTCAGCCCCTCTGTTTCAGCCCCTCTGTTTCACGCCCTCTGTTTCAGCCCCTCTGTTTCTCGCCCTCTGTTTCAGCCCCTCTGTTTCTCGCCCTCTGTTTCAGCCCCTCTGATTCAGCCCCTCTGTTTCCGCACCTCTGAATCAGCCCCTCTGATTCAGCCCCTCTGTTTCAGCCCCTCTCTTTCAGCCCCTCTGTTTCAGCCCCTCTGTTTCTCGCCCTCTGTTTCAGCCCCTCTGTTTCTCGACCTCTGTTTCAGCCCCTCTGGTTGTCGCCCTCTGTTTCAGCCCCTCTGTTTCAGCCCCTCTGTTTCAGTCCCTCTGTTTCAGCCACTCTGTTTCTCGCCCTCTGTTTCAGCCCCTCTGTTTCTCGCCCTCTGTTTCAGCCCCACTGTTTCAGCCCCTCTGTTACAGCCCCTCTGTGTCAGCCCGTCTGTTTCTCGCCCTCTGTTTCAGCCCCACTGTTTCAGCCCCTCTGTTTCTCGCCCTCTGTTTCAGCCCCTCTGTTTCCCGCCCTCTGTTTCAGCCCCTCTGTTTCGCGCCCTCTTTTTCAGCCCCTCTGATTCAGCCCCTCTGTTTCAGGCCCTCTGATTTAGCCCGTCTGATTCAGCCCCTCTGTTTCAGCCCCTCTGATTCAGCCCCTCTGATTCAGCCCCTCTGTTTCAGCCCCTCTGTTTCAGCCCCTCTGTTCCTCGCCCTCTGTTTCAGCCCCTCTGTTTCTCGCCCTCTGTTTCAGCCCCTCTGTTTCAGCCTCTCTCTTTCTTGCCCTCTGTTTCATGCCCCTCTGTTTCGCGCCCTCTGTTTCCGCCCCTCTGTTTCTCGCCCTCTGTTTCAGCCCCGCTGATTCAGCCCCTCTGTTTCAGCACCTCTGAATCAGCCCCTCTGATTTAGCCCCTCTGTTTCAGCCCCTCTGTTTCCCGCCCCTCTGTTTCAGCCCCTCTGTTTCTCGCCCCCTTTTTCAGCCCCTCTGTTTCTCGCCCTCTGTTTCAGCCCCTCTGTTTCTCGCCCTCTGTTTCAGCCCCTCCATTTCAGCCCCTCTGTTTCAGCCCCTCTGTTTCAGCCCCTCTGTATCTCGCCCACTGTTTCAGCCCCTCTGTTTCAGCCCCTCTGTTTCAGCCCCTCTGTTTCTCGCCCTCTGTTTCTCGCCCTCTGTTTCTCACCCTCTGTTTCAGGCCCTGTGTTTCAGCCCCTCTGTTTCAGCCCCTCTGTTTCTCGCCCTCTGTTTCAGCCCCTCTTTTTCAGCCCCTATGTTTCAGCCCCTCTTTTTCAGCCCCTCTGTTTCAGTCCCTCTGTTTCAGCCCCTCTGTTCCTCGCCCTCTGTTTCAGCCCCTCTGTTTCTCGCCCTCTGTTTCATCCCCTCTGTTTCAGCCTCTCTGTTTCTCGCCCTCTGTTTCAGCCCCTCTGTTTTGAGCCCTCTGTTTCAGCCCCTCTGTTTCTCGCCCTCTGTTTCAGCCCCGCTGATTCAGCCCCTCTGTTCCAGCACCTCTGAATCAGCCCCTCTGATTTAGCCCCTCTGTTTCAGCCCCTCTGTTTCCCGTCCCTCTGTTTCAGCCCCTCTGTTTCTCGCCCCCTGTTTCAGCCCCTTTGTTTCCCGCCCCTCTGTTTCAGCCCCTCTGTTTCTCGCCCGCTGTTTCAGCCCCTCCGTTTCAGCCCCCCTGTTTCAGCCCCTCTGTTTCAGCCCCTCTGTATCTCGCCCACTGTTTCTGCGCCTCTGTTTCAGCCCCTCTGTTTCAGCCCCTCTGTTACAGCCCCTCTGTTTCTCGCCCTCTGTTTCAGCCCCTCTGTTTCTCGCCCTCTGTTTCAGGCCCTCTGTTTCAGCCCCTCTGTTTCAGCCCCTCTGTTTCTCGCCCTCTGTTTCAGCCCCTCTTTTTCAGCCCCTCTGTTTCAGTCCCTCTGTTTCAGCCCCTCTGTTCCTCGCCCTCTGTTTCAGCCCCTCTGTTTCTCGCCCTCTGTTTCATCCCCTCTGTTTCAGACTCTCTGTTTCTCGCCCTCTGTTTCAGCCCCTCTGTTTTGAGCCCTCTGTTTCAGCCCCTCTGTTTCTCGCCCTCTGTTTCAGCCCCGCTGATTCAGCCCCTCTGTTCCAGCACCTCTGTATCAGCCCCTCTGATTTAGCCCCTCTGTTTCAGCCCCTCTGGTTCCCGCCCCTCTGTTTCAGCCCCTCTGTTTCTCGCCCCCTGTTTCAGCCCCTCTTTTTCAGCCCCTCTGTTTCAGCCCCTCTGTTTCAGCCCCTCTGTTCCTCGCCCTCTGTTTCAGCCCATCTGTTTCTCGCCCTCTGTTTCAGCCCCTCTGTTTCAGCCCCTCTGTTTCACGCCCTCTGTTTCAGCCCCTCTGTTTCTCGCCCTCTGTTTCAGCCCCTCTGTTTCTCGCCCTCTGTTTCAGCCCCTCTGATTCAGCCCCTCTGTTTCAGCACCTCTGAATCAGCCCCTCTGATTCAGCCCCTCTGTTTCAGCCCCTCTGTTTCAGCCCCTCTGTTTCTCGCCCTCTGTTTCAGCCCCTCTATTTCTCGACCTCTGTTTCAGCCCCTCTGGTTCTCGCCCTCTGTTTCAGCCCGTCTGTTTCAGCCCCTCTGTTTCAGTCCCTCTGTTTCAGCACCTCTGTTTCTCGCCCTCTGTTTCAGCCCCTCTGTTTCTCGCCCTCTGTTTCAGCCCCACTGTTTCAGCCCCTCTGTTTCAGCCCCTCTGTGTCAGCCCCTCTGTTTCTCGCCCTCTGTTTCAGCACCACTGTTTCAGCCCCTCTGTTTCTCGCCCTCTGTTTCAGCCCCTCTGTATCTCGCCCACTGTTTCAGCCCCTCTGTTTCAGCCCCTCTGCTTCAGCCCCTCTGTTTCAGCCCCTCTGTTACAGCCCCTCTGTTTCTCGCCCTCTGTTTCAGCCCCTCTGTTTCTCACCCTCTGTTTCAGGCCCTCTGTTTCAGCCCCTCTGTTTCAACCCCTCTGTTTCTCGCCCTCTGTTTCAGCCCCTCTTTTTCAGCCCCTCTGTTTCAGCACCTCTGATTCAGCCCCTCTGTTTCCCGCCCCTCTGTTTCCCTCCCCTCTGTTTCCCGCCCCTCTGTTTCAGCCCCTCTGTTTCTCGCCCGCTGTTTCAGCCCCTCCGTTTCAGCCCCCCTGTTTCAGCTCCTCTGTTTCAGCCCCTCTGTATCTCGCCCACTGTTTCTGCGCCTCTGTTTCAGCCCCTCTGTTTCAGCCCCTCTGTTACAGCCCCTCTGTTTCTCGCCCTCTGTTTCAGCCCCTCGGTTTCTCGCCCTCTGTTTCAGGCCCTCTGTTTCAGCCCCTCTGTTTCAGCCCCTCTGTTTCTCGCCCTCTGTTTCAGCCCCTCTTTTTCAGCCCCTCTGTTTCAGTCCCTCTGTTTCAGCCCCTCTGTTCCTCGCCCTCTGTTTCAGCCCCTCTGTTTCTCGCCCTCTGTTTCATCCCCTCTGTTTCAGCCTCTCTGTTTCTCGCCCTCTGTTTCAGCCCCTCTGTTTTGAGCCCTCTGTTTCAGCCCCTCTGTTTCTCGCCCTCTGTTTCAGCCCCGCTGATTCAGCCCCTCTGTTCCAGCACCTCTGAATCAGCCCCTCTGATTTAGCCCCTCTGTTTCAGCCCCTCTGTTTCCCGCCCCTCTGTTTCAGCCCCTCTGTTTCTCGCCCCCTGTTTCAGCCCCTCTGTTTCTCGCCCTCTGTTTCAGCCACTCTGTTTCAGCCCCTCTGTTACAGCCCCTCTGTTTCAGCCCCTCTGTATCTCGCCCACTGTTTCAGCCCCTCTGTTTCAGCCCCTCTGTTTCAGCTCCTCTGTTTCAGCCCCTCTGTTACAGCCCCTCTGTTTCTCGCCCTCTGTTTCAGCCCCTCTGTTTCTCACCCTCCGTTTCAGGCCCTCTGTTTCAGCCCCTCTGTTTCAGCCCCTCTGTTTCTCGCCCTCTGTTTCAGCCTCTCTTTTTCAGCCCCTCTGTTTCAGCCCCTCTGTTCCTCGCCCTCTGTTTCAGCCCCTTTGTTTCTCGCCCTCTGTTTCAGCCCCTCTGTTTCTCACCCTCTGTTTCAGCCCCTCTGTTTCAACCCCTCTGTTTCTCGCCCTCTGTTTCAGCCCCTCTTTTTCAGCCCCTCTGTTACAGCACCTCTGATTCAGCCCCTCTGTTTCCCGCCCCTCTGTTTCCCTCCCCTCTGTTTCCCGCCCCTCTGTTTCAGCCCCTCTGTTTCTCGCCCGCTGTTTCAGCCCCTCCGTTTCAGCCCCCCTGTTTCAGCCCCTCTGTTTCAGCCCCTCTGTATCTCGCCCACTGTTTCTGCGCCTCTGTTTCAGCCCCTCTGTTTCAGCCCCTCTGTTACAGCCCCTCTGTTTCTCGCCCTCTGTTTCAGCCCCTCTGTTTCTCGCCCTCTGTTTCAGGCCCTCTGTTTCAGCCCCTCTGTTTCAGCCCCTCTGTTTCTCGCCCTCTGTTTCAGCCCCTCTTTTTCAGCCCCTCTGTTTCAGCCCCGCTGTTTCAGCCCCTCTGTTTCAGCCCCTCTGTTTATCGCCCTCTGATTCAGCCCCTCTGATTCAGCCCCTCTGATTCAGCCCCTCTGTTTCTCGCCCTCTGTTTCAGCCCCTCTTTTCAAGCCCCTCTGTTTCAGCCCCTCTGTTTCAGCCCCTCTGTTCCTTGCCCTCTGTTTCAGCCCCTCTGTTCCTCGCCCTCTGTTTCAGCCCCTCTGTTTCTCGCCCTCTGTTTCAGCCCCTCTGTTTCTCGCCCTCTGTTTCAGCCCCTCTGTTTCTCGCCCTCTGTTTCAGATCCTCCGTTTCAGCCCCCCTGTTTCAGCCCCTCTGTTTCAGCCCCTCTGTATCTCGCCCACTGTTTCTGCCCCTCTGTTTCAGCCCCTCTGTTTCAGCCCCTCTGTTTCAGCCCCTCTGTCACAGCCCCTCTGTTTCTCGCCCTCTGTTTCAGCCCCTCTGTTTCTCGCCCTCTGTTTCAGGGCCTCTGTTTCAGCCCCTCTGTTTCAGCTCCTCTGTTTATCGCCCTCTGTTTCAGCCCCTCTTTTTCAGCCCCTCTGATTCAGCCCCTCTGTTTCAGCCCCTCTGTTCCTCGCCCCCTGTTTCAGCCCCTCTGTTTCTCGCCCTCTGTTTCAGCCCCTCCGTTTCAGCCCCTCTGTTTCAGCCCCTCTGTTTCAGCCCCTCTGTATCTCGCCCACTGTTTCAGCCCCTCTGTTTCAGCCCCTCTGTTTCAGCCCCTCTGTTTCAGCCCCTCTATTACAGCCCCTCTGTTTCTCGCCCTCTGTTTCAGGCCCTGTGTTTCAGCCCCTCTGTTTCAGCCCCTCTGTTTCTCGCCCTCTGTTTCAGCCCCTCTTTTTCAGACCCTCTGTTTCAGCCCCTCTGTTTCAGCCCCTCTGTTCCTCGCCCTCTGTTTCAGCCCCTCTGTTTCTCGCCCTCTGTTTCAGCCCCTCTGTTTCAGGCCCTCTGTTTCACGCCCTCTGTTTCAGCCCCTCTGTTTCTCGCCCTCTGTTTCAGCCCCTCTGTTTCTCGCCCTCTGTTTCAGCCCCTCTGATTCAGCCCCTCTGTTTCAGCACCTCTGAATCAGCCCCTCTGATTCAGCCCCTCTGTTTCAGCCCCTCTGTTTCAGCCCCTCTGTTTCAGCCCCTCTGTTTCTCGCCCTCTGTTTCAGCCCCTCTGTTTCTCGACCTCTGTTTAAGCCCCTCTGGTTGTCGCCCTCTGTTTCAGCCCCTCTGTTTCAGCCCCTCTGTTTCAGTCCCTCTGTTTCAGCCACTCTGTTTCTCGCCCTCTGTTTCAGCCCCTCTGTTTCTCGCCCTCTGTTTCAGCCCCACTGTTTCAGCCCCTCTGTTACAGCCCCTCTGTGTCAGCCCGTCTGTTTCTCGCCCTCTGTTTCAGCCCCACTGTTTCAGCCCCTCTGTTTCTCGCCCTCTGTTTCAGCCCCTCTGTTTTCCGCCCTCTGTTTCAGCCCCTCTGTTTCGCACCCTCTTTTTCAGCCCCTCTGATTCAGCCCCTCTGTTTCAGGCCCTCTGATTTAGCCCGTCTGATTCAGCCCCTCTGTTTCAGCCCCTCTGATTCAGCCCCTCTGATTCAGCCCCTCTGTTTCAGCCCCTCTGTTTCAGCCCCTCTGTTCCTCGCCCTCTGTTTCAGCCCCTCTGTTTCTCGCCCTCTGTTTCAGCCCCTCTGTTTCAGCCTCTCTCTTTCTCGCCCTCTGTTTCATGCCCCTCTGTTTCGCGCCCTCTGTTTCCGCCCCTCTGTTTCTCGCCCTCTGTTTCAGCCCCGCTGATTCAGCCCCTCTGTTTCAGCACCTCTGAATCAGTCCCTCTGATTTAGCCCCTCTGTTTCAGCCCCTCTGTTTCCCGCCCCTCTGTTTCAGCCCCTCTGTTTCTCGCCCCCTTTTTCAGCCCCTCTGTTTCTCGCCCTCTGTTTCAGCCCCTCTGTTTCTCGCCCTCTGTTTCAGCCCCTCCATTTCAGCCCCTCTGTTTCAGCCCCTCTGTTTCAGCCCCTCTGTATCTCGCCCACTGTTTCAGCCCCTCTGTTTCAGCCCCTCTGTTTCAGCCCCTCTGTTTCAGCCCCTCTGTTTCTCGCCCTCTGTTTCAGCCCCTCTGTTTCTCACCCTCTGTTTCAGGCCCTCTGTTTCAGCCCCTCTGTTTCAGCCCCTCTGTTTCTCGCCCTCTGTTTCAGCCCCTCTTTTTCAGCCCCTCTGTTTCAGCCCCTCTTTTTCAGCCCCTCTGTTTCAGTCCCTCTGTTTCAGCCCCTCTGTTCCTCGCCCTCTGTTTCAGCCCCTCTGTTTCTCGCCCTCTGTTTCATCCCCTCTGTTTCAGCCTCTCTGTTTCTCGCCCTCTGTTTCAGCCCCTCTGTTTTGAGCCCTCTGTTTCAGCCCCTCTGTTTCTCGCCCTCTGTTTCAGCCCCGCTGATTCAGCCCCTCTGTTCCAGCACCTCTGAATCAGCCCCTCTGATTTAGCCCCTCTGTTTCAGCCCCTCTGTTTCCCGCCCCTCTGTTTCAGCCCCTCTGTTTCTCGCCCCCTGTTTCAGCCCCTCTGTTTCCCGCCCCTCTGTTTCAGCCCCTCTGTTTCTCGCCCGCTGTTTCAGCCCCTCCGTTTCAGCCCCCCTGTTTCAGCCCCTCTGTTTCAGCCCCTCTGTATCTCGCCCACTGTTTCTGCGCCTCTGTTTCAGCCCCTCTGTTTCAGCCCCTCTGTTACAGCCCCTCTGTTTCTCGCCCTCTGTTTCAGCCCCTCTGTTTCTCGCCCTCTGTTTCAGGCCCTCTGTTTCAGCCCCTCTGTTTCAGCCCCTCTGTTTCTCGCCCTCTGTTTCAGCCCCTCTTTTTCAGCCCCTCTGTTTCAGTCCCTCTGTTTCAGCCCCTCTGTTCCTCGCCCTCTGTTTCAGCCCCTCTGTTTCTCGCCCTCTGTTTCATCCCCTCTGTTTCAGACTCTCTGTTTCTCGCCCTCTGTTTCAGCCCCTCTGTTTTGAGCCCTCTGTTTCAGCCCCTCTGTTTCAGCCCCTCTGTTTCTCGCCCTCTGTTTCAGCCCCTCTGTTTCAGCCCCTCTGTTCCTCGCCCTCTGTTTCAGCCCATCTGTTTCTCGCCCTCTGTTTCAGCCCCTCTGTTTCAGCCCCTCTGTTTCACGCCCTCTGTTTCAGCCCCTCTGTTTCTCGCCCTCTGTTTCAGCCCCTCTGTTTCTCGCCCTCTGTTTCAGCCCCTCTGATTCAGCCCCTCTGTTTCAGCACCTCTGAATCAGCCCCTCAGATTCAGCCCCTCTGTTTCAGCCCCTCTGTTTCAGCCCCTCTGTTTCTCGCCCTCTGTTTCAGCCCCTCTATTTCTCGACCTCTGTTTCAGCCCCTCTGGTTCTCGCCCTCTGTTTCAGCCCGTCTGTTTCAGCCCCTCTGTTTCAGTCCCTCTGTTTCAGCACCTCTGTTTCTCGCCCTCTGTTTCAGCCCCTCTGTTTCTCGCCCTCTGTTTCAGCCCCACTGTTTCAGCCCCTCTGTTTCAGCCCCTCTGTGTCAGCCCCTCTGTTTCTCGCCCTCTGTTTCAGCACCACTGTTTCAGCCCCTCTGTTTCTCGCCCTCTGTTTCAGCCCCTCTGTATCTCGCCCACTGTTTCAGCCCCTCTGTTTCAGCCCCTCTGCTTCAGCCCCTCTGTTTCAGCCCCTCTGTTACAGCCCCTCTGTTTCTCGCCCTCTGTTTCAGCCCCTCTGTTTCTCACCCTCTGTTTCAGGCCCTCTGTTTCAGCCCCTCTGTTTCAACCCCTCTGTTTCTCGCCCTCTGTTTCAGCCCCTCTTTTTCAGCCCCTCTGTTTCAGCACCTCTGATTCAGCCCCTCTGTTTCCCGCCCCTCTGTTTCCCTCCCCTCTGTTTCCCGCCCCTCTGTTTCAGCCCCTCTGTTTCTCGCCCGCTGTTTCAGCCCCTCCGTTTCAGCCCCCCTGTTTCAGCTCCTCTGTTTCAGCCCCTCTGTATCTCGCCCACTGTTTCTGCGCCTCTGTTTCAGCCCCTCTGTTTCAGCCCCTCTGTTACAGCCCCTCTGTTTCTCGCCCTCTGTTTCAGCCCCTCGGTTTCTCGCCCTCTGTTTCAGGCCCTCTGTTTCAGCCCCTCTGTTTCAGCCCCTCTGTTTCTCGCCCTCTGTTTCAGCCCCTCTTTTTCAGCCCCTCTGTTTCAGTCCCTCTGTTTCAGCCCCTCTGTTCCTCGCCCTCTGTTTCAGCCCCTCTGTTTCAGCCCCTCTGTTTCAGCCTCTCTGTTTCTCGCCCTCTGTTTCAGCCCCTCTGTTTTGAGCCCTCTGTTTCAGCCCCTCTGTTTCTCGCCCTCTGTTTCAGCCCCGCTGATTCAGCCCCTCTGTTCCAGCACCTCTGAATCAGCCCCTCTGATTTAGCCCCTCTGTTTCAGCCCCTCTGTTTCCCGCCCCTCTGTTTCAGCCCCTCTGTTTCTCGCCCCCTGTTTCAGCCCCTCTGTTTCTCGCCCTCTGTTTCAGCCACTCTGTTTCAGCCCCTCTGTTACAGCCCCTCTGTTTCAGCCCCTCTGTATCTCGCCCACTGTTTCAGCCCCTCTGTTTCAGCCCCTCTGTTTCAGCTCCTCTGTTTCAGCCCCTCTGTTACAGTCCCTCTGTTTCTCGCCCTCTGTTTCAGCCCCTCTGTTTCTCACCCTCCGTTTCAGGCCCTCTGTTTCAGCCCCTCTGTTTCAGCCCCTCTGTTTCTCGCCCTCTGTTTCAGCCTCTCTTTTTCAGCCCCTCTGTTTCAGCCCTTCTGTTTCAGCCCCTCTGTTCCTCGCCCTCTGTTTCAGCCCCTTTGTTTCTCGCCCTCTGTTTCAGCCCCTCTGTTTCTCACCCTCTGTTTCAGCCCCTCTGTTTCAACCCCTCTGTTTCTCGCCCTCTGTTTCAGCCCCTCTTTTTCAGCCCCTCTGTTTCAGCACCTCTGATTCAGCCCCTCTGTTTCCCGCCCCTCTGTTTCCCTCCCCTCTGTTTCCCGCCCCTCTGTTTCAGCCCCTCTGTTTCTCGCCCGCTGTTTCAGCCCCTCCGTTTCAGCCCCCCTGTTTCAGCCCCTCTGTTTCAGCCCCTCTGTATCTCGCCCACTGTTTCTGCGCCTCTGTTTCAGCCCCTCTGTTTCAGCCCCTCTGTTACAGCCCCTCTGTTTCTCGCCCTCTGTTTCAGCCCCTCTGTTTCTCGCCCTCTGTTTCAGGCCCTCTGTTTCAGCCCCTCTGTTTCAGCCCCTCTGTTTCTCGCCCTCTGTTTCAGCCCCTCTTTTTCAGCCCCTCTGTTTCAGCCCCGCTGTTTCAGCCCCTCTGTTTCAGCCCCTCTGTTTATCGCCCTCTGATTCAGCCCCTCTGATTCAGCCCCTCTGTTTCAGCCCCTCGGTTTCAGCCCCTCTGTTTCTCGCCCTCTGTTTCAGCCCCTCTTTTCAAGCCCCTCTGTTTCAGCCCCTCTGTTTCAGCCCCTCTGTTCCTTGCCCTCTGTTTCAGCCCCTCTGTTCCTCGCCCTCTGTTTCAGCCCCTCTGTTTCTCGCCCTCTGTTTCAGCCCCTCTGTTTCTCGCCCTCTGTTTCAGCCCCTCTGTTTCTCGCCCTCTGTTTCAGATCCTCCGTTTCAGCCCCCCTGTTTCAGCCCCTCTGTTTCAGCCCCTCTGTATCTCGCCCACTGTTTCTGCCCCTCTGTTTCAGCCCCTCTGTTTCAGCCCCTCTGTTTCAGCCCCTCTGTCACAGCCCCTCTGTTTCTCGCCCTCTGTTTCAGCCCCTCTGTTTCTCGCCCTCTGTTTCAGGGCCTCTGTTTCAGCCCCTCTGTTTCAGCTCCTCTGTTTATCGCCCTCTGTTTCAGCCCCTCTTTTTCAGCCCCTCTGATTCAGCCCCTCTGTTTCAGCCCCTCTGTTCCTCGCCCCCTGTTTCAGCCCCTCTGTTTCTCGCCCTCTGTTTCAGCCCCTCCGTTTCAGCCCCTCTGTTTCAGCCCCTCTGTTTCAGCCCCTCTGTATCTCGCCCACTGTTTCAGCCCCTCTGTTTCAGCCCCTCTGTTTCAGCCCCTCTGTTTCAGCCCCTCTATTACAGCCCCTCTGTTTCTCGCCCTCTGTTTCAGGCCCTGTGTTTCAGCCCCTCTGTTTCAGCCCCTCTGTTTCTCGCCCTCTGTTTCAGCCCCTCTTTTTCAGCCCCTCTGTTTCAGCCCCTCTGTTTCAGCCCCTCTGTTCCTCGCCCTCTGTTTCAGCCCCTCTGTTTCTCGCCCTCTGTTTCAGCCCCTCTGTTTCAGGCCCTCTGTTTCACGCCCTCTGTTTCAGCCCCTCTGTTTCTCGCCCTCTGTTTCAGCCCCTCTGTTTCTCGCCCTCTGTTTCAGCCCCTCTGATTCAGCCCCTCTGTTTCAGCACCTCTGAATCAGCCCCTCTGATTCAGCCCCTCTGTTTCAGCCCCTCTGTTTCAGCCCCTCTGTTTCAGCCCCTCTGTTTCTCGCCCTCTGTTTCAGCCCCTCTGTTTCTCGACCTCTGTTTCAGCCCCTCTGGTTGTCGCCCTCTGTTTCAGCCCCTCTGTTTCAGCCCCTCTGTTTCAGTCCCTCTGTTTCAGCCACTCTGTTTCTCGCCCTCTGTTTCAGCCCCTCTGTTTCTCGCCCTCTGTTTCAGCCCCACTGTTTCAGCCCCTCTGTTACAGCCCCTCTGTGTCAGCCCGTCTGTTTCTCGCCCTCTGTTTCAGCCCCACTGTTTCAGCCCCTCTGTTTCTCGCCCTCTGTTTCAGCCCCTCTGTTTCCCGCCCTCTGTTTCAGCCCCTCTGTTTCGCGCCCTCTTTTTCAGCCCCTCTGATTCAGCCCCTCTGTTTCAGGCCCTCTGATTTAGCCCGTCTGATTCAGCCCCTCTGTTTCAGCCCCTCTGATTCAGCCCCTCTGATTCAGCCCCTCTGTTTCAGCCCCTCTGTTTCAGCCCCTCTGTTCCTCGCCCTCTGTTTCAGCCCCTCTGTTTCTCGCCCTCTGTTTCAGCACCTCTGTTTCAGCCTCTCTCTTTCTCGCCCTCTGTTTCATGCCCCTCTGTTTCGCGCCCTCTGTTTCCGCCCCTCTGTTTCTCGCCCTCTGTTTCAGCCCCGCTGATTCAGCCCCTCTGTTTCAGCACCTCTGAATCAGCCCCTCTGATTTAGCCCCTCTGTTTCAGCCCCTCTGTTTCCCGCCCCTCTGTTTCAGCCCCTCTGTTTCTCGCCCCCTTTTTCAGCCCCTCTGTTTCTCGCCCTCTGTTTCAGCCCCTCTGTTTCTCGCCCTCTGTTTCAGCCCCTCCATTTCAGCCCCTCTGTTTCAGCCCCTCTGTTTCAGCCCCTCTGTATCTCGCCCACTGTTTCAGCCCCTCTGTTTCAGCCCCTCTGTTTCAGCCCCTCTGTTTCAGCCCCTCTGTTTCTCGCCCTCTGTTTCAGCCCCTCTGTTTCTCACCCTCTGTTTCAGGCCCTCTGTTTCAGCCCCTCTGTTTCAGCCCCTCTGTTTCTCGCCCTCTGTTTCAGCCCCTCTTTTTCAGCCCCTCTGTTTCAGCCCCTCTTTTTCAGCCCCTCTGTTTCAGTCCCTCTGTTTCAGCCCCTCTGTTCCTCGCCCTCTGTTTCAGCCCCTCTGTTTCTCGCCCTCTGTTTCATCCCCTCTGTTTCAGCCTCTCTGTTTCTCGCCCTCTGTTTCAGCCCCTCTGTTTTGAGCCCTCTGTTTCAGCCCCTCTGTTTCTCGCCCTCTGTTTCAGCCCCGCTGATTCAGCCCCTCTGTTCCAGCACCTCTGAATCAGCCCCTCTGATTTAGCCCCTCTGTTTCAGCCCCTCTGTTTCCCGCCCCTCTGTTTCAGCCCCTCTGTTTCTCGCCCCCTGTTTCAGCCCCTCTGTTTCCCGCCCCTCTGTTTCAGCCCCTCTGTTTCTCGCCCGCTGTTTCAGCCCCTCCGTTTCAGCCCCCCTGTTTCAGCCCCTCTGTTTCAGCCCCTCTGTATCTCGCCCACTGTTTCTGCGCCTCTGTTTCAGCCCCTCTGTTTCAGCCCCTCTGTTACAGCCCCTCTGTTTCTCGCCCTCTGTTTCAGCCCCTCTGTTTCTCGCCCTCTGTTTCAGGCCCTCTGTTTCAGCCCCTCTGTTTCAGCCCCTCTGTTTCTCGCCCTCTGTTTCAGCCCCTCTTTTTCAGCCCCTCTGTTTCAGTCCCTCTGTTTCAGCCCCTCTGTTCCTCGCCCTCTGTTTCAGCCCCTCTGTTTCTCGCCCTCTGTTTCATCCCCTCTGTTTCAGACTCTCTGTTTCTCGCCCTCTGTTTCAGCCCCTCTGTTTTGAGCCCTCTGTTTCAGCCCCTCTGTTTCTCGCCCTCTGTTTCAGCCCCGCTGATTCAGCCCCTCTGTTCCAGCACCTCTGTATCAGCCCCTCTGATTTAGCCCCTCTGTTTCAGCCCCTCTGTTTCCCGCCCCTCTGTTTCAGCCCCTCTGTTTCTCGCCCCCTGTTTCAGCCCCTCTTTTTCAGCCCCTCTGTTTCAGCCCCTCTGTTTCAGCCCCTCTGTTCCTCGCCCTCTGTTTCAGCCCATCTGTTTCTCGCCCTCTGTTTCAGCCCCTCTGATTCAGCCCCTCTGTTTCAGCACCTCTGAATCAGCCCCTCTGATTCAGCCCCTCTGTTTCAGCCCCTCTGTTTCAGCCCCTCTGTTTCTCGCCCTCTGTTTCAGCCCCTCTATTTCTCGACCTCTGTTTCAGCCCCTCTGGTTCTCGCCCTCTGTTTCAGCCCGTCTGTTTCAGCCCCTCTGTTTCAGTCCCTCTGTTTCAGCACCTCTGTTTCTCGCCCTCTGTTTCAGCCCCTCTGTTTCTCGCCCTCTGTTTCAGCCCCACTGTTTCAGCCCCTCTGTTTCAGCCCCTCTGTGTCAGCCCCTCTGTTTCTCGCCCTCTGTTTCAGCACCACTGTTTCAGCCCCTCTGTTTCTCGCCCTCTGTTTCAGCCCCTCTGTATCTCGCCCACTGTTTCAGCCCCTCTGTTTCAGCCCCTCTGCTTCAGCCCCTCTGTTTCAGCCCCTCTGTTACAGCCCCTCTGTTTCTCGCCCTCTGTTTCAGCCCCTCTGTTTCTCACCCTCTGTTTCAGGCCCTCTGTTTCAGCCCCTCTGTTTCAACCCCTCTGTTTCTCGCCCTCTGTTTCAGCCCCTCTTTTTCAGCCCCTCTGTTTCAGCACCTCTGATTCAGCCCCTCTGTTTCCCGCCCCTCTGTTTCCCTCCCCTCTGTTTCCCGCCCCTCTGTTTCAGCCCCTCTGTTTCTCGCCCGCTGTTTCAGCCCCTCCGTTTCAGCCCCCCTGTTTCAGCCCCTCTGTTTCAGCCCCTCTGTATCTCGCCCACTGTTTCTGCGCCTCTGTTTCAGCCCCTCTGTTTCAGCCCCTCTGTTACAGCCCCTCTGTTTCTCGCCCTCTGTTTCAGCCCCTCTGTTTCTCGCCCTCTGTTTCAGGCCCTCTGTTTCAGCCCCTCTGTTTCAGCCCCTCTGTTTCTCGCCCTCTGTTTCAGCCCCTCTGTTTCAGTCCCTCTGTTTCAGCCCCTCTGTTCCTCGCCCTCTGTTTCAGCCCCTCTGTTTCTCGCCCTCTGTTTCATCCCCTCTGTTTCAGCCTCTCTGTTTCTCGCCCTCTGTTTCAGCCCCTCTGTTTCAGCCCCTCTGTTTCAGCCCCTCTGTTTCTCGCCCTCTTTTTCAGCACCTCTGTTTCAGTCCCTCTGTTTCAGCCCCTCTGTTCCTCGCCCTCTGTTTCAGCCCCTCTGTTTCTCGCCCTCTGTTTCATCCCCTCTGTTTCAACCTCTCTGTTTCTCGCCCTCTGTTTCAGCCCCTCTGTTTTGAGCCCTCTGTTTCAGCCCCTCTGTTTCTCGCCCTCTGTTTCAGCCCCGCTGATTCAGCCCCTCTGTTCCAGCACCTCTGAATCAGCCCCTCTGATTTAGCCCCTCTGTTTCAGCCCCTCTGTTTCCCGCCCCTCTGTTTCAGCCCCTCTGTTTCTCGCCCCCTGTTTCAGCCCCTCTGTTTCTCGCCCTCTGTTTCAGCCACTCTGTTTCAGCCCCTCTGTTACAGCCCCTCTGTTTCAGCCCCTCTGTATCTCGCCCACTGTTTCAGCCCCTCTGTTTCAGCCCCTCTGTTTCAGCTCCTCTGTTTCAGCCCCTCTGTTACAGCCCCTCTGTTTCTCGCCCTCTGTTTCAGCCCCTCTGTTTCTCACCCTCCGTTTCAGGCCCTCTGTTTCAGCCCCTCTGTTTCAGCCCCTCTGTTTCTCGCCCTCTGTTTCAGCCTCTCTTTTTCAGCCCCTCTGTTTCAGCCCCTCTGTTTCAGCCCCTCTGTTCCTCGCCCTCTGTTTCAGCCCCTTTGTTTCTCGCCCTCTGTTTCAGCCCCTCTGTTTCTCACCCTCTGTTTCAGGCCCTCTGTTTCAGCCCCTCTGTTTCAACCCCTCTGTTTCTCGCCCTCTGTTTCAGCCCCTCTTTTTCAGCCCCTCTGTTTCAGCACCTCTGATTCAGCCCCTCTGTTTCCCGCCCCTCTGTTTCCCTCCCCTCTGTTTCCCGCCCCTCTGTTTCAGCCCCTCTGTTTCTCGCCCGCTGTTTCAGCCCCTCCGTTTCAGCCCCCCTGTTTCAGCCCCTCTGTTTCAGCCCCTCTGTATCTCGCCCACTGTTTCTGCGCCTCTGTTTCAGCCCCTCTGTTACAGCCCCTCTGTTTCTCGCCCTCTGTTTCAGCCCCTCTGTTTCTCGCCCTCTGTTTCAGGCCCTCTGTTTCAGCCCCTCTGTTTCTCGCCCTCTGTTTCAGCCCCTCTTTTTCAGCCCCTCTGTTTCAGTCCCTCTGTTTCAGCCCCTCTGTTCCTCGCCCTCTGTTTCAGCCCCTCTGTTTCTCGCCCTCTGTTTCATCCCCTCTGTTTCAGACTCTCTGTTTCTCGCCCTCTGTTTCAGCCCCTCTGTTTTGAGCCCTCTGTTTCAGCCCCTCTGTTTCTCGCCCTCTGTTTCAGCCCCGCTGATTCAGCCCCTCTGTTCCAGCACCTCTGTATCAGCCCCTCTGATTTAGCCCCTCTGTTTCAGCCCCTCTGTTTCCCGCCCCTCTGTTTCAGCCCCTCTGTTTCTCGCCCCCTGTTTCAGCCCCTCTTTTTCAGCCCCTCTGTTTCAGCCCCTCTGTTTCAGCCCCTCTGTTCCTCGCCCTCTGTTTCAGCCCATCTGTTTCTCGCCCTCTGTTTCAGCCCCTCTGTTTCAGCCCCTCTGTTTCACGCCCTCTGTTTCAGCCCCTCTGTTTCTCGCCCTCTGTTTCAGCCCCTCTGTTTCTCGCCCTCTGTTTCAGCCCCTCTGATTCAGCCCCTCTGTTTCAGCACCTCTGAATCAGCCCCTCTGATTCAGCCCCTCTGTTTCAGCCCCTCTGTTTCAGCCCCTCTGTTTCTCGCCCTCTGTTTCAGCCCCTCTATTTCTCGACCTCTGTTTCAGCCCCTCTGGTTCTCGCCCTCTGTTTCAGCCCGTCTGTTTCAGCCCCTCTGTTTCAGTCCCTCTGTTTCAGCACCTCTGTTTCTCGCCCTCTGTTTCAGCCCCTCTGTTTCTCGCCCTCTATTTCAGCCCCACTGTTTCAGCCCCTCTGTTTCAGCCCCTCTGTGTCAGCCCCTCTGTTTCTCGCTCTCTGTTTCAGCACCACTGTTTCAGCCCCTCTGTTTCTCGCCCTCTGTTTCAGCCCCTCTGTATCTCGCCCACTGTTTCAGCCCCTCTGTTTCAGCCCCTCTGCTTCAGCCCCTCTGTTTCAGCCCCTCTGTTACAGCCCCTCTGTTTCTCGCCCTCTGTTTCAGCCCCTCTGTTTCTCACCCTCTGTTTCAGGCCCTCTGTTTCAGCCCCTCTGTTTCAACCCCTCTGTTTCTCGCCCTCTGTTTCAGCCCCTCTTTTTCAGCCCCTCTGTTTCTCGCCCTCTGTTTCAGCCCCTCTGATTCAGCCCCTCTGTTTCAGCACCTCTGAATCAGCCCCTCTGATTCAGCCCCTCTGTTTCAGCCCCTCTGTTTCAGCCCCTCTGTTTCTCGCCCTCTGTTTCAGCCCCTCTATTTCTCGACCTCTGTTTCAGCCCCTCTGGTTCTCGCCCTCTGTTTCAGCCCGTCTGTTTCAGCCCCTCTGTTTCAGTCCCTCTGTTTCAGCACCTCTGTTTCTCGCCCTCTGTTTCAGCCCCTCTGTTTCTCGCCCTCTGTTTCAGCCCCACTGTTTCAGCCCCTCTGTTTCAGCCCCTCTGTGTCAGCCCCTCTGTTTCTCGCCCTCTGTTTCAGCACCACTGTTTCAGCCCCTCTGTTTCTCGCCCTCTGTTTCAGCCCCTCTGTATCTCGCCCACTGTTTCAGCCCCTCTGTTTCAGCCCCTCTGCTTCAGCCCCTCTGTTTCAGCCCCTCTGTTACAGCCCCTCTGTTTCTCGCCCTCTGTTTCAGCCCCTCTGTTTCTCACCCTCTGTTTCAGGCCCTCTGTTTCAGCCCCTCTGTTTCAACCCCTCTGTTTCTCGCCCTCTGTTTCAGCCCCTCTTTTTCAGCCCCTCTGTTTCAGCACCTCTGATTCAGCCCCTCTGTTTCCCGCCCCTCTGTTTCCCTCCCCTCTGTTTCCCGCCCCTCTGTTTCAGCCCCTCTGTTTCTCGCCCGCTGTTTCAGCCCCTCCGTTTCAGCCCCCCTGTTTCAGCCCCTCTGTTTCAGCCCCTCTGTATCTCGCCCACTGTTTCTGCGCCTCTGTTTCAGCCCCTCTGTTTCAGCCCCTCTGTTACAGCCCCTCTGTTTCTCGCCCTCTGTTTCAGCCCCTCTGTTTCTCGCCCTCTGTTTCAGGCCCTCTGTTTCAGCCCCTCTGTTTCAGCCCCTCTGTTTCTCGCCCTCTGTTTCAGCCCCTCTGTTTCAGTCCCTCTGTTTCAGCCCCTCTGTTCCTCGCCCTCTGTTTCAGCCCCTCTGTTTCTCGCCCTCTGTTTCATCCCCTCTGTTTCAGCCTCTCTGTTTCTCGCCCTCTGTTTCAGCCCCTCTGTTTCAGCCCCTCTGTTTCAGCCCCTCTGTTTCTCGCCCTCTTTTTCAGCCCCTCTGTTTCAGTCCCTCTGTTTCAGCCCCTCTGTTCCTCGCCCTCTGTTTCAGCCCCTCTGTTTCTCGCCCTCTGTTTCATCCCCTCTGTTTCAGCCTCTCTGTTTCTCGCCCTCTGTTTCAGCCCCTCTGTTTTGAGCCCTCTGTTTCAGCCCCTCTGTTTCTCGCCCTCTGTTTCAGCCCCGCTGATTCAGCCCCTCTGTTCCAGCACCTCTGAATCAGCCCCTCTGATTTAGCCCCTCTGTTTCAGCCCCTCTGTTTCCCGCCCCTCTGTTTCAGCCCCTCTGTTTCTCGCCCCCTGTTTCAGCCCCTCTGTTTCTCGCCCTCTGTTTCAGCCACTCTGTTTCAGCCCCTCTGTTACAGCCCCTCTGTTTCAGCCCCTCTGTATCTCGCCCACTGTTTCAGCCCCTCTGTTTCAGCCCCTCTGTTTCAGCTCCTCTGTTTCAGCCCCTCTGTTACAGCCCCTCTGTTTCTCGCCCTCTGTTTCAGCCCCTCTGTTTCTCACCCTCCGTTTCAGGCCCTCTGTTTCAGCCCCTCTGTTTCAGCCCCTCTGTTTCTCGCCCTCTGTTTCAGCCTCTCTTTTTCAGCCCCTCTGTTTCAGCCCCTCTGTTTCAGCCCCTCTGTTCCTCGCCCTCTGTTTCAGCCCCTTTGTTTCTCGCCCTCTGTTTCAGCCCCTCTGTTTCTCACCCTCTGTTTCAGGCCCTCTGTTTCAGCCCCTCTGTTTCAACCCCTCTGTTTCTCGCCCTCTGTTTCAGCCCCTCTTTTTCAGCCCCTCTGTTTCAGCACCTCTGATTCAGCCCCTCTGTTTCCCGCCCCTCTGTTTCCCTCCCCTCTGTTTCCCGCCCCTCTGTTTCAGCCCCTCTGTTTCTCGCCCGCTGTTTCAGCCCCTCCGTTTCAGCCCCCCTGTTTCAGCCCCTCTGTTTCAGCCCCTCTGTATCTCGCCCACTGTTTCTGCGCCTCTGTTTCAGCCCCTCTGTTACAGCCCCTCTGTTTCTCGCCCTCTGTTTCAGCCCCTCTGTTTCTCGCCCTCTGTTTCAGGCCCTCTGTTTCAGCCCCTCTGTTTCAGCCCCTCTGTTTCTCGCCCTCTGTTTCAGCCCCTCTTTTTCAGCCCCTCTGTTTCAGTCCCTCTGTTTCAGCCCCTCTGTTCCTCGCCCTCTGTTTCAGCCCCTCTGTTTCTCGCCCTCTGTTTCATCCCCTCTGTTTCAGACTCTCTGTTTCTCGCCCTCTGTTTCAGCCCCTCTGTTTTGAGCCCTCTGTTTCAGCCCCTCTGTTTCTCGCCCTCTGTTTCAGCCTCTCTTTTTCAGCCCCTCTGTTTCAGCCCCTCTGTTTCAGCCCCTCTGTTCCTCGCCCTCTGTTTCAGCCCCTTTGTTTCTCGCCCTCTGTTTCAGCCCCTCTGTTTCTCACCCTCTGTTTCAGGCCCTCTGTTTCAGCCCCTCTGTTTCAACCCCTCTGTTTCTCGCCCTCTGTTTCAGCCCCTCTTTTTCAGCCCCTCTGTTTCAGCACCTCTGATTCAGCCCCTCTGTTTCCCGCCCCTCTGTTTCCCTCCCCTCTGTTTCCCGCCCCTCTGTTTCAGCCCCTCTGTTTCTCGCCCGCTGTTTCAGCCCCTCCGTTTCAGCCCCCCTGTTTCAGCCCCTCTGTTTCAGCCCCTCTGTATCTCGCCCACTGTTTCTGCGCCTCTGTTTCAGCCCCTCTGTTACAGCCCCTCTGTTTCTCGCCCTCTGTTTCAGCCCCTCTGTTTCTCGCCCTCTGTTTCAGGCCCTCTGTTTCAGCCCCTCTGTTTCAGCCCCTCTGTTTCTCGCCCTCTGTTTCAGCCCCTCTTTTTCAGCCCCTCTGTTTCAGTCCCTCTGTTTCAGCCCCTCTGTTCCTCGCCCTCTGTTTCAGCCCCTCTGTTTCTCGCCCTCTGTTTCATCCCCTCTGTTTCAGACTTTCTGTTTCTCGCCCTCTGTTTCAGCCCCTCTGTTTTGAGCCCTCTGTTTCAGCCCCTCTGTTTCTCGCCCTCTGTTTCAGCCCCGCTGATTCAGCCCCTCTGTTCCAGCACCTCTGTATCAGCCCCTCTGATTTAGCCCCTCTGTTTCAGCCCCTCTGTTTCCCGCCCCTCTGTTTCAGCCCCTCTGTTTCTCGCCCCCTGTTTCAGCCCCTCTTTTTCAGCCCCTCTGTTTCAGCCCCTCTGTTTCAGCCCCTCTGTTCCTCGCCCTCTGTTTCAGCCCATCTGTTTCTCGCCCTCTGTTTCAGCCCCTCTGTTTCAGCCCCTCTGTTTCACGCCCTCTGTTTCAGCCCCTCTGTTTCTCGCCCTCTGTTTCAGCCCCTCTGTTTCTCGCCCTCTGTTTCAGCCCCTCTGATTCAGCCCCTCTGTTTCAGCACCTCTGAATCAGCCCCTCTGATTCAGCCCCTCTGTTTCAGCCCCTCTGTTTCAGCCCCTCTGTTTCTCGCCCTCTGTTTCAGCCCCTCTATTTCTCGACCTCTGTTTCAGCCCCTCTGGTTCTCGCCCTCTGTTTCAGCCCGTCTGTTTCAGCCCCTCTGTTTCAGTCCCTCTGTTTCAGCACCTCTGTTTCTCGCCCTCTGTTTCAGCCCCTCTGTTTCTCGCCCTCTGTTTCAGCCCCACTGTTTCAGCCCCTCTGTTTCAGCCCCTCTGTGTCAGCCCCTCTGTTTCTCGCCCTCTGTTTCAGCACCACTGTTTCAGCCCCTCTGTTTCTCGCCCTCTGTTTCAGCCCCTCTTTTTCAGCCCCTCTGTTTCAGTCCCTCTGTTTCAGCCCCTCTGTTCCTCGCCCTCTGTTTCAGCCCCTCTGTTTCTCGCCCTCTGTTTCATCCCCTCTGTTTCAGACTCTCTGTTTCTCGCCCTCTGTTTCAGCCCCTCTGTTTTGAGCCCTCTGTTTCAGCCCCTCTGTTTCTCGCCCTCTGTTTCAGCCTCTCTTTTTCAGCCCCTCTGTTTCAGCCCCTCTGTTTCAGCCCCTCTGTTCCTCGCCCTCTGTTTCAGCCCCTTTGTTTCTCGCCCTCTGTTTCAGCCCCTCTGTTTCTCACCCTCTGTTTCAGGCCCTCTGTTTCAGCCCCTCTGTTTCAACCCCTCTGTTTCTCGCCCTCTGTTTCAGCCCCTCTTTTTCAGCCCCTCTGTTTCAGCACCTCTGATTCAGCCCCTCTGTTTCCCGCCCCTCTGTTTCCCTCCCCTCTGTTTCCCGCCCCTCTGTTTCAGCCCCTCTGTTTCTCGCCCGCTGTTTCAGCCCCTCCGTTTCAGCCCCCCTGTTTCAGCCCCTCTGTTTCAGCCCCTCTGTATCTCGCCCACTGTTTCTGCGCCTCTGTTTCAGCCCCTCTGTTACAGCCCCTCTGTTTCTCGCCCTCTGTTTCAGCCCCTCTGTTTCTCGCCCTCTGTTTCAGGCCCTCTGTTTCAGCCCCTCTGTTTCAGCCCCTCTGTTTCTCGCCCTCTGTTTCAGCCCCTCTTTTTCAGCCCCTCTGTTTCAGTCCCTCTGTTTCAGCCCCTCTGTTCCTCGCCCTCTGTTTCAGCCCCTCTGTTTCTCGCCCTCTGTTTCATCCCCTCTGTTTCAGACTCTCTGTTTCTCGCCCTCTGTTTCAGCCCCTCTGTTTTGAGCCCTCTGTTTCAGCCCCTCTGTTTCTCGCCCTCTGTTTCAGCCCCGCTGATTCAGCCCCTCTGTTCCAGCACCTCTGTATCAGCCCCTCTGATTTAGCCCCTCTGTTTCAGCCCCTCTGTTTCCCGCCCCTCTGTTTCAGCCCCTCTGTTTCTCGCCCCCTGTTTCAGCCCCTCTTTTTCAGCCCCTCTGTTTCAGCCCCTCTGTTTCAGCCCCTCTGTTCCTCGCCCTCTGTTTCAGCCCATCTGTTTCTCGCCCTCTGTTTCAGCCCCTCTGTTTCAGCCCCTCTGTTTCACGCCCTCTGTTTCAGCCCCTCTGTTTCTCGCCCTCTGTTTCAGCCCCTCTGTTTCTCGCCCTCTGTTTCAGCCCCTCTGATTCAGCCCCTCTGTTTCAGCACCTCTGAATCAGCCCCTCTGATTCAGCCCCTCTGTTTCAGCCCCTCTGTTTCAGCCCCTCTGTTTCTCGCCCTCTGTTTCAGCCCCTCTATTTCTCGACCTCTGTTTCAGCCTCTCTGGTTCTCGCCCTCTGTTTCAGCCCGTCTGTTTCAGCCCCTCTGTTTCAGTCCCTCTGTTTCAGCACCTCTGTTTCTCGCCCTCTGTTTCAGCCCCTCTGTTTCTCGCCCTCTGTTTCAGCCCCACTGTTTCAGCCCCTCTGTTTCAGCCCCTCTGTGTCAGCCCCTCTGTTTCTCGCCCTCTGTTTCAGCACCACTGTTTCAGCCCCTCTGTTTCTCGCCCTCTGTTTCAGCCCCTCTGTATCTCGCCCACTGTTTCAGCCCCTCTGTTTCAGCCCCTCTGCTTCAGCCCCTCTGTTTCAGCCCCTCTGTTACAGCCCCTCTGTTTCTCGCCCTCTGTTTCAGCCCCTCTGTTTCTCACCCTCTGTTTCAGGCCCTCTGTTTCAGCCCCTCTGTTTCAACCCCTCTGTTTCTCGCCCTCTGTTTCAGCCCCTCTTTTTCAGCCCCTCTGTTTCTCGCCCTCTGTTTCAGCCCCTCTGATTCAGCCCCTCTGTTTCAGCACCTCTGAATCAGCCCCTCTGATTCAGCCCCTCTGTTTCAGCCCCTCTGTTTCAGCCCCTCTGTTTCTCGCCCTCTGTTTCAGCCCCTCTATTTCTCGACCTCTGTTTCAGCCCCTCTGGTTCTCGCCCTCTGTTTCAGCCCGTCTGTTTCAGCCCCTCTGTTTCAGTCCCTCTGTTTCAGCACCTCTGTTTCTCGCCCTCTGTTTCAGCCCCTCTGTTTCTCGCCCTCTGTTTCAGCCCCACTGTTTCAGCCCCTCTGTTTCAGCCCCTCTGTGTCAGCCCCTCTGTTTCTCGCCCTCTGTTTCAGCACCACTGTTTCAGCCCCTCTGTTTCTCGCCCTCTGTTTCAGCCCCTCTGTATCTCGCCCACTGTTTCAGCCCCTCTGTTTCAGCCCCTCTGCTTCAGCCCCTCTGTTTCAGCCCCTCTGTTACAGCCCCTCTGTTTCTCGCCCTCTGTTTCAGCCCCTCTGTTTCTCACCCTCTGTTTCAGGCCCTCTGTTTCAGCCCCTCTGTTTCAACCCCTCTGTTTCTCGCCCTCTGTTTCAGCCCCTCTTTTTCAGCCCCTCTGTTTCAGCACCTCTGATTCAGCCCCTCTGTTTCCCGCCCCTCTGTTTCCCTCCCCTCTGTTTCCCGCCCCTCTGTTTCAGCCCCTCTGTTTCTCGCCCGCTGTTTCAGCCCCTCCGTTTCAGCCCCCCTGTTTCAGCCCCTCTGTTTCAGCCCCTCTGTATCTCGCCCACTGTTTCTGCGCCTCTGTTTCAGCCCCTCTGTTTCAGCCCCTCTGTTACAGCCCCTCTGTTTCTCGCCCTCTGTTTCAGCCCCTCTGTTTCTCGCCCTCTGTTTCAGGCCCTCTGTTTCAGCCCCTCTGTTTCAGCCCCTCTGTTTCTCGCCCTCTGTTTCAGCCCCTCTGTTTCAGTCCCTCTGTTTCAGCCCCTCTGTTCCTCGCCCTCTGTTTCAGCCCCTCTGTTTCTCGCCCTCTGTTTCATCCCCTCTGTTTCAGCCTCTCTGTTTCTCGCCCTCTGTTTCAGCCCCTCTGTTTCAGCCCCTCTGTTTCAGCCCCTCTGTTTCTCGCCCTCTTTTTCAGCCCCTCTGTTTCAGTCCCTCTGTTTCAGCCCCTCTGTTCCTCGCCCTCTGTTTCAGCCCCTCTGTTTCTCGCCCTCTGTTTCATCCCCTCTGTTTCAGCCTCTCTGTTTCTCGCCCTCTGTTTCAGCCCCTCTGTTTTGAGCCCTCTGTTTCAGCCCCTCTGTTTCTCGCCCTCTGTTTCAGCCCCGCTGATTCAGCCCCTCTGTTCCAGCACCTCTGAATCAGCCCCTCTGATTTAGCCCCTCTGTTTCAGCCCCTCTGTTTCCCGCCCCTCTGTTTCAGCCCCTCTGTTTCTCGCCCCCTGTTTCAGCCCCTCTGTTTCTCGCCCTCTGTTTCAGCCACTCTGTTTCAGCCCCTCTGTTACAGCCCCTCTGTTTCAGCCCCTCTGTATCTCGCCCACTGTTTCAGCCCCTCTGTTTCAGCCCCTCTGTTTCAGCTCCTCTGTTTCAGCCCCTCTGTTACAGCCCCTCTGTTTCTCGCCCTCTGTTTCAGCCCCTCTGTTTCTCACCCTCCGTTTCAGGCCCTCTGTTTCAGCCCCTCTGTTTCAGCCCCTCTGTTTCTCGCCCTCTGTTTCAGCCTCTCTTTTTCAGCCCCTCTGTTTCAGCCCCTCTGTTTCAGCCCCTCTGTTCCTCGCCCTCTGTTTCAGCCCCTTTGTTTCTCGCCCTCTGTTTCAGCCCCTCTGTTTCTCACCCTCTGTTTCAGGCCCTCTGTTTCAGCCCCTCTGTTTCAACCCCTCTGTTTCTCGCCCTCTGTTTCAGCCCCTCTTTTTCAGCCCCTCTGTTTCAGCACCTCTGATTCAGCCCCTCTGTTTCCCGCCCCTCTGTTTCCCTCCCCTCTGTTTCCCGCCCCTCTGTTTCAGCCCCTCTGTTTCTCGCCCGCTGTTTCAGCCCCTCCGTTTCAGCCCCCCTGTTTCAGCCCCTCTGTTTCAGCCCCTCTGTATCTCGCCCACTGTTTCTGCGCCTCTGTTTCAGCCCCTCTGTTACAGCCCCTCTGTTTCTCGCCCTCTGTTTCAGCCCCTCTGTTTCTCGCCCTCTGTTTCAGGCCCTCTGTTTCAGCCCCTCTGTTTCAGCCCCTCTGTTTCTCGCCCTCTGTTTCAGCCCCTCTTTTTCAGCCCCTCTGTTTCAGTCCCTCTGTTTCAGCCCCTCTGTTCCTCGCCCTCTGTTTCAGCCCCTCTGTTTCTCGCCCTCTGTTTCATCCCCTCTGTTTCAGACTCTCTGTTTCTCGCCCTCTGTTTCAGCCCCTCTGTTTTGAGCCCTCTGTTTCAGCCCCTCTGTTTCTCGCCCTCTGTTTCAGCCCCGCTGATTCAGCCCCTCTGTTCCAGCACCTCTGTATCAGCCCCTCTGATTTAGCCCCTCTGTTTCAGCCCCTCTGTTTCCCGCCCCTCTGTTTCAGCCCCTCTGTTTCTCGCCCCCTGTTTCAGCCCCTCTTTTTCAGCCCCTCTGTTCCTCGCCCTCTGTTTCAGCCCATCTGTTTCTCGCCCTCTGTTTCAGCCCCTCTGTTTCAGCCCCTCTGTTTCACGCCCTCTGTTTCAGCCCCTCTGTTTCTCGCCCTCTGTTTCAGCCCCTCTGTTTCTCGCCCTCTGTTTCAGCCCCTCTGATTCAGCCCCTCTGTTTCAGCACCTCTGAATCAGCCCCTCTGATTCAGCCCCTCTGTTTCAGCCCCTCTGTTTCAGCCCCTCTGTTTCTCGCCCTCTGTTTCAGCCCCTCTATTTCTCGACCTCTGTTTCAGCCCCTCTGGTTCTCGCCCTCTGTTTCAGCCCGTCTGTTTCAGCCCCTCTGTTTCAGTCCCTCTGTTTCAGCACCTCTGTTTCTCGCCCTCTGTTTCAGCCCCTCTGTTTCTCGCCCTCTGTTTCAGCCCCACTGTTTCAGCCCCTCTGTTTCAGCCCCTCTGTGTCAGCCCCTCTGTTTCTCGCCCTCTGTTTCAGCACCACTGTTTCAGCCCCTCTGTTTCTCGCCCTCTGTTTCAGCCCCTCTGTATCTCGCCCACTGTTTCAGCCCCTCTGTTTCAGCCCCTCTGCTTCAGCCCCTCTGTTTCAGCCCCTCTGTTACAGCCCCTCTGTTTCTCGCCCTCTGTTTCAGCCCCTCTGTTTCTCACCCTCTGTTTCAGGCCCTCTGTTTCAGCCCCTCTGTTTCAACCCCTCTGTTTCTCGCCCTCTGTTTCAGCCCCTCTTTTTCAGCCCCTCTGTTTCAGCACCTCTGATTCAGCCCCTCTGTTTCCCGCCCCTCTGTTTCCCTCCCCTCTGTTTCCCGCCCCTCTGTTTCAGCCCCTCTGTTTCTCGCCCGCTGTTTCAGCCCCTCCGTTTCAGCCCCCCTGTTTCAGCCCCTCTGTTTCAGCCCCTCTGTATCTCGCCCACTGTTTCTGCGCCTCTGTTTCAGCCCCTCTGTTTCAGCCCCTCTGTTACAGCCCCTCTGTTTCTCGCCCTCTGTTTCAGCCCCTCGGTTTCTCGCCCTCTGTTTCAGGCCCTCTGTTTCAGCCCCTCTGTTTCAGCCCCTCTGTTTCTCGCCCTCTGTTTCAGCCCCTCTTTTTCAGCCCCTCTGTTTCAGTCCCTCTGTTTCAGCCCCTCTGTTCCTCGCCCTCTGTTTCAGCCCCTCTGTTTCTCGCCCTCTGTTTCATCCCCTCTGTTTCAGCCTCTCTGTTTCTCGCCCTCTGTTTCAGCCCCTCTGTTTTGAGCCCTCTGTTTCAGCCCCTCTGTTTCTCGCCCTCTGTTTCAGCCCCGCTGATTCAGCCCCTCTGTTCCAGCACCTCTGAATCAGCCCCTCTGATTTAGCCCCTCTGTTTCAGCCCCTCTGTTTCCCGCCCCTCTGTTTCAGCCCCTCTGTTTCTCGCCCCCTGTTTCAGCCCCTCTGTTTCTCGCCCTCTGTTTCAGCCACTCTGTTTCAGCCCCTCTGTTACAGCCCCTCTGTTTCAGCCCCTCTGTATCTCGCCCACTGTTTCAGCCCCTCTGTTTCAGCCCCTCTGTTTCAGCTCCTCTGTTTCAGCCCCTCTGTTACAGCCCCTCTGTTTCTCGCCCTCTGTTTCAGCCCCTCTGTTTCTCACCCTCCGTTTCAGGCCCTCTGTTTCAGCCCCTCTGTTTCAGCCCCTCTGTTTCTCGCCCTCTGTTTCAGCCTCTCTTTTTCAGCCCCTCTGTTTCAGCCCCTCTGTTTCAGCCCCTCTGTTCCTCGCCCTCTGTTTCAGCCCCTTTGTTTTTCGCCCTCTGTTTCAGCCCCTCTGTTTCTCACCCTCTGTTTCAGCCCCTCTGTTTCAACCCCTCTGTTTCTCGCCCTCTGTTTCAGCCCCTCTTTTTCAGCCCCTCTGTTTCAGCACCTCTGATTCAGCCCCTCTGTTTCCCGCCCCTCTGTTTCCCTCCCCTCTGTTTCCCGCCCCTCTGTTTCAGCCCCTCTGTTTCTCGCCCGCTGTTTCAGCCCCTCCGTTTCAGCCCCCCTGTTTCAGCCCCTCTGTTTCAGCCCCTCTGTATCTCGCCCACTGTTTCTGCGCCTCTGTTTCAGCCCCTCTGTTTCAGCCCCTCTGTTACAGCCCCTCTGTTTCTCGCCCTCTGTTTCAGCCCCTCTGTTTCTCGCCCTCTGTTTCAGGCCCTCTGTTTCAGCCCCTCTGTTTCAGCCCCTCTGTTTCTCGCCCTCTGTTTCAGCCCCTCTTTTTCAGCCCCTCTGTTTCAGCCCCGCTGTTTCAGCCCCTCTGTTTCAGCCCCTCTGTTTATCGCCCTCTGATTCAGCCCCTCTGATTCAGCCCCTCTGTTTCAGCCCCTCTGTTTCAGCCCCTCTGTTTCTCGCCCTCTGTTTCAGCCCCTCTTTTCAAGCCCCTCTGTTTCAGCCCCTCTGTTTCAGCCCCTCTGTTCCTTGCCCTCTGTTTCAGCCCCTCTGTTCCTCGCCCTCTGTTTCAGCCCCTCTGTTTCTCGCCCTCTGTTTCAGCCCCTCTGTTTCTCGCCCTCTGTTTCAGCCCCTCTGTTTCTCGCCCTCTGTTTCAGATCCTCCGTTTCAGCCCCCCTGTTTCAGCCCCTCTGTTTCAGCCCCTCTGTATCTCGCCCACTGTTTCTGCCCCTCTGTTTCAGCCCCTCTGTTTCAGCCCCTCTGTTTCAGCCCCTCTGTCACAGCCCCTCTGTTTCTCGCCCTCTGTTTCAGCCCCTCTGTTTCTCGCCCTCTGTTTCAGGGCCTCTGTTTCAGCCCCTCTGTTTCAGCTCCTCTGTTTATCGCCCTCTGTTTCAGCCCCTCTTTTTCAGCCCCTCTGATTCAGCCCCTCTGTTTCAGCCCCTCTGTTCCTCGCCCCCTGTTTCAGCCCCTCTGTTTCTCGCCCTCTGTTTCAGCCCCTCCGTTTCAGCCCCTCTGTTTCAGCCCCTCTGTTTCAGCCCCTCTGTATCTCGCCCACTGTTTCAGCCCCTCTGTTTCAGCCCCTCTGTTTCAGCCCCTCTGTTTCAGCCCCTCTATTACAGCCCCTCTGTTTCTCGCCCTCTGTTTCAGGCCCTGTGTTTCAGCCCCTCTGTTTCAGCCCCTCTGTTTCTCGCCCTCTGTTTCAGCCCCTCTTTTTCAGCCCCTCTGTTTCAGCCCCTCTGTTTCAGCCCCTCTGTTCCTCGCCCTCTGTTTCAGCCCCTCTGTTTCTCGCCCTCTGTTTCAGCCCCTCTGTTTCAGGCCCTCTGTTTCACGCCCTCTGTTTCAGCCCCTCTGTTTCTCGCCCTCTGTTTCAGCCCCTCTGTTTCTCGCCCTCTGTTTCAGCCCCTCTGATTCAGCCCCTCTGTTTCAGCACCTCTGAATCAGCCCCTCTGATTCAGCCCCTCTGTTTCAGCCCCTCTGTTTCAGCCCCTCTGTTTCAGCCCCTCTGTTTCTCGCCCTCTGTTTCAGCCCCTCTGTTTCTCGACCTCTGTTTCAGCCCCTCTGGTTGTCGCCCTCTGTTTCAGCCCCTCTGTTTCAGCCCCTCTGTTTCAGTCCCTCTGTTTCAGCCACTCTGTTTCTCGCCCTCTGTTTCAGCCCCTCTGTTTCTCGCCCTCTGTTTCAGCCCCACTGTTTCAGCCCCTCTGTTACAGCCCCTCTGTGTCAGCCCGTCTGTTTCTCGCCCTCTGTTTCAGCCCCACTGTTTCAGCCCCTCTGTTTCTCGCCCTCTGTTTCAGCCCCTCTGTTTCCCGCCCTCTGTTTCAGCCCCTCTGTTTCGCGCCCTCTTTTTCAGCCCCTCTGATTCAGCCCCTCTGTTTCAGGCCCTCTGATTTAGCCCGTCTGATTCAGCCCCTCTGTTTCAGCCCCTCTGATTCAGCCCCTCTGATTCAGCCCCTCTGTTTCAGCCCCTCTGTTTCAGCCCCTCTGTTCCTCGCCCTCTGTTTCAGCCCCTCTGTTTCTCGCCCTCTGTTTCAGCCCCTCTGTTTCAGCCTCTCTCTTTCTCGCCCTCTGTTTCATGCCCCTCTGTTTCGCGCCCTCTGTTTCCGCCCCTCTGTTTCTCGCCCTCTGTTTCAGCCCCGCTGATTCAGCCCCTCTGTTTCAGCACCTCTGAATCAGCCCCTCTGATTTAGCCCCTCTGTTTCAGCCCCTCTGTTTCCCGCCCCTCTGTTTCAGCCCCTCTGTTTCTCGCCCCCTTTTTCAGCCCCTCTGTTTCTCGCCCTCTGTTTCAGCCCCTCTGTTTCTCGCCCTCTGTTTCATCCCCTCTGTTTCAGCCTCTCTGTTTCTCGCCCTCTGTTTCAGCCCCTCTGTTTCAGCCCCTCTGTTTCAGCCCCTCTGTTTCTCGCCCTCTTTTTCAGCCCCTCTGTTTCAGTCCCTCTGTTTCAGCCCCTCTGTTCCTCGCCCTCTGTTTCAGCCCCTCTGTTTCTCGCCCTCTGTTTCATCCCCTCTGTTTCAGCCTCTCTGTTTCTCGCCCTCTGTTTCAGCCCCTCTGTTTTGAGCCCTCTGTTTCAGCCCCTCTGTTTCTCGCCCTCTGTTTCAGCCCCGCTGATTCAGCCCCTCTGTTCCAGCACCTCTGAATCAGCCCCTCTGATTTAGCCCCTCTGTTTCAGCCCCTCTGTTTCCCGCCCCTCTGTTTCAGCCCCTCTGTTTCTCGCCCCCTGTTTCAGCCCCTCTGTTTCTCGCCCTCTGTTTCAGCCACTCTGTTTCAGCCCCTCTGTTACAGCCCCTCTGTTTCAGCCCCTCTGTATCTCGCCCACTGTTTCAGCCCCTCTGTTTCAGCCCCTCTGTTTCAGCTCCTCTGTTTCAGCCCCTCTGTTACAGCCCCTCTGTTTCTCGCCCTCTGTTTCAGCCCCTCTGTTTCTCACCCTCCGTTTCAGGCCCTCTGTTTCAGCCCCTCTGTTTCAGCCCCTCTGTTTCTCGCCCTCTGTTTCAGCCTCTCTTTTTCAGCCCCTCTGTTTCAGCCCCTCTGTTTCAGCCCCTCTGTTCCTCGCCCTCTGTTTCAGCCCCTTTGTTTCTCGCCCTCTGTTTCAGCCCCTCTGTTTCTCACGCTCTGTTTCAGGCCCTCTGTTTCAGCCCCTCTGTTTCAACCCCTCTGTTTCTCGCCCTCTGTTTCAGCCCCTCTTTTTCAGCCCCTCTGTTTCAGCACCTCTGATTCAGCCCCTCTGTTTCCCGCCCCTCTGTTTCCCTCCCCTCTGTTTCCCGCCCCTCTGTTTCAGCCCCTCTGTTTCTCGCCCGTTGTTTCAGCCCCTCCGTTTCAGCCCCCCTGTTTCAGCCCCTCTGTTTCAGCCCCTCTGTATCTCGCCCACTGTTTCTGCGCCTCTGTTTCAGCCCCTCTGTTTCAGCCCCTCTGTTACAGCCCCTCTGTTTCAGCCCCTCTGTTCCTCGCCCTCTGTTTCAGCCCCTCTTTTTCAGCCCCTCTGTTTCAGTCCCTCTGTTTCAGCCCCTCTGTTCCTCGCCCTCTGTTTCAGCCCCTCTGTTTCTCGCCCTCTGTTTCATCCCCTCTGTTTCAGACTCTCTGTTTCTCGCCCTCTGTTTCAGCCCCTCTGTTTTGAGCCCTCTGTTTCAGCCCCTCTGTTTCTCGCCCTCTGTTTCAGCCCCGCTGATTCAGCCCCTCTGTTCCAGCACCTCTGTATCAGCCCCTCTGATTTAGCCCCTCTGTTTCAGCCCCTCTGTTTCCCGCCCCTCTGTTTCAGCCCCTCTGTTTCTCGCCCCCTGTTTCAGCCCCTCTTTTTCAGCCCCTCTGTTTCAGCCCCTCTGTTTCAGCCCCTCTGTTCCTCGCCCTCTGTTTCAGCCCATCTGTTTCTCGCCCTCTGTTTCAGCCCCTCTGTTTCAGCCCCTCTGTTTCACGCCCTCTGTTTCAGCCCCTCTGTTTCTCGCCCTCTGTTTCAGCCCCTCTATTTCTCGCCCTCTGTTTCAGCCCCTCTGATTCAGCCCCTCTGTTTCAGCACCTCTGAATCAGCCCCTCTGATTCAGCCCCTCTGTTTCAGCCCCTCTGTTTCTCGCCCTCTGTTTCAGCCCCTCTATTTCTCGACCTCTGTTTCAGCCCCTCTGGTTCTCGCCCTCTGTTTCAGCCCGTCTGTTTCAGCCCCTCTGTTTCAGTCCCTCTGTTTCAGCACCTCTGTTTCTCGCCCTCTGTTTCAGCCCCTCTGTTTCTCGCCCTCTGTTTCAGCCCCACTGTTTCAGCCCCTCTGTTTCAGCCCCTCTGTGTCAGCCCCTCTGTTTCTCGCCCTCTGTTTCAGCACCACTGTTTCAGCCCCTCTGTTTCTCGCCCTCTGTTTCAGCCCCTCTGTATCTCGCCCACTGTTTCAGCCCCTCTGTTTCAGCCCCTCTGCTTCAGCCCCTCTGTTTCAGCCCCTCTGTTACAGCCCCTCTGTTTCTCGCCCTCTGTTTCAGCCCCTCTGTTTCTCACCCTCTGTTTCAGGCCCTCTGTTTCAGCCCCTCTGTTTCAACCCCTCTGTTTCTCGCCCTCTGTTTCAGCCCCTCTTTTTCAGCCCCTCTGTTTCAGCACCTCTGATTCAGCCCCTCTGTTTCCCGCCCCTCTGTTTCCCTCCCCTCTGTTTCCCGCCCCTCTGTTTCAGCCCCTCTGTTTCTCGCCCGCTGTTTCAGCCCCTCCGTTTCAGCCCCCCTGTTTCAGCCCCTCTGTTTCAGCCCCTCTGTATCTCGCCCACTGTTTCTGCGCCTCTGTTTCAGCCCCTCTGTTTCAGCCCCTCTGTTACAGCCCCTCTGTTTCTCGCCCTCTGTTTCAGCCCCTCGGTTTCTCGCCCTCTGTTTCAGGCCCTCTGTTTCAGCCCCTCTGTTTCAGCCCCTCTGTTTCTCGCCCTCTGTTTCAGCCCCTCTGTTTCAGCCCCTCTGTTCCTTGCCCTCTGTTTCAGCCCCTCTGTTCCTCGCCCTCTGTTTCAGCCCCTCTGTTTCTCGCCCTCTGTTTCAGCCCCTCTGTTTCTCGCCCTCTGTTTCAGCCCCTCTGTTTCTCGCCCTCTGTTTCAGATCCTCCGTTTCAGCCCCCCTGTTTCAGCCCCTCTGTTTCAGCCCCTCTGTATCTCGCCCACTGTTTCTGCCCCTCTGTTTCAGCCCCTCTGTTTCAGCCCCTCTGTTTCAGCCCCTCTGTCACAGCCCCTCTGTTTCTCGCCCTCTGTTTCAGCCCCTCTGTTTCTCGCCCTCTGTTTCAGGGCCTCTGTTTCAGCCCCTCTGTTTCAGCTCCTCTGTTTCTCACCCTCTGTTTCAGCCCCTCTTTTTCAGCCCCTCTGATTCAGCCCCTCTGTTTCAGCCCCTCTGTTCCTCGCCCCCTGTTTCAGCCCCTCTGTTTCTCGCCCTCTGTTTCAGCCCCTCCGTTTCAGCCCCTCTGTTTCAGCCCCTCTGTTTCAGCCCCTCTGTATCTCGCCCACTGTTTCAGCCCCTCTGTTTCAGCCCCTCTGTTTCAGCCCCTCTGTTTCAGCCCCTCTATTACAGCCCCTCCGTTTCTCGCCCTCTGTTTCAGGCCCTGTGTTTCAGCCCCTCTGTTTCAGCCCCTCTGTTTCTCGCCCTCTGTTTCAGCCCCTCTTTTTCAGCCCCTCTGTTTCAGCCCCTCTGTTTCAGCCCCTCTGTTCCTCGCCCTCTGTTTCAGCCCCTCTGTTTCTCGCCCTCTGTTTCAGCCCCTCTGTTTCAGGCCCTCTGTTTCACGCCCTCTGTTTCAGCCCCTCTGTTTCTCGCCCTCTGTTTCAGCCCCTCTGTTTCTCGCCCTCTGTTTCAGCCCCTCTGATTCAGCCCCTCTGTTTCAGCACCAATGAATCAGCCCCTCTGATTCAGCCCCTCTGTTTCAGCCCCTCTGTTTCAGCCCCTCTGTTTCAGCCCCTCTGTTTCTCGCCCTCTGTTTCAGCCCCTCTGTTTCTCGACCTCTGTTTCAGCCCCTCTGGTTGTCGCCCTCTGTTTCAGCCCCTCTGTTTCAGCCCCTCTGTTTCAGTCCCTCTGTTTCAGCCACTCTGTTTCTCGCCCTCTGTTTCAGCCCCTCTGTTTCTCGCCCTCTGTTTCAGCCCCACTGTTTCAGCCCCTCTGTTACAGCCCCTCTGTGTCAGCCCGTCTGTTTCTCGCCCTCTGTTTCAGCCCCACTGTTTCAGCCCCTCTGTTTCTCGCCCTCTGTTTCAGCCCCTCTGTTTCCCTCCCTCTGTTTCAGCCCCTCTGTTTCGCGCCCTCTTTTTCAGCCCCTCTGATTCAGCCCCTCTGTTTCAGGCCCTCTGATTTAGCCCGTCTGATTCAGCCCCTCTGTTTCAGCCCCTCTGATTCAGCCCCTCTGATTCAGCCCCTCTGTTTCAGCCCCTCTGTTTCAGCCCCTCTGTTCCTCGCCCTCTGTTTCAGCCCCTCTGTTTCTCGCCCTCTGTTTCAGCCCCTCTGTTTCAGCCTCTCTCTTTCTCGCCCTCTGTTTCATGCCCCTCTGTTTCGCGCCCTCTGTTTCCGCCCCTCTGTTTCTCGCCCTCTGTTTCAGCCCCGCTGATTCAGCCCCTCTGTTTCAGCACCTCTGAATCAGCCCCTCTGATTTAGCCCCTCTGTTTCAGCCCCTCTGTTTCCCGCCCCTCTGTTTCAGCCCCTCTGTTTCTCGCCCCCTTTTTCAGCCCCTCTGTTTCTCGCCCTCTCTTTCAGCCCCTCTGTTTCTCGCCCTCTGTTTCAGCCCCTCCATTTCAGCCCCTCTGTTTCAGCCCCTCTGTTTCAGCCCCTCTGTATCTCGCCCACTGTTTCAGCCCCTCTGTTTCAGCCCCTCTGTTTCAGCCCCTCTGTTTCAGCCCCTCTGTTTCTCGCCCTCTGTTTCAGCCCCTCTGTTTCTCACCCTCTGTTTCAGGCCCTCTGTTTCAGCCCCTCTGTTTCAGCCCCTCTGTTTCTCGCCCTCTGTTTCAGCCCCTCTTTTTCAGCCCCTCTGTTTCAGCCCCTCTTTTTCAGCCCCTCTGTTTCAGTCCCTCTGTTTCAGCCCCTCTGTTCCTCGCCCTCTGTTTCAGCCCCTCTGTTTCTCGCCCTCTGTTTCATCCCCTCTGTTTCAGCCTCTCTGTTTCTCGCCCTCTGTTTCAGCCCCTCTGTTTTGAGCCCTCTGTTTCAGCCCCTCTGTTTCTCGCCCTCTGTTTCAGCCGCGCTGATTCAGCCCCTCTGTTCCAGCACCTCTGAATCAGCCCCTCTGATTTAGCCCCTCTGTTTCAGCCCCTCTGTTTCCCGCCCCTCTGTTTCAGCCCCTCTGTTTCTCGCCCCCTGTTTCAGCCCCTCTGTTTCCCGCCCCTCTGTTTCAGCCCCTCTGTTTCTCGCCCGCTGTTTCAGCCCCTCCGTTTCAGCCCCCCTGTTTCAGCCCCTCTGTTTCAGCCCCTCTGTATCTCGCCCACTGTTTCTGCGCCTCTGTTTCAGCCCCTCTGTTTCAGCCCCTCTGTTACAGCCCCTCTGTTTCTCGCCCTCTGTTTCAGCCCCTCTGTTTCTCGCCCTCTGTTTCAGGCCCTCTGTTTCAGCCCCTCTGTTTCAGCCCCTCTGTTTCTCGCCCTCTGTTTCAGCCCCTCTTTTTCAGCCCATCTGTTTCAGTCCCTCTGTTTCAGCCCCTCTGTTCCTCGCCCTCTGTTTCAGCCCCTCTGTTTCTCGCCCTCTGTTTCATCCCCTCTGTTTCAGACTCTCTGTTTCTCGCCCTCTGTTTCAGCCCCTCTGTTTTGAGCCCTCTGTTTCAGCCCCTCTGTTTCTCGCCCTCTGTTTCAGCCCCGCTGATTCAGCCCCTCTGTTCCAGCACCTCTGTATCAGCCCCTCTGTTTCAGCCCCTCTGTTTCCCGCCCCTCTGTTTCAGCCCCTCTGTTTCTCGCCCCCTGTTTCAGCCCCTCTTTTTCAGCCCCTCTGTTTCAGCCCCTCTGTTTCAGCCCCTCTGTTCCTCGCCCTCTGTTTCAGCCCATCTGTTTCTCGCCCTCTGTTTCAGCCCCTCTGTTTCAGCCCCTCTGTTTCACGCCCTCTGTTTCAGCCCCTCTGTTTCTCGCCCTCTGTTTCAGCCCCTCTGTTTCTCGCCCTCTGTTTCAGCCCCTCTGATTCAGCCCCTCTGTTTCAGCACCTCTGAATCAGCCCCTCTGATTCAGCCCCTCTGTTTCAGCCCCTCTGTTTCAGCCCCTCTGTTTCTCGCCCTCTGTTTCAGCCCCTCTATTTCTCGACCTCTGTTTCAGCCCCTCTGGTTCTCGCCCTCTGTTTCAGCCCGTCTGTTTCAGCCCCTCTGTTTCAGTCCCTCTGTTTCAGCACCTCTGTTTCTCGCCCTCTGTTTCAGCCCCTCTGTTTCTCGCCCTCTGTTTCAGCCCCACTGTTTCAGCCCCTCTGTTTCAGCCCCTCTGTGTCAGCCCCTCTGTTTCTCGCCCTCTGTTTCAGCACCACTGTTTCAGCCCCTCTGTTTCTCGCCCTCTGTTTCAGCCCCTCTGTATCTCGCCCACTGTTTCAGCCCCTCTGTTTCAGCCCCTCTGCTTCAGCCCCTCTGTTTCAGCCCCTCTGTTACAGCCCCTCTGTTTCTCGCCCTCTGTTTCAGCCCCTCTGTTTCTCACCCTCTGTTTCAGGCCCTCTGTTTCAGCCCCTCTGTTTCAACCCCTCTGTTTCTCGCCCTCTGTTTCAGCCCCTCTTTTTCAGCCCCTCTTTTTCAGCACCTCTGATTCAGCCCCTCTGTTTCCCGCCCCTCTGTTTCCCTCCCCTCTGTTTCCCGCCCCTCTGTTTCAGCCCCTCTGTTTCTCGCCCGCTGTTTCAGCCCCTCCGTTTCAGCCCCCCTGTTTCAGCACCTCTGTTTCAGCCCCTCTGTATCTCGCCCACTGTTTCTGCGCCTCTGTTTCAGCCCCTCTGTTTCAGCCCCTCTGTTACAGCCCCTCTGTTTCTCGCCCTCTGTTTCAGCCCCTCTGTTTCTCGCCCTCTGTTTCAGGCCCTCTGTTTCAGCCCCTCTGTTTCAGCCCCTCTGTTTCTCGCCCTCTGTTTCAGCCCCTCTGTTTCAGTCCCTCTGTTTCAGCCCCTCTGTTCCTCGCCCTCTGTTTCAGCCCCTCTGTTTCTCGCCCTCTGTTTCATCCCCTCTGTTTCAGCCTCTCTGTTTCTCGCCCTCTGTTTCAGCCCCTCTGTTTCAGCCCCTCTGTTTCAGCCCCTCTGTTTCTCGCCCTCTTTTTCAGCCCCTCTGTTTCAGTCCCTCTGTTTCAGCCCCTCTGTTCCTCGCCCTCTGTTTCAGCCCCTCTGTTTCTCGCCCTCTGTTTCATCCCCTCTGTTTCAGCCTCTCTGTTTCTCGCCCTCTGTTTCAGCCCCTCTGTTTTGAGCCCTCTGTTTCAGCCCCTCTGTTTCTCGCCCTCTGTTTCAGCCCCGCTGATTCAGCCCCTCTGTTCCAGCACCTCTGAATCAGCCCCTCTGATTTAGCCCCTCTGTTTCAGCCCCTCTGTTTCCCGCCCCTCTGTTTCAGCCCCTCTGTTTCTCGCCCCCTGTTTCAGCCCCTCTGTTTCTCGCCCTCTGTTTCAGCCACTCTGTTTCAGCCCCTCTGTTACAGCCCCTCTGTTTCAGCCCCTCTGTATCTCGCCCACTGTTTCAGCCCCTCTGTTTCAGCCCCTCTGTTTCAGCTCCTCTGTTTCAGCCCCTCTGTTACAGCCCCTCTGTTTCTCGCCCTCTGTTTCAGCCCCTCTGTTTCTCACCCTCCGTTTCAGGCCCTCTGTTTCAGCCCCTCTGTTTCAGCCCCTCTGTTTCTCGCCCTCTGTTTCAGCCTCTCTTTTTCAGCCCCTCTGTTTCAGCCCCTCTGTTTCAGCCCCTCTGTTCCTCGCCCTCTGTTTCAGCCCCTTTGTTTCTCGCCCTCTGTTTCAGCCCCTCTGTTTCTCACCCTCTGTTTCAGGCCCTCTGTTTCAGCCCCTCTGTTTCAACCCCTCTGTTTCTCGCCCTCTGTTTCAGCCCCTCTTTTTCAGCCCCTCTGTTTCAGCACCTCTGATTCAGCCCCTCTGTTTCCCGCCCCTCTGTTTCCCTCCCCTCTGTTTCCCGCCCCTCTGTTTCAGCCCCTCTGTTTCTCGCCCGCTGTTTCAGCCCCTCCGTTTCAGCCCCCCTGTTTCAGCCCCTCTGTTTCAGCCCCTCTGTATCTCGCCCACTGTTTCTGCGCCTCTGTTTCAGCCCCTCTGTTTCAGCCCCTCTGTTACAGCCCCTCTGTTTCTCGCCCTCTGTTTCAGCCCCTCTGTTTCTCGCCCTCTGTTTCAGGCCGTCTGTTTCAGCCCCTCTGTTTCAGCCCCTCTGTTTCTCGCCCTCTGTTTCAGCCCCTCTTTTTCAGCCCCTCTGTTTCAGTCCCTCTGTTTCAGCCCCTCTGTTCCTCGCCCTCTGTTTCAGCCCCTCTGTTTCTCGCCCTCTGTTTCATCCCCTCTGTTTCAGCCTCTCTGTTTCTCGCCCTCTGTTTCAGCCCCTCTGTTTTGAGCCCTCTGTTTCAGCCCCTCTGTTTCTCGCCCTCTGTTTCAGCCCCGCTGATTCAGCCCCTCTGTTCCAGCACCTCTGAATCAGCCCCTCTGATTTAGCCCCTCTGTTTCAGCCCCTCTGTTTCCCGCCCCTCTGTTTCAGCCCCTCTGTTTCTCGCCCCCTGTTTCAGCCCCTCTGTTTCTCGCCCTCTGTTTCAGCCACTCCGTTTCAGCCCCTCTGTTACAGCCCCTCTGTTTCAGCCCCTCTGTATCTCGCCCACTGTTTCAGCCCCTCTGTTTCAGCCCCTCTGTTTCAGCTCCTCTGTTTCAGCCCCTCTGTTACAGCCCCTTTGTTTCTCGCACTCTGTTTCAGCCCCTCTGTTTCTCACCCTCCGTTTCAGGCCCTCTGTTTCAGCCCCTCTGTTTCAGCCCCTCTGTTTCTCGCCCTCTGTTTCAGCCTCTCTTTTTCAGCCCCTCTGTTTCAGCCCCTCTGTTTCAGCCCCTCTGTTCCTCGCCCTCTGTTTCAGCCCCTTTGTTTCTCGCCCTCTGTATCAGCCCCTCTGTTTCAGCCCCTCTGTTTCACGCCCTCTGTTTCAGCCCCTCTGTTTCTCGCCCTCTGTTTCAGCCCCTCTGTTTCTCGACCTCTGTTTCAGCCCCTCTGATTCAGCCCCTCTGTTTCAGCACCTCTGAATCAGCCCCTCTGATTCAGCTCCTCTGTTTCAGCCCCTCTGTTTCAGCCCCTCTGTTTCAGCCCCTCTGTTTCTCGTCCTCTGTGTCAGCCCCTCTGTTTCTCGACCTCTGTTTCAGCCCCTCTGGTTCTCGCCCTCTGTTTCAGCCCCTCTGTTTCTCGCCCTCTGTTTCAGCCCCTCTGTTTCAGCCCCTCTGTTTCAGCCCCTCTGTGTCAGCCCCTCTGTTTCTCGCCCTCTGTTTCAGCCCCTCTGTTTCTCGCCCTCTGTTTCAGGCCCTCTGTTTCAGCCCCACTGTTTCAGCCCCTCTGTTTCTCGCCCTCTGTTTCAGCCCCTCTTTTTCAGCCCCTCTGTTTCAGCCCCTCTGTTTCAGCCCCTCTGTTCCTCGCCCTCTGTTTCAGCCCCTCTGTTTCTCGCCCTCTGTTTCAGCCCCTCTGTTTCAGCCTCTCTGTTTCTCGCCCTCTGTTTCAGCCCCTCTGTTTTGCGCCCTCTGTTTCAGCCCGTCTGTTTCTCGCCCTCTGTTTCAGCCCCGCTGATTCAGCCCCTCTGTTTCAGCACCTCTGAATCAGCCCCTCTGATTTAGCCCCTCTGTTTCAGCCCCTCTATTTCCCGCCCCTCTGTTTCAGCCCCTCTGTTTCTCGCCCCCTGTTTCAGCCCCTCTGTTTCTCGCCCTCTGTTTCAGCCCCTCTGTTTCAGCCCCTCTGTTTCAGCCCCTCTGTTTCAGCCCCTCTGTATCTCGCCCACTGTTTCAGCCCCTCTGTTTCAGCCCCTCTGTTTCAGCCCCTCTGTTTAAGCCCCTCTGTTACAGCCCCTCTGTTTCTCGCGCTCTGTTTCAGCCCCTCTGTTTCTCACCCTCTGTTTCAGGCCCTCTGTTTCAGCCCCTCTGTTCCTCGCCCTCTGTTTCAGCCCCTCTGTTTCTCGCCCTCTGTTTCAGCCCCTCTGTTTCAGCCCCTCTGTTTCACGCCCTCTGTTTCAGCCCCTCTGTCTCTCACCCTCTGTTTCAGCCCCTCTGTTTCTCGCCCTCTGTTTCAGCCCCTCTGATTCAGCTCCTCTGTTTCAGCACCTCTGAATCAGCCCCTCTGATTCAGCCCCTCTGTTTCAGACCCTCTGTTTCAGCCCCTCTGTTTCTCGCCCTCTGTTTCAGCCCCTCTATTTCTCGACCTCTGTTTCAACCCCTCTGGTTCTCGCCCTCTGTTTCAGCCCGTCTGTTTCAGCCCCTCTGTTTCAGTCCCTCTGTTTCAGCCCCTCTGTTCCTCGCCCTCTGTTTCAGCCCCTCTTTTTCAGCCCCTCTGTTTCAGTCCCTCTGTTTCAGCCCCTCTGTTCCTCGCCCTCTGTTTCAGCCCCTCTGTTTCTCGCCCTCTGTTTCATCCCCTCTGTTTCAGACTCTCTGTTTCTCGCCCTCTGTTTCAGCCCCTCTGTTTTGAGCCCTCTGTTTCAGCCCCTCTGTTTCTCGCCCTCTGTTTCAGCCCCGCTGATTCAGCCCCTCTGTTCCAGCACCTCTGTATCAGCCCCTCTGATTTAGCCCCTCTGTTTCAGCCCCTCTGTTTCCCGCCCCTCTGTTTCAGCCCCTCTGTTTCTCGCCCCCTGTTTCAGCCCCTCTTTTTCAGCCCCTCTGTTTCAGCCCCTCTGTTTCAGCCCCTCTGTTCCTCGCCCTCTGTTTCAGCCCATCTGTTTCTCGCCCTCTGTTTCAGCCCCTCTGTTTCAGCCCCTCTGTTTCACGCCCTCTGTTTCAGCCCCTCTGTTTCTCGCCCTCTGTTTCAGCCCCTCTATTTCTCGCCCTCTGTTTCAGCCCCTCTGATTCAGCCCCTCTGTTTCAGCACCTCTGAATCAGCCCCTCTGATTCAGCCCCTCTGTTTCAGCCCCTCTGTTTCTCGCCCTCTGTTTCAGCCCCTCTATTTCTCGACCTCTGTTTCAGCCCCTCTGGTTCTCGCCCTCTGTTTCAGCCCGTCTGTTTCAGCCCCTCTGTTTCAGTCCCTCTGTTTCAGCACCTCTGTTTCTCGCCCTCTGTTTCAGCCCCTCTGTTTCTCGCCCTCTATTTCAGCCCCACTGTTTCAGCCCCTCTGTTTCAGCCCCTCTGTGTCAGCCCCTCTGTTTCTCGCCCTCTGTTTCAGCACCACTGTTTCAGCCCCTCTGTTTCTCGCCCTCTGTTTCAGCCCCTCTGTATCTCGCCCACTGTTTCAGCCCCTCTGTTTCAGCCCCTCTGCTTCAGCCCCTCTGTTTCAGCCCCTCTGTTACAGCCCCTCTGTTTCTCGCCCTCTGTTTCAGCCCCTCTGTTTCTCACCCTCTGTTTCAGGCCCTCTGTTTCAGCCCCTCTGTTTCAACCCCTCTGTTTCTCGCCCTCTGTTTCAGCCCCTCTTTTTCAGCCCCTCTGTTTCAGCACCTCTGATTCAGCCCCTCTGTTTCCCGCCCCTCTGTTTCCCTCCCCTCTGTTTCCCGCCCCTCTGTTTCAGCCCCTCTGTTTCTCGCCCGCTGTTTCAGCCCCTCCGTTTCAGCCCCCCTGTTTCAGCCCCTCTGTTTCAGCCCCTCTGTATCTCGCCCACTGTTTCTGCGCCTCTGTTTCAGCCCCTCTGTTTCAGCCCCTCTGTTACAGCCCCTCTGTTTCTCGCCCTCTGTTTCAGCCCCTCGGTTTCTCGCCCTCTGTTTCAGGCCCTCTGTTTCAGCCCCTCTGTTTCAGCCCCTCTGTTTCTCGCCCTCTGTTTCAGCCCCTCTGTTTCAGCCCCTCTGTTCCTTGCCCTCTGTTTCAGCCCCTCTGTTCCTCGCCCTCTGTTTCAGCCCCTCTGTTTCTCGCCCTCTGTTTCAGCCCCTCTGTTTCTCGCCCTCTGTTTCAGCCCCTCTGTTTCTCGCCCTCTGTTTCAGATCCTCCGTTTCAGCCCCCCTGTTTCAGCCCCTCTGTTTCAGCCCCTCTGTATCTCGCCCACTGTTTCTGCCCCTCTGTTTCAGCCCCTCTGTTTCAGCCCCTCTGTTTCAGCCCCTCTGTCACAGCCCCTCTGTTTCTCGCCCTCTGTTTCAGCCCCTCTGTTTCTCGCCCTCTGTTTCAGGGCCTCTGTTTCAGCCCCTCTGTTTCAGCTCCTCTGTTTCTCACCCTCTGTTTCAGCCCCTCTTTTTCAGCCCCTCTGATTCAGCCCCTCTGTTTCAGCCCCTCTGTTCCTCGCCCCCTGTTTCAGCCCCTCTGTTTCTCGCCCTCTGTTTCAGCCCCTCCGTTTCAGCCCCTCTGTTTCAGCCCCTCTGTTTCAGCCCCTCTGTATCTCGCCCACTGTTTCAGCCCCTCTGTTTCAGCCCCTCTGTTTCAGCCCCTCTGTTTCAGCCCCTCTATTACAGCCCCTCCGTTTCTCGCCCTCTGTTTCAGGCCCTGTGTTTCAGCCCCTCTGTTTCAGCCCCTCTGTTTCTCGCCCTCTGTTTCAGCCCCTCTTTTTCAGCCCCTCTGTTTCAGCCCCTCTGTTTCAGCCCCTCTGTTCCTCGCCCTCTGTTTCAGCCCCTCTGTTTCTCGCCCTCTGTTTCAGCCCCTCTGTTTCAGGCCCTCTGTTTCACGCCCTCTGTTTCAGCCCCTCTGTTTCTCGCCCTCTGTTTCAGCCCCTCTGTTTCTCGCCCTCTGTTTCAGCCCCTCTGATTCAGCCCCTCTGTTTCAGCACCAATGAATCAGCCCCTCTGATTCAGCCCCTCTGTTTCAGCCCCTCTGTTTCAGCCCCTCTGTTTCAGCCCCTCTGTTTCTCGCCCTCTGTTTCAGCCCCTCTGTTTCTCGACCTCTGTTTCAGCCCCTCTGGTTGTCGCCCTCTGTTTCAGCCCCTCTGTTTCAGCCCCTCTGTTTCAGTCCCTCTGTTTCAGCCACTCTGTTTCTCGCCCTCTGTTTCAGCCCCTCTGTTTCTCGCCCTCTGTTTCAGCCCCACTGTTTCAGCCCCTCTGTTACAGCCCCTCTGTGTCAGCCCGTCTGTTTCTCGCCCTCTGTTTCAGCCCCACTGTTTCAGCCCCTCTGTTTCTCGCCCTCTGTTTCAGCCCCTCTGTTTCCCTCCCTCTGTTTCAGCCCCTCTGTTTCGCGCCCTCTTTTTCAGCCCCTCTGATTCAGCCCCTCTGTTTCAGGCCCTCTGATTTAGCCCGTCTGATTCAGCCCCTCTGTTTCAGCCCCTCTGATTCAGCCCCTCTGATTCAGCCCCTCTGTTTCAGCCCCTCTGTTTCAGCCCCTCTGTTCCTCGCCCTCTGTTTCAGCCCCTCTGTTTCTCGCCCTCTGTTTCAGCCCCTCTGTTTCAGCCTCTCTCTTTCTCGCCCTCTGTTTCATGCCCCTCTGTTTCGCGCCCTCTGTTTCCGCCCCTCTGTTTCTCGCCCTCTGTTTCAGCCCCGCTGATTCAGCCCCTCTGTTTCAGCACCTCTGAATCAGCCCCTCTGATTTAGCCCCTCTGTTTCAGCCCCTCTGTTTCCCGCCCCTCTGTTTCAGCCCCTCTGTTTCTCGCCCCCTTTTTCAGCCCCTCTGTTTCTCGCCCTCTCTTTCAGCCCCTCTGTTTCTCGCCCTCTGTTTCAGCCCCTCCATTTCAGCCCCTCTGTTTCAGCCCCTCTGTTTCAGCCCCTCTGTATCTCGCCCACTGTTTCAGCCCCTCTGTTTCAGCCCCTCTGTTTCAGCCCCTCTGTTTCAGCCCCTCTGTTTCTCGCCCTCTGTTTCAGCCCCTCTGTTTCTCACCCTCTGTTTCAGGCCCTCTGTTTCAGCCCCTCTGTTTCAGCCCCTCTGTTTCTCGCCCTCTGTTTCAGCCCCTCTTTTTCAGCCCCTCTGTTTCAGCCCCTCTTTTTCAGCCCCTCTGTTTCAGTCCCTCTGTTTCAGCCCCTCTGTTCCTCGCCCTCTGTTTCAGCCCCTCTGTTTCTCGCCCTCTGTTTCATCCCCTCTGTTTCAGCCTCTCTGTTTCTCGCCCTCTGTTTCAGCCCCTCTGTTTTGAGCCCTCTGTTTCAGCCCCTCTGTTTCTCGCCCTCTGTTTCAGCCGCGCTGATTCAGCCCCTCTGTTCCAGCACCTCTGAATCAGCCCCTCTGATTTAGCCCCTCTGTTTCAGCCCCTCTGTTTCCCGCCCCTCTGTTTCAGCCCCTCTGTTTCTCGCCCCCTGTTTCAGCCCCTCTGTTTCCCGCCCCTCTGTTTCAGCCCCTCTGTTTCTCGCCCGCTGTTTCAGCCCCTCCGTTTCAGCCCCCCTGTTTCAGCCCCTCTGTTTCAGCCCCTCTGTATCTCGCCCACTGTTTCTGCGCCTCTGTTTCAGCCCCTCTGTTTCAGCCCCTCTGTTACAGCCCCTCTGTTTCTCGCCCTCTGTTTCAGCCCCTCTGTTTCTCGCCCTCTGTTTCAGGCCCTCTGTTTCAGCCCCTCTGTTTCAGCCCCTCTGTTTCTCGCCCTCTGTTTCAGCCCCTCTTTTTCAGCCCATCTGTTTCAGTCCCTCTGTTTCAGCCCCTCTGTTCCTCGCCCTCTGTTTCAGCCCCTCTGTTTCTCGCCCTCTGTTTCATCCCCTCAGTTTCAGACTCTCTGTTTCTCGCCCTCTGTTTCAGCCCCTCTGTTTTGAGCCCTCTGTTTCAGCCCCTCTGTTTCTCGCCCTCTGTTTCAGCCCCGCTGATTCAGCCCCTCTGTTCCAGCACCTCTGTATCAGCCCCTCTGTTTCAGCCCCTCTGTTTCCCGCCCCTCTGTTTCAGCCCCTCTGTTTCTCGCCCCCTGTTTCAGCCCCTCTTTTTCAGCCCCTCTGTTTCAGCCCCTCTGTTTCAGCCCCTCTGTTCCTCGCCGTCTGTTTCAGCCCATCTGTTTCTCGCCCTCTGTTTCAGCCCCTCTGTTTCAGCCCCTCTGTTTCACGCCCTCTGTTTCAGCCCCTCTGTTTCTCGCCCTCTGTTTCAGCCCCTCTGTTTCTCGCCCTCTGTTTCAGCCCCTCTGATTCAGCCCCTCTGTTTCAGCACCTCTGAATCAGCCCCTCTGATTCAGCCCCTCTGTTTCAGCCCCTCTGTTTCAGCCCCTCTGTTTCTCGCCCTCTGTTTCAGCCCCTCTATTTCTCGACCTCTGTTTCAGCCCCTCTGGTTCTCGCCCTCTGTTTCAGCCCGTCTGTTTCAGCCCCTCTGTTTCAGTCCCTCTGTTTCAGCACCTCTGTTTCTCGCCCTCTGTTTCAGCCCCTCTGTTTCTCGCCCTCTGTTTCAGCCCCACTGTTTCAGCCCCTCTGTTTCAGCCCCTCTGTGTCAGCCCCTCTGTTTCTCGCCCTCTGTTTCAGCACCACTGTTTCAGCCCCTCTGTTTCTCGCCCTCTGTTTCAGCCCCTCTGTATCTCGCCCACTGTTTCAGCCCCTCTGTTTCAGCCCCTCTGCTTCAGCCCCTCTGTTTCAGCCCCTCTGTTACAGCCCCTCTGTTTCTCGCCCTCTGTTTCAGCCCCTCTGTTTCTCACCCTCTGTTTCAGGCCCTCTGTTTCAGCCCCTCTGTTTCAACCCCTCTGTTTCTCGCCCTCTGTTTCAGCCCCTCTTTTTCAGCCCCTCTTTTTCAGCACCTCTGATTCAGCCCCTCTGTTTCCCGCCCCTCTGTTTCCCTCCCCTCTGTTTCCCGCCCCTCTGTTTCAGCCCCTCTGTTTCTCGCCCGCTGTTTCAGCCCCTCCGTTTCAGCCCCCCTGTTTCAGCACCTCTGTTTCAGCCCCTCTGTATCTCGCCCACTGTTTCTGCGCCTCTGTTTCAGCCCCTCTGTTTCAGCCCCTCTGTTACAGCCCCTCTGTTTCTCGCCCTCTGTTTCAGCCCCTCTGTTTCTCGCCCTCTGTTTCAGGCCCTCTGTTTCAGCCCCTCTGTTTCAGCCCCTCTGTTTCTCGCCCTCTGTTTCAGCCCCTCTGTTTCAGTCCCTCTGTTTCAGCCCCTCTGTTCCTCGCCCTCTGTTTCAGCCCCTCTGTTTCTCGCCCTCTGTTTCATCCCCTCTGTTTCAGCCTCTCTGTTTCTCGCCCTCTGTTTCAGCCCCTCTGTTTCAGCCCCTCTGTTTCAGCCCCTCTGTTTCTCGCCCTCTTTTTCAGCCCCTCTGTTTCAGTCCCTCTGTTTCAGCCCCTCTGTTCCTCGCCCTCTGTTTCAGCCCCTCTGTTTCTCGCCCTCTGTTTCATCCCCTCTGTTTCAGCCTCTCTGTTTCTCGCCCTCTGTTTCAGCCCCTCTGTTTTGAGCCCTCTGTTTCAGCCCCTCTGTTTCTCGCCCTCTGTTTCAGCCCCGCTGATTCAGCCCCTCTGTTCCAGCACCTCTGAATCAGCCCCTCTGATTTAGCCCCTCTGTTTCAGCCCCTCTGTTTCCCGCCCCTCTGTTTCAGCCCCTCTGTTTCTCGCCCCCTGTTTCAGCCCCTCTGTTTCTCGCCCTCTGTTTCAGCCACTCTGTTTCAGCCCCTCTGTTACAGCCCCTCTGTTTCAGCCCCTCTGTATCTCGCCCACTGTTTCAGCCCCTCTGTTTCAGCCCCTCTGTTTCAGCTCCTCTGTTTCAGCCCCTCTGTTACAGCCCCTCTGTTTCTCGCCCTCTGTTTCAGCCCCTCTGTTTCTCACCCTCCGTTTCAGGCCCTCTGTTTCAGCCCCTCTGTTTCAGCCCCTCTGTTTCTCGCCCTCTGTTTCAGCCTCTCTTTTTCAGCCCCTCTGTTTCAGCCCCTCTGTTTCAGCCCCTCTGTTCCTCGCCCTCTGTTTCAGCCCCTTTGTTTCTCGCCCTCTGTTTCAGCCCCTCTGTTTCTCACCCTCTGTTTCAGGCCCTCTGTTTCAGCCCCTCTGTTTCAACCCCTCTGTTTCTCGCCCTCTGTTTCAGCCCCTCTTTTTCAGCCCCTCTGTTTCAGCACCTCTGATTCAGCCCCTCTGTTTCCCGCCCCTCTGTTTCCCTCCCCTCTGTTTCCCGCCCCTCTGTTTCAGCCCCTCTGTTTCTCGCCCGCTGTTTCAGCCCCTCCGTTTCAGCCCCCCTGTTTCAGCCCCTCTGTTTCAGCCCCTCTGTATCTCGCCCACTGTTTCTGCGCCTCTGTTTCAGCCCCTCTGTTTCAGCCCCTCTGTTACAGCCCCTCTGTTTCTCGCCCTCTGTTTCAGCCCCTCTGTTTCTCGCCCTCTGTTTCAGGCCGTCTGTTTCAGCCCCTCTGTTTCAGCCCCTCTGTTTCTCGCCCTCTGTTTCAGCCCCTCTTTTTCAGCCCCTCTGTTTCAGTCCCTCTGTTTCAGCCCCTCTGTTCCTCGCCCTCTGTTTCAGCCCCTCTGTTTCTCGCCCTCTGTTTCATCCCCTCTGTTTCAGCCTCTCTGTTTCTCGCCCTCTGTTTCAGCCCCTCTGTTTTGAGCCCTCTGTTTCAGCCCCTCTGTTTCTCGCCCTCTGTTTCAGCCCCGCTGATTCAGCCCCTCTGTTCCAGCACCTCTGAATCAGCCCCTCTGATTTAGCCCCTCTGTTTCAGCCCCTCTGTTTCCCGCCCCTCTGTTTCAGCCCCTCTGTTTCTCGCCCCCTGTTTCAGCCCCTCTGTTTCTCGCCCTCTGTTTCAGCCACTCCGTTTCAGCCCCTCTGTTACAGCCCCTCTGTTTCAGCCCCTCTGTATCTCGCCCACTGTTTCAGCCCCTCTGTTTCAGCCCCTCTGTTTCAGCTCCTCTGTTTCAGCCCCTCTGTTACAGCCCCTTTGTTTCTCGCACTCTGTTTCAGCCCCTCTGTTTCTCACCCTCCGTTTCAGGCCCTCTGTTTCAGCCCCTCTGTTTCAGCCCCTCTGTTTCTCGCCCTCTGTTTCAGCCTCTCTTTTTCAGCCCCTCTGTTTCAGCCCCTCTGTTTCAGCCCCTCTGTTCCTCGCCCTCTGTTTCAGCCCCTTTGTTTCTCGCCCTCTGTATCAGCCCCTCTGTTTCAGCCCCTCTGTTTCACGCCCTCTGTTTCAGCCCCTCTGTTTCTCGCCCTCTGTTTCAGCCCCTCTGTTTCTCGACCTCTGTTTCAGCCCCTCTGATTCAGCCCCTCTGTTTCAGCACCTCTGAATCAGCCCCTCTGATTCAGCTCCTCTGTTTCAGCCCCTCTGTTTCAGCCCCTCTGTTTCAGCCCCTCTGTTTCTCGTCCTCTGTGTCAGCCCCTCTGTTTCTCGACCTCTGTTTCAGCCCCTCTGGTTCTCGCCCTCTGTTTCAGCCCCTCTGTTTCTCGCCCTCTGTTTCAGCCCCTCTGTTTCAGCCCCTCTGTTTCAGCCCCTCTGTGTCAGCCCCTCTGTTTCTCGCCCTCTGTTTCAGCCCCTCTGTTTCTCGCCCTCTGTTTCAGGCCCTCTGTTTCAGCCCCACTGTTTCAGCCCCTCTGTTTCTCGCCCTCTGTTTCAGCCCCTCTTTTTCAGCCCCTCTGTTTCAGCCCCTCTGTTTCAGCCCCTCTGTTACTCGCCCTCTGTTTCAGCCCCTCTGTTTCTCGCCCTCTGTTTCAGCCCCTCTGTTTCAGCCTCTCTGTTTCTCGCCCTCTGTTTCAGCCCCTCTGTTTTGCGCCCTCTGTTTCAGCCCGTCTGTTTCTCGCCCTCTGTTTCAGCCCCGCTGATTCAGCCCCTCTGTTTCAGCACCTCTGAATCAGCCCCTCTGATTTAGCCCCTCTGTTTCAGCCCCTCTATTTCCCGCCCCTCTGTTTCAGCCCCTCTGTTTCTCGCCCCCTGTTTCAGCCCCTCTGTTTCTCGCCCTCTGTTTCAGCCCCTCTGTTTCAGCCCCTCTGTTTCAGCCCCTCTGTTTCAGCCCCTCTGTATCTCGCCCACTGTTTCAGCCCCTCTGTTTCAGCCCCTCTGTTTCAGCCCCTCTGTTTAAGCCCCTCTGTTACAGCCCCTCTGTTTCTCGCGCTCTGTTTCAGCCCCTCTGTTTCTCACCCTCTGTTTCAGGCCCTCTGTTTCAGCCCCTCTGTTCCTCGCCCTCTGTTTCAGCCCCTCTGTTTCTCGCCCTCTGTTTCAGCCCCTCTGTTTCAGCCCCTCTGTTTCACGCCCTCTGTTTCAGCCCCTCTGTCTCTCACCCTCTGTTTCAGCCCCTCTGTTTCTCGCCCTCTGTTTCAGCCCCTCTGATTCAGCTCCTCTGTTTCAGCACCTCTGAATCAGCCCCTCTGATTCAGCCCCTCTGTTTCAGACCCTCTGTTTCAGCCCCTCTGTTTCTCGCCCTCTGTTTCAGCCCCTCTATTTCTCGACCTCTGTTTCAACCCCTCTGGTTCTCGCCCTCTGTTTCAGCCCGTCTGTTTCAGCCCCTCTGTTTCAGTCCCTCTGTTTCAGCCCTTCTGTTTATCGCCCTATGTTTCAGCCCCTCTGTTTCTCGCCCTCTGTTTCAGCCCCACTGTTTCAGCCCCTCTGTTTCAGCCCCTCTGTGTCAGCCCCTCTGTTTCTCGCCCTCTGTTTCAGCACCACTGTTTCAGCCCCTCTGTTTCTCGCCCTCTGTTTCAGCCCCTCTGTATCTCGCCCACTGTTTCAACCACTCTGTTTCAGCCCCTCTGCTTCAGCCCCTCTGTTTCAGCCCCTCTGTTACAGCCCCTCTGTTTCTCGCCCTCTGTTTCAGGCCCTCTGTTTCAGCCCCTCTGTTTCAGCCCCTCTGTTTCAGCCCCTCTGTTCCTCGCCCTCTGTTTCATCCCCTCTGTTTCTCGCCCTCTGTTTCAGCCCCTCTGTTTCAGCCCCTCTGTTTCTCGCCCTCTGTTTCAGCCCCTCTGATTCAGCCCCTCTGTTTCAGCCCCGCTGTTTCAGCCCCTCTATTTCAGCCCCTCTGTTTATCGCCCTCTGATTCAGCCCCTCTGATTCAGCCCCTCTGTTTCAGCCCCTCTGTTTCAGCCCCTCTGTTTCTCGCCCTCTGTTTCAGCCCCTCTTTTTCAGCCCCTCTGTTTCAGCCCCTCTGTTTCAGCCACTCTGATCCTTGCCCTCTGTTTCAGCCCCTCTGTTCCTCGCCCTCTGTTTCAGCCCCTCTGTTTCTCGCCCTCTGTTTCAGCCCCTCTGTTTCTCGCCCTCTGTTTCAGCCCCTCTGTTTCTCGCCCTCTGTTTCAGATCCTCTGTATCAGCCCCCCTGTTTCAGCCCCTCTGTTTCAGCCCCTCTGTATCTCGCCCACTGTTTCTGCCCCTCTGTTTCAGCCCCTCTGTTTCAGCCCCTCTGTTTCAGCCCCTCTGTTACAGCCCCTCTGTTTCTCGCCCTCTGTTTCAGCCCCTCTGTTTCTCGCCCTCTGTTTCAGGCCCTCTGTTTCAGCCCCTCTGTTTCAGCTCCTCTGTTTCTCGCCCTCTGTTTCAGCCCCTCTTTTTCAGCCCCTCTGATTCAGCCCCTCTGTTTCAGCCCCTCTGTTCCTCGCCCCCTGTTTCAGCCCCTCTGTTTGAGCCCCTCCGTTTCAGCCCCTCTGTTTCAGCCCCTCTGTTTCAGCCCCTCTGTATCTCGCCCACTGTTTCAGCCCCTCTGTTTCAGCCCCTCTGTTTCAGCCCCTCTGTTTCAGCCCCTCTATTACAGCCCCTCTGTTTCTCGCCCTCTGTTTCAGGCCCTGTGTTTCAGCCCCTCTGTTTCAGCCCCTCTGTTTCTCGCCCTCTGTTTCAGCCCCTCTTTTTCAGCCCCTCTGTTTCAGCCCCTCTGTTTCAGCCCCTCTGTTCCTCGCCCTCTGTTTCAGCCCCTCTGTTTCTCGCCCTCTGTTTCATCCCCTCTGTTTCAGCCTCTCTGTTTCTCGCCCTCTGTTTCAGCCCCTCTGTTTTGAGCCCTCTGTTTCAGCCCCTCTGTTTCTCGCCCTCTGTTTCAGCCCCGCTGATTCAGCCCCTCTGTTCCAGCACCTCTGAATCAGCCCCTCTGATTTAGCCCCTCTGTTTCAGCCCCTCTGTTTCCCGCCCCTCTGTTTCAGCCCCTCTGTTTCTCGCCCCCTGTTTCAGCCCCTCTGTTTCTCGCCCTCTGTTTCAGCCACTCCGTTTCAGCCCCTCTGTTACAGCCCCTCTGTTTCAGCCCCTCTGTATCTCGCCCACTGTTTCAGCCCCTCTGTTTCAGCCCCTCTGTTTCAGCTCCTCTGTTTCAGCCCCTCTGTTACAGCCCCTTTGTTTCTCGCACTCTGTTTCAGCCCCTCTGTTTCTCACCCTCCGTTTCAGGCCCTCTGTTTCAGCCCCTCTGTTTCAGCCCCTCTGTTTCTCGCCCTCTGTTTCAGCCTCTCTTTTTCAGCCCCTCTGTTTCAGCCCCTCTGTTTCAGCCCCTCTGTTCCTCGCCCTCTGTTTCAGCCCCTTTGTTTCTCGCCCTCTGTATCAGCCCCTCTGTTTCAGCCCCTCTGTTTCACGCCCTCTGTTTCAGCCCCTCTGTTTCTCGCCCTCTGTTTCAGCCCCTCTGTTTCTCGACCTCTGTTTCAGCCCCTCTGATTCAGCCCCTCTGTTTCAGCACCTCTGAATCAGCCCCTCTGATTCAGCTCCTCTGTTTCAGCCCCTCTGTTTCAGCCCCTCTGTTTCAGCCCCTCTGTTTCTCGTCCTCTGTGTCAGCCCCTCTGTTTCTCGACCTCTGTTTCAGCCCCTCTGGTTCTCGCCCTCTGTTTCAGCCCCTCTGTTTCTCGCCCTCTGTTTCAGCCCCTCTGTTTCAGCCCCTCTGTTTCAGCCCCTCTGTGTCAGCCCCTCTGTTTCTCGCCCTCTGTTTCAGCCCCTCTGTTTCTCGCCCTCTGTTTCAGGCCCTCTGTTTCAGCCCCACTGTTTCAGCCCCTCTGTTTCTCGCCCTCTGTTTCAGCCCCTCTTTTTCAGCCCCTCTGTTTCAGCCCCTCTGTTTCAGCCCCTCTGTTCCTCGCCCTCTGTTTCAGCCCCTCTGTTTCTCGCCCTCTGTTTCAGCCCCTCTGTTTCAGCCTCTCTGTTTCTCGCCCTCTGTTTCAGCCCCTCTGTTTTGCGCCCTCTGTTTCAGCCCGTCTGTTTCTCGCCCTCTGTTTCAGCCCCGCTGATTCAGCCCCTCTGTTTCAGCACCTCTGAATCAGCCCCTCTGATTTAGCCCCTCTGTTTCAGCCCCTCTATTTCCCGCCCCTCTGTTTCAGCCCCTCTGTTTCTCGCCCCCTGTTTCAGCCCCTCTGTTTCTCGCCCTCTGTTTCAGCCCCTCCGTTTCAGCCCCTCTGTTTCAGCCCCTCTGTTTCAGCCCCTCTGTATCTCGCCCACTGTTTCAGCCCCTCTGTTTCAGCCCCTCTGTTTCAGCCCCTCTGTTTAAGCCCCTCTGTTACAGCCCCTCTGTTTCTCGCGCTCTGTTTCAGCCCCTCTGTTTCTCACCCTCTGTTTCAGGCCCTCTGTTTCAGCCCCTCTGTTCCTCGCCCTCTGTTTCAGCCCCTCTGTTTCTCGCCCTCTGTTTCAGCCCCTCTGTTTCAGCCCCTCTGTTTCACGCCCTCTGTTTCAGCCCCTCTGTCTCTCACCCTCTGTTTCAGCCCCTCTGTTTCTCGCCCTCTGTTTCAGCCCCTCTGATTCAGCTCCTCTGTTTCAGCACCTCTGAATCAGCCCCTCTGATTCAGCCCCTCTGTTTCAGACCCTCTGTTTCAGCCCCTCTGTTTCTCGCCCTCTGTTTCAGCCCCTCTATTTCTCGACCTCTGTTTCAACCCCTCTGGTTCTCGCCCTCTGTTTCAGCCCGTCTGTTTCAGCCCCTCTGTTTCAGTCCCTCTGTTTCAGCCCTTCTGTTTATCGCCCTATGTTTCAGCCCCTCTGTTTCTCGCCCTCTGTTTCAGCCCCACTGTTTCAGCCCCTCTGTTTCAGCCCCTCTGTGTCAGCCCCTCTGTTTCTCGCCCTCTGTTTCAGCACCACTGTTTCAGCCCCTCTGTTTCTCGCCCTCTGTTTCAGCCCCTCTGTATCTCGCCCACTGTTTCAACCACTCTGTTTCAGCCCCTCTGCTTCAGCCCCTCTGTTTCAGCCCCTCTGTTACAGCCCCTCTGTTTCTCGCCCTCTGTTTCAGGCCCTCTGTTTCAGCCCCTCTGTTTCAGCCCCTCTGTTTCAGCCCCTCTGTTCCTCGCCCTCTGTTTCAGCCCCTCTGTTTCTCGCCCTCTGTTTCAGCCCCTCTGTTTCAGCCCCTCTGTTTCTCGCCCTCTGTTTCAGCCCCTCTGATTCAGCCCCTCTGTTTCAGCCCCGCTGTTTCAGCCCCTCTATTTCAGCCCCTCTGTTTATCGCCCTCTGATTCAGCCCCTCTGATTCAGCCCCTCTGTTTCAGCCCCTCTGTTTCAGCCCCTCTGTTTCTCGCCCTCTGTTTCAGCCCCTCTTTTTCAGCCCCTCTGTTTCAGCCCCTCTGTTTCAGCCACTCTGATCCTTGCCCTCTGTTTCAGCCCCTCTGTTCCTCGCCCTCTGTTTCAGCTCCTCTGTTTCTCGCCCTCTGTTTCAGCCCCTCTGTTTCTCGCCCTCTGTTTCAGCCCCTCTGTTTCTCGCCCTCTGTTTCAGATCCTCTGTATCAGCCCCCCTGTTTCAGCCCCTCTGTTTCAGCCCCTCTGTATCTCGCCCACTGTTTCTGCCCCTCTGTTTCAGCCCCTCTGTTTCAGCCCCTCTGTTTCAGCCCCTCTGTTACAGCCCCTCTGTTTCTCGCCCTCTGTTTCAGCCCCTCTGTTTCTCGCCCTCTGTTTCAGGCCCTCTGTTTCAGCCCCTCTGTTTCAGCTCCTCTGTTTCTCGCCCTCTGTTTCAGCCCCTCTTTTTCAGCCCCTCTGATTCAGCCCCTCTGTTTCAGCCCCTCTGTTCCTCGCCCCCTGTTTCAGCCCCTCTGTTTGAGCCCCTCCGTTTCAGCCCCTCTGTTTCAGCCCCTCTGTTTCAGCCCCTCTGTATCTCGCCCACTGTTTCAGCCCCTCTGTTTCAGCCCCTCTGTTTCAGCCCCTCTGTTTCAGCCCCTCTATTACAGCCCCTCTGTTTCTCGCCCTCTGTTTCAGGCCCTGTGTTTCAGCCCCTCTGTTTCAGCCCCTCTGTTTCTCGCCCTCTGTTTCAGCCCCTCTTTTTCAGCCCCTCTGTTTCAGCCCCTCTGTTTCAGCCCCTCTGTTCCTCGCCCTCTGTTTCAGCCCCTCTGTTTCTCGCCCTCTGTTTCAGCCCCTCTGTTTCAGGCCCTCTGTTTCACGCCCTCTGTTTCAGCCCCTCTGTTTCTCGCCCTCTGTTTCAGCCCCTCTGTTTCTCGCCCTCTGTTTCAGCCCCTCTGATTCAGCCCCTCTGTTTCAGCACCTCTGAATCAGCCCCTCTGATTCAGCCCCTCTGTTTCAGCCCCTCTGTTTCAGCCCCTCTGTTTCAGCCCCTCTGTTTCTCGCCCTCTGTTTCAGCCCCTCTGTTTCTCGACCTCTGTTTCAGCCCCTCTGGTTGTCGCCCTCTGTTTCAGCCCCTCTGTTTCAGCCCCTCTGTTTCAGTCCCTCTGTTTCAGCCACTCTGTTTCTCGCCCTCTGTTTCAGCCCCTCTGTTTCTCGCCCTCTGTTTCAGCCCCACTGTTTCAGCCCCTCTGTTACAGCCCCTCTGTGTCAGCCCGTCTGTTTCTCGCCCTCTGTTTCAGCCCCACTGTTTCAGCCCCTCTGTTTCTCGCCCTCTGTTTCAGCCCCTCTGTTTCCCGCCCTCTGTTTCAGCCCCTCTGTTTCGCGCCCTCTTTTTCAGCCCCTCTGATTCAGCCCCTCTGTTTCAGGCCCTCTGATTTAGCCCGTCTGATTCAGCCCCTCTGTTTCAGCCCCTCTGATTCAGCCCCTCTGATTCAGCCCCTCTGTTTCAGCCCCTCTGTTTCAGCCCCTCTGTTCCTCGCCCTCTGTTTCAGCCCCTCTGTTTCTCGCCCTCTGTTTCAGCCCCTCTGTTTCAGCCTCTCTCTTTCTCGCCCTCTGTTTCATGCCCCTCTGTTTCGCGCCCTCTGTTTCCGCCCCTCTGTTTCTCGCCCTCTGTTTCAGCCCCGCTGATTCAGCCCCTCTGTTTCAGCACCTCTGAATCAGCCCCTCTGATTTAGCCCCTCTGTTTCAGCCCCTCTGTTTCCCGCCCCTCTGTTTCAGCCCCTCTGTTTCTCGACCTCTGTTTCAGCCCCTCTGGTTGTCGCCCTCTGTTTCAGCCCCTCTGTTTCAGCCCCTCTGTTTCAGTCCCTCTGTTTCAGCCACTCTGTTTCTCGCCTTCTGTTTCAGCCCCTCTGTTTCTCGCCCTCTGTTTCAGCCCCACTGTTTCAGCCCCTCTGTTACAGCCCTTCTGTGTCAGCCCGTCTGTTTCTCGCCCTCTGTTTCAGCCCCACTGTTTCAGCCCCTCTGTTTCTCGCCCTCTGTTTCAGCCCCTCTGTTTCCCGCCCTCTGTTTCAGCCCCTCTGTTTCGCGCCCTCTTTTTCAGCCCCTCTGATTCAGCCCCTCTGTTTCAGGCCCTCTGATTTAGCCCGTCTGATTCAGCCCCTCTGTTTCAGCCCCTCTGATTCAGCCCCTCTGATTCAGCCCCTCTGTTTCAGCCCCTCTGTTTCAGCCCCTCTGTTCCTCGCCCTCTGTTTCAGCCCCTCTGTTTCTCGCCCTCTGTTTCAGCCCCTCTGTTTCAGCCTCTCTCTTTCTCGCCCTCTGTTTCATGCCCCTCTGTTTCGCGCCCTCTGTTTCCGCCCCTCTGTTTCTCGCCCTCTGTTTCAGCCCCGCTGATTCAGCCCCTCTGTTTCAGCACCTCTGAATCAGCCCCTCTGATTTAGCCCCTCTGTTTCAGCCCCTCTGTTTCCCGCCCCTCTGTTTCAGCCCCTCTGTTTCTCGCCCCCTTTTTCAGCCCCTCTGTTTCTCGCCCTCTGTTTCAGCCCCTCTGTTTCTCGCCCTCTGTTTCAGCCCCTCCATTTCAGCCCCTCTGTTTCAGCCCCTCTGTTTCAGCCCCTCTGTATCTCGCCCACTGTTTCAGCCCCTCTGTTTCAGCCCCTCTGTTTCAGCCCCTCTGTTTCAGCCCCTCTGTTTCTCGCCCTCTGTTTCAGCCCCTCTGTTTCTCACCCTCTGTTTCAGGCCCTCTGTTTCAGCCCCTCTGTTTCAGCCCCTCTGTTTCTCGCCCTCTGTTTCAGCCCATCTTTTTCAGCCCCTCTGTTTCAGCCCCTCTGTTTCAGCCCCTCTGTTTCTCGCCCGCTGTTTCAGCCCCGCTGATTCAGACCCTCTGATTCAGCACCTTTGAATCAGCCCCTCTGATTCAGCCCCTCTGTTTCAGCCCCTGTGTTTCAGCCCCTCTGTTTCAGCCCCTCTGTTTCTCGCCCTCTGTTTCAGCCCCTCTGGTTCTCGCCCTCTGTTTCAGCCCCTCTGTTTCAGCCCCTCTGTTCCAGTCCCTCTGTTTCAGCCCCTCTGTTTCTCGCCCTCTGTTTTAGCCCCACTGTTTCAGACCCTCTGTTTCTCGCCCTCTGTTTGAGCCCCTCTGTTTCCCGCCCTCTGTTTCAGCCCCTCTGATTCAGCCCCTCTGTTTCAGCCCCTCTGATTCAGCCCCTCTGATTCAGCCCCTCTGTTTCAGCCCCTCTGATTCAGCCCCTCTGATTCAGCCCCTCTGTTTCAGCCCCTCTGTTTCAGCCCCTCTGATTCAGACCCTCTGTTTCACGCACTCTGTTTCAGCCCCTCTGTTTCAGCCCCTCTGTTTCAGCCCCTCTGTTTCTCACCCTCTGTTTCAGCCCCTCTGATTCAGCCCCTCTGTTTCTCACCCTCTGTTTCAGCCCCTCTGATTCGGCCCCTCTGATTCAGCCCCTCTGATTCAGCCCCTCTGATTCAGCCCCTCTGTTTACCGCCCCTCTGTTTCCCGCCCCTCTGTTTCCGGCCCCTCTGTTTCAGCCCCTCTGTTTCACGCCCCGTGTTTCAGCCACTCTGTTTCTCGCCCTCTGTTTCAGCCCCTCTTTTTCTCGCCCTCTGTTTCAGCCCCTCTGTTTCAGCCCCTCTGTTTCAGTCCCTCTGTTTTTCGCCCTCTGTTTCTAGTCCTCTGTTTCAGCCCCTCTGTTTCTCACCCTCTGTTTCAGCCCCTCTGTTTCAGCCCCTCTGTTTCTCGCCCTCTGTTTCAGCCCCTCTGTTTCTCACCCTCTGTTTCAGACCTTCTGTTTCTCGCCCTCTGTTTCAGCCCCTCTGTTTCAGCACCTCTGTTTCAGCCCCTCTGTTTCAGCCCCTCTGTTTCTAGCCCTCTGTTTCAGCCCCTCTGTTTCTCGCCCTCTGTTTCAGCCCCTCTGTTTCTCGCTCTCTGTTTCAGCCCCTCTGATTCAGCCCCTCTGTTTCAGCCCCTCTGATTCAGCCCCTCTGTTTCAGCCCCTCTGTTTCAGCCCCTCTGTTTCTCGCCCTCTGTTTCTCACCCTCTGTTTCTCACCCTCTGTTTCAGCCCCTCTGCTTTTCGCCATCTGTTTCAGCCCCTCTGTTTCTCGCCCTCTGTGTCAGGCTCTCTGTTTCAGCCCGTCCGTTTCAGCCCCTCTGTTTCAGCCCCTCTGTTTCTCGCCCTCTGTTTCAGCCCCTCTGTTTCAGCCCCTCTGTTTCACGCCCCGTGTTTCAGCCCCTCTGTTTCTCGCCCTCTGTTTCAGCCCCTCTGTTTCTCGCCCTCTGTTTCAGCCCCTCTGTTTCAGCCCCTCTGTTTCAGTCCCTCTGTTTCTCGCCCTCTGTTTCTCGTCCTCTGTTTCAGCCCCTCTGTTTCTCGCCCTCTGTTTCAGCCCCTCTGTTTCAGCCCCTCTGTTTCTCACCCTCTGTTTCAGCCCCTCTGTTTCTCACCCTCCGTTTCAGCCCCTCTGTTTCTCGCCCTCTGTTTCAGCCCCTCTGTTTCAGCACCACTGTTTCAGCCCCTCTGTTTCAGCCCCTCTGTTTCTAGCCTTCTGTTTCAGCCCCTCTGTTTCTAGTCCTCTGTTTCAGCCCCTCTGTTTCAGCCCCTCTGTTTCTCGCCCTCTGTTTCAGCCCCTCTGTTTCTCACCCTCTGTTTCAGACCTTCTGTTTCTCGCCCTCTGTTTCAGCCCCTCTGTTTCAGCACCTCTGTTTCAGCCCCTCTGTTTCAGTCCCTCTGTTTCTAGCCCTCTGTTTCAGCCCCTCTGTTTCTCGCCCTCTGTTTCAGCCCCTCTGTTTCTCGCTCTCTGTTTCAGCCCCTCTGATTCAGCCCCTCTGTTTCAGCCCCTCCGATTCAGCCCCTCTGTTTCAGCCCCTCTGTTTCAGCCCCTCTGTTTCTCGCCCTCTGTTTCTCACCCTCTGTTTCTCACCCTCTGTTTCAGCCCCTCTGTTTTTCGCCATCTGTTTCAGTCCCTCTGTTTCTCGCCCTCTGTGTCAGGCTCTCTGTTTCAGCCCGTCCGTTTCAGCCCCTCTGTTTCAGCCCCTCTGTTTCTCGCCCTCTGTTTCAGCCCCTCTGTTTCAGCCCCTCTGTTTCACGCCCCGTGTTTCAGCCCCTCTGTTTCTCGCCCTCTGTTTCAGCCCCTCTGTTTCTCGCCCTCTGTTTCAGCCCCTCTGTTTCAGCCCCTCTGTTTCAGTCCCTCTTTTTCTCGCCCTCTGTTTCTAGTCCTCTGTTTCAGCACCTCTGTTTCAGCCCCTCTGTTTCAGCCCCTCTGTTTCTCGCCCTCTGTTTCAGCCCCTCTGTTTCTCGCCCTCTGTTTCAGCCCCTCTGATTCAGCCCCTCTATTTCAGCCCCTCTGATTCAGCCCCTCTGTTTCAGCCCCTCTGTTTCAGCCCCTCTGTTTCAGCCCCTCTGTTTCTCGCCCTCTGTTTCTCACCCTCTGTTTCTCGCCCTCTGTTTCAGCCCCTCTGTTTTTCGCCATCTGTTTCAGCCCCTCTGTTTCTCGCCCTCTGTTTCAGGCTCTCTGTTTCAGCCCGTCTGTTTCAGCCCCTCTGTTTCAGCCCCTCTGTTTCTCGCCCTCTGTTTCAGCCCCTCTGTTTCAGCCCCTCTGTTTCTCGCCCTCTGTTTCAGCCCCTCTGTTTCCCGCCCTCTGTTTCAGCCCGTCTGTCTCTAGCCCTCAATTTCAGCCCCTCTGTTTCAAACCCTCTGTTTCAGCCCCATGATTCAGCCCCTCTGATTCAGCCCCTCTGATTCAGACCCTCTGATTCCGCCCATCTGTTTCCCGCCCCTCTGTTTCCCGCCCCTCTGTTTCCCGCCCCTCTGTTTCAGCCCCTCTGTTTCTCGCCCTCTGTTTCAGCCCCTCTGTTTCCCGCCCTCTGTTTCAGCCCGTCTGTCTCTCTCCCTCAATTTCAGCCCCTCTGATTCAGCCCCTCTGTTTCAGCCCCTCTGATTCAGCCCCTCTGATACAGCCCCTCTGATTCAGCCCCTCTGTTTCTCGCCCCTCAGTTACAGCACCTCTGTTTCACCCCTCTGTTTCAGCCCCTCTGTTTCTCACCCTCTGTTTCAGCCCCATGATTCAGCCCCTCTGATTCAGCCCCTCTGATGTAGCCCCTCTGATTCCGCCCCTCTGTTTCCCGCCCCTCTGTTTCCCGCCCCTCTGTTTCCCGCCCCTCTGTTTCAGCCCCTCTGTTTCACGCCCGCTGTTTCAGCCACTCTGTTTCTCGCCCTCTGTTTCAGCCCCTCTGTTTCTCGCCCTCTGTTTCAGCCCCTCCGTTTCTCGCCCTCTGTTTCAGCCCCTGTGTTTCAGCCCCTCGGTTTCTCACCCTCTGTTTCAGCCCCTCTGTTTCTCGCCCTCTTTTTCTGCCCCTCTGTTTCTCGCCCTCTGTTTCAGCCCCTCTGTTTCAGCCCCTCTGTTTCAGACCCTCTGTTTCTCACCCTCAGTTTCTCGCCCTCTGCTTCAGCCCCTCTGTTTCAGCCCCTCTGTTTCACGCCCCGTGTTTCAGCCCCTCTGTTTCACGCCCCGTGTTTCAGCCCCTCTGTTTCTCGACCTCTGTTTCAGCCCCTCTGTTTCCGCCCCTCTGATTCAGCCCGTCTGATTCAGCCCCTCTGTTTCTCGCCCTCTGTTTCAGCCCCTCTGTTTCAGCCCTTCTGTTTCAGCCCCTCTGTTTCAGCCCCTCTGTTTCTCGCCCTCTGTTTCAGCCCCTCTGTTTCAGCCTCTCTCTTTCTCGCCCTCTGTTTCATGCCCCTCTGTTTCGCGCCCTCTGTTTCCGCCCCTCTGTTTCTCGCCCTCTGTTTCAGCCCCGCTGATTCAGCCCCTCTGTTTCAGCACCTCTGAATCAGCCCCTCTGATTTAGCCCCTCTGTTTCAGCCCCTCTGTTTCCCGCCCCTCTGTTTCAGCCCCTCTGTTTCTCGCCCCCTTTTTCAGCCCCTCTGTTTCTCGCCCTCTGTTTCAGCCCCTCTGTTTCTCGCCCTCTGTTTCAGCCCCTCCATTTCAGCCCCTCTGTTTCAGCCCCTCTGTTTCAGCCCCTCTGTATCTCGCCCACTGTTTCAGCCCCTCTGTTTCAGCCCCTCTGTTTCAGCCCCTCTGTTTCTCGCCCTCTGTTTCAGCCCCTCTGTTTCTCACCCTCTGTTTCAGGCCCTCTGTTTCAGCCCCTCTGTTTCAGCCCCTCTGTTTCTCGCCCTCTGTTTCAGCCCATCTTTTTCAGCCCCTCTGTTTCAGCCCCTCTGTTTCAGCCCCTCTGTTTCTCGCCCGCTGTTTCAGCCCCGCTGATTCAGACCCTCTGATTCAGCACCTTTGAATCAGCCCCTCTGATTCAGCCCCTCTGTTTCAGCCCCTGTGTTTCAGCCCCTCTGTTTCAGCCCCTCTGTTTCTCGCCCTCTGTTTCAGCCCCTCTGGTTCTCGCCCTCTGTTTCAGCCCCTCTGTTTCAGCCCCTCTGTTCCAGTCCCTCTGTTTCAGCCCCTCTGTTTCTCGCCCTCTGTTTTAGCCCCACTGTTTCAGACCCTCTGTTTCTCGCCCTCTGTTTGAGCCCCTCTGTTTCCCGCCCTCTGTTTCAGCCCCTCTGATTCAGCCCCTCTGTTTCAGCCCCTCTGATTCAGCCCCTCTGATTCAGCCCCTCTGTTTCAGCCCCTCTGATTCAGCCCCTCTGATTCAGCCCCTCTGTTTCAGCCCCTCTGTTTCAGCCCCTCTGATTCAGACCCTCTGTTTCACGCACTCTGTTTCAGCCCCTCTGTTTCAGCCCCTCTGTTTCAGCCCCTCTGTTTCTCACCCTCTGTTTCAGCCCCTCTGATTCAGCCCCTCTGTTTCTCACCCTCTGTTTCAGCCCCTCTGATTCGGCCCCTCTGATTCAGCCCCTCTGATTCAGCCCCTCTGATTCAGCCCCTCTGTTTACCGCCCCTCTGTTTCCCGCCCCTCTGTTTCCGGCCCCTCTGTTTCAGCCCCTCTGTTTCACGCCCCGTGTTTCAGCCACTCTGTTTCTCGCCCTCTGTTTCAGCCCCTCTTTTTCTCGCCCTCTGTTTCAGCCCCTCTGTTTCAGCCCCTCTGTTTCAGTCCCTCTGTTTTTCGCCCTCTGTTTCTAGTCCTCTGTTTCAGCCCCTCTGTTTCTCACCCTCTGTTTCAGCCCCTCTGTTTCAGCCCCTCTGTTTCTCGCCCTCTGTTTCAGCCCCTCTGTTTCTCACCCTCTGTTTCAGACCTTCTGTTTCTCGCCCTCTGTTTCAGCCCCTCTGTTTCAGCACCTCTGTTTCAGCCCCTCTGTTTCAGCCCCTCTGTTTCTAGCCCTCTGTTTCAGCCCCTCTGTTTCTCGCCCTCTGTTTCAGCCCCTCTGTTTCTCGCTCTCTGTTTCAGCCCCTCTGATTCAGCCCCTCTGTTTCAGCCCCTCTGATTCAGCCCCTCTGTTTCAGCCCCTCTGTTTCAGCCCCTCTGTTTCTCGCCCTCTGTTTCTCACCCTCTGTTTCTCACCCTCTGTTTCAGCCCCTCTGCTTTTCGCCATCTGTTTCAGCCCCTCTGTTTCTCGCCCTCTGTGTCAGGCTCTCTGTTTCAGCCCGTCCGTTTCAGCCCCTCTGTTTCAGCCCCTCTGTTTCTCGCCCTCTGTTTCAGCCCCTCTGTTTCAGCCCCTCTGTTTCACGCCCCGTGTTTCAGCCCCTCTGTTTCTCGCCCTCTGTTTCAGCCCCTCTGTTTCTCGCCCTCTGTTTCAGCCCCTCTGTTTCAGCCCCTCTGTTTCAGTCCCTCTGTTTCTCGCCCTCTGTTTCTCGTCCTCTGTTTCAGCCCCTCTGTTTCTCGCCCTCTGTTTCAGCCCCTCTGTTTCAGCCCCTCTGTTTCTCACCCTCTGTTTCAGCCCCTCTGTTTCTCACCCTCCGTTTCAGCCCCTCTGTTTCTCGCCCTCTGTTTCAGCCCCTCTGTTTCAGCACCACTGTTTCAGCCCCTCTGTTTCAGCCCCTCTGTTTCTAGCCTTCTGTTTCAGCCCCTCTGTTTCTAGTCCTCTGTTTCAGCCCCTCTGTTTCAGCCCCTCTGTTTCTCGCCCTCTGTTTCAGCCCCTCTGTTTCTCACCCTCTGTTTCAGACCTTCTGTTTCTCGCCCTCTGTTTCAGCCCCTCTGTTTCAGCACCTCTGTTTCAGCCCCTCTGTTTCAGTCCCTCTGTTTCTAGCCCTCTGTTTCAGCCCCTCTGTTTCTCGCCCTCTGTTTCAGCCCCTCTGTTTCTCGCTCTCTGTTTCAGCCCCTCTGATTCAGCCCCTCTGTTTCAGCCCCTCCGATTCAGCCCCTCTGTTTCAGCCCCTCTGTTTCAGCCCCTCTGTTTCTCGCCCTCTGTTTCTCACCCTCTGTTTCTCACCCTCTGTTTCAGCCCCTCTGTTTTTCGCCATCTGTTTCAGTCCCTCTGTTTCTCGCCCTCTGTGTCAGGCTCTCTGTTTCAGCCCGTCCGTTTCAGCCCCTCTGTTTCAGCCCCTCTGTTTCTCGCCCTCTGTTTCAGCCCCTCTGTTTCAGCCCCTCTGTTTCACGCCCCGTGTTTCAGCCCCTCTGTTTCTCGCCCTCTGTTTCAGCCCCTCTGTTTCTCGCCCTCTGTTTCAGCCCCTCTGTTTCAGCCCCTCTGTTTCAGTCCCTCTTTTTCTCGCCCTCTGTTTCTAGTCCTCTGTTTCAGCACCTCTGTTTCAGCCCCTCTGTTTCAGCCCCTCTGTTTCTCGCCCTCTGTTTCAGCCCCTCTGTTTCTCGCCCTCTGTTTCAGCCCCTCTGATTCAGCCCCTCTATTTCAGCCCCTCTGATTCAGCCCCTCTGTTTCAGCCCCTCTGTTTCAGCCCCTCTGTTTCAGCCCCTCTGTTTCTCGCCCTCTGTTTCTCACCCTCTGTTTCTCGCCCTCTGTTTCAGCCCCTCTGTTTTTCGCCATCTGTTTCAGCCCCTCTGTTTCTCGCCCTCTGTTTCAGGCTCTCTGTTTCAGCCCGTCTGTTTCAGCCCCTCTGTTTCAGCCCCTCTGTTTCTCGCCCTCTGTTTCAGCCCCTCTGTTTCAGCCCCTCTGTTTCTCGCCCTCTGTTTCAGCCCCTCTGTTTCCCGCCCTCTGTTTCAGCCCGTCTGTCTCTAGCCCTCAATTTCAGCCCCTCTGTTTCAAACCCTCTGTTTCAGCCCCATGATTCAGCCCCTCTGATTCAGCCCCTCTGATTCAGACCCTCTGATTCCGCCCATCTGTTTCCCGCCCCTCTGTTTCCCGCCCCTCTGTTTCCCGCCCCTCTGTTTCAGCCCCTCTGTTTCTCGCCCTCTGTTTCAGCCCCTCTGTTTCCCGCCCTCTGTTTCAGCCCGTCTGTCTCTCTCCCTCAATTTCAGCCCCTCTGATTCAGCCCCTCTGTTTCAGCCCCTCTGATTCAGCCCCTCTGATACAGCCCCTCTGATTCAGCCCCTCTGTTTCTCGCCCCTCAGTTACAGCACCTCTGTTTCACCCCTCTGTTTCAGCCCCTCTGTTTCTCACCCTCTGTTTCAGCCCCATGATTCAGCCCCTCTGATTCAGCCCCTCTGATGTAGCCCCTCTGATTCCGCCCCTCTGTTTCCCGCCCCTCTGTTTCCCGCCCCTCTGTTTCCCGCCCCTCTGTTTCAGCCCCTCTGTTTCACGCCCGCTGTTTCAGCCACTCTGTTTCTCGCCCTCTGTTTCAGCCCCTCTGTTTCTCGCCCTCTGTTTCAGCCCCTCCGTTTCTCGCCCTCTGTTTCAGCCCCTGTGTTTCAGCCCCTCGGTTTCTCACCCTCTGTTTCAGCCCCTCTGTTTCTCGCCCTCTTTTTCTGCCCCTCTGTTTCTCGCCCTCTGTTTCAGCCCCTCTGTTTCAGCCCCTCTGTTTCAGACCCTCTGTTTCTCACCCTCAGTTTCTCGCCCTCTGCTTCAGCCCCTCTGTTTCAGCCCCTCTGTTTCACGCCCCGTGTTTCAGCCCCTCTGTTTCACGCCCCGTGTTTCAGCCCCTCTGTTTCTCACCCTCTGTTTCAGCCCCTCTGTTTCTCGCCCTCTTTTTCAGCCCCTCCGTTTCTCGCCCTCTGTGTCAGGCTCTCTGTTTCAGCCCGTCCGTTTCAGCCCCTCTGTTTCAGCCCCTCTGTTTCTCGCCCTCTGTTTCAGCCCCTCTGTTTCAGCCCCTCTGTTTCACGCCCCGTGTTTCAGCCCCTCTGTTTCTCGCCCTCTGTTTCAGCCCCTCTGTTTCTCGCCCTCTGTTTCAGCCCCTCTGTTTCAGCCCCTCTGTTTCAGTCCCTCTGTTTCTCGCCCTCTGTTTCTAGTCCTCTGTTTCAGACCCTCTGTTTCTCGCCCTCTGTTTCAGCCCCTCTGTTTCAGCCCCTCTGTTTCTCACCCCCTGTTTCAGCCCCTCTGTTTCTCACCCTCTGTTTCAGCCCCTCTGTTTCTCGCCCTCTGTTTCAGCCCCGCTGTTTCAGCACCTCTGTTTCAGCCCCTCTGTTTCAGCCCCTCTGTTTCTAGCCTTCTGTTTTAGCCCCTCTGTTTCTCGCTCTCTATTTCAGCCCCTCTGTTTCTCGCCCTCTGTTTCAGCCCCTCTGATTCAGCCCCTCTATTTCAGCCCCTCTGATTCAGCCCCTCTGTTTCAGCCCCTCTGTTTCAGCCCCTCTGTTTCAGCCCCTCTGTTTCTCGCCCTCTGTTTCTCACCCTCTGTTTCTCGCCCTCTGTTTCAGCCCCTCTGTTTTTCGCCATCTGTTTCAGCCCCTCTGTTTCTCGCCCTCTGTTTCAGGCTCTCTGTTTCAGCCCGTCTGTTTCAGCCCCTCTGTTTCAGCCCCTCTGTTTCTCGCCCTCTGTTTCAGCCCCTCTGTTTCAGCCCCTCTGTTTCTCGCCCTCTGTTTCAGCCCCTCTGTTTCCCGCCCTCTGTTTCAGCCCGTCTGTCTCTAGCCCTCAATTTCAGCCCCTCTGATTCAAACCCTCTTTTTCAGCCCCATGATTCAGCCCCTCTGAATCAGCCCCTCTGATTCAGCCCCTCTGATTCCGCCCATCTGTTTCCCGCCCCTCTGTTTCCCGCCCCTCTTTTTCACGCCCCTCTGTTTCAGCCCCTCTGTTTCTCGCCCTCTGTTTCAGCCCCTCTGTTTCCCGCCCTCTGTTTCAGCCCGTCTGTCTCTCTCCCTCAATTTCAGCCCCTCTGATTCAGCCCCTCTGTTTCAGCCCCTCTGATTCAGCCCCTCTGATACAGCCCCTCTGATTCAGCCCCTCTGTTTCTCGCCCCTCTGTTTCAGCACCTCTGTTTCACCCCTCTGTTTCAGCCCCTCTGTTTCTCACCCTCTGTTTCAGCCCCATGATTCAGCCCCTCTGATTCAGCCCCTCTGATGCAGCCCCTCTGATTCCGCCCCTCTGTTTCCCGCCCCTCTGTTTCCCGCCCCTCTGTTTCCCGCCCCTCTGTTTCAGCCCCTCTGTTTCACGCCCGCTGTTTCAGCCACTCTGTTTCTCGTCCTCTGTTTCAGCCCCTCTGTTTCTCGCCCTCTGTTTCAGCCCCTCTGTTTCTCGCCCTCTGTTTCAGCCCCTGTGTTTCAGCCCCCTGTTTCTCACCCTCTGTTTCAGCCCCTCTGTTTCTCGCCCTCTTTTTCAGCCCCTCTGTTTCTCGCCCTCTGTTTCAGCCCCTCTGTTTCAGCCCCTCTGTTTCAGCCCCTCTGTTTCTCACCCTCTGTTTCAGCCCCAGATTCAGCCCCTCTGATTCAGCCCCTCTGATTCAGCCACTGTGATTCAGGCCCTCTGTTTCCCGCCCCTCTGTTTCCCGCCCCTCTGTTTCAGCCCCTCTGTTTCACGCCCGGTGTTTCAGCCACTCTGTTTCTCGCCCTCTGTTTCAACCACTCTGTTTCTCGCCCTCTGTTTCAGCCCCTGTGTTTCAGCCCCCTGTTTCTCACCCTCTGTTTCAGCCCCTCTGTTTCTCGCCCTCTGTTTCAGCCCCTCTGTTTCTCGCCCTCTGTTTCAGCCCCTCTGATTCAGCCCCTCTGTTTCAGCCCATCTGATTCAGCACCTCTGATTCAGCCCCTCCGATACAGCCCCTCTGTTTCTCGCCCTCTGTTTCAGCCCCTATGATTCAGCCCCACTATTTCAGCCCCTCTGATTCAGCCCCGCTGTTTCAGCCCCTCTGTTTCAGCCCCTTTGTTTCTCGCCCTCTGTTTCTCACCCTCTGTTTCTCGCCCTCTGTTTCAGCCCCTCTGTTTCTCGCCCTCTGTTTCAGCCCCTCTGTTTCAGCCCCTCTGTTTCTCGCCCTCTGTTTCAGTCCCTCTGTTTCTCGCCCTCTGTTTCAGTCCCTCTAATTCAGCCCCTCTGTTTCAGCCCTTCTGATTCAGCCCCGCTGTTTCAGCCCCTCTCTTTCAGCCCCTCTGATTCAGCCCCTCTGTTTCAGCCCTTCTGATTCATCCCCTCTGTTTCAGGCCCTCTGTTTCAGCCCCTCTGTTTCAGCCCCTCTGTTACAGCCCTTCTGTTTCTCGCCATCTGTTTCAGGCCCTCTGTTTCAGCCCCTCTGTTTCTCGCCCTCTGTTTCAGCCCCTCTTTTTCAGCCCCTCTGTTTCAGCCCCTCTGTTCAGCCCCTCTGTTCCTCGCTCTCTGTTTCATCCCCTCTGTTTCTCACTCTCTGTTTCTCGCCCTCTGTTTCAGCCCATCTGTTTCTCGCCCTCTGTTTCTGCCTCTCTGTTTCCCGCCCTGTGTTTCAGCCCCTCTGTTTCTCACCCTCTGTTTCAGCCCCGCTGATTCAGCCCCTCTATTTCAGCCCCTCTGTATCAGCCCCTCTGATTCAGATCCCCCTGCTTCAGACCCTCTGTTTCAGCCCCTCTGTTTCAGCCCCTCTGTTTCTCGCCCTCTGTTTCAGCCCCTCTGTTTCTTGCCCTCTGTTTCAGCCCCACTGTTTCTCGCCCTCTGTTTCAGCCCCTCTGATTCAGCCCCTCTGTTTCAGCCCCTCTGTTTCAGCCCCTCTGATTCAGCCCGTCTGATTCAGCCCCTCTGTTTCTCGCCCTCTGCATCAGCCCCTCTGTTTCTCACCCTCTGTTTCAGCCCCTCTGATTCAGCCCCTCTGTTTCAGCCCCTCTGTTTCAGCCCCTCTGATTCAGCCCCTCTGATTCAGCCCCTCTGTTTCTCGCCCGCTGTTTCAGCCCCTCTGTTTCAGCCCCTCTGTTTCAGCCCCTCTGTTTCAGCCCCTCTGTTTCTCGCCCTTTGATTCAGCCCCTCTGATTCAGCCCCTCTGTTTCAGCCCGTCTGTTTCAGCCCCTCTGTTTCCCGCCCCTCTGTTTCCCTCCCCTCTGTTTCCCGCCCCTCTGTTTCAGCCCCTCTGTTTCTCGCCCCCTGTTTCAGCCCCTCTGTTTCTCGCCCTCTGTTTCAGCCCCTCTGTTTCTCGCCCTCTGTTTCAGCCCCTCCGTTTCAGCCCCTCTGTTTCAGCCCCTGTTTCAGCCCCTCTGTATCTCGATGACTGTTTCTGCCCCTCTGTTTCAGCCCCTCTGTTTCAGCCCCTCTGTTACAGCCCCTCTGTTTCTCGCCCTCTGTTTCAGCCCCTCTGTTTCTCGCCCTCTGTTTCAGGCCCTCTGTTTCAGCCCCTCTGTTTCAGCCCCTCTGTTTCTCGCCCTCTGTTTCAGCCCCTCTTTTTCAGCCCCTCTGTTTCAGCCCCTCTGTTTCAGCCCCTCTGTTCCTCGCCCTCTGTTTCAGCCCCTCTGTTTCTCGCCCTCTGTTTCAGCCCCTCTGTTTCAGCCTCTCTGTTTCTCGACCTCTGTTTGAGCCCCTCTGTTTTGCGCCCTCTGTTTCAGCCCCTCTGTTTCTCGCCCTCTGTTTCAGCCCCGCTGATTCAGCCCCTCTGTTTCAGCACCTCTGAATCAGCCCCTCTGATTTAGCCCCTCTGTTTCAGCCCCTCTGTTTCCCGCCCCTCTGTTTCAGCCCCTCTGTTTCTCGCCCCCTGTTTCAGCCCCTCTGTTTCTCGCCCGCTGTTTCAGCCCCTCCGTTTCAGCCCCTCTGTTTCAGCCCCTCTGTTTCAGCCCCTCTGTATCTCGCCCACTGTTTCAGCCCCTCTGTTTCAGCCCCTCTGTTTCAGCCCCTCTGTATCAGCCCCTCTGTTTCTCGCCCTCTGTTTCAGCCCCTCTGTATCTCACCCTCTGTTTCAGGCCCTCTGTTTCAGCCCCTCTTTTTCAGCCCCTCTGTTTCAGCCCTTCTATTTCAGCCCCTCTGTTCCTCGCCCTCTGTTTCAGCCCCTCTGTTTCTCGCCCTCTGTTTCAGCCCCGCTGTTTCAGCCCCTCTGTTTCACGCCCTCTGTTTCAGCCCCTCTGTTTCTCGCCCTCTGTTTCAGCCCCTCTGTTTCAGCCCCTCTGTTTCAGCCCCTCTGTTTCTCGCCCTCTGTTTCAGCCCCTCTGTTTCCCGCCCTCTGTTTCAGCCCCTCTGTTTCGCGCCCTCTGTTTCAGCCCCTCTGATTCAGCCCCTCTGATTTAGCCCCTCTGTTTCAGCCCCTCTGTTACCCGCCCCTCTGTTTCAGCTTCTCTGTTTCTCGCCCCCTGTTTCAGCCCCTCTGTTTCTCGCCCGCTGTTTCAGCCCCTCCGTTTCAGCCCCTCTGTTTCAGCCCCTCTGTTTCAGCCCCTCTGTTTCAGCCCCTCTGTTTCCCGCCCCTCTGTTTCAGCCCCTCTGTTTCTCGCCCCCTGTTTCAGCCCCTCTGTTTCTCGCCCGCTGTTTCAGCCCCTCCTTTTCAGCCCCTCTGTTTCAGCCCCTCTGTTTCAGCCCCTCTGTATCTCGCCCACTGTTTCAGCCCCTCTGTTTCAGCCCCTCTGTTTCAGCCCCTCTGTATCAGCCCCTCTGTTTCTCGCCCTCTGTTTCAGCCCCTCTGTATCTCACCCTCTGTTTCAGGCCCTCTGTTTCAGCCCCTCTGTTTCAGCCCCTCTGTTTCTCGTCCTCTGTTTCAGCCCCTCTTTTTCAGCCCCTCTGTTTCAGCCCTTCTGTTTCAGCCCCTCTGTTCCTCGCCCTCTGTTTCAGCCCCTCTGTTTCTCGCCCTCTGTTTCAGCCCCGCTGTTTCAGCCCCTCTGTAACACGCCCTCTGTTTCAGCCCCTCTGTTTCTCGCCCTCTGTTTCAGCCCCTCTGTTTCAGCCCCTCTGTTTCAGCCCCTCTGTTTCTCGCCCTCTGTTTCAGCCCCTCTGTTTCCCGCCCTCTGTTTCAGCCCCTCTGTTTCGCGCCCTCTGTTTCAGCCCCTCTGATTCAGCCCCTCTGTTTCAGCCCCTCTGATTCAGCCCGTCTGATTCAGCCCCTCTGTTTCAGCCCCTCTGATTCAGCCCCTCTGATTCAGCCCCTCTGTTTCAGCCCCTCTGTTTCAGCCCCTCTGTTCCTCGCCCTCTGTTTCAGCCCCTCTGTTTCTCGCCCTCTGTTTCATGCCCCTCTGTTTCGCGCCCTCTGTTTCAGCCCCTCTGTTTTTCGCCCTCTGTTTCAGCCCCGCTGATTCAGCCCCTCTGTTTCAGCACCTCTGAATCAGCCCCTCTGATTTAGCCAATCTGTTTCAGCCCCTCTGTTTCTCGCCGTCTGTTTCAGCCCCTCTGTTTCTCGCCCACTGTTTCAGCCCCACTGTTTCTCGCCCTCTGTTTCAGCCCCTCTGCTTCTCGCCCTCTGTTTCAGCCCCTCCGTTTCAGCCCCTCTGTTTCAGCCCCTCTGTTTCAGCCCCTCTGTATCTCGCCCACTGTTTCAGCCCCTCTGTTTCAGCCCCTCTGTTTCAGCCCCTCTGTTACAGCCCCTCTGTTTCTCGCCCTCTGTTTCAGCCCCTCTGTTTCTCACCCTCTGTTTCAGCCCCTCTGTTTCAGCCCCTCTGTTTCAGCCCCTCTGTTTCCCGCCCCTCTGTTTCAGCCCCTCTGATTCTCGCCCCCTGTTTCAGCCCCTCTGTTTCTCGCCCTCTGTTTCAGCCCCTCCGTTTCAGCCCCTCTGTTTCAGCCCCTCTGTTTCTGCCCCTCTGTATCTCGCCCACTGTTTCAGCCCCTCTGTTTCAGCCCCTCTGTTTCAGCCCCTCTGTTTCAGCCCCTCTGTTACAGCCCCTCTGTTTCTCTCCCTCTGTTTCAGCCCCTCTGTTTCTCACCCTCTGTTTCAGGCCCTGTGTTTCAGCCCCTCGGTTTCAGCCCCTCTGTTTCTCGCCCTCTGTTTCAGCCCCTCTTTTTCAGCCCCTCTGTTTCAGCCCCTCTGTTTCAGCCCCTCTGTTCCTCGCCCTCTGTTTCAGCCCCTCTGTTTCTCGCCCTCTGTTTCAGCCCCGCTGTTTCAGCCCTTCTGTTTCACGCCCTCTGTTTCAGCCCCTCTGTTTCTCGCCCTCAGTTTCAGCCCCTCTGATTCAGCCCCTCTGTTTCAGCACCTCTGAATCAGCCCTCTGATTCAGCCCCTCTGTTTCAGCCCCTCTGTTTCAGCCCCTCTGTTTCAGCCCCTCTGTTTCTCGCCCTCTGTTTCAGCCCCTCTGTTTCTCGACCTCTGTTTCAGCCCCTCTGGTTCTCCCCCTCTGTTCCAGCCCCTCTGATTCAGCCCCTCTGATTCAGCCCCACTCATTCAGCCCCTCTGTTTAAGCCCCTCTGTTTCAGCCCCTCTGTTTTTCGCCCTCTTTTTCAGCCCCTCTGTTTCAGCCCGTCTGTTTCAGCCACTCTGTTTCTGGCCCTCTGTTTCAGCCCCTCTGTTTCTCACCCTCTGTTTCAGCCCCTCTGATTCAGCCCCTCTGTTTCTCGCCCTCTGTATCAGCCCCTCTGTTTCAGCCCCTCTGTTTCAGCCCCTCTGTTTCTCGCCCTCTGTTTCAGCCCCTCTGTTTCAGCCCCTCTGATTCACCCCCTCTGATTCAGCCCCTCTGTTTCTCGCCCTCTGTTTCAGCCCCTCTGTTTCAGCCCTTCTGTTTCAGCCCCTCTGTTTCAGCCCCTCTGTTTCTCGCCCACTGTTTCAGCCCCTCTGTTTCTCGCCCTCTGTTTCAGCCCCTCTGTTTCAGCCCCTCTGTTTCAGCCCCTCTGTTTCAGCCGCTCTGTTTCTCGCCCTCTGTTTCAACCCCTCTGTTTATCGCCCTCTGTTTCTGTCCCTCTGATTTAGCCCCTCTGTTTCAGCCCCTCTTTTTCAGCCCCTCTGTTTCTCGCTATCTGTTTCAGCCCCTCTGTTTCGCGCTCTCTGTTTCAGCCCCTCTGTTTCAGCCACTCTGTTTCTCGCCCTCTGTTTCAGCCCCTCTGTTTCTCGCCCTCTGTTTCAGCCCCTCTTTTTCAGCCCCTCTGTTTCTCGCCCTCTGTTTCAGCCCCTCTGTTTCGCGCTCTCTGTTTCAGCCCCTCTATTTCAGCCACTCTGTTTCTCGCACTCTGTTTCAGCCCCTCTGATTCAGCCCCTCTGTTTCAGCCCCTCTGAATCAGCCCCTCTGATTCAGCACCTCTGTTTCAGCCCATCTGTTTCAGCCCCTCTGTTTCTCGCCCTCTGTTTCAGCCCCTCGGTTTCTCGCCCTCTGTTTCAGCCCCTCTGTTTCTCGCCCTCTGTTTCAGCCCCTGTGTTTCAGCCCCTCTGTTTCACTCCCTCTGTTTCTCGCCCTCTGTTTCTCGCCCTCTGTTTAAGCCCCTCTGTTTCAGCCCCTCTGTTTCTCGCCCTCTGTTTCAGCCCCTCTGTTTCAGCCCCTCTGTTTCTCGCCCTCTATTTCAACCCCTCTGTTTCTCGCCCTCTGTTTCAGCCGCTCTGTTTCAGCCCCTCTGTTTCAGCCCCTCTGTTTCTCGCCCTCTGTTTCAGCCCCTCTGTTTAAGCCCCTCTGTTTCTCGCCCTCTGATTCAGCCCCTCTGTTTCAGCCCCTCTGATTCAGACCCTCTGTTTCAGCCCCTCTGTTTCAGCCCCTCTGTTTCAACCCCTCTGTTTCATCCCCTCTGTTTCTCGCCCTCTGTTTCTCACCCTCTGTTTCTAGCCCTCTGTTTCAGCCCCTCTCTTTTTCGCCCTCTGTTTCAGCCCGTCTGTTTCAGCCCCTCTGTTTCTCGCCCTCTCTTTCTGCCCCTCTGTTTCTCGCCCTCTGTTTCAGCCCCTCTTTTTCTCGCCCTCTGTTTCGGCCCCTCTGATTCAGCCCCACTCATTCAGCCCCTCTGTTTAAGCCCCTCTGTTTCAGCCCCTCTGTTTTTCGCCCTCTTTTTCAGCCCCTCTGTTTCAGCCCGTCTGTTTCAGCCACTCTGTTTCTGGCCCTCTGTTTCAGCCCCTCTGTTTCTCACCCTCTGTTTCAGCCCCTCTGATTCAGCCCCTCTGTTTCTCGCCCTCTGTATCAGCCCCTCTGTTTCAGCCCCTCTGTTTCAGCCCCTCTGTTTCTCGCCCTCTGTTTCAGCCCCTCTGTTTCAGCCCCTCTGATTCACCCCCTCTGATTCAGCCCCTCTGTTTCTCGCCCTCTGTTTCAGCCCCTCTGTTTCAGCCCTTCTGTTTCAGCCCCTCTGTTTCAGCCCCTCTGTTTCTCGCCCACTGTTTCAGCCCCTCTGTTTCTCGCCCTCTGTTTCAGCCCCTCTGTTTCAGCCCCTCTGTTTCAGCCCCTCTGTTTCAGCCGCTCTGTTTCTCGCCCTCTGTTTCAACCCCTCTGTTTATCGCCCTCTGTTTCTGTCCCTCTGATTTAGCCCCTCTGTTTCAGCCCCTCTTTTTCAGCCCCTCTGTTTCTCGCCATCTGTTTCAGCCCCTCTGTTTCGCGCTCTCTGTTTCAGCCCGTCTGTTTCAGCCACTCTGTTTCTCGCCCTCTGTTTCAGCCCCTCTGTTTCTCGCCCTCTGTTTCAGCCCCTCTTTTTCAGCCCCTCTGTTTCTCGCCCTCTGTTTCAGCCCCTCTGTTTCGCGCTCTCTGTTTCAGCCCCTCTATTTCAGCCACTCTGTTTCTCGCACTCTGTTTCAGCCCCTCTGATTCAGCCCGTCTGTTTCAGCCCCTCTGAATCAGCCCCTCTGATTCAGCACCTCTGTTTCAGCCCATCTGTTTCAGCCCCTCTGTTTCTCGCCCTCTGTTTCAGCACCTCGGTTTCTCGCCCTCTGTTTCAGCCCCTCTGTTTCTCGCCCTCTGTTTCAGCCCCTGTGTTTCAGCCCCTCTGTTTCAGCCCCTCTGTTTCTCGCCCTCTGTTTCAGCCCCTCTGTTTCTCGCCCTCTGTTTCAGCCCCTCTGTTTCTCGCCCTCCGTTTCAGCCTCTCTGTTTCTCGCCCTCAGTTTCAGCCCCTCTGTTTCAGCCCCTCTGTTTCAGCACATCTGTTTCTCGCCCTCTGTTTCAGCCCCTCTGTTTCTCGCCCTCTGTTTCAGCCCCGCTGTTTCTCCCCCTCTGTTCCAGCCCCTCTGTTTCAGCCCCTCTGTTTCAGCCACCCTGTTTCAGCCCCTCTGATTCAGCCCCTCTGATTCAGCCCCACTCATTCAGCCCCTCTGTTTCAGCCCCTCTGTTTCAGCCCCTCTGTTTCTCGGCCTCTGTTTCAGCCCCTCTGTTTTTCGCCCTCTTTTTCAGCCCCTCTGTTTCAGCCCGTCTGTTTCAGCCACTCTGTTTCTCGCCCTCTGTTTCAGCCCCTCTGTTTCTCACCCTCTGTTTCAGCCCCTCTGATTCAGCCCCTCTGTATCTCGCCCTCTGTATCAGCCCCTCTGTTTCAGCCCCTCTGTTTCAGCCCCTCTGTTTCAGCCCCTCTGTTTCTCGCCCTCTGTTACTCGCCCTCTGTTTCAGCCCCTCTGTTTCTCGACCTCTGTTTCAGCCCCTCTGTTTCCGCCCCTCTGATTCAGCCCGTCTGATTCAGCCCCTCTGTTTCTCGCCCTCTGTTTCAGCCCCTCTGTTTCAGCCCTTCTGTTTCAGCCCCTCTGTTTCAGCCCCTCTGTTTCTCGCCCTCTGTTTCAGCCCCTCTGTTTCAGCCCCTCTGTTTCAGCCCCTCTGTTTCTCGCCGTCTGTTTCAGCCCCTCTGTTTATCGCCCTCTGTTTCTGTCCCTCTGATTTAGCCCCTCTGTTTCAGCCCCTCTTTTTCAGCCCCTCTGTTTCTCGCCCTCTGTTTCAGCCCCTCTGTTTCGCGCTCTCTGTTTCAGCCCCTCTGTTTCAGCCTCTCTGTTTCTCGCCCTCTGTTTCTGCCCCTCTTTTTCTCGCACTCTGTTTCAGCCCCTCTGTTTCTCGCCCTCTGTTTCAGCCCCTCTGATTCAGCCCCTCTTTTTCAGCCCCTCTGAATCAGCCCCTCTGATTCAGCTCCTCTGTTTCAGCCCCTCTGTTTCAGCCCCTCTGTTTCAGCCACTCTATTTCTCGCCCTCTTTTTCAGCCCCTCGGTTTCTCGCCGTTTGTTTCAGCCCCTCTGTTTCTCGCCCTCTGTTTCTGCCCCTGTGTTTCAGCCCATCTGTTTCAGTCCCTCTATTTCTCGCCCTCTGTTTCTCGCTCTCTGTTTCAGCCCCTCTGATTCTGGCCCTCTGTTTCAGCCCCTCTGTTTCTCGCCCTCTGTTTCAGCCCCTCTGTTTCAGCCCCTCTGTTTCTCGCGCTCTGTTTCAGCCCCTCTGTTTCTCGCCCTCTGTTTCAGACCCTCTGATTCAGCCCCTCTGTTTCTCGCCCTCTGTTTCAGCCCCTCTGTTTCACGCCCTCTGTTTCTGCCCCTCTGTTTCAGCCCCTCTGTTTCAGCCCCTCTGTTTCTCGCCCTCTGTTTCTCGCCCTCTGTTTCAGCCCCTCTGTTTCTCGCCCTCTGTTTCAGCCCCTCTGTTTCAGCCCCTCTGTTTCAGCCCCTCTGTTTCTCGCCCTCTGTTTCAGCCCCTCTGTTTCGTGCTCTCTGTTTCAGCCCCTCTGTTTCAGCCACTCTGTTTCTCGCCCTCTGTTTCAGCGGCACTGTTTCTCGCCCTCTGTTTCAGCCCGTCTGTTTCAGCCCCTCTGTTTCTCGCCCTCTTTTTCAGCCCCTCTGTTTCTCGCCCTCTGTTTCAGCCTCTCTGTTTCTCGCCCTCTGTTTCAGCCCCTCTGTTTCAGCCCGTCTGTTTCAGCCCCTCTGTTTCAGCCCCTCTGTTTCATTCCCTCTGTTTCTCGCCCTCTGTTTCAGCCCCTATGTTTCTCGCCCTCTGTTTCAGCCCCTCTGTTTCAGCCCCTCTGTTTCAGCCCCTCTGTTTCTCACCCTCTGTTTGAGCCCCTCTGATTCAGCCCCTCTGATTCAGCCCCACTCATTCAGCCCTTCTGTTTCAGCCCCTCTGTTTCTCGCCCTCTGTTTCAGCCCCTCTGTTTCTCGCCCTCTGTTTCAGCACGTCTGTTTCAGCCCCTCTGGTTCAGTCCCTCTGTTTCTCGCCCTCTGTTTCTCGCCCTCGGTTTCAGCCACTCTGTTTCTCGCCCTTGTTTCAGCCCCACTGTTTCTCGCCCTCTGTTTCAGCCCCTCTGTTTCAGCCCCTCTGTTTCAGCCGCTCTGTTTCAGCCCCTCTGTTTCTCGCCCGCTGTTTCAGCCCCTCTGTTTCTCGCCCTCGTTTCCGCCTCTCTGTTTCTCGCCCTCTGTTTCAGCCCCTCTGTTTCAGCCCCTCTGTTTCAGCCCCTCTGTTTCAGCCCCTCTGTTTCTCGCCCTCTGTTTCAGCCCCTCTGTTTCTCGCCCTCTGTTTCATCACCTCTGTTTCTCGCCCTCTGTATCAGCCCCTCTGTTTCAGTCCCTCTGTTTCAGTCCCTCTGTTTCTCGCCCTCTATTTCTCGCCCTCTGTTTCAGCCCCTGTGTTTCTCACCCTCTGTTTCAGCCCCTCTGTTTCAGCCCCTCTGATTCAGCCCCTCTGATTCAACCCCTCTGTTTCTCGCCCTCTGTTTCAGCCCCTCAGTTTCAGCCCTTCTGTTTCAGCCCCTCTGTTTCAGCCGCTCTGTTTCTCGCCTCTGTTTCAGCCCCTCTGTTTCTCGCCCTCTGTTTCAGCCCCTCTGTTTCTCGCCCTCTGTTTCAGCCTCTCTGTTTCTCGCCCTCTGTTTCAGCCCCTCTGTTTCAGCCTCTCTGTTTCAGCCCCTCTGTTTCTCGCCCTCTGTTTCAGCCCCTCTGTTTCTCGCCCTCTGTTTCAGCCCCTCTGTTTCTCGCCCTCTGTATCAGCCCCTCTGTTTCAGCCCCTCTGTTTCAGCCCCTCTGTTTCTCACCCTCTATTTCTCGCCCTCTGTTTCAGCCCCTCTGTTTCAGCCCCTCTGATTCAGCCCCTCTGTTTCAGCCCCTCTGATTCAGCCCTTCTGATTCAGCCCCTCTGTTTCTCGTCCTCTGTTTCAGCCCCTCTGTTTCAGCCCCTCTGTTTCAGCCCCTCTGTTTCTCGCCCTCTGATTAAGCCCCACTGTTTCTCGCCCTCTGTTTCAGCCCCTCTGTTTCTCGCCCTCTGTTTCAGCCCCTCTGTTTCAGCCCCTCTGTTTCAGCCCCTCTGTTTCTCGCCCTCTGATTCAGCCCCTCTGTTTCTCGCCCTCTGTTTCAGCCCCTCTGTTTCAGCCCCTCTGATTCAGCCCCTCTGTTTCAGCCCCTCTGTTTCAGCCCCTCTGTTTCAGCCCCTCTGTTTCTCGCCCTCTGTTTCAGCCCCTCTGTTTCTCGCCTTCTGTTTCAGCCCCTCTGATTCAGCCCCTCTGTTTCAGCCCCTCTGATTCAGCCCCTCTGTTTCAGCCCCTCGGTTTCAGCCCCTCTGTTTCAACCCCTCTGTTTCATCCCCTCTGTTTCTCGCCCTCTGTTTCTCACCCTCTGGTTCTAGTCCTCTGTTTCAGCCCCTCTCTTTTTCGCCCTCTGTTTCAGCCCCTCTGTTTCATCCCCTCTGTTTCTCGCCCTCTCTTTCTGCCCCTCTGTTTCTCGCCCTCTGTTACAGCCCCTCTGTTTCTCGCCCCCTGTTTCAGCCCCTCTGATTCAGCCCCTCTGTTTCAGCCCCTCTGTTTCTCCCCCTCTGTTCCAGCCCCTCTGATTCAGCCCCGCTGATTCAGCCCCACTCATTCAGCCCCTCTGTTTAAGCCCCTCTGTTTCAGCCCCTCTGTTTCTCGGCCTCTGTTTCAGCCCCTCTGTTTTTCGCCCTCTTTTTCAGCCCCTCTGTTTCTCGCCCTCTGTTTCAGCCCCTCTGTTTCTCACCCTCAGTTTCAGCCCCTCTGATTCAGCCCCTCTGTTTCTCGACCTCTGTATCAGCCCCTCTGTTTCAGCCCCTCTGTTTCAGCTCCTCTGTTTCAGCCCCTCTGTTTCTCGGCCTCTGTTACTCGCCCTCTGTTTCAGCCCCTCTGTTTCTCGCCCTCTGTTTCAGCCCCTCTGTTTCAGCCCCTCTGATTCAGCCCCTCTGTTTGTCGCCCTCTGTTTCAGCCCTTCTGTTTCAGCCCTTCTGTTTCAGCCCCTCTGTTTCAGCCCCTCTGTTTCTCGCCCTCTGTTTCAGCCCCTCTGTTTCTCGCCCTCTGTTTCAGCCCCTCTGTTTCAGCCCCTCTGTTTCAGCCGCTCTGTTTCTCGCCCTCTTTTTCAGCCCCTCTGTTTTGCGCTCTCTGTTTCAGCCCCTCTGTTTCAGCCACTCTGTTTCTCGCCCTCTGTTTCAGCCCATCTGTTTCTCGCCCTCTGTTTCAGCCCCTCTGTTTCTCGCACTCTGTTTCAGCCCCTCTGATTCAGCCCCTCTGTTTCAGCCCCTCTGAATCAGCCCCTCTGATTCAGCTCCTCTGTTTCAGCCCCTCTGTTTCAGCCCCTCTGTTTCAGCCCCTCTGTTTCTCGCCCTCTGTTCCAGCCCCTCGGTTACTCGCCCTCTCTTTCATCCCCTCTGTTTCTCGCCCTCTGTTTCAGCCCCTGTGTTTCAGCCCCACTGTTTCAGTCCCTCTGTTTCTCGCCCTCTGTTTCTCGCCCTCTGTTACAGCCCCTGTGTTTCTCGCCCTCTGTTTCATCCCCTCTGTTTCTCGCCCTCTGTTTCAGCCCCTCTGTTTCAGCCCCTCTGTTTCAGCCCCTCTGTTTCTCGCCCTCTGTTTCAGCCCCTCTGTTTCTCGTTCTCTGTTTCAGCCCCTCTGTTTCTCGCCCTCCGTTTCAGCCTCTCTGTTTCTCGCCCTCAGTTTCAGCCCCTCTGTTTCAGCCCCTCTGTTTCAGCCCCTCTGTTTCTCGCCCTCTGTTTCAGCCCGTCTGTTTCAGCCCCTCTGGTTCAGTCCCTCTGTTTCTCGCCCTCTGTTTCTCGCCCTCGGTTTCAGCCACTCTGTTTCTCGCCCTTGTTTCAGCCCCACTGTTTCTCGCCCTCTGTTTCAGCCCCTCTGTTTCAGCCCCTCTGTTTCAGCCGCTCTGTTTCAGCCCCTCTGTTTCTCGCCCGCTGTTTCAGCCCCTCTGTTTCTCGCCCTCGTTTCCGCCTCTCTGTTTCTCGCCCTCTGTTTCAGCCCCTCTGTTTCAGCCCCTCTGTTTCAGCCCCTCTGTTTCAGCCCCTCTGTTTATCGCCCTCTGTTTCAGCCCCTCTCTTTCTCGCCCTCTGTTTCAGCCCCTCTGTTTCTCGCCCTCTGTATCAGCCCCTCTGTTTCAGTCCCTCTGTTTCAGTCCCTCTGTTTCTCGCCCTCTATTTCTCGCCCTCTGTTTCAGCCCCTGTGTTTCTCACCCTCTGTTTCAGCCCCTCTGTTTCAGCCCCTCTGATTCAGCCCCTCTGATTCAACCCCTCTGTTTCTCGCCCTCAGTTTCAGCCCCTCAGTTTCAGCCCTTCTGTTTCAGCCCCTCTGTTTCAGCCCCTCTGTTTCTCGCCCTCTGTTTCAGCCCCTCTGTTTCTCGCCCTCTGTTTCAGCCTCTCTGTTTCTCGCCCTCTGTTTCAGCCCCTCTGTTTCAGCCTCTCTGTTTCAGCCCCTCTGTTTCTCGCCCTCTGTTTCAGCCCCTCTGTTTCAGTCCTTCTATTTCAGCCCCACTGTTTCAGCCCCTCTGTTTCAGCCCCTCTGTTTCAGCCCCTCGGTTTCTCGCCCTGTGTTTCAGCCCCTCTGTTTCTCGCCCTCTGTTTCAGCCCCTCTATTTCTCGCCCTCTGTTTCAGCCCCTCTGTTTCAGCCCCTCTGTTTCAGCCCCTCTATTTCAGCCCCTCTGGTTCTCGCCCTCTGTTTCAGCCCCTCTGTTTCTCGCCCGCTGTTTCAGCCCCTGTGTTTCAGCCCCTCTGTTTCAGTCCCTTTGTTTCTCGCCGTCTGTTTCTCGCCCTCTGTTTAATCCCCTCTGTTTCTCGCCCTCTGTTTCAGCCCCTCTGTTTCTCGCCCTCTGTTTCAGCCCCTCTGTTTCAGCCCCTCTGTTTCAGCCCCTCTGTTTCTCGCCCTCTGTTTCAGCCCCTCTGTTTCTCGCCCTCTGTTTCAGCCCCTCTGTTTCTCGCCCTCTGTTTCAGCCTCTCTGTTTCTCGCCCTCTGTTTCAGCCCCTCTGTTTCAGCCCCTCTGTTTCAGCCCCTCTGTTTCAGCCCCTCTGTTTCTCGCCCTCTGTTTCAGCCCCTCTGTTTCTCGCCCTCTGTTTCAGGCTCTCTGTTTCAACCCGTCTGTTTCAGCCCCTCTGTTTCAGCCCCTCTGTTTCTCGCCCTCTGTTTCTCGCCCGCTGTTTCAGCCCGTTTGTTTCTCGCCCTCTTATTCAGCCCCTCTGTTTCAGCCCCTCTGATTCAGCCCCTCTGATTCAGCCCCTCTGTTTCTCGTCCTCTGTTTCAGCCCCTCTGTTTCAGCCCCTCTGTTTCAGCCCCTCTGTTTCTCGCCCTCTGATTAAGCCCCACTGTTTCTCGCCCTCTGTTTCAGCCCCTCTGTTTCTCGCCCTCTGTTTCAGCCCCTCTGTTTCAGCCCCTCTGTTTCAGCCCCTCTGTTTCTCGCCCTCTGATTCAGCCCCTCTGTTTCTCGCCCTCTGTTTCAGCCCCTCTGGTTCAGCCCCTCTGTTTCATTCCCTCTGTTTCTCGCCCTCTGTTTCAGCCCCTCTGTTTCAGCCCCTCTGTTTCTCGCCCTCTGTTTCAGCCCCTCTGTTTCTCGCCTTCTGTTTCAGCCCCTCTGATTCAGCCCCTCTGTTTCAGCCCCTCGGTTTCAGCCCCTCTGTTTCAACCCCTCTGTTTCATCCCCTCTGTTTCTCGCCCTCTGTTTCTCACCCTCTGTTTCTAGTCCTCTGTTTCAGCCCCTCTCTTTTTCGCCCTCTGTTTCAGCCCCTCTGTTTCATCCCCTCTGTTTCTCGCCCTCTCTTTCTGCCCCTCTGTTTCTCGCCCTCTGTTACAGCCCCTCTGTTTCTCGCCCCCTGTTTCAGCCCCTCTGATTCAGCCCCTCTGTTTCAGCCCCTCTGTTTCTCCCCCTCTGTTCCAGCCCCTCTGATTCAGCCCCGCTGATTCAGCCCCACTCATTCAGCCCCTCTGTTTAAGCCCCTCTGTTTCAGCCCCTCTGTTTCTCGGCCTCTGTTTCAGCCCCTCTGTTTTTCGCCCTCTTTTTCAGCCCCTCTGTTTCTCGCCCTCTGTTTCAGCCCCTCTGTTTCTCACCCTCAGTTTCAGCCCCTCTGATTCAGCCCCTCTGTTTCTCGACCTCTGTATCAGCCCCTCTGTTTCAGCCCCTCTGTTTCAGCTCCTCTGTTTCAGCCCCTCTGTTTCTCGGCCTCTGTTACTCGCCCTCTGTTTCAGCCCCTCTGTTTCTCGCCCTCTGTTTCAGCCCCTCTGTTTCAGCCCCTCTGATTCAGCCCCTCTGATTCAGCCCCTCTGTTTGTCGCCCTCTGTTTCAGCCCCTCTGTTTCAGCCCTTCTGTTTCAGCCCCTCTGTTTCAGCCCCTCTGTTTCTCGCCCTCTGTTTCAGCCCCTCTGTTTCTCGCCCTCTGTTTCAGCCCCTCTGTTTCAGCCCCTCTGTTTCAGCCGCTCTGTTTCTCGCCCTCTTTTTCAGCCCCTCTGTTTTGCGCTCTCTGTTTCAGCCCCTCTGTTTCAGCCCCTCTGATTCTCGCCCTCTGTTTCAGCCCATCTGTTTCTCGCCCTCTGTTTCAGCCCCTCTGTTTCTCGCACTCTGTTTCAGCCCCTCTGATTCAGCCCCTCTGTTTCAGCCCCTCTGAATCAGCCCCTCTGATTCAGCTCCTCTGTTTCAGCCCCTCTGTTTCAGCCCCTCTGTTTCAGCCCCTCTGTTTCTCGCCCTCTGTTCCAGCCCCTCGGTTTCTCGCCCTCTCTTTCATCCCCTCTGTTTCTCGCCCTCTGTTTCAGCCCCTGTGTTTCAGCCCCACTGTTTCAGTCCCTCTGTTTCTCGCCCTCTGTTTCTCGCCCTCTGTTACAGCCCCTGTGTTTCTCGCCCTCTGTTTCATCCCCTCTGTTTCTCGCCCACTGTTTCAGCCCCTCTGTTTCAGCCCCTCTGTTTCAGCCCCTCTGTTTCTCGCCCTCTGTTTCAGCCCCTCTGTTTCTCGCCCTCTGTTTCAGCCCCTCTGTTTCTCGCCCTCCGTTTCAGCCTCTCTGTTTCTCGCCCTCAGTTTCAGCCCCTCTGTTTCAGCCCCTCTGTTTCAGCCCCTCTGTTTCTCGCCCTCTGTTTCAGTCCCTCTGTTTCTCGCCCTCTGTTTCAGCCCCTCTCTTTCTCCCCCTCTGTTCCAGCCGCTCTGTTTCAGCCCCTCTGTTTCAGCCACCCTGTTTCAGCCCCTCTGATTGAGCCCCTCTGATTCAGCCCCACTCATTCAGCCCCTCTGTTTCAGCCCCTCTGTTTCAGCCCCTCCGTTTCTCGGCCTCTGTTTCAGCCCCTCTGTTTTTCGCCCTCTTTTTCAGCTCCTCTGTTTCAGCCCGTCTGTTTCAGCCACTCTGTTTCTCGCCCTCTGTTTCAGCCCCTCTGTTTCTCACCCTCTGTTTCAGCCCCTCTGATTCAGCCCCTCTGTTTCTCGCCCTCTGTATCAGCCCCTCTGTTTCAGCCCCTCTGTATCAGCCCCTCTGTTTCAGTCCCTCTGTTTCAGTCCCTCTGTTTCTCGCCCTCTGTTTCTCGCCCTCTGTTTCAGCCCCTCTGTTTCAGCCCCTCTGATTCAGCCCCTCTGATTCAGCCCCTCTGTTTCAGACCCTCTGTTTATCGCCCTCTGTTTCTGTCCCTCTGATTTAGCCCCTCTGTTTCAGCACCTCTTTTTCAGCCACTCTGTTTCTCGCCCTCTGTTTCAGCCACTCTGTTTCGCGCTCTCTGTTTCAGCCCCTCTGTTTCAGCCACTCTGTTTCTCGCCCTCTGTTTCTGCCCCTCTTTTTCTCGCCCTCTGTTTCAGCCCCTCTGTTTCTCGCCCTCTGTTTCAGCCCCTCTGATTCAGCCCCTCTTTTTCAGCCCCTCTGAATCAGCCCCTCTTATTCAGCTCCTCTGTTTCAGCCCCACTGTTTCAGCCCCTCTGTTTCAGCCACTCTGTTTCTCGCCCTCTTTTTCAGCCCCTCGGTTTCTCGCCCTCTGTTTCAGCCCCTCTGTTTCTCGCCCTCTGTTTCAGCCCCTTTGTTTCAGCCCCTCTGTTTCAGTCCCTCTGTTTGTCGCCCTCTGTTTCTCGCCCTCTGTTTCAGCCCCTCTGATTCTCGCCCTCTGTTTAAGCCCCTCTGTTTCTCGCCCTCTGTTTCAGCCCCTCTGTTTCAGCCCCTCTGTTTCAGCCGCTCTGTTTCTCGCCCTCTGTTTCAGCAGCTCTGTTTCTCGCCCTCTGTTTCAGTCCCTCTGTTTCAGCCCCTCTGTTTCAGCCCCTCTGATTCAGCCCCTCTGATTCAGCCCCTCTGTTTCAGCCCCTCTGTTTCAGCCCCTCTGTTTCTCGCCCTCTGTTTCAGCCCCTCTGTTTCTCGCCCTCTGTTTCAGCCCCTCTGTTTCAGCCCCTCTGTTTCTCGCCCTCTGTTTCAGCCCCTCTGTTTCACGCCCTCTGTTTCAGCCCCTCTGTTTCAGCCCCTCTGTTTCAGCCACTCTGTTTCTCGCCCTCTGTTTCAGCCCCTCTGTTTCTCGCCCTCTGTTTCAGCCCCTCTGTTTCAGCCCCTCTGTTTCAGCCCCTCTGTTTCGGCCCCTCTGTTTCTCGTCCTCTGTTTCAGCCCCTCTGTTTCTCGCCCTCTGTTTCAGCCCCTCTGTTTCTCGCCGTCTGTTTCAGCCTCTGTGTTTCATCCCCTCTGTTTCAGTCCGTCTGTTTCTCGCCCTCTGTTTCTCGCCCTCTGTTTCAGCCCCTCTGTTTCTCGCCCTCTGTTTCAGCCCCTCTGTTTCAGGCCTCTCTTTCAGCCCCTCTGTTTCAGCCCCTCTGTTTCTCGCCCTCTGTTTCAGCCCTTCTGTTTCTCGCCCTCTGTTTCAGCCCCTCTGTTTCTCGCCCTCTGTTTCAGCCACTCTGTTTCAGCACCTCTGTTTCAGCCCCTCTGTTTCAGCCCCTTTGTTTCTCGCCCTCTGTTTCAGCCCCTCGGTTTCTCGCCCTCTGTTTCAGCCCCTCTGATTCAGCCCCTCTCTTTCAGACCCTCTGATTCAGCCCCTCTGTTTCAGCCCCTCTGTTTAAGACCCTCTGTTTCAGCCCCTCTGTTTCTCGCCCTCTGTTTCAGCCCCTCTGTTTCTCGCCCTCTGTTTCAGGCTCTCTGTTTCAGCCCGTCTGTTTCAGCCTCTCTGTTTCAGCCCCTCTGTTTCTCGCCCTCTGTTTCTCGCCCGCTGTTTCAGCCCGTTTGTTTCTCGCCCTCTGTTTCAGCCGCTCTGTTTCAGCCCCTCTGATTCAGCCCCACTGATTCAGCCCCTCTGTTTCTCGTCCTCTGTTTCAGCCCCTCTGTTTCAGCCCGTCTGTTTCAGCCCCTCTGTTTCTCGCCCTCTCTTTCTGCCCCTCTGTTTCTCGCCCTCTGTTTCAGCCCCTCTTTTTCTCGCCCTCTGTTTCGGCCCCTCTGATTCAGCCTCTCCGTTTCAGCCCCTCTGTTTCTCCCCCTCTGTTCCAGCCCCTCTGATTCAGCCCCTCTGATTCAGCCCCACTCATTCAGCCCCTCTGTTTAAGCCCCTCTGTTTCAGCCCCTCTGTTTCTCGGCCACTGTTTCAGCCCCTCTGTTTTTCGCCCTCTTTTTCAGCCCCTCTGTTTCAGCCCGTCTGTTTCTCGCCCTCTGTATCAGCCCCTCTGTTTCAGCCCCTCTGTTTCAGCCCCTCTGTTTCTCGCCCTCTGTTTCATCCCCTCTGTTTCAGCCCCTCTGATTCAGCCCCTCTGATTCAGCCCCTCTGTTTCTCGCCCTCTGTTTCAGCCCCTCTGTTTCAGCCCTTCTGTTTCAGCCCCTCTGTTTCAGCCCCTCTGTTTCTCGCCCTCTGTTTCAGAGCCTCTGTTTCTCGCCCTCTGTTTCAGCCCCTCTGTTTCAGCCCCTCTGTTTCAGCCCCTCTGTTTCAGCCGCTCTGTTTCTCGCCCTCTGTTTCAACCCCTCTGTTTATCGCCCTCTGTTTCTGTCCCTCTGATTTAGCCCCTCTGTTTCAGCCCCTCTTTTTCAGCCCCTCTGTTTCTCGCCATCTGTTTCAGCCCCTCTGTTTCGCGCTCTCTGTTTCAGCCCCTCTGTTTCAGCCACTCTGTTTCTCGCCCTCTGTTTCAGCCCCTCTGTTTCTCGCCCTCTGTTTCAGCCCCTCTTTTTCAGCCCCTCTGTTTCTCGCCCTCTGTTTCAGCCCCTCTGTTTCGCGCTCTCTGTTTCAGCCCCTCTATTTCAGCCCCTCTGTTTCTCGCCCTCTGTTTCAGCCCCTCTGTTTCTCGCCCTCTGTATCAGCCCCTCTGTTTCAGTCCCTCTGTTTCAGTCCCTCTGTTTCTCGCCCTCTATTTCTCGCCCTCTGTTTCAGCCCCTGTGTTTCTCACCCTCTGTTTCAGCCCCTCTGTTTCAGCCCCTCTGATTCAGCCCCTCTGATTCAACCCCTCTGTTTCTCGCCCTCTGTTTCAGCCCCTCAGTTTCAGCCCTTCTGTTTCAGCCCCTCTGTTTCAGCCGCTCTGTTTCTCGCCTCTGTTTCAGCCCCTCTGTTTCTCGCCCTCTGTTTCAGCCCCTCTGTTTCTCGCCCTCTGTTTCAGCCTCTCTGTTTCTCGCCCTCTGTTTCAGCCCCTCTGTTTCAGCCTCTCTGTTTCAGCCCCTCTGTTTCTCGCCCTCTGTTTCAGCCCCTCTGTTTCTCGCCCTCTGTTTCAGCCCCTCTGTTTCTCGCCCTCTGTATCAGCCCCTCTGTTTCAGCCCCTCTGTTTCAGCCCCTCTGTTTCTCACCCTCTCTTTCTCGCCCTCTGTTTCAGCCCCTCTGTTTCAGCCCCTCTGATTCAGCCCCTCTGTTTCAGCCCCTCTGATTCAGCCCTTCTGATTCAGCCCCTCTGTTTCTCGTCCTCTGTTTCAGCCCCTCTGTTTCAGTCCTTCTATTTCAGCCCCACTGTTTCAGCCCCTCTGTTTCAGCCCCTCTGTTTCTCGCCCTCTGTTTGGGCCCATCTGTTTCTCGCCCTCTGTTTCAGCCCCTCTGTTTCTGCGCCTCTGTTTCAGCCCCTCTGTTTCTCGCCCACTGTTTCAGCCCCTCTGTTTCTCGCCCTCTGTTTCTGCCCCTCTGATTTAGCCCCTCTGTTTCTCGCCCTCTGTTTCAGCCCCTCTGTTTCACGCCCTCTGTTTCAGCCCCTCTGTTTCAGCCCCTCTGTTTCAGCCCCTCTGTTTCAGCCCCTCTGTTTCTCGCCCTCTGTTTGGGCCCATCTGTTTCTCGCCCTCTGTTTCAGCCCCTCTGTTTCTGCGCCTCTGTTTCAGCCCCTCTGTTTCTCGCCCACTGTTTCAGCCCCTCTGTTTCTCGGCCTCTGTTTCTGCCCCTCTGATTTAGCCCCTCTGTTTCTCGCCCTCTGTTTCAGCCCCTCTGTTTCACGCCCTCTGTTTCAGCCCCTCTGTTTCAGCCCCTCTGTTTCAGCCCCTCCGTTTCTCGGCCTCTGTTTCAGCCCCTCTGTTTTTCGCCCTCTTTTTCAGCTCCTCTGTTTCAGCCCGTCTGTTTCAGCCACTCTGTTTCTCGCCCTCTGTTTCAGCCCCTCGGTTTCAGCCCCTCTGTTTCTCGCCCTCTGATTCAGCCCCTCTGTTTCTCGCCCTCTGTATCAGCCCCTCTGTTTCAGCCCCTCTGTTTCAGCCCCTCTGTTTCTCGCCCTCTGTTACTCGCCCTCTGTTTCAGCCCCTCTGTTTCTCGCCCTCTGTTTCAGCCCCTCTGTTTCAGCCCCTCTGATTCAGCCCCTCTGATTCAGCCCCTCTGTTTCAGACCCTCTGTTTATCGCCCTCTGTTTCTGTCCCTCTGATTTAGCCCCTCTGTTTCAGCACCTCTTTTTCAGCCACTCTGTTTCTCGCCCTCTGTTTCAGCCACTCTGTTTCGCGCTCTCTGTTTCAGCCCCTCTGTTTCAGCCACTCTGTTTCTCGCCCTCTGTTTCTCGCCCGCTGTTTCAGCCCCTCTGTTTCAGCCCCTCTGATTCAGCCCCACTGATTCAGCCCCTCTGTTTCTCGTCCTCTGTTTCAGCCCCTCTGTTTCAGCCCGTCTGTTTCAGCCCCTCTGTTTCTCGCCCTCTCTTTCTGCCCCTATGTTTCTCGCCCTCTGTTTCAGCCCCTCTTTTTCTCGCCCTCTGTTTCGGCCCCTCTGATTCAGCCTCTCTGTTTCAGCCCCTCTGTTTCTCCCCCTCTGTTCCAGCCCCTCTGATTCAGCCCCTCTGATTCAGCCCCTCTCATTCAGCCCCTCTGTTTAAGCCCCTCTGTTTCAGCCCCTCTGTTTCTCGGCCTCTGTTTCAGCCCCTCTGTTTTTCGCCCTCTTTTTCAGCCCCTCTGTTTCAGCCCGTCTGTTTCTCGCCCTCTGTATCAGCCCCTCTGTTTCAGCCCCTCTGTTTCAGCCCCTCTGTTTCTCGCCCTCTGTTTCATCCCCTCTGTTTCAGCCCCTCTGATTCAGCCCCTCTGATTCAGCCCCTCTGTTTCTCGCCCTCTGTTTCAGCCCCTCTGTTTCAGCCCTTCTGTTTCAGCCCCTCTGTTTCAGCCCCTCTGTTTCTCGCCCTCTGTTTCAGAGCCTCTGTTTCTCGCCCTCTGTTTCAGCCCCTCTGTTTCAGCCCCTCTGTTTCAGCCCCTCTGTTTCAGCCGCTCTGTTTCTCGCCCTCTGTTTCAACCCCTCTGTTTATCGCCCTCTGTTTCTGTCCCTCTGATTTAGCCCCTCTGTTTCAGCCCCTCTTTTTCAGCCCCTCTGTTTCTCGCCATCTGTTTCAGCCCCTCTGTTTCGCGCTCTCTGTTTCAGCCCCTCTGTTTCAGCCACTCTGTTTCTCGCCCTCTGTTTCAGCCCCTCTGTTTCTCGCCCTCTGTTTCAGCCCCTCTTTTTCAGCCCCTCTGTTTCTCGCCCTCTGTTTCAGCCCCTCTGTTTCGCGCTCTCTGTTTCAGCCCCTCTATTTCAGCCCCTCTGTTTCTCGCCCTCTGTTTCAGCCCCTCTGTTTCTCGCCCTCTGTATCAGCCCCTCTGTTTCAGTCCCTCTGTTTCAGTCCCTCTGTTTCTCGCCCTCTATTTCTCGCCCTCTGTTTCAGCCCCTGTGTTTCTCACCCTCTGTTTCAGCCCCTCTGTTTCAGCCCCTCTGATTCAGCCCCTCTGATTCAACCCCTCTGTTTCTCGCCCTCTGTTTCAGCCCCTCAGTTTCAGCCCTTCTGTTTCAGCCCCTCTGTTTCAGCCGCTCTGTTTCTCGCCTCTGTTTCAGCCCCTCTGTTTCTCGCCCTCTGTTTCAGCCCCTCTGTTTCTCGCCCTCTGTTTCAGCCTCTCTGTTTCTCGCCCTCTGTTTCAGCCCCTCTGTTTCAGCCTCTCTGTTTCAGCCCCTCTGTTTCTCGCCCTCTGTTTCAGCCCCTCTGTTTCTCGCCCTCTGTTTCAGCCGCTCTGTTTCTCGCCCTCTGTATCAGCCCCTCTGTTTCAGCCCCTCTGTTTCAGCCCCTCTGTTTCTCACCCTCTCTTTCTCGCCCTCTGTTTCAGCCCCTCTGTTTCAGCCCGTCTGTTTCAGCCACTCTGTTTCTGGCCCTCTGTTTCAGCACCTCTGTTTCTCACCCTCTGTTTCAGCCCCTCTGATTCAGCCCCTCTGTTTCTCGCCCTCTGTATCAGCCCCTCTGTTTCAGACCCTCTGTTTCAGCCCCTCTGTTTCTCGCCCTCTGTTTCAGCCCCTCTGTTTCAGCCCCTCTGATTCAACCCCTCTGATTCAGCCCCTCTGTTTCTCGCCCTCTGTTTCAGCCCCTCTGTTTCTCGCCCTCTGTTTCAGCCCCTCTGTTTCAGTCCCTCTGTTTCTCGCCCTCTGTTTCAGCCCCTCTGTTTCAGCCCCTCTGTTTCTCGCCCTCTATTTCAACCCCTCTGTTTCTCGCCCTCTGTTTCAGCCCCTCTGTTTCAGCCCCTCTGTTTCAGCCCCTCTGTTTCTCGCCCTCTGTTTCAGCCCCTCTGTTTAAGCCCCTCTGTTTCTCGCCCTCTGATTCAGCCCCTCTGTTTCAGCCCCTCTGATTCAGACCCTCTGTTTCAACCCCTCTGTTTCAGCCCCTCTGTTTCAACCCCTCTGTTTCATCCCCTCTGTTTCTCGCCCTCTGTTTCTCACCCTCTGTTTCTAGCCCTCTGTTTCAGCCCCTCTCTTTTTCGCCCTCTGTTTCAGCCCGTCTGTTTCAGCCCCTCTGTTTCTCGCCCTCTCTTTCTGCCCCTCTGTTTCTCGCCCTCTGTTTCAGCCCCTCTTTTTCTCGCCCTCTGTTTCGGCCCCTCTGATTCAGCCTCTCCGTTTCAGCCCCTCTGTTTCTCCCCCTCTGTTCCAGCCCCTCTGATTCAGCCCCTCTGATTTAGCCCCACTCATTCAGCCCCTCTGTTTAAGCCCCTCTGTTTCAGCCCCTCTGTTTCTCGGCCTCTGTTTCAGCCCCTCTGTTTTTCGCCCTCTTTTTCAGCCCCTCTGTTTCAGCCCGTCTGTTTCAGCCACTCTGTTTCTGGCCCTCTGTTTCAGCCCCTCTGTTTCTCACCCTCTGTTTCAGCCCCTCTGATTCAGCCCCTCTGTTTCTCGCCCTCTGTATCAGCCCCTCTGTTTCAGCCCCTCTGTTTCAGCCCCTCTGTTTCTCGCCCTCTGTTTCAGCCCCTCTGTTTCAGCCCCTCTGATTCAGCCCCTCTGATTCAGCCCCTCTGTTTCTCGCCCTCTGTTTCAGCCCCTCTGTTTCAGCCCTTCTGTTTCAGCCCCTCTGTTTCAGCCCCTCTGTTTCTCGCCCTCTGTTTCAGCCCCTCTGTTTCTCGCCCTCTGTTTCAGCCCCTCTGTTTCAGCCCCTCTGTTTCAGCCGCTCGGTTTCTCGCCCTCTGTTTCAACCCCTCTGTTTATTGCCCTCTGTTTCTGTCCCTCTGGTTTAGCCCCTCTGTTTCAGCCCCTCTTTTTCAGCCCCTCTGTTTCTCGCCATCTGTTTCAGCCCCTCTGTTTCGCGCTCTCTGTTTCAGCCCCTCTGTTTCAGCCACTCTGTTTCTCGCACTCTGTTTCAGCCCCTCTGTTTCTCGCCCTCTGTTTCAGCCCCTCTTTTTCAGCCCCTCTGTTTCTCGCCCTCTGTTTCAGCACCTCTGTTTCGCGCTCTCTGTTTCAGCCCCTCTATTTCAGCCACTCTGTTTCTCGCACTCTGTTTCAGCCCCTCTGATTCAGCCCCTCTGTTTCAGCCCCTCTGAATCAGCCCCTCTGATTCAGCACCTCTGTTTCAGCCCATCTGTTTCAGCCCCTCTGTTTCTCGCCCTCTTTTTCAGCCCCTCAGTTTCTCGCCCTCTGTTTCAGCCCCTCTGTTTCTCGCCCTCTGTTTCAGCCCCTGTGTTTCAGCCCCTCTGTTTCACTCCCTCTGTTTCTCGCCCTCTGTTTCTCGCCCTCTGTTTCAGCCCCACTGTTTCTCGCCCTCTGTTTCAGCCCCTCTGTTTCTCGCCCTCTCTTTCAGCCCCTCTGTTTCAGCCCCTCTGTTTCTCGCCCTCTGTTTCAGCCCCTCTGTTTCTCGCCCTCTGTTTCAGCCCCTCTGTTTCTCGCCCTCCGTTTCAGCCTCTCTGTTTCTCGCCCTCAGTTTCAGCCCCTCTGTTTCAGCCCCTCTGTTTCAGCCCATCTGTTTCTCGCCCTCTGTTTCAGCCCCTCTGTTTCTCGCCCTCTGTTTCAGCCCCGCTGTTTCTCCCCCTCTGTTCCAGCCCCTCTGTTTCAGCCCCTCTGTTTCAGCCACCCTGTTTCAGCCCCTCTGATTCAGCCCCTCTGATTCAGCCCCACTCATTCAGCCCCTCTGTTTCAGCCCCTCTGTTTCAGCCCCTCTGTTTCTCGGCCTCTGTTTCAGCCCCTCTGTTTTTCGCCCTCTTTTTCAGCCCCTCTGTTTCAGCCCGTCTGTTTCAGCCACTCTGTTTCTCGCCCTCTGTTTCAGCCCCTCTGTTTCTCACCCTCTGTTTCAGCCCCTCTGATTCAGCCCCTCTGTATCTCGCCCTCTGTATCAGCCCCTCTGTTTCAGCCCCTCTGTTTCAGCCCCTCTGTTTCAGCCCCTCTGTTTCTCGCCCTCTGTTACTCGCCCTCTGTTTCAGCCCCTCTGTTTCTCGACCTCTGTTTCAGCCCCTCTGTTTCCGCCCCTCTGATTCAGCCCGTCTGATTCAGCCCCTCTGTTTCTCGCCCTCTGTTTCAGCCCCTCTGTTTCAGCCCTTCTGTTTCAGCCCCTCTGTTTCAGCCCCTCTGTTTCTCGCCCTCTGTTTCAGCCCCTCTGTTTCAGCCCCTCTGTTTCAGCCCCTCTGTTTCTCACCCTCTGTTTCAGCCCCTCTGTTTATCGCCCTCTGTTTCTGTCCCTCTGATTTAGCCCCTCTGTTTCAGCCCCTCTTTTTCAGCCCCTCTGTTTCTCGCCCTCTGTTTCAGCCCCTCTGTTTCGCGCTCTCTGTTTCAGCCCCTCTGTTTCAGCCTCTCTGTTTCTCGCCCTCTGTTTCTGCCCCTCTTTTTCTCGCACTCTGTTTCAGCCCCTCTGTTTCTCGCCCTCTGTTTCAGCCCCTCTGATTCAGCCCCTCTTTTTCAGCCCCTCTGAATCAGCCCCTCTGATTCAGCTCCTCTGTTTCAGCCCCTCTGTTTCAGCCCCTCTGTTTCAGCCACTCTATTTCTCGCCCTCTTTTTCAGCCCCTCGGTTTCTCGCCCTTTGTTTCAGCCCCTCTGTTTCTCGCCCTCTGTTTCTGCCCCTGTGTTTCAGCCCATCTGTTTCAGTCCCTCTATTTCTCGCCCTCTGTTTCTCGCTCTCTGTTTCAGCCCCTCTGATTCTGGCCCTCTGTTTCAGCCCCTCTGTTTCTCGCCCTCTGTTTCAGCCCCTCTGTTTCAGCCCCTCTGTTTCAGCACCTCTGTTTCAGCCCCTCTGTTTCTCGCCCTCTGTTTCAGCCCCTCTGTTTCTCGCCCTCTGTTTCAGCCGCTCTGTTTCTCGCCCTCCGTTTCTGCCTCTCTGTTTCTCGCCCTCTGTTTCAGCCCCTCTGTTTCAGCCCCTCTGTTTCAGCCCCTCTGTTTCAGCCCCTCTGTTTCTCGCGCTCTGTTTCAGCCCCTCTGTTTCTCGCCCTCTGTTTCAGCCCCTCTGATTCAGCCCCTCTGTTTCTCGCCCTCTGTTTTAGCCCCTCTGTTTCACGCCCTCTGTTTCTGCCCCTCTGTTTCAGCCCCTCTGTTTCAGCCCCTCTGTTTCTCGCCCTCTGTTTCTCGCCCTCTGTTTCAGCCCCTCTGTTTCTCGCCCTCTGTTTCAGCCCCTCTGTTTCAGCCCCTCTGTTTCAGCCCCTCTGTTTCAGCCCCTCTGTTTCTCGCCCTCTGTTTCAGCCCCTCTGTTTCGTGCTCTCTGTTTCAGCCCCTCTGTTTCAGCCACTCTGTTTCTCGCCCTCTGTTTCAGCGGCACTGTTTCTCGCCCTCTGTTTCAGCCCGTCTGTTTCAGCCCCTCTGTTTCTCGCCCTCTTTTTCAGCCCCTCTGTTTCTCGCCCTCTGTTTCAGCCTCTCTGTTTCTCGCCCTCTGTTTCAGCCCCTCTGTTTCAGCCCGTCTGTTTCAGCCCCTCTGTTTCAGCCCCTCTGTTTCATTCCCTCTGTTTCTCGCCCTCTGTTTCAGCCCCTATGTTTCTCGCCCTCTGTTTCAGCCCCTCTGTTTCAGCCCCTCTGTTTCAGCCCCTCTGTTTCTCACCCTCTGTTTGAGCCCCTCTGATTCAGCCCCTCTGATTCAGCCCCACTCATTCAGCCCTTCTGTTTCAGCCCCTCTGTTTCTCGCCCTCTGTTTCAGCCCCTCTGTTTCTCGCCCTCTGTTTCAGCCCGTCTGTTTCAGCCCCTCTGGTTCAGTCCCTCTGTTTCTCGCCCTCTGTTTCTCGCCCTCGGTTTCAGCCACTCTGTTTCTCGCCCTTGTTTCAGCCCCACTGTTTCTCGCCCTCTGTTTCAGCCCCTCTGTTTCAGCCCCTCTGTTTCAGCCACTGTGTTTCAGCCCCTCTGTTTCTCGCCCGCTGTTTCAGCCCCTCTGTTTCTCGCCCTCGTTTCCGCCTCTCTGTTTCTCGCCCTCTGTTTCAGCCCCTCTGTTTCAACCCCTCTGTTTCAGCCCCTCTGTTTCAGCCCATCTGTTTCTCGCCCTCTGTTTCAGCCCCTCTGTTTCTCGCCCTCTGTTTCAGCCCCTCTGTTTCTCGCCATCTGTTTCAGCCCCTCTGTTTCGCGCTCTCTGTTTCAGCCCCTCTGTTTCAGCCACTCTGTTTCTCGCACTCTGTTTCAGCCCCTCTGTTTCTCGCCCTCTGTTTCAGCCCCTCTTTTTCAGCCCCTCTGTTTCTCGCCCTCTGTTTCAGCACCTCTGTTTCGCGCTCTCTGTTTCAGCCCCTCTATTTCAGCCACTCTGTTTCTCGCACTCTGTTTCAGCCCCTCTGATTCAGCCCCTCTGTTTCAGCCCCTCTGAATCAGCCCCTCTGATTCAGCACCTCTGTTTCAGCCCATCTGTTTCAGCCCCTCTGTTTCTCGCCCTCTGTTTCAGCCCCTCAGTTTCTCGCCCTCTGTTTCAGCCCCTCTGTTTCTCGCCCTCTGTTTCCGCCCCTGTGTTTCAGCCCCTCTGTTTCACTCCCTCTGTTTCTCGCCCTCTGTTTCTCGCCCTCTGTTTCAGCCCCACTGTTTCTCGCCCTCTGTTTCAGCCCCTCTGTTTCTCGCCCTCTCTTTCAGCCCCTCTGTTTCAGCCCCTCTGTTTCTCGCCCTCTGTTTCAGCCCCTCTGTTTCTCGCCCTCTGTTTCAGCCCCTCTGTTTCTCGCCCTCCGTTTCAGCCTCTCTGTTTCTCGCCCTCAGTTTCAGCCCCTCTGTTTCAGCCCCTCTGTTTCAGCCCATCTGTTTCTCGCCCTCTGTTTCAGCCCCTCTGTTTCTCGCCCTCTGTTTCAGCCCCGCTGTTTCTCCCCCTCTGTTCCAGCCCCTCTGTTTCAGCCCGTCTGTTTCAGCCCCTCTGTTTCTCGCCCTCTTTTTCAGCCCCTCTGTTTCTCGCCCTCTGTTTCAGCCTCTCTGTTTCTCGCCCTCTGTTTCAGCCCCTCTGTTTCAGCCCGTCTGTTTCAGCCCCTCTGTTTCAGCCCCTCTGTTTCATTCCCTCTGTTTCTCGCCCTCTGTTTCAGCCCCTATGTTTCTCGCCCTCTGTTTCAGCCCCTCTGTTTCAGCCCCTCTGTTTCAGCCCCTCTGTTTCTCACCCTCTGTTTGAGCCCCTCTGATTCAGCCCCTCTGATTCAGCCCCACTCATTCAGCCCTTCTGTTTCAGCCCCTCTGTTTCTCGCCCTCTGTTTCAGCCCCTCTGTTTCTCGCCCTCTGTTTCAGCCCGTCTGTTTCAGCCCCTCTGGTTCAGTCCCTCTGTTTCTCGCCCTCTGTTTCTCGCCCTCGGTTTCAGCCACTCTGTTTCTCGCCCTTGTTTCAGCCCCACTGTTTCTCGCCCTCTGTTTCAGCCCCTCTGTTTCAGCCCCTCTGTTTCAGCCACTGTGTTTCAGCCCCTCTGTTTCTCGCCCGCTGTTTCAGCCCCTCTGTTTCTCGCCCTCGTTTCCGCCTCTCTGTTTCTCGCCCTCTGTTTCAGCCCCTCTGTTTCAGCCCCTCTGTTTCAGCCCCTCTGTTTCAGCCCATCTGTTTCTCGCCCTCTGTTTCAGCCCCTCTGTTTCTCGCCCTCTGTTTCAGCCCCTCTGTTTCTCGCCCTCTGTATCAGCCCCTCTGTTTCAGTCCCTCTGTTTCAGTCCCTCTGTTTCTCGCCCTCTATTTCTCGCCCTCTGTTTCAGCCCCTGTGTTTCTCACCCTCTGTTTCAGCCCCTCTGTTTCAGCCCCTCTGATTCAGCCCCTCTGATTCAACCCCTCTGTTTCTCGCCCTCTGTTTCAGCCCCTCAGTTTCAGCCCTTCTGTTTCAGCCCCTCTGATTCAGCCGCTCTGTTTCTCGCCTCTGTTTCAGCCCCTCTGTTTCTCGCCCTCTGTTTCAGCCCCTCTGTTTCTCGCCCTCTGTTTCAGCCTCTCTGTTTCTCGCCCTCTGTTTCAGCCCCTCTGTTTCAGCCTCTCTGTTTCAGCCCCTCTGTTTCTCACCCTCTGTTTCAGCCCCTCTGTTTCTCGCCCTCTGTTTCAGCCCCTCTGTTTCTCGCCCTCTGTATCAGCCCCTCTGTTTCAGCCCCTCTGTTTCAGCCCCTCTGTTTCTCACCCTCTATTTCTCGCCCTCTGTTTCAGCCCCTCTGTTTCAGCCCCTCTGATTCAGCCCCTCTGTTTCAGCCCCTCTGATTCAGCCCTTCTGATTCAGCCCCTCTGTTTCTCGTCCTCTGTTTCAGCCCCTCTGTTTCAGTCCTTCTATTTCAGCCCCACTGTTTCAGCCCCTCTGTTTCAGCCCCTCTGTTTCTCGCCCTCTGTTTGGGCCCATCTGTTTCTCGCCCTCTGTTTCAGCCCCTCTGTTTCTGCGCCTCTGTTTCAGCCCCTCTGTTTCTCGCCCACTGTTTCAGCCCCTCTGTTTCTCGCCCTCTGTTTCAGCCACTCTGATTTAGCCCCTCTGTTTCTCGCCCTCTGTTTCAGCCCCTCTGTTTCACGCCCTCTGTTTCAGCCCCTCTGTTTCAGCCCCTCTGTTTCAGCCCCTCGGTTTCTCGCCCTGTGTTTCAGCCCCTCTGTTTCTCGCCCTCTGTTTCAGCCACTCTATTTCTCGCCCTCTGTTTCAGCCCCTCTGTTTCAGCCCCTCTGTTTCAGCCCCTCTATTTCAGCCCCTCTGTTTCTCGCCCTCTGTTTCAGCCCCTCTGTTTCTCGCCCTCTGTTTCAGCCCCTGTGTTTCAGCCCCTCTGTTTCAGTCCCTTTGTTTCTCGCCGTCTGTTTCTCGCCCTCTGTTTAATCCCCTCTGTTTCTCGCCCTCTGTTTCAGCCCCTCTGTTTCTCGCCCTCTGTTTCAGCCCCTCTGTTTCAGCCCCTCTGTTTCAGCCCCTCTGTTTCTCGCCCTCTGTTTCAGCCCCTCTGTTTCTCGCCCTCTGTTTCAGCCCCTCTGTTTCTCGCCCTCTGTTTCAGCCTCTCTGTTTCTCGCCCTCTGTTTCAGCCCCTCTGTTTCAGCCCCTCTGTTTCAGCCCCTCTGTTTCAGCCCCTCTGTTTCTCGCCCTCTGTTTCAGCCCCTCTGTTTCTCGCCCTCTGTTTCAGGCTCTGTGTTTCAACCCGTCTGTTTCAGCCCCTCTGTTTCAGCCCCTCTGTTTCTCGCCCTCTGTTTCTCGCCCGCTGTTTCAGCCCGTTTGTTTCTCGCCCTCTTATTCAGCCCCTCTGTTTCAGCCCCTCTGATTCAGCCCCTCTGATTCAGCCCCTCTGTTTCTCGTCCTCTGTTTCAGCCCCTCTGTTTCAGCCCCTCTGTTTCAGCCCCTCTGTTTCTCGCCCTCTGATTAAGCCCCACTGTTTCTCGCCCTCTGTTTCAGCCCCTCTGTTTCTCGCCCTCTGTTTCAGCCCCTCTGTTTCAGCCCCTCTGTTTCAGCCCCTCTGTTTCTCGCCCTCTGATTCAGCCCCTCTGTTTCTCGCCCTCTTATTCAGCCCCTCTGGTTCAGCCCCTCTGTTTCATTCCCTCTGTTTCTCGCCCTCTGTTTCAGCCCCTCTGTTTCAGCCCCTCTGTTTCTCGCCCTCTGTTTCAGCCCCTCTGTTTCTCGCGTTCTGTTTCAGCCCCTCTGATTCAGCCCCTCTGTTTCAGCCCCTCTGATTCAGCCCCTCTGTTTCAACCCCTCTGTTTCATCCCCTCTGTTTCTCGCCCTCTGTTTCTCACCCTCTGTTTCTAGTCCTCTGTTTCAGCCCCTCTCTTTTTCGCCCTCTGTTTCAGCCCCTCTGTTTCATCCCCTCTGTTTCTCGCCCTCTCTTTCTGCCCCTCTGTTTCTCGCCCTCTGTTACAGCCCCTCTGTTTCTCGCCCCCTGTTTCAGCCCCTCTGATTCAGCCCCTCTATTTCAGCCCCTCTGTTTCTCCCCCTCTGTTCCAGCCCCTCTGATTCAGCCCCGCTGATTCAGCCCCACTCATTCAGCCCCTCTGTTTAAGCCCCTCTGTTTCAGCCCCTCTGTTTCTCGGCCTCTGTTTCAGCCCCTCTGTTTTTCGCCCTCTTTTTCAGCCCCTCTGTTTCTCGCCCTCTGTTTCAGCCCCTCTGTTTCTCACCCTCAGTTTCAGCCCCTCTGATTCAGCCCCTCTGTTTCTCGACCTCTGTATCAGCCCCTCTGTTTCAGCCCCTCTGTTTCAGCTCCTCTGTTTCAGCCCCTCTGTTTCTCGGCCTCTGTTACTCGCCCTCTGTTTCAGCCCCTCTGTTTCTCGCCCTCTGTTTCAGCCCCTCTGTTTCAGCCCCTCTGATTCAGCCCCTCTAATTCAGCCCCTTTGTTTGTCGCCCTCTGTTTCAGCCCCTCTGTTTCAGCCCTTCTGTTTCAGCCCCTCTGTTTCAGCCCCTCTGTTTCTCGCCCTCTGTTTCAGCCCCTCTGTTTCTCGCCCTCTGTTTCAGCCCCTCTGTTTCAGCCCCTCTGTTTCAGCCGCTCTGTTTCTCGCCCTCTTTTTCAGCCCCTCTGTTTTGCGCTCTCTGTTTCAGCCCCTCTATTTCAGCCACTCTGTTTCTCGCCCTCTGTTTCAGCCCATCTGTTTCTCGCCCTCTGTTTCAGCCCCTCTGTTTCTCGCACTCTGTTTCAGCCCCTTTGATTCAGCCCCTCTGTTTCAGCCCCTCTGAATCAGCCCCTCTGATTCAGCTCCTCTGTTTCAGCCCCTCTGTTTCAGCCCCTCTGTTTCAGCCCCTCGGTTTCTCGCCGTCTGTTTCAGCCTCTGTGTTTCATCCCCTCTGTTTCAGTCCGTCTGTTTCTCGCCCTCTGTTTCTCGCCCTCTGTTTCAGCCCCTCTGTTTCTCGCCCTCTGTTTCAGCCCCTCTGTTTCAGCCCCTCTCTTTCAGCCCCTCTGTTTCAGCCACTCTGTTTCTCGCCCTCTGTTTCAGCCCTTCTGTTTCTCGCCCTCTGTTTCAGCCCCTCTGTTTCAGCCCCTCTGTTTCAGCCCCTTTGTTTCTCGCCCTCTGTTTCAGCCCCTCGGTTTCTCGCCCTCTGTTTCAGCCCCTCTGATTCAGCCCCTCTCTTTCAGACCCTCTGATTCAGCCCCTCTGTTTCTCGCCCTCTGTTTCAGCCCTTCTGTTTCTCGCCCTCTGTTTCAGCCCCTCTGTTTCAGCCCCTCTGTTTCAGCCCCTTTGTTTCTCGCCCTCTGTTTCAGCCCCTCTGTTTCTCGCCCTCTGTTTCAGCCTCTCTGTTTCTCGCCCTCTGTTTCAGCCCCTCTGTTTCAGCCCGTCTGTTTCAGCCCCTCTGTTTCAGCCCCTCTGTTTCATTCCCTCTGTTTCTCGCCCTCTGTTTCAGCCACTATGTTTCTCGCCCTCTGTTTCAGCCCCTCTGTTTCAGCCCCTCTGTTTCAGCCCCTCTGTTTCTCACCCTCTGTTTGAGCCCCTCTGATTCAGCCCCTCTGATTCAGCCCCACTCATTCAGCCCTTCTGTTTCAGCCCCTCTGTTTCTCGCCCTCTGTTTCAGCCCCTCTGTTTCTCGCCCTCTGTTTCAGCCCGTCTGTTTCAGCCCCTCTGGTTCAGTCCCTCTGTTTCTCGCCCTCTGTTTCTCGCCCTCGGTTTCAGCCACTCTGTTTCTCGCCCTTGTTTCAGCCCCACTGTTTCTCGCCCTCTGTTTCAGCCCCTCTGTTTCAGCCCCTCTGTTTCAGCCACTGTGTTTCAGCCCCTCTGTTTCTCGCCCGCTGTTTCAGCCCCTCTGTTTCTCGCCCTCGTTTCCGCCTCTCTGTTTCTCGCCCTCTGTTTCAGCCCCTCTGTTTCAGCCCCTCTGTTTCAGCCCCTCTGTTTCAGCCCATCTGTTTCTCGCCCTCTGTTTCAGCCCCTCTGTTTCTCGCCCTCTGTTTCAGCCCCTCTGTTTCTCGCCCTCTGTATCAGCCCCTCTGTTTCAGTCCCTCTGTTTCAGTCCCTCTGTTTCTCGCCCTCTATTTCTCGCCCTCTGTTTCAGCCCCTGTGTTTCTCACCCTCTGTTTCAGCCCCTCTGTTTCAGCCCCTCTGATTCAGCCCCTCTGATTCAACCCCTCTGTTTCTCGCCCTCTGTTTCAGCCCCTCAGTTTCAGCCCTTCTGTTTCAGCCCCTCTGATTCAGCCGCTCTGTTTCTCGCCTCTGTTTCAGCCCCTCTGTTTCTCGCCCTCTGTTTCAGCCCCTCTGTTTCTCGCCCTCTGTTTCAGCCTCTCTGTTTCTCGCCCTCTGTTTCAGCCCCTCTGTTTCAGCCTCTCTGTTTCAGCCCCTCTGTTTCTCGCCCTCTGTTTCAGCCCCTCTGTTTCTCGCCCTCTGTTTCAGCCCCTCTGTTTCTCGCCCTCTGTATCAGCCCCTCTGTTTCAGCCCCTCTGTTTCAGCCCCTCTGTTTCTCACCCTCTATTTCTCGCCCTCTGTTTCAGCCCCTCTGTTTCAGCCCCTCTGATTCAGCCCCTCTGTTTCAGCCCCTCTGATTCAGCCCTTCTGATTCAGCCCCTCTGTTTCTCGTCCTCTGTTTCAGCCCCTCTGTTTCAGTCCTTCTATTTCAGCCCCACTGTTTCAGCCCCTCTGTTTCAGCCCCTCTGTTTCTCGCCCTCTGTTTGGGCCCATCTGTTTCTCGCCCTCTGTTTCAGCCCCTCTGTTTCTGCGCCTCTGTTTCAGCCCCTCTGTTTCTCGCCCACTGTTTCAGCCCCTCTGTTTCTCGCCCTCTGTTTCTGCCCCTCTGATTTAGCCCCTCTGTTTCTCGCCCTCTGTTTCAGCCCCTCTGTTTCACGCCCTCTGTTTCAGCCCCTCTGTTTCAGCCCCTCTGTTTCAGCCCCTCGGTTTCTCGCCCTGTGTTTCAGCCCCTCTGTTTCTCGCCCTCTGTTTCAGCCACTCTATTTCTCGCCCTCTGTTTCAGCCCCTCTGTTTCAGCCCCTCTGTTTCAGCCCCTCTATTTCAGCCCCTCTGTTTCTCGCCCTCTGTTTCAGCCACTCTGTTTCTCGCCCTCTGTTTCAGCCCCTGTGTTTCAGCCCCTCTGTTTCAGTCCCTTTGTTTCTCGCCGTCTGTTTCTCGCCCTCTGTTTAATCCCCTCTGTTTCTCGCCCTCTGTTTCAGCCCCTCTGTTTCTCGCCCTCTGTTTCAGCCCCTCTGTTTCAGCCCCTCTGTTTCAGCCCCTCTGTTTCTCGCCCTCTGTTTCAGCCCCTCTGTTTCTCGCCCTCTGTTTCAGCCCCTCTGTTTCTCGCCCTCTGTTTCAGCCCCTCTGTTTCAGCCCCTCTGTTTCAGCCCCTCTGTTTCAGCCCCTCTGTTTCTCGCCCTCTGTTTCAGCCCCTCTGTTTCTCGCCCTCTGTTTCAGGCTCTGTGTTTCAACCCGTCTGTTTCAGCCCCTCTGTTTCAGCCCCTCTGTTTCTCGCCCTCTGTTTCTCGCCCGCTGTTTCAGCCCGTTTGTTTCTCGCCCTCTTATTCAGCCCCTCTGTTTCAGCCCCTCTGATTCAGCCCCTCTGATTCAGCCCCTCTGTTTCTCGTCCTCTGTTTCAGCCCCTCTGTTTCAGCCCCTCTGTTTCAGCCCCTCTGTTTCTCGCCCTCTGATTAAGCCCCACTGTTTCTCGCCCTCTGTTTCAGCCCCTCTGTTTCTCGCCCTCTGTTTCAGCCCCTCTGTTTCAGCCCCTCTGTTTCAGCCCCTCTGTTTCTCGCCCTCTGTTTCAGCCCCTCTGTTTCAGCCCCTCTGTTTCTCGCCCTCTGTTTCAGCCCCTCTGTTTCTCGCGTTCTGTTTCAGCCCCTCTGATTCAGCCCCTCTGTTTCAGCCCCTCTGATTCAGCCCCTCTGTTTCAACCCCTCTGTTTCATCCCCTCTGTTTCTCGCCCTCTGTTTCTCACCCTCTGTTTCTAGTCCTCTGTTTCAGCCCCTCTCTTTTTCGCCCTCTGTTTCAGCCCCTCTGTTTCATCCCCTCTGTTTCTCGCCCTCTCTTTCTGCCCCTCTGTTTCTCGCCCTCTGTTACAGCCCCTCTGTTTCTCGCCCCCTGTTTCAGCCCCTCTGATTCAGCCCCTCTGTTTCAGCCCCTCTGTTTCTCCCCCTCTGTTCCAGCCCCTCTGATTCAGCCCCGCTGATTCAGCCCCACTCATTCAGCCCCTCTGTTTAAGCCCCTCTGTTTCAGCCCCTCTGTTTCTCGGCCTCTGTTTCAGCCCCTCTGTTTTTCGCCCTCTTTTTCAGCCCCTCTGTTTCTCGCCCTCTGTTTCAGCCCCTCTGTTTCTCACCCTCAGTTTCAGCCCCTCTGATTCAGCCCCTCTGTTTCTCGACCTCTGTATCAGCCCCTCTGTTTCAGCCCCTCTGTTTCAGCTCCTCTGTTTCAGCCCCTCTGTTTCTCGGCCTCTGTTACTCGCCCTCTGTTTCAGCCCCTCTGTTTCTCGCCCTCTGTTTCAGCCCCTCTGTTTCAGCCCCTCTGATTCAGCCCCTCTGATTCAGCCCCTCTGTTTGTCGCCCTCTGTTTCAGCCCCTCTGTTTCAGCCCTTCTGTTTCAGCCCCTCTGTTTCAGCCCCTCTGTTTCTCGCCCTCTGTTTCAGCCCCTCTGTTTCTCGCCCTCTGTTTCAGCCCCTCTGTTTCAGCCCCTCTGTTTCAGCCGCTCTGTTTCTCGCCCTCTTTTTCAGCCCCTCTGTTTTGCGCTCTCTGTTTCAGCCCCTCTGTTTCAGCCACTCTGTTTCTCGCCCTCTGTTTCAGCCCATCTGTTTCTCGCCCTCTGTTTCAGCCCCTCTGTTTCTCGCACTCTGTTTCAGCCCCTTTGATTCAGCCCCTCTGTTTCAGCCCCTCTGAATCAGCCCCTCTGATTCAGCTCCTCTGTTTCAGCCCCTCTGTTTCAGCCCCTCTGTTTCAGCCCCTCTGTTTCTCGCCGTCTGTTTCAGCCTCTGTGTTTCATCCCCTCTGTTTCAGTCCGTCTGTTTCTCGCCCTCTGTTTCTCGCCCTCTGTTTCAGCCCCTCTGTTTCTCGCCGTCTGTTTCAGCCCCTCTGTTTCAGCCCCTCTCTTTCAGCCCCTCTGTTTCAGCCACTCTGTTTCTCGCCCTCTGTTTCAGCCCTTCTGTTTCTCGCCCTCTGTTTCAGCCCCTCTGTTTCAGCCCCTCTGTTTCAGCCCCTTTGTTTCTCGCCCTCTGTTTCAGCCCCTCGGTTTCTCGCCCTCTGTTTCAGCCCCTCTGATTCAGCCCCTCTCTTTCAGACCCTCTGATTCAGCCCCTCTGTTTCAGCCCCTCTGTTTAAGCCCCTCTGTTTCAGCCCCTCTGTTTCTCGCCCTCTGTTTCAGCCCCTCTGTTTCTCGCCCTCTGTTTCAGGCTCTCTGTTTCAGCCCGTCTGTTTCAGCCTCTCTGTTTCAGCCCCTCTGTTTCTCGCCCTCTGTTTCTCGCCCGCTGTTTCAGCCCGTTTGTTTCTCGCCCTCTGTTTCAGCCCCTCTGTTTCAGCCCCTCTGATTCAGCCCCACTGATTCAGCCCCTCTGTTTCTCGTCCTCTGTTTCAGCCCCTCTGTTTCAGCCCCTCTGTTTCTCGCCCTCAGTTTCAGCCCCACTGTTTCACGCCCTCTGTTTCAGCCCCTCTGTTTCTCGCCCTCTGTTTCAGCCCCTCTGTTTCAGCCCCTCTGTTTCAGCTCGTCTGTTTCTCGCCCTCTGTTTCAGCCACTCTGTTTCAGCCCCTCTGTTTCTCGCCCTCTGTTTCAGCCCCTCGGTTTCTCGCCCTGTGTTTCAGCCCCTCTGATTCAGCCCCTCTGTTTCAGCCCCTCTGATTCAGCCCCTCTGTTTCAGCCCCTCTGTTTCAGCCCCTCTGTTTCTCGGCCTCTGTTTCAGCGCCTCTGTTTTTCGCCCTCTTTTTCAGCCCCTTTGTTTCAGCCCGTCTGTTTCAGCCACTCTGTTTCTCGCCCTCTGTTTCAGCCCCTCCGTTTCTCACCCTCCGTTTCAGCCACTCTGATTCAGCCCCTCTGTTTCTCGCCCTCTGTATCAGCCCCTCTGCTTCAGCCCCTCTGTTTCAGCCCCTCCGTTTCTCGCCCTCTGTTACTCGCCCTCTGTTTCAGCCCCACTGTTTCTGGCCCTCTGTTTCAGCCCCTCTGTTTATGCCCCTGTGATTCAGCCCCTCTGATTCAGCCCCTCTGTTTCTCGCCCTCTGTTTCAGCCCCTCTGTTTCAGCCCTTCTGTTACAGCCCCTCTGTTTCAGCCCCTCTGTTTCTCGCCCTCTGTTTCAGCCCCTCTGTTTCTCGCCCTCTGTTTCAGCCCCTCTGTTTCAGCCCCTCTGTTTCAGCCCCTCTGTTTCTCGCCCTCTGTTTCAGCCCCTCTGTTTCTCGCCCTCTGTTTCTGCCCCTCTGATTTAGCCCCTCTGTTTCAGCCCCTTTGTGTCAGCCCCTCTGTTTCTCGCCCTCTGTTTCAGCCCCTCTGTTTCGCGCTCTCTGTTTCAGCCCCTCTGTTTTAGCCACTCTGCTTCTCGCCCGCTGTTTCTGCCCCTCTGTTTCTCGTCCTCTGTTTCAGCCCCTCTGTTTCTCGCCCACTGTTTCAGCCCCTCTGTTTCAGCCCCTCTGTTTCAGCCCCTCTGAATCAACCCCTCTGATTCAGCCCCTCTGTTTCAGCCCCTCTGTTTCAGCCCCTCTGATTCAGCCCCTCTGTTTCTCGCCCTCTGTTTCAGCCCCTCTGTTTCTCGCCCTCTGTTTCAGCCCCTCTGTTTCAGCCCCTCTGTTTCAACTCCTCTGTTTCTCGCACTCTGTTTCAGCCAACCTCTGTTTCTCGCCCTCTGTTTCAGCCCCTCTGTTTCTCGCCCTCTGTTTCTGCCTCTCAGTTTCTCGCCCTCTGTTTCAGCCCCTCTATTTCATCCCCTCTGTTTCAGCGCCTCTCTTTCAGCCCCTCTGTTTCTCGCCCTCTGTTTCAGCCCCTCTGTTTCACGCCCTCTGTTTCTGCCTCTCAGTTTCTCGCCCTCTGTTTCAGCCCCTCTGTTTCAGCCCCTCTGTTTCTCGCTATCTGTTTCCGCTCCTCTGATTCAGTCCCTCTGTTTCAGCCACTCTGTTTCAGTCCTTCTGTTTCAGCCCCTCTGTTTCAGCCCCTCTGTTTCAGCCCCTCTGTTTCATCCCCTCTGTTTCTCGCCCTCTGTTTCTCACCCTCGGATTCTCGCCCTCTGTTTCAGCCCCTATGTTTCTTGCCCTCTGTTTCAGCCCCTCTGTTTCAGCCCCTCTGTCTCAGCCACTCTGTTTCTCAACCTCTGTTTCAGCCCCTCTGATTCAGCCCCTCTGTTTCAGCCCCACTCATTCAGCCCTTCTGTTTCAGACCCTCTGTTTCTCGCCCTCTGTTTCAGCCCCTCTGTTTCTCGCCCTCTGTTTCAGTCCCTCTGATTCAAACCCTCTCTTTCAGTCCCTCTGTTTCAGCCCCACTGTTTCTCGCCCTCTGTTTCAGCCCCTCTGTTTCAGCCCCTCTGTTTCAGCCCCTCTGTTTCAGCCCCCCTGTTTCTCGCCCTCTGTTTCAGCCCCTCTGTTTCGCGCCCTCTGTTTCAGCCTCTCTGTTTCTCGCCCTCTGTTTCAGCCCCTCTGTTTCAGCCCTTCTGTTTCAGCCCCTCTGTTTATCGCCCTCTGTTTCAGCCCCTCTGTTACTCGCCCTCTGTTTCAGCCCCTCTGTTTCTCGCCCTCTGTATCAGCCCCTCTGTTTCAGTCACTCTGTTTCAGCCCCTCTGTTTCAGCCCCTCTGTTTCAGCCCCACTGTTTCTCGCCCTCTGTTTCAGCCCCTCTGTTTCAGCCCCTCTGTTTCAGCCCCTCTGTTTCAGCCCCTCTGTTTCTCGCCCACTGTTCCAGGCCCTCTGTTTCGCGCCTTCTGTTTCAGCCTCTCTGTTTCTCGCCCTCTGTTTCAGCCCCTCTGTTTCAGCCCCTCTGTTTATCGCCCTCTGTTTCAGCCCCTCTGTTACTCGCCCTCTGTTTCAGCCCCTCTGTTTCTCGCCCTCTGTATCAGCCCCTTTGTTTCAGTCCCTCTGTTTCAGCCCCTCTGTTTCAGCCCCTCTGTTTCTCGCCCTCTGTTTCTCGCCCTCTGTTTCAGCCCCTCAGTTTGTCGCCCTCTGTTTCAGCCCCTCTGTTTCAACCCCTCTGATTCCGCCCCTCTGATTCAACCCCTCTGTTTCTCGCCCTCTGTTTCAGCCCCTCAGTTTCAGCCCTTCTGTTTCAGCCCCTCTGTTTCAGCCCCTCTGTTTCTCGCCCTCTGTTTCAGCCCCTCTGTTTCTCACCCTCTGTTTCAGCCCCTCTGTTTCCGCCCCTCTGTTTCAGCCCCTCTGTTTCAGCCCCTCTGTTTCTCGCCCTCTATTTCTCGCCCTCTGTTTCAGCCCATCTGATTCAGCCCCTCTGATTCAGCCCCTCTGTTTCAGCCCCTCTGATTCAGCCCGTCTGATTCAGCCCCTCTGTTTCTCGCCCTCTGTTTCAGCCCCTCTGTTTCAGTCCTTCTGTTTCAGCCCCTCTGTTTCAGCCCCTCTGTTTCAGCCCCTCTGTTTCAGCCCCACTGTTTCTCGACCTCTGTTTCAGCCCCTCTGTTTCTCGCCCTCTGTTTCTGCCCCTCTGATTTAGCCCCTCTTTTTCAGCCCCTCTGATTCAGCCTCTCTGTTTCAGCCCCTCTGAATCAGCCCCACTGATTCAGCCCCTCTGTTTCAGCCCCTCTGTTTCAGCCCCTCTGTTTCTCGCCCTCTGCTTCAGCCCATCTGTTTCTCGCCCTCTGTTTCAGCCCCTCTGTTTCTCGCCCTCTGTTTCAGCCCCTCTGATTCAGCCCCTCTGTTTCTCGCCCTCTGTTTCAGCCTCTCTGTTTCACGCCCTCTGTTTCAGCCCCTCTGTTTCAGCCCCTCTGTTTCAGCCCCTCTGTTTCTCGCCCTCTGTTTCAGCCCCTTTGTTTCTCGCTCTCTGTTTCAGCCCCTCTATTTCTCGCCCTCTGTTTCAGCCCCTCTGTATCTCGCCCTCTGTTTCAGCTTCTCTGTTTCTCGCCCTCTGTTTCAGCCCCTGTGCTTCAGCACCTCTGTTTCAGTCCCTCTGTTTCTCGCCCTCTGTTTCTCGCCCTCTGTTTCAGCCCCGCTGTTTCTCGCCCTCTGTTTCAGCCCCTGTGTTTCTCGCCCTCTGTTTCAGCCCCTCTGTTTCAGCCCCTCTGTTTCTCGCCCTCTCTTTCAGCCCCTCTGTTTCTCGCCCTCTGTTTCAGCCCCTCTGTTTCACACCCTCTGTTTCAGCCTCTCTGTTTCTCGCCCTCTGTTTCAGCCCCTCTGTTTCAGCCCCTCTGTTTCAGCCCCTCTGTTTCTCGCCCTCTGTTTCAGCCCCTCTGTTTCTCGCCCTCAGTTTCAGCCCCTCTGATTCAGCCCCTCTCTTTCAGACCCTCTGATTCAGCCCCTCTGTTTCAGCCCCTCTGTTTCAGCCCCTCTGTTTCAGCCCCTCTGTTTCTCGCCCTCTGTTTCAGCCCCTCTGTTTCTCGCCCTCTGTTTCAGGCTCTCTGTTTCAGCCCGTCTGTTTCAGCCCCTCTGTTTCAGCCCCTCTGTTTCTCGCCCTCTGTTTCTCGCCCGCTGTTTCAGCCCGTTTGATTCTCGCCCTCGGTTTCAGCCCCTCTGTTTCAGCCCCTCTGATTCAGCCCCTCTGATTCAGCCCCTCTGTTTCTCGTCCTCTGTTTCAGCCCCTCTGTTTCAGCCCCTCTGTTTCTCGCCCTCTGATTCAGCCCCACTGTTTCTCGCCCTCTGTTTCAGCCCCTCTGTTTCTCGCCCTCTGTTTCAGCCCCGCTGTTTCTGCCCCTCTGTTTCAGCCCCTCTGTTTCTCGCCCTCTGTTTCAGCCCCACTGTTTCTCGCCCTCTGTTTCAGACCCTCTGTTTCTCGCCCTCTGTTTCCGCTCCTCTGATTCAGACCCTCTGTTTCAGCCCCTCTGTTTCAGCCCCTCTGTTTCAGCCCCTCTGTTTCAGCCCCACTGTTTCTCGACCTCTGTTTCAGCCCCTCTGTTTCTCGCCCTCTGTTTCTGCCCCTCTGATTTAGCCCCTCTTTTTCAGCCTCTCTGTTTCTCGCCCTCTGTTTCAGCCCCTCTGTTTCGTGCTCTCTGTTTCAGCCCCTCTGTTTCAGCCACTCTGTTTCTCGCCCTCTGTTTCAGCCCCTCTGTTTCTCGCCCTATGTTTCAGCCCCTCTGATTCAGCCTCTCTGTTTCAGCCCCTCTGAATCAGTCCCACTGATTCAGCCCCTCTGTTTCAGCCCCTCTGTTTCAGCCCCTCTGTTTCTCGCCCTCTGTTTCAGCCCATCTGTTTCTCGCCCTCTGTTTCAGCCCCTCTGTTTCACGCCCTCTGTTTCAGCCCCTCTGATTCAGCCCCTCTGTTTCTCGCATCTGTTTCGGCCCCTCTGTTTCATGCCCTCTGTTTCAGCCCCTCTGTTTCAGCCCCTCTGTTTCTCGCCCTCTGTTTCAGCCCCTCTGTTTCAGCCCCTCTGTTTCAGCCCCTCTGTTTCAGCCCCTCTGTTTCTCGCCCTCGGTTTCAGCCCCTCTGTTTCTCGCCCTCTGTTTCTGCCCCTCTGATTTAGCCCCTCTGTTTCAGCCCCTCTGTTTCAGCCCCTCTGTTTCTCGCCCTCTGTTTCAGCCCCTCTGTTTCGCGCTCTCTGTTTCAGCCCCTCTGTTTTAGCCACTCTGCTTCTCGCCCTCTGTTTCTGCCCCTCTGTTTCTCGTCCTCTGTTTCAGCCCCTCTGTTTCTCGCCCTCTGTTTCAGCCCCTCTGATTCAGCCCCTCTGTTTCAGCCCCTCTGAATCAGCCCCTCTGATTCAGCCCCTCTGTTTCTCGCCCTCTGTTTCAGCCCCTCTGTTTCTCGCCCTCTGTTTCTGCCTCTCAGTTTCTCGCCCTCTGTTTCAGCCCCTCTATTTCATCCCCTCTGTTTCAGCGCCTCTGTTTCAGCACCACTGTTTCTCGCCCTCTGTTTCAGCCCCTCTGTTTCTCGCCCTCTGTTTCTGCCTCTCAGTTTCTCGCCCTCTGTTTCAGACCCTCTGTTTCAGCCCCTCTGTTTCTCGCTATCTGTTTCCGCTCCTCTGATTCAGACCCTCTGTTTCAGCCCCACTGATTCAGCCCCTCTGTTTCAGCCTCTCTATTTCAGCCCCTCTGTTTTAGCCCCTCTGTTTCATCCCCTCTGTTTCTCGCCCTCTGTTTCTCACCCTCGGATTCTCGCCCTCTGTTTCAGCCCCTATGTTTCTCGCCCTCTGTTTCAGCCCCTCTGTTTCAGCCCCTCTGTTTCAGCCACTCTGTTTCTCACCCTGTGTTTCAGCCCCTCTGATTCAGCCCCTCTGTTTCGGCACCACTCATTCAGCCCTTCTGTTTCAGCCCCTCTGTTTCTCGCCCTCTGTTTCAGCCCCTCTGTTTCACGCCCTCTGTTTCAGTCCCTCTGTTTCAGACCCTCTGTTTCAGTCCCTCTGTTTCAGCCCCACTGTTTCTCGCCCTCTGTTTCAGCCCCTCTGTTTCAGCCCCTCTGTTTCAGCCCCTCTGTTTCTCGCCCTCTGTTTCAGCCCCTCTGTTTTGCGCCCTCTGTTTCAGCCTCTCTGTTTCTCGCCCTCTGTTTCAGCCCCTCTGTTTCAGCCCCTCTGTTTCAGCCCCTCTGTTTATCGCCCTCTGTTTCAGCCCCTCTGTTACTCGCCCTCTGTTTCAGCCCCTCTGTTTCTCGCCCTCTGTATCAGCCCCTCTGTTTCAGTCCCTCTGTTTCAGCCCCTCTGTTTCAGCCCCTCTGTTTCAGCCCCACTGTTTCTCGCCCTCTGTTTCAGCCCCTCTGTTTCAGCCCCTCTGTTTCAGCCCCTCTGTTTCAGCCCCTCTGTTTCTCGCCCTCTGTTTCAATCCCTCTGTTTCGCGCCCTCTGTTTCAGCCTCTCTGTTTCTCGCCCTCTGTTTCAGCCCCTCTGTTTCAGCCCCTCTGTTTATCGCCCTCTGTTTCAGCCCCTCTGTTACTCGCCCTCTGTTTCAGCCCCTCTGTTTCTCGCCCTCTGTATCAGCCCCTCTGTTTCAGTCCCTCTGTTTCAGCCCCTCTGTTTCAGCCCCTCTGTTTCTCGCCCTCTGTTTCTCGCCCTCTGTTTCAGCCCCTCAGTTTCTCGCCCTCTGTTTCAGCCCCTCTGTTTCAGCCCCTCTGATTCCGCCCCTCTGATTCAACCCCTCTGTTTCTCGCCCTCTGTTTCACCCCCTCAGTTTCAGCCCTTCTGTTTCAGCCCCTCTGTTTCAGCCCCTCTGTTTCTCGCCCTCTGTTTCAGCCCCTCTTTTTCTCACCCTCTGTTTCAACCCCTCTGTTTCAGCCCCTCTGTTTCTCGCCCTCTATTTCTCGCCCTCTGTTTCAGCCCATCTGATTCAGCCCCTCTGATTCAGCCCCTCTGTTTCAGCCCCTCTGATTCAGCCCATCTGATTCAGCCCCTCTGTTTCTCGCCCTCTGTTTCAGCCCCTCTGTTTCAGTCCTTCTGTTTCAGCCCCTCTGTTTCAGCCCCTCTGTTTCAGCCCCTCTGTTTCAGCCCCTCTGTTTCAGCCCCACTGTTTCTCGACCTCTGTTTAAGCCCCTCTGTTTCTCGCCCTCTGTTTCAGCCCCTCTGTTTCTCGCCCTCTGTTTCAGCCCCTCTGATTCAGCCTCTCTGTTTCAGCCCCTCTGAATCAGCCCCACTGATTCAGCCCCTCTGTTTCAGCCCCTCTGTTTCAGCCCCTCTGTTTCTCGCCCTCTGTTTGAGCCCATCTGTTTCTCGCCCTCTGTTTCAGCCCCTCTGTTTCTCGCCCTCTGTTTCAGCCCCTCTGATTCAGCCCCTCTGTTTCTCGCCCTCTGTTTCAGCCCCTCTGTTTCACGCCCTCTGTTTCAGCCCCTCTGTTTCAGCCCCTCTGTTTCAGCCCCTCTGTTTCTCGCCCTCTGTTTCAGCCCCTTTGTTTCTCGCTCTCTGTTTCAGCCCCTCTATTTCTCGGCCTCTGTTTCAGCACCTCTGTTTCAGTCCCTCTGTTTCAGTCCCTCTTTTTCAGCCCCTCTGTTTCTCGCCCTCTGTTTCAGCCCCTCTGTTTCTCGCCCTCTGTTTCAGCTTCTCTGTTTCTCGCCCTCTGTTTCAGCCCCTGTGCTTCAGCACCTCTGTTTCAGTCCCTCTGTTTCTCGCCCTCTGTTTCTCGCCCTCTGTTTCAGCCCCGCTGTTTCTCGCCCTCTGTTTCAGCCCCTCTGTTTCAGCCCCTCTGTTTCTCGCCCTCTCTTTCAGCCCCTCTGTTTCTCGCCCTCTGTTTCAGCCCCTCTGTTTCACGCCCTCTGTTTCAGCCTCTCTGTTTCTCGCCCTCTGTTTCAGCCCCTCTGTTTCAGCCCCTCTGTTTCAGCCCCACTGTTTCTCGCCCTCTGTTTCAGCCCCTCTGTTTCTCGCCCTCTGTTTCAGCCCCTCTGATTCAGCCCCTCTCTTTCAGACCCTCTGATTCAGCCCCTCTGTTTCAGCCCCTCTGTTTCAGCCCCTCTGTTTCTCGCCCTCTGTTTCAGCCCCTCTGTTTCTCGCCCTCTGTTTCAGGCTCTCTGTTTCAGCCCCTCTGATTCCGCCCCTCTGATTCAACCCCTCTGTTTCTCGCCCTCTGTTTCAGCCCCTCAGTTTCAGCCCTTCTGTTTCAGCCCCTCTGTTTCAGCCCCTCTGTTTCTCGCCCTCTGTTTCAGCCCCTCTGTTTCACGCCCTCTGTTTCTGCCTCTCAGTTTCTCGCCCTCTGTTTCAGCCCCTCTGTTTCAGCCCCTCTGTTTCAGCCCCTCTGAATCAGCCCCTCTGATTCAGCCCCTCTGTTTCAGCCCCTCTGTTTCAGCCCCTCTGATTCAGCCCCTCTGTTTCTCGCCCTCTGTTTCAGCCCCTCTGTTTCTCGCCCTCTGTTTCAGCCCCTCTGTTTCAGCCCCTCTGTTTCAACTCCTCTGTTTCTCGCACTCTGTTTCAGCCAACCTCTGTTTCTCGCCCACTGTTTCAGCCCCTCTGTTTCTCACCCTCTGTTTCTGCCTCTCAGTTTCTCGCCCTCTGTTTCAGCCCCTCTATTTCATCCCCTCTGTTTCAGCGCCTCTCTTTCAGCCCCTCTGTTTCTCGCCCTCTGTTTCAGCCCCTCTGTTTCACGCCCTCTGTTTCTACCTCTCAGTTTCTCGCCCTCTGTTTCAGCCCCTCTGTTTCAGCCCCTCTGTTTCTCGCTATCTGTTTCCGCTCCTCTGATTCAGTCCCTCTGTTTCAGCCCCTCTGTTTCAGTCCTTCTGTTTCAGCCCCTCTGTTTCAGCCCCTCTGTTTCAGCCCCTCTGTTTCATCCCCTCTGTTTCTCGCCCTCTGTTTCTCACCCTCGGATTCTCGCCCTCTGTTTCAGCCCCTATGTTTCTTGCCCTCTGTTTCAGCCCCTCTGTTTCAGCCCCTCTGTCTCAGCCACTCTGTTTCTCAACCTCTGTTTCAGCCCCTCTGATTCAGCCCCTCTGTTTCAGCCCCACTCATTCAGCCCTTCTGTTTCAGACCCTCTGTTTCTCGCCCTCTGTTTCAGCCCCTCTGTTTCTCGCCCTCTGTTTCAGTCCCTCTGATTCAAACCCTCTCTTTCAGCCCCTCTGTTTCAGCCCCTCTGTTTCTCGCCTTCTGTTTCAGCCCCTCTGTTTCTGACCCTCTGTTTCTCGCACTCTTTTTCAGCCTTGCTGTTTTAGTGCCTCTGTTTCAGCTCCTCTGTTTCTCGCCCGCTGTTTCTCCCCCTCTGTTTCAAGCCTTCTGTTTCAGCCCCTCTGTTTCTCGCCCCCTGTTTCAGCCCCTCTGTTTCTCGCACTCTGATTCAGCCCCTCTGTTTCAGCCACTCTGTTTCTCGCCCTCTGTTTCAGCCCCTCTGTTTCTCGCCCTCTGTTTCAGCCCCTCTGTTTCTCGCACTCTGTTTCTCAACCTCTGTTTCTCGCCCTCTGTTTCAGCCCCTCTGTTTCAGTCCCAATGTTTCTTGCCCGCTGTTTCAGCCCCTCCATTTCTCGACCCCTGTTTCAGCCCCTCTGATTCAGCCCCTCTGTTTCTCGCCCCCTGTTTCAGCCCCTCTGTTTCTCGCCCGCTGTTTCTCCCCCTCTGTTTCAAGCCTTCTGTTTCAGCCCCTCTGTTTCTCGCCCCCTGTTTCAGCCCCTCTGTTTCTCGCACTCTGATTCAGCCCCTCTGTTTCAGCCACTCTGTTTCTCGCCCTCTGTTTCAGCCCCTCTGTTTCTCGCCCTCTGTTTCAGCCCCTCTGTTTCTCGCACTCTGTTTCTCAATCTCTGTTTCTCGCCCTCTGTTTCAGCCCCTCTGTTTCAGTCCCAATGTTTCTTGCCCGCTGTTTCAGCCCCTCCATTTCTCGACCCCTGTTTCAGCCCCTCTGATTCAGCCCCTCTGTTTCTCGCCCCCTGTTTCAGCCCCTCTGTTTCTCGCCCTCTGATTCAGCCCCTCTGTTTCAGCCCCTCTGTTTCTCACCCACTGTTTCAGCCCCTCTGTTGCTAGTCCTCTGTTTCAGCCCCTCTGTTTCAGCCCCTGTTTCTCACCCTCTGTTTCAGCCCCTCTGTTTTTTGCGCTCTGTTTCAGCCCCTCTGTTTCTCGCCCTCTGAGTCAGGCCCTCTGTTTCAGCCCCACTGTTTCTCACCCACTGTTTCAGCCCCACTGTTTCTCACCCTCTGTTTCAGCCCCTCTGTTTCTCGCCCTCTGAGTCAGGCCCTCTGTTTCAGCCCCACTGTTTCTCACCCACTGTTTCAGCCCCTCTGTTTCTCACCCACTGTTTCAGCCCCTCTGTTTCTCACCCTCTGTTTCAGCCCCTCTGTTTCTCGCCCTCTGTTTCTTGCACTCTGTTTCAGCCCCTATGTTTCAGCCACTCTGTTTCTCGCTCTCTGTTTCTCGCCCTCTGTTTCTCGCAAAATGTTTCAGCCAAACTGTTTCAGCCCCTCTGTTTCAGCCCCTCTGTTTCTCGCCCTCTGATTCAGCCCCTCTGTTTCAGCCCCTCTGTTTCTCGACCTCTGTTTCTCGCCCTCTGTTTCAGCCCCTCTGTTTCTCGCCCTCTGTTTCAGCCCCTCTGTTTCAGCCCCTGTTTCTCGCCCTCTGTATCAGCCCCTCTGTTTCAGCCCCTCTGTTTCTCGCCCTCTGTTTCAGCCCCTCTGTTTCAGCCCCACTGTTTCTCGCCCTCTGTTTTAGCCCCTCTGTTTCAGCCCCTCTGTTTCTCGCCCTTTGTTTCAGCCCCTCCATTTCTCGCCCCCTGTTGCAGCTCCTCTGTTTCTCACCCTCTGTTTCATCCCATCTGTTTCTCACCTTCTGTTTCAGCCCCTCTGTTTCTCCCCCTCTGTTTCAGCCCCTCTGTTTCTCGCCCTCTGTTTCAGCCCCTCTGTTTCAGCCCCTCTGTTTCTCGCCCTCTGTTTCAGCCCCTCTGTTTCAGCCCCTCTGTTTCTCGCCCTTTGTTTCAGCCCCTCCATTTCTCGCCCCCTGTTGCAGCCTCTCTGTTTCTCACCCTTTATTTCATTCCATCTGTTTCTCGCCCTCTGTTTCAGCCCCTCTGTTTCAGCCCCTCTGTTTCAGCCCCTCTGTTTCTCGCTCTCTGTTTAAGCCCCTCTGTGTCAGCCCCGCTGTATCTCGCCCTCTGTTTCTCGCCCTCTGTTTCAGCCCCTCTGTTTCAGCCCCTCTGTTTCTCACCCACTGTTTCAGCCCCTCTGTTTCAGCCCCTGTTTCTCGCCCCCTCTTTCAGCCCCTCAGTTTCTCGCCCTCTGATTCAGCCCCTCTGTTTCAGCCCCTCTGTTTCTCACCCACTGTTTCAGCCCCTCTGTTGCTCGCCCTCTGTTTCAGCCCCTCTGTTTCAGCCCCTGTTTCTCGCCCTCTGTTTCAGCCCCTCTGTTTCTCGCCCTGTGTTTCAGCCCCTCTGTTTCTCGCACTCTGTTTCTCACCCTCTGTTTCAGCCCCTCTGTTACTCGCCCTCTGTTTCAGCCCCTCTGTTTCAGCCCCTCTGTTTCAGCCACGCTGTTTCTCACCCACTGTTTCAGCCCCTCTGTTGTTCGCCCGCTGTTTCAGCAAATCTGTTTCAGACCCTCTGTTTCTCGCCCTCTGTTTCTTGCACTCTGTTTCAGCCCCTATGTTTCAGCCACTCTGTTTCTCGCTCTCTGTTTCTCGCCCTCTGTTTCTCACAAAATGTTTCAGCCAAACTGTTTCAGCCCCTCTGTTTCAGCCCCTCTGTTTCTCGCCCTCTGATTCAGCCCCTCTGTTTCAGCCCCTCTGTTTCTCGACCTCTGTTTCTCGCCCTCTGTTTCAGCCCCTCTGTTTCTCGCCCTCTGTTTCAGCCCCTCTGTTTCAGCCCCTGTTTCTCGCCCTCTGTATCAGCCCCTCTGTTTCAGCCCCTCTGTTTCTCGCCCTCTGATTCAGCCCCTCTGTTTCAGCCCCTCTGTTTCTCGACCTCTGTTTCTCGCCCTCTGTTTCAGCCCCTCTGTTTCTCGCCCTCTGTTTCAGCCCCTCTGTTTCAGCCCCTGTTTCTCGCCCTCTGTATCAGCCCCTCTGTTTCAGCCCCTCTGTTTCTCGCCCTTTGTTTCAGCCCCTCCATTTCTCGCCCCCTGTTGCAGCCCCTCTGTTTCTCACCCTCTGTTTCATCCCATCTGTTTCTCGCCCTCTGTTTCAGCCCCTCTGTTTCAGCCCCTCTGTTTCTCGCCCTCTGTTTCAGCCCCTCTGTTTCAGCCCCTCTGTTTCTCGCTCTCTGTTTCAGCCCCTCTGTGTCAGCCCCGCTGTGTCTCGCCCTCTGTTTCAGTCCTCTGTTTCAGCCCCGCTGTTTCTCGCCCTCTATTTCAGCCCCTCTGTTTCTCGCTCCCTGTTTCAGCCCCTCTGTTTCTCGCCCTCTGATTCAGCCCCTCTGTTTCAGCCCCTCTGTTTCTCACCCACTGTTTCAGTCCCTCTGTTGCTCGCCCTCTGTTTCAGCCCCTCTGTTTCAGCCCCTGTTTCTCACCCTCTATTTCAGCCCCTCTGTTTCAGCCCCTCTGTTTCTCGCCCTCTGTTTCAGCCCCTCCATTTCTCGCCCCCTGTTGCAGCCCCTCTGTTTCTCACCCTCTGTTTCAGCCTCTCTGTTTCTCGCCCTCTGTTTCAGCCCCTCTGTTTCAGCCCCTCTGTTTCTCGCCCTCTGTTTCAGCACCTCTGTTTCAGCCCCGCTGTGTCTCACCCTCTGTTTCAGCCCCTCTGTTTCAGCCCCTCTGTTTCTCGCCCTCTGTTTCAGCCCCTCTGTTTCTCGCCCCCTGTTTCAGCCCCTCTGTTTCAGCCCCTCTGTTTCTCGCCCTCTGTTTCAGCCCCTCTGTTTCAGCCCCTGTTTCTCACCCTCTGTTTCAGCCCCTCTGTTTCTCACCCCCTGTTTCAGCCCCTCTGTTTCTGCTCTTCTGTTACTCGCCCTCTGGTTCTCGCTCTTTGTTTTAGCCCCTCTGATTCAGCCCCTCTGTTTCATCCCCTCTGTTTCTCACCCTCGTTTTCTTGCACTCTGTTTCAGACCCTATGTTTCAGCCACTCTGTTTCTCGCCCTCTGTTTCTCACAAAATGTTTCAGCCAAACTGTTTCAGCCCCTCTCTTTCCGCCCCTCTGTTTCTCGCCCTCTGTTTCATCCCTCTGTTTCAGCCCCTCTTGTTTCTCGCCTTCTGTTTCAGCCCCTGTGTGTCTCGCCCTCTGTTTCTCGCCCTCTGTTTCTCGACATTTATTTCTCGCCCTGTGTTTCTCGCCCCATGTTTCAGCCCCTATGTTTCTCGCCCTATGTTTCAGCCCCTCTCTTTCTCGCCCTATGTTCAGCCCCTCTGTTTCTCGCTCCCTGTTTCAGCCCCTCTGTTTCTCGCACTCTGATTCAGCCCCTCTGCTTCAGCCCCACTGTTTCTCGCCCTCTGTTTCAGCCCCTCTGTTTCAGCCCCTCTGTTTCTCGCCCTTTGTTTCAGCCCCTCCATTTCTCGCCCCCTGTTGCAGCCCCTCTGTTTCTCACCCTCTGTTTCATCCCATCTGTTTCTCGCCCTCGGTTTCAGCCCCTCTGTTTCAGCCCCTCTATTTCTCGCCCTCTGTTTCAGCCCCTCTGTTTCAGCCCCTCTGTTTCTCGCTCTCTGTTTCAGCCCCTCTGTGTCAGCCCCGCTGTGTCTCGCCCTCTGTTTCAGCCCCGCTGTTTCTCGCCCTCTATTTCAGCCCCTCTGTTTCTCGCCCCCTGTTTCAGCCCCTCTGTTTCTCGCCCTCTGATTCAGCCCCTCTGTTTCAGCCCCTCTGTTTCTCACCCACTGTTTCAGCCCCTCTGTTGCTCGCCCTCTGTTTCAGCCCCTCTGTTTCAGCCCCGCTGTTTCTCTCCCTCTGTTTCAGCCCCTCTGTTTCAGCCCCTCTGTTTCAGCCCCTCTGTTTCTCGCCCTCTGTTTCAGCCCCTCCATTTCTCGCCCCCTGTTGCAGCCCCTCTGTTTCTCACCCTCTGTTTCAGCCTCTCTGTTTCTCGCCCTCTGTTTCAGCCCCTCTGTTTCAGCCCCTCTGTTTCTCGCCCTCTGTTTCAGCACCTCTGCTTCAGCCCCGCTGTGTCTCACCCTCTGTTTCAGCCCCTCTGTTTCAGCCCCTCTGTTTCTCGCCCTCTGTTTCAGCCCCTCTGTTTCTCGCCCCCTGTTTCAGCCCCTCTGTTTCAGCCCCTCTGTTTCTCGCCCTCTGTTTCAGCCCCTCTGTTTCAGCCCCTGTTTCTCACCATCTGTTTCAGCCCCTCTGTTTCTCACCCCCTGTTTCAGCCCCTCTGTTTCTGCTCTTCTGTTCCTCGCCCTCTGGTTCTCGCCCTTTGTTTTAGCCCCTCTGATTCAGCCCCTCTGTTTCATTCCCTCTGTTTCTCACCCTCGTTTTCTTGCACTCTGTTTCAGACCCTATGTTTCAGCCACTATGTTTCTCGCCCTCTGTTTCTCACAAAATGTTTCAGCCAAACTGTTTCAGCCCCTCTGTTTCAGCCACTCTGTTTCTCGTCCTCTGTTTCATCCCTCTGTTTCAGCCCCTCTTGTTTCTCGCCTGCTGTTTCAGCCCCTGTGTTTCTCGCCCTGTTTCTCGCCCTCTGTTTCTCGCCATTTATTTCTCGCCCTGTGTTTCTCGCCCTATGTTTCAGCCCCTATGTTTCTCGCCCTATGTTTCAGCCCCTCTCTTTCTCGCCCTATGTTCAGCCCCTCTGTTTCTCGCCCCCTGTTTCAGCCCCTCTGTTTCTCGCACTCTGATTCAGCCCCTCTGTTTCAGCCCCTCTGTTTCTCGCCCTCTGTTTCAGCCCCTCTGTTTCTCGCCCTCTGTTTCAGCCCCTCTGTTTCTTGCACTCTGTTTCTCAACCTCTGTTTCTCGCCCTCTGTTTCAGCCCCACTGTTTCTCGCCCTCTGTTTCAGCCCCTCTGATTCAGACCCTCTGTTTCTCACCCTCTGTTTCAGCTCCTTTGTTTCTCGCCCCGTGTTTCAGCCACTCTGTTTCTCACCCTCTGTTTCAGCCCCTCTGTTTCTGCCCCACTGTTTCAGCCACTCTGTTTCTCACCCTCTGATTCTCGCCCTCTGTTTCTCACGATTTATTTCTCGCCCTCTGTTTCAGCCCCGCTGTTTCACCCCCACTGTTTCTCGCCCTCTGTTTCAGCCCCTCTGATTCTTGCCCTCTGTTTCCGCTCCTCTCTTTCCGCCCCTCTGTTTTTCGCCTTCTGTTTCAGCCCCTCTGTTTCTCACCCTCTGTTTCTCACCCTCTGACTCTCGCCCTCTGTTTCTCCTGCTTTGTTTCTCACCCACTGTTTCAGCCCCTCTGTTTCTCGCCCTCTGTTTCAGCCCCTCTGTTTCAGCCCCTCTGTTTCTCGCCTTCTGTTTCAGCCCCTCTGTTTCTGACCCTCTGTTTCTCGCACTCTTTTTCAGCCTTGCTGTTTTAGTGCCTCTGTTTCAGCTCCTCTGTTTCTCGCCCGCTGTTTCTCCCCCTCTGTTTCAAGCCTTCTGTTTCAGCCCCTCTGTTTCTCGCCCCCTGTTTCAGCCCCTCTGTTTCTCGCACTCTGATTCAGCCCCTCTGTTTCAGCCACTCTGTTTCTCGCCCTCTGTTTCAGCCCCTCTGTTTCTCGCCCTCTGTTTCAGCCCCTCTGTTTCTCGCACTCTGTTTCTCAACCTCTGTTTCTCGCCCTCTGTTTCAGCCCCTCTGTTTCAGTCCCAATGTTTCTTGCCCGCTGTTTCAGCCCCTCCATTTCTCGACCCCTGTTTCAGCCCCTCTGATTCAGCTCCTCTGTTTCTCGCCCCCTGTTTCAGCCCCTCTGTTTCTCGCCCGCTGTTTCTCCCCCTCTGTTTCAAGCCTTCTGTTTCAGCCCCTCTGTTTCTCGCCCCCTGTTTCAGCCCCTCTGTTTCTCGCACTCTGATTCAGCCCCTCTGTTTCAGCCACTCTGTTTCTCGCCCTCTGTTTCAGCCCCTCTGTTTCTCGCCCTCTGTTTCAGCCCCTCTGTTTCTCGCACTCTGTTTCTCAATCTCTGTTTCTCGCCCTCTGTTTCAGCCCCTCTGTTTCAGTCCCAATGTTTCTTGCCCGCTGTTTCAGCCCCTCCATTTCTCGACCCCTGTTTCAGCCCCTCTGATTCAGCCCCTCTGTTTCTCGCCCCCTGTTTCAGCCCCTCTGTTTCTCGCCCTCTGATTCAGCCCCTCTGTTTCAGCCCCTCTGTTTCTCACCCACTGTTTCAGCCCCTCTGTTGCTAGCCCTCTGTTTCAGCCCCTCTGTTTCAGCCCCTGTTTCTCACCCTCTGTTTCAGCCCCTCTGTTTCAGCCCCTCTGTTTCAGCCCCACTGTTTCTCTCCCTCTGTTTCAGCCCCTCTGTTTCAGCCCCTCTGTTTCTCGCCCTCTGTTCCAGCCCCTCCATTTCTCGCCCCCTGTTGCAGCCCCTCTGTTTCTCACCCTCTGTTTCAGCCTCTCTGTTTCTCGCCCTCTGTTTCAGCCCCTCTGTTTCAGCCCCTCTGTTTCTCGCCCTCTGTTTCAGCACCTCTGTTTCAGCCCCGCTGTGTCTCACCCTCTGTTTCAGCCCCTCTGTTTCAGCCCCTCTGTTTCTCGCCCTCTGTTTCAGCCCCTCTGTTTCTCGCCCCCTGTTTCAGCCCCTCTGTTTCAGCTCCTCTGTTTCTCGCCCTCTGTTTCAGCCCCTCTGTTTCAGCCCCTGTTTCTCACCCTCTGTTTCAGCCCCTCTGTTTCTCACCCCCTGTTTCAGCCCCTCTGTTTCTGCTCTTCTGTTACTCGCCCTCTGGTTCTCGCCCTTTGTTTCAGCCCCTCTGATTCAGCCCCTCTGTTTCATCCCCTCTGTTTCTCACCCTCTGTTTCTTGCACTCTGTTTCAGACCCTATGTTTCAGCCACTCTGTTTCTCGCCCTCTGTTTCTCACAAAATGTTTCAGCCAAACTGTTTCAGCCCCTCTGTTTCAGCCCCTCTGTTTCTCGCCCTCTGATTCAGCCCCTCTGTTTCAGCCCCTCTGTTTCTCGACCTCTGTTTCTCGCCCTCTGTTTCATCCCTCTGTTTCAGCCCCTCTTGTTTCTCGCCTGCTGTTTCAGCCCCTGTGTTTCTCGCCCTCTGTTTCTCGCCCTCTGTTTCTCGCCATTTATTTCTCGCCCTGTGTTTCTCGCCCTATGTTTCAGCCCCTATGTTTCTCGCCCTATGTTTCAGCCCCTCTCTTTCTCGCCCTATGTTCAGCCCCTCTGTTTCTCGCCCCCTGTTTCAGCCCCTCTGTTTCTCGCACTCTGATTCAGCCCCTCTGTTTCAGCCCCTCTGTTTCTCAACCTCTGTTTCAGCCCCTCTGTTTCTCACCCTCTGTTTCAGCCCCTCTGTTTCTTGCCCTCTGTTTCAGCCCCTCTGTTTCAGCCCCTCTGTTTCAGCCCCTCTGTTACAGCCCCTCTGTTTCTCGCCCTCTGTTTCAGCCCCTCTGTTTCTCGACCTCTGTTTCTCGCCCTCTGTTTCATCCCTCTGTTTCAGCCCCTCTTGTTTCTCGCCTTCTGTTTCAGCCCCTGTGTTTCTCGCCCTCTGTTTCTCGCCCTCTGTTTCTCGCCATTTATTTCTCGCCCTGTGTTTCTCGCCCTATGTTTCAGCCCCTATGTTTCTCACCCTATGTTTCAGCCCCTCTCTTTCTCGCCCTATGTTCAGCCCCTCTGTTTCTCGCCCCCTGTTTCAGCCCCTCTGTTTCTCGCACTCTGATTCAGCCCCTCTGTTTCAGCCCCTCTGTTTCTCGCCCTCTGTTTCAGCCCCTCTGTTTCTCGCCCTCTGTTTCAGCCCCTCTGTTTCTCGCACTCTGTTTCTCAACCTCTGTTTCTCGCCCTCTGTTTCAGCCTCTCTGTTTCTGCTCTTCTGTTTCTCGCTCTCTGTATCTCGCCCTCTGATTCAGCCCCTCTGTTTCAGCCCCTCTGTTTCAGCCCCTCTGTTTCTCGCCCTCTGTTTCATCCCTCTGTTTCAGTCCCTCTGTTTCTCGACCTCTGTTTCTCGCCCTCTGTTTCATCCCTCTGTTTCAGCCCCTCTTGTTTCTCGCCTTCTGTTTCAGCCCCTGTGTTTCTCGCCCTCTGTTTCTCGCCCTCTGTTTCTCGCCATTTATTTCTCGCCCTGTGTTTCTCGCCCTATGTTTCAGCCCCTATGTTTCTCGCCCTATGTTTCAGCCCCTCTCTTTCTCGCCCTATGTTCAGCCCCTCTGTTTCTCGCCCCCTGTTTCAGCCCCTCTGTTTCTCGCACTCTGATTCAGCCCCTCTGTTTCAGCCCCTCTGTTTCTCGCCCTCTGTTTCAGCCCCTCTGTTTCTCGCCCTCTGTTTCAGCCCCTCTGTTTCTTGCACTCTGTTTCTCAACCTCTGTTTCTCGCCCTCTGTTTCAGCCCCACTGTTTCTCACCCTCTGTTTCAGCCCCTCTGATTCAGACCCTCTGTTTCTCACCCTCTGTTTCAGCTCCTTTGTTTCTCGCCCCGTGTTTCAGCCCCTCTGTTTCAGCCCCTCTGTTTCTCACCCGCTGTTTCAGCCCCTCTGTTTCTCACCCTCTGTTTCAGCCCCTCTGTTTCTCGCACTCTGTTTCTCAACCTCTGTTTCTTGCACTCTGTTTCAGACCCTATGTTTCAGCCACTCTGTTTCTCGCTCTCTGTATCTCGCCCTCTGTTTCTCACAAAATGTTTCAGCCAAACTGTTTCAGCCTCTCTGTTTCAGCCCCTCTGTTTCTCGCCCTCTGATTCAGCCCCTCTGTTTCTCGACCTCTGTTTGTCACCCTCTGTTTCTCACCATTTATTTCTCGCCCTATGCTTCAGACCCTATGTTTCAGCCACTCTGTTTCTCGCCCTCTGTTTCTCACAAAATGTTTCAGCCAAACTGTTTCTGCCCCACTGTTTCAGCCACTCTGTTTCTCACCCTCTGATTCTCGCCCTCTGTTTCTCACGCTTTGTTTCTCGCCCGCTGTTTCAGCCCCTCTATTTCAGCCCCTGTTTCTCACCTCTGTTTCAGCCCCTCTGTTTCTCACCCCCTGTTTCAGCCCCTCTGTTTCTGCTCTTCTGTTACTCGCCCTCTGGTTCTCGCCCTTTGTTTCAGCCCCTCTGATTCAGCCCCTCTGTTTCATCCCCTCTGTTTCTCGCCATCTGTTTCTTGCACTCAGTTTCAGACCCTATGTTTCAGCCACTCTGTTTCTCGCTCTCTGTTTCTCACAAAATGTTTCAGCCAAACTGTTTCAGCCCCTCTGTTTCTCGCCCTCTGATTCAGCCCCTCTGTTTCAGCCCCTCTGTTTCTCGACCTCTGTTTCTCGCCCTCTGTTTCATCCCTCTGTTTCAGCCCCTCTTGTTTCTCGACCTCTGTTTCTCGCCCTCTGTTTCTCGCCCTGTGTTTCTCGCCCTATGTTTCAGC